>NC_044031.1:87543999-89943999 GCF_901765095.1 Microcaecilia unicolor
GACTCGACTGTGTGGAGCCACGTCCACGATGGGGGCGTCGAGAGGTAGACTCCCTCGCCGCCCGCATCGGCGAAGCTCCCTCCGCCGACGTAGTCGGGGAGCCCTCCTGGGAGGCGACGGCAGCCGGTACTGCACGCGGCACCGACACCGGAGACCTCACCCCGGGCAATGGACCAGCCGGCGCCACACTCGACGGTACCGGTGGCGCAAGCACCGCCGGTACCGGAGGGGTAGGGCGCAACAGCTCTCCCAGAATCTCTGGGAGAACGGCCCGGATGCTCTCGTTCAGAGCGGCTGCAGAGAAAGGCATGGAGGTCGATGCAGGCGTCGACGTCAGAACCTGTTCCGGGCGTGGAGGCTGTTCCGGGCTGTCCAGAGTGGAGCGCATCGACACCTCCTGAACAGAGGGTGAGCGGTCCTCTCGGTGCCGATGCCTACTGGGTGCCGACTCCCTCGGCGACCCAGAGCTCTCGGTGCCGACACAGGAAGGAGACCGATGACGATGCTTCTTCGACTTCTTGGAACGAAGCATGTCACCGGAGCTTCCCGGCACCGACGAGGAGGACGTAGAATCCAGCCATCGCTTCCTCGGGGCCGAGGCCGAAGGAGGTCGGTCTCGGGGGGGCTGTACCGCAGGAGCCCTCAGGGTAGGGGGAGACCCACCCGAAGGCTCACCGCCACCAGCAGGGGAATGGACAGCCCTCACCTGCACTCCAGACGAAGCACCACCGTCCGACGACATCAGCAGACGAGGTCCCGGTACCACCGACGTCGACGCAGCTGTCCGATGTCTCAGCGCCGATGCAGAGGGCCGATGCCTCGATGCACTCGATGCACTGGCGGCCGAGGATGAAGGTCTGGACGCTGAAGACGTCGATGCACTCGATACCCCCGGTGCCGATGTCGACGAAGAGCCCGAGAACAAAACGTTCCACTGGGCCAATCTCGCTACCTGAGTCCGCTTTTGCAAAAGGGAACACAGACTACAGGCCTGTAGGCGGTGCCCAGCCCCCAAGCACTGAAGACACGACGCGTGCCTGTCAGTGAGCGAGATGACCCAGGCGCACTGGGTGCACTTCTTGAAGCCGCTGGGAGACTTCGATGTCATGGGCGGAAAAATCACGCCGGCGAGATCAAAAGTCGAAATGGCGGAAAAGGCACCACAAAAACAAGGGGAAGAAAACTTCGACCCGAGGCCTAAAAGCGGCCTACCCCGACGACGAAAGAAAACTTACCGGGGCGAAAAAGCTGGAAATATCGGGGGAAAAGAGACCGAAGAGTCCCTTTCCACACACAGAATGGTTTTGTTTTGTTTTTTTAACACGAAGAGAACGCGCGAGGTCGACTTTGCGGGGCACGACACGGCGAAAACACGACCGTACCGAACGCGGACAAAAGAAGACTGACGAACACGAGCCGGTTCGGGCGGGAAGACGGCCGCGCATGCGCGGTGCGCATGGGCGCGCGAGGACTAGCAAAGGCCTTTGCTAGTGAAGTTTCCGATTGGAGGGGCTGCCGTGGACGTCACCCATCAGTGACAACAAGCAGCCTGCTTGTCCTCGGAGAAAAATCTTGTTATAAATTTCAGAAGTTTATTGTGAGCGAATTATCTGGAGTTGAGAGATCATTATTTTGTTTACTTGCTCTTATGTGTTTGCCATCACATAATTGTTTAGTGGCGTTGTATTAGCTGATGTTTTTGCGATTGCATCATTTCCTGCTGTATTGTCAGTAAAAATCTAATAGACTTCTACAAATCAAAAAAAAAAAAGCTTCTAGTACTTAAGATGGAGAAGCTTTCCCACACAGGTTCTGTCAGCAATAAACACCCATGCTGTGAGGTCTTGCTATCATTGGAGAAATAAAAATATGCCTAGGTAAGGATAAAAGCAAGCATATATATAAGCAGATGTCTCCTGGGAAGTGTCCATCTTTTCAGGAGCATGAATAGAATTTAAATTATGCACATTAGTATTTTGAATTTTATCAGGTCTAGCCCCAAGTTGTATGGCATCTTTAATCACTCGATCCTCTATGTATAGACCTTTGCGATCTATTCAAGCACTATACTTGTACTTTCCATCAGTACATGGTACATAACATCTAAGACCAAACTTAAATTTGTTTCCCTTTCAAGCTGCTTTATATTGGAATTCTTTCCCACTTGCTACTAGAAAAAACTCAATATATGATTTTCAGGGGAAAAAAAAACCCCAAAACAAACAAAAAAAAAACATGTTTCAGAAATGTTTGTAGTTATTTATACTTGCTTAATTAGGTTTTATTCTACCTGTGATCAGAAATGAGTATTGCATTATTCCTAGTATACTGCTAGCTTCTTAATTTGTAATCCGCTCTGAACTGTATCATAGGATAGTAGTGGACAATAGATTTCATCATACTGTATTGTATACTCTGAAAAGGGAAATTAGAACTTACCTAACTTACTTCCCTTTAGTCCCTCTAGACCGGCACAGATGGGTTATGCGCTCCTACCAGCGAATGGAGTCTGAACACACCAAATTTCAAGTAACCCTATAAGTGGGCTGTGCAGCCTCCTGAAAGCCAGTCTACAAATAGCAAAGCAGAACCCCAGAAAGAGGAGAGAAGAACTAGAGAAAAGGAAACATCCTAAGAGGAGAACATTCCAATCTAATCCACTCCAATATCAGCATCCCATGGCCAAAGACCTAGGACTCCTGTGTTGCCACTGCCCAAGAGTTGATAACCAAAATAAATATATCTATATCTGGTTTGCTTTTGTTTCAGGCTGGGCAGGTAATTCTATATATAGAATTACACACATACACGCACGCACGCACACACACACACAAAGGCTTCTTACAATAGCTTGTTATGCAGGAAACAACACAGACAAGATTCCCTAGAACCACCCCTTGAAATCCAGAAGGGACAACCACAAGAATAAGACGAATAGCATTCAGAATACAGAGCATCAAGGCAATCGGTGCAGGCTCTGTGTCAGCAGTCTTGAGGGACTAAAGGAAAGTAAATTAGCAGGCAAGATCTACTTTCTCCTTCCATAGTGACCCTCTAGATTGGCACAGATGGGCAGTACCAAAGCAGTGACCTTCAAGGGCGGGGCCACCGAAGACCAGACTCCAAAACTCGTGACCAAAAGCCACATCCTGATGAGCCTATAACATCTAATCTGTAATGACACGGAAAGGAATGTAGCAATGACCAAACCGCTGCTTTACATATGTCGAAAGGTAAGATCAAGGAGTGCTCCACCCAAGAAGCTGCCTGCACCTTAGTAGGATGAGCCTTCAAATATGGGACTGCTCTACCCTGGAACAAATAAGCCAATGCCACCACTTCCTTAATACACCTGGCAATCATCGCCTTAAAAGACCACCACTCCCTTCCTGGATCCACCGATCAGAAGAAAGTCAATTCATAAGTACATAAGTATTGCCATACTGGGAAAGACCAATGGTCCATCAAGCCCAGCATCCTGTTTCCAACAGTGGCCAATCCAGGTCACAAATACCTGGCAAGATCCCAAAAAAAGTACAAAACATTCTATACTGCTTATCCCAGAAATAGTGGATTTTCCCCAAGTCCATTTAATAATGGTCTATGGATTTTTTTCTTTGGGAAGCCGGCCAAGCCTTTTTTAAAACCCTGCTAAGCTAACCACCTTTATCACAAACTCTAAAGTTTAATTACACGTTGAGTGAAGAAAACGTTTCTACGATTCATTTTAAATTTACTACATTGTAGCTTCATCGCATGCCCCCTAGTCCTAGTATTTTTGAAAAGCATAAACAGACGCTTCACATCTACCCGTTCCACTCCACTCATTATTTTATAAACCTCTATCATATCTCCCCTCAGCCGCCTTTTCTCCAAGCTGAATAGCCCTACCCGCATTTCCTCATAGGGAAGTCGTCCCATCCCCTTTATCATTTGTCGCCCTTCTCTGTGCCTTTTCTAATTGCACTATATCTTTTTGAGATACGGCGACCAGCATTGAACACAATATTCAAGGTGTGGTCGCACCATGGTGCAATACAAAGACATTATAACACCCTCATTTTTGTTTTCCATTCCTTTCCTAGATTGTTAAAACTCCAGGGTAACAGACAGATACATTCGTAATACCTTCTGAACATCCAAACAATGAAGATGGTGTCATTCCTCTGACCCAGCATGTTTTCTCAGAACTGGCAGAGATACCAACTGATTAACATGAAACGTCGATATGACCTTGGGGAGAAAGGAAGGAACCAATCAGAGCTCCACTGTCTTTAAAGAACACCAGGAACGGCTCCCGACACAAAAGGGCCTGAAGTTCAGAAATCGTG
Organism: Microcaecilia unicolor; assembly: GCF_901765095.1. Lineage (NCBI taxonomy): Eukaryota > Metazoa > Chordata > Amphibia > Gymnophiona > Siphonopidae > Microcaecilia > Microcaecilia unicolor. The sequence continues at coordinate 87,548,331 of NC_044031.1, forward strand.
TAAACTGATCCACCAGAGACCAGTCATCTGCCTCCCTGACCAGGATGAACTCTGCCCAATGAAAACAGGCTTCAAATACTAATACTCCACAAGTTGCCACTTACACCACTAGCGCTACCATAAAACTCTGCTTGAGAAGTGCCTACATCTGACGGTCTTGAGGATCCTTCAGAACTGTGCCACCGTCCACCAGAAGGCGTACCATGGACAGGCAAGCCGTCAGGCACATTCCAGAGTCTGAACATCTCTAATATCCTAATGCATAGGATAGGGAAGGACCCGGAGGACTTTCAGATGCCATTCAAAAGGGGATCTACCATCCGGGCAGCCTCCTTGGGGTGTCCTCAAATTTCACCACAACAAAGACCTGGAAACTGAGCTCCTGGAGCTCCTTCCTATGTAAAATCCGGACAACAGAAGAGTCCTCGCCTAGGGGCAAATCCTCCATCCAAGCATCCTTTCCCAGGACCAGATTCCTGATATGAAGCATCCTCCATGGTCCGGTCCCAATCCTCTTCCGAATGGGAAGGGCCAGTTTCCAACCAGGCCCACCCCTACTCCCAATCTACACAATGGCATTTTGCGGTAAAGAAGGCAGCTCCTAAATCGTCCCCCCGTGGTTGCTGCCCCTCACCAGCGCCCTTCTCTGTGAAGGCAAAACAACAAAATTTAGAGGAAAATCCACCCTGGAAGGACATGGCAGTGTAAAGGCACTAGCAGGAGGAACAGCCGAAAGCATATACTCAAGACGTAGCGGGAGCTCCAGCACCGGCAAGGAATCCAAGATGGCGGTGGCTCATCCCAAAATCAGAGCCGCCACCCGTACTTGTCCCTCAAGTGTTCTCTACCGCTGCCAGGTCATTGCGAGAAGGGCTCAATGCAGGAGCAACCAGCACCGGCGGAATTGGTGCCTGAACCTCCCCCCAACCAGAACAATAAAAGCAATGTCCTGCTGAATCTAAGCTATGCCACTGACAGACTGAACAGAATTTCAAACACTGAAGACATCTTCCTTTGCACACCACAAGCCCCACAAGGCAAAGCACCTGACAGAAGAAAATAGGAGAGAACTCACAGAACTGTGATGAGCAAGCTGCAGGCCAACACACGAGTCAAACAGTAAGGGAATTTTTTTTTTTAATTGAGCTCAATGCTGCAGGCAGACCCCTCAGGCACTCAAGTCTGTTTGTGAGCCCCATAGCAGAGAAGGCAAACCGAGGTACAAGCCCAAAAGGCAGCCCACTAGAAGACCACAGCAAGGGGGAAGTGGGGGGGACCAAGCTATCCAAGTTTAAACACCCCCAGGGCAGAAAAAACTCAAGCCTCAATCCCATTCTAGCAGGCAGGAAGGAACCAGAACAAGTTTTCTTTTCTCTGTCTAGCAAGACAGAGATCCCCCAGGTCTACAGACCGGGACTACACAGGCTTACCCATTGCTACCATCAGCTGAGACACAGAACAGACTGACTTTCAGGAGACAGCCTACTTACAGGGTTACTTGAAACTCAGTGTGTTCTTAGTCTCCATCTGCTGGTAGGAGTGCATACCCATCTGTGCTTGTCTAGAGGGATGCTATGTAATTGCTAATTTTAAGAAAAACACCGGCTGTGTATAACCATAAAGAGCATAGTGATAAAAGCAGAGGTTCCATACCTGGCATTACTTGGATGATAGTGAGTCGCATGGAATTGTTTAAGCTGCTCCCAAGTAAGGTCAGGAATATACGTTGGGTCCCCTCCAGATACCACAGCATATGTATGATCTGGAAGAAGCTTGTTCTGAAGCTTCTGCGTAAATACACTCTCACTGCTGGTCTTAAATGATATATCACAAACATTTTAGTGAAACAGACAACATGCAAGAATGAAGAAATGGACAACCCAAAAAGGCACATATTTAGTAGACATTTAAAAAAATTAATTTATAAAAATGTAATCCTTTAGGAAAAGCCAGAGAGCATATGTAACTAGTGATTAATGGTTCTATTACATTAACCACTGAAATTCCCTTGAATCTTTGGTATTATAAATGAACCCCAACTACCGAACCAAAGATATAATGCCACTGATGTAGACAAATAGCACCTTACTCAAGCACATAAGTTTTTTTATTATTTTATTTATATATATGTATGTGACTTTACATTTTAAAGAGAGCCCTCAGACAAACCACCACTTTTAAGGCAAACACATTTCTTTCTGCCCGGTGGAATAGAACCTCTTTCATCGGGCAATCTCTTGTAAGTGATATGTGCTATTACATCAACACAACAGTGCTCTAAAGTGCAATGTGCTCCAAATCACAACATAACTTGAAATACTGAAACGAGAACTTATCGCTAGTCGTTGTTGTTTGTTCCCGTATTCATTTTTTCATTTACTCTTCCATGTTTCGCTACAAATTTTTATAGTCCTTGCCACTCTCAGTCCATAAAAATCAATAATCCGTAAGGCTTGATCCGCGAGGCTTCCCCTGGTAACGCCCAACACCGCGGGTTTCACTATTTTCTTCAGGGACTGGGTTAAACGCCCAACGCTACTATTCAAATATAAAAAATTATTCTTGACTGAGGCATAGCCGTGGTGTCGGGCGTTACCAGGGGAAGCCTCGCGGATCAAGCCTTACGGATTATTGATTTTTATGGACAGAGTGGCAAGGACTATAAAACTTTATAGCGAAACATGGAAGAGTAAATGAAAAAATGAATACGGGAACAAACAACGACTAAAGATAAGTTCTCGTTTCAGTATTTCAAGTTATGTTGTGATTTGGAGCACATTGCACTTTAGAGCACTGTTGTGTTGATGTAATAGCACATATCACTTACAAGAGATTGCCCGATGAAAGAGATGCTATTCCACCTGGCAGAAAGAAATGAGTTTGCCTTAAAAGTGGTGGTTTGTCTGAGGGCTCTCTTTAAAATTTAAAGTCACATACATATATATAAATAAAATATTAATAAAAAAAACGTGTGTGTTTGTGTAAGGTGCTATTTGTCTACATCAGTGGCATTATATCTTTGGTTCAGTAGTTGGGGTTGTATTACATTAACGGCACTATTTACAAAGGCATGCTAGTGTTTTTAATGTGCGCTAACCGTGTAGATGCCCTTAATATTCCTACGGTCCTCTATACGGTTAATGTGTGCTAATTTTTAGGGCACACTAGAATTGCTAGCGCACCTTTGTAAACATAGTTATTACTAAGTTATTACTCAAGTATATTAAACTAGATGTTTACAGCATGGTTAAAAAGTAATATGTACTATGTTATTTCTCTATTATGTAAAAAAAAAAATTTAAAAAAAACTACTTTTCAATGTAAAAAAAAAAAAAATCATGAATTACTCTTCCACTCCATTAGTTCTGCAATATTCACAACTGATATCACTTCCCAACTTTGCATTATATAGCAAACTTCACACGTTTAAAAAGGTACTTGGATGCTCAACATACATGAGCAAACAAAAATACAGAAAGTACTTCCTAACCAAGAAAAAGAAGCTACAACCTTGAAGGATGTGTGGGTCATGAAAGTTTAAAAATATAGGAAGGCATGAATGATTGATCTCAGTCAAAAGTTAAACTACAATAATTTTAGCAGCTTTCTCACCCAGTGCTCAATTGTGGAATATATTTCAACCAGCTTCTGAAAAGTAAATGCAACTTACAAAAGCACCCTTCATTTCATTAAAGACAATTCCTTTAAAGACCAATGGTGAATGCGCATCGGTTGGATTTTCATGCTCTAGTCTCCATCCTTCTTGCCTATGAAAATTAAGAAAAAAAAATTAACTAATTTCAGTTATAAGCAAATGTAAACAAACACAGGGTCAAGCAAGTTTTTTTACTAGAGGTCTTTTTATTTTTTTTAGACGTTTCCTTATTTTATATAACCACTGACAGCACAATCTCATTAACATCCCTTAGCTGCTTTTTTATCCTTAACAGTAAAAAAAAAAAAAAACATAACCTTTAAGGGTTTCTTTAAAGGCAATATTTTATTTATTATATTTGTACCCTGCGTTTTCCCACACATTGCAGGCTCAATGCGGCTTACATAGTAATTTGAAATACAAAGTCTTATAAGAAGAGAAAATTTTCAAACTGTAATAAAACATAGTAATGGTGAAGCTTAATAATGTATGATTAGGATAAGGGAAGGTAAACAGGATAGGGTAAGTTGGGGGAAATGGGGTAAGGAGGGATATGGTAAAGGAGAGATGGAGACGAAAAGGTTGGGATGAGCAAAGGGAGAATGGGGAGGTGGGGTAGGTAATATCACCAAATTTGTATGTTTTGTATATACCATACCAGTAATGAACCTCACTGCAAAGCCAGGTATGTAAAATGTGATCTCAGTCTCCCAAATTTACTACTAATATTTGCTTTAGCACTTACATCATGCCAAAGAAAGCATCATTCTGGAGTTTGAGGGTCTGTTATGCTTGCAAATTTATCTTTTCTTTGGGTGGGATACAGCATTAAGAGCTTTCTTTCACAATTCCTCAGATTCCCCCCTACCACGAACATACTTAGCCTTGTCATTGCACTGACAGTACTGGGTCAAGGGCCTACAGTCATGGACCCCTAATTCAGCCATTATGTATTACACTTAAACAAATGCAAAAAAATGTGAAACAAATGAATCCAAAAAACCAGGAAGGTGGCAAGATGTGTAACGGAGGCACGCCAAGTGGCATTTGACACACATAGGTCATTACCACCTGGATTCTTTATCCCTAAGTCAATGGCTGGCGGTAAGGTCTCAGACCCAAACTGGACGCGCGGGAATTTTGATTTTGCCGTACGTCCATTTTTTGGGGGGGGGGAGGCCTTTTTTAAAGGCGCGCTAAAAAACGGATCGGTGCACACCCAAAGCCCACGCCTACACTACCGCATGCCATTTTTCAGTGCACCTTAGTAAAAGGACCCCTCAAAGCGGTGTATTACCCTAGCACTCCACCAACTGTATTACACAGAGAAGCAAAGAGGCTAGGCTCCACAAACTGAGATTGAGCTCCACACAGCCCACAAACATAAACCCTGCTTAGCATATGCCAATAAGGTGGACACAGCATATGAGGCTAAGATTGGAAGGTGGTAAGCTCGGCTGAATCCAGGCCATCAGGCCTGGCTGAGTCCGGCCAGTTAAACTTGGATAAATTAAAGCTGAAACTATGCTGAGAAGACACTCAACGGAACCTATGATGTTAAGCTCGACTAATAGGCCCAACCCACATTATATGCAGGTACTTTTTCTACCCATGGTGGGCTCACAATCAAAAGGTGTGTGTGTGTGTCTTGTTTGTTTGTTTTATTTATTTTTTTTTTGGGGGGGGGGGGTACATGGGGCAATGGAGGGTTAAGTAACCTGCTCAGCGTCACAAACGGATGTGGTGAGAATCCAACCCAGTTCCCCAGGATTTCAGCCCACTGCACTAACCATAAGTCCACTCCTCCTAATGGCCAGTGCAGTAAGCTACAAGGTACATCAAAAAAAGCAGACCACAGCATGAAACTGTATTGTAGGAAACAAAACAAAACAAAAAAAAAACAACTCAGAGTAAAAGGAAAGGAAGCGACTTATCTGAAAGCTCTTATCTAGAGAATTCTCTCTCTACCTCTGGAAGAATGCTCACAAAGGCAAACTAGATTCAATCTCTCGAAGACACCCAAATAGAGATTAAACACTGCTACATAAGTACATAAGTACATAAGTAGTGCCATACTGGGAAAGACCAAAGGTCCATCTAGCCCAGCATCCTGTCACCGACAGTGGCCAATCCAGGTCAAGGGCACCTGGCACGCTCCCCAAACGTAAAAACATTCCAGACAAGTTATACCTAAAAATGCGGAATTTTTCCAAGTCCATTTAATAGCGGTCTATGGACTTGTCCTTTAGGAATCTATCTAACCCCTTTTTAAACTCCGTCAAGCTAACCGCCCGTACCACGTTCTCCGGCAACGAATTCCAGAGTCTAATTACACGTTGGGTGAAGAAAAATTTTCTCCGATTCGTTTTAAATTTACCACACTGTAGCTTCAACTCATGCCCTCTAGTCCTAGTATTTTTGGATAGCGTGAACAGTCGCTTCACATCCACCCGATCCATTCCACTCATTATTTTATACACTTCTATCATATCTCCCCTCAGCCGTCTCTTCTCCAAGCTGAAAAGCCCTAGCCTTCTCAGCCTCTCTTCATAGGAAAGTCGTCCCATCCCCACTATCATTTTCGTCGCCCTTCGCTGTACCTTTTCCAATTCTACTATATCTTTTTTGAGATACGGAGACCAGTACTGAACACAATACTCCAGGTGCGGTCGCACCATGGAGCGATACAACGGCATTATAACATCCGCACACCTGGACTCCATACCCTTCCTAATAACACCCAACATTCTATTCGCTTTCCTAGCCGCAGCAGCACACTGAGCAGAAGGTTTCAGCGTATCATCGACGACGACACCCAGATCCCTTTCTTGATCCGTAACTCCTAACGCGGAACCTTGCAAGACGTAGCTATAATTCGGGTTCCTCTTACCCACATGCATCACTTTGCACTTGTCAACATTGAACTTCATCTGCCACTTGCACGCCCATTCTCCCAGTCTCGCAAGGTCCTCCTGTAATCGTTCACATTCCTCCTGCGACTTGACGACCCTGAATAATTTTGTGTCATCGGCGAATTTAATTACCTCACTAGTTATTCCCATCTCTAGGTCATTTATAAATACATTAAAAAGCAACGGACCCAGCACAGACCCCTGCGGGACCCCACTAACTACCCTCCTCCACTGAGAATACTGGCCACGCAATCCTACTCTCTGCTTCCTATCTTTCAACCAGTTCTTAATCCATAATAATACCCTACCTCCGATTCCATGACTCTGCAATTTCTTCAGGAGTCTTTTGTGCGGCACTTTGTCAAACGCCTTCTGAAAATCCAGATATACAATATCAACCGGCTCCCCATTGTCCACATGTTTGCTTACCCCCTCAAAAAAATGCATTAGATTGGTGAGGCAAGACTTCCCTTCACTAAATCCGTGCTGACTTTGTCTCATCAGTCCATGTTTTTGTATATGCTCTGCAATTTTATTCTTAATAATAGCCTCCACCATCTTGCCCGGCACCGACGTCAGACTCACCGGTCTATAATTTCCCGGATCTCCTCTGGAACCCTTCTTAAAAATCGGAGTAACATTGGCTACCCTCCAGTCTTCCGGTACTACACTCGATTTTAGGGACAGATTGCATATTTCTAACAGTAGCTCCGCAAGTTCATTTTTTAGTTCTATTAATACTCTGGGATGAATACCATCAGGTCCCGGTGATTTACTACTCTTCAGCTTGCTGAACTGACCCATTACATCCTCCAAGGTTACAGAGAATTTGTTTAGTTTCTCCGACTCCCCCGCTTCAAATATTCTTTCCGGCACCGGTGTCCCCCCCAAATCCTCCTCGGTGAAGACCGAAGCAAAGAATTCATTTAATTTCTCCGCTACGGCTTTGTCCTCCTTGATCGCCCCTTTAACACCATTTTCGTCCAGCGGCCCAACCGACTCTTTGGCCGGTTTCCTGCTTTTAATGTATCTAAAAAAAATTTTTACTATGTATTTTTGCTTCCAACGCTAATTTCTTCTCAAAGTCCTTTTTTGCCCTCCTTATCTCCGCTTTGCATTTGGCTTGGCATTCCTTATGATCTATCCTGTTACTTTCAGTTGGTTCTCTTCTGTTACAGAAGGGTCAAATACCTGGGAACTGCAGGCCAAATTTAATCTAGGAGAGAGAGCGAGCAAGCAAGCTACCCGAGGGTCTCACTATACCAAGGAAATGTCAGGAGAAAGCAAAATAAACGTTCTGTGACGAGATGTGCATTGGAAACAAAGGCACCTCTAAAAATCAAAGAAGTAATCTTGCACTGAATTTCACCTGAGAAGACATGCATAGAAGCTGAATTCCAGACTGGATTGTCTTTAATACTAAACCCTTAGGTGTTGAAACAATCATGCTCAAACCAGTGTTAAACCTGAAACTGTCAGGTTATGAGGCAGTCACTCCAAAAGGAGCTCCTGACATAAATTGGTTTACGCAATAAGGAGGGCTATAATTTAGATAATTATGTATGACTGATGAAAAATGACTTCTCTTGTATGGATGTTGTTTTTGCTAGCCTATCAGAAAATGGATTCCATAGTTTAAATTATATAATTTGTTACTGTATATTTTTAGATGTGTAAACCATTCTGATTTGCAATGCAATAAGTGACAGTATAGTAAACAGATAAATGATATTGATTTAATTAATATAACTGCTCCTAAAGAATTCCACAAATCCTGATAGTCAGTGCCCAGTAGCAGCCTCAAAAAGTTTCACCAAAAAAATAGGGCTGGAACAGCACAGGGCTATACCGCCCCTATGATCAGAGATAACAGTATGCAAAATTTAAGCACGCTATTATCTCTGATCATGGGTAACAGTGCGGGAGGATTGTGCCTGAGCAATCCTCCCACACTTGTTTGACAGGTCTGGGTTGTCAAAAGCCTGGACCTGTCAAAACACAGGGGCTCCCTCCAATTGCAAGGCACTGGTGGCCTAGTGCCCCCCTGACCATCCCCTTCCGACAGACAGGAACAGGGAGGTGGAGATCCGGTGAATCTCTAGCCCCCCTAACACCCAAAAAATAAGGCCCTGGTGGCCCAGTGGGCTGAAAGCCCCAACCACCCCCCCCCCCCCCCCCCCGATGGTCTACCAGTCCCCTCCACCCCATACCTTTGCGGTGGAGGATGGAGTAGCACACCCCCCTCAGCGCTGCCTCCCTTATATGGTAGAGATGCACTGGGCAGGGCACCACTATTTTGAATGCAGTCATACTCCCTCCTCCACCACAAAGTTACCCGGCCGGGGGGGGGGGGGGGGGGGGGGCAAGAGACCATCAAGTGAGGGGATTTGGGCTTGTGGCCTACTGGACCACCAGGGCCTTATTTTTTGGGTGTGAGGGGGGGGGTTAGGGAAGTTGGAACATAGCATAATTGAACATAAAAGAACATAACAGAAAACAGAGGGTAGGGTTAAATGGCTATTTTTCTAAATGGAGGAGGGTGAATAGTGGAGTGCTGTAGGGATCTGCACTGGGACTGGTGCTATATAACATTTATAAATGATCTGAAAATCAGAACAATGAGCGAGGTGATTTTGCAGATGACACAAAACTATTCAAAGTTGTCAAAACGAATGTGGATTCTGGTGTTAGGGTCCACTTTAGGAGTCAGCACTTAAGAAAAAGATCTAGGTATCATAAGTACTGCCACACTGGGACAGACCAAAGGTCCATCAAGCCCAGCATCCTGTTTCCAACAATGGCCAATCCAGGTCACAAATACCTGGCAAGATCCCGAAAAGTTCAATACATTTTATGCTGCTTATCCCAGAAATAGAAATGGATTTTCCGCAGGTCAATTTAATAATGGTCTATGGACTTTTCCTTTAGGAAGCCATCCAGACCTTTTTTAAACCCCGCTAAGTTAACCACCCTTACCACATTCTCTGTCAACGAATTCCAGAGTTTAATTACACGTTGAGTGAAGAAATATTTTCTCCGATTCGTATTAAATTTACTACTTTGTAGCTTCAACACATGCTCCCTAGTCTTAGTATTTTTGGAAAGAGTAAACAATATGCTGAAATCTTCTGCCCAGTGTGTGTGGTGGTGACCAGAAAAAGCAAACAGGATGCTAGAAATTATTAGGAAATGGATGCAAAATAAGACCAAAAATATTATAATGCCTCTGTATCACTCCATGATTGCCCTCATCTTAAGTATTTTCATCTGGTCACAGTATCTCAAAAAAATGATATAACGAAATTAGGAAAGGTTGAAAGAAGAGTGACGAAAATGATAAAGGGGATATAACTGCTCCCATAGGAGGAAAGGCTAAAGATGTTTGGAAAGGAGATGGCTGAGCGGAGATATGATTGAGGTCTACAAAATCCTGAGTGATGTGGAGCGGGTGGAGGAAAATCGATTTTAAATATAAAGACCAGGGGACACAATAAAATTGCATGGAAATACTTTTAAAAAAAAATAGAGGAAATATTTTTTCACTCAAAAAATAGTTTAACTCTGGAACTCGTTGCCGGAGAACGTGGTAATGGTGGTTAGCGTATATGGGTTTAAAAAAAAGGTTTAGACGTGAACCTGGAGGAAAAGTATAGTCTTATTGAGATGGGCATGGGGGAAGCCACTGCTTGCCCTGGGGATTGGTAGCATGAATTGATGCTACTAATTGGGTTTCTGCCAGGTACCAGTGACCTGGATTAGCCATTGCCGGAAACAGGATATTGGGCCAGATGGACCACTGGTCTGACTCAATATAGCTATTCTTATGTTCTTACTGCTTTCACTACATTCTGTGGCAATGAATTCCAGAGTTTAATTACATATTGAGTGAAAAAATATTTTCTCCTGTGTTTTAAATTTGCTTCATTACATGCCCTCTAGTCCTATCATTTTTGGAAAGAATAAACAATTCACATCTTCCCATTCCACTCAGGATTTTATAGACCTCTATCGAGCCTCCCCTCAGAAATCTCTTCTCCAAGATGAGGAGCCCTAGCCACTTTAGCCTTTTCTCCTAGGGAAGTCCCTTTTATTATTTTTGTTGCCCTTCTCTGCATTTTTAAATTTCACTATATCTTTTTTGAGATGCGGTGACCAGAACTGCACACAGTATTGGAGGTGCGGTCCCACCATAGAGCAATAAAAAAGGGCATAATAGCAAACACTCATTTTTGATTTCCATTCCTTTCCTAATAATGCCTAACATTCTATTTCCTTTCTTAAATGCCACTGCACACTGAGCAGCATACCCTCCCCTCTGGTGTACCCCAATATACAGTGGGGGAAATAAGTATTTGATCCCTTGCTGATTTTGTAAGTGTGCCCACTGACAAAGACATGAGCAGCCCATAATTGAAGGGTAGGTTATTGGTAACAGTGAGAGATAGCACATCACAAATTAAATCCGGAAAATCACATTGTGGAAAGTATATGAATTTATTTGCATTCTGCAGAGGGAAATAAGTATTTGATCCCCCACCAACCAGTAAGAGATCTGGCCCCTACAGACCAGGTAGATGCTCCAAATCAACTCGTTACCTGCATGACAGACAGCTGTCGGCAATGGTCACCTGTATGAAAGACACTTGTCCACAGACTCAGTGAATCAGTCAGACTCTAACCTCTACAAAATGGCCAAGAGCAAGGAGCTGTCTAAGGATGTCAGGGACAAGATCATACACCTGCACAAGGCTGGAATGGGCTACAAAACCATCAGTAAGACGCTGGGCGAGAAGGAGACAACTGTTGGTGCCATAGTAAGAAAATGGAAGAAGTACAAAATGACTGTCAATCGACAAAGATCTGGGGCTCCACGCAAAATCTCACCTCGTGGGGTATCCTTGATCATGAGGAAGGTTAGAAATCAGCCTACAACTACAAGGGGGGAACTTGTCAATGATCTCAAGGCAGCTGGGACCACTGTCACCACGAAAACCATTGGTAACACATTACGACATAACGGATTGCAATCCTGCAGTGCCCGCAAGGTCCCCCTGCTCCGGAAGGCACATGTGACGGCCCGTCTGAAGTTTGCCAGTGAACACCTGGATGATGCCGAGAGTGATTGGGAGAAGGTGCTGTGGTCAGATGAGACAAAAATTGAGCTCTTTGGCATGAACTCAACTCGCCGTGTTTGGAGGAAGAGAAATGCTGCCTATGACCCAAAGAACACCGTCCCCACTGTCAAGCATGGAGGTGGAAATGTTATGTTTTGGGGGTGTTTCTCTGCTAAGGGCACAGGACTACTTCACCGCATCAATGGGAGAATGGATGGGGCCATGTACCGTACAATTCTGAGTGACAACCTCCTTCCCTCCGCCAGGGCCTTAAAAATGGGTCGTGGCTGGGTCTTCCAGCACGACAATGACCCAAAACATACAGCCAAGGCAACAAAGGAGTGGCTCAGGAAGAAGCACATTAGGGTCATGGAGTGGCCTAGCCAGTCACCAGACCTTAATCCCATTGAAAACTTATGGAGGGAGCTGAAGCTGCGAGTTGCCAAGCGACAGCCCAGAACTCTTAATGATTTAGAGATGATCTGCAAAGAGGAGTGGACCAAAATTCCTCCTGACATGTGTGCAAACCTCATCATCAACTACAGAAGACGTCTGACCGCTGTGCTTGCCAACAAGGGTTTTGCCACCAAGTATTAGGTCTTGTTTGCCAGAGGGATCAAATACTTATTTCCCTCTGCAGAATGCAAATAAATTCATATACTTTCCACAATGTGATTTTCCGGATTTAATTTGTGATGTGCTATCTCTCACTGTTACCAATAACCTACCCTTCAATTATGGGCTGCTCATGTCTTTGTCAGTGGGCACACTTACAAAATCAGCAAGGGATCAAATACTTATTTCCCCCACTGTATGTATAAACTGCCCCTGCCTCATCCAGCTGCCATGTGTACTCTTAAGAAGAGAGCAGCATTCTGACTAGTCCAGATGGCACTAATGAAATGCGCACTACCACCTCTGTCTTTGTCAGCTCTCCCTAAAGCTAGGGATGCAACTGATCATTTAGGCCGAGCATCACCTGCCTACTGAAGTTGTCCTGCAGGGCAGTTGGAAATGGAATACTAACAGATGCAGCAGACTCTTAAACCCTAAGTTCTCAACCACCTGCACAGGCTGCTCATCCAAGGCAATAATTTCCCTGATGCACCATGTCATCACCTTTTATGTTACCTGCAGCTTGCCCCATGGAGACTTGGGTCTATGCAGCTGTTTACATTCCATTTCACTGGAGAAGGCAGCCGGAAGCTCGATCAGGAAAACAGATTTTTTTTTTTATCTGCAGTATTCCTGCTGCTACTATTTCCTTAACTGGATTGAGTCCTGGGCTTAAGATCTGCATCTTCTCTTGAACACAGCTGGAAAGAATGCCATTTCTACATATGTGGTTGCAAGATGGCCCATCAGCTTCCCTCCACTAATGACCTTCCCACAATATTCCTAACCTGTACACCACCGATCTTTAAGCACTTTAAAATGCCTCCACACATCAGAAGTACCTCTATACTTCTTTGGGAGGGACTGCTGCTGATGCTGGACCAGAGACTGAGGATAAAGAAAAAGATGAAAATCAAGGGCATCTCTTTCAGGCTGCCTGCTCTAATTGTGTGGTGCCCTTAGTCCTAGCACTGCCACTATCATGTCCTATCTCCCCACCAGTTAAGATACTAAGAAGATCTTCCAACCATTAAGGAGAAATTAGGTCTTACCTGATCATCTTCTTTCCATTAGTCCTTCCCATTATTCCAGAACCTGAGCTAGTTGTCTATCAACCAGCAGGTGGAGCAAGAGAACAGAAAACAGAGCCAAGACAGCTCTCCTGGCATCAACATCCCATTTCTAGGGAAACTTTCTGTGTTCAAACAATGATTGGCTAGAAGAGAGAAACTGGATGATCCATGTCACTCTGGATTCAGACCCAGTTATGGAACAGAAACGGTCCTTTAGCCCTACTAGATCTTCAAATAAACCAGGACAGGGGTATTTGTCTACATGTTAGTACTGCTAGATTTCAGCAGCTTTTGACACTGTGGATCATGATATCATGCTAACACAACTGGCAGAAACAGGTATCAATGGAACACTGCTTGCGTAGTTCAGATCCTATCAGACAGGCAACAACCCATAATGTTTGGCAACACCTCATCGCCACCATTGGCGTTGATCTGTGGGGTACAAGGGTCGATACAGTCATTCATTCTGTTCAATATCTACCTCACGCCACTAGCCGAGCTGATTCGGTCAATGAACACTCAGTTCTACATCTTTGCGGATGATGTGCAGCTACTCATACCCATTGAACCTGACTTAACTACAGCACTGAATAAACCGATTACCTGTCTATCATCAATTCAAAAATGGGCTAAGCACAACAAACTGTCTGAACACAAGTAAAACAGAGCATCTCTGGGTCCCTAACACAAGTGGACACGTACCAGACATCAAAATCTCTTTTGGGAAGTATGAACTCCCCATCAAATTACAAATCAGGAACTTTGGAATACAGTTAGATTCAACACTTACTCCGATCCCCAAATCCAAGCAACCTTCAAGAGCTACTTCTACTATTTGCGACAACTATGCTGCCCCTCTCCTTACATCAAGAAGGAAAATCTTATCCCAGGTGTGTGCCATGATAACATCAAGACTGGATAACTGTAATGCACTCTACAACAGTCTGACTACACAATGCGATACCCACAAGCGAGCCTTCTCCAGAGTAGCCCCCACATTCTGGAATGCATTCCCTGAAAGGCTCTACTTAACACAAGACTCTCTCTCTACTTCAGGAAGCAGGCAAAAGCTTGGCTCTTCAACCAGGCCTTTAATAGAAGAAGTAACATAACTTCTTAGTCTCACACACACACAAGGAGCAACACAGGCTGCACATACTGCAGCAGGACATGTTTATCCACTCCTACCCTGGCTGAGATAACATTTAATCATCTCTGACCTCATGTGCAACTTTAGTCACCTTATTTTCTAACTTCTCTTACTCTTTGACCTATTAAAATGTTCTATTACGTATTGTGTTGATGTAAGTAGTATACTATGCCATACTTTGTATTCTATTGTTATTTGAATATGTTTACTTGTAGCATGATATAAGTTTAATTCTCAGAGTTATTGGTTTTGCTGGATCAGATCCAAATCATATAAAATATACAGCTGCAAAGACTTTACTTCCCCCCTCTCTTCTGGAAAACTACTGAGAAGCTGGATGAATACCTAAGGCCATCAACACCTCTCCCAAAATAGCAGCACCTAACAAAAGACTATACCTCCACCTATTCTCAGACAAGGACTAAGCCCATCTAAGCTCAATCACCCTCAGACAATGGACCAGCAGATGTTCCTTTCCAAAGGCAGCTATCTCAGAGACTGCAGTAACAAAAGACTACACCTCCACCTATTTTCAGAAAAGACTAAGCCCATCTAATCTCAATCACTCTCAGACAATGGACTAGCAGATGTCCAGGCAGGAAGTCTTATGATGTCATTGAACATGTGACCTGTTACCATGCTCCATCTCAAAACTAGATGTCCAGAATTCAGCTACCCAGAAGCTTTCTAATTGTACCAAGGGCAACCACCTGACACGAGTCTAAAAATAGCCTGGTAGATAAATGCCCAGTTCAGACACTTTAAAAGCAGGGGCTCTTTCTTTAGAAGGATAGTACTTCCTGGCTGTTCCTGATGCTCCTGTCCTAGTCGCCGCTGCCCTGAAGTGATTAAATCTAAAAGCAAGCTAGAATCTCCTGGAATCCTGACTTCTCAAGCTTGACATCACATCCACCTGAAAGAAACGGCTTCAAGCTCCATCAGACAGCAAATCTACAAAGAAACTTCCTGTTCCAGCAAGGATCTCCTGCATCACTCTCCATAGCAGCCTCCATCAATGTGAGTTATACAGCTTCATTTACAATCAAACATAAGCATAAAGGAATCCTGTGCTGAAGGAATGGATCCTCAGGAGCTTAGTCAAGATCAGGAGGCGGGGCAGACTTATACGGTCTGTGCCAGAGCCAGTGGTGGGCAGCGGGACTGGTGGTTGGGAGGCGGGGATAGTGCTGGACAGACTCGTACAGTCTGTGCCAGAGCCGGTGGTTGGAAGGTGAGGATAGTGCTGGGCAGACTTATACGGTCTGTGCCAGAGCCGGTGGTTGGGAGAAGGGGCTGGTGGTTGGGAGGCGGGGATAGTGCTGGGCAGACTTATACGGTCTGTGCCCTGAAGAGCACAGGTACAAATCAAAGTAGAGTATACACAAAAAGCAGCAAATATGAGTTATCTTGTTGGGCAGACTGGATGGACCGTGCAGGTCTTTTTCTGCCGTCATCTACTATGTTACTATGTAAACCTGTTATTCTGTAGCATACTTCCATTGGTAAAAGATCCTCTCTAAAATTGCCTCTCTATTGTAAACTTGTTACCTTGCCTGTATTAGAAATAAACATTTTCTTTTTAAAGTTAACTATCTGGCCTTTATATTGGGAAAAGCACATGTCCTCACATGTGCAAGCTCCAAATGCTTTAAGCACATGTTCCTAAACGTACAATGCAGGTTAATGTAATTAATTCAAATTTAGTGTATTTACTTCCCGTTTTCCTTACATATGCTTATCTTATTACCTTATAGGTAATTGGGGAATAATAAAACAGAATAGAATCAAAATATATCTTAAAACGTAGAAATACAGCACATGTTGCGACCACATGCTCTGAGCGATCCCCTCTATTCTTAAATATCATTTTGGAACTGTAACATTTCCTATAACATACTGTTGCAACTGTCTATTGCTTATGTTTGATTTATTCTTACTGTACACTGCCTTAAGTGAAGTCTTTCAAAAAGGTAATAAATAAATCAATCAAGTCCAGCTCCTCGGTATTTACGCAGGCAAGCAGTAAAGAGAAAATCATAAATACAACCAGCTTAAACAACTCATTAACCTGACGCACAAATATATGTGGACCTCTCTCATCTCTGGACAACTTGTACAGAGAACAAGATATATGCAGGAAGTACCATACAAGGTGACAGTCGTTATCTGACCCATTACTTTGCATCGACTAAACATCTCAGAAACTTTGAAAGGGCCTTTGGAATAGCGAGGACTAATGGAACAAAAATAATCAGTAAAGATCTAATTTCTCCTTCCATTACATAGCTTCCCACTATTCCAGAACCAGTAAGATGTTTAAAAGCAATTCCTAAAGTGGGTGGGATCCTGGCGCCGCTGCCATGAGGGCCAAAGCCCCAAAACTGGCTTCTGAGTGCACAGCAACATCTTCCTTGTAGTGCTTGGCAAAGGTACACAACGATGACCACATCGCCGCCTTGCAAATATCTGCTGGAAACGGTATGGTAGTCTCCACCCAGAATGTCAATGTATGCCTCGTAGAATGAGCCTGCAAAGTCTGAGGAGTCTGCTTTCCTGCAAGCAAATAAGCCAATGCACTAGTCTCATTTGGCTGTCTTCCAATTGTGGTCTTAGAATCCATAAGGCCATGCTTCTGCTTACCAAAAAGCACAGTGGTCTGATTTGCAAAACTCATTTGTGACTTCCAGATATCTAATGAGGACTCTACACACATTGACAAGCTTCAAGGAAGAACACGGGGCTTCTTTGTCCTCTGTAAAAAAAAAAAAGGACAGAAGTGCCACAGATTGTTTGAGATGAAATGCTGATACCACTTTCGGAGGAAAGGAACCATACACAGGGAGACCCCCATCTCCAAAAAGCGGAGAAAGGAATCTCAACAAGACAGAGCCTGAAGCTCCAAAACCCTATGTGCAGACGCAACAGCCACCAAGAATGTTGTCTTTAGTGCAAGATCTTTCAAGGAGGCTTTCTGGAGTGGCTCAAAAGGAGGATTCTGAAGGACCAAATTAAAATTCCACTTTGGACACTGCAAGCGGCCCACTCTCCATAAAAATGGAACAATATCCAGGTGAGCTGCAAGAGACATCTTTTGTAGCTCGCCCCTGAACAAGCCAAAGCCGTAACGTGAACTTCTAGAGAACCCAACACCAATCCTTTCTGAAGATCTGCCTGGAGAAATGCTAGAATGTGAGCAATCTGAGCAGAGAAAGGAGAAAGTCCGCACTCAGAACATCAGCCCTCGAACATCCTCCACACCCTTACATATGTCAGGGATATAGAGCATTTCAGAGTTTGAAGAAAGGTAGCAATGATCGAATCAGAACAACATTTGTCTCAACTGAGCACTTTCAATTGCCAAACTGTAAGACCAAAGGGGCATGGATCCTCTATGAGCACTGGCCTTGCTTCAGAGAATCCCCGTACAGCAGTTGAATCACGTCCATATAATCACAGCCAAGGAGTGCCTATTAAGAAAGTCCGCCTTCACATTCAAGGACCCAATGATATGAACTTCTGACAAGAAGAGAAGCTTTTTCTCTGCCCAACTCATCAGGGAGGCCGCTTCCCCCGCCATTGGATGACCTTGGGTTCCACCTTGCTTGTTTTAAGCCACCACCATCACACTGCTGGAGAAACCTCAGACTGGGCCCCTGCCAGAAAGGAAGCGAAGTCATGCAAGGCATTCCGCACTGCTCTGAACATCAAGCAATTTATCAACCCCTGAGACTCTGTTCCATCCAGGTGCCCAGTGCCAGATGGAACTTATAATGAGCTCCCCAACCAGACTTGCTGGCATCCATTGTCACCACCTCCCATTGCATTATCGGAAATAGAGCTCCAACTGTCAAATTCCTGGCAACCAGCATCCAAGGAAGATGAAGGTCATACTTCTGTGATATCCAAGACCAGCGTCTGAGAAGAGACTCTTGTAATGGCTGAATGTGAGCCCATGCCCATGGCACCACTTCCATCGCCACCATCACTGACCCCAGACTCTGGGCCTGCCTTGATTAAGATGACAAATCTGTTAAACCAGCTTCAACCTCCTACATTGTGAGGAAAATCCTCTTCCTTGCTGTGTCAAATAGAAAGACCAGATCCTCCAGCACCTGTGATGGGGTTAGTCTAACGCAGTCGCTGGGTTGGGTGATCAATTTTGAGAAGAGCAGACAACTTTGTCAGTCACCACCACACTGTCCAAATAGGATGACGCAAGCATGTGCCAGTTATCGAGATACAGGTGCACTCTTGATTCCCTTGTGCTGAAGGAAGGCCGCCATCACCATCATAACTTTGGTAAAACGTTCTTGGTACCGTGGCGAGACCGAAGGGCAAAGCCCTGAACTGGAAGTGATGGCCCCAGCACCCCAAAATGCAGAAACCTCTGATGTGGCAGCCATATAGGTATATGCAAGTACACCTCCTTTAGATCAAGGGTGGAGAAAAATTCTCCCACTTGAACCAAGGCCATGACTGCTCTTAGTGTTTCCATGCTAAAGCAGGAAACTCAGAGGCAGTGGTTTAGACCTTTGAGATTTAAGACCGGATGAAGGTGTCTTCCTTCTTTATGACAATGAAGTAGACGAGAGTATCTGCCTTGTCCCCTGTTCAGACTGGGGAACTGAAACAATAGCCTGGAGCGCCAGCAAGGAATCTACAGTGGCCAGAACCTCGACCGCCTTGGTTCCCTTTCAACCTGGAGACATCAAGAAGAGAAGGACCAGGAGGGAGAACTAAGTTCCTGCGGCACTACAAAACCAAAGACTGTAATGGACATACCTCAACCCTCATCCCCCCCTCCCTAACTTCTCCAATGTATCTACCAAACACGAACCTTATTTTACCACAATAACACCTTTAATTGTTCATACTGCAACTAGCGAACGCCGTTGCGGTACCATGTAAGCCACACTGAGCCTGCAAATAAGTGAGAAAATATGGGATATAAATGAAACAAATAAATAAAAGTAAACTACAACTTGCAACCTTCTGTAAGAATATCCAGAACCCACTGGTCTGACGTGAATTTGGCCCACACCTCCCGAAACTCCTGAAGACGTTCTCCTACCAGAAGAAAAGAGCTGACCAGCCTCACATCATCGCAAAGCTCAGGTGGCATTGGGCACTCTAGCTGACTGAGAGGAGGACTTCCTGTCCGCATGAAAGAAAGATTGGTGTGTCTGAAAGCAGGACTTCTGACCATACTGCTGACAACCAGGCTGATACCATCTGCTGTCTCAAAATCGAGAGTCCCCTCAAGTTTACCAGAGGCTTTTGGCTTATCCTCCAGCAACTGCTGTGGCTTAATTTCCCCCAGTTCTTTCACCAATTTACCGAGATCTTCTCCAAACAGCCACTTGCCCCAAAAGGGCAGTTTAACTAGATGTGACTGACACTGAACCTGCTGCCCAATGCCACAACCAGAGTTGCCAACGTGCTGTGCCATGACAGCCAAAGACATACTACCGACCATAACTCATAAATATGGCATTAAATAGCATCCATCTAGTAAGCCAAGCCCATTTCCAGCTGGGTGTTGTGGCACCCATCTAGTGCTGCAGACTGCTGATGCTACTTCAGACATGTTCTAGCCACTAACAAGCTGTACACTGTCACTTGAAGACCGAAAGAGACCACTTCAAAGGCTTGTTTCAGCAAGCTTTCTAGCTTCCTATCCTGTAGGTCATTTAGTGTAATGCTCCCTTCCAACAACAAGGTGGTCTTCTCAAGTCACTATCGTAACAAGGGAATCCACCCTGGGAAGCTGAAATTTCTCTTTCTCCTCCTGAACCAACGGGTAGAGGTGAACCATGGTTCTTCCCATTCTCAGCCCCTGTCCGGTGAGACCCATTTTGCTGTAATCTGTTCTTGAATGTCTGAAAACATCGGGTCATCTCCCTCCTCTAACGGCTCCTTCAAATAGACTAAGGCCACATCAGATAAGGACTAGAAAGCAGAAATAGATATCCAAGAGCAGGGGCGTATCTGCGTGGGGCCTCAGGGGCCTGGGCCCCCGCAGATTTTGCCCTGGCCCCCCCTACCGCCATCAACCCTCCCCCGTGCCCGTTCTTACTTTTGCTGGCGGGGGACCCCAACCCCCGCCAGCCGAGGTCTGCTTCCACCTGCCGCTGCCTTCAAAACTTCTTCTTCAGCCGGCGGGGGACCCCAAACCCCCGCCAGCCGCCCCGCGCTGTTTAAAATTCATCTTCGGCCTCCGTGGCCGTGCTGCTGGGATAGGCGGCGCTGTTGAAATCCACTTCGGAGTCTGACGTCGTTGTACGTTGTACGTGCTGCGACGTCAGACTCCGAAGTGGATTTCAACAGCGCCTATCCCAGCAGCACGGCCACGGAGGCCGAAGATGAATTTTAAACAGCGCGGGGCGGCTGGCGGGGGTTTGGGGTCCCCCGCCGGCTGAAGAAGAAGGTTTGAAGGCAGCGGCAGGTGGAAGCAGACCTCGGCTGGCGGGGGTTGGGGTCCCCCGCCAGCAAAAGTAAGAACGGCAGCGGGGGAGGGTTGGCGGCGGGAGGGGGGTGGAGAGACTAAGTCATTGGTGGCGGTGGGGGCTCGGCGGCGGGGGGGGGGGGCGCTAAAATGTGCCCCCTCCCTCTGGCTCTGGCCCCCCCTACCGCCGGAGTCCAGATACGCCCCTGTCCAAGAGTGAACAGATGAGGCTAAACAAGATCTGAGAGCCTGAGGGGCAGCGAGGCAAGAAACTGAAGAACCTTGCAGCAATTTTGACCCTGCTTCTGTAAATAGGCCTGGTTTAAGAGCAATAGAACTCCAGAGAAAAGAAAGATCCCAATGCAGTTGAATGCTTTGTCGGACCCTGAAGTTGTAAAACGGGGGCTGTGCTCCGTGCATGATCAGACAGAGGCTGTTCCTCACTGCCAGTTGGCCCCAACAAAGTGGCGCCCGTTCCCATGCTCTCTTGAATCAAACTGCGCACCAGCCCTACCAGAAAGCCCGATGTCCTCGGCATATTTGGATGCTGTGCCAAATCCAAAGACATGCTGCTGGCAACCATTTCCCCCCCACATCCTTTGGGATTCCTGGTTTGCACCCTGGCTTGCATGCACAGCACTGTCCCGATGCTGGCTGGTGGGTTCAACAGCAGAAAAACCACTTAAATGCCTCCGCAGGAGTCACCATTCACCCTGGCTGGCACAAAAATAAGAACATAAAAACATAAGCATTACCATCAAGCCCAGTATCCTGTTTCCAACAGTGGCCAATCCAAGTCACAAATACCTGGCAAGATCTCAGAACAGTAAAACAGATTTTATGCTGCTTAACCTAGAAATAAGCAGTGGATTTTCCCAAGTCCATCTTAATAATGACTTATGGACTTTTCTTTTAGGAAAGTATCCAAACCTTTTTTTAAACCCTGCTAAGCTAACTGCTTTTTCTGGCAACAAATTCCAAAGTTTAGTTACATGCTGAGTGAAAAAATATTTTCTCCAATTTGTTTTAAATGTACTACTTAGTAGCTTCATTGTGTGCCCCTACTCCTAGTATTTTTGGAAATGGTAAACAAGCGATTCACTACTACCCGTTCCACTCCACTCAGTATTTTACAGACCTCTATCAAGTCTCCCATCAGTTGTTTCTTCCCCAAGATGAAGAGCCCTAGCTGCTTTAGCCTTTCCTCGTAGGGAAGTCGTCCCATCCCCTTTATCATTTTTGTTGTCCTTCTTCGTACCTTTTCTAATTCCGCTATATCTTTTTTGAAATGCAGTAACCAGAATTGCACACAGTATTCAAAGTGCTGGAAAAGGAGAGCTCCACCGGAAACAGCGAAGAGGTGAAGGGAGGGAAGTAGTAAGTTCGAAGGGCACCAGGTATGACTCTGCAGTCTCAAGCCACCAAAAAAACTGAGCTGGGGACCAGGAGCAAATCACTCAGAACCAGAGGGTGAAAAGTGTGTCTATCCACCTGCTGGAGATGATTCTGATGCAAATTCCACCCCTTAAGATTCGTCATTAGATTCTGAATCTGCCTATACTGCTCAGGAGGAATTGAGTATGCTTGCTGCTCTGCCCTTCTCTGTTGCCTATACCTGCTGCTTGTCTCCTGCCCCCCCCCCCCCCCCCCCCCATTTCTGTCTTCCTATGGCCCTCTATCTAGATGGAACCCGACAACTGCCTTTACACAGTTGCATTGGAAGCTGCAGTTGCTGCCACTGTCAAAAAAATTTTCTTTAGCTTGGTTGGTGGTCTACACATGGGGATCAGGCCCTTATATAGCAGCTTAATTCCCTAGTGGTAGTACTGCAAGACTGCCGCTAGGGGTTGTGGCTACCATTTTGAAGCCATAGCTGGCCATGGGTGGCACAGACTACTCTTGTCTCAAATCCATTAGACATTAGTGAAACCTTATGGTAAGTCCAGGGGTGATGGGAAAACCAGGGGTCTGCTAAGGACCCTTTAATGTGCTAACCAGGAGAAACATGCCATGGCTTTATTGCCTGATGCTCCTGAGATAGAAAAATATAAACAACTTTTTACTGACAGTATTTTTCCCCAGGCCCATGGCTTGTGGTGTTATCACAAGCCACATTATTCCATTTACTTAATGAGCTGTTTTCAAAAGGCGTTTGACAAGGAACCTCATGAAAGGCTACAGAGGAAATTGGAGGGACATGGGATAGGAGGAAAAGTCCTATTGTGGATTAAAAACTGGTTGAAGGATAAGAAACAGTGAGTGGGGTAAATGGGCAGTATTCACAATGGAGAAGGGTAGTTAGTGGGGTTCCTCAGGGGTCTGTGATAGGACCGCTGCTTTTTAATATATTTATAAATGATTTAGAGATGGGAGTAACTAGCGAGGTAATTAAATTTGCTGATGACACAAAGTTATTCAAAGTCGTAAACTCGCGACAGGATTGTGAAAAATTACAGAAGGACCTTACGAGACTGGGAGGCTAAATGGCAGATGACGTTTTATGTGAGCAAGTGCAAGGTGATGCATGTGGGAAAAAAGAACCCGAATTATAGCTACGTCATGCAAGGTTCCACGTTAGGAGTTACGGACCAAAAAAGGTATCTGGGTGTCGTCGTCGATAATACACTGAAACCCTCTGCTCAGTGTGCTGCTGCGGCTCGGAAAGCGAATAGAATGTTGGGTATTATTAGGAAAGGTATGGAAAACAGGTGTGAGGATGTTATAACGCCATTATATCGCTCCATGGTGCGACCGCACCTTGAGTACTGTGTTCAATTCTGGTCGCCGCATCTCACGAAAGATATTGTGGAATTGGAAAAGGTGCAGCGAAGGGCGACTAAAATGATAGCGGAGACTAAGGAGGCTAGCGCTTTTCAGCTTGGAGAAGAGACGGCTGAGGGGAGACATGATAGAGGTATATAAAATAATGAGTGGAGTGGAACAGGTGGGTGTGAAGCATCTGTTCACGCTTTCCAAAAATACTAGGACTAGGGGGCATGCGATGAAACTACAGTGTAGTAAATTTAAAACAAATCGGAGAAAATTTTTCTTCACCCAACGCGTAATTAAACTCTGGAATTCGTTGCTGGAGAACGTGGTGAAGGTGGTTAGCTTGGCAGAGTTTAAAAAGGGGTTAGACCATTTCCTAAAGGACAAGTCCATAAACCACTACTACATGGACTTGGGAAAAATCCACAATTCCAGGAATAACATGTATAGAATGTTTGTACGTTTGGGATGCTTGCCAGGTGCCCTTGGCCTGGATTGGCCACTGTCGTGGACAGGATGCTGGGCTCGATGGACCCTTGGTCTTTTCCCAGTGTGGCATTACTTATGTACATTTGAATGCTTTGCATTTCATTACTACATAACCTTCATATTTATACGCATTATGGTAACAACACATTAGTACACTTTAACACGTGTTTAGGGGCAAAGAATGCACATTAGGGCCTTAGCAAACCATAATAACCTATCCCCCAAGTCAGTTATTCACAAAACATTCATTCACAACTTTTTTGAAATGGGAGTCAAAAAAATAAACCCTCAAGGCTCCTTCTAAATCCTACATTTTAAATTATTTGCTTTATAGTCCAATTTAGAACCACTTTTCCAATAGTACATAAGCTAGGACAACAATGTTTTCAGGAAAGCCCTTTTATTTACTTATTGCATTTGTATCCCACATTTTCCCACCTATTTGCAGGCTCAATGTGGCTTACAATGTATCGTTGTTGGTAGATAAAGATTAGAAGACAACAGGTAGTGTTGCATACAGGCCGTGAGTAACATAATCAAGAATATAAACAAGCATTTATGATAAAGAAGACATTTCTGATATAGGTAGGTGTGAATAATATAATAGAAAATATAAAACAAGCATTTATAATAAAGAAGACATTTCTGATATAGGTAAGGTGTCGGTGTGTTATAATTACATCTTTGATCTTTGTGGTATGCCTTGTTGAAGAGGTAGGTCTTCAAGGATTTACGAAAGTTTGTTAGTTCCCAGATAGTTTTTAATTTGCGCGGTAGTGCGTTCCATAGCTGTGTACTCAGGTAAGAAAAGTCTGACGCATGCATTAGTTTGTATTTGAGACCTTTACAGCTGGGGAAGTGCAGATTAAGGAACGTTCGGGATGATCTTTTAGCGTTTCTGGGTGGTAAGTCTACCAGGTCTGACATGCAGGCTGGGGCATCTCCGTGAATTATTTTATGAGTTAGAGAGCATACTTTGAACGTGATAAGTTCTTTGAGTGGAAGCCAGTGTAGTTGTTCCCTTAGGGGTGTAGCACTTTCATATTTTGTTTTTCCGAATATGAATCTGGCTGCGGTGTTCTGGGCAGTTTGGAGTTTGATAATTTGCTCTCTGCATCCGACTTAAAGTGCATTGCAGTAATCTAGGTGACTGAGCACTAATGACTGTACCAAGTTGCGAAAGATGGATGGTCCTTGGGAAGAAAGGTCTTACTCTTTTTAGTTTCCACATTGAATAGAACATCTTCTTGGTTGTATTTTTCGCATGATTTTCAAGTGTGAGATGTTGATCAATGGTAACTCCAAGAATTTTCAGGGTAACAGAGACGGGAAGAGACAGTTTGGTGTATTTACGTTGGCGAATTTACTTGTGTTATGTTGTGAGGTGATTATAAGGCATTGTGTTTTTTCTGCATTAAGTTGCAGCTGGAATGCATCTGCCTATGAATGCATAATATGGAAGCTTTTGTTTATGTCGTTGGTAATTTCCTAAATCATTTTTAAACGGGATGTAGATCGTTACGTCATCTGCATATATATATATGGATTGAGATTTTGGTTGGATAGAAATTTGGCTAAAGGTGTCATCATTAGGTTGAAGAGGGTCGGTGAAAGAGGAGATCCTTGGGGGACTCCATATTCAGGTATCCATGTGGCTGAGGTATTCGAGTTAGATACCACTTGGTATGATCGTGTGGTTAGGAAACCTTTGAACCAATTGAGAACATTGCCTCCAATTCCAAAAGTATTCAAGGATGTGTAGTAGTATTCCATGATCAACCATATCGAAGGCACTGGACATGTCAAATTGTAGAAGTGTTTTTTCCGGCTGCGATCGCTTGTTTAAATTTTGACATGAGGGTAACTAGAACTGTTTCAGTGCTGTGGTTGGATCAGAATCCTGATTGGGAGTTGTGGAGTATTGAGAATTTGTTTAAGCAGTTGGAGAGCTGTTTGGTCACCGTTCCTTCCGTTACTTTGGTTATCAGAGGAATAAGATGCTATTGGACGGTAGTTAGTTAGGTCGCTTGAACTTTTCTTTGCATCTTTGGGCATAGGGGTGAGTAGAATATTTCCTTTATCCTTTGGGAAGAGTCCGTTTTGTAGCATGTAGTTCAGGTGTGTCGTGTTCTCGAGGACCTTGGCATTCTGTCAGGCTTCTTCCCCGGGAACCCTGGGTACGTGAGTCCTTGGACCACGACCGAGGAGTGGCAGTGGCAGGCAAGATCACCTTCGGAGCAGAGAAGAGATGAGGCTGTACTGGAACCCCGGACCAGAGTCCTGCACTGGAACACTCGGGACTGGAACGCACCGGACCGGAACACACTGGAGTAGGCTTCACCTACGCTTAGCTACCTTTCCCCAAGGGTTGAGCCCTCAGGTTCGAGCAGCCAGTAGGGCTTACAGGAAAACCAGAACTGGAACCAGCAACAGGAACAACCAGTCAGGATCCAGTGGTGCTCCCAGGTACCTAGGCTAAAGCAAGGCAGACAGGCAGGGAAGAGGACACAGGAGCTACATACAAGCTAAGCTCAAGGGAATGGGAATGACAGCTACGCTTGCCAGAGGAAGGGTTAGACTGGAGCTACAGTAGCTAACAGATAGAAAGGAGAGAAATGGCTGCAGCATCAGCCGCTGACCAACCTCAGACAGGGAGCAGCACCACTGCACAGGGATAACAGAAAGGCTAGAAGCCCACAGAGAAATAATAAACACAGAAAGGCTGAAAGCCTGCAGGTCAGAGAGATACACCCAGAAAGGCCTGGAAGCCCACAGGTAAAAGGGATATACGCAGATAGACTGGAGGCCCTCAGAGCAATGGGCACAGAAGGGCTGGAAGCCCACAGAGCAATAGACACAGAAGAGCTGGAAGCCCACAGAGCAATAGACACAGAAGAGCTGGAAGCCCACAGAGCAATAAACACAGAAGAGCTGAAAGCCCACAGAGCAATAATACCCTGAGCCTGAAGGCAAGGCCCACCGGTGATAGTAACTCGCAAAGCAGAAGGGATGGAAGCCCACAAGAAAAGACAAGGAAAGCTAACTGTGCAAACAGCACACTAACCTCGGGACCTAAGGCACTGCGGAGGCATTGGCAATGCAAAGGCAAAGGCTGCAGTCTCTAAGTGCTTAATAAAGCCCTTCAACAGCAAAGGCACAGCTGCAGCAATCTCTAAGCACTTCGGAGGCTGTTCAGGCACAAACCACAGAGCAGGCAGAAAGCACAGTGAAACACAGAAAGGCTTCCCACACCCAGGTGTAATGTAGTGAAGCAATTAGAGTCATGCTGGAAGCAGCCAGCACACAGAAAGAGCTAACCCAGGCAACACCTACAGGTGCAGTATAGTGAGGCAATTAGTGTCATGCTGCTGGATGCAGCCAGCACAGAGAGCCAGAGCTAGCTCAGAAAGGACAGACAGAAGAAACAGGAGCCACCTAGGAAGCTAACCCCCAGGAATAAGGTAAGTTTGAGGGTGGTCAAGGCCACAGACGTGACAAGGTGTTCCGTGAGGTCAGATATGAATTGTTGAGGGGCCGTCTTTATTAGGTTATTGGGACACATGTCCATTTTACAATGAGACTTGGCGAACCTTTTGAGCATTTGGGAGATGGTATCATCCGACAGTGTATCGAAGTTGGTCCAGGTTCTATCCGCTGGGTATTCACCCGGGTTTGGGTCTAGACAGTCAAGTAGTTTTGTGTAGTCGATGGTATTGGTAGGTATCTTGAGTTGTAATTTTATGATTTTCTCATTGAAGTATTTCACGAGATCGTCTGCTGCTGGTGTGTCTGTGCTGTTAGAAGTCACCGATGTAGTATCTACTAATTTGCTCACAAGATGGAAGAATTTATGTGTGTCCTTGTAATCTGATCCAATTATAGTTTTGTAATATACTCTTTTAGTTTGTCTTATGGCGTATTTATATTTTCCAAGCGTTGAGTGTGGAGTCGTTTTTCTTTTTATTCCATGCTCGTTCTAGTCTTCTAACTTGTGTTTTTAGTTTTTTCAGTTCTTCGTTAAACCACGGTATAGAGTTCTTTCTGTGTGAGACTAGTTTGGAGTGGTGCTTTATTGTCTAATATGTTTCTGCATCTGTTGTCCCATTCTTGGAGAAATTGGTTTGTATCAGTCTCTGCAGTCCATCCGTTATCGTAGAACTGTTGCCAGAATATTAACGGATCTATTTTGCCTCTCGTGGTATAGGTTATTTGTTCTTGTTTGTGGGGTGTATCTTTCATTCGCCATTGGAGGGAGAGATTTGCTTTATAGTGGTCGGACCATAGTGTGGGTGTCCACTTTGTATCTATTAGTACTAGGTTTAATTCAGGGGCGAATTTGTGTGTGATATATAGTGCATGTCCTTTGATGTGGGTTGGCTGTGTGTTTGGCCTATGAAGATCCCATAATTGGAAGAATTCTTCGCATTCTTGGGTGTTTGTTGAAGTAGGATCTTCGAGGTGTAAGTTGATGTCCCCTACTATGAGAAGGTTAGAGGTAGAGACGTATGTATTCGATATAAAGTCCATGAAATGTGTCTGGCAGTCCTGCCAGTTGCCTGGTAGGACTACGTTAAGGTGTTCCTGCAGGTTTGGGTGGTTGATTCTAACTGAGACGATTTCAAGTTGGGCCAAGATGGATTCGGCTATGGTTGTGACGTTGAACTGGGATCTGTAGATTATGGCTATTCCTCCTCCTCTTTTTCCATTTCTTGTCCAGTGGATGATTCTGTAATCTGGGGGGCCATAGATCTAAAATTATGGGGTCTTAAGGTCGTGAATCCAGGTTTCAATGATGAATAGGCGATCGAGCTTGTCAGTTGTGATCCAGTCTGTTATTGTTGTCATTTTGTTAACTACTGATCTTGCATTTATGTAGCCCAATTTAATTGGTTGGTAGGGTTCAGTTTGGGACGAGGATGTGTTGATTTTTATTAGTTGTCTGTTCTCTTGGTATTTGGTTTTGTTGTGTCCTTTCTTCCCTGTCGGTTATTTCCATGTGTGGTTGTTTTTCCTTTTAAATGGTTGTTGTTCTTTTGGCCTGGTGTACTGTGGTCGAGTTGTCTGTAGGGTTTATATGCTCTGGGTAGATTGTTATTTGCGTGGGGGGTTGTCCATGCATAGTGGATTAGGGGGAGAAGGTAGATTATTAGTAGTAGTAGTTTGTTAATGTTCATATTGGCGTTGTTTGATGTAATACAGTAAGCAATTTAAAGTGGTATTCAGCAGTGCAGACCACTATTTTTACATTCGGTGGTGTAATATGTTGTCTTTAGAGTGGTCTATTGGTTAGTGTTATCGGTCTAAGTTAGCATTACAATTCAAAATGGGTCCGTACTATAAATACAGAAAAAAAAAAAGTTAAAGGGTGCAATACGAGTATTAGAAGTCTAGACTTGTGAAATGAGCACTTCAAGATGTAAAACAATACGAGTGTTAGAGGTCTATAGTCTGCGAAATGAACAGTTCAAGATGTAAACCGTTTTGATCCGCTTTACAATAATCGACGGTATAGAATTTAAACAATAATAAACAATAATAATAATAATAATAGAGGTTTAGAGTCAGACAATCAATATACTATAATGCTAATAGAGGTTTAGAGTCAGCAGAGTAATTTAGTCTTTGGTTGGTCTATTTCCACTTTCCTGTGTTGTCTTCAGAACTCAGAGATCCATTGTTTAGGGGAATTTTTTTTTTTCTCAAGTGGATTACTTACGTTTTATGTGCAGGTGTTTTTAGTACAAGTTGTGGAGACGGAGTCTTTTCCATTGGTCCCTCCGAGCTCCTCTGTGCGACCTCCTTGCATTTTGTCTATTGAGGATCGGTTCGGCTGGGTGCTAGGAGGTTGAGATCCATTGAACAGTTTATTTTCTGATTCGGTTAGTCCTTGCTGGGCTCACTGATTCGCTCTGTGTCTTTGTTGGTATCACTGCTCTGGCTCGGTGCAGCGAGGTGGGTGTCAGATCGATGCGGCCCACGTGTGTGGATCGCAGCTTGGAGCTGATTTCGGGGTGTTTTGTTGGTGGGGTGCCGTCTCGTTTAACCCACGTGTGTGGGCTTTCCGGGGTATTTTGTTGGTGGGGTGCCGTCTCGTTTAACCCATGTGTGTGAGCTTTAGTTTGGTTTGACCAAGGCGGTCCATGTTCTTGGGTGTTTCAGGAAGATGTTCCGTCTCCGTCTCGGGTTGTGGAGCCCTTCTGGGTCATCACGCATCCAGGCGGGATGCTCCCGTGAGTCTGGGCGGGCGAGGGTGGTCGTCCGGCCATCTCTCCAGGGATTTGGGTCTTTCCCATGTCACCACGCGCCTGGACAGAGCGCGCCAGCGGATCTGGTCACCTCATGGAGAAGGCTTATCTGTTCTCGGGGCTCCGGTGCTCTCCCTGGGTCAGCGTGCGCTTGGATGAGTTATGCCGGCAAGGGCGATGGCCACAAGTTGTTCGTCCTCACAGCTGGCCGTCGATTTGGGCCTCGGGCTCGGCGTCATTGAGGCCATGGAATGTCGGGCATCCTGGGCCGCTCAGGTATGTGCCTCTGCGTGGAGTGACTGCCCCTGTGTCCATGTGGGATTTTGCGGAACCGTTCCGGTCCGCGTTTTATCTGTCGGCTGTTTTCGGTAGTCGTGTTCGGGTAGCTAGGGTGCTGGAAAGCAGAGATCTCCTGTTGTTCGGCAGAGCTTCTCGCTGCACGTCCTACCAGTCGGCCATCTTATCATACTTTGTATAATGAAAACCTAAGCAGTTCCTTTGTTTAAGAAGTGAGAATGAGAAATTCGTACCTATAACTGACAAATCTCCCAGACCTTGTTGTTTGATATAAGATCAGCAAATGAAAACATATGAATCAACCTGAAAAAAAAAAAAAAAAAAAAAAAAAAACAGACCTTTTTTTTTTAAGCAACAAAGTGTCCTACCAGAAATCCAGTTCTTGCAAGCGCGGAAAGAATACAGCATCCAGATATACAGATAGAAGGTTCTGAAAATCCTTTGAATTTTGGGTTGAAAATGGGTACAATGTATAGTCTGCAGCTGCAATTAAATTAAAAAAAAAAAAAAAAAAGAGGTTTTAAAGAATTTGGAGTACATACCTTGCATTTTTAGACAAATTTACTTTGACCACAAAGTATTTAAATTTCACTACATCATAAGAATTTGACAGTGCTCAAATCTGTCCAATTCCTGTTGAGACAAAAATTCAGTCCAACAGAAACATACTAGAACTGTCAAAATGTAATTGATCTTTCAATAGTTCCTTATATATGTAGTTCTCAAACTAATCTTAAGAGAAAAAATATATCTGGAAGTTTACATTAAAAAGCTCCCTAGGAGCCCTGTTTACTAAGCCATGCTGTAGGCATGGACACTTTTTAGCGTGCACTGATAGACACACCCATTATATTCCTATGGGTGACTCCAGCATTAGTGCGCGCTAAAATGTGTACACGCCTACAGCGCAGCTTAGTAAACAGCCCTAAAAGTCAATGTGAAAATGAGATGTATACAGGAAGACGTCTGAAACAAGAGTCAATTTTAGCAAGAATGATACTTTTGGTTCACAGACAAGAGCTCCAAGAGGCGCTAGTATGCAATAAAACAAGATACTAAGACAAACAGTAAAATCATTAAAGAAATCTCAGAAATAAAATATATTTTTATTGATTTATAACAATGCAGTTATTTCAGCAATTATTTATCGTATGACGCTACCATTTTGCAACACTTATGCCTAGCAAACTGCTCTCCTTCTGTAATTCCTTGCTAGATGTCTACCTGCTTTGATCAGAAAGCAACAAAGGTAATGAATGGGATAAGCCAATGGTTGTACAGCTCTGCTAATTTATAATCCTTTGGTGGGGGGGGGGGGGGAGTGGGAATAGGGAATTCTGAATAACTGTGAAATGCAAAATTTACATAGAATTACTTTACTATGCTGATTCTGCACCATCCCCTCCCCAAACAGCGGCACATTGAACCATTTCTTACTGCTCTGCTGTCTTTAGCCTCACTGGTCATTTGCACTGTGCAGTTATATGGAATCCCACGCAGTTCAAACGAGCAGTAGGATCCAGGGTGACAATGCAGCACAATGTGCAATCATTCACCGCCTCTTACTCTTGCTGTATGATTTGCAAGGAGAAGAAAGGAGACCCAGGGGACAGATACCACTGGTAATCTTGCTAGGAGTTAGGGAGAGAAAACTGCAGAGAATAGGAAGACAGAAAACAGAGGTGTCCACTTTGGGGAAGGGACAGAGAAAGCTGGCAGCTGAACTTGCAAGGGGAGAAGTGGTTCAAGCTAAGCTGAGGCTACAGAGAGCTGAGGAAAGTGGAACATGTAAAGTGATGTTGCTTGGGAAAGTTGAGCCTAAGGAGGGAGGGGATAGATTTTAGGCCTGGAGGAGGAGGAACTGGGCTTTACGAGGATGGAATTCTGTACAAAAAAAAAATACAAATAAAGTATGCAGAATTTTGCAAAACTTGTGTGCAAACTTTTTGCACAGAAGCCCCAAGAGTAGCTATAACAACTCACTTCTAAAAGCTGAGCTAGTAGCCATCTAGGCCTGCAATAGCAAGCTAAGTGGTAACCACTTGACTGACAAGTTGTACCAACTGAACAGTTTTTTTTTCTATTGTAAAACAACACACACATAGGGCCTAGTTAAGGACAACATTGATTCAATTTAGAATGTAAAGTAGGATCTTTGAACCTTGTCTTTCAGAGGGCAAAAATGGCTTACACTGCTTTAGATCCATGTATCATCAGGTTCACCACACCCATTATTCCTCACTTACCTGTAAGCGCATTCATAAAAGTGGCAAGTGATCTATTCATCATTTTAAAGAAAGGATCCCGACATGGGTACTTCTCAGAGCCACAAAGCACCGTGTGTTCAAGTATGTGTGGTACACCTGTGCTGTCCATTGGTGTTGTCCGAAACTGTACACTGAAGAAAGTGCGGTATATTGATTGTGGATTAATATTTAACTAAAACAGGTTTGACATCAATAAAATGTCCAATTACACTGGTAATTTAAAAAATAGATTCAATATCATTTTAAACAGAAACGTTTAACCTTTACTTTAACTCATAGGTAAATTACATTCTATTGGCAAGACCAATGAAAAAAAAACAAAACGTTTTTTGAGCAAAAATATAATGGCAATGTCAATAGGGTTTCAACTTTATCAAAATTATTATACCCTGTCTTTTGTGTACAAGTTAACACAAGTACTCCTTTTAGGTTAGTCAACACCAGTAACAAATTTAATAACAATTCTTACTTATTCTAACATGCTAAAAAACATTTTTTTTATAGAACACGCAACATGCAGACTGCAAAAGCACAGCATAAAAAAGCTATACACTTGTGGTGTTATTAAAAAGCGTACAGTTTGCAGGCAAGGATATGAAGTATCCACATATAAATTAACTAAGACAAAATGAACGACTTTCACTCTCATTTTGGAAGATCAGGATGAGATACAAGATCAGTACGAATTACAAAAATGCAGTCATTTCATACACAGCAATGTGGAGAGTGATAAGGATAAAGCAAATGTGCTAAACAAATACTTCTCTTCAGTGTTCACGGAAGAAAATCGTGAAGAAGGATCGCAGTCGGCTGCTGAGGGTATATCTGGAAATAGAGTAGATATTGCACTGTTCACAGAAGAAAAATTTAGCTGGCACACAGTGCGGATACCTGAATAAATTTTCGGAGTCCTCTCTTGCTAGGTGCAGATATTTGGCCCCTGTGTTATCATGGCTTAGCTTTACTGCGGTTAGAAGTAACTCAGGAACAGAAGTCACCTGTATATGAAAACAAAGGAAGGTAAGATTCAAATAAATTAAATAGGAAAAATTGAACATGTCAGTGTCATATGCACTAAGGGCCTGTTTACTAAAGTACAGCAAGTTTTTGCACTTACCAGACTTTAAATACACAACTTTATGGTGCGTTAAGTGCAAAGCCTGTGCAATACATGCCCAGCATCTGCCCTAAATTTACCACATAGGGTAGAAACTCAGGGATCTCATGTTACATGCCCTGGAAGAAAATGAAGATACTTACCTGTAGCAGGTATTCTCCGAGGACAGCAGGCTGGACATCATCACGCATGGGTCGTCGTCCGTGACGGCCCAGGAGCTCCGGAATTAAAAGCAAAACTTTTAAAAATTCTAGAAGCGACAAGGCGAGAGCAGGGACAACGCACCGCACATGCACAAGTGACTTCCCGCCCGCATGCTTCCCTCAGTTATATAGAAAGCAAACGAGAAGAACTCCAAAGGGGAGGAGGGAGGGTTGTGATGATGTCCAGCCTGCTGTCCTCGGAGAATACCTGCTACAGGTAAGTATCTTCATTTTCTCCGAGGACAAGCAGGCTAGACATCATCACGCATGGGGTATCCCTAGCACCCAGGCTCACTCAAAACAATGAGCAGTGGTCAATTGGGCCTCGCAACGGCGAGGACAAAACTGAGATTGACCTGAAAACAAACACAACCAAGTGAGAGTGCAGCCTGGAACAGAACAGAAATGGGCCTAGGAGGATTCTAAACCCCAAACAAATTCTGTAACACCGACTGCCCAAACCGACTGTCGCATCGGGTATCCTGCTCAAGGCAGTAGTGAGATGTGAATGTGTGAACTGATGACCACGTTGTAGCCTTGCAAATCTCTTCAATAGAGGCTGACTTTAAGTGAGCCACTGACACAGCCATAGCTATAACATTGCGAGCCGTGACATGGCCCTCCAGAGTCAGCCCAGCTTGGGCATAAGTGAAAGAAATGCAATCTGCTAGCCAATTGGAGATTGTGTGTTTTCCGATGGCAACCCCCATCCTGTTGGGATCAAAACAAACAATTGGGCAGACTGTCTGTGGGGTTTTGTCCGCTCCATGTAAAAGGCCAATGATCTCTTACAGTCCAAGGTATGCAACTTGTCCTCACCAGGGCGGGTATGCGGACGGGGAAAAAATGTTGACAAGACAATTGACTGGTTCAGATGGAACTCCGACACCACCTTTGGCAGGAACTTAGGATCAGTGCGGAGGACTACCCTGTTATGATGAAACTTAATGTAAGGAGCATGAACTATCAGGGCTTGGAGCTCACTGACTCTACGAGCTGAAGTAACAGCCACCAAGAAAATGACCTTCCAGGTCATGTACTTCAGATGGCAGGAATTCAGTGGCTCAAAAGGAGGTTTCATCAGTTGGGTGAGAACGACATTGAGATCCCATGACACTGGTGGAGGTTTGACAGGGGGCTTTGACAAAAGCAAACCTCTCATAAAATGAACCACTAAAGGCTGTCCAGAGATAGGCTGACCTTCTACACGCTGATGATAAGCACTGATTGCACTAAGATGAACCCTTACTGAGTTAGTCTTAAGACCAGATTCTGACAAGTGTAGAAGGTACTCAAGCAGGGTCCGTGTAGGACAAGAGAAAGTGTCTAGGGCCTTGCTGTCACACCAGATGGCAAACCTCCTCCATTTAAAAGCATAACTCCTTTTCGTGGAATCTTTCCTGGAAGCAAAAAGACTCGGGAGACACCCTCTGAAAGGCCTAAAGAGGCAACTTCTAAGCTCTCAAAATCCAGGCCGTGAGAGCCAGAGACTGGAGGTTGGGATGTAGAAGCGACCCCTCGTTCTGAGTGATGAGGGTCGGAAAACAGTCCAATCTCCAAGGTTCTTCTGAAGACAAGTCCAGTAGAAGAGGGAACCAGATCTGACGAGGCCAGAAAGGTGTTATCAGAATCATGGTTCCTCGATCTTGCCTGAGTTTCAGCAGAGTTTTCCCTACTAAAGATATAGGAGGATATGCATACAGGAGACAGGCATCCGACGCTAGTATGTCGGGGGCCTGAAGCCTGTAACAGAATTGAGGAACCTTGTGATTGTGCTGAGTGGCAAAAAGATCCACCGAGGGGGTGCCCCATGCTTGGAAGATCTTGCGGACAACTCCCATGTTCAGAGATCACTCGTGAGGTTGCATGATCCTGCTCAACCTGACGGCCAGACTGTTGTTTACGTCTGCCAGATATGTAGCCTGGAGAAGCATGCCGTGCCCAAAGCCACATTCTGATGGCTTCCTGACACAGAGGACGAGATCCGGTGCCCCCCTGCTTGTTTGTATAATACATAGCAACCTGACTGTCTGTCTGAATTAGAATAATTCGATTGGACAGCCGATCTCTGAAAGCCTTCAGCGCATTCCAGATCGCTCGCAATTCCAAGAGGTTGATCTGAAGATGCGTTTCCTGGAAGAACCAAACTCCTTGAGTGTGGAGCCCATCCACATGAGCTCCCCATCCCAGAAGGGATGCATCCGTCGTCAGCACTTTTTGCGGCTGAGAAATTTGGAATGGACATCCCAGATGCGCTATAGGGAATCCTATACGAGGAAGAGGGCATAAGGGCGCTCTCTCTGGGCTATGTTCGAACACCTTTATACACCCCAGGCCAGTAAAAGCAATATAACACCTGCGTAAGAGTATTCTGTGCCCCTTTGTGACCCCCCAAGGGGTGATCATGGTCGAGCCTCATAATCAGCTTCCGAAACCCATGAGGGATTACTAATTGTTTTTGAACTCTACGCTCTGGCCCCAAGTGAGCCACCCGAAACAATAATCCTTTGTCCACTATGAAATGAGGAAAAGTATTTTCACCCTCCTGTCCTACCCACTCCCAGGCATATTTCAGGGTATCATCCGCTCCTTGCTCCCTAGCAAAATGAGAGAACCTCTCTAGTACCCCAGACGCATCCACTGGGAACTCCTCCTGCCTATTCAGATCCTCCCTTCTCTGCAACTGGGCCCTCTTCTTCTGACAGGACCCTTTTCTGGTTTTTCCCGGAGCCCCAAAGAGATCTAGATGGAACGGGAAAACCTGTGGCAAGGACACCCCTGATCCCCCTGCCTGTTGTTCCTGTGCTCTGGTTGTGACCCAACCTTCCTTACTCCTTAAATACTGTGCAAAAGGAACCCAGTCCCTCCCCAGAATTAAGTCCTGGGGAGGCTGCGGAAGTACGGCCACCCATATTTCTTGAATACCAGTGGGATCCTTAATTTCTACTAGGTGCATTGGGTATCGTGAAATGGCACAATGTATGCACTGTATTGAGACCAGCCTACTCCCTCCTTTTATCTTTTCCCCAATTCGGTCCCATAGGGATTGCGAACACATAGTTTGATCTGCCCCCGAATCCAAGAGCCCTCCACAGGTATGCCTCCACTCTCCACCCACTGAGTGAAGCGGTGCTCAGGATGCGGGTTAGAGCGTGAAGTGAACCCCAATTTGGCCCTGCAGTCCCTTCGCAGATGTCCCTGCTGCCCACACTGGTAACATTGTCTTACGTCACCGCTCCCAGCTTCCTTGTGTTCCTGGAAACTCCTAAGAGGTTTATTTTTCAACTCCTGATCAACCTCCCTTTTCCTCCCAGCGCACTGCTTCCAGTGTATCACACCCTCTCCTTATCAGGTCTATTTTTATTACTTCAGGTAAAGCTTCCAAAAACTGTTCTAGGACCAGTTCTTGCATAACTTGTAACACTGACCTCTTGTCAGGCTCCAGCCATTTGTTCGCCAGGCCCATTAATTTCTGAGCGAGGGCTCTCGGACTGTCCCCCTCTGTCCACCTCCTGAACCTCCTACAATGGGAAAATTAGGTTCTTACCTTGGTAATTTTCTTTCCTTTAGTCACAGCAGATGAATCCATTACGAATGGGTTGTGTCCACATACTAGCAGGGGGAGATAGAGAACACTGAAAACCGTAGTGCCTCTTGGACGGCTAGCTCCATCTGCCTCTCAGTATTTGAAGCTTCCAAAGCAGTGTTAAACCGCAAAGTAGCTTAACATGAACTTTCCTCACAGCGAACGAACGCCCCAGAACAGGAGCAATAACACAAAGGAGGGACGAACTCAACCTCCTGAAGACTGTTTTCCAACTTCTCCCAATGAGGGAACATGTCTGCAGGAAAAACTGAACACAAAACAAAGTCAATCAGGGAGGGATCATGGATTCATCTGCTGTGACTAAAGGAAAGAAAATTACCAAGGTAAGAACCTAATTTTCCCTTCCTTGTCATCAGCAGCAGGTGAATCCATTACGAATGGGATGTATCAAAGCAATCCCTAGATAGGGCGGGAACATGCCACACCACGCGCAAGCACTTGTGCTCCAAAAAGCGCTTCCCTCCTGGCCACCACATCCAGCCTGTAATGACGGGCAAAAGAGAGCTTAGAGGCCCAAGTAGCTGCACTACATATCTCTTGAAGAGAGAGTGTGCCCGTCTCAGCCCAAGAGGAGGAAATCGCTCTTGTGGAATGTGCCTTAAAGGCGTCAGGCGGAGGCCTGTCAGAAAGCAGATATGCAGAAAAAATGGCTTCCTTAAGCCAACAGGCTATAGTGGCTTTAGACGCTGGAGACCCTCTGTGAGGGCCTGACAACAATACAAAAAGGTGATCAGAGGTCCTGAAAGCATTGGTCATTCGCAGGTACTGCAACACAGGGTCCTGCGCACATCCAAAAGGTGCAACTGCCCAAAGGAATCTGGAAACTTATCCCGAGAAAAGGAGGGCAGAAAAATAGGCTGGTTTAGGTGAAACGCTGAAACCACCTTAGGTAGGAAGGAAAGCACAGTACGTACCATTACCCCGGACTCTGAAAATTGCAGAAATGGGTCTCAACAGGACAGCGCCTGGAGCTCAGACACCTGTCTTGCCGATGTGATGGCCACCAAGAAGACTGCCTTTAAAGTCATATCCTTCTCCGAAGCCCGCCGTAGCAGCTTGAAGGGTGAACCCTGCAGAGCCTTCAATACTAGCCCCAGGTTCCAAGCCGGACAAGGTGCCCACACGGGAGGACGGAGCCGAAGCACCCCTCTAAGAAACCGTGCAATGTCTGGATGTGTAGCTAAGGAGAGGCCAGCGACCTTCCCACGAAAGAATGCCAATGCTGCCACTTGCACCCGCAGGGAATTATAGGCTAAGCCTTTTTGTACACTATCCTGCAAAAAGTCAAGAATCGGCAAGACAGAAGCCTGCATGGGTGTGATCGCCTTAGGAACACATCAGGCCCCAAACTGGCGCCAAATCCAGGCATACACAACGGAAGTGGACAGCTTGCGGGCCTGCAAGAGAGTGGAGATGACCTTGTTAGAATAGCCCTTGTCTCTCAATTGCGCCCTCTCAATAGCCATGCCATGCCGTAAGACCAAAGCGGCAGGGATCCTCCACGGTTACCGGTCCCTGCTTCAACAGGTTTGGTACCAGAGGCAAAGGAAGAGGACCCTCCACCAGCATCCGCTGGAAGTGCGCATACTAGGGCCACGAGAATCACCACTCCCTGGTGCAGCCGAATTCGCAGGAGTACTCGCCCTATCAAGGGCCAAAGCGGGAACACATATAGTAGGCCCAGAGGCCAGGGTTGAGCCAAGGCATCCAACCCCGCCGAGCGAGGATCTCTCCGTCTGCTGTAAAAGCACGGGACTTTGGCATTTGTGCTTGACGTCATCAGATCAGCTACAGGCGTTCCCCATTAGGCACAATCATACCGGGTCCCTTGGTTTGCCTTTAATGCATGTGCTGAACATAGCATTAATTGTTAAACACACCCCTCGTATTAAATATAGTACTTATTTATTTATGGTTCATTTCTACTCCACATTTTCCCACAAATGCAGGCACAATGTGGCTTCCATAAATTACAAAAGTTAAAAGACACAACACGAAGTTTACAGTAGAAAAGGATAATACGCTAATTAGGGCACTTTACTATAATTCTTCTCTTTCTGGTGAATATGTTTCAAAACATTTTAAAGATGTGTTTTCTCCCCTAAAAGCTATGATCATTCCACTCTTACTTTACCAAGGAGGGCACAACCTATGCCATTTATGTATCAGTTAAAATATATCTTTTCAAAAATCTGAGCAAACAGGATTTGCAAGAGTACAAAAAGGCTTGTCTCATCTTTATAGACTGGTTTAGTATGAGAAGATCTTGCCTGATAATACCATGTCATTACAGTAATTGGGTCAAATGCCAGCCCATTTGTTCTTTGTTTAAAAATGAACAGGGCATCTTATAAAGGTATAAAGTACATTGCCAGGGAGGGCACAACCCATATGTGCCACATATATTAATGAAAAAAACAAAGACATTGAGATCTTTTCAAAGATAGGACTGGATTTATGGTTAGAAGATCTTGCCTAATACCACCTTGTGTCATTAACTGGGTCAAATGCCAGCACATCTGTTTGTTTAAAAACTATGAGGGCATGTCATATGAACCATTTAGTTAGATTTGGTTTGGCACCAATGTCTAGGAGTGGACTATCCATTTTTTTTTTAATATAAATATCCTTTAGCAACTAGGCTTGGAAGAAGATATCCAGTACACTCCCATTCTGGGATTATATGTACATACATACATGGGGCATAATATTCAGAATCTCCATAGAGGTAAAAGAGTCCTACCCACATGCACAGACAAACTGAAAATTGTACCCCCACTCCATTATGCAGCCAAAACAACTGCTAAGGAAATGAGCAGACAGGTTGGGAGAGCGAACGTAAACAAGGAGATTGCAGACTACATTTCCAAATCACCACACACAAAATATTTCTTTGCACTACCATAACTACAGTATAACATATGCCTTTCTGTGTAAAGCAACTTAAAGCGAATGCTACATACCTGTAGAAGGTATTCTCCGAGGACAGCAGGCTGATTGTTCTCACTGATGGGTTGACGTCCTCGGCAGCCCCCTCCATCGGA
This sequence comes from Microcaecilia unicolor, assembly GCF_901765095.1. NCBI lineage: Eukaryota > Metazoa > Chordata > Amphibia > Gymnophiona > Siphonopidae > Microcaecilia > Microcaecilia unicolor. The sequence goes on from NC_044031.1 coordinate 87,589,336, forward strand.
AAGTTTACTAGCAAAGGCCTTTGCTAGTCCTCGCGCGCCCATGCGCACTGCGCATGCGCAGCCGTCTTCCCGCCCGAAACCGGCTCGAGCCGGCCAGTCCAGTATGTAGCAAGACAATACACTTCAAGGGAAGACACAACTCCAAAGGGGAGGCGGGCGGGTTTGTGAGAACAATCAGCCTGCTGTCCTCGGAGAATACCTTCTACAGGTATGTAGCATTCGCTTTCTCCGAGGACAAGCAGGCTGCTTGTTCTCACTGATGGGGTATCCCTAGCCCCCAGGCTCACTCAACACAACAACCATGGTCAATTGGGCCTCGCAACGGCGAGGACATAACTGAGATTGACCTAAAAAAATTTACCAACTAACTGAGAGTGCAGCCTGGAACAGAACAAACAGGGCCCTCGGGGGGTGGAGTTGGATCCTAAAGCCCAAACAGGTTCTGAAGAACTGACTGCCCGAACCGACTGTCGCGTCGGGTATCCTGCTGCAGGCAGTAATGAGATGTGAATGTGTGGACAGATGACCACGTCGCAGCTTTGCAAATTTCTTCAATAGAGGCTGACTTCAAGTGGGCTACCGACGCAGCCATGGCTCTAACATTATGAGCCGTGACATGACCCTCAAGAGCCAGCCCCGCCTGGGCATAAGTGAAGGAAATGCAATCTGCTAGCCAATTGGATATGGTGCGTTTCCCTACAGCCACTCCCCTCCTATTGGGATCAAAAGAAACAAACAATTGGGCGGACTGTCTGTTGGGCTGTGTCCGCTCCAGATAGAAGGCCAATGCTCTCTTGCAGTCCAATGTGTGCAGCTGACGTTCAGCAGGGCAGGAATGAGGACGGGGAAAGAATGTTGGCAAGACAATTGACTGGTTCAGATGGAACTCCGACACTACCTTTGGCAGAAACTTAGGGTGAGTGCGGAGGACTACTCTGTTGTGATGAAATTTGGTGTAAGGAGCCTGGGCTACCAGGGCCTGAAGCTCACTGACTCTACGAGCCGAAGTAACTGCCACCAAGAAAATGACCTTCCAGGTCAAGTACTTCGGATGGCAGGAATTCAGTGGCTCAAAAGGAGCTTTCATCAGCTGGGTGAGAACGACATTGAGATCCCATGACACTGTAGGAGGCTTGACAGGGGGCTTTGACAAAAGCAAACCTCTCATGAAGCGAACAACTAAAGGCTGTCCTGAGATCGGCTTACCTTCCACTTGGTAATGGTATGCACTGATCGCACTAAGGTGAACCCTTACGGAGTTGGTCTTAAGACCAGACTCAGACAAGTGCAGAAGGTATTCAAGCAGGGTCTGTGTAGGACAAGAGCGAGGATCTAGGGCCTTGCTGTCACACCAGACGGCAAACCTCCTCCAATGAAAGAAGTAACTTCTCTTAGTGGAGTCTTTCCTGGAAGCAAGCAAGATGCGGGAGACACCCTGTGACAGACCCAAAGAGGCAAAGTCTACGCCCTCAACATCCAGGCCGTGAGAGCCAGAGACTGGAGGTTGGGATGCAGAAGAGCCCCTTCGTCCTGTGTGATGAGGGTCGGAAAACACTCCAATCTCCACGGTTCTTCGGAGGATAACTCCAGAAGAAGAGGGAACCAGATCTGACGCGGCCAAAAAGGAGCAATCAGAATCATGGTGCCTCGGTCTTGCTTGAGTTTCAACAAAGTCTTCCCCACCAGAGGGATGGGAGGATAAGCATACAGCAGGCCCTCCCCCCAATCCAGGAGGAAGGCATCCGATGCCAGTCTGCCGTGGGCCTGAAGCCTGGAACAGAACTGAGGGACTTTGTGGTTCACTCGAGATGCGAAGAGATCCACCAAGGGGGTGCCCCACACCTGGAAGATCTGTCGTACCACACGGGAATTGAGCGACCACTCGTGAGGTTGGATAATCCTGCTCAACCTGTCGGCCAGACTGTTGTTTACGCCTGCCAGATATGTGGCTTGGAGCACCATGCCGTGACGGCGAGCCCAGAGCCACATGCTGACGGCTTCCTGACACAGGGGGCGAGATCCGGTGCCCCCCTGCTTGTTGACATAGTACATGGCAACCTGGTTGTCTGTCTGAATTTGGATAATTTGGTGGGACAGCCGATCTCTGAAAGCCTTCAGAGCGTTCCAGATCGCTCGTAACTCCAGAAGATTGATCTGCAGATCGCGTTCCTGGAGGGACCAGCTTCCTTGGGTGTGAAGCCCATCGACATGAGCTCCCCATCCGTGCATCCGTGGTCAGCACTTTTTGTGGCTGAGGAATTTGGAAGGGACGTCCCAGAGTCAAATTGGTCCAAATCGTCCACCAATACAGGGATTCGAGAAAACTCGTGGACAGGTGGATCACGTCCTCTAGACCCCCAGCGGCCTGATACCACTGGGAGGCTAGGGTCCATTGAGCAGATCTCATGTGAAGGCGGGCCATGGGAGTCACATGGACTGTGGAGGCCATGTGGCCCAGCAATCTCAACATCTGCCGAGCTGTGATCTGCTGGGACGCTCGCACCCGCGAGACGAGGGACAACAAGTTGTTGGCTCTCGTCTCTGGGAGATAGGCGCGAGCCGTCCGAGAATCCAGCAGAGCTCCTATGAATTCGAGTCTCTGCACTGGAAGAAGGTGGGACTTTGGATAATTTATCACAAACCCCAGTAGCTCCAGTAGGCGAATAGTCATCTGCATGGACTGCAGGGCTCCTGCCTCGGATGTGTTCTTCACCAGCCAATCGTCGAGATATGGGAACACGTGCACCCCCAGCCTGCGAAGCGCCGCTGCTACCACAGCTAGGCACTTGGTGAACACCCTGGGCGCAGAGGCGAGCCCAAAGGGTAGCACACAGTACTGGAAGTGGCGTGTGCCCAACTGAAATCGCAGATACTGTCTGTGAGCTGGCAGTATCGGGATGTGTGTGTAGGCATCCTTCAAGTCCAGAGAGCATAGCCAATCGTTTTGCTGAATCATGGGGAGAAGGGTGCCCAGGGAAAGCATCCTGAACTTTTCTTTTTCGAGATATTTGTTCAGGGCCCTTAGGTCTAGGATGGGACGCATCCCCCCTGTTTTCTTTTCCACAAGGAAGTACCTGGAATAGAATCCCAGCCCTTCTTGCCCGGATGGCACGGGCTCGACCGCATTGGCGCTGAGAAGGGCGGAGAGTTCCTCTGCAAGTACCTTCTTGTGCTGGAAGCTGTAAGACTGAGCTCCCGGTGGACAATTTGGAGGTTTTGAGGTCAAATTGAGGGTGTACCCCTGCTGGACTATTTGCAGAACCCACTGATCGGAGGTTATGAGAGGCCACCTTTGGTGAAAAGCTTTCAACCTCCCTCCGACTGGCAGGTCGCCCGGCACGGACACTTGGATGTCGGCTATGCTCTGCTGGAGCCAGTCAAAAGCTCGCCCCTTGCTTTTGCTGGGGAGCCGCGGGGCCTTGCTGAGTCGCACGCTGCTGACGAGAGCGAGCGCGCTGGGGCTTAGCCTGGGCCGCAGGCTGTCGGGAAGGAGGATTGTACCTACGCTTACCAGAAGAGTAGGGAACAGTCTTCCTTCCCCCTAAAAATCGTCTACCTGTAGAGGTAGAAGCTGAAGGCTGCCGGCGGGCGAATTTGTCGAATGCGGTGTCCCGCTGGTGGAGAGACTCTACCACCTGTTCGACTTTTTCACCAAAAATATTGTCCGCACGGCAAGGCGAGTCCGCAATCCGCTGCTGGATTCTATTCTCCAGGTCGGCGGCACGCAGCCATGAGAGCCTGCGCATCACCACACCTTGAGCAGCGGCCCTGGACGCAACATCAAAAGTGTCATAAACTCCTCTGGCCAGGAATTTTCTGCACGCCTTCAGCTGCCTGACCACCTCCTGAAAAGGCTTGGCTTGCTCAGGGGGAAGAGCATCAACCAAGCCCGCCAACTGCCGCACATTGTTCCGCATGTGTATGCTCGTGTAGAGCTGGTAAGACTGGATCTTGGACACGAGCATAGAGGAATGGTAGGCCTTCCTCCCAAAGGAGTCTAAGGTTCTAGCGTCCTTGCCCGGGGGCGCCGAAGCATGTTCCCTAGAACTCTTAGCCTTCTTTAGGGCCAAATCCACAACTCCAGAGTCATGAGGCAACTGAGTGCGCATCAGCTCTGGGTCCCCATGGATCCGGTACTGGGACTCGATCTTCTTGGGAATGTGGGGATTAGTTAATGGCTTGGTCCAGTTCGCAAGCAATGTCTTTTTCAGGACATGGTGCAAGGGAACAGTGGACGCTTCCTTAGGTGGAGAAGGATAGTCCAGGAGCTCAAACATTTCAGCCCTGGGCTCGTCCTCCACAACCACCGGGAAGGGGATGGCCGTAGACATCTCCCGGACAAAGGAGGCAAAAGACAGACTCTCGGGAGGAGAAAGCTGTCTCTCAGGAGAGGGAGTGGGATCAGACGGAAGACCCTCAGACTCCTCGTCAGAGAAATATCTGGGATCTTCCTCTTCCTCCCACGAGGCCTCACCCTCGGTGTCAGACACAAGTTCACGGACCTGTGTCTGCAACCTCGCCCTGCTCGACTCCGTGGAGCCACGTCCACGATGGGGGCGTCGAGAGGTAGACTCCCTGGCCCGCATCGGCGAAGCTCCCTCCGCCGACGTAGTCGGGGAGCCCTCCTGGGAGGTGGCCGCGGTCGGCACCGCACGCGGTACCGACGTCGGGGACCTCAACCTGGGCGATGGGCCAGCCGGCGCCACGCTCGACGGTACCGGAGGCGCAGGGCGCAACAGCTCTCCCAGAATCTCTGGGAGAACGGCCCGGAGGCTCTCGTTCAGAGTGGCTGCAGAAAAAGGCTGAGAGGTCGATGCAGGCGTCGACGTCAGAACCTGTTCCGGGCGAGGAGGCTGTTCCGGGCTGTCCAGAGTGGAGCGCATCGACACCTCCTGAACAGAGGGTGAGCGGTCCTCTCGGTGCCGATGCCTGCTGGGTGCCGAATCCCTCGGCGACCCAGAGCTCTCGGTGCCGACACGGGGAGGAGACCGGTGTCGATGCTTCTTCGACTTCTTCCGAAGCATGTCACCGGAGCTCCCCGGCACCGACGAGGAGGACGTAGAATCCATCCGTCGCTTCCTCGGGGCCGAGACCGAAGAGGGTCGATCCCGGGGGGGCTGTACCGCAGGAGCCCTCAGGGTAGGGGGAGACCCACCCGAAGGCTCACCGCCACCAGCAGGGGAATGGACAGCCCTCACCTGCACTCCTGACGATGCACCTCCGTCCGACGACATCAGCAGACGAAGTCTCGGTACCACCGACGTCGATGCAGTCGCCCGATGCCTCGGCGCCGATGCAGAGGTCCGATGCCTCGATGCAGTCGATGGAGCGGCAGCCAAGGAAGATGGTCCGGACGCTGACGACGTCGATGCACTCGATGCCTCCGGTGCCGATGTCGACGAAGAGCCCGAGAACAAAACGTTCCACTGGGCTAATCTCGCTACCTGAGTCCGCCTTTGTAACAGGGAACACAGACTGCAGTTCTGAGGGCGGTGCTGGGCCCCTAGACACTGAAGACACGCAGAGTGCCTATCAGTGAGCGAGATTACCCGGGCGCACTGGGTGCACTTCTTGAAGCCGCTGGAAGGCTTCGATGTCATGGGCGGAAAAATCACGCCGGCGAAATCAAAAGCCGAAATGGCGAAATTTGAAGCACCAAAATTTAGAGGGAGAAAAATCTCGACCGAGGCCAAACTAGGCCTACCCCGTCAACGAAAGAAAACTTACGGGGCAAAAGTGAGAAAATTACGGGAAGGGCAGAAAACCCGAAAGGATCTTCCGGAGCACTTCCGGAGCGCTTCCCGAACTTTTTGAAAGAAAAAACAAGAGAAAACACGTCGAAAAGGACGCGCGAGGTCGACTCTCTGGGGCACGAACGGCGTAACACGACCGTACCGAGCGCGGACGAAAGAAGACTGGCCGGCTCGAGCCGGTTTCGGGCGGGAAGACGGCTGCGCATGCGCAGTGCGCATGGGCGCGCGAGGACTAGCAAAGGCCTTTGCTAGTAAACTTTCCGATGGAGGGGGCTGCCGAGGACGTCAACCCATCAGTGAGAACAAGCAGCCTGCTTGTCCTCGGAGAATTACAAATATATTCGGTATATAACTTCTAAAAAGTAGAGATGAAAGGATGGTGGCTCCTTCTGGTGCAGGTGATCACTGTGCTAAGAGTCCTCTGAGCAAATTTAAATACAGCTGGACGAATTCTAAACCCTGAACAGTCAACATTTAGAAACATCTACAGAGAGAAAGTGACAGGAACTGCAGTAGGAAAACATTTCGATTTGTCATTGTTTTAACCGTTCTTGTTGGGGTTTGCACTTACAGTGCTATGCCTGGAATCCTCGATTTTGATTCTGTTTAATGTTTCACATTTAACGCCTCATTTTAATTTGTACTACCATATTTTCAATACATGCTTTCACTATCACAGACTACTGCAACTCCTTATTCCATTAAAATACAAACAAAATTGAAAAAGGAAAATTAGGCCAATAAAAAAAGGTATCACCTTTAACATATATATAGGTGCATTTTCAAAGTACTTAGACTTAGGCTACTATGGATCTTTGTAAGTCTAAGTACTTTGAAAATAAGTTTCATAGTAACCAATGGACCTTCTGAAAGCTAAATCAACTATGAGACTCCATTTTCAAAGCACTTAGACTTAGGTTACTATGGAACTTTGTACTTTGAAAATATGTTTCATAATAACCAACGGAACTTCTGAAAGCTAATCAAATATAGGGCTCCATTTTCAAAGAACTTAGACTTACAAAGACAAAAACCTCCTTCCTCATTTTTCTTCCACACCCCTCTCCCCCTTTGCTCGTTTTGATGTTTTGTTTTTTTTTAATTGGCCTTTAAAGTGGATTAACACAGCCGCCATACTAATTTATCCTTATTCATGGTATCTCCATTGTCTCAAGCAGCTCCAACCTTTTATAGAACACAGCTGCAAGACTATTGGTAAGGTCCAAATCCACATCCCTATTAAACCAGTTTTTCAGGAACTTCTCTGGCTCCCAATTAGGAACAGAATAAAATCTCAACACTATCTTGAAATACTCATTCAAATAATGCTCCCTTACAATACACTCCCACAAGGGAAATTAGGCATCTTCCCCACCACTGGCATAAGCCAGAATATCACAGATGAAGCTCCATGCATTCAGTTGCACTGCTCCAAAAATAGGGAGCATTTCTGAAGGAAAAATTAGTTCTTACCTGATAATTCTTTCCTTTAGTCCCAACAGATCAATCCAGAAACTTGCACGTTATATCCATCTACTAGCAGGTGGAGACAGAGAATGACAGAGCTCTGCCATATAGAATACTGAGCAGCAGCTTCTCTCAATGTTTTTGATAACAAAACAGCATAAACAAAGGAAAAAAAGATCTGCTGCCTCTGAAAAAAGACAACTCGTAAAAAACAGATCAAGAGAACACAAAACGGAAATAATCAGTGAAAATCAAACTGTGCATGAGGGCTATGCTCTCCCATAAAGAACAGTAACTGCTCTTATTCTCATTTCTCTTGTGGATTTTTGCTCTGTGTTTGTTTTGTTTTTATAAACTGTATCTGCAAACAATCTGAGCTAAAAACCTCAGGAAAATCAAGAACGAATAGACAAACCAAAACCTCCAGATTCCAATTCCAAGGGAGAGCCTCTGAATTGCTCTGTTGGGACTAAAGGAAAGAACACATTTTTCTTTCCATTTCGTCCCACAGATCAATCCAGGGGGCGTTAAGTATTGTAGCTATCTGTATTATTTGTACAACCTTTACAAGGGGATTGTGATTTCACTTTAATATTTTTAGCATAAATTGAAGGGGGAATGTGTTTTCATTTCTCTCAATTTTGAGATTAGCCTTATTTTTGTGACCAAGTCAATTCTGGGGTGTGTTTTAGATGCGATTGTTTCTCAATTTAATAAATGATTATGTTTTCGTTGATGTGTACTTTATAAGAGCCTTCCTTTTTGTAATGTATTAATTTAAAATTGCCTGAAGGCTACAGTGTCATTTGATATATATATATATATATATATATAGTAATAAAGTCACCTCCAGGACAGTTGGGTTAAAGCACTTTCAGTTGGAAATATAAGTCCCAGAAGGCATTGCAGGCAAGGAGCCAGGGGGTGAGAGGAAGAACCCAGACTGGACTCCTAGCTGAAATAGGGGAAGACATGGGTGTAAGCTGGCAGGATGTGTAGATTGGCTGCCACTAGGGGGAAAGAGAGATAGGAAACCCTGTGTGCAGGAGCTCATCATTAGTCTAATGCTCAACTCAGCTGGTATGGGTGTGGGGGAAGCTAATGGAAGGAGAATGATTGCTTGTGGTAGGAGAAGCCAGGGATTGATTAGGCAGGTGGGAAGGAGTCCCAAGGGAGAAGCAGAGGGAGAGAAGCAGTTGCAGGCTGAAAACCCTTGGGTAAGAGAGGTCCCTAAAGTACTGAAGCAGGCTGAAATCCCTTGGGTGTGTGGAAGTCCCAAAAGTATTTGCAGGCTGAAAATCCTTGGGAAAGAGAGGTCCCTAAAGTATTAAATCTAGCAGTGAAGCTGAAGCAGGGTGAAATCCCTTGGGTATGAGAAGTCCCTAAAGTATTGAACTCTCCTGAAGGTAAAGAGATTAAAAGGTAGAAACTGCTGCTTTGTGATTTAACTGATGATGAATTGAATGAACTGCTTCTATTTGGAATTGAACTACGGTTACTGTGCCCTGGATAAAGAGCCCAGACTGGAGCTGACAGAGTCTGTACTGAATCCTGGTATGTGCTGATAGCCTACTGCTTAAAGGGGATTATTTGCCACACACTTTCAGGTAGCTTATATGTGCTTAAGATTGAAGGTGAATGCTGCTGTTGGAACTGTGTACTAGAAACCTGCATGGAATAAAGTCATTAAGATTGAAGTTACTGGTGGACATTTATTTGCACATTCTAAAACAACCGTTTATTTAATTATAAATCTTTATTCAAATATTGCACTTACAAATTTACATTGCTATCCATTAAGTCATCATAATACATCCTGCCAATGTAACTTTGTAAGTCTAAGCGCTTTGAAAATACACCTCTATGTAACGTTTTAAGTTTAAGTGCCTAGAAAAAACACCGCGAGATTTAACTTCAGCCTTTCTTTGTATGGGAGTTATTCTATAGTCCCCATCACTTTGTCATCCTCCTCTATATCGCTTCTAGATCCGTTATATCTTTATTTTGAAATGGGATGACCAAAACTACAAAAAACACTCAAGATGCAGTTATATCGTGACTGAATATTATGATAAAGCTGAAACCATCTACTCCTTTTAAGCCTTCAAATTCTGCTTGCTTTAAGACCTCCAAAATGCTCAGAGGCAGGGAGTTTCCAATTTCATAAGTAGCACTACCTGCTCAATAGTAAATCCGTGAATCTTTTCTCCTATTTTATACTGAAGCGCTCGCTCACTTGCGGAGCTGCTTGTCCTCCTCCATGAATTAAGACTTGCAGCACTAAAGAAAAGAAAAAAAAAAGGTATTGAACAAAAGCAGGACAGCTTTCAAACCCAAACACACTTTCATTAATTGGCAACAATTTTGGAACTAATAAGTTAAATTTTGCATAAGCAGATATCAACATTTGCACAGTGAAATGTGTCTGTTTGAATACATTTACCACCCCCCCCACCCCTCCCCCCCCGGATTCTATACATGGCGCTCAAAATAGTTTGTGCAAATTTGTGCATACAATTTAGTTAACAAGCCAGTAACAATAACTAGACAGCATTATTGGTGCTAATTGGCAATCACAGAACTTGCACACACATCTTATTAGGCACTACTCTATAAAGATGCATGCATACATTTTTATGCACAGATCCAAAAAGGGACACCCCCTTTTTGGATCCGTGCATTACAGGAATTTGCTCACAGTATTACAGAACATGGCAGATTTGACCCTAATTTTGACACAAGGCACAAGGATTTTCACCAGATTTCAATTGGTGTAAATCCTCGCACCTATAATTTTGGAACTGATCCCAGTGCTACGCGCTATCCTATAAATGGTGCCCAACTCAGAGCACTATTTATAGCACTTAGCACTCATTTTTGTCTGTGCCAATATACAATTTGGCCCTCAGGGCACCATCTAAGCAACTCTGACAAGGAATTTGCCTTCTAGAGGAATAAAGCTTGCATAGCTAATTTAAAATTTCCCAGGATGAAGCCAGAGGTTTAATTTACAAACTTTACAACTAAGAGGATGCAAGGAAGCACAAATGGGTGGGAGGAGGGGTGGAGTGTAGCCTACACAGGGGCACAGAAATCAGGCAAGTAAATTGCTGCCTAGGAAAAGGAAGTGTTTACTGAATTCCCTTATTCTGATATTCAATAATCACCAACAAAACTAAGCACAAGCCTGGCAGAAAAGCTGTCCGAACCAATACTGAAGGCTAAAGGACATTCGCTCTTAAAAAAAAATAAAAAAAAAGAGGGGGGTAATGTTATGAATTTATTCCATGAAAACCCTGTTTTACACAGGTAAAAGGCCTCTCATACAATTACCTCACCGGTTATGAATGTAAAAAGTAGGCACAATGTGAATATTTACATCTACTTTTACACAATCTGTTCACAGGCATGCTTGGGACAGGTGTTTGGGTATGGCATGTGAAGTACATGTATTGTTTATAAGGACCAATAATAAGATGAGTAGTGAAGTATCTGAGCAAAGTTTTTAAATATTGGATAAAATTAGAAAAAAAAACTTGTGTAAAATTTAGAATTTAAGTTCTGGACTAATAACGACTATGGCTTTGAAATGCTCAATAATTGATATGATAACTGAGTAAGCCTCTAAGGTCCAATTTATAGTTAATCTGGTATTTTTCAGGAGATCTGTTGAAAGGGGATTGTTTATACCTGTCCCCAAGTATGCAAATGTTTAGTTAATATTATAATTAATCCATATTTGTTACCTGTTATTGTTTGCTAATTGCACTATTTTGTTCCACACTGTTCGATTTTTATGTTCCTGATCTTCCCAGGCACTATTCAGGTAGTGACTAAATGTTTAGATGGATAATGATCAATATTCAGTTACTTGTTATTGTTTGCTGATTGCACCTTTCCTTTTCATTGTTCTAATTTTTCACGACAAACATTTTTAGTTTATTGCCTCTGCATGTCTGGACTAAGAATCCTGGTGGTTTGTGTGTTGGGACTTTGGGTGCATTCTAGGAGTTGTGGGACCACTGGGAGTGTGGCCACAGTAACCTAGGAATCACTGGAGATAATTTGAGAGCAGGAAACTTGCCCAGAGGCAGCTGGGACCCAGTCGGTGGGAGGAGGGAGCTAGTGTAGAGCATAAGCGGCAGGTGCAGGCAGACCTGAGCTGTGCTGGGGATAGACCCTCTAAGTGGCCATGGGGTAAACCCAGGCGGGTGGCTAGGAGTTTCGTGATAGATGGATTAAGATCTAAGTGTAATATGACTCCAGATGCTTTTGAGCTATTTCTCCCAGTGTATTTGACATGCAAATTGCATATTAGCCTCATGAACACACTAATCAAGCAGCTATGTTTTAAGAACTGGCAAATTTCTTAAGGAAGGAGTGGCCTAGTGGTTAGGATGGTGGACTTTGGGCCTGGGGAACTGAGGAACTGAGTTCGATTCCCGACACAGGCAGCTCCTTGTGACTCTGGGCAAGTCACTTAACTCTCCATTGCCTGCCGCATTGAGCCTGCCATGAGTGGGAAAAAGTGCGGGGTACAAATGTAACAAAAAATAAATAAATAAGGTGCCTTTCTAAAGAATCCAAGGTATAATCTATCAATTTTCTACACCTCCTTTTCTAATAAAGACTACAAAGTCATTTAGGACCCACTTATCAAACCACGCTAGCAGCTCCTAGTGTGGTAATGCCAACAAAGTCCATTCACTTTCAATGGGTTCCGTCAGCATTGCTGCACAGGAACCGCTAGCTTGATAAGAGGCCCTTAGCTTTTAATTACTTATGCAATGCCACATAAAACATGATTCTAAATGTGATTCTGGAGCTGACAATTAATGTTTGCATAACTGAATGCAGATATAGTTTGAGTTGTTTTACCAGCCATAACTTATAAAATGCCAAATGCCTCATTTTAACAATTTGATGTTACAAAGAGCTGTCATCTTTCCAAAAAATACTACTACTACTACTATTTAGCATTTCTATAGCGCTACAAGGCGTACACTGCGCTGCACAAACATAGAAGAAAGACGGTCCCTACTCAAAGAGCTTACAATCTAATAGAAACTAAATTTCTAATAAAATCCTTGATGGGTTTAAGCGTCTAATTTGCGATGTTAATGAAATTCTTGGCCAGTCCAGCTCACTGAAGGATAACATTTAGTCTCTATTACACTGGGCAGTAATCTACTAGTACACAGCCAACTGGCCATCTATTCCAGTCAGTCATTCAAGTGGTTAATAACTATTCCCCAGTGAGACTAACAATTGAATACGGCCTGTGTATATAAAAAAAAGGGTCCACTGAAAAAGTAGCAGAGGCTGAAAAATAAATAAATAAAAAGCTCAACAGAAACAACAGGGAGGAGCCCTGAGGAACACCCCAGGCCAGTGATTTTACAGAGGACCACGAACCCTCTCATCCAACCCAAAATGTTCTCTCCTTGCAAAATAAGTTCAACCAGGACAAAAAACTGTTAGTTGTTCATACCTAAACAAAATCTAAGACAATCAGTAATACCAATTGTCCAACAAACTAGAAAGCCTAGAACTACATTTTGCAAAGACTTTGTCCCACAACTTCTCAAAAACCTGCTTGCTGTTCAAACGCATTGCTATCCTCAAGGAAACTACTAAGCTGATAAAAATTACCTCCTTTTCAAGAAGTTTGGCCAAAAGGTACAAGTTACAGATATGTCCTCAAATGCCAGTTTACAGACCTACCGGCATTTGTCTTTCTTCTTTTTTTTTTTTTAAACTATATATATATATATATATATATATATATATATATATATATATATATATATATATATATATATATATATATATACACACATATACACACACACACACAAGTAACTTCAGCTTCTTTCATTTGCATAGGAAACTACTCAGAGCAAATGAAGCATTTAAAATGTTTATCATCTAATGAAGCAGTTTTTCTGTACAATCCTTCAAGACACCAGAGTGGGGCCTCACGCAAACTAGGTCATGTTCACTACCTAGGGGTTGAGAATAAATGGAGGGGATGGGATTTGCACATTATACAAAGTGTGTATATTCTTACTGGCTTATACACACAATTACACCTGCCTTAGAGCACCCTCCCCCACCCCTCAGCATCTGACCCTGGTGGTCTAGCAACCCTCCTCCCCTCCCCGGTAACTTAAGTTGGGCTGGAGCAACAGCTCTTCCCTCCTGCCTTGGCACCACAACTTTCAAAATTCTGGAATGCACCAGGCTAACTCCACATAAGGAGTTTTTCTCCTTATATGGTATTTAGCCCAGTGCATCGGGCAGGGGCTGGGCACTGCAATTTTGAAATTAACAGCACCAAGGCAGGACCTGTTGCTCCTGCCCAACTTTTTTTAAGGTACCGTGGAGGGCTATCACCTCTCGCTTAGACTACTGTGACTTGCTTCTCACAGGTCTCCCACTAAGCCGTCTCTCTCCCCTTCAATCTGATCAAAACTCTGCTGCATGACTTATATTCCGCCAGTGTCGCTATGCTCATTTAGCCCTAACCTCAAGTCACTTCATGGCTCCCAATCCATTTTTGTATACAATTCAAACTCCTCTTATTGATTTACAACAGCATTCACTCTGCAGCTCCTCAGTACCTCTCCACACGTCTCTCCAGGATCTCCATTCATCAAGTCATAGGAGCCAACTTTGAGGTGCTGACTTTTTTTTTTTTTTACAGGGGGTGCATTCCGCCGCCCCCCTCCCTCCGAATTTTAAATGTCATCTTGACTTACCTCGTCGGGGTTAGGACGGCCGGCAGCAGCGGTAAAAAGCGTGCAGGCTCAGCACTTACTTCAGTTTTCCCTTCTCTCTCTCTCAGCTCTGGTCCCACCCTTGCGGAAACAGGAAATGAGGGCGGGACCAGAGCTGCAAGAGAAGGGAAAACTGAAGCAAGCACCGAGCCTGCACGTTTTTTACCGCTGCTGCCGGCCCACGTAACCTCGACGAGGTAAGTCAAGCGTGGAGGAGTGGCCTAGTGGTTAGGGTGGTGGACTTTGGTCCTGGGGAACTGAGGAACGGAGTTCGATTCCCACTTCAGGCACAGGCAGCTCCTTGTGACTCTGGGCAAGTCACTTAACCCTCCATTGCCCCATGTAAGCCGCATTGAGCCTGCCATGAGTGGGAAAGCGCGGGGTACAAATGTAACAAAAAAAAAAAAAAAGATGACTTTAAAAATTCGGAAAGAGGAGGCCTGGAACTGGGAAGGAGGGAGGGACGACCCTGGAACTCGGAGGGAGGGAGGGAACGAATTTCCGGTGGGTGAAATATTGGAGGTGCTCGAGCACTCACGGAGTCTGCACCTATGCATCGAGTAAATCTCTCTTATCTATACCCTTCTCCACTGTGAGCTCCAGACTCCGTTCCTTTTATCTTGTTGCACTATACGCCTGGAATACACTTCCTGAATCAGTAAATCAAGCTCTGGCCGGCTTCAAATCTAGGCTTAAAGCCCACCTTTTTGAGGCTGCTTTTAATGCCTATTCACATGTTTGTTTTATAATTCCCACATTAAGTAATTCCCTTATCTGTCCTGTTTATCTGTCTTGATTAGATTGTAAGCTTTGTTGAGCAGGGACTGTCACTTACTTGTTCAGTGTACAGCACTGCATATGTGTAGTAGCGCCACAGAAATAAGTAGTAGTAGTACCACCAGAGTCCGTTGCTAGGGTGCAAGGGGGGAGTCCAAGGCCCACCAGGGAATTTTGTGGGTGTGCAGGGTCAGGGTGGGTAAGTGCAGGAAGTGGGTTGGAGATCCACCGGACCCCCACTGAATTGTATGCAGGGGGGTAACGGGGGAGGGGGAAAGAAGAGATAGGGAGCACAAGCAGGCAGCTTTCCTCTCCCAACAGCTCCAGAGCAGCCATAAAATTAGCTCATTGGACCTTGGTGCACCACCTGGAATGCTAATAAAAATACTACTGAGCTCATATGAACGGGGTTCACAGCTGCTAATGGCACACATTAGATTATTGCAACCTGCTTCTCACCGGCCTCCCACTTAGCCATCTCTCTCCTCTTCAATCAGTCCAAAACTCTGCTGCACAACTCATTTTCCGCCAGAGTCGCTATGCTCACATTAGCCCCCTCCTCAAGTCACTTCACTGGCTCCCTATCCGTTTCCACATTCAATTCAAACTTCTCTTACTGACCTATAAGTGCATTCACTCTACCGCTCCCCAGTACCTCACCACTCTTGTCTCTCGCTACGCACCCCCCCCCCCCCCCGGGGTACTCCGTTCTGTGGATAAATCTCTCGTCTGTCCCCTTCTCCTCTACTGCTAATTCCAGACTCTGTTCCTTTTATCTAGCTGCACCTCACACCTGGAATAGATTTCCCGAGCCTGTACGTCTAGCCCCGTCTTTGGACGTTTTCAAATCCAGGCTAAAAGCCCACCTCTTTAATGCTGCTTTTGACTCCTAACCACTAGTCACTTGCCCTGTACCTTTTTATCCCCACCTCTTTAATTCTCTTACCTCTTCATTGTTCTGTCTGTTTGCCTGTCCTATTTAGATTGTGAGCTCTTTGAGCAGGGACTGTCTTTTCATGTATGTGTACAGCGCTGCGTATGCCTTGTAGCGTTATAGAAGTGATAAGTAGTATTAGAGCCATGAAAACCCCCCTTTGTACACTGTTCACTAAATAACATTTGCTTTAGACTGGCTAAAACATTACCCCAACACAATAGCCTGAACAAGATAGCCCCAACAAAATAGCCCACAGACCTTCACAAAAATAAGTAGTGAAAACTCCCTGTCACTTCCTCTGAGGGTCCAGCACCTCTTATCCCTCCACTCCCTCATCTGTGATCTCTGTTCCTTCAACTCCCTCTCCAGTGCAGCATATTTCTCTCTTCACCCCTATGTTCTATCATCTCTGTCCTATTCTTCCTATGATCTGCAAGTGCATCTCTTACCCTTCCTTCCTTCCCACCCACCTCCCAACATGTCTCCCTCTTCTCCTGCCTACCCTCCCCCCACCTACCCCTGGGCAATTCTCCAACATTCTTGTGGGATACCGGTAGCTCAACATAAGAAGACACACAGCTGCAGGAGCAGAACAGGTAAAATACTCAGGGGTGGGCCCTTTTGTCGGGGCCAGGTTAGAAGGGGGAGGGGGCTATTTTGTCTTTTTTTTTTTTTTTTTGGTCGGGGCTATTTTCACCAGGTATCCGCTAGAACCGGTCTAAAACAAACGTTTAACAACACGGTAAACATTGTGCATCGGATCAGACCCAAGGAGTCGCATGCAGGGCAAAGCAGCAAGGGGGGAGGGAGAAGGTGGACAAAGCTTAATCAGTTAAACAGAACAGTTAGGGGTACAGCAACCAACTCTGCAAACACCAAAGAGGACCCTCCCGCTGATTTAATATGCCCTATGAGGAGGCCCTTCTCTGGAAATGTTTGGGGACCTACTGATCTAGAAGAAGGAGAACACTCCGTTCACATGAGGCACAAATACAACACTGCAGTGCCTGCAGTTCTTTTCCTTTCAGGAGCTCCTGAAAGGAAAAGAACTGCAGACATTGCCATTTGCACGCATTCTGACAGCTCAACCTTATTCTTAAACTATAAACTGGCTAAGAAAAAACACTCTTATTACCAGACTTCCAACTCCACCGTAAAGAAGCGGAACTAAAAGGATGAAGCCGCCTGTTCACCCACACTCACCGAAAGACCCGAAACTGCCGAAGCAGCGCTCTGTCCAACCACCGCATCCCGGCACCGGCACAGGGTCCCCAGCAGACTCACTCTGGCACCTCGATCGAACACCAGAACAAACTAAGTAACCTACCCCGGCCAGCCGGCGGCAACACGAGCAGTTATTTACGCCTTCACTCCATCGCGCCTGCTCAGTGGTGAGCAAGCGAGCTACGTCTCCTCTCATTGGCTGAGTTTTGCAGGCCACTGCTTGCACTGGACTCCGTGGAGGGCGGAGACAGAGGGGAGGCGGGGCTGATGGGCGGGGCCTGGGCGCCGGTCAGTAGCTTGGAGCGGATTTATGAACGAAGGGGAGGCAATTGTTCTGCACCACTTGGGACTTGTAAAGTAAGCCGATCCGGCCGGGGGCGTGTCGCATACAGTGCTCGGGACCCTGCTGTTTGATAAAATTTATAGGAGATTAGTGATTTACATTATTTGGGAAATAAGCATCGTTTTGTGTCAATGTCAGGACCAGCTTTGATCGCTGGTATTGTGCTTACCTTAGTTATTATGCAAAGTCCTTCTTAACAGTATTGAAGGTCAGACACTGTACATGTTTTGTCGTAAATACCATACATTTAAAATAGTTTGGGAGTTCTGTGATTGTATCTTAGAAAAGCTTCTCAGTGCGGAGCCTCCCTTACAACAAATAAGAGTCTCTCACTATCTCTTTTTGGATTTGCAAAGTCATGCTTATATGTTACTAGCTCAGGGCTGACAAGGGTATCGGAATCCCCTCCACACACAGCTCCCTCACTGAAAACACCTGGCAAGCAAATGACTCAAGACTGCAGCTTGTATTTACAGGCTGTATAATAACGAAATGCAATCACTAGATATACTCGAAAAAAATAATAGTAGTTAAATTTATATAGTCTATACTCCTGCTGGAATTCTGTGCCAAAAAAAAAATATTCAAAATTTGCGCCAAAAAATTCAGCAAGTTTATTAGTCATAATTTAACCAATATTACAGCCCCCTTCCCTATACACAGATACCATCCATATTTTTCCCAGCATCAATATTTTTCACAGCCTTCTCCCTGCACCCACACATAGCACCCACAATTTTTACATCCTCCCTCCCTCCGTCCATTCACACACACATATAGTATCCATCTTTTTGCAACCCCTCACTCCACCTGTAGGATCCACTTTTTTTACAGACCCCACCCCCACACAGCATCCACCTTTATTTATAGCCCCCTCCCACCGCATCCACATTTTTTACAGCCCTCATATACACATACAGCATCCATCTTTTTTTTACAGCCCCCTTCCCTCTCTCCTTGCACCCACACGCCATCCATATATTTTTTCAGCTGCCCGTGCACTCACCTGTGAGGTAGGAGCAGGAAGAGCTGCATGGGAGTACCTCTTCGAGGCAGGAAAGAACCCCACTCTTTCCTGCCCGCTGCCGCTGCTGTGGGGCAGTGCCGCCACTTTTTCCAATGGGCGCCGAGATGGGTGGCCATTTTGAAAAAGCAGCAACACGAGCCCAGAGCAGCAAGCAGCAAACAGTGGGGTTCTTTCCTGCCCCTGAAGAGGCCTCTAGACCCAGAAAACAGCAAGGCAAGCGATCTGCAAAATCCAACATGAAGAATGAGTCAGCAGATCAGTATGACATCAAAAATATTTTATTAAAGATACCGTCTATGAGACAAGCTTTGATAGCAGGTTACTCACTGGCGATTTGGAAACACAACAAGATAAGCTGTTTGTGCTGGTTTTTTTTAATTTCCTTTTTTCCTTGTCCTGATATGCAATTTATAATTGTTCTTTTTCATAAAGATACAGACTAGCCCCTGACTTAGTCCTTCTTTGGGCGAAACACGGCCTGTGTCGGGCAATTGTCTCATATACGGTATCTTTAAAAAAATATTTTTGATGTTATACTGATCTGAGGCCTCTAGACCACCAGGGCATATTCAGGTAGGCCTGGGGAGGGCCTACCAAGGCTCTTGGGGGCGGAGGGAGCCAGCAAGCAAGCCTTTACCGTGGGCTGGGGAGGCCAGCCAGCCAGCCAATCAATTCCTCTCAACGCAGATTCTGCACAAAAATGATGAATTCTGAGCGGCTGTGGAATTGTGCGCACATTCTGTGCTCCACAGTCACACAGAATTCTGGCAGGAGTAAGTCTAAGACTGTATATGTAAAAAAGTATTGAGCTTGAGCATACACAGAGGATCATAAGAACATCAGACTAGCCATACTGGGTCAAACAAATAGTCCATTTAGCCAAGTGTCCTGCTTCCAGCAGTGGCCAATCCAGGTCAGAAATACCTGGCAGAAACCCAAATACAGTACAGTCTGATTATCCCACGGAAACAGAACTAACCCATTGTTGGATAAATGAAAAGTTGGAATACAGAAAACACTGCATGAAGTCCTCAAACAGTGCAAGAACATACTGTTCTTGATGTTAAAAATCATTGTTTTAGAGCAATATTTGAATAGAAATAAAGAAGATGATGTCACCGGGGGGGAGGGAGAGAGGGGGGAGTGATGCTGGACTGGGATTTGGGATTTTGTTGCCTTTTTTATCACTCTGGGGTGGGGGAAGACTTTAGAGAGAGAGAGAGGGAGGCAGAGAGCTATTGGATTTTGGATGGGGGATGCCAATGTAAAAGTTGGCTTAGGGTGCCACAGTCCCTTGAGCCTGCCCTGTAAAACTATACTGTAGTAACAACATTCTATGCTATCAATCCCAGGGCAAGCAATAGCTTCCCCCTTGCCCATCTGAATAACAGACTATGGACTTTTCCTCCAAGAACTTGTCCAAACTTTTTTTAAACCCACATATTCTAACCGCTGTTACCATATCCTCTGGCAACGAGTTCCAGAGCTTATTTATTCTTTGAGTCAGGGGCGTAGCCAGACCTCGGCGGGAGGGGGGTCCAGAGCCCAAAGTGGGGGGCACAGTTTAGCCCACCTCCCCCAGCCGCCAACCCCCCTGCCACCTTTGACCCCACCGCCACCGACGACCCCTGCCACTTTCGACTCCTCCCCCACTGCCGACCCTTCCCTGTCGCCACCGCCACCAGGTACCTTTGCTGGCAGGGGTCCCCAACCCCTGCCAGCCGAAATTTTCAGCGCCGGTCTCCAGCGCCTTTACTGATCTGTTTCTGTCAGTCCTGATGTCTTGCATGCACGTCCTGCATGGGGCTACATACAGGACATGCACGCAGGACGTCAGGATTGACAGAAACAAATAAGCGAAGGCTCTGGTCTGAAGAAGACTTAGGCTGGCAGGGGTTGGGGACCCCTTCCAGCAAAGGTACCTGACGGCAGGGGGGAGGGGCGGCTGGAGGGGGGATCGAAAGTGACAGGGGAGGGGCAGCAGCGGTGGGGGGGGGTCGAAAGTAGAGGGAGCCAGGGCTAAATCTGTGGGGGCCCATGCCCCCGTGGCCCCACCTAGCTACGCCCCTGCTTTGAGTTAAAAAATATTTCCTCCTATTTGTTTTAAAAGTACTTCTATGTAATTTCAGTGAGTGTCACCTGGTCTTTGCACATTTTGAAAGAATGAAAAAAAAAATTCTCTTTTACCTATTCTATACCACTCTGGATTTTGTAGACCTCAATCATATCTCCTCTCAGCTGTCTCTTTTCCAAACTGAAGAGCTCTAACCTCTTTAGCATTTCCTCATATGAGAGGAGTTCCATCCTGTTTATCATTTTGGTTGCTCTTCACTGAACCTTTTCTACTTCCACTATATCTTTTATGAGATATGGCAACCAGAATTTAATGCAATATTCAAAGTGAGATTGCACCATGGAGTGATACAGAGGCATTATAATATTCTTGGTCTTATTTTGCATCCCTTTCCTAATAATTCCTAGCATCCTGTTTGCTTTTTTTGTCCACCATCACACACTGAACAGAAGATTTCAACGTATCCACTTGTGTTAGGGACCCAGAGAAGCTCATTTTTACTTGGGCTCAGGCAAAGTTTGTTGTGTTTAGCCCATTCTTGAATTGATGTTAGACAGGTAGTCATTTTATTCAAGGCTGTAGGTAAATCAGGTTCAATGGGTATGAGTAGTTGCACATCATCCGCATAGATGTAGAACTGAATGTCCATTGACCGAATCAGCTCAGCTAGTGGCTTGAGGAAGATACTGAACAGAATAGGTGACAGTATCAATCCTTGTGGTACCCCACAGGTCAGTTTCCATGGTGGTGATGAGTTGCTGCCAAACATTATGGATTGTTGCATGGCTGATAGGATCTGAACCAGGCAAGCACTGTTCCATTGATACTTGTTTCTGTCAGTCGTGCTAGCATGATATCATGATCCACAGTGTCAAAAGCTGCTGAGACATCTAGCAGTACTAACATTTAGGGAAATCCCTTGTCTCGGTTTCTGTGAAGATCATCTAGTAGGGATACGAGGACTTTTTCTGTTCCATAAAGGGGTCTGAATCCAGAGTGACATGGATCTTGCCAGTTTCTTTTTTCTAACCAATCATTAAGCTGAACACAGACTGTTTGTTCTATGAATTTTCCTAGAAATGGGATGTTGGATATTGGCCTGTGACTTTCAAGTTTGTCCTGGTCAAAGTTGTTTTTCTTTAGGGCGAACCACTGTCCTTTTTAATACTGTTGGTAGTTGCCCATTAGAAAGAGAGGTGTTCACAATTTTTGTGGCACCTTCTATGAGGCCCATACTTGCCTGCTGCACTATTTTTGATGGGCAGGGGTCGAGGGAGCAGGTAGTTGGTTGAAGGTCTCTTAGGATTTTGTCAAGGCTCTCCTCTGTCATTGGGTTAAAAGTGTCCCATCCGTCTCTGTCAGCAGGGGGCGAGTTTGTGCACCCCTGGTTGACTGGGTGGGATTGCCTGTAAATCCTGGCGGAGACTTTTAATTTTGTTGGCAAACTATGCAGCAAAATCATTGCAGTTCAGTTTAGAAATAAAGGATATATAACCAAATATTAAAACAATAAAAAACTACATTTACATAAAAAAGCCAATTATAGGATATACCAAAAACATATACAAAGCATATCAATAAAAATCTTTAATAATTTCTTAAACAACACACACATAAAATTAGAACATAAAAGACTAAAAGGTTAGACTCATTGAGCAAACAATAAAAGTCAAAGCAAACATTCCTAGCCAGGGACAAAAAAGGGCTTAGCCCAGATAGCACAACTGATCATCCAAGATGACCTAGAGGAATAATGGAAAAGCATACTAATAAAGGCATCTAGCTTAGGCACAAGGAAGTTGTTTTTAATTTTATCTGTGTCAAAGCCAAAAGGGTAAAAAAACCTTTATAAAAGAGGTCATGGGACGTTCACACAGTATAAGAGCATTCCTGAAATGAAGGCTGAAAATAAGACTAAAAACATTAAAACACCTGGGGGGGGGGGGGGGGGGGGGGGGGTCATGTGATGGCTGAGACCTGAGTGGACGCCTGACGGCTGCTTTCCTCACCTTTGCTGCAAAAAACGGCTTTTTAAACCTGCTTCCCATCCCGTTTGGGACCCACTTACTTGCTTTCAAGTTTAGCAAACACTTACGGAGCCGCTGGTGAAATCATGGTGGTGAGTTAGTACAGTGTACCAGGTATGCCAGCTAAGACCCCACGAGCGCCCAGGAAACACGGAGGAAGACACGCGGCCAAGATGGCGTCGGTACAGGAAAAGACAGGGGAACCTCAAGCTCAAGCACCGCCAGTGACCGCGCTACAGGAGGCAGCGATCAAAGAAATAATGCGGCACATGGCAGCTATATTAGATGATAAACTGTCGACATTGCACACCTTCATGGATGAGTTTAAAGAAAATCTGACAATGCAGGGCACACGAATTCAGCAAGCAGAAGATAGGCTCTCGCATCAGGAGGATCTCACCAGCGATATGACTTCCCAGCTGGCAGCATTGGAGAAGCGATGCAAATTTTTGCAGGACAGAGTTGATGACCAAGAGAACAGGAGCCAGCACAATAATATCCAGTTGGTTGGCCTACCTGATAGTGTGAAAGATAAAGAGCTATGGGATCTGGTGGAGTCATGGCTTCCTCAGCAGTTGGACCTCAATGTGGAAGAGCAGAGGATGTGGGCTGAGCGGGTGCACCACGTGGGAGTGCTAAGAGACCAGAATAGTAGACCACGCCCTATGATTGCCCACGTTCTTAATTATGCCGACAAGGCCCAACTAATGGTCAAGTTCTGACAGCGCAGAAATCTGGCCTACCAGGGAACCAAAGTGCTGCTGTTCCAAGATTTCTCGCCAAGAGTTTCTGAGTTGCACCGGCGCCTGTCGCCATACTGTTCTCAGCTTTTCACTAAAGGGGTTAAGTTCTCCTTGCAATATCCTGCATGTGTGCGAGTGGTCCATGATGGCAATGTTCTTTTCATGGAGAAACCAGAGGAGATCCAAACTTTTATGGAGAGGCTGACCTAAAGAATACAGAGGGTAGTGAAGAGCTGTGTAAGCCTGCCTGATCGCCTGTGATCTAGCCTCAAAAATGCAAGTTCCTACAATTTGGGGACTGGAATTGTGTGGAGTTATTATTATTATTTCTTTGTATTTTTATTGCTTCCTCTCATATGGCACTGTGATACTTTGTCAGTGAATATATAACTGGCAAAGCCAGGTTTGCATAGACGGGGCAGAGTATCTATCTGTTTTTGCAAGGTTATTTTTAAGAGTAACTCTGTGGACTGAGGAAAGTCCCTTGGGGGAATTCTCATGATTGTCGCTGCAGGATTAAAGGAAGCCCAAGATGATGGAACATTGAACATTTTTACTTTTTACTTATTACAGAAGCTGTGAGATGATATTGTGGATTTTCTGTTGCTTTGCATACATACATATACAGTTTTTATGTTAGACCTGAATGTGGAAGCAAAGTGATTCTCTTTTGCATTTGTGTTGGGTTCTGATTGGGAAGGGGAAGGAGTGGGTGGGGGGAGTGGCTACTTTGAGGGGATATTGTAACACTGTCTGTTCTTGGGGGGGGTTGTGGTTGGGCTATGGTTGGGGTTTTTCTATCGAGAGGGATTGGAGGGGACAAGAGGAAGTGAGGGGGTCTGGTTGTTTGAGTGGGGGGTGTGACTAGCATCTTGTGAGTGTCTGTGTGGGAGGGGAAGTTGAAGGGGAAGGGGGGTTTGGGGAGGGCTTAAGAAGGAGGGGTCTATGGTTGGGGTGGTTCGCCTGGAGACTTGGGGAATCCTTTGGATGTTATACAGGATTGTTGGTGTTCTTTGGGACATTAATGAAAGGGGGCGGCGGAACTGGGACATCGCTTCCGGAGTTACCATTTTTTCTGATAGGCTAGCATGCATAACCATATGTTTTTCTGATATATGAGTAACCTTAAGAATTGGTTCACTGAATTTGGATGGTATTCATTCCCCTATAAAGTGTACAAAGATTTTATCTTATTGTTCTACAATGAAGGTGGATGTATTGTTTCTACAGGACACGCATCTTTCACAGGTGGAACACTTAAAGTTGAAGTGAAATTGGGTGGGAGAATTAGCTTATTCTTCCTTCAACAGTAGGCAGACGGGAGTAGCTATTTTGTTCCATAAGAAACATCACGTTATCATGCATAAATTGGTTCAAGATCCGGTAGGCCATTTTGTTTTATGGATGGAGGAAGTGGCGAGTAAGAAAGTTGCTCTCTGTTCAGTATATGCCCCTAATGTTTATTTTCACTCTTTTTTCTCTTGTGTACTTGTGCAGTTGGTGTCGGTCAGCAGATATCAGTTAATAATGGGAGGGGACTTCAACATCACAGTAGACCCTCTTATAGATTGTAGGCCAGCAAGAGCTAGACCTTCTGCTTGGAAGGATAGGGGGTGAACTTTCTTTTGCGTGAACTGTGGCTTTTAGATATTTGGAGGCTGTTACATCCAGAGTCTCATGACTACACCTTTTTCTCCCAGGTGCATGATGTGCATGCACTACTTGACTATTTGCTTCTAGACCCGTCTTTCCCCTCTCAGGCGGTAGCTGCTGACATTGTGGATGGGGCGGTTTCAGATCATTGCCTGGTTTGGGTGGATGTGCATTGGCATCAGGGAGAGGGAACGAGGCTACTACTACTACTATT
The DNA here is from genome assembly GCF_901765095.1 of Microcaecilia unicolor. Classification (NCBI taxonomy): domain Eukaryota; kingdom Metazoa; phylum Chordata; class Amphibia; order Gymnophiona; family Siphonopidae; genus Microcaecilia; species Microcaecilia unicolor. Next base: position 87,614,354 of record NC_044031.1, read on the forward strand.
TAGCATTTCTATAGCACTACAAGGCATACGCAGCACTGCACAAACATAGAAGAAACACAGTCCCTGCTCAAAGAGCTTACAATCTAATAGACAAAAATAAATAAAGTAAGCAAATCAAATCAATTAATGTGAACGGGAAGGAAGAGAGGAGGGTAGGTGGAGGCGAGTGGTTACAAATGGTTATGAGTCAAAAGCAATGTTAAAGAGGTGGGCTTTCAGTCTAGATTTAAAGGTGGCCAAGGATGGGGCAAGACGTAGGGGCTCAGGAAGTTTATTCCAGGCATAGGATGCAGCGAGACAGAAGGCGCGAAGTCTGGAGTTGGCAGTAGTGGAGAAGGGAACAGATAAGAAGGATTTATCCATGGAGCGGAGTGCACGGGAAGGGGTGTAGGGATGGACGAGTGTGGAGAGATACTGGGGAGCAGCAGAGTGAGTACATTTATAGGTTAGTAGAAGAAGTTTGAACAGGATGCGAAAACGGATAGGGAGCCAGTGAAGGGTCTTGAGGAGAGGGGTAGTATGAGTAAAGCGACCCTGGCGGAAGATGAGACGGGCAGCAGAGTTTTGAACCGACTGGAGAGGGGAGAGGTGACTGAGTGGGAGGCCAGCAAGAAGCAGATTGCAGTAGTCTAAATGAGAGGTGACAAGGATGTGGATGAGGGTTTTGGTAGAGTGCTCGGAAAGAAAGGGGCGGATTTTACGGATGTTGTAAAGAAAGATACGACAGGTCTTGGCAATCTGCTGGATGTGAGCAGAGGAGAGAGAAGAGTCAAAGATGACCCCAAGGTTTCGAGCTGAGGAGACAGGGAGAATGAGAGAGCCATCAACAGAAATAGAAAACGGGGGGAGCGGGGAGATGGGTTTGGGGGGGAAAATGAGAAGCTCGGTTTTGGTCATATTTAATTTCAGGTGGCGTTGAGACATCCAGACAGCAATGTCAGACAAGCACGCTGAAACTTTGGTTTGGATGCAAGGTGAGATATCAGGGGTAGAAAGGTAGATTTGGGAGTCATCAGCATAGAGATGGTAGGAAAAGCCATGGGATGAGATTAATGAGCCAAGGGAAGAAGTGTAGATAGAAAAGAGGAGGGGACCAAGAACAGAACCCTGAGGTACGCTGACAGGCAGAGGGATAGAAGTAGAAGAGGAGCCACCAGAGTGAACACTAAAGGTGCGGAGGGAGAGGTAGGAAGAGAACCAGGAAAGGACAGAGCCCTGGAATTCAAGTGAGGACAGGGTATCGAGAAGTATGGCATATGAATCCTACCTTATATTTAGATCTGGACTTCCGATCCTTCTTGACTCAGACGTGGGATAATTACCTCCTCGATTACGATCCTGAGTCAGTTGACCCCACTACTTATTAGGAAGCGGGCAAGGCAGTGTTAAGGGGGCACATCCTGGCATATACAGCAAAAACCCGTAGAGAACGAAATTGCCAACTGGTGGCCCTGTCTGACCAGCTACAGCAGTTGAGAGGGAAGCATATTCTTACAAGGGATGAGGCAGTGAGACAGGAATATTACTCCATACATAGGCAAATTAATGACCTTTTGAATGCCAGGACGTCTCAGGATATCCATATGTACAAGTACAATCTTTTTAGATGGGGAAATAAGGCTGAGAAGTTGCTGGCCACATTGGTCAGACACGGGGGGGGGGGGGGTGTGAAGCAGGCTATAGTTAAGGCGCTGCGTATGCCTTGTAGCGCTATAGAAATGACAAGTAGTAGTAGTTAAGGTAAGATCGCAGGAGGGTAGATTGGGAACAGCAGCAGAGGAGATACAGAATGCTTTGTGAAATTCTACAAGGCATTATATGACAAAGGGGAAACTGACAGGGGGCAGAGGAGTCATTTTTCCAGGACCTTAGATTGCCTCAGCTGATGCAGGACCAGCAGGACTCTCTGAACGACCCCATCGTGGGGTCGGAGATATGTCATGCTATGCGGCGTCTAAAGCTGGTGAAGGCGCCTGGGCCAGATGGATTAAGCCCTGAGTTTTACAAAATCTTGGGTGAGAAAATTAGTCCTCCCTTCCAGGAACTCTGTAATCACTTATGTACTATGGGGGAGGCGGGGGGAAGACTGACATATGCTCATATTGTAGTGCTTCCTAAACCGGAGAGATATGCGGAGCTGCTTGACTCCTATCACCCTATCTCACTCCTCAATCAAGATATTAAACTATTTGTGAATATTCTAGCTCATAGATTGGGAAAATTTCTACCAGAGTTGATCCATGCAGACCAAGCGGACTTTGTACCGAGCAGGTATGCTTCTTCCAATATTTTACAGGCACTGACGGTCCTACAGACGCTAGGAGGTATCCCAGGAGATGCTATTATTACAAGCCTGGATGCAGAGAAAGCCTTTGACAAAATTCTGTGGGATTACCTATTTTGGGTGCTGTCTCAATTTGGGATTATGGGGGAATTCTTGGGGGGAGTTCAATCTTTATATAGTGATCCTACTGCTCAGATTTTGATAAATGAAGCCTTAACCCTGGCTTTCACTTTAGAGCAAGGCAGGAGACAGGGTTGTCCACTATCACCTATGCTTTTTATACTATCGCTCGAACCTTTTGCCATAAAAATTAGACAGACTGAGGAAGTTAGGGGTTACTTCCTGTTCCGGGACAGAGGGAGCAGGGAACGAGCGAAGCCGACAGGCGCATGGCACCCCCCCCCCCCCCAGCAGGTAAAAATGCACCCGGGGGGGTGTCCTTTCATGGGGGTGGGGGTCGCACTGCACTGGGGGGGGGGGGGGGCGCATCAGCGATCCGCCCCGGGTGTCAGCCACCCTAGGAACGCCACTGGGCGGGCCAAAGAGCACGGATTGGATTTGCCGATTTTACAAAGACCCGGGCTGGGGGGGGGGGGCTTAAACTACCGGATCTCAGTCTGTATAATGTGGCAGCTCTGCTCAGGTGGGTTCATGAGCTGCACACGGGGGCTTCTAAATTTGTGCCGTGTTCTATCTGGGAGGGTGGTTCTTTCCCTTACTCGGCTTTCAACCTTCTACAGTTGCCAGCTGGGAGGGCAAGGAGGGGGTTGCACCCCCTGCTTCGTCCATTGAGGTGAGCTTGGGTGTGGTGGCGCGGCGGCCTGGGGGGAGCGTCAGGTCCTTCCCCCTTGTTAGCGGCGATTGAAAATTCTCATTTTCCTGCTGGGCACGGCACGCTTCAGAGCTTGGGCACGAGGTGGTTGTCATTACATGGGGCATCTCACAACTCCAGGGGGGGGGCACTTTTCCTACTTTTGAACAAGCGCAGGAGAGTTGGCGTCTGACACGTGGAGATTTTTTGCCGTTTTTGCAATGGAGACATTACTGTGTGTTGCTGACCCCCGTGAGGGCTCATGGTCCAGCTTTCTCTTTGCTAGATAAACTTTTCTGTCAGATACGTGCGCAGGCAAATACATTGACAGCATGGTATGCCATAGGTAGGGAACACCGGGTGACATCTTCTTTTGCTGGTTTAGCCAGGTGGTAGGGAGAGCAGCTGGGGGAGGAGATCACGGTGGAGATGCTCTCCAAATACTTTGTCTGGGCTTTTAAAGCTACTCCTAGTGCAATTTACAAGAAATGCAATTCAAGTTATTACATGGAACTTTTATAACAAGGCCAAGGGGGAAACAAATGGGTCTCTGGGATGACAATAAATGTGTATGCTGTCAATGTACGATAGACACTCTAGTACATCATTTCCTGGATTTTTGGTTTGGTGTGCTGGGTGTCTTAGAGCGCATGTTGTATGAACCTGTTGAATGGTCTTACAGAGTGTTACTTCTTGGGGATGAGTCTCAACTAAGTGATCAGGGGCTATCTCCCTCCCAGGGGCGCTTTCTGTGCACTAATGCTGGCTAGAAAGACTATCTTAGTGAACTGGGTGGTGGAGTGCCCGCCAACTGTGCAACACTGGACTGCAAAGATGCTCTAAATGGCTCGTTGGGAGAGAGAGAGAGAGGCTTACATCTTCTGGTGGTAAGCACTGACATGCATATAGATCTCTTTGGCAGCTTTATGAAGTGTTATCCTCAGGCCCTCAAGATACTCCAGGATTTGGTGGGAGGGAAGGGTAGGGGGAGGGGCTGGAGGGAGTAGGGGATCTATACATTGGGGAATTTAAAAAGTGTGCAGGATGTTCTGTATTCTCTTATGGCTACGGAAAGGTTGCATACTGAGCTTACTTGTATAAGTTCACATATGGACTGCTGCTATATTCTGTATTCTCGTTATGTTTTGGATGTTTATTTCCTGCACTTCAATAAAGATATTTTTTTTAAAACACCTAGGGGTGTGAAAGAAACCCACTCTATAAAAGACCAATTGTATATAAAAAGGTTCTAATGGTAAAAAGATATGAGACTTACTTCAGCAGTGGTTCCTTCACAGAAGTGGAGCAGCAGCTTTAATCTTCGGTATGGCGACCCCCATACAGAGGATGTTCTGATTTATATGTGTTGTTTAAGAAATTATTAATTAAAGATTTTTATTGATGTACATAAGTACATAAGTAATGCCACACTGGGAAAAGACCAAGGGTCCATCGAGCCCAGCATCCTGTCCACGACAGCGGCCAATCCAGGCCAAGGGCACCTGGAAAGCTTCCCAAACGTACAAACATTCTATACATGTTATTCCTGGAATTGTGGATTTTTCCCAAGTCCATTTAGTAGTGGTTTATGGACTTGTCCTTTAGGAAACCGTCTAACCCCTTTTTAAACTCTGCTAAGCTAACCGCCTTCACCACGTTCTCCGGCAACGAATTCCAGAGTTTAATTATGCATTGGGTGAAGAAACTTTTCTCTGATTTGTTTAAATTTACTACACTGTAGTTTCATCGCATGCCCCCTAGTCCTAGTATTTTTGGAAAGCGTGAACAGACGCTTCACATCCACCTGTTCCATTCCACTCATTATTTTATATACCTCTATCATGTCTCCCCTCAGCAGTCTCTTCTCCAAGCTGAAAAGCCCTAGCCTCCTTAGTCTTTCTTCGTAGGGAAGTCGTCCCATCCCCGCTATCATTTTAGTCGCCCTTCGCTGCACCTTTTCCAATTCTACTATATCTTTCCTGAGATGCAGTGACCAGAATTGAACACAATACTCAAGGTACGGTCGCACCGTGGAGCGATACAACGGCATTATAACATCCTCACACCTGTTTTCCATACCTTTCCTAATAATACCCAACATTCTATTCGCTTTCCTAGCTGCTGCTGCTGCAGCAGCAGCACACTGAGCAGAAGGTTTCAGTGTATTATCGATGACGACACCCAGATCCCTTTCTTGGTCCGTAACTCCTAACGTGGAACCTTGTATGACGTAGCTATAATTTGGGTTCTTTTTTCCCACCGTTTTCGCTAACACCCTCTCTCCACTGGAACACCAATGTGTGATAACAAAAGTATATCACTGCACCAACCACCTTCTCCCACTTGAACACCAATGTGTGGAAACATAAGTGGAACAGTGCAACATCTGTGCTGCAAACCCACCGTTTGGCTAAGGGTATCTGTAGCTGTGTTGAACCCATGATGTAACTATCTTCCCAACAGTAAGCAAGCTTAACTGTTCCACTCTATGTTCCTTCTGTTATTGTACCCCCTGAATAACACCTCCCTCCACTGGAACACCAATGTGTAAAAACAAATGTGGAACAGTGGACCGGCTGTACTGCAAACCAACCGTTGGTCACATAGGTACATCATGGGTTCAAAACAGCTGTACATATACTCCCACAAAAAAATTAATGCACCACAAACCTGTTGCTATTTCACAGCTTTCATCCGTCGCTGTACTCCGCGGTGCTGAGGGGCCACATGAACAGAAGGATCAGAGAGTGAAAGACCTTATCGGGCAATTGTAGGGCACTTAGATACATCATGGGACCATCTGTGCTGGAAACCAACCGTTTTGATTCTTGCAGGCTTATGGAGTGACAGCACCTATGTAGGTGAAGAATTTCTGTAACCCCCAGTACAAATGCCATCGTGACTGGAGAGGGCGTAGACATCTACAGCACACAAATGTGGCTGACACGTTTCCCACATGTACTCTACAGGTTTCACATTACAAGCACAGCGCATCAGGGACACCGATCGTTGACCACCACCCCCATGGTGCCGCAAAGTACAAAGTACACCTATTCCAGAAAGCTGACCTCCATTCTCCCACCACTTGAATACCAACATGTCAACCCTAAAAATTGAAACAGTGCAACAGCTGTGATAGAAACCCACCGTTTGGCAGAGGGTAGCTACAGGCCGCAAAGCTGTTTCACCTCTGTTTTTGTGCCCACTCAAAAACACCTCCCTCCACTGGAACACCAATGTCTAAAAACAAAAGTGGAACAGTGCAACAGTTGTGCTGCAAACCCACCATTTTCGATAACACCCTCTCTCCACTGGAACAGCATCTGGGAAAACATAAGTGGAACAGTGCAACAGCTGTGCTGGAAACCCGCCGTTTGGCGAGGGTATCTACAGCCCGCAAAGCTGTTTCACTCTATGTCCCTTCAGTTTTTGGGCCCCCTCAAAAACGCCTAATTCCTCCTCCACTTGAATACCAACGTGTCAACACTAAAGCTGTGTGAACCCATGATGTAACTATCCTCCCAAAAGTTACAAAGCTAAACTGTTCCACTCTAGGTTCCTTGTGTTATTGTACACCCTCAATAACACCTCCCTCCACTGGAACAGAAATGTGTGAAAACAAAAGTGGAACAGTGCAACAGCTGTGCTGCAAAACCACCGTTTGGCGGAGGGTATCTGTAGCTGTGTTGAACCCATGATGTAACTATCTTCCCAACAGTAAGCAAGCTAAACTGTTCCACTCTATGTTCCTTCTGTTATTGTACCCCCTCAATAACACCTCCCCTCCACTGGAACACCAATGTGTGAAAACAAAAGTGGAACAGTGGACCGGCTGTACTGCAAACCAGCCGTTGGTCACATAGGTACATCATGGGTTCAAAACAGCTGTACATATACTCCCACAAAAAAATAAATGCACCACAAACCTGTTGTTATTTCACAGCTCTCATCCATCGCTGTACTCCGCGGTGCTGAGGGGCCACATGAACAGAAGGATCAGAGAGTGAAAGACCTTATCGGGCAATTGTAGGGCACTTAGGTACATCATGGGACCAGCTGTGCTGGAAACCAACCGTTTTGATTCTTGCAGGCTTATGGAGTGACAGCACCTATGTAGGTGAAGAATTTCTGTAACCCCCAGTACAAATACCATCGTGGCTGGAGAGGGCGTAGACATCTACAGCACACAAATGTGGCTGACACGTTTCCCACATGTACTCTACAGGTTTCACATTACAAGCACAGCGCATCAGGGACACCGATCGTTGACCACCACCCACATGATGCCGCAAAGTACAAAGTACACCTATTCCAGAAAGCTGACCTCCATTCTCCACCACTTGAATACCAACATGTCAACCCTAAAAATGAAACAGTGCAACAGCGGTGATAGAAACCCAACGTTTGGCGGAGGGAAGCTACAGGCCGCAAAGCTGTTCACCTCTGTTTTTGTGCCCACTCAAAAACACCTCCCTCCACTGGAACACCAATGGCTGAAAACAAAAGTGGAACAGTGCAACAGTTGTGCTGCAGACCCACCGTTTTCGCTAACACCCACTCTCCACTGGAAACACCAATGTGTGAAAACAGAAGTGGAACAGTGCAAAAGCTGTGCTGGGAACCCGCCGTTTGGCGGAGGGTATCTACAGCCCGCCTAAGCTGTTTCACTCTTAGGTCCCTTCAGTTTTTGGGCCCCCTCAAAAACGCCTACTTCCTCCCTCCACTTGAATACCAACATGTCAACACTAAAGCTAAACTGTTCCACTCTAGGTTCCTTGTGTTATTGTACACCCTCAATAACACCTCCCTCCACTGGAACACCAATGTCTGAAAACAAAATTGGAACAGTGCAACAACTGTGCTGCAAACCCCACCTTTTGGTGGGGATATGTGTAGGCTGTGTGAACCCATGATGTAACTATCTTCCCAACAGTAAGCAAGCTTAACTGTTCCACTCTATGTCCTTCTGTTATTGTACCCCCTCAATAACACAACTCCCTCCACTGGAACACCAATGTGTGGAAACAAAAGTGGAACAGTGCAACAGATGTGTAGGAAACCCACCGTTTGGCGGGGGGGGGGGGGGGCTTCAACAGCCGTATTGAACGCATGATGTACCTATGTGCTGTACAGTAGCCAAATAAGCTGTTTCACTCCATGTCTCTTCTGTTATTGCGCACCCTCAATAACACCTCCCTCCACTGGAACACCAATGTGTGAAAAGTACAGTGGAACAGTGCAACAGCCGCTTTCGCTAACTCCCTCCCTCCACTGGAACAGCACTGTGTGAAAACAAAGTGGAACAGTGCAACAGCTGTGCAGGAAACCTCCCTTTATGCTGATTTCCTAACAACAGTGAAACACCAATGTGTAAAAACAGAAGGGAACAGAGGACCAGCTGTACTGGAAAACAAACGTAGGGCACATAGGTACAATTATGCGTTCTAAACAGCTGTAGATTACCTCCCAAAAATAAGTTAAACGCACCACAAAGCTTTTGCTATTCACAGCTCCCATCCATGGCTTAAAGTAAAGGTGCTGAGGGGGCACAAGAACACAAGGAACAGAGAGGTGAAACACATATAGGGCTACTGCAGGCACATAGGTACATCATTGGAACAGCCATGCTGGAAACCAACCATTTAGAGTACTGCAGGCTTATCGAGTGACAGCACCTATGTAGGTGAGGAATTTCTGGAACCCTAGTACAAATGCCAGCGTGGCCTGGAGAGGGCGTAGACATCCACAGTAAAGTACAACAGTACACAAATGTGGCTTTAACGTCTCAACACATTGTCCTCTACAGGTTAAACATTACAAGCACAGCGCATCAGGGACACAGACCGTCGGCCATCACACCCGTGAGGCCGCGAAGTACAAAGTACAACCTATACCAGAAAGCAGACCTCCATTCTCTCGCACTCTCCCCGCATGCTCGTGGCTGTGAGAAGCACAAATATGTAACATGCTAGATGCCTACTGGCTGCATCATACACCGTAACAAGAGAAGGTACATGAAGTGTGTTGTAGGAAGAGACACACACCATCCCGCTCGGCCCCATTGGGGGAGGTAATGTACAGATGTGTGGAACCCATGATGTACCTATCTTCACAACAGTAGCCCGATAAGCTGGTTCGCTCTCTGTTCCTTTTGTTCGTGTGGCCCCTCGATAACAGCAATGCGTTACAACAACAGTGTGTAACACAATAGAAGAGCTGTAAAAGAACCCTTGTGGGTGCTGACCTAAAGTCAAATGATCTCTCGTTGGACACAGTTAGTTGGCTCAAGGCTGGGGCAGCTTAAACACCGACAACACTCGTGAAGATGACACGTGTGCCTCCCTTTTCCAGAATGAAGATACACTGCCTGTCAATTCACATCCATTTCAAAAAATGATTGTCATAATCAAAAAATCGGATCTTGCATAGCACATGGAGCTTGAACCATCTGTCATTATGTGATATATTTGGTATAGCAGCGTATGAAAGCCATGCTTGATACATGTGAATCATGTTAAACAAAACTGTTAATATTTGTGTACAACAAATTAGTTTCATGATACACACAAATGTTGCAATTCCTTTCCAAAATGGCCTTATCAATGTATTGAACCATCCACACCCCATACGTACAAAACAAGTGTGTTAGGATCTTGCAGACCATGGGAAGCGTAGACCATGTGTCATTACCTATGATATTTGGTATTGTGGCGTTTGAAAACCATGTTTTATACAACAAATGGGATGATGATGCATGGAGATAAATGTATCTTATATTTTGTAAAATGCCCTTACAAATGTATAATTCGCATGTTCTGTACAGTGTAAATCATGTCCAATAAAAGTCATTGTACGTGACATAAAAAATTGTGTAATCTGTAACACAAATGAGTGCGAGTCTTGGAGTGTTGGGGTGGGAGTGCAAAATGAAAAAAAATGTACAGTGGGAGAACGGAGACGCATAACCTTACGGAATAAAAACGGTATTAGAGGGGTGAGAACTGCATGAAGCAACCACCTGTAACAGTAGCTGTACCATACAGGTCGTTATCATTGACAATCCCACTCTGGGGAGCAGGTGGTGGGGAAGAGGGGTTGGTGGTTGGGAGGCTAGGATAGGAGAGGGCAGACTTATACGGTATGTGCCAGAGCCGGTGATGGAAGACGGGACTGGTGGTTGGGAAATACTGCTGGGCATACTTATACGGTCTGTGCCCTGAAAAAGACAGGTACAAATCAAGGTAAGGTATACACATATGAGTTTATCTTGGGCCGACTAGATGGACCATGCAGGTCTTTTTCAGCCGTCATCTACTATGTTACTATGTGGAGCATTTTCAAATGCAAAGTTGTACATGTAGTTAATCTAGACTGTCTCGTGTATCCCTTTGGTGCTTCTGTCAGCAAAGCACAAGTGTAACACAAGTGGGCAAACCCCTTCGTGCTGGCGTAGGCAGCATTGCTCTGACATGTAACCAGTTGGACTGTGAATGGCTGGAGAGGGAATGGAGAAGTAAAATGTAAAAGAACACACATGAAAAGAAAACCGCCAGGACATATGTAATTTGTAAAACCAGAAATAAAGAACCTAACATCAAGAGTAAACAGCATGCACCCATTCGACTGTCTTGACGGCACATCCTGCAGTAAAACAGAGAACAAGGAGTATCAAAACAGCAGTTCCAGCAAATAACACAATCAAGTACATAACAAATGCTTACACGGGCACATCGCATAACACATGTAACGCTGGGGTTATCATAGATGTCATGTCCCCTCACTTTCTGACAGGTGGACTACACCACTCGTTGACCTCCCCCTATCCCTCCCATGACCACCAAATTCATGCCCCCCCTAATATCTCCTAATTAGTATGGGGAGGGGATTAATGGAAATCCACCGCAAGTTAAAATCATGCAGATCGATACTAACATGAGAAGTACTGTTGAATGACACCTCTTCTTGTCTGATTCCCTCTTGTCGCCTCGGTCCCAATGCCATCAGCAGGAACCCTGTGCTGTCCCACCACAGGTGTCAATGCTGGATCTATGTCCATATGAATCCCATGACTTACAGCAATATTATGTAGAATACAGCATGCCACAATAATCTTTATAACTTTACTTGGGGTGTACAGTAGTGCACCACCAGAAATATGTAGGCAGCAGAATCTGCTCTTAAGCACACCAAAAGTACGCTCTATTACATTCCTTGTCAAAAGCCAAGTCTTGCAGCCATATCCTGCATCACCTAAAAAAGCAAACACATACGTTCATAAAATCATAAAATCAATGTCCCCTATTGCTGTTATGTGCTGTGCACTCAGGATAACAAGAGTTTTCATATGTTTACATCACAAATCAATGCACCCCCTAACCCATATGTTTGCCCTTCCCTCCCCTTCAACATTGCACCCTAAACCAGAGTACCCCTGTTTTGCGGACAGCAAGGTACAAACGTTGCACAGTGTTGTAAATAGTCAACATACGTACCCAAAAGCCAGCCTTCACCATATGTTCCATTGGACAAATTGCGGCCTATGTCTGAGTGAGACAGTATATAAGAGTCATGACAGCTCCCCGGGAACCTCACAACTGCGTCCAAGATCCTCAGCTTGGCGTCACAAATTGCCTGAACGTTCATGGAGTAGGCCGCCTTCCTGTTGCGGTACACAGATTCTGTTTTGGATGGCGGGACCAATGGGACATGGGTGCAATCAATGGCACCCAAAACATTGGGAAAGCCAGCTATATTGAAGAATTGCAATTTTAATTCCTGCAATTCAACCTCACTCCGTGGGAAACGGATGTAGTCCCTAAACCGTGCAGTTAAGGCATTCAAAACCACATCCAGATGCTTTGAAAATGTTGATTGCTCCACACCACAGCAAGCCCCCACCACGTGCTGGAAAGAACCCGTTGCAAGGAACTGCAATGTGCATAGTAGTTTAACAAGTCTAGGAACAGCATGTGATCTCGCAGTGCAGGAATCTATTTCCCCTCTTATCTTCCCATAAAGTTCAAATATAGCCTCTCGATTCAAACGGTACATATTGACAATCTCCGTATCAGACATTTCGTCCAAAGACACCCTTGTGCGGTACTGATGCCGGCGGTACACACGCTGCCGAGGTACTGGCCTGAAGACATGCTCGCGGTCAACCCCATCCCTCTCTGGTGGCTCTCCTTGCTGCACTGCTGCATGCGTCTCTGCAAGAATGCGATAGCGGGCAAGCAGTACCGATATACCACCATCACACATCTCAAAAAAGAAAATATTGCAAAAGCACTAGAAACAAATGCCTCACCAACGCATAACAATGCGTGCTCTGATGTTTACACCTTGCACTTCCGGCCCATATGGAGGAAGGAAGAGGAAATGACCTGTTTCGAGGGGAGGGGGGGGGTTTGATGGGATCCTGCCTCACAACGCCAGCTGGGACCTGGCGTTATTCGGCAGCGCTGATTCACCGCATAGCGCCGTTCGACAACTCTGTTCATGAGGCGTTACTCTTTGATCATCCTGGAGGAATACAAATGACATCATTTACATGAGATTGATTACATTTTAATGTCATTTGCGCTAGTGCCTGGCGCACTTGCAGGTTACGGCGATAATCAGGTTGATCATCCCACATTGTTAAAAGCGTGCGCAAAAACGCGATAATGGGCTTGCCCATAAGCGTTGACTTTGATCATGAGGGCCTAAAGGCCTTTTTCCTACGAAGCAAGCAGCTAACGAAAACGGAATGCAAAGGAGAAACTACCATTGAAATGTGGACAATTCGGAATGCACTAACCATACCAATGATTGCAACTAATCATTTACCGTCAGAAATTTTACGTGTTCTCAGACCTGTCATTAAGGACTGAGCTATCATCTCCCCACTGCCCCCTGCACCATAAAAATCCAAGCCAGCATGTTTAAAAAGAAAAGTGAGATACAAACACAAACACGTGGCTCTCCGCTTTTCCCTGCATCATTACAAAACAAAACATACCGCTTCTCCCTGCAGCTTAAAAATCCTGTCTCTCCCCTTCTCCAACAGCTTTGAAAATTAACACTCTCTGCTATCCCCTAAAGCCAATTTTCCCAGTACTGTAAACAAACTGCAAAGAGGTCTTTTGTTACAAAAGGGGATTTACGAGGGTCGTTCTTTTTAGAGTTATCTTCAACTGCACTCTTCTGCTAGATCAGACAGCTAAAAGGCTTGCAGGTCGGGAGCCCCCCCTCGCACGCCCCAGTCTGACGTAAGCAACCTACGTAGGTTTAATACGTTTGTGGCTGCTCTGCGCATGCTTAAGGAGCAAATTAACGACGGGATAACGAAAGCTTGATAGATTGTACTTTTCAATACCGCACCGAACATTTCTGAGCTGTTTTTTTTGTGTATTCTTCGTTGTTTCAAATTTGTTAAGCACTTTTACGATTTAGATTTTTTAACGTTTGGTTGATACATCTAGCCTCAGTTTTACTGTACAGGTTCCTAAGGCATTCTGAATTGCTATGCAAATTTGTTGTGATGCCTATGCTTTTTGGTTCTCAACTGTGGCAACCTGAAATCATAGGTACTCATGTATCTTTGAACAATTATATCTATCTTTTGCAAGATTGTATCCCTACTGACCAAGGGGAGGTGTGTCCACCTCAATCTCCTCAGTATGAACCTTATTTTTACAACCCAGAATTAACCTATGTCAGTGGAAATTGTGCCTGAGTCTGGCACTTCCTCAACCTCCCTCCCATCTACAAAAACCTGATTTCTTTGCTGGTGCTAACAGCAGCAATGGCAACAGGCTATCTGGGCTGATGTCAGGTTTTCAAAGCTGGAAACTGGGTTTGTGAGCCCTTGGGCCACTGCCGAGGAGCGGCAGCGGCAGGCAAAACCACCCTCTAACCAGGGTCAGGGCAGAACAGGACTGGAACCCCGGACTGAGGTTGCAGCAGAGGCAAACAAGCTGGAACAGGCAGAGCAGGAACTCTAGTCTTCACCTGCACTTAGCCACTTTTCCCCAGGAGTTGAACCCCTGAGTACAGGCGGCCGGCAGGGCTTTGCAGGACAGGGCAGGGACTGGATACCAGCAGGATACACACAGGTACTAGAACACACAGAAAGGCTAGGCAGAATACTAGACTAGGACTCTCAGACAGACAAGGGACAGAACTGAAAGCTGCAAGCAGCCACTGAAACAGGGAACAAACACTGACAGATAAGAGACAGAACTGAAAGCTGCCAGGCAGCCACTGAACAAGAAACACAGACAACCTAGAACTAGACAAAGACATACAAACAAGAAACAAGACTGGGAAACAAGCAATACAGTACAAGAAGCTACACAAAGACTAAACTGCAAGAATACAGACTATAAACTGGACTAGGCAGAAGTGCAGCAAGCACCAACAAACCAGGGCCTTAGGCGATGCAAAGGCAAAGCAGAGAGTTTCCAAATGGCTAATAAGCCCAGCAGCAGCTGAGACTTAGCTGCAGCAATCACCAGACAACTACGGGTGCTGTGTAGGTTCAAACAAAACAAGCAAGTCTGGCAGCCCGGAAGATCTTGACTGGACTAGGCTGAAATCTGGAATGGGTGATAAGCCAGACAGTCCATTGCAGCCACCAGGTCTGGCCACCAGGTGGCGAGGTGACAGAGCCTGAAACCTGGGCACGACCGTGACAGCTGACTTGGCCCTTCCCTCTGTAGCATCCTACCCTCTAATGTAATTTTCGGTTATTCATGGGAGGTATGCTACAAAAGGAAGGACCGGGTTGGCACAGACAGCCTATTGTCATTGGCGCTACTGGCACCGTGAACAAGTCAGGTTTCTGTGGACCTGGGGGGGGGGCACTGAGTAAGGATGAGGACTCAGGGTGGGAGAGGGGTACCAGACTCAGGGAGGGAGAGGTGCCGGATTCAAGAGGAGGGGAGGGAGATGTACTGAATCTTCAGAGAAGAGAGGAGAGGAAACGGGGGGGGGGGGGGGGGGAAGGGAGACAGAGCTTCTGGGCTATAATGGGGAAAGAGAGAGAGAGGGGACAAGGAGAGCTGGACTATACAGATGGAGAGGAAGGGATAGGGGACAAGTAAGTGCTGGATTATAAGGAGGAAGGGTGGAAAAAGGGGCAGGGAGTTTCTGGATCATAGGTGTGGGGGTCAGGGGAGGGGGAAAGGTACTAGACTCAAGGGGAGGGAAGGGAGAGGTGCTAGATCTACAGTAGGAGAGGGAACAAAGGGTAAAAAAGGAACACAGTGCATCTGGACTGTAAAGGGGAAATGGAGAGAGGGGACAAGGAGTGCTGGACCATAGAGATGGAGGGGAAGGGAGAGGGGACAAGTAAATGCTGGATCATAAGGGGGAAGGGTGGAGTGTAGGGGTATTTTCCTGCTATCTCACCTTTGCTGGTCTGAGGCCTATCCAAGCCTAAACCATCTTTTACCAACAAATATAGATTCTACAGCCTATGCCCTGAAAACATCTGAAACAACTGGAAACCAGCTTTGGCATACTCATGATGACTTCATCCAAGCACATGTTGTTTACTGCTAACTAGCCTCCAGTTATCTCCTGGGAAACGTGGAAGAGCTTACCTTACAGAAGACAAATGTCTCCAGGAGTATATGTGAATCAAGACAGATGTTGCTACCATCAGCCTCGTGACTGATAAGAGTTTTTGCTACTATCACAAGGCTGTGAATTGCCCACCATGAATTTTGCTGGACAGAAATACACCGTTTGTGATTGGTCCATAGGTATCACCTGACCCAGAAAGATGCCAATGTTGGACTGAAGAGGGAGAAGGACAGAAGACTTGTTGGTGGATGGATTGCCCTGAGAGGTGCTAGAGAGCAGTGGCGTTCCTAGGGGGGGGGCGGTCCCACCCCTGGTGCACACCGCTGGGGGGGTGCCACGCGCGCCTGTCCTTCGATCGTTCCTGCTCCCTCTGCCCCGGAACAGGTCCTGTTCTGGAGCAAAGGGAGCATGGAACGATCGAAGGACAGGCGCGCGCGGCACCCCCCCAGCGGCGTGCACCCGGGGGGGGGTTCTTTCACGGGGGGGGGTGGCCTTTCACTGGGAGGGGGGTCGTGCTGCATCCAGGGGGGCGGGGCGCATCAGCGATCCGCCCCAAGTGTCAGCCCCCCTAGGAACGCCACTGCTAGAGAGACTGATTTTTCTAAACACCCAGTACTGAGTTCCTTGTGATGAAACTGTCAAGGTCAGTCCCACCGCAGCACTAAGGCCTTACCCAAAAGACTATGTAATCAGCATACAGAGTAAAGACCTTGGATTTTATTCCTGGACTGAGATGGACTCACAGAGAATTCTGCTAGAGTCTCAGTGAAGGAATCCAGTTCTTCACCAAGACGGACTGCAGGGTAAGAGGAAGCAAGGATATAGTTAGTCCACGGTTTTATCTGTGAAGGACTGGTTGGTCTCCGGATTTGTGGTCAGTAGAATAGTTGCTAAGTGTATTTTGCACAATATAAATTAGTTGTGTAGTCTCTCTTACATATAGTTTCATTTTCCCGCAACCATATCTACTATAATAAACCTCACCCTCAACGTTCTGAGGACACTGACGTCAGTGAAGCCAAGCCCTGAGTTCCTTCAAAAAGGTTCGAAGGTTCGTGGTGGTGAAGCCACCAAAATCGCTCCCGGCCCCGCCCTCAAGGGCGGAGCAATGGCAGAACAACGAAGGGGTTGGCAGGGAGGGAGGCAGGGAGGCGGGGGGGAATCGCTCCGGGCCCGCCCTCGCGTCAAACGTCATGACGCTGGGGGCGGAGCAATGGCAGAACAACGAAGGGGTTGGCCAGGGAGGGAGGGGGGTGTTGGCGACGAAAACCTTGCAAGCGCCTGTTTCATTTGCTCTGAAACAGGCCTCTTTTAGTATTTTAAATATATCTTTGGTGATAATCTATATTTTTGTAGTGCACAAGTATATTTTTAACTTGCTTTGCATTTTTCCACATTGTTGTTTTTATCTCTATAATAAATAATATATTCCCATTTGTGGCATTTTTCCTTCATTAATAGTCAGTCTGGCAGAAACCTAACGCCAAATAAGAGGTACACTCATCCCCTAGAAATAGTCCAGAGTAATTGCTATTTAGTAATTTTCTGCCAGTCCAAGTACCTTGGCCTGCAGAATAGGGGCTTGTCCTACTGTTCACATAATAGGAGTGTCTCCTACTGCTCTTATAGGATATAGGGGACAGGGAGTTTCTGGACCATAGGGGTGAAGAGAAAGGGAGAGGGGTCAGGGAATTGCTGGACCATAGGGGTAGAGGAGAAGGGCGAAGGAACAAGTAAATGCTAGGGCATAAGGGGAAGGTTGGCGAGAGGGAACAGGGAGTTGCTGGACCATAGGGGTGGAGGGGAAGGGAGAGGGGACATGGAATTGCTGGACCATAGGGGTGGAGGGGAAGGGAGAGGGGACAGGAAATTGCTGGACCATAGGGGTGGAGGGGAAGGGAGAGGGGACAGGGAAGTGCTGGACCATAGGGGTGGATGGGAAGGGAGAGGGGACAGGAAATTGCTGGACCACAGAGGTGAAGGGGAAGAGAGAGGGGGCAGGCAGTGCTGGACATAGGTGTGGAGCAGCAGGGAGAGGGGACAGGAAATTGCTGAACCATAGGGATGGAGAGGAAGGGTAAGGGAAAGGGAATGCTGGACCATAGGGTTGGAGAGGAACAGAAGGGATTAAAAAAAAAAAACTAGACCATAGGGGTGGAGGAGAGAGAGAAAGAGAGGTGTGCAGGACAAGGAGATGGGCTGCAAGTGTGGGTGTGGAGAGAGGAAAAGTTGGTCTACAAAAGTGCAGGAAGAAAGAGGGAGGGGAGATGCTTGGCATAGTGGAACCATGTAGTAGAGACCATCAGGATTCATAGGGGAGATGAGTGAGAAGAAGAGTACAGAGGGTAGAAGTGAGTAATAGGAAGTGAGTGAAAGAAGACAGAATTGGAAGCCAGGGAAGGAATGAGACAGGAGAGCTAGAGGGTGAGAGAAGGAGATGGAAAAGTTGATAGGTTAGTGAAATATAGGTAGTGGACTGAAGACTGAGAGGGTTAAATTTGAGTGGGCAGACAGAAAAGAGAGAAAGATGAAATATGTCAATGTATTTGTAATAAAGGGGTATAATTATTTTTTTTTACCTGGGATTGTAAAATACAATTTTAAGTAGTGGTTTCACAGGGGGGGGGGGCTAAAAGGGGGGGGGGTCTCTTTTGGGGTTTAAAATTATAACTTTGACGGTACAGGTACAGGATGGGTTAATTAAATTTTTGATATTGTTTTAATTTAATTCAGTATTTTAAAAGGGGTTTTCTGGGAGATAATTGTGGGACGGTCATTAAAAATAATTAAATTTAAAAAGTAAAGCCATAGCACGGCGGGTATGCCAGAGCAGATTTGATTTAGTGAATTTGGTGTAAGTTTGGCTTTAAAAATTCAGTAAATAGTTTTTTTTTCATTAATTCATATGGGAAAGGAATAATAAAATGGAGTTTCAGTTGGGTAAGGTAAAATTCCATGATGCAGGGATCTAAAGAAGCATTTTCATTGGATAAGAGAGGGTCAGGTGTCCAAGTAGAGGGACGGTTGGCTTGGCAACGGCTGGAAGGACAGTTGCTGAGAAGGAACTGAAGCTGAGGGAGTGAGAGGCTGTGTGATTCTGTGTGTCAGTATCTGATTGATTGCTGAGTTAGGAATTAAATCACTAATAGAAGTGGTGAAGTGTTTGAAATAAGAAGGGGGGAGTTTGATCTGAGTGTGAGTTTCTGAAGATTTAAAGTCTCATTTCCTTCTTGGGACTGAGAGGTAGCAACATTGTGCTATTTATGGTTGATGAGTGACAGAATAGTAACAATAGGAAGGGTTGGGTGTGATCCAGTAAAACTTTAATATTTCAGAGTTAAGATTCTGACACTGGTGTAATTGAGGAAATCAGTGTTTAATAGTGTGTGAAAGGGTATGGGATTAAAGGATAGAATGTTCTGTGAAAGAGAAGGTTGAGAGAGACACTGCATGAGAAATAGGGTGAGTGAGCTCCTGTACCGCTCCTTTTAGAACAGGGAAACAAATGAGGATAGGCTTGGAAGGAAAGGGTATTTTTTTAAATTTTGTTTTAATTATGTGGCCACAGTTTTGGTTTAACTAATTAAATGTCACATATAAGAGGGTATCCTAAAAAGATAGGGAGATAGGGTTTTGTGCTCTGTTTTAGTTCATTAAGTAAGGTGTAGGAAGAAGAGAAAAAAATCCAGAGGAACTGGCGTCTGGAAACTTACCTGGGCCCCCATGCAAGCAAGCCAAGCTTCATTTCTCGTGACCAGAGATACTGAATAAAAATCTGTCACAGCTAAGTGATATTTGATCAAATATTAACACAAGAAAAACTACTTCCCTGGATTAGACAAGTCCTAAATTCCGTTGAAGGTGAAGGTCCTGTGGAAACATAATTGGTGCACAAAGGATCAAATTCCTTATATACATAGGAAAAGCAATTAAATAATTCAAAGTAAAACAAATGTTAACAATTTTGAGATGGTATACAAAAATGTGTAAAAAGGAGATACGTATCTGATGTATGTTGATCAGTGGGGGTGGGTGTAGTCATCCTGTGAGAATACAAAGAAAAACAAATGAGATTTGTTACAATTTCATCTTTATGTAGTTATATTATGGAAACAGGGGAAAGGCTTAATGAGGGGGAAAACATTGTTAATTATTTCCAGTTGAGTTACAAATGTCCAAGTGTTACTGTTTTATTTTAAAAGTACATGAAGAAGAAAATTACCATTAAATGTCTATCACTTATGAATTATAAATTGTGGTTAGTTTTTTTGTGTCATCTCTCCATTTCTGGGAAATGTGTTCTAGGAAGCCTGCCTCAACTACTATCATTATCTGAACCAAAACATCTTGTTATGCTATCTTAACCCAGGAGTGGGGGAGAGATTACATATTGAGGGAATGGAAGAAGATAGGAAGAAAGTGGAGAGAGGACAAATGACAGCACCCACTGGAAACAGAGCAGAAGACAGACAAGAAAGCAGAAAAGAGAAAATGAGACCAGCAGGCTTGGAAAAATAAAATGCCCAGACAACAAAGATAGAAAAAGTGTTTTATTTTGAATTTATTTGGTGGAAAAGTGAGCTTTCGTCCTTCCCTACACCCCTTCCCGTGCACTCTGCTCCATGGATAAATCCTTCTTATCTGTTCCCTTCTCCACTACTGCCAACTCCAGACTTCGCGCCTTCTGTCTCGCTGCACCCTACGCCTGGAATAAACTTCCTGAGCCCCTACGTCTTGCCCCATCCTTGGCACCTTTAAATCTAGACTGAAAGCCCACCTCTTTAACATTGCTTTTGACTCGTAACCACTTGTAACCACTCACCTCCATGTACCCTCCTCTCCTCCTTCCTGTACACATTAATTGATTTGATTTGCTTACTTATTTTTTGTCTATTATATGTAAGCTCTTTGCGCAGGGACTGTCTTTCTTCTATGTTTGTGCAGCGCTGCATACGCCTTGTAGCGCTATAGAAATGCTAAATAGTAGTAGTAGTAGTAGCTTTGGGAAATGTGCATTGCATATGACTTTGTATTTTGTTGTGTACACAACAAACGTCAAAAAAATGAACCTGATGTCAATATGGGTTCAACATGTAAAAAATAGAAAAGCGGGGGAAAATACCTAAGAAAGTTGTGGCCCCCAGCAACAAAGCTGGAACATTCAAAACTTAATGGTCACAGTTCTTTTTCTTTAATCATCGTTCTGAAAACCCCCCGATCCAACCTGCATGTGTTGTAATGACACTTTAAATTTTACTTGTTTTTCTAGTGTTGCTTCAGTGTACAAAAATAGCATTGATTGAAAAATAAACATTCACCACCACATTGCTAATCAGAATATTGTAGATTCAACTTAGCTGACTGAGCTTGACTACATGCAACATCCTAGGTAGGCATCCAAACCCGACGGACCCGTTTCACCAAGGGGCTTCTTCAGGGGATAGAGGACACCGAATCCTGAATGCAGTTTGCTGCTCACCAGCAGTGCTGTGGGGAAACCAACAAAACAATAAAAAAAAACATCACCGCACACATTTAAAACCATCATGCAGTGCCACCCATACTAAATAAAATCATAATGCACCATAATGAAAGTAACCACCTCGGCAAAAGCTACAAACTGAGACTCCTGCATGGAGTGCCTCAAAAAAATTGAGCCTTTAAATAGGTGGGAAAATGTGGTGTACAAATATAACAAATAAAATGGCGTCTGTTATAATCCGGACGCCAACGCATGCATCATTGGCAACTAATCAAAAATGTCACAGCTGATCCAGGCGGCTGTCAACTCATCTGTCAAACATTGATCTGGGACTGAATCAGCAGGGAACCAAATGAGCAACAAAAGAACAAGTGAAAGAGAGAAAGAAAAACATAAGGAAATAAAAAATGAAAAAGTACAAAAATGAAAATAAAAAGAGTGATCATGTTCCAGGCAGACTTCATGCCTGCATGTGTAACGCTCCATACATCACATGAGATGATCTGCAATCCATGTGACAAGTGGAACGATAACTTCTCTTATCAGCCGGATTGGTGAACACGTCTCCCTGCATCGTAATGTCACAGGTCTTGCAATGGCCACATCTAAAGGGACCTACCCTGATGGACTCGGATGAAATGTCCACCACAGAAGGTAGTTCTGCCAGACTGATGATTTCTTTGATGTTCCTGCCCCTGGAAAATGCGATCATCAATTCCTGGCCACTGAACACGGAGTGTGACCGCGTGGAGGGGCATAATCGAACGGGGCGCCCAAGTTTTCCTGAGGACATCCTCGCAGGATGTCCCGGCAAAGGGGCGGGGAAATCCGTATTATCGAAATAAGATGGGCGGCCATCTTTCATTTCGATAATACGGTCGGGGACGCCAAAATCTCAACATTTAAGTCGACCTTAGAGATGGTTGTCCCCGATTTTCGGCAATAATGGAAACCGAGGACGCCCATCTCAGAAACGACCGAATCCAAGCCATTTGGTCGTGGGAGGAACCAGCATACTACACTGGTCCCCTGACATGCTAGGACACCAACTGGGCACCCTAGGGGGCACTGCAGTGGACTTCAGAAATTGCTCCCAGGTGTATAGCTCCCTTACCTTGGGTGCTGAGCCCCCCAATCCTCCTCCCAAAACCCACTCCCCACAACTGTTCACCATTACCATAGCCCTAAGGGGTGAAGGGGGCACCTACATGTGGGTAAGGTGGGTTTTGGAGGGCTCACATTTGCTACTACAAGTGTAACAGGTAGGGGGGATGGGCCTGGGTCCGCCTGCCTGAAGTGCACTGCAGTACGCCCTAAAACTGCTCCAGGGACCTGCATACTGCTGTCATGGAGCTGGGTATGATATTTGAGGCTGGCATAGAGATTGGAAAAAATATTAAATTTTTTTTTTTTAGGGTTGGAGGGGTTTATTGACCACTGGGGGAGTAAGGGGAGGTCATCCCCGATTCCCTCCAGTTGTCATCTGGTCATTTAGGGCATATTTTTGTGGCTTGGTCGTGAAAAAAAAAAAGGACCAAGTAAAGTCGGCCAAGTGTTCGTCAGGGAAGTCCTTCTGTTTTCCATTATTGGCCGAGGACGCCCATGTGTTAAGCACGCCCCAGTCTTACCTTCGCTATGCTTCTGATACACCCCATGAAATTTGGTCGTCACCGCGATGGAAAGCAGTTGAGGACGCCTAAAATTGGCTTTCAATTATGCCGATTTGGGCGACCCTGGGAGAAGGACGCCCATCTCCCGATTTGTGTCGAACGATGGGCGCCCTTCTCTTTCGAAAATAAGCCTGAAAGTTATTCAAAGTTGTTAAATCGCAAAAGGATTGTGAAAAATTACAAGAGGACCTTACGAGACTGGGAGACTGGGCATCTAAATAGCAGATGATGATGTTTGATGTGAGCAAGTACAAAGTGATGCATGTGGGAAAGAGGAACCCGAGCTATAGCTACGTAATTCAAGGTTCCTCATTAGGAGTCAACGACCAGGAAAGGGATCTAGGTGTCATCGTTGATGATACTTTGAAACCCTCGCTTAGTGTGCAGCGGAGGCTAAGAAAGCAAATAGAATGTTAGGTATTATTAGGAAAGGAATGGAAAACAAAAATGAGGATGTTACAATGCCTTTGTTTCACTCCATGTTATGACTGCACCTTGAAGATTGTGTGCAATTCTGGTCACTGCATATAAAAAAAGATATAGTGGAATTAGAAAAAGTACAGAGAAGGGCGACTAAAATGATAAAGGGGATGGGATGACTTTCTTCTGAGGAAAGGCTAAAGTGGCCAGGGCTGAGGGAGATATGACAGAAGTCTGTAAAATAATGAGTGCAAAGGAACAGGTAGACGTGAATCAATTGTTTATTCTTCCCAAAAATACTAGGACTAGGGGGCACGCAATGAAGCTACAAGGTAATAAATTAAAAATGAATCAGAGAAATATTTTTTCACTCAACATGTAATTAAACCTGGAATTCACTGCCAGAGAATGTAGTAAAAGCAGTTAGCTTAGCAGGGTTCAAAAAAAGGTTTGGATAGCTTCCTAAAAAAAAGTCTATAAGCTATTATTAAAATGGACTTGGGGAAAATCCACTGCTTATTTCTAGGATAAGCAGCATAAAATGTATTGTACTGTTTTGGGATCTTGCCAGGTACTTGTGGCCTGGATTGGTCACTGTTAGAGGCAGGATGCTGGACTTGATGGACTTTCAGTCTGTCCCAGCATGGCAATACTTATTTACTTATATACCTATAAGGTGAGCCCTTGGACTGCAACCAGAAAACCGGCTGTGGCTGGCGAGTCACTCGGACTAGGCACAGCACTAAGCAGAGTACTAGGCTAAGGCAGGAACCAGGAACACAGCATGGCGGCAGCTGGAACCAGGAACAGAGTTTGACTGGAGAAGGAACCAGGAACAGGGCTTGGCTGGAACAGGAACCAGGAACAGGTATTGGCTGTAGCAGAAACCAAGAACAGGGCTTGGCTGGAGTAGGAACCAGTAACAGGACTTGGCTAGAGCAGGAACCAGGAACGGGTTGGCTGTAGCAGGAACCAGGAACAAGACCCACAGGAACAAGGCTCTCAGGAACCAAGGCTTTCAGGAACAAGGCGAACTTGCTGTGAAGGCAATGGAAAGTCCCCAGGTTTGTAATAAAAGCCCTCAATAATGATGTCACAACCTGTAGTGCCCAGGAATGAGGCTTGGAACTCACTGAGGAGCACAGCAAGGCATCAGAGTGAGGCTAAGATACTGAGACATCAAACTGAGGCTTGGATAATCTCTGGAATGAGGTTTGGAGAACATGGAGGCAGCAGAGTCATCAGTGCAGGAGGAATGTAGTGCGTAGAAGCCACGGCACCTGACCACCAGAAGGAAAGGCGAGTCTGGAAGTGGGGGCATGGCCACGGCCATGACATAAGCATACAGTAATCACACATTCACTACATGATCTAAGCAAAACAACTTATATAATACATAATATATAACTGTAGAGCATGTGCAAGCTACTGGGGTCAATTACAGGACAGAAGATGTTCTAAGAATCAGCTGACCTGTTTACATACTGTAAGCCAAACAGGGATTGGACAATAATCTAAACTATTATCACTACAATGCCCTTGACCTACCCATGTCCTTCCCAGGTCCACACCTACTTTGGAGTTGTGAATCACAGAAGTTAGGCGTGGTGTTTATAGAATAGGGGTGTAAAGCAGTTGTCCATGTGAATATAATTAGCTCTAATTAGGACTTGTTAAGACAAATTTTTGATACTTAGCACCAATTAAGTGCCAATTTAATTCCATTTAGTGAATTTATATATGTGCCCAATTGTGTACCTAACTAAGGGGGTCTTTTACTAAGCCTCGGTAGCATTTTTAGCTCACATTGGAAATCATCTGGCGGTAAACGCCAAAATGCCCATGGGAATATAATGGATATCTTGGCGTTTACTGCCAGCTGATTTCTACAACAAGCTAAAAATGCTACCGCGGCTTAGTAAAAGACCCCCTTAGGACACCATTTACAAAATAAGGGGTTTACTATCTCTGATAGCTGAATATAGGCCAAATACCTTGGACAGATGTCTCCAACTC
Organism: Microcaecilia unicolor; assembly: GCF_901765095.1. NCBI lineage: Eukaryota > Metazoa > Chordata > Amphibia > Gymnophiona > Siphonopidae > Microcaecilia > Microcaecilia unicolor. Next base: position 87,639,607 of record NC_044031.1, read on the forward strand.
AGGGCAGGGGTGTACAAAGGAGTCTAACCTCGTCCAGACTTTGCAGAGATCTGGAAGAAAATCACCTAAAGTTTTTTCTATTCAATGAGTGCACCTAACCCTTACCGTTCAGTGAATCCAGACTGCCCCAATTTGACTGCCCCTATCGGACCGACCGTTCACTTGTCTATTAGATTGTAAGCTCTTTGAGCAGGGACTGTCTCTCTTTGTTAAATTGTACAGCGCTGCGTAACCCTAGTAGCGCTCTAGAAATGTTAAGTAGTAGTAGTAGTAGTAGTAGTATATGTGAAGGGCAATACTTTAATCTAGGGGGTAGATATTTAAAGTGATTTAGGCAGTCAGGAAAGGCTCCTGGCTGTTTATCTTGTGTGGGCATATCTGTGGATATTCAGTGGCACTTAACTGGAGAGTACCACTGAATACCCCAACTGCCCATGCTGAAACTGGCTAGTTTGTGGGTGTTCCAGGGGTAGAGTTAGTTAGGATAGAGTGGAACTTAGCAGGTTAGCAGCAGTTTTCAGTTCACTTAAAGACTGGTCTACCTTTATGTGGGGATTTAACCAAGCACTGGTCTGAATGTTTGCTGGTACCCAATTAACTTCCAAGTCCTGGCCAAATGTGTTGCCATCCCCCTCCCTTCCTCACATCCCCCCCCCACCCCCAATGAGGCAAGCCCACTTTGGGTCTACCTAAAGTCCCTGGAAGACCAGGACTACAAAGTACTGCAAAGCTGCCACTAGAATTTGTGGCAGCCAATTTCTAGAGGCTGTCACTAGGGGCAGGAGCGAGTGTCATTGACTCCTGCCCCCACTGGACCACCATGGACTTTAGGTAGGCCCAGGGAGGCCTATCCTGAGTGAGGGGTTTGGGAGGGGGTATAGACCTGGAGGGAGGGCTGAGAGGGGGTCTTGCCTCACTGGGGGTGAGGTGGGAGGGAGCGAGAGGGATCAGAAGGGGGGCTGTATGCTTCCGGGGGAGAGTGAGGGGGATCCCTTATGTGTGTCACAGCTGATATCCATCCGGGTCCTACATAAGTGTTCTTATGTTGGTCCCGGCTAAATCAATCAGGACCCACTTAAGCTACAGCAGTTAATTAGCCTTGGATAGTCAACGTCAGTGCCCAGATATGGCCTGGCATCGAATTATCTGGGGCTAAATCTGCTCATGGCGGTCACGTTTAAAAAACTGTGGATCACCAGGGTTGATATTGAAGGTAGGTGTCCACATTTATGCAGCCTTTGCACACATAAATGTCCTAAATACTAGTACTTACATGTGTAAGTGTAGACTTACCATGTAACGGCGCGTGTAACTGCAGGGTAGCTTACACATGGGCAATACGTCCACTTATGCATGTAACTTACAGAACACTGTATGTTACAATTGTCCCTACTCATGTAGGTATCCACTGTTATGCCAGATCTATGGCTGGTGTAACTGTGGACTGTAAATGTTAGTCATGCTGATATTGGGTTTACTCTAGTATTCTTTATTGGAAACTAAGCACCAGGTGCCATTATAGAGTAGACCCCTATTGCACGGCTTTGCGGAGCCTAAATGGAAGTTTGTAGAACTGATCTCTAAGTGAAGGTTACAATATAGTAATAGTGCAACTTTAATAAATAGATGTTATTTATTACATTTTATTTATTAGTTATTTATTTACAAAAATTTATAATCTGCCCATTCAAAAATCTGTGCGGCGGAGTATTAATAAAACAAACATAATCAAATCACATAAAACACCATCTATACACTCAATAAACATAACAGAACCTCAGTCTGGAAGCCCAAACCCCCTACCAACTATGCTTCAGAAAATGCTCTCTGAAATAGCAAAGCTTTTCCACATTTATGCACATCCCTACCTGATATTCAAAAAAAGCTAGGCTTCTAATTTTGTGCCTTATTTTTAGCCAAACTTGGGATCCTAAGGGCTCGTTTGCTAATGTGTGGTAAGTTGTTAATGTGTATCATGTGGCATATAACCAGGTAAGGCACTTTTGTGCTATGACCCTGTGTGTACGAAACCATGTTGTACAGGGGCAGTGGAATACCTTTCCGTTTGAGGAGTTCTTAGCTTCACCCCGAACCTCACACCCAGCTCCACCCCCATCCCCATCATCTCCCTTTTCCTTCCTCCTGTTTCGAGAGTAGGCAGTAACTGGCAGATCTTGAGCAATGCACAGATGCTCAAATCTCCATTCAAAATGGCCCTGATTCTTTGGTGTTATGCATATTGGAGCATGGCCATCCCTGGGGGAGGGAGTTAAGCTATTAAGCACGTCATGGGGGAAGGAGGGAAACATCATGGCAGCAGCATCAGGGGAGAAGGAAATTGTGGGGATGCCATGTCACCCATGGCTTCCCCTGTTCCAACACCTATGATACAGTGCATGGTATTTTGTGCGTTAACACCTTAACATGAGAAGGGGCAGTTTGGGCATGACTCTTGTAGCACTGTTAACGCATGGCAGATTAGTGTGTGGTAACTGTTAATTTATGAGAATGTGGCATTCCTAATTAGAGGCTGACCAAAACTGGGATTCTTGATTTTGACCGATAATGAATCAGCAGCTGAAATTTGCCGTTCAGTTTTGGCCAAAATGAAAACTGTCTTCTCCCTCTCCTTGGCAGAGAGTAGGTCCTCCTGGGCCAGTCACTGCCACCTCCCCCCTGTCCAGCTCCTCTGCCCTCCCACAACCCGGAGGTCCTCCAGGGCCTACTTTTAAATGTCCTGTGGTCTAGTGGTGGTACTCTCCAGGCCGCCAGGCCTACCTTTTAAAACTCATGGTGGTCTAGATACCTCTTCAGGGCAAAAGCAATCCCAGTCACTCCTGTTTATATTAGTTCCAATCCCAAAATGGGTGTTGGAAACCTCCCACAGCAGTCTTGCAAGGCTGTCTTGGGAAAGTCCCAGCAGGTGTATTAGCTGCAGAACTGGCAAGAGCGACTAGGGATCATTCTTACCTGAAAAAGGCCACTAGACCACCAATGGCCCAGGGAGGAGCCACCACTAGGCCACCAGGGCATTTTAAAAGTAGGCCCCGGAGGGCCTTCAGGTGGTGAGAGGGTGGAAGAGGCTGTTGCGACGGGAGTGGAGATGGGGTAGTGGCTGACCCAGGAGGTGGTTGAGCAGGAGAGGTTGGGGGGGGGGGGGGGTGGAGCTGACGCAATCGCAGAGGAAAGGGGAAGTGTTTGGGTTGTAGCCAAAAATTCACTGGCATTTTCGGTCAAATCCCACTGGATTTTGGGTTGATTTCAGTGCCAATTCCAAAACTGAAACTGAAATTCTGTCAGCCTCTATTTCTAATGCCACCTCAAGAGAAGACAGTAAGTGAGGCTGCAGTATTGGCTGTCTATGTACCACATGGTACACAGATTGGTCTATGCATATCAGAACCCACTTCCACACTACTCAAAGCCAATAAAAGGTGAGCAGACCTGTAGCAGTGCAGTTCTCCACAATGGATTTCTTTGTAGTGGTGTATGTGCAGGGTGGGCAACCTTTATACACAGAAGTCCACATGAATGTCAGTACTGGCTTTAGCGGGCTGCACACAGAAAGTTAACAAATGTACCATAACAAAACTCAATGTGATGGACTAAATGAGCATAAATTATAACCAGAATGGTCTGTTATTGTATACTTTTGTCTTTTCAAACAGTTGCTAACACTGTCAAACATGTCTTGTCATATTGTTGTATCCTTCAACGGTTCCACTGACAACAAAACCCTGGTTAATGATGTTTGTGCGGGTCATTTTCTGTGTGTATTTCTAATGGTCTTGTGGGCTGCATAAAATTCAATGGCAGGCTGCAGGTCACCCAACCCTGCCCTAGACATATCCTGGCTTCTTCTCCACCATATCTCCCAGCACATGTCTCGCTTAAAGCTTTGCTTTACACCCATCAGAGGTGGAGACAGGAAGGAGCAATGAAGGGTAGATGAGTATTATCCTAAATCTGTGCCCCCTTGCTTGCCTGTGTAAAAGTTTATGTATACTGCTCCATGTCCAGCAGATAACCAACTATCTACATATTTGTCCACCAGGTTGCTTCAGTCCTGGTTTTACTACACTGCATGCTGGGTCTTGCAGTCTTGATTTTCTTAGGAAATGCAATAAGGGAATCAGAAACACAAGTCCCTGCATGCAATACATTAAAATCTGGACTACAGCGAGCTGGTGGATAAATTGGTAGCCATTGAGGGGCATAATCGAACGTGAATGCCCATCTCCATGGGCGTCTATGTCCAAGAACGGGTACATGAAGGGGTGGGACAGATTGTATTTTTGAAAAAAATGGGCGGCCATCTTTTTTTTCGATAATACGGTTTGTGCCGGGCAAATGCATCAGATGTGTGCGGATTTGAGCTGGGCGGTTTCGTTTTTCAGCGATAATGGAAACCGAAGGCGGCCAGCTCAAAAACAAACAAATCTAAGGCATTGGGTCGTGGGAGGGGCCAGAATTCGTAGTGCAGTGGTACCCCTCACATGCCAGGACAGCAACCGGGCACCCTAGGGGGCACTTGTAACAATTTAAAATAAAAAGTAAAATACCTCCCAAGTCCATAGCTCCCTTCCTTTGGGTGCTGAGTCCCCTCAAATCCCCCCCAAAACCCACTGCCCACAACTCTACACCATTACCATAGCCCTTATGGCTGAAGGGGGGCACCTAGATGTGGGTACAGTGGGTTTTGGGGGCGGTTTGGAGGGCTCCCATTTACCACCACAAGTGGAAAAGGTAGGGGGGATGGGCCTGGGTCCACCTGGGTGAAGTCCACTGCACCCACTAACAACTTCTCCAGGGACCTGCATACTGCTGTGATGGAGCTAGGTATGACATTTGAGGCTGGCATACAGGCTGGAAAAAAAAAGTTTTTAAAGTTGTTTTTTTTGGGGTGGGAGGGGAGTCAGGGGTGGTCATCCTCGATTCCCTCTGGTTGGTCATCTGGGTCATTTAGGGCACTTTTTGGGACTTGTTCGTTGGAAAAAAAAGGGTCCAAAAAAGTGACCCAAATTTGCGCTAAAAACGCCTTTCTTTTTTCGATTATCGGCCGAGGACACCCATCTCTCCTTGGCCGATAAACACGCCCCAGTCCGCCCTTCACCATGCCTCCGACACGCCCTCGTCAACTTTGTTCGTTCCGCTACAGATGCAGTTGAAGGCGCCCAAAAGCGGCTTTACGATTATACCGATTTGGGCGCCCAGGGAGAAAGATGCCCATCTCCCGATTTGGGTCGAAATATGGGCGTCTTTCTCTTTCGAAAATAAGGCTGATGTCTACCTCTGATACAGTAGGCTCTAATGCCTCAGGCACCCCATAAGCACACCCTGTATACCGTGCTGTTTTGAGAAAATGGTTCTATTCCATGGGGAAAGAAGCCACATAAATGCTCACGATCATACAAGGAGTAAGCTTGTAGGGTCAGACACTCAAAAGAAGCCACAACAGTTATGGGTGCCCCAAGTGTCTGGTATCTGGGCATGCCACACGTCATTTCTGCTATTGGTCTGTTAAGCTACCATATGTAAAACAGGGAACTGCTGTACATTGCTTACTCAGAGGGCTCACATGCACTTATTTGACCATCTCTGGGAAAAGATGGACTAAAGTCCCTAAAAACAAAAAAAAATGAGGCTTTAATGAATTCTATTAAGACAAGCAATTTGTAATACAAACAGTTCAAACCCCATCCTTTATATGAAAAAAATAAAAAAAGTTACAGAAATTCAAACATGTAACTCTTACAGGACGGCTTATGGACTCATTAAATGAAAAACCAGTGTAATATAGGGGTAGATTAAAATTTTTTTTTACCTGGGGGGTCATCTTTGGGGGCTCTAGAGGGTTCCCGGAGGCTGGTGTGGCAGTGCGGGCCACCCGGGCGAGGTCGTCGGTTGTGGGGGGCTCTGCGGAAGGTGGTACTGTTGTTTGAGTGGTCTGGGAGCATTTGGGTGTGTTCTCGGGCGTCTCGGGTGGTCCGGAGGTCTTCGGGCCCGATCTGGCACCGGATCGCGGCAAGGTTGGTGGTCAGAGGGTGGTCTGGAGGGCTTTGGGCCGAGAGTGCCGTCGAACGCATCCAGCGCGAAGGCGCGCTGGACGCGAATTGATGGAGGTGAGTCGGCTCCCGGCAGGAAAATGGCCGGCTTGCGGCCTAGCCTGCCGGGGGAGAGAGGACGTAGCATGTGCATGCTCCACGTACGTGTCGTACGTGGAATTCGTCTCTTGAGCTCCGGTCGGGCCTCATTGAAGCCTGGGGCTCAATTTTTGAGCTGCCCGGCTGGAGTTCCAGAGATTTTTGTGGATTTTGTGGATTTTTCTTTTTGTTTTGATTTTGGAAGGAGACCCTTGGACCGGATCTGTTGGAGGTCATCATTTTAGGGGGACCTCAGGAGACAGCTAAGGGGTCAAATAAGAACTTCAAAATACTGCAACTTGATCCAGAAATCGGAATTCTTTCTGTGTTCCCATATCTGTCTGAACTCTGCAAAACAGAACCGGAAGGAAAAATAACCACACTGCGTGGGAAAATGAAAAAAACGTTGGCTGAACTAGGGAGGGATCCTGGATTCATCTGCTGCATTAAAGGAAAGAAAAATTATCAGGTATGACATAATTTTACCTTCCTTGTCATTTGCAGCAGATGAATCCAGGAACTACTGGGATGTACCAAACCATTCCTTAAGTAGGGTGGGAAGCCGACGCTCCCCGCGCCAAAACTTCCGCCACAAAACTCGCATCCTCCCGAGCAGACACGTCTAGCCTGTAATGTAGTAACATAGTAAATGACGGCAGAAAAAGACCTGCATGGTCCATCCAGTCTGCCCAACAAGATAAACTCATATGTGCTACTTTTTGTGTATACCCTACTTTGATTTGTACCTGTCCTCTTCAGGGCACAGACCGTATAAGTCTGCCCAGCACTATCCCCACCGGCTCTGCCACCCAATCTCGGCTAAGCTCCTTAGGATCCATTCCTTCTGAACAGGATTCCTTTATGTTTATCCCACGCGTGTTTGAATGCTTCGCAAAAGTATGATGGGACACCCAAGTAGCCGCCCGACAAATCTCTTCCAGAGATAAGTCCTCCACCTCCGCCCAAGAAGCTGCCTGTGCCCGAGTAGAATGCGCCTTCAGGGCCACTGGAGACCAGGGGCGTAGCTACGTGGGCCCACGGGGGTATGGGCCCCCACAGATTACACCCTGGCCCCCTCTACATTGACCCCCCCCCGCTGCTGCCCGCCCACCGTGCATGTAGCCCCGTGCAGGACGTAAGGTGCCAGAAAACAGATGATCACACAATGGAAGGCGCCGGAGTCGACCGGCGCTGAAGAAGACTCTTCGGCTGGCGAGATTGTGGACCTCCGCCAGCAAACAAGGTAGCTGATGCGGCGGCAGGGCAGGTGGCGGCGGGGGAGTTGCGGTGGCGGCGGGAGGGCGGTTGCGGCAGTTGCAGTGGTGGTGGGGGTCCAAAGTGATGAGAGGGGGTTGGCGGGCGGGGGGAGGTGGCTAAACAGTGCCCCCCCTCCCGCTGAGGTCTGGCTACGCCCCTGCTGGAGACGCCCGCCCTTGTAGCAGATATGCCGCTCCAATGGCTTCCCTAATCCAGCGAGCAATGGAAGTCTTAGAAGCCACCTCACCTCTTTTCGATCCCAAGAACAACACAAAGAGATGATTCGAGCGTGAAAACTCATTAGAGATCTGCAAGTACCGAAACAAGGCTCTCCGCACGTCCAGGAAACGTAGCGAGGCAAACTCCCCTCGGATAATCCTCTCTTTGAAAAGACGGAAGATAACTGCCTGATTGACATGGAAAGCCGAAACCACTTTAAGTAGAAACTACGGCACTGTCTGGATTGACACCCCTGCTTCAGAAAACTGCAAAAAAGGATCTCTGGAAGACAAAGCCTGAATTTCAGAAATCCTCCTAGCCGAAGCAATGGCCACCAAAACGCTGTCTTAAGTGTTAAATCCTTCTCAGAAACCTATTCAAGAGCTGAAATGGTGGGGCCTGAAGGACTCTTAGTACCACATTCAAATGCGGCGCCGGGCACGGCTGCCGCAGAGGAGGCCGAAGCCGAAGAGCCCCGCGTAGGAAACGGACCACATCAGAGTGAGCTGCTAAAGAGGAACTGTCCAGTTTGCCCCTAAAACAAGCTAGTGTGGCCATCTGCACTCAAAGGGAATTATATGCCTATCCCTTTTGAAGACCATCCTGAAGGAACTTCAGAATAACCGGAACGTCCGCCCAAAAAGGCGATTCAGCACGCAAAGCACACCACGCCGAGAAAGCTTTCCACACTCGCGCTGAGTAGACTGCTTCCGTGCCCCCAAAAGAGTGGCAATGACTGGTCCTGAAAATCCCTTCTTCCTCAGCTGCCACCTCTCAATAGCCAGGCTGTAAGACCAAAGCGGGAGGGATTTTCCATCTGAACTGGCCCTTGATGTAGCAGATTGGGAGTCACTGGAAGTCGCAATGGTGGCTCTGAGAGTGCTCAAACAAGATTCACATACCACGGCCGTCGGGGCCACTAGAACGACTGGTCCTCGATGCCGCCCTATGCAAAGAACTCTCCCTATCAGAGGCCATGGAGGAAAAACATACAGTAGCTGTTGTTCCGACCATGGCTGGAGAACAGCATCCAATCCTGTGGATCCTGGCTGCCGTTTGCGGCTGAAGAACTGGGGAACTTTGACATTGCAAGCAATGGCCATGAGATCCATTACTGGTCTTCCCCAATGTTGACAGATCAGCCAAAAAGCCAAGTCCGACAGCGTCCATTCCGCTGCATCCAAAAGATTCCGGCTGAGAAAATCCACTTGAACATTTTCTTGACCCGCAATGTGCGCTGCCGACAGACTCTGAACATGCGCTTCCACCCATACTAGAAGACGAGACGCTTCCACTGCCAAGGGAAGACTGCGAGTGCCCCCCCTGCTGATTGATGCAGGCCACCGTTGTGGTGTTGTCCGAGAATACACGAACCGCCTGCCCCTGCAGAAGGTCCTGAAAACTCCGCAGCGCATTCACGACTGCTCGCAACTCCAGACAATTTATCAGCCAAGTCGCTTCGAGAGGGGTCCACGATCCCTGGGCTACTCGATGAAGACAATGGGCTTCCCAGCCCGCAAGGCTGGCATCCATTACGACTACCACCCAATTGGGAGATGCCAGAGAAACACCCTTCTGCAAATTGGCTGACCGGAGCCACCATGTGAGACTGCCCCTGGCCCGGCTCGACCAAGGAAGGCATCGTTCATAATTCAGCGATGTCGGCGACCATCTGCTCAAAAGGAAATTCTGAAGAGGCTGCATGTGAGCCCTTGCCCATGGAATGACCTCCAAGGTCACCATCATGGAACCGAGGAGCTGAACATAGTCCCACACTTGAGGAGAGCGACGACTCAATAAGGTCCGTACCTGAGAAAGCAATTTGATCCTTCGCCCCTCGGGGAAAAACACTTTCCCTTGCTTCGTATTGAATTGCACTCCAAGATACTCCAGACTCTGAGTAGGAACCAGATGACTCATGTCCATATTGACAACCCAACCTTAGGATTGCAACACCGCAATCACTCAGTCGGTGACCACTCGACTCTCCTCTGCTGTCGTCGCCACAATTAGCCAGTCGTCGAGATATGGATGCACTCGAATCCCCTCCTTCTGCTGGAATGCCACCACCACCACCATGACCTTGGAAAAAGTGCATGGGGCAGTGGCCATTCTGAAAGGAAGGGCCCAAAACTGGAAGTGCTGACCCAACACCGCAAATCTGAGAAATCTCTGATGGGGCTGCCAAATGGGAATGTGCAGGTAAGCTTCCCTCAAATCGAGAGCCGTCAAAAACTGGTTTACTTTTCTGAGATCGAGAATAGGCCAAAAAGCCCCTCCCTTCTTTGGAACCACCAAGAAGATGTAGTACTGACCTGTGCGCCTTTCGAGAGGAGGAACAGGCACAATAGCCCCTATCCTTAGAAGGTCTTGCAAAACTGCAGAACCGCTGTACTCTTAGCCCGTGATACACAGCGGGACTCCAGAAAAAAGTCTGTGACGGGAGAGAAGAATTCTAGCTTGTAACCTTCTCGCACCACTTCGAGGACCCACAACTCCTCCTTATGGAGTCTCCCGGTTGGTCAGTGAGGACACCGTCCTCCACGTCCTCTACCCCCGTCTGCTCCGAGAGAGCCACCACGGAGGAAACTGCAGGCGACCGTATGCAGGACCCCTCCTCAGACCCCAAAGAAAGCCTAGGCTTTTTAAGGGAGGAGAAATCCTCTGGGGAAAAACCCAAAATCTCTTGGTTACCCCCAGACCCCCTGAGAGAATCAAAGGCCGAAGCTGTCGCAGCCGCGTGAGGGGGGGGGGGGGCAAGGCCCTTTTCAACAAAAACACCTGATGGAGTAGCAAAATAAACTCTGGCAAAAACCCCTCCCCCGCAACAGAGGAGGTCACAGCCATGGCACCTGCACCACCGTCCACAGTGCCTGATGGCCCCCCCGACTCCCCTACCAGCGGAGAAGAAGCTTTGCCCAAAACCGCTACCGGAGCTGGCTCCGCCACCAATCGCAAAATGGCGCAAGAATTGCGAGGCTGAAGATCCAAGATGGCCGCCTGACCAGACGTGTGTGCGAGAGCTCCAGAAGCTTACCTTTGAGGATTTGCGATACGGAGTGCTCCCCAGGTACAATGGGGAAGAGAAAAGGTAAAACTGCTGCTCCTACCTCCTCGAGCGCAGTTAATGTACCCACCATGTCGCAACCCACACTGGAGAGCTTCAGAATCCGCCCACCGGGAACGCCGGTTCAAAACTTCTAGAAGTTCCATAACGCTATCTTTGGAACACAGTACTGAGGGAGCTACATTGAGCCCCCCTTCCGGTTTGACTCCTCCGCAACCTGGAAGGAGTAGCGGAGCTGAGAGAGGGCCGTATGAGGGAGCATCCGGAGTTGGCGACTTTCCAACGGCTGCGGGAGGACCAGCCCTCGCCTCTACTCCAGGTACTATAACAACAGAAGGGGGATATTTACCCCTAGGCATAATCCATGGAGATTTCTCCCCTGGATTAGGAAGAGGTTCGTCAAAACCTGAAAAAGTCACTATGGACACTCTCTGGGAGGCCATCCAAGGGGTAAACACATCTCTACAGCAGATATTGAATTATGCCCAGACTGAAATAAGTCAATTAAAATCTACTAATGCACAGATATCCACTAAGGTTGAAAATTATGACTCTGAATTAAAATCAATGCAATCTACTGTGGTTTCTGTAATTAAGGAAAATAATGCCCAGGCACGTAAAATGGAGTATATTGAAAATCAGCTTAGAAAGAATAACTTAAGATTTTTTAACTTTCCTTCATCTTCGTTTATTTCACCTATTGAACTTTTGAAAAAGTATTTCTTAGAGATTCTGGATATTCCTTCAGAAAGTCACCCTCCAGTGACTAGAACACAGTATTTAAAAAAAGCTCCGCGTTTAACAAATGGAACCCCAGAACAACCGCAAAATCTCAATTTAACTGATTTTCTTGAAAGGTCTGAAATTACAGACCGAGCTACATTGCTTGTAACTTTTGCACTGGAGTCGGATAAAAACTTGATATTGCGAACTTATTTCCGGAAAATGAATGCCATCTTTATGGGAGCTAAAATTCAGATCTTTCCAGATCTAGCGAAAGAAACTTTAATTAGGAGGAAAGAGTTGATGGTTTTTAAACCAAAAATTCTTTCACTCGGTGGAACTTTTTTTGTTAAATTTCCTTGTAAGTGTTTGATTTCTTTGCATGGAGTTAATTACCTTTTTTCTTCACCCAAAAGATTACAAGAATTTATTACTGCTAGAGAGAATGTAAAGGATACCCTGAAATGGTAACTTCTAGTTAAAAATACTGTCTAGGCTGTATGTTCCTAAATTCCTTCTGGTCAATGTGACTTATTATATAATGTTTATTTCTGTTATGTATTTAGATACGTGGGTTTATTTTCTGCTCTTGGATCCACTTATTGTGGACAAATTATTTTGATTTTTTTTCTTTTTATTATTAGGTTTACTGTATTATAAGGAATATTGTGAATTTCCAAAGCATTGTGATGTAATGTCATCTTTATGTGATAATATTAAACTTAATAAAAGAAAAAAAAAAAAAAAAGAATTGCGAGGCTTTGGACGGGGGGGGGGGGCACTGCTCCGTCGAGTCCCGCTAAATCAGCGCACCTCACGCTGCAAAGGCCCGCTGCCGAACGCCGTTTCCCGCATTGGAAACAAGGTTTTACCGCCTCCGCTGCCATCGCCCGTCCCCAAACAGGAACTTAGCAGGACTTACCCCGGACTGGGAAAGTGCGGTACGTGACAGCTAAGCCGAAGAAAAAAAACTCTCCGACTCCACTTCGAGGCAGGCTCAGACAACCAGGCAACAGAAAACAGGACTCGGACAGCAGTAACACCAACCTGCTCTCAACAAAAACACACTTCCCTGTGCTTCTCTGTTTCTCTTTTAAATAAATTCTAAGGTTCTCTCTTTTTTTTTTTTTTTTTTTTTTAGTGAGGAGGCAGAAGCAAACAGGGAAGGAAAGGAACAGCAAAAGCCTTTTCAGAGGGAATTTGAGGTGCAGCAGGGACCCAGCAACTGCATATGCTGCCAAAGGGGACACCACCAGTCCGCCATCCCCGGCTCAAACTGGCCACTGGCTCAGGAGCACCCTCAGAGGCCTTGGGCCCAGAAGCTGGTGAAAAAGCTGTACACTACCTGCTGAGATAGATACATACTAACTGAGGAAGGAGCTGGCCGTCTGGCATCACTGCCTTTAGTTTGTTTATCTCTATCTCCACCTGCTGGTAGGCGGACTTAACCCACTAGTTCCTGGATTCATCTTCTGCAAGTGAGAAGGAAGGCCATAATTCCGTGGGGAGAGTGATGCTTGATGGTATTAGTGAATTTGGTACAGTTTGGGGTATGTTTGAATAATTTTCAAAAAGATATTATTTTTACATTGATTCCTACGGGAAAAAAATAATATAAAATGGAGATTTAGCTTGATGAGTTGGAATTCCAAATTGACTGAGAAAAAAATAGGATTCTAAAAAGTCATTTTTATTGGCTGAGAGTTCTCAAGTGCTCAGGCCAAGCTTCCGTTGGCTTAGCAACAGCTGAGCCGACAGTTGGGGAGTGGAGTTGAAGCTGCTGGTGAGAGAGGGTGTGCAGGGCTGAATGGCAGTGACTAAAAAGAGAGAAGTAATGATTAAAACTATTGAATGAAAGTTTTGAGAGCTGAAAGTACATGAGTGGTTGTACACTAAAAGTAGTGCTCTGGATAGGGAGAGTACTTTATTTTATTTGATGAGAGAGTTACATGTATCTTGGCTATCCTGAATAGAGAGAAAAATAGCAACAAACATTCTTTCAGTCTTGTCTCCCACTTATTTGGGAAAGCCACTGGTAACTTTAATTCAGTTGTTTGAAAGGAATCTTGTTATTTGACTGTGTTAAAGGGGAATCAGGCATAAATCATAAGGTGTTCTGTGCCATGGAATGTTGGGTGTTGTGCTGACTGTGAATGGCTGAATGAGAGGCAGTGCAGCAGTGTGTTGTTCTGACAACTCCTGAGAAGTTAGGGAAACTAAAATAAAGTGTAGGCCAGGAAGATAGGACAATTTAATTTAATTTTATTGTAAATAGTTTGCTGGGCCAAAGTATTTTCATAAATAATTAAATGTTCCCTGGTAGAAGATACCCTGCTAAAATAGGAAGTTAGGGTTTTGCCTTCTAGTTTATTTTATCTAAGTGAGGTTTAGGAAGAAGATTTCTACAAGACAGATTCCTGAAATTGTTTTCCTGGGCCCCCACGCAAGCAAGACAGCATTATTATCTAACTTCAGAGGACCATACAAGAGAAACAAACTTATCTTCAGTTAAGTAACCCTCTTCGAGTGATTTTTATGAAACTAAATTAAAAGAAAGAAGTCCTTGCAAGATACATACTTACCCTGGACATTTGTTGAAGTGAAGCTCTTACTCAGTGAAAACATAAATAGTTCACAAAGGATCAAATTCTTTATAATTATAAAGAGAGAAAAATATGATTAAAAGGAAGAAGGAGATTTTAACTTTTGGAGTGTCATATTCTAATAAAAAGGGATATTTATCTGATGAAAAAAAATCTTCCGATATTTATGGTAATCCTATGTATATAAAAAAAAACTAAAGTGAATTGTTGTATTTGCAACACTTATATGGTTATTTTCGGTTGTTTTAGTAAATGAGTATATTGATAATATAAATATACATGTTATAGTTAAATATATTTCATGAACGTAAGAAAAATAAAATTGTTTCTGTGAATTTTGAGTTGTAGCCTTTAAATTCGGGTTATATCCTGAACTTAGTTTTATTTCCTCTTTCGCTTTTCGAGGGCGGGAGACGAGGTTAGTATATTGTACCTCCTCCCTAGTAAGGCTGTGTGTTCCCGGATACTGGTCACGATTACATACAACCATCTGGCATCTGAGATCACACACCATATTGACCTTTAGAGGGGGGGAGGTGCACACCAGCTATTCTCAACATTTTGGATTTGCTACTTTAGTCACCTTTTCCTAGAGACGGTCACATATGTGTCCTGGGGGTCAGTCCACAGTATCATGGCAGCCAGTATTTATGCTTGTACTCCTGTCACTCCCTCACTGCCCGCACTTCCTCAGTCTCTCTGCTCCTTCTACATAGATAGCATGGTGTATGGAACACTATGCGTTCAGGGCAAGTGAGGACTAGAAGGCAAGGTGTGGCAGTGTAGGGAAGAAAATAGCTTACGTGTTCTCAGACAGCCAGTGGGTATCTGGGTTGTACTTTTCATTGTGTGAGAGACTTAGTGATGTGAAATAATTCTTAGCAATGCAAGCTACCACCCAAAGTAATGCATACATATGCACAAAAGTAAAGTTCCTACTGCAGCAATCCACACCTAACAGACAATGCCAATGTGCCTACACCCACTGGTGTCCTGTGGTAACACCTGCCTTGATATCATTACCAATGGAAGGTGCTGCCATTACCATAAGTGGACAGTTCTCAGTTAGGCTGCACTTATAACAAAGCTCACAACAGCTACAGCCAGGCTGATGTTCACTGTATGAGACCACTATCATAAAGTTATCCATATGGGGTATGTCAGTAAATGATGGCATCAAGGGGTCCCAAAGCTTTTCAAGCATTCCCAGAGCTGTGAAGTTACCCAGTTGCTGGCTGGAGACTGTTGACCCATCCAGGATTTCTGCCAATCTATTCCTGAAGTTTTCTTGGAGCTGCAGCACAGATCTCAATGGATGGAATCAGAGACCAGAAAAAAAAAACACTCAGCTGTGATATTGAAGGAGTAAATCAGGAGTGATGAACAAGTCTTCAGGCTAGTACTGGGTGATCCCATCAGCATGAGTTAATAATGTTGTGAACATTGAACCTATAAGATATGCAAATTATAAAGAAGACATTCCAGGGGAGCTACAGGCTTTCACTCATTTCACAGAGGCACTGGAGGAGACACTGCAATACTCGTCTTACACTCACTGCAGATATGAGAATGTGATGTCATTCAAATTCTGGTGAACTGCCAAGAAAAACCTTCACTTAACAATAACCATATTTGCCTATCTTCTCCCAGGTACATAGGAGATGATTATTGCAGCTGTCTGCTCAACCAAATGCCTCACCTGATGACACCTGCTACAATGAGGTCCACACTGCCACACAATTAGTATCAAGCACACCTTTGGTGTTCTAAAACATTGCTTCATGTGTCTGGATAAGACTGGAGTTGCCTTACAATATGATCTGGAGACTGTAGTTGAGGTAGTGCTGGCCTCTTGCATCTTATACAATATTGCTGTCATGAATTGTATCTCAGTGGATATTAATCTAGATCTAAGGGATGGTCCTCCCTGTCCCCCTGCGGCATCTATCTCTATGCATGGCCACACCTTAGGCTGCATGTACTGCATGCCTCAGTGCCTACTTGTGACCAGGACTCATAGATATCCATCGATGCATCACAGAGAGAGTTCTGCATGTTGTTAGCACATTACCCATATAGCTATTTAAAAAATCACAACATATATGACACATTCTTACTGTACACTGCCTTGAGTGAATTCCCTCAAAAAGGCAGTAAATAAATCTTAATAGATAAATACATTTTCCAGGGAATGTAGGCTAATATGTTGATTGCCTAATACCCCATCAGGGCAGATTAAATACTTGGCTCCTTACTCCTATCTCTAGGAGTCTAAAGGAAAGACACCACCACACACCACCAATAATAAAAAGTCCACACACACACACCGCCAATTAAAAAAAAATGCATATATACCTCCGCCCTGGCTCAAATATGTCTAGCTACCAAACTGCCTTCTATCTGTCTCTGTGTGAGAGGTCAAGGCCCCCCAGAGTTTACCATTTTTCCTTGTCCTACAACATGGATTGCCTTGGTTTTCGGTATTGTCTGTATCACAATGGGAAGACTGCTGCAGAGGATATATAGGAATGTTTATGTTTATTAAAATTTGCTATACTGCCTTTTCTGAACAGACAGGTAAGGGTGGTTTACAAAAAAAACTTAAAATATAAATTAAAAAAACACAGAGAACAGAATTCCATTATGATAGGAAAGAAAACTCACAAACAAGCACTGAGCACTTACAATTAAATAAAAACAGTTGAAACCCTAGTCAAGAAAGTTATTGCTGAAATGTTCCAAAAGTAACAGACACACAGCCAGATGGGGTTCACACCTTCCACAGAAACGGAACACAAACAGAAATTGGGTGGAAAGGAATCAGTATCAAGTAATCAGTCACCACATTAAGGTAAGATGCTCCAAAAGAAGGTGACTGATTACTTGATACTGGTTCCTTTCCACCCAAAGTAACAGAGAAATAATAGGATTTAAGTAAAGATTTCAATTTCTTAAATGACAATTCAGTGCGGATAGAAGAAGGTAAGTCATTTCAGAGCTTTGGACCAGAAAATAAAAAGCAGTGTGCCGTGTAGATTCAAGATGGGCCAATTTAGGTGCTGGAAGAACTAAATGATGAGAATCAAGGGAACATAAACATCTTGAAAGGGTATAGGGAATAATCAAGGAAGAAAGGAAAGAAAAGAAGGGAGACCATTGTGATAGATTTTATGAACCAAAGAATCTTTAAAAAACGACCTCTAAGGAGAGGGCAACCAGTGAAGGCGAAGAAACAAAGGAGTGATGTGATCAAAATGCTTAGCTCTACAGAGAAAACAGGCAGCAGAATTATGGAGGAAGACATTGATACGATGCTGCAGCATGGAGCAATGCTCTCAGAATGAGATTAACGCTGTGACAGGAAAGAAAATGAGACTACATACTTTCCCAAAGGTTGCCATCTATGATCATCAGTTTGTGGGCCACACTGATATGATCTGGTCATATAGGGCAAATATTAATATATGATTTATGGTGTTGAGTTTGTACATGTCACCAGTGGGGACAGTTATGAGGCCCACAAAGATGTAGGTGGCTCTATAGTCTGATACATTTTGGCAGTGTGTAGCATGAGATGCCACATGTAAAGTTAGATGACATATAAGTTATGACCTGCCTCTTGCAGTGAATGTGAGCTTATGGCTAGTGTCAGTTGTTACCCCCAGGACTGCCACTCTGCCCTTTCTTTGTGCCTAAAATGAAGGGTGTATTTTCTCACTAAGTGCCAATTCACTTCTGTAATTGGGGTAATGGTTTATGTTCTGCCCCCATATTTATGGAGGCTGGGTGTATTGTTATGTATTTAGTATAAGTATTATTTGTATTCAATTGCGTTGTCTGTGTAATATATAGCACTGTCTACTAGGGTTACTATCCCTTTAGTTTGCAGTTTCCTGTGATTGACTCCTTGTGAGAATTCCCTATTGGCTCTAGGCAATAATAAAAGATCTAGGCATTTGTTTACCATACTAAAGGCATTGGTATATAAGGCTCTCCAGATGTTACCATTTTCCTCCTTTCTGTAGGGGTATTTGATGTCTTACCTCCCTGAGGATTGTTAATGACTTTGGGGTTTTTCTCACCCATCCCCAGCAAACTTAGTTTAAAGCTCTCTTAAGTACTTTAGCCAGTCTGTTACTGAAGACACTTCGACCCTTTCTTGAAAGATGGACACCATTGCCACTCAATAGCTCTTAGAAAATCATGGCATTGTCAAGGGAACCGAAATGCTCGCATCGGCACCTTCCACACAACCACACATTTAGGTCCAGGATGCGAGCTTCCCTCATTTGGCCTTTATCTTCAACAGGAAGAATCAATGAGAACATCGCCTGTGCACCTAGGTGCTTTTTCTTCTGACCCAGAGCCATGAAGTCAAGTTTGATGTGTTCAGTAGGATACCTAGTAGGATCATTTGTGCCCACATGGATTAGCAGCATAGGATAGTGGTCAATAGGCTTGATGAGTCAAGGCAATCTTTCCGCTACATCTCGAACCTTGGCACCAGGCAGACAGCACACCTTCCTGGACATCATGTCTGGTTGGTATATGGGCGCCTCAGTACCCCGCAGAAGAGAACCACCGACCACTACTACCTTTCGCTTCTTATTGGCCACTGATTCAGCGGCCTTGGGATCATTGTTTTCTCCTGTTCTTGAGATGTTTTCAGCTCTTCTACCTCCAGGGCTGTGAACCAATTGCTCAGTTCAACAGAAGATAGAGTTGGGGGGTTGATTTTGCAGGATTTGGTGACCTGTGTCCAGGTGTCCTCTTTCTGCACAAAATCTTCTCTCCATTTGCTGGTGATCCTCAGTGTTCCATCATGTGTCTTTGGGATGAATTTCTAGTTGTCACAGCCACCTCCTCTCTTAGTTCATGTACTTCTTTCATGAGGGATTCAATGTGCATACATCTATTGCACGAAACCAGAATCTTGTCTTGGGCCAAGTATTCTTTCTGGACAGAGGCAAGAGCTGTAATGAGAGCCACAGCTATAAGGGCTCTAATTATCCATCAGTTCTCCATCACACTCCTCTGATCATGACTGGAGATTGTGCGGGGTAACCATGCACACCATGTCCCCTTTAGTCCTTATCACTCTTTCATGATTTCTTCAGTAACTCTGTCCCATCCTGGAACAAGGTCCATTCACTCAAGCAATGCCAGTCCTGCCAGAAGTGAGGCTCACCCACTCCCACTTCTCCCACCTGAGGCGGTTATCCTCAGGCATCCTACTTCTATTCCCATGTCGGGAACGCTTCTGCAGGCACCTTCTGCCTTGTGCAGAGGCTTCACACTTGCAAATTTCTCCTGCCTTGGTACCTAGGACTTCCCCCTTGATGCTATGGGTCTTTACAGGGATGGGATACCAAAGACCAGAATTTTCTCCAAACAGCCTCTTTAATTATTTTCCTTGGCCTGGCCCCCTAGGACTGGGCTTTATTCTGATTTCTTTACCAGGCTGTCAATAGCAGCTCTATCTCCTTAGTGACCACCCTGAAAATCCTTCCTCTCACCCTTTAAGCATGGACATTTAAGCTAAGGGTTGGCATTTTTATTACACTTCTATCACTGAACTTGTTTGTTACACTAAGGATTGTTTAATTGTTTATTCAGATTTTGGGGCATTGCCACAGCTTTATTTGGACACTTTACATTGATGCTATGAGTTGCTTGAGTCACCTGTTGTGGCACACTTATGTTAGCAACCTAGTGATGTAATGGCGCTTGCTGGTTATATTTAAAGGGTTTGTACCCCAGCCAGATCTAGCTGATTGTCTCCCACTTTACATACACATATATACAGATGTTTTACCACAAATATTACATTTATTTTTACATCTTTTGAGCAATCATTTTTAAAAGGAAGAAGTTTTGGAACTGGAGGGAGTGAATGAAGGTGCTCATTTTCAAAGCATATAGGCATTTCAAAAGGTTGAAATGATGTCCATGTGTTTGAAATGTCCAAATCATGATTTTCCAAAGGCAGAATTGGGATGCCCAACACTGTAGTACATCTAAATAGCAAAGGGACATGTTGTGGGCAGACCTAGGGGGCCTGAAATCAGGAAATCTAACTGTGATTACCAAAGGGGAAGAAATGTCCAAGTCTAATAAGAAGGACATCCTTATTTAGACCTTGTTTCAGAAACATCCAGGTTACAGAAAAGTGCTCTGATTGAGCAGCTGTCCACTGGAGGGATTAAAGGCACAACACCTGCTTAACCCCCCAGTGATTGCTATTCCCCTTCCTCTCTCTCTTGAAAGTAGAACTTGAAAGAAATACCAGGTTCTATGACTACTACAGGTATTATGAGTATTCATAGCAGAGCAGGATGCAGGTCTGAGGTGCACCCTAGTGGTTAGTGCAGGGGGACCTTAAACCAAGAGACTCAAATTTAAATCCCACTTTAACTTTTTTTTTTTATTGTGAGCCCTCCAGAAACAGAAAAATACCTATTGTACCTAAATATATAGTACACCTAAAAGCCTAAAGGCTATTGAGCTTGGGTACATTATATTACAGTAAGTATTTTTCTGTTCCTGGAGTGCTCACAATTAAAGTGGGATGTAAACTTGGTTCCCTTGGTTTACAGTCCACTGCACTAACCACTAGGATGGCCCTCTGCTCTACATGGACGTCTGTGGGGCTATTTTTCAAGAATGCTGCTATACAAATATCCACATCCCTTGTCTCCCCTCCCTCCCCCCCATCTGGTTCAAAATTTGGATGTTTCAGTTTGTAAAATGGATGTTCGTATTGAATGTTTCCAGTGCATGGACATCCAGCTCACATATTTTAGAATAGACTGTATCGAAAATACATCTGAGATGGACATCCATTTGGAATGTTTTGACTTGGACATCATTTCAAAAATGCCCCTCTACATATGCACTCTGTAAAGTCTACATAATGGCTGTTCCATTGTCACATTACTACATTACTGTTCATTGGAAAATTATCCTATTTATCATTTCTCAACAAGGAGAGAGGATAGATACTGAGAGGTATTGCTCCTCGTCCCTAAGAGACAAAGATACTTGTACATTGTTTTGGCCATCTCTGTGCATGCATAACTCTGCTCAGTTATACCAAGCCGAAGACTACAATGGCCTTTGTGACAATCTGATATTGCAAAGCCAAGGAGCCCTCATGTTATCAACCTCTTGTGCTTTCTGGTTAGATGTGGTTTTTTGGCCCAACCATCTATATTGTGAATGTGCCGGCCTGACCTTACTCATGACGTAAAACAAAAGAGAAGCAGACCTTTTTGCAAAAGCAGTCTTTATTAAATCTTTAAAATCCCCGGGTATCAAACAGCGTTGCCCAACATGGCCATGTTTCACCAGATGACTGCGTCAGGGGCAAGAAATACTAAAACAATTATTAAATAAGAAGATAAGAATGTACTGGTTCAGACCAAGTGGTACATCTAGCCCAGTATCCTACTTCCGACAGTGGCCAATCCAGGTCACAAGTACCTGGCAGAAACCCAATTAGTAGCAACATTCCATGTTACAAATCCTGGGGCAAGCAGTGGCTTCCCCCATGTCCATCTCAATAACAAACATTAGTAAGACATAACATAAAACAGTCACTAGAACAATTTAAAAGCAGTTTCATAAACCTATAAATATACACATAAGAGGCTGCATGTATAAGAAATCAAAGTTCACATTAGAAATATAAAAAAATGTAAAACACACATCACGTCTCCTTCAACATAAAATGAAACATATCAAAAACATAAAAATATGAATGATTAGACAAACGCTAAAACATTTTAAAAAGTGATGCACTACTATTCAAAATAAAAACATCTTAAGTACCTCATCTTAAAAGAGCAATTAAATACTCCCCCAAAACATAACAAAATTCCAAGGATAGCTGACCCAGGTCTCAGGTTCCACCAAAAAAAGTTAAATCAAAGAGCAATTACTCAACAGTTCCTCAACCTGGGTTTGTTTGGAAAAAGAGTCAGACAGACTTGCTATGACAGCTTAACTTATGTTTTGTCTATGTCATACATACAATTTGAAATATAAAAAAAAAGTAGTACATAAAAACAATTTTAAAGGTTGCACAACCTTACAATTTCTCTTAAAACCATCACTAAATTGTATAAAACCATGAAACCTGCATGAACCTGTTTAAAAGCAGTGCTGTCCTCATATAAAAGTCCATTAGATTGACTGCTGATACCAAGGGCTTCTTTTACAAAGCCGCACTAGCAATGAGAGGAAGTCCATTCAATTCCTATGGGCTTTCTCTCATTTGCCACAGGAGAATTGCTAGTGCAGCTTTGTAAAAGAAGCCCTGATTGTCCATTGGGTAATAAAAATGAATCAATTAAAAATAAAAACATTGGAGAATATTCTTGAGATGTTTAAAGAGATGATCCAGATAAAATCGCATAAAAAAATTACCAAAAATTTATTAAAACACCTCAACAAGATCATACCAAGTAACAACTAACGCAGAGACATCAACCCCATGGATACCTGAATGCGGAGTTCCCCAAGGATCCCCCCCTCTCACAACTCTCTTTAACCTAATGATGATACCCCTAGCCAAACTATTAGATAATCAAAATCTCAATCCATACATATATGCAGATGATGTCATGATTTACATCCTGTTCAAAGAAGACCTAAAGGAAATTACCAATGAAATCAATCAAAGCTTCCAAATCATGCACACATGGACGGATGCATTTCAACTAAAACTCAACGCAGAAAAAACACAATGCCTCATTCTCAGCTCACAACACAACACAACACAACACAACACAACACAAATAACTTCACCTCCATAACCACCCCTAACATCTCCCTCCCCATGTCAAACAATCTGAAAATTCTGGGAGTTACCATTGATCGAAATCTCACACTTGAAAATCATGTGAAGAATACAACTAAGAAAATGTTCCACTCCATGTGGATACTCAAAAGCGTAAAACCTTTCTTCCCAAGGGCTATTTTTTGAAACGTGGTACAATCAATGCTTTTAAGTCACCTGGACTATTGCAATGCACTCTACGTTGGATGTAAAGAATAGACCATCAAGAAACTTAAAACAGCCCAAAACACCGCAGCCAGACTTATATTTGGCAAAACAAAATATGAAAGTGCAAAACCCTTAAGAAAGAAACTACACTGGCTCCCACTTAAAGAACGCATCACATTCAAGATATGCGCGATTGTTCATAAAATCATCAAACATATAAATTGCGAGTGACCGTACTCACCGCAAATGCGCAGTAGAGACCAACATTCAAGGAGCAACACTCCAAACCCCGCCTCCACCAGCAGCTCCTGTACCGAACGTAATGCAGCCAATAGGGAGGGAAGGAGGGGGCGTGGAAATTGGAGGAGGACATAATGCAGCCAATAGGGAGGGGAGGGGCGTGAAAAAACGGAAGAGGACGTAATGCAGCCAATAGGGAGGGAAGGAGGGGGCGTGGAAATCGGAGGAGGACATAATGCAGCCAATAGGGAGGGGAGGGGGCGTGGAAAATGAAGGAGGATGTAATGCAGCCAATAGGGAGGGAAGGAGGGGGCGTGGAAATTGGAGGAGGACGTAATGCAGCCAATAGGGAGGGGAGGGGCGTGGAAAACGGAAGAGGACGTAATGCAGCCAATAGGGAGGGAAGGAGGGGGGCGTGGAAATCGGAGGAGGACATAATGCAGCCAATAGGGAGGGGAGGAGGGGGCGTGGAAATTGGAGGAGGACGTAATGCAGCCAATAGGGAGGGGAGGGGGCGTGGAAAACGGAGGAAGATGTAATGCAGCCAATAGGGAGGGGGCGTGGAAATCGGAGGAGGACGTAATGCAGCCAATAGGGAGGGGAGGGGGCGTGGAAAATGAAGGAGGATGTAATGCAGCCAATAGGGAGGGAAGGAGGGGGCGTGGAAATTGGAGGAGGACGTAATGCAGCCAATAGGGAGGGGAGGAGGGGGGCGTGGAAATCGGAGGAGGACATAATGCAGCCAATAGGGAGGGGAGGGGGCGTGGAAAACGGAAGAGGACGTAATGCAGCCAATAGGGAGGGGAGGGGGCGTGGAAAACGAAGGAGGACGTAATGCAGCCAATAGGGAGGGAAGGAGGGGGCGTGGAAATTGGAGGAGGACGTAATGCAGCCAATAGGGAGGGGAGGGGGCGTGGAAAACGGAGGAAGATGTAATGCAGCCAATAGGGAGGGGGCGTGGAAATCGGAGGAGGACGTAATGCAGCCAATAGGGAGGGGAGGGGGCGTGGAAATCGGAGGAGGACGTAATGCAGCCAATATGGAGGGGAGGGGGCGTGGAAATTGAAGGAGGACGTAATGCAGCCAATAGGGAGGGAAGGAGGGGGCGTGGACATCAATGGGGGAGGGAGGGAGGGAGGATGGAGAAGAGAACCACCATGTACAAGGGCACAGCAGGAACGACGAAGTGGCCGAGGCAACTAAAAAAAACAGAAAAAGGTAAACAGGTGTATTCACTCACAGCACACACACACAAGTCCTGCTTTGCAGCATGAAGCAAAGACATAGCTGTCCCGCCCCTTTGGCTCACTGAACAGCAGGCGTCAGCAGAAGGGGCGGAACAACAACAACAACATGTATGGGGGGAGGGAGACCGGCACACGACTGAAAAATGAGCCTGCGTTTCAAACTGCTCTAACAACTGACTAAAAGGAGACACTGAACCTCCACTGCCACACAGCTCCAACAACTGACTACAAGGAGACACTGAACCTCCACTGCCACACAGCTCCAACAACTGACTACAAGGAGACACTGAACCTCCACTGCCACAAAGCTCCAACAACTGACTACAAGGAGACACTGAACCTCCACTGCCACACAGCTCTAACAACTGACTACAAGGAGACACTGAACCTCCACTGCCACACAGCTCTAACAACTGACTACAAGGAGACACTGAACCTCCACTGCCACACAGCTCCAACAACTGACTACAAGGAGACACTGAACCTCCACTGCCACAAAGCTCCAACAACTGACTACAAGGAGACACTGAACCTCCACTGCCACACAGCTCTAACAACTGACTACAAGGAGACACTGAACCTCCACTGCCACACAGCTCTAACAACTGACTACAAGGAGACACTGAACCTCCACTGCCACACAGCTCCAACAACTGACTACAAGGAGACACTGAACCTCCACTGCCACAAAGCTCCAACAACTGACTACAAGGAGACACTGAACCTCCACTGCCACACAGCTCCAACAACTGACTACAAGGAGACACTGAACCTCCACTGCCACACAGCTCCAACAACTGACTACAAGGAGACACTGAACCTCCACTGCCACAAAGCTCCAACACTGACTACAAGGAGACACTGAACCTCCACTGCCACACAGCTCCAACAACTGACTACAAGGAGACACTGAACCTCCACTGCCACACAGCTCCAACAACTGACTACAAGGAGACATTGAACCTCCACTGCCACACAGCTCTAACAACTGACTACAAGGAGACACTGAACCTCCACTGCCACACAGCTCTAACAACTGACTACAAGGAGACACTGAACCTCCACTGCCACACAGCTCCAACAACTGACTACAAGGAGACACTGAACCTCCACTGCCACACAGCTCCAACAACTGCCTACAAGGAGACACTGAACCTCCACTTTCACACAGCTGCAACAACTGACTACAAGGAGACACTGAACCTCCACTGACACACAGCTCCAACAACTGACTACAGGGAGACACTGAACCTCCACTGACACACAGCTCCAACAACTGACTACAAGGAGACACTGAACCTCCACTGCCACACAGCTCCAACAACTGACTACAAGGAGACACTGAACCTCCACTGACACACAGCTCCAACAACTGACTACAGGGAGACACTGAACCTCCACTGACACACAGCTCCAACAACTGACTACAAGGAGACACTGAACCTCCACTGCCACACAGCTCCAACAACTGACTACAAGGAGACACTGAACCTCCACTGCCACACAGCTCCAACAGCTGACTACAAGGAGACACTGAACCTCCACTGCCACACAGCTCTAACAACTGACTACAAGGAGACACTGAACCTCCACTGCCACACAGCTCCAACAACTGACTACAAGGAGACACTGAACCTCCACTGCCACACAGCTCCAACAACTGCCTACAAGGAGACACTGAACCTCCACTTTCACACAGCTGCAACAACTGACTACAAGGAGACACTGAACCTCCACTGACACACAGCTCCAACAGCTGACTACAAGGAGACACTGAACCTCCACTGAGACAGGGAGTACTAACAGCTCACAAGCACTCTCTCTCACTCACTCACACACTCTCTCTCATTCACTCACTCACACACACACACAGAGACACCCAAGCACACACACACTAGCTGCTGACTCTCACACTCACTGTCTCTTTGGGAGGGCAGGGAACAGAGGACGGTGGCTTGACATGGGGTGAGAGAAGAGGACAGAGGAGGGTTGCTGGACATGGGGGGAGGACAGGGGACAGAGCAGACTTGCTACACATGGAGGTGAAATTAAAAAAACTCGCCCGTTTTAACGGGCTTAACGGCTAGTTTACGGAGATGCCACGACTTGCATGCTGGACCTCGTGGACCTACCACCCAGAAATGCTAAAAGATCGTTCTGCACCTTTCTTAACCTACACTTCCCCAGCTGTAAAGGATTGAAATACAAACTAGCTCACGCGACCAGCTTCTCCTACATGAGTACGTAATTATGGAATGCACTCCCCACTCACTTGAAAACGATCAAAGAATTAATTAACTTTCGCAAATCTCTGAAAACCTATCTCTTTAAAAAGGCCTACCACAAGAACCCTTAACTAACTATAACACAACACATCTCCACCTTTATTCAGAATGTATCTCTCTATAACTGCTTGACCAGACCCTCTTGTCTTCTTTGACTTCTTTGTAACACCAACTGTATTCTTTACCCTGGTATGGCAATGCCATAACAGTTCTTTGTAAGCCACATTGAGCCTGCAAAAAGGTGGGAAAATGTGGGATACAAATGTAATAAATAAATAATAAAACATTTAAAACAGTGGTGGAACACTATAAAATCGATTCTATGCATTCAGTGACATCAGTGCATTCCAATGACATCATTGGTGTGTTCCAACCACAAATATATGAAGCCTGAAAGTGCTACAGAACCATAAAACATGTGAGGAACATATGTTGTGGGCAAAAACCCTCCTAAAACTTCAAAAAATGCTAAAAAGTTATGAAAGGTGGTATCTACGTACCCACAGAAAACAAATAAGATAAACATTTAAAAACAATCCCAAATCAGTAGAAATCATCCTTCTGATGGTAAATTCTGATGAGCAATCACAAATAAACAGTCAAAAAAAATACAATAAAAGCAAACAGAAAATCTCTGAGAGTGAGCTGGGGAGCAAAATGAGCTTAAAAAGTGAAACCACAGAGCATTAAACAGATAAATGTAAACCTGGATGTTCTAAAACATGAGACATCCAGTGGACAGTGCTGCCATCTACAGGATGAACAACATAAATGCAAAATGGATTAAAATGTAGCTGTTTTGAATTAAAATATGCCTGAAAGAAAACAAAAAACAGTGCAGATAAGCTGTAGCACAATGTCATAAAAACAATGAATAGTCAATCTCCTGATTGAGTCCATGTGTAATTAGTGCATTAAATTTAAAAATAAACCTCTGCTCAATTTGTAACAACAACTTTTCCAGATTACCCTCTCCCGCCCCCAGGAGAGACATGGCTTGCATAACACACAAAAGCAGAAGTTTTCAAATGAGTGTTTCTTTTCAAGTGAGTTCTTCACTAGTGTTTTTTCCACCACAGACCGTTTAATTGAACTCGATGTAACATCTTACACTGAGTTCTTCAGGTACCACTACCCTGACACAGCTTTAAGCGAAACATGATCATGTTGGCTGGTCTTGAGAGATACTCTTTATTTTTGAGATAAGTACATAATCTCTAAATACATAATACACTCTTTTTTGAATACACTTTGAATATATATAAAAAATAATAAGGACCTATGAAGAATTATGGCAGATGCTCATAGATTTAAATTATGACTGGAGCAAGCCTTCTGATAGTCCTCAAATTTTTTAAAAAAGTGTTCCATTTAGAAATAGTAAGAGTGCCTACTATCCATTTTTAATATTACCTTGCAGGGGAAAGGTGAATTGAATGGTATGCTATTATTCCTTTGCTGAAGCTGTGAACTTTATAGCATAAAGTATTTAGCTTTACGCAAGACATGACCAACATATGTATTATGCTCAAACAGTATTGAACTTCAAAAACTATCCGGACATTTGCCCTTGCCTTCCAAAGGTTTGTTAGAATTACTAGATGGGCACATGTTCAAAGCTGTGCTTGATGGCCAGATTGAATAGGTATTCAGTGGTTCTCTTGGTGTGTACTGGATTGGCACCTCTTACCCAAACATATGATCTACTCATCAGCTAGCTCTTCCTTCCATGCAATAGTCAGGCAACATAACACTGGCAGATGATGCTTGAAGACAATATATTCTTATTGTTTCATGCACTGTGCCCTATTTTGTATTAATTCCTCACACCCTCATTTTCTCCTTATATTTGTGGAGGATGTCCATTAAACAATGACAGTTCTTGGAGAGCACTTTGCTACTATTTGGGTTTCTGCCAGGTACTTGTGACTTAGATTGGCCACTGTTGGAAACAGGATACTGGGTTAGATGAACTATTGGTCTGACCCAGTATGGTTATTCTTATGTTATTCTCATATTAGCACCAATAGAGAACTCAGAATATGTGCATCTACTACTAGAATGTGGGGGGGGGGGGGGGAGGACATCTAACAAGGACATTCATAGAAGAAGGGAGCCATAGGGAGATAGGTCATAGTAGTCACAACCACACAGGAAATGGGAATGCATACAATGCAAACAGAGATGGGAAGCAGAGAGTGCATTGGTAGTAAATTGTGTGTGCAAATATAGGGCAACAACTGCCCTGCAATTAATTTGTCCCTTTGGATAAAATGGAAATATATATGGAAATACGTGGGAAGTGGGAAGGGCCACAACATATGCTTATACACTGGCAACATGTGATCTGTATGGAGGGGTCTTGGTAACAGTTAAAGCCAATCTAGGCAGCTGCCAAGGTAAAACACAGCAATAGAGCTTCCTCCCAGTTCACAATTATTTATTTACTTAGGGAGTGGGACATGGGCCAGGATTGAAGACAACTCCAAGAGGTTGAAAAGGCAATACCACATACTTCAGTAGTCTCAACCAATGATGTAGACACCAACTTTTGTTCTCTGAACCAAATCAATCTTTACTGAAAAACTTAATATAATCAATTAATGGGACACTATTTCAACAGAGGCAAATATAAGCAGCTTTCAATTATTCACAGTCCAGTCCAAATTCAGTCCATGGTGGTCAGTGTTTTTTAAAATGTTACCCATCATAGCAGAATTATCCCTGAATATTAAATGCCAGGCCATGTCTGGGCGTCGGCACTGAATATCTGGGGCTAATTCTTCATATGCTGGCTTCTGGAGCTTATACGGTTCCTGGCCAATATTCAGCTGAGACCCACCTAAGACACATAGGAGAGTCCTAGCTGAATATTAGCCAAGACCTGCATAAGTAGAAGCAGGTTCCATCCGATTCCCTACCTCACCCCTGAGACAATGAGAATCCTGGTTCAGGGGCATAGCTACAGGGGGCCATGGGGGCCTGGGCCCCCATAAATTATGTCCGGGCCCCTGGTTTGCCTGGCAGGGGTCCCCAACCCCTGCCAGCCGAAGCCTTCTTCAGCACCATGTCAGGCGCAACCGTGTTCCTGCCCTGCTCTTCTTGCTCCTCCTGTCCTGTGCACACTGACGCTCCTTTACGTGAAACTGAGAAGGAGAGTCAGCATGCACAGGACAGGAGGAGCAAGAAGAGCAGGGCAGGAATGCAGCTGCGCCAGAGACGGCGCTGAAGAAGGCTTTGGCTGGCGGGGGTTGTGGACCCTAGCCAGCAAAGGTGTTCGCGAAGTAAGGGAGGGGGTGCGAGGAGGCAAAGGGGGGGGGGGTGCGAGGAAATGAGGGGGTGCAAGAAGGAGTGAGGCGGTGGCGGGGGGAGGTGAGGCATGGTGGTGGTGGGGGTGGCGGCGGCGGGGTGGCAATCAAAATGTGCCCCCAACCTCGGGCTCTAGCCACCTCCTACCATAAGGTCTGGCTACATCCCTGGCCTGGTTCCAATCCGCCTACCTCTTCCCCTGAAGACAATGATCGCCCCAGCCTCATCTCCCCACCCTTGCTGACCTCTCCTGGTCTACATTAGTCATCCCTGGTGGTCTAGGGGACCCAATGGGTAGGAATGAAGCCCACTCCTGCCTGTTACAACTTCTTTACCAAAAGGACCTCTGAGAAAGTTACTGTGACTGGCAGGAGCAAATGGACACCAATTATGCTCATAGGACCCCCTAGACAATCAGAAATGGCTAAGATAGGCCAGGAGAGTAGATGGCATGGATAGGCCACATGGTCTTTATCTGCCTACATTTTTCAATGTTTCTGTAGGGGTCCTACAGGGGTGGAGGCCAGGGCCAGAGCTCACATTGTCTTCAGGGGAAGGGGTGATCAGGACCAGGGCTCTCATCTTCTGGGGGTGAGAAGTGAGGGGGGGATGGGACTGGTGCTCTTGTTCTTTAGTACAGAGGGAAGGGGGATCTGCATGAGGCTTTCATTATCTTTGGAGGGTGAGAGAGGGTGATTAGGATAAGGGTCTCATTGTTTTCAGGAGGGGGATCAGGACTGGGGTTCTTATTGGTTTCAGGGGGGAGGGAAGGGAATTCGGACCAGGCGGGGACCAGAATCTCCCATGTTGCTGCCGGTCAATATTCAGATTGTTGCACAATTAGCTCAGTGGCTAAAGTTAGGATTTGCTGTCCTAACTTATTCCTTTTTAACTGTTTAGCGGTCTGAATATCACTTCTAATTGGTTAAGTACTGGATCTCATGGCTGGCCTTACCAATTGTGGGGCCCTGTGCAGATCAGCTTGGCACCCTCGGTGGTCCATTATGTCCCCTTGTCTCCAAACCTCCTCAACTTAAAATGTGTGTTTCTCTGTAGAGGGCTCAGAGTAGTGGCAGTGATTTGCATAGGGTGTCTGATAGACCACCAACCCTGGAGCCTGTTCTCTGCTGCATCCCATCCTGACCTTGCGGAAGCAGGACCTTACATCAAAGAGGGTGGGGCACAACAGAGTGCAGGCTTTGGGGTCAGCAGCAGATGGGCTATGCGAAGCACTGCCACTGCCCTGAGTCTTCAAGAAAATATGCTGTTTTAAGGTGGTGGTGGTGAGGGTGTCATGGTGTCTTGCAGCAGGAGCAGTGCACCTGCGTGTCCCTGCCCGCTGCAGGAAACAGTGATGGTGTTTTCACTACCGCGTCTTTGGCCATCTGGCAGCAACGGAAGGAGCGTACCTAGTGTGCGCGTGTGCCCATCACACTGCCTTTTAAAGGTGCAGTCTCTGTCTCTTTCAGGGGAAGCTCGGGTAGCACCGCCACCCTCAAGGCGGTATTTTAGCTCAGTTTATTCTCTGGTTCCCTGCCTCAGCAACAGGTTCTGGATTCTTCCTTCCTAGCTGGTGCGATTTTTCCATCTTGCCTGCCGTCTGACCTGACCATTGCTTGTCTCTGGATTTCGCCTTGCCTGCTACTTGACCTGATCATTGCTTCTATCTGGATTCTGCTTTGCCTGCTGCCTGACCTGACCATTGCTTGTCTCTGGATTCCGATTTGCCTGCCGCCTTCAGCTACTCCCTGATCGCCAGCACTCCGTGGAGATTCCTTCTATGGAAGAAGCCCTCCTGGCTGCCTGAAATCGAGGGCTCAACTCTCGAGGAACGGTGGTTGGTCCAGGTGAAAAACCCTGAAGGATTCACAGTTCCTTGCTCCAAGCCTGCCGGTGACAGCATACAAAATATTTCTTATTGAGCATGAAGTACCTCAGAAGTAAGTTAAGTATTACTTGTAATTTGACCTAATTGGATGTTTGATAAATAATTTTGAATGAGAGATTTGCACATTTTGATTTGTAAAACTCAGCACTTAAGAAATGATTTAAGGAGGTTTTTATGACTGATGATCAAACATAAAAAAATATAATATTGACTGGTTAAATGCCACATCGGGGAGTGCTAGGGAGGTAAAATTCCTAGACATAATAAATGACTGCTTCTTGAAGCAACTGGTCCAGAAACCGAAAAGAGGGGAAGCTAATTAAGATCTAGTCCTTAGTGGAATGCAGGACTTAGTACAAGAGGTAATAGTATTGGGTCCACTGAGAAACAGTGATCATAACATGATCAAATTTGACTTAATAACTGGAGTATAGTCACTAAGAAAATATACTATAGCAGCATTCAATTTTTGAAAGGGTAACTATGATAAAATAAAGAAAATGGTTTTAAAAAGCTGAAAGGCTCAGCTACAGAGGTTAGGACTTTAAATAAGGCATGGCCATTGTTTAAAAATACCATTTTGGAAGCCCAGACCAGATGTATTCCATGTATTAATAAAGATGGAAAGAAGAACAAACGACAGCCAGCATGGTTAAAGAGAGAAGTGAAAGAGGCTATTAGAGCCCAAAGAACATCAAGAAAGCAAGAAGCAATATAAGCACTGGCAAGTTAGATGGAAAGCATTGATAAAGAAGGCCAAAAGAGAATATGAAGAGAAACTTTCCTTGGAGGAAAAATTCATAGTAATACCTTTTTCAGTTATATCAGAATGAGAGTCTGTGAGGAAATCCATGGGACCGCTAGGTGTAAAAGAGAGGACAGGGCCATAGTAGTCAGGCTGTGCATAAAGGGCCTTAGCAGACATGTGGATAAAGGCGAGCCAGTTGATATTGTGTATCTGGATTTTCCAAAGGTGTTTGACAAAGTACCTCATGAAAGACTCCAGAAGAAACTGGAAAGTCATGGGATAGCTGGTAGTGTCCTATTGTGGATTAAAAACTGGTTAAAGGTGTAAAGGGGTCCGCTTCCTCCGCTCTGGGTTGGGGCCGGCAGCCCTGTTAGGCTCATAGGTTTCCAGCAAAGAACCAGACTGCCATACAGACTTAGGACCAAAGTGCTTTATTCTCAATTCAGTTCCACTCTCAAAATTGAAATGCAGTTCACAAACAGGGTTCAGGCCGGGTTCAAAACTCCAGCCAACATTTAGTTCCTTAACAGTTCAGGCCCACTTCCTTTGCACTACCTCCCCTCTCCCTCAGAAGGGCTCAGTCAAAGTTCAGCCTGCTGTTCTAGACATCCCAATAATTCAACCCTTTCACAAACAGTCTCTTCAAAGGAAACCACTACTTTATGCCCCTGTCCTCTTCACAGCACCCAGGAGGACCCTGTACCAAACAGGGCTGGCAGCTTTCCTCCTACCTCACAGCACCACACCCCTGTGGCCTCTCACACTGCCTTCATGTGCTGGACAGGGCTACATCTACATTCTCCCACTCCATGGCAGCTTACACTCCCCCCCCCCCCCCCATGGAAGCTCCAGTGGCAGGCCCTTTTCGTCTTCCACCTACCCCATGGCAGCTTCTCTCTCAATCAGTTTCTTCTCCCTCCTGGTGGCTGGGAGCCACCCGGAAATCTCTCTCCCCTCTCACAGCTGGAGGGAATTATATACCGGTGATGCAGCTAAGGGATTGAGCTTCACCTCCCCTTCTCCCTCTAGTGGGGAAGGGAGTAACTGGCTCCCCTAGCACTGAGCCACTGCTCCTCCTGCTGGGGTTGGAAATCCGTTCCACCATTTTGGGGCTACCCTCCTCTCTCCTGCTTGCAAGGGCTTCTGGGAATCATAGTTTGGGGATTAGCTGCTTCTCTTTGGGGCCCCGAGTGCTAGCTTTGTCACAAAGGATAGAAAACAGAGAGTAGGGTTAAATGGTCAGTATTCTCAATGGAGAAGGGTAGATAGTGGGGTTCCTCAGGGGTCTGTGCTGGGACCGCTGCTTTTTAACATATTTATAAATTATCTAGAGATGGGAGTAACTAGTGAGGTAATTAAATTTGCTGACGACACAAAGTTATTCAAAGTTGTTAAATCGCAAGAGAATTGTGAAAAATTACAAGAGGACCTTACTAGACTGGGAGACTGGGCGTCTAAATGGAGATAACGTTCAATGTGAGCAAGTGCAAAGTGATGCATGTGGGAAAGATGAACCCGAACTATAGCTATGTAATGCAAGGTTCCACGTTAGGAGTCACCGACCAAGAAAGGGATCTCTGCGTCGTTGCTGATATGTTGAAATCCTCTGCTCAGTGTGCTGCGGCGGCTAAGAAAGCAAATAGAATGTTAGATATTATTAGAAAAGGAATGGAAAACAAAAGTGAGGATGTTATAATGCCTTTGTATTGGTCCATGGTGCGACCACACCTCAAATATTGTGTTCAATTCTGGTCGCCACATCTACAAAAAGATATAGTGGAATTAGAAAATATACAGAGAAGGGTGATGAAAATCATAAAGGGGATGGGACGACTTCCCTATGAGGAAAGGCTGAAGCGTCTAGGGCTCTTCAGCTTGGAGAAAAGACGGCTAAGGGGAGATATGATAGAGGCCTATAAAATAGTGAGTGGAGTGGAACGGGTAGACGTGAATCATTTGTTTACTCTTTCAAAAAATACTAGGACTAGGGGGCATACGATGAAGCTACAAAGTAGTAAATTTAATACAAATCGGAAAAATGTTTTCTTCAGTCAACGTGTAATTAAACTCTGGAATTCGTTGCCAGAGAGTTTGATAAAGGCAGTTAGCTTAGCAAAGTTGAAAAAGGGTCTGGACGGCTTCCTAAAGGAAAAGTCCATAGACAATTATTAAATTGACGGGGAAAATGCACTGCTTATTTCTGGGATAAGCAGCATAAAATGTATTGAGCTTTTTGGGATATTGCCAGGTATTTGTGACCTGGATTGGCCACTGTTGGAAACAAGATACTGGGCTTGATGGTACTTTGGTCTGTCCCAGTGTGGCAATACCTATGTACTTATGTACTTTACTCGGTCTTTACTGAAGAAGATGTAAGAGGTCTTCCTGTACCAGAGATGGTTTTCAAGGGTGATGATACAGAGGAACTGAGCCAAATCAACAAATTAAAGAATAGTAAGTCACCTGGACCGGAAAGAATTCAAATATGAAATTGTTGTTAAAATCATCTGTAGTACATGAGGATTGGAAGGTGGCCAATGTAATGGCTATTTTTAAAAAGGGATCCAGGGGTGACCCGGGAAATTACAGATTGGTAAGTCTGTCAGTGCTAGGCAAAATAGTGGAAACTATTATGAAGAATAAAATCACTTAACACATAGACAAAAATAGTATAATGGGACAGAGTCAACATGGATTCAGCCAAAGGAAGTCTTGCCTCACCAATTTTACTTCATTTCTTTGAATGCTTGAATAAACACGTGGATAATGGCAAGCTGGTTGATTATATTGTATCTAGTTTGACAAAGTTTCTCGTGAGAAACTCCTGAGGAAATTTAAAACCCATGGGATAGAAGGCAATGTTCTGTTTTGGATTAGGAACTGGTTGATGGATAGAAAACAGACGGTAGAGTTAAATGGACAATTCTCTCAGTGGAGGAGAGTGAATAATGGAGTAGTACTGGTACTGGTGCTATTTAACATATTTATTAATGATCTGGAGATGGGAATGACGAGTGAGATAATTAAATTTGCAGATGACACAAAACTATTCAAAGGTTTTGTAGATTGTGAAAAAATGCAGGGAGATCTTAGGAAGTTGGAAGACTGGGCATCCAAATGGCAGATGAGATTTAATGTGCACAAGTACAAAGTGATACACATTGGGAAGATCTAGGTGCTGTAGGAGCAAAACAAGCACTATATACAGCACTATGTGTTCCTATATAACAAAGGTATATCGGTTTATAATACATAGCAATATCCAGCATTAACAACCTGATTTTTTTTTAAATTATTTATAATTTGAATTATACATCTTATCCAAGAAGCATAAAAAAGAAACTAATTCAATTTTTAAACAAAACAGTTTATACATGAGACAAAAATAAATGTCTCAGTAAAAGAAATAATCATTGTTACATCGACCTCAAAGTTGGAAATACTTAACTAGATCCTAGATAAGGTAACACATTACGGTAATTAAATATATTTTTTCCAGAGCGTTACATATTCCGGGTACATTCTCAAACTATCTTTCAGTGCCCATATGAGATTCTAGACTTTAACATTAACATTCTCAGTCTCTTTAGCTAACAAAAAATCTTTGAGTTGTTTTGGGTCCATAAACTGGTAACTATTCTGAAGGTTAATAAAACGACAAATACAAGGAAATTTTAAAGTAAACATTGCCCCCAGATTTAAAGTTCTTTGACGTAATGCCAGAAATGCCTTACGTCTATATTGAGTATCTCTAGCGAGATCCGGAAATATCCTAACTTTGGAACCAAAAAACATCGAATCTAAATGTTTAAAAAACAACTTCAATACCATCTCCCTGTCTATCTCAAGAGCAAATGTCACTAGTGCAGTTGTCCTCTGTGTAACCACTTCCAGGGAGGATTCAAGAAAAGATGTCAGGTTCATTCCTCCAACCACAACAACTTGGTTGCCTCCAGATTTAGATGGTATTAAAGTCTGAAGATAAATTACCCTTGTTATGGGTGGTAAAGCTTCCCCAGGCATCCCCAAGACTTCCCGTAGATATTTTTTAACCATATCAATAGCCGAGATAACTGGAGATCTGGGGAAATTGACAAGCCTCAAATTAAGTCTTCTCTGCTGGTTTTCAAGATATTCCATCTTCTTTTTAATAAAATTACTATCCTTAATTGTGGCTTTGTTCAAGTTCTCCAGTTTCTGAATCTTTTCTTCAAGCATTTTTATTTCAGACATCTGACACGCGTTGATTTGATCCTGAGTCAACAGAGCTTCTGACAATGTTTTTATTTCACCAGCATTTTTTAACAAAACTGATTGAAGTGAAGAATGCATTAAAAAAGTTAGGTCCCATGGTGACTCAATAGTAACTACGGCAGGTTTCACCAAACAACCTGATTTTAAAATGCAGATTCAGACTTATTTCATCTTTCATTGCTAAAGCCTATTGTTTAATGAGCCTTGGCCTTCCATACAGACAAAATAATGCTGACAAAGATAGCCAATATACCAGAATCCAGCCAAGGACTCTTGGAATCTCCCTTGCAGTTGGAGAAGCGCTGTGGCTGGCAAAACTGCACATTGTTTATGAAACCCTGGCTCATTGTCAAGGTGTCCACTTCAACACGGTACTAGTGAGACAATTTTGTGGCCCTTGAAGCCACAACATCCAGGATAAACAAAATTATGTGTGCGTCATTCAGAAGGCCAGAATGCATGTCATTAGCCAGCTGCAGCTTGTGATTTCTGTATAAAAGGCACTCTTATCTGAGGCAAAGAAGGCTGTGTTGACATTCCATCTGAATTTCAGCTCTGCGTTGCATCTGACTGACCATCTGAGGAACACTCTGCCATCTGCTGGACATCTATATCAGATTGTATAGTTGTCAAGTATAGACGTTTTATAAGTGCTGTGTGGGTTTAGAGTAGCTAATGGAGTTAGAAGTCTGTCTAGAGTAATGTGTGCTTACTCTGAGCTGTTTATGTGATAAGACTTTCATTGTCTTTATTTTTGCCTTTTCATATTATTTTTGCTGCTATCTACTATAATAAAAAGCACCTCCAACTTTCTGAAGCTGACTCCGTGGCCGTGAAGGGTTTGTAGGGTTTGTGCTGCCTGTAACGCTGTATCCATCTCCTGTGCTGATGTTAGCGTGTTTCCTGGTTCGTCACAAGCAGCAGTGACCAACCACACGATAGCAGCACGAGGCACATCAACGGACTCCAAGAATAGCGCCACCCGCGTGCCCGGACACAAATTCACACACAGATCTTTACCGAACGAGAAAAATAGCCGGCCTCAACACTGCCGGTACCTCCAGGTAACCCCCCTCAGAGACACACGTGGGCCTTCCCTCCCCGGCTTTGCAGGCAATGTCGACATCCTCAACACTGCTGCTTCCGGCGCTGGCGAAAACCGGCGCCGGCGAAAACCACCTCAGATAACTTATGCTGCCCCCCCCCACCCTCAGTGCGCGTTCCCAATGTCGCCGGCATCAACACTGCCGGTACTGCCGCTGCTACCACCCCCCTGCAAGCCACTCGCTGCCTCCCTCACAACCCCCTTCCACACACATGACGCCCTGCCCCCTGGGTCCGCAGCCAATGTCGCCGGCAACAACTGTGCCGGTAGCGCCGCCACCACCGCAAACACGCTGTGAGACATACGCCCACCCCCTAGGAAAGGAGGGAGGCTGGAAGGGAAAAGTCCCCAGCTACTCCCACATGATCTGCCTCTAACGTGTCTGCTCCGCAACACACCCACGCTTCCAAGACGCACCACCCTCACTCACTTTCTGCCCCCCCCCCCACAGCAACATTGACCCCCCTGAGGGCGGGACCAGAGATGAGAGAGAGAGAGAAGGGCCGAGCCTGCACCCCAGTGGCGTAGCTACGTGGGGCCTGAGGGGGCCTGGGCCCCCGTAGATTTCCGTGGGGACCCCCTCCCGGCGAACCCGCCGCCGCCGCCTAACTTCCGTTTTGCTGGCGGGGGACTCCACTCCCCACCAGCTGACGTCTTCTCCCGTAAAACGCAGCAGCCGGCACTGGCAGAGAAAAGTCTTCATCCTCGCATGCTGACGTCCTGCACGTTGTACGTGCAGGACGTCAGACTCAGAGAACAGAATGTTCTGTTCTCTGAGTCTGACATCCTGCACGTAGGACGTCAGCATGCGAGGATGATGACTTTTCTCTGCCAGTGCCGGCTGCTGCGTTTTACGGGAGAAGACGTCGGCTGGCGGGGAGTGGGGTCCCCCGCCAGCAAAACGAAAGGTAGGCGGCGGCGGGGGCGGGTTCGCGGTGGGAGGGGGGTCGGCAGAGACGGGGGGGAGCGACGATGGCGGCGGGAGGGGGGCGGAGCCGGCGGGGGGGGGGGGGGGGTAAAATGTGCCCCCTCCTCTCGAGCTGTGGACCCCCTCCCATGCAAGTCTGGCTACGCCTTTTACCGCTGCTGCCGGCCGCCGTAAACCTGACTTGGTACGTGAAGAGGACTTTTAAAATTCGTAGTGAGGGGGGCTGGAACTGGAAGGGAGGGAGGGAGGAAGGGAGGGATGATGACCCTGGAACTGGGAGGGAAGGATGACCCTGGAATTGGGAGGGAGGGAGGGAGGGAGGGACGACCTTGGAACTGGGAGGGAGGGAGGGGGATCCTGTAACTGGGAGGGAGACCCTGAAACTTGGAGAGAGGGAGGGGGATCCTGAAACTCGGAGAGAGGGAGAGGACCCTCAAACTTGGAGGAAGGGAGGGAGGGAGGGGACGACCCTGGAACTCGAAGAGAGGGGGGACCCTGAAACTCAGAGGGAGGGAGGGAGGGGATGACCCTGGAACTCGAAGGGAGGGAGAGGGACCCTGAAACTCGGAAGGAGGGAGGGGGAACCAGGAACTGGGAGGGAGGGTGGGATGATCCTGGAACTGGGAGGGGGACCCTGAAACTCAGAAAGAGGGAAGGAGGGGGACCCTGAAAATCAGTGGGAGGGAGGGGATGACCTTGGAACTCGGAGGGAGGGGGACCCTGAAACTCGGAGGGAGGGTGGAACCAGGAACTGGGAGGGAGGGAGGGGACAACCCTGGAACTGGGAGGGAGGGGATGACCCTGGAACTCGGAGGGAGGAGGGACCCTGGAACTGGGAGGGAGGGAGGAGGGAGGACGGAGGGAGGGAGGGACGACCCTGGAACTGGGAGGGAGGGACAGGGATCCTGGGACTGGGAGGGGGACCCTGAAACTCGGAGAGGGACCCTAAAACTCAGAGAGAGGGAGGGAGGGGGGACCCTGAAACTTGGAGGGGGGACCCTGAAACTCAGAGGGGGGGGGAACCAGGAACTGGGAGGGAGGGAGGGGACGACTCTGGAACTCAGAGGGAGGAGGGATGACGCTGGAACTGGGAGGGAGGGGACCCTGAAACTCGGAGGGAGGGAGGGGACAACATTGGAACTCGGAGGGAGGGGGGACCCTGGAACTCGGAGGGAGGGAAGGAGGGAGGGAGGGAGGGAGGGGATGACCCTGGAACTCGTAGGGAGGGAGGGAGGGGGGACGACCCTGGAACTTGGAGGGAGGGGACGAACCTGAAACTCGGAGGGAGGGAGGGAGGGAGGGAGGGAGGGGGGACAACCCTGGAACTGGGAGGGAGGGAGGGGGGATGACCCTGGAACTCAGAGGGAGAGGGGGACGACGACCCTGGAACTCGGAGGGAGGGAGGACCCTGGAACTGGGAGGGAGGGAGGGGGGCCCTTGGCACATACTCTTATTCTCACACACACACTCTCTCTCTCACAGACACACTCACACCCAGTCTCACTCTTTCTCTGTCACACACACACACTCACACATTCACTCTCTCTGTCTCTCACACACAGTCACTCTCACACACACTCTCTCAAACATACACACTCCGAGGAAAACCTTGCTAGCGCCCGTTTCATTTGTGTCAGAAACGGGCCTTTTTTTACTAGTTGTAAATAAATGAGCACTCTGTTTTTAATAATACTTGGTTGTGGAGAGTATCACTCCTTTCTGTCACACACACACACTTGCACATTCACTCTCTCTCTCTCTCACACAGTCACTCTCACACACACTCTCTCAAACATACACATTCCGAGGAAAACCTTGCTAGCGCCCGTTTCATTTGTGTCAGAAACGGGCCTTTTTTTACTAGTTGTAAATAAATGAGCACTCTGTTTTTAATAATACTTGGTTGAGGAGTTCTGTTATTTGGGCGTAGTGAGCTTGGATCTGGAAATAAGAGGAAACATTTACTTCTGACACTACTTTGTCTAATGCAAGAATGAGGCAGAGTCCCATTCTTTTGCATTCTATGCTGTGTCAGGTTCCCCAATAACACCCCAAAAGGTTGATATATGTGTATGCCCCAAGTCATCGTGAACCACATGCAGAAAGTTTTCTTCCCAGTGTGTGGTTGCGGCCAAAAAAAGCAAACAAAATGTTAGGAATTATTAAGAAAGGGACAGAAAATAAGACAAAGAATTTTATAATGCCTCAGTGTCACTCCATGGTGTGGCCACACCTTGAATGTTGTGTGCAATTCTGGTCACCATATCTTAAAAAATATATAGCAGAATTAGAAAACATTCAAAGAAGGGCAACTAAAATGATTAAGGGGATGGAACTCCTTTCAGATGAGGAAAGGCTTAAGAGGTTAGGATTCTTCAGCTTGGAAAGAGATGGCTGAGAGGGGAGGGTTTGGTAGTGGTATATAACAGGTAAATGTAAATTAATTTTTTACTCTTTCAAAAAGTACAAATACTAGGGAACACTCAAGGAAATTATATGGTACTTTTAAAACGAACAGGCAGAAATATTTTTTCACTCAATGAATAGTTAACCTCTGGAACTTGTTGCCAGAGGATGTGGTATCAGCAGTTAGTGTATCTGGGTTGAAAAATGTTTGTACAAGTTACTGGAGGAAAAGTAAATAGTCTGCAATTGAGATAGACATGGGAAAAGCCAGTGCTTGTCCCTGGAATCAGTAGCATGAAGTTTGCAACTGTTTGGGATTCTGTCAGGTGCTTGTGACCTGAATTGCCACTGTTGGAAGCAGGATACTGGGATAGATGGACCATTGGTCTGACCCAGTACTGCTATTCTTATGTTTTTAAGCTGTTTTTCTTCCCCCCACCCCCTTCAAGCATCTCCCAGATTGCCTCATGCTATGGACATCTACACTTACTTCATACTTTCAGCTGGGAAAAGGAGGGCATTTTTGAGAGAAGCTAGTTTACCCTGGAAAATTGCTTTGAAAACTGTTCTGTGTGTTCAGCAGGAAAGATTTTCTTCTGCCATCTTTCTCTGTCTCTCTCTTCTCATACTATAACAACTTGGTAACACTTGGTGGCAGCAGAAAGCAGCAAGACAAAGTATTACAGACTGCAAGAAAGGTAAGAGTTGAGTTCTTGGAAAACATACAGCATTTATTGGCCGAGTCTTACCAATGCAGTCATGGTTTTAGTTAGTTTTCTTTAACAAAGTCAAACTAAATAGGACAAGCTGATGACTTCATGTTTGGTACAACAGATGAGTTCAGCAGCAGAACACAGCAACTGTTTCTGTGAAGTGGTATCATTTGCTATAAGCAAAACAGCATCTTCAGGTCAGTCATCTGGTTTGAGATTTGTGCCACAGTGAATCATAATGCTGACGAAGCATACGTCTTTAGGGGTTTTTTTTTTCTGGCTTTCTTTGATAAATTGGCAGCATACTGGGAAATATGCAACTCTTTTTTTTCCACAGGTTAGCAAAGTGTTGTAAATACAGAAATTTATTTATTTTACGTAAAACACTTCTGCATATCCCCAAAGTTCAAAGTGGATTACAATAGTAAACATATATAATCAATTAATTGAACAGAAAATACAGTACATAACTTAAAACATAAAACAACCACAAAACACTAAAATGAGAGACCTGTTCTTTCAATTGTTTCCTGAGTTCCAGATCGAAGCCTGCTTAACTACATTACATTGTAAATGCCTTCTGGAAAAGATGTGCTTTTAATTGTTTCCTGAATGCCAAATAAGAATCCATTTTCCTAAGTTCAAGAGGCAGTGCGTTCCACAAAGTAGGATCCACTGCTTGGAACGTTTAATTCCTTAATCCATGTAGGCTGAAAGAACGAAAACTAGGAATCTCCAACAACAATTTATCAGAGGAGCTCTCTAAATCCTTAAAATAGATGCTAAAATAGAAGGAGCTTCATTCTTCAAAATTTTAAAAACGAATGTGAAGACCTTAAAATGAATCCACATATTAACAGGCAACCAGAAGTGATATGATCAAATCTTGGGGTACAGCCGAATTCTGAGCCACCTGTAGAGCTCTCAAAAGAAACAACAGGTAGCCCAACAAGAAGAGCATTACAGTAATCAAAGGGTGGCAAAACAATACTCTGCACCAAAGTACAAAAATTAGACACTGAGGGCCCTGTTTACTAAGCCATGCTATAGGTGTGCTAGCGTTCTTAGCGCGTGCCAACACTTCTGATAATATGTTTCAACTGACTTCTCATAGAGAAGAATCCAGTAATGCTCCTAAATAATGACTCTCAGTCAAAATTGAAATACACTGTGTCCAGAAAAAAAGATACCCCCCCTACACATTTTGCAATAACAACCTCGAACCTGCACCAAATTAATTACAATTTTATGTGTCACCAATGCCAAATTACATAGGAATCCCTTGTCCTGTTTAAGAGATTTTTTTTTAAATTTTTACAAACTGCTGTCATAAACTTCAGTTTCTAACATGAATTAATTACTTACTCACTGACATCGTTCGTAATGTTATTGCACATTGATAAACAAACAAAATGTTGTCTGAAGAAGATCAAGTTTTAATTAATGTACTCAGAGTTGAAAAGGATATGGTGCTAGAAGATTAATGGCTGAATTTCCAATAAAAAACTGGTATCTTGCTTCTGTGAAAAGCCTGCTACACT
Source organism: Microcaecilia unicolor (assembly GCF_901765095.1). Lineage (NCBI taxonomy): Eukaryota > Metazoa > Chordata > Amphibia > Gymnophiona > Siphonopidae > Microcaecilia > Microcaecilia unicolor. The sequence continues at coordinate 87,683,290 of NC_044031.1, forward strand.
AGATTGATATGACTGGATCTGCACACTGCAAACCTGGTAGTGGTTGACATCATACTAAGTGCCTGATGAAAACGTTAAACTTGTCGAAGAGCTTGTGTTGAGTCAAAATAATGCACCAGCAACACACAGAACTGTGTGCCAGATCGCAAGAGAAACTGGCATTGCAAAGTCATCTGTTCATGACATCATCCATGGTGACTTGAAGCTCAAAAAAACAAAAATGAGCTCAGGACCTGAGCGAGACCATAAAGAACAAATGTCTCGTCTGTGCAAAGCTGTTGCTCAGATGATACCCTTATTCATATGGTTTATTGATGAAAAACTGTTCACTGTTGCTCCACCTCTCAGTCTTCAGAATGATCACCTGTATGCCAGGTGGTGGAACCCTAAAAAAAGAACTCCCAGCTGACTGGCTTCTTTGTAAGCATCCAATGTTTTTCAAGTCAGTAATGGTATCTGTCGGCGTGTTATCATTTGGGTGTACCAACCTGATTTTCTTTGATCCAGGCATAAACATAAATAGTTCATATTACCCAGGCACACTGTTGAGACAACACCGCCTGCTAGCCATTTGTTCTCTGGCGATTTCTTCACATTCCAGAAAGACAGCGCCCTAGCCCACCGTGCCCACGAGACTGTGCACTGCTGTCAGCAGAGACATCCAACTTGCAGTAGCCACTAAACAGTCCGGATCTCAATCTGGTGGACTACCAGATTTGGGGGATTTTGCAGGAGCGAGTCTACCGTTGCCAGATCTATAACATTGACCATGTGAAAGAACAATTGATTGCAGGCTGGCACCGCTTTGATCAGAGTATCATTAACAGAACAGTGAACCAGTGGCAAGATTGTAAATGTATTTGTGCAAAAGGAGGACACTTTGAACATCAGATTTAAACATTCAGACTGTTCAGGTTGACGTTAACTGTGTTAGAAACTGTAACTTTTGGGTAGTGTTATTTAAAATTTGATGTCTCAGTAATGTTAAGGTGAATTTCTATGAAATCACACAACATTGAAATAGATGTCACTTTGTGCGTGTAAAAATGTTAATTTGGTGCAGGTTTACGGTTATTGCAAAATGTTTTGGGGCTCGCTTTTTTTGGACACAGTGTAGAACATCGATCCAGTTCAAAACTAGAAGAACAGTCTGCATTCCCCACCCTAGATAGAAATAAACCTGTGAATTAGCTATATTTAGCTGAAATCTATTTGCAGACATCCATTTTTGAATCAATCAAATGGAGTGTGATAGATGTTTCAAAGCATCATTAATCAAACCTTCAGGAGTAGTTTGAAAACTGTTCACAAGGATTCCAATGATGCGGTATATCAAATTACAATAACTTGAACAGGAAAAAAGAACTGTAAATTGTCCACATAGATCTTATAATATAATCGCAAGCAGTATAGTAGTTTGCAAATTAAACAATAATGATGAAAGGACCGACCCCTGGGGGACATTAGTTGTAAGTAAAGACCATATAGAAACATCCTGATTAATTCTAATTTGGCAAATACAGTCAGTCAGAAAAGATTTAAACCACCTCGAATCTTTACCAGATAATCCAAGACTCTAATCTTGAAATCAGAATATGATTGATTGTGTCAAATGCAGCTGATGTATCTAAAGTTGCCATAAAATATTGACAACCACAGTCAACCAACTCATAAGCGTCCAACAAAGATGTCATTCATTGAGACATTGCATCATCACGAGATAAATCAGATAACTCTCCAAATTTTGGGACCCAAAGAGCTAAATTATCCCTCAAATCATATACATCGCAGGAAAAATCAGAAGTAGAATTTAATTTTGACTGAGATTCCAGCATAACTGTCCACCATATTTTAATTTTAAAATGGTCTGACCAGGGAGTTGGATCAATCCTCAAAGCTCTGATATTAGACTGCACCAAATTAAAATTTATAAAATTCATATTGAGAGTATGCCCTATTTCATGTGTGGAACCATAAAACGTTTGACACTATCCTAATGAAGATAAAATTTCAATAAAATCAAAAGCTATTCTATCTTGACCCACAAGATCTAAATGAATATTAAAATCCCCTAATAAAATGGTTTTGTCAGCAGTGTGTTGTTTGAGAGTAAAGCCTTTAAAAGGGATAAATCTTCCTGGAGGACAATATGGGGTTTTCTACATAATTTCTCTTCTGATATGCTGGTATACTTATGTATATACAGCCAGCAAGTTCATAAGTTTACCCAGACTTATTGAAGGCATTCCTGGGGATAAAGGTGGGGTTGTGGAGGGGTTAATAGTTTATAAATTATGGGTATATAAATGTACATTCAAATATAATTCTGCCTACCTGATAATTGCTGTTCCTGGAGTCCCACCAGACCAATATAGACCAGTGGGATATCTTCATTCCTCCATCAGATAGAGACAGAGAAAAACTGGTTTCTGCATATAGCCTGATACAACCAGGGAGTTTATCAGTATTTTTGTGCTCTAGCTAGAGCCTTTCTGCTTCTATTCTCCCAGGTGATATCTTCCATTGGATGTTGAATTTTATTAAACTACATCCTCTAGGGCAAATATAATTCTTTTCATACTGGTTATTACTATGCCATAGTACTCTGCACTGCTTTAGCTCCATACTATCCCATATTTTCTGGTCACCACAACCTTCTGGGGTGAGAACTTGGACTGGTCTGGCAGGACTAAAGGAGCAAAAATTATATTAGGTAAGGCCTAATGGTTAATGCATCTGATATACTGTTTTTCTGTCATAGAACCAAAGCAGTTTACATATTATATACAGGTACTTTCTCTGTCCCTAGTGATCTCACAACCTACGTTTTTGTATCTAATAAAAATATTGCATCTTCTGCTTTATCTATGCCACACCAGTCCAGGCCAGTGGAATGTATTAAAACCTTGCCCTAAGCTAGGCTGGAGAAGGCAGCAGCTGCCTTTTATGGTATTGCACCGATAGCATACAGCTTTCTCCACTGCCTGTGAGTCCATGCCTCCATTTTGATGCCAGATGCTATAATGGATACCCAACCAGTATGTTCTGGCATGATGTCTGTTCACACATGCAACTGCTATAGTTTCTGCTCAGCAGTCTCTTATCATTTGCTGAGTTGTTTTAATGCAGGCCCAACAACTAACTAACTGTCTGTGACTGTGGAAATTCCAGGTCACAAGTACCCAGAAGATCCCAAAAAGTAGATCTGTTTCTCATAGCGTATTCCCTGGGATAAGCAAGAGCTTTCCCAGTCTACCTGATGTTTCCTCAACAATTTGGCCATACCTCTTTTGAACCCCCCCCCCCCCCCCCCCATGTTAGCTTTGGATTTGAATTTAGTTCATCCCTTTTCCGTAACAGTTTAAGGCAAGTCATATTCAGGTACAGTAGATGTTTTCCTGTCCCCAAAGAGCTCACAATCTAAATTTATACTTGTGGCAGTGGAGGGTTAAGTTACTTGCCTCATGGCTTTCAGCCCACTCTTCTAACCATTAGACTACTCTTGCACTGGATAGCTGTACCCTGGAATCTGCGGCAATGGAGGGTTAAGTGACTTGCCTCATGGCTTTCAGCCCACTCGTCTAACCATTAGACTACTCTTGCACTGGATAGCTGTACCCTGGAATCTGCGGCAATGGAGGGTTAAGTGACTTGCCTCATGGCTTTCAGCCCACTCTTCTAACCATTTAGACTACTCTTGCACTGGATAGCTGTACCCTGGAATCTGCGGCAATGGAGGGTTAAGTGACTTGCCTCATGGCTTTCAGCCCACTCTTCTAACCATTAGACTACTCTTGCACTGGATAGCTGTACCCTGGAATCTGCGGCAATGGAGGGTTAAGTGACTTGCCTCATGGCTTTCAGCCCACTCTTCTAACCATTAGCCTACTCTTGCACTGGATAGCTGTACCCTGGAATCTGCGGCAATGGAGGGTTAAATGACTTGCCTCATGGCTTTCAGCCTACTCTTCTAACCACTAGACTTCTCTTGCACTGGATAGCTGTACCCTGGAATCTGCGGCAATGGAGGGTTAAGTGACTTGCCTCATGGCTTTCAGCCCACTCTTCTAACCATTTAGACTACTCTTGCACTGGATAGCTGTACCCTGGAATCTGCTGCTTCATATTCTTCCTTTGCATGCAACTTCATACTTATTTGTTGCTCCTCGCTGGTATTTCCTGTGCTGGCCAGCTCAGCCTAGCACTTTAATCTGCCCTAGTGGTCCTACTGGCCCTGCCGTGGAGGAGGCTTCTGCCTCTGGGTTTTTCTGGGCCTTGCAACAACAACACTGTCTTCTTCCTTTTTAACCTCTGAATATTTTTCCCAATAATTTTGATTTCAAGCAGAAAGCCCTAAGGATCTTGTTTGGCCTTAAGGGGCCCTGCAGCAGAGTTTCCAAGAATGGGAGAGGGGGCAGGAATACAGCCCATCACTAAATGAGACGAGCTACAGTAAACCCCCTATTGCCCCAGGCCAATGGATCTGTACAGCAGACACAACAGTCAGTTTATTGTTCGATTTATAGTTTATTGGTATTTAATATACCGTCTTTCAGAGCAAATAGCAAATAGAAAAGCAGTTTACTATAAATCAAATCAAGGCAGAAAAGGACTTCATAATCTAGATAGGGTAGCACATAAGTGAATCAGCAAATACAAGATGGTAAAGAATACAGAAGAATTAAAAAAAAAACAACAACCCTATAGGACAGTTTGTCCTTCCAGAGCCTTCTTTGTCCTTGTTGAACAAGTTCAGATGTTTGTCCACCTGCTGGAGACATAGGGGCTCATTTTCAAAGCATTTAGACTTACAAAGTTTCATAGAGGGTTATTTTCGATATGAGTCTAAGTCCAACTTTGGATGTTTTGCACAAAATGTCCAAAATCAGAATAGGAAAGGTCATTTTTGAAAAAGAATAACGTCTTCTTCTTTTTTTTTTACGAACAAGGTTTTGTGCTTTGGACATTTTGTTTTTTGGTCCAGTTTCGAAAAAGAAAATCGAATAAGTGCAAAACGTAGAAAATCAAGCCATTGTGATGTAGGAGGAGCCAGCATTTTTAGCAGACTGGTTCCCCAGACATCCCAGGAGAGCAATGGGGCACCCTAGAGGGCACTTCTGTGCATGTCATAAAAATGTTATAAAAATGCTCCCAGGTACACATCTCACCTTTTTTCCCTTATCTTGTCCCCTGAGCCCTCCAAAATCCACCCCAAACCTACTGCCCCCCACTGCACACCATTCTAGTTTGTGTATGCAATTAAGAAACGGTATAAAAAATAAATAAACGATAAACAATACAATACCCCTTATGGTTGAAGGAGAGACCTATATGTGGGTATAGTAGGGTTTTAGTGATTTGGGGAGGGTCACAGTTTCCACTACAAGTGTGACAGGTAGAGGGAGAGTGGGACTCAAGTCCCCCACTCCACAGTGCAATGCACCGACTACTACACTACTCAAGGGACCTTCATGCTGCTCTAATAGACCTGGCTATAACATCTGAGGCTATCATAGATGCTGGTAAGTCATATTTGTATTCACAAATTTAGGGGTAGGAGGGGTCGGTTATGACTGGGAGGTATTGGGGGGGTCATCCCTGATTCCTTTCAGTGGTCATCTGGTCATTTAGGGCACCTTTTTGTGCCTTATTCGGTATAAGGTCTAGATGAAAACATCTTAGTTTTAGTTTTGTTTTGTACCATCAAGGCTGAAAAATGTCTAAGTCTTAGGAATGCCCAGATGGGTGCCCTTCTCCTTCGAAAATAAGCAGGTAGGGCACTCCAGAAACCTCCAACCCTGTCTACTCTCGACTTTGACTCACCTTACTCTTGCATATATCATACTTTCACCCTGTCCACTTACACATATTCAGACACACAACACATCAACTCAGACACCTCATTCACCTCTCCCCATACCTATGCTCCTTCCATACTCAGTTATATACGCACATATGTACATAAATACATACATACATACATGTGGGGGGCAGAGGTTTGGTCTGGTGTCCATCTAGGATCACAGGGAACATACATGGTGATCAAAGAATTTGTTTTCAGGCGTATAAGCTGAGCCATTTTTGGTTTAACTTCATTGCATGCATTGAGATGCAGTCTTATTTTTCTTTGGAAAATCATACATACTTCATACATACATACAACGAGGAAAACCAGGGCTAGATTAATCTGTTCCTTTTGGCATGGAGTTTTATGAACACTATAGGAATATACCATGGGATTGTTCATAGTTTTTTTCTGTTTAAGCAATGTCTCTTTGCCAACTTTTCAATCACATCATATTTATTATTCTGTTTATTTAACAGTGGTATTATAAATAAACATTTGGAAGGTAAGAGGCACAATAGATGCTGTAAAATAAATATGGCAAATGAAATGCTTTATGTTTGTACTAAGTAGTTTTATCACTAGATGTCAGTATTTTGTTCAGAACAAAAGGAATACTTCAATCAATGCAACAATCTTCCCTAAAACCAAACCAACTAAAACCATTTATGGTCATTTTTAAAGCCAAACCTTTCTATACTATTAAATGAAGAGAAAGTAACCTAATAATCTTAAATCCTTTAAATTAAACTGCAGTTTACAGAACATTATTGCACATAAAACCCAATTGTAAATTATATGTTGCTGAATACCAAGGTATGAATTTAAGTGATGTGTTTCTTCATCAGTTCCTCACCTTCTGGCTCACTGGCATTTCATCTAATCTTTTCCCATGGGAAAATGGCTGCAGGTCAAGTATCTGCCTGAGCTCTGTGATAAAAGCTTCATCCCAATGCTATGCCTTGGGGACAAATTCTCTGTGAACAAAGATCCAAAGTGGAAACATGATTTTAGATTAGAATCTCTCAACTAACATTTAAATGTGTCTTCTACTTGTAAAACTGGGAATAAATATCATGTAGCCCAATTGAAGAAGTCATGAAGAATGAAGCAAAATTAAAGAGCACATAATTAAGCCCCAAGAGCATATTATTATTTCATTTTTAGTGTTGAGTATGCTGTGGTTTGAAATTCTTCTTCTAAAAAAAAAAAAAAAAAAAGAATTAAACATTCAAAAATGAAAATGCAGAAAGCACAGTTACTGAGCTGGGAGCAGCGAGAATTACTCAAGCTAAAGTACTGATACATTGTACTCTAAGAAATAGGGTGAGACTGAATCTTATTTCAGGTTTTAGGAAGATGTTAACAATATTAATAGCAACAAATATTTTCAGCTAAGTTTCATTGGGAAAAGCATTTCCTTTGTTCCTGTCGGTGTGGTTTCTCAGACCGCCTTTTGTCAAGTAATTTCATTGAGCTGGCCAATTTGTCTCTGTTCTAGGGTATTCTGACAGCTGTAATCATTATTTTCCTGAGCATGTGAAAGTTAGGGTGGAAGGGGCTGGTGAACAGTCCTGGTATCGATTACAGTGTGTCAGCAGTGCATGCAGACACACAGCATTACAATAATCTGAGCCAGCAGGATTTCCACTAAGATTCAAGTCCCAGCAATGTACTGAAGAAAGGAATTACTAACTGGCGTGTGGCCAGTCTGCTGTACTAGCTATGCATTTAGGAAATTACTAGAGGCTTCTGGATGTTTATTTGTGTGCTGGAACAGTGGCATGCAGAACCCAAAGACCCATTTGGGATGTAATTCCAAAAGTCTGGCTGTTGCTAGGGGTGTCATAACTTTTTGAGATTATTGAGTAAATTTATTTTCTATTTTTAACATTGAATTAGGGCCACAGAGCCATATTTTTGCTGGTGAAGAGCCCTGTTGCTATGGCAACAATATTATCTCATGTTAAAATCATGCTTGGTGTTACCAAAGGTGGCAAGGTCCTAATTTATGTACATTAGAGACCTACAAACCAGGCTGACTAAAACTAGAGGAATTATATCAGCATTACAAATATTCTGTGTGCCACAAATGATTAAAAAAAAAAATCTTGCCTGGTGAATTTACTCACTTCCTTGATTTTTAGAAAGCTAAATCCAGGGAATTAAGGTGACTTAAAGGTTTCCACAGTGTATACACATTTTCTTGTACCGAAAAGCAGTGGGTGGCCTGAATTGTTCAGAATTAATCCTCCACCCTATGGGTGCACAGACCAAAGTAGGAAATAGAGTAGTAGGAAGCGCTCTAGGCTGCTCTGCTCATTCACAACCTGAGAATGTGGGACGGTTTCCAGGAAGTAAATAGAGGTGTTCAATACACTACTGCTCATGGCAACACTTGCCTTTATTTACTGCTTTTCAAGATTGCTTTTCTTTTCAGCTCTCAGTCCTTACTGTATGAATGGAAATAAAGAGCAGCACGCACTCATTCTGATTCATGAAATCAGGTAGCCAATCACTCATTTACCTCTCACACAGCATTACAATTCTCATGGTGTTTGCTTAGGGTCTGGTTCCACAGTAATATACTTGATAACATAGTAGATGATAACAACAACAAAAAGACAAATTGGCCCATCCAGTGGTTCTTATGTCCATACTGCTAAGGAAAAGGGAACATCTTAGTTACCTGCTGCAGAGTATGATCTTTTATAACATTTTTCCTTTTCCAGGAGTCTTTCTCATTTTCCTCCTTTGTTCTCCACCATTGAGGGTGACAAAGCACTCAGGATCCCCAGTTAGTTCCCTGCAGTACTCAGTATTCAGATGCCTAACAAAAAAGTTTTATAATGATCAAACTAGCCAGCAATATAGGGTGGCCATTCCCTGCTCATCCAGCTTTCCAAGTCCCCTGTGTAGCTTGCCAGGCTATGTGTGCACCTGCCAGTCTGCCAGGAATTCTAGTTGTTACTGAACTTGCAGCCTGCTGGATAGAGTCAGTTGTTAGTGTAAGGCCTTACTGCAAAACTTAATAAAGAATGTATTCCACTATAGCAGTGGCATACCAAGGAGGAGGCGGCGGGGGCGGTCTGCCCCGGGTGCATGCCGCTGGGGGGGTGCCGCACGCCTGTGGGCTCCGCTCGTTCCCTGCTCCCTCTGCCCCGGAACAGGTTACTTCCTGTTCCAGGGCAGAGGGAGCAGGGAATGAGCAGAGAGAAAAGGCGTGCGATGGTTCCGAGTCCCCTCTCCCGCCAGCCAACCTTCTGCACATCCACACGTCACCTCTTCCTCCTACGCCGCTTGTCTCAGGCCGGGACTCCTGCGCCGCGCTCCAGCCACCGCTCCGCCATCTTCTAGGCCCACTGCTGGCGCGTTGTTGTGTGAGCAGCTGGGGAGGCGGGAGATACGTGAGCGGAGAGGCGGAGCTGAACCCCCCTCATTGACCTAGCGACTCGAGTAAGTACCGCCTCTCCAGTGGGAGCTGCAGGGCCAGAATCAGGGCAGGTGGGGCACCCCAGGTCGGGCATGGGGGAAGCGCTGGGGCTGTTGTCTAATTAATCCCCACGCTTCTTTTTTACACAAAAGGTGAGCAGCCACCCATCGAGGGAGGGAGAGCACCCCCCCAAGCAGGTAAAAATGCACCCGGGGGTGTTCTTTCGCCGGGGGGGGGGGGGGGGTCGCGCTGCACCCGGGGGGGGGGGGCGCATCGGCGATCTGCCCCGGGTGTCAGCCACCCTAGGAACACCACTGCACTATAGGGCCATGTTAGTTAGTGTAGAAGAATGTGCAATCTATCCATAGAACCCCCACTGCTTCACAAACAGCTGAAGAGAGATTTGAACCTGGGCCCCCTGATTCTCAACCCGCTGCCCTATTAAGCGATCCCTCTGCTCTACATGAACATCTGTGTGGTCGTTCCTATGCTGCCATAGAGATGCTATGTCCCTTGTCCTCCTCCCCCCCCCTCCCCCAATTCATAACTTGTAAGTTTTTCAGTTTGTGAAATGGATGTGCATGTTGAATGTTTCCAGGACCTGGACATCCATCTCACGTGTATTTTAGAACAGGCTGTATCCTGTCCTAAAATACATGTGAGTTAGACATCCATTAGTGATGTTCTGACTTGGAGGTCCATATTCTCAGTTAGTTGTCCTTTCTAAAATGGCACTCCACATCTCTCCTATCGATAACATAAGAATTTCCATAATGTGTCAGACCAAAGGTCCATCATGTCCAGTATCCTGCTTCCAATAGTGGCCAATCCAGGTTAAAAATACCTGAGAGGATCCCTAAAAGTAGTAAGATTCCAAGCCTCTTACCCCCAGGAGTATGCAGGTTGTGAACCAGACAGACTCAACATCGAACCACTGATAGTACGTTTTTTTTCAATGCAGCCCAACATTGAAATTAATTTGGCACTCCTACCTTACATATATGTGTGTAAATGTGTAGTTAGGCATGTTACTGAAAATTTAATTGAAAGCATCTTTTGAAAATACTTTTGTTATTTTCATTAATATTTCTTTCATTGTTAATTTTAGCTTTCCTGATAATTTTACTCTTTTTTTTTTGCATGCTTTGTAGTTTAGTAATGCTTTCTGTGTCCATTTCTCTTTCATTTTCTAAAATATATTCCTTTTTTTATATTGTTTTCCTGAACTTCAGAAACAGAAGGCTCATTTTCAAAGCATATAAACTTACAAAGCTACATAGGTTGCTATTTAACTTTGTAAGTCTAAGGAGGTCTTTTGCTAAAAATTAACTCGAGTTATCTGCAGCAGGGCCCATAGGAATAAAATTAGACCTGCTGCAGATAACTCGAGCTAACCTTTAGTAAAAGATCCCCTAAGTGCTTTGAAAATACACCTCAGAGTAGCATAGTAGATGATGACAGATAAAGATGAAATTGGCCTATTCTGTTTGCCCAATTGAGATTCTTCCACTTTGGGAAGACAACCATACAAATTCTCATATAAAGCTTAACACCAGCTCCATCCCCCTATCCATCTTGTCTTTTTACCTAAAGTCTGAACTCTTTACCTACCACTGCCTTCTATATTTGGTTCAAGTAGCGAAGAAAATTCTGCCCAAGGAACCCCTGCAGCACAGGGGGCCTAAGGAAGAAGGGGTGCTGACTAGCACTTGTCCCTGATCGTTGGCAGCAGACACTCATTACTTTGGGGGCCCTTTTACAATGTCTTGCTTGGGGATCCTTAATTTAAACTTCTGCCACTAGTTCTAAGCATGCCCAAAAACCAGTCAAAATTGATGCCTCCACCACTTCTACTTGAAAGAAATTTCAGGCCATATCATTTTAAAATTAGATTTTTTTCAAGATGCATATGCAAACAAAATTGATAAAAATAAATGTGTTACCTGCCCTGGGGTTTGGTGGGCTCTGGGAAATGATGTTGGTTCTAGGTTGGGCTTGGGGAATCCCAGTCTAATTCAGGGCTAGTCCAGGCTGACTGGGCATCATAAGGACCCATTTTGGGTTCAAAGAAGGTCTGGGAGTTGTGGGTTTTCAGACATTGCAGGCGCATCTGACTGTGATGGTGTACCTGCCATGAGTGAGGTGCAGTCAGGAGCGAGGCAGCCAGGAGAGTGGTTGGATTGGGGCCAGGAGCCGGAGCTCTGGCACAGGTGTGGTTTTTCATCTATTCACATTTGTGCAAGTCAAGCTCCATTGGGCCCAAAATGAAGCTGGTGCCTCAATTTTTATCCCTGTCTGGCGAGTTTCCATATTGGGTCGTGAGTAACTTCCACTGGTGTCAGGGGTCCATCTGGACCAGTCCTGTTGGTGGGGGCAACCTGAAGATGGGCCTGGGACCCATGTAAGGTGCCTCCTGGGGCTCTTTCATTTTAATTATGGGCAGTGTTTGGTTAATGATTACTGGTTGAGGTCTCTGGGGGTCCCAGGGTGATGAGTCATGGGGTCTAGAGTGTCTATGGGTATATATTAAAGAGGGTATTTTGGTTGCAGGGGACTGGCACTCTTTAAAATGCACATTTGGAAATTCTATCAGTTATGGTCATGAGAAAAGAATTTATTGTCATTTTTCACATGGCCATTAAGGGTTTCCAATATGTTTTTTGGTAATTTGGAGGGAAAATGCATGATATTGGGAAAATGTTTATTTTTAAAATTAAAAATTAAAGGAACTTTTGTATGAGTGTGATGTGACAGAGTAGTGAATTTGGTAACATTTTTATTAATTTTGTGGTAAAGCTGTAAAAATTACATTTTTCCTGTTATAGTCAGTGGAAATCTAGGATTTCAAAATGGAGCTGGGTACTCTCAAATTTGAGTTATATAAGTAGATAAGTACATGAATGTTGCCATACTGGGACAGACCAAAGGTCCTTCAAGTCCAGCATCCTGTTTCCAACAGTGGCTAATCCAGGTTGCAAGTACCTGGCAAAATCCCAAAACAGTATAATACATTTTAGGCTGCTTATCCTAGAAATAAGCAGTGGATTTTCCCCAAGTCCATCTTAATAATGACTTATGGACTTTTCTTTTAGGAAGCTATCCAAACCCTTTTTAAACCCTGCTAACTGCTTTTACCACATTGTCTGGCAACAAATTCCAGAGTTCAATTACATGTTGAGTGAATCAATAGAAATCAAACAAAATAAAACATGGAAAAGAAAATAAGATGACACCTTTTTTATTGGACATAACTTAATACATTTCTTGATTAGCTTTCGAAGGTTGCCCTTCTTCGTCAGATCGGAAATAAGCAAATGTGCTAGCTGACAGTGTATATAAGTGAAAACATTCAAGCATTACTATGACAGTCTGACAGGGTAAGAGGATGGGGGTGGGTCGGAGGTATGCATGGGGACATCAAAGCATATCATTGATATTCTAACAGGATGGGTGTGGATAGGTGAGGGGTGGGGTGATCAACAGAGACATACAGCTTTATGGTTTATAATGGGCTAGGAACCCCAGATCCTTGTTAAGTAAACTTCCATCACAGACTGAAAAGGAACAGAAGGGCACACATCCCTGTAATTTATCCAGTTGCAAACTATGCCAAAATATTTCACAGGACCCCACAGTTATCCACAAAGGAAAGATATTCAACGTAAAGGGATCTTTCACTTGCTCATCTTCTAATGTGGTATATATCATTCAGTGTAAAAAATGTAACGAAGGATGCTATATTGGAGAAACAGGCCAGATGCTTAAGACAAGATTCAATTTACATAGACATCACATGAACAATACAGCCAGTAGGGCCCCCACCCCGGTGGGACAGCACTTCACAGAACCAGGACACTGTACCAGTGATTTCACAGTGAGAATACTGAAAGGTAACTTTAAAACCATACAAGAACATAAGACCTTTGAAGTCAGAATGATTGAATATTTTAACACCCAAAAGAAAGGACTTAACAAGGATCTGGGGTTCCTAGCCCATTATAAACCATAAAGCTGTATGTCTCTGTTGATCACCCCACCCCTCACCTATCCACACCCATCCTGTTAGAATATCAATGATATGCTTTGATGTCCCCATGCATACCTCCGACCAGGGGCGTATCTGGAATCCGGCGGTAGGGGGGGCCAGAGCCAGAGAGGGGGGGCACATTTTTGCCTCCCCCCCCCCCCCGCCGCCGCCGCCGCCGCCGCCGCCTCTCTCCACTCCCTCCCCGCCGTCAACCCTCCCCCGCTGCTTACTTTTGCTGGCGGGGTCCGACCCGCAATCTCCATATTTCGGCTTCCTCCGTGGCCATGTGCTTCCAGGAAGTAACGCTGCAGCGCTGATTCGTTGAATCTAGTTCGGCGTCTGACGTGTGGGACGTCAGACGCCGAACTAGATTCAACGAATCAGCGCTGCAGCGTTACTTCCTGGAAGCACATGGCCACGGAGGAAGCCGAAATATGGAGATTGCGGGTCGGACCCCGCCAGCAAAAGTAAGCAGCGGGGGAGGGTTGACGGCGGGGAGGGGGGCCAGGGCGAAATCTGCGGGGGCCCAGGCCCCTGTGGCCCCACGCAGATACGCCCCTGCCTCCGACCCACACCCATCCTCCCACCCTGTCAGACTGTCATAGTAATGCTTGAATGTTTTCACTTATATACACTGTCAGCTAGCACATTTGCTTATTTCCGATCTGACGAAGAAGGGCAACCTTCGAAAGCTAATCAAGAAATGTATTAAGTTATGTCCAATAAAAAAGGTATCATCTTATTTTCTTTTCCATGTTTTATTTTGTTTGATTTCTATTGATAACCTTAAGAGTGGACTAACACGGCTACCACACTCCTCTACTATGTTGAGTGAAGAAATATTTTCTCCGATTTGTTTTAAATTTACTACTTTGTAGCTTCATTGTGTCCCCCCTAGTCCTAGTATTTTCAGAAAGAGTAAATAAGAGATTCATGTCTACCCATTCCACTCCACTCATTATTTTATATACTGTATCTCTATCATATCTCCCCTCAGCTGTCTTTTCTCCATGCTGAAGAGGCCTAGCCACTTCAGCCTTTTCTCATAGGGAAGTTCGATTCCCATTTCAGGCACAGGCAGCTCCTTGTGACTCTGGGCAAGTCACTTAACCCTCCATTGCCCCATGTAAGCCGCATTGAGCCTGCCATGAGTGGGAAAGCGCGGGATACAAATGTAACAAAAAAAAAGTCGTACCATCCTCTTTATCATTTTCGGCACCCTTCTCTGTACCTTTTCTAATTCCACTATATCTTTTTTTGAGATGCGGTAACCAGAATTGGACACAGTATTTAAGGTGCGATTGCACCATAAAGTGATACAAAGGCATTATAATGTCCTCATTTTCATTTCCAGTTCTTTCCTAATAATACCTAACATTCTTTTTGCTTTCTTAGCTGCACATTGAGCAGAGGATTTCAACGTATCATCAATGATGACACCCAGATCCCTTTCCTGGTCAGTGACTTCTAAGGTGGAACCTTGCATCACGTAACTATAGCTCGGGTTCCTCTTTCCCATATGCATCACTTTGCACATCATCTGCCATTTGGATGCCTAGTCTCCCAGTCTCGTAAAGTCTTCTTGTAATTTTCACAATCCTATTGTGATCTAACAACTTTGAATAACTTTGTGTTATTCCCTGGGGAACCCCACCATCTACCCTTCTCCATTGACAATACTGACCATTAAACCCTACTCTCTGTTTTCTAACTTTTAACCAGTTTTTAATCCACAAAAGTACAGTATCTCCTATCCCATGACTTTCCAATTTCCTCTAAAATTGCCCCCCCCCCCCAATGCAAAAATATTGTCCTTAAAAGAAGGAATGAAAACTGATTGGGGATTATGTTTTCGTGAGGGTATTTATATCCCTTACAAAACCATTGTGCTAGTTTGTGTTGTTTCATGAAAGAATCCTGAAAAACACAGGAAAAAGTAGTTTGCTGATGTTGTCATGTCAGCTGTGGTCTGATTCATTCATTTATCCTTCCTGTGCTCACGGCCATGTACTGGGTGGAAATCAGTCTCTTGTGCTCCTCTTCTGTCACTTGCAGCTGCCTCCATCTGCTCTAGAATGCAGAGATTTACTGCTCTGCTCTCACAGTTGTCTGGTATATGAGCGATTACCTTGTTAAAAGGAAGTAGTTCAATTCATTTTCAGTTGCACGTGATCTTCTTTGAACCAGACATCTTATTATGTATCTAAAATTTCAAATACAAACGTGAATCTTCCTTCTGATCATAATTAAGCCATTACCAGTGCACTAATGACATGCCTATCCCAGATCCGCTGAAAGTGAAGACAACTTTTGGCAAACTTTTAATAAGCTTATAAAAGCTTCTTGGGAATCTAAAAAGTTCATTTTTAAAAAAAAAGTAGGGGCTCTTTTGCTAAAGTTTAGTGTGTACTAATGGTCATTATTAGTATATGCTAAGTGCCACATGGCCCATTGGTATAAAATAGGACACTAAACATAGTACATGTTAAGCTTTAGTAAAGGGCTCCTTAGGTTCTATTCACATCGGTCAAGTGGATTTACATTTGTGACACATTACATATGTGTAAGTGGCTATTTTAGAAAAGGTGTCACTTATTCATGTACACGTTGACATGCAGAATTCTGTGCGTAGGAAAAAGATGCATTTACCTTAGTCATTTTATACATCACCTTGCGTAAAATGACCTACTTGAAGTCCCACCTGGGTTTGGAGCAGTGCATGTTGGTTGAAATTTCATCACCTTTTAGAGTCATAAGTCTACCTCCTATGGGACAAAGTTTGACTTTGTAAGGAAGGTTCCCTTCTTCATGTCTATTCTGCATATACGTTTATAAAATTTGCCACATATATTTATAAATGGTATTGTAACATGGGGTTAGGGAAAGAAGGAAAAAACAAAGTGGTAAAATGGGGATTTACTTGTGCTGGTGAACATTCTGCCAGTCAGCAATGTAGCTTAGAATTTTGAGAAGGGTTTTGGAATGGGAAGCTAAGGAGGGGTTACCTGGGAGACGGGGCTGGCTGGCAGTTGCAGAGAGGTTCTGGCAACTGAAGAGAGTGGATGTGCTGTTTGATGTGGGACAGGCAGTGTGGAATTGAAGGAAATTAAAAGTTTTAGGAAGTGAGTTTGGCTGGCAGTGAAAGTATTTAGGTGAGAGTGATAGTAAAAGTGAGATTGAGAAAGGGAGATTTGGGAATTTTGTGTAAATGTGGAGTGAATGGTGAAGAGAGTGTGTTGGACAGTCTGAGAGAGAGGAGGTGTACTTGGTGATGTGGAGAATTTTATGGTGTGAGAGTTTTTAATTTGAGAGATTTTATAGTGAAATTGGTTAAGGCTTAGTGGGAAGGTTACAGGTTAAAAGAGAAGATTTTTAGGGTGTTTTAGTGGGAAGTTTGGGATTTTTGGGGTTAAGGGGCTAATTATAAGGGAAACAGGGGAAGGGTCTAGAAAGGATTGTTTAGGAAATAGTGTATTTAAGCAAGAGTTAAGCATATAGGGATAGGGGTTAAGTAGGGGTTAAGTTGTGGGTTAATAGGGTCACAGCTTAGTTTTAAATTGAAGGGAATGTGGAAGGAGGATATGTGTGTTGTGAATAAATGGTGAAAAGAAGAAGACTGCCAAACACACCTGTGTTAGTGCTAGTTAGGGAATAAAAAAAGTTTAGGTAGAGAAGGAAAGGATCTGACAGAGAGGGAATCTGAAATTATTTTTTATTTCTTCAGCTAGAAGGCCACAGTGAAAAAAAACATTTGCTTCCCTGAAGTGCAGAATCCTTATGGACTTAAACAGAGTAGCTAGGGTCTTGCTTCCATTTACTTTAAATTTAAGGAAAGGTTTAGGAAGAAGAGTCGTGTACACATTCTTCTGAAGACGACTGCAAGGGCCCCGACGCAAGAAAGATTTCGCTGCACGTTTGGGAGAAAAGAAGTCTGAAGCATCAGCAGCTAAGTGACTGTGGGAAAAAACCGGGACTGGGGTAAAGGATAAGGGAAAAGTGAGAGAGACTTACCTGGGAAGGGAAAAGGAAAAGAGAAAGGAAATAAATAAAGCACTTACCTGTTCCTGTAAAAAGTGAATGGAGACATCTCCTGAAAAACATAAAAGTTGACTCAAAGTATCAAATTCAGAAAGAAAGTTAACCAAAGGGGCATTAAGAAGAGTTTAAAAGGGGAACAGAACTAAGGAAAAAGAAATGTAATACTTATCTGACTTCTTTAATCTGATGCAGAGGTGTGAACTCCTGGAAAGAAAAGAAAGTATTTGTTTTAGTTAACTGTTGGGTTTGTTGTACAAATTTTAATTGCATTGAAATTACTTTGTCTATTTCACTGAAAAAGGGATAACAATAAATGTTACTTTGTTATTGATAAAAAAAACCTGTTGCTGTCTGGGTTTGTACGCTCAAGCAAGCAAGTATCCTGAAATTTAGTTTCATTTCCTCACTGAGTCCGAGTGGCTGAGTGACGTGGTTAGTTATTGTACCCACTCCTCATTCTTGGTGTCAGGTGTTCCAACCAGGCTGGCACGACTACAACCATCAGGCTGTTGGAACACCGTCATCTTATACATCACACTCAAGAGTGTAGGGTGGGTAACAATTGGCGTAGTCGGCAGGATTTTTCCTGTTTTGGGGGGTAACCAGTGGGGTAATCTGCAAATACAGAAGTGTGTATTGTGTTGTGGGAATTTGGGAAAAGGGGAATTGACTAATTTTCCATTTTAGAGCTTCCAGTGGGACGGTATAGCTGATTTAATAAAGTTATTTGGAAAAAAAAGGGTCTGAGTTTTTGTCTCCTGGGGCCTCTGTTTCTGCAACAAACCCAGTCTCCGGAGAGAAGAAAGAGAAGATGGAAGGGGAAGCCGCCATGGGAAGCCGTACCCTGCCACAAATTGTGACCCACACTGTGGTAATCCCGCAGGATAGAACCATGCCAGATTTTCACGGGTTCCCGAGAGGTCCCGATGACCTTAATGTAGAAGAATGGATCGAGAAGATGAAATCAAGATTGAGAATTTTAAGGGTTCCTGTAGAAGACCAGGTTGAGGTCATTCGTGATCACCTGAGGGGAATAGCACTGGACACAATCAAGTACTCCTTACCGAGAGATTATTCTGTGGAGGCCATTTATGATGTGCTCCGCCAGGTCTATGGAGACAAGGTGGCTCTGGGTCTTAGGATCCAGGAGTTTTATGATTACCGGCAGGGAGAACATGAATCCATCCGAGTGTTCGCCTACAAGCTACAAGAGAAGATGGAGATTATCATGAAGCGGGACAGAAGGAGGATGGGGAATGCCGAAGAATCGTTAAAAGAGCAATTCATAATTGGGCTGAGAGACGAAGCTTTGAAGAGAGAAATTTCAAAGCGGAGCGAGGACAATCCAGCCATGCCGTTCTCAGACCTGATGCAAGCTGCCATTCGGTGGGCAGGAGAGGAAAGAGAACAACCGCCAAAGAGGATTCTTCAAAGGAACCGGGAGGAAGCTGGCGATTACAGCCGTCCTGGGGAGTCAGCCACAGTTGTCATGATGCAACAAATGACCAACATGTTAGCCCGGATGTGTGAGCGTCAGGAGGTGGAATGGGACAGGCAGCGGAGAGAAAGAAATGACTGGAGGTATGCGAATCCCCCAAGGGAACGTGCAGGACCTAGCCAGAGCTGGGGGCCGACAAGAACACAGTCGGGGAAGATTATCTGCTTTCGGTGCTGGGAACCAGGGCATTTCGCAAGAGATTGCCAAAGTGAGAGCATCAGTAGACCTTATGCCGGACCAAAAAGGGAAGAACCAGCTGTACCAAGTACAAGTGGGAATTTCCCAAGGAATAGCAGTGTACGTGGTGATCCGGTAGAAACATCAAAGGGAAGTGATCCTCATGCGGTTGTCAGAATGCAAAGGAACTTGAATAGTATGGAGCCAAAGGAAGAAAAGCTTTTTGGAGAAAAAGCCGTTGGAGCCAGTCCGAAGCTTAAAGTGAAGATTGATAGTGTGGAGATGGTGTGCACAGTGGACACAGGATCTAGCGTCTCCACTATCATGGCCAGTTTTTTCTACAAAAACTTCAAAAACACTGATTGCCTGAAGGATGCTAGTCAGCTGACTTTGGTAGCAGTTAATGGGACTGAACTACCAGTACTAGGCTACATTGACGCCGACGTTCAATGTTTAGGACAGCGGGTGCCAGAAAGGTGCATTTTTATCGTGAAGGATAATTTCCAGGATGGGCAAGTGGACACTACTTCCTCACAAGGCATTGTGGGGATGAACGTCCTTCGACATCTGGAAGGGTTATTTAAGGACCTATCCCGTTTTATCCTGGAACCGATAAAGATAGCGGGAATCCTGTCCGAAATCACACAGAAACATTCCAACTCCAGAGAAAATGATGGAGGGGTAAAAGTGCAAGGGATCGCGAAGCAAATTATTCCAGTTATGTCTGAGAAAGCTGCCAGAAAAACTTCCGGAGTTTTATCAATGTCTGTCTCCAGAAAGATTACCTTTCCGAATAAGATTATGATAGCAAATACGATGGTCAAATCAAATCGAGTGAATTTTCTGGGAAAAATGAAAAATAGAGAAGTACGAGATGTCATAATCCCGGAAAGGACACAGTTCGCAGATGAGCTGCAAAAGGAGAAATCTAATGCTGAACCGGAGATCAGTAAAAAGGTTAAGAAGGGAGATTCAATGATAGTTCCGAGTCTGCTTCAAGAACAAGATAAGTTGCTTCTGGCAGTAAAGGAGGAGGCTGATCTGACAAAGGAGCAATGCAAACTGTTAACCCAGGTGCTCTTAACAGAGAAGCAGAAAAGCAGTTTGTTTGAGGCCAAGATGAGAGAACGGATCAGTACACTAGAGGAAGAACATGCAGCTTTACAGAACAAGATGCATACCAGATATCAGGACATCCAACAAATGCAGCTGACATTCAAACAAGTTAGTGCGCAGATGGAGAATCGGATCACTCACCTGGAACAAGAAAATGGTATCCTTCGAGACGCTGTTAGCGCTGCTACCAACCAAATGGAAAGCAAGCAGACTTCTGAACTTAATAAATTGCGGCAGAATTTTGCACAGCTCCTGAATGAGTTGGTTGAAAAGAATAGTAAAGCAGCTCAGGAGGAACTGCAAAAGAAAAGGGCAGAACAAGCAGTGGCACAGTTAACGGCTCAACAGCAAGAAGCTGAGAGAAGAAGGGAGGAAATTGAGATCTATTTAAGGAAAATGACAGTACAATATGAAGACATACGGGCTAAGTTGTTGGCCAAAGAGAATGAAATCAAGAGTCTACACAGTAAAATGACGGATACAGTTGTATCCAAACAACAGCTGGAACAAAGAATGATACAATTAATTGAAGAACAACAAGCAAGGGTGGAAGAAGATTCACACAGAATACAGATGCAGGAACGGGTGGAGAAGAAGGAGCTAATGAAAGTTCAGAAACAAAATTGTCCCACACAGGTGGCAGCCCAAGCCTCTACGTCAGTTACTGCGAGAGTACAACAGGTTGTTGCGGAGAAAGAGAGATTGGGTTTTGTTGTGGTGACAGAGGTTCTCGAGGCGATATAAAATTCAGGACCTCTGGGAGGCTCAACTGGATAAGCTGATACAAATTTTGGGAAGTAATGACAATGTTTTAAGAATAAGGAATGGAAACATGGGGAAAAATAATTTATAGAGACTTAGTGAAAAAATATGTTTTGGATGTTATGTCAGAAAATAATCTAATTCAGGATGTTGTTAATAAACAGAGAGATGACTTGTGTACAGCACCTGTATTAGATTGTCCGAAATATGGTTGGTACATTATATGTACTGATATAACTATTATACAGTGGGGGAAATAAGTATTTGATCCCTTGCTGATTTTGTAAGTTTGCCCACTGACAAAGACATGAGCAGCCCATAATTGAAGGGTAGGTTATTGGTAACAGTGAGAGATAGCACATCACAAATTAAATCCGGAAAATCACATTGTGGAAAGTATATGAATTTATTTGCATTCTGCAGAGGGAAATAAGTATTTGATCCCCCACCAACCAGTAAGAGATCTGGCCCCTACAGACCAGGTAGATGCTCCAAATCAACTCGTTACCTGCATGACAGACAGCTGTCGGCAATGGTCACCTGTATGAAAGACACCTGTCCACAGACTCAGTGAATCAGTCAGACTCTAACCTCTACAAAATGGCCAAGAGCAAGGAGCTGTCTAAGGATGTCAGGGACAAGATCATACACCTGCACAAGGCTGGAATGGGCTACAAAACCATCAGTAAGACGCTGGGCGAGAAGGAGACAACTGTTGGTGCCATAGTAAGAAAATGGAAGAAGTAGAAAATGACTGTCAATCGACAAAGATCTGGGGCTCCACGCAAAATCTCACCTCGTGGGGTATCCTTGATCATGAGGAAGGTTAGAAATCAGCCTACAACTACAAGGGGGGAACTTGTCAATGATCTCAAGGCAGCTGGGACCACTGTCACCACGAACACCATTGGTAACACATTACGACATAACGGATTGCAATCTTGCAGTGCCCGCAAGGTCCCCCTGCTCCGGAAGGCACATGTGACGGTCCGTCTGAAGTTTGCCAGTGAACACCTGGATGATGCCGAGAGTGATTGGGAGAAGGTGCTGTGGTCAGATGAGACAAAAATTGAGCTCTTTGGCATGAACTCAACTCGCCGTGTTTGGAGGAAGAGAAATGCTGCCTATGACCCAAAGAACACCGTCCCCACTGTCAAGCATGGAGGTGGAAATGTTATGTTTTGGGGGTGTTTCTCTGCTAAGGGCACAGGACTACTTCACCGCATCAATGGGAGAATGGATGGGGCCATGTACCGTACAATTCTGAGTGACAACCTCCTTCCCTCCGCCAGGGCCTTAAAAATGGGTCGTGGCTGGGTCTTCCAGCACGACAATGACCCAAAACATACAGCCAAGGCAACAAAGGAGTGGCTCAGGAAGAAGCACATTAGGGTCATGGAGTGGCCTAGCCAGTCACCAGACCTTAATCCCATTGAAAACTTATGGAGGGAGCTGAAGCTGCGAGTTGCCAAGCGACAGCCCAGAACTCTTAATGATTTAGAGATGATCTGCAAAGAGGAGTGGACCAAAATTCCTCCTGACATGTGTGCAAACCTCATCATCAACTACAGAAGACGTCTGACCGCTGTGCTTGCCAACAAGGGTTTTGCCACCAAGTATTAGGTCTTGTTTGCCAGAGGGATCAAATACTTATTTCCCTCTGCAGAATGCAAATAAATTCATATACTTTCCAAAATGTGATTTTCCGGATTTAATTTGTGATGTGCTATCTCTCACTGTTACCAATAACCTACCCTTCAATTATGGGCTGCTCATGTCTTTGTCAGTGGGCAAACTTACAAAATCAGCAAGGGATCAAATACTTATTTCCCCCACTGTACCTGCTGAGCCAGATTTTGAAAACACCCATAGTGTAAGAAGCTCTAGTAAGAGCGCTAAGGCAGTGCATTCTCCATATTTGAGTAGATGGTTGGAGGGAAGATTGAGGGTTGGAGGGAAATTTTTGTTTGATTGGTTGGTAGGGAATGGGAAAGAATGGGAGTAAGGATGTATTCTTTTGGTTGGGAGAAAAATTTAGAAAAGGGGGATCTGGGGGTTTGGGTAGAGGTGATGCGAGGATGAGTTAGTGTGATGAAATATTGGGGACAATATTTGTTTTCAGCATGGGTGAATGTAACATGGGGTTAGGGAAAGAAGGAAAAAACAAAGTGGTAAAATGGGGATTTACTTGTGCTGGTGAACATTCTGCCAGTCAGCAATGTAGCTTAGAATTTTGAGAAGGGTTTTGGAATGGGAAGCTAAGGAGGGGTTACCTGGGAGACAGGGCTGGCTGGCAGTTGCAGAGAGGTTCTGGCAACTGAAGAGAGTGGATGTGCTGTTTGATGTGGGACAGGCAGTGTGGAATTGAAGGAAATTAAAAGTTTTAGGAAGTGAGTTTGGCTGGCAGTGAAAGTATTTAGGTGAGAGTGATAGTAAAAGTGAGATTGAGAAAGGGAGATTTGGGAATTTTGTGTAAATGTGGAGTGAATGGTGAAGAGAGTGTGTTGGACAGTCTGAGAGAGAGGAGGTGTACTTGGTGATGTGGAGAATTTTATGGTGTTTGAGAGTTTTTAATTTGAGAGATTTTATAGTGAAATTGGTTAAGGCTTAGTGGGAAGGTTACAGGTTAAAAGAGAAGATTTTTAGGGTGTTTTAGTGGGAAGTTTGGGATTTTTGGGGTTAAGGGGCTAATTATAAGGGAAACAGGGGAAGGGTCTAGAAAGGATTGTTTAGGAAATAGTGTATTTAAGCAAGAGTTAAGCATACAGGGATAGGGGTTAAGTAGGGGTTAAGTTGTGGGTTAATAGGGTCACAGCTTAGTTTTAAATTGAAGGGAATGTGGAAGGAGGATATGTGTGTTGTGAATAAATGGTGAAAAGAAGAAGACTGCCAAACACACCTGTGTTAGTGCTAGTTAGGGAATAAAAAAAGTTTAGGTAGAGAAGGAAAGGATCTGACAGAGAGGGAATCTGAAATTATTTTTTTATTTCTTCAGCTAGAAGGCCACAGTGAAAAAAAACATTTGCTTCCCTGAAGTGCAGAATCCTTATGGACTTAAACAGAGTAGCTAGGGTCTTGCTTCCATTTACTTTAAATTTAAGGAAAGGTTTAGGAAGAAGAGTCGTGTACACATTCTTCTGAAGACGACTGCAAGGGCCCCGACGCAAGAAAGATTTCGCTGCACGTTTGGGAGAAAAGAAGTCTGAAGCATCAGCAGCTAAGTGACTGTGGGAAAAAACCGGGACTGGGGTAAAGGATAAGGGAAAAGTGAGAGAGACTTACCTGGGAAGGGAAAAGGAAAAGAGAAAGGAAATAAATAAAGCACTTACCTGTTCCTGTAACAAGTGAATGGAGACGTCTCCTGAAAAACATAAAAGTTGACTCAAAGTATCAAATTCAGAAAGAAAGTTAACCAAAGGGGCATTAAGAAGAGTTTAAAAGGGGAACAGAACTAAGGAAAAAGAAATGTAATACTTATCTGACTTCTTTAATCTGATGCAGAGGTGTGAACTCTTGGAAAGAAAAGAAAGTATTTGTTTTAGTTAACTGTTGGGTTTGTTGTACAAATTTTAATTGCATTGAAATTACTTTGTCTATTTCACTGAAAAAGGGATACTAATAAATGTTACTTTGTTATTGATAAAAAAACCTGTTGCTGTCTGGGTTTGTACGCTCAAGCAAGCAAGTATCCTGAAATTTAGTTTCATTTCCTCACTGAGTCCGAGTGGCTGAGTGACGTGGTTAGTTATTGTACCCACTCCTCATTCTTGGTGTCAGGTGTTCCGACCAGGCTGGCACGACTACAACCATCAGGCTGTTGGAACACCGTCATCTTATACATCACACTCAAGAGTGTAGGGTGGGTAACAGTATCACTTAGATGTGTACGTTGCCACTGGTTATAAAATAACATTACATACATACATATGTGAAGCCATTGTTTTGTGTGTGTACATTTATAAAATGTCCTTTCCTTTTCTGTATTGTTCCACATAAATGTCTCTTTTAAGACTTGCTTTTTTCATTGGCCTTCAGAGAGCCAGGCTCAGAGCTTTAGGAATGATTGCGTTGAACTGCCTTGCTCTAGATTGCTCAGCTTCATCATCTCCCATTTCATATTCTTCATCTTCATTGGAGTTTGATTATGGTATGTTGTCATTCTCAAGTAAGCCTGCGTTTTGAAAGCCATGGATAATGGTAGTTGGCTTCACAGCATTCCAAGCAATCTGTACCCAACAGCAAACTTCCGCATAAGTAGTGCACCGTTGTTTACCAGAAGGAGTGAATGAATTGAGTTCCTTCTTACATCCACTTATCCCACTATTTATAATGAGAGTTTTAAATGCGTGATTGATGGTGATGTCCAATGGTTGTAGCTTGCAAGTAAGTCTGTCAGGGATGGCAGCAATATGAGCACCAGTGTTATTTAACGTCATTCAAGTTTTTGGGCTGCCATTGAGTCAAATGTAAAGTAAAGACTTCTGAGCAAAAAATCCATCAGATTGAGCATAGAAGCACTTGTCAACCCACTCTTTCATAACCAATTAATTCATCCAGCCTTTATTGTTGACCATCACGACCACGACTTGAGGAAATTTTTTACGTGACACAGTTAAGCGTTTAAAAATGGCCAATGTTTTCAATTTCCTCAAATTGGCGTCACAGGCTAGTACAACAGTGAAACTGGTCCATTCATGGCCCATTGTTGTAATCGACACAATTTTGCTGCCTCATTCAGCAACTGTTCTAGTTGTTGGAGTGTTGAATGCTATAGGGAATTCATCCATATTATGAATGCTTCTCAATAAATGATTACCTTTAAGCCTCTCGCTTCTGATGAAATCACGGAAGTTAACATTTTTCTCTTCCCAATCTTCTGGTAGCCTCTGACCAATGGTGGTTCTGGCCCTGACAATTTCTATGCATAAATTTGTGAGTCCAATGGCTGATCATGTCAGTGGCAAACTCTTTGGCCTTTTGTTTGATGCTCATAGTTGAGATCACCCTGCAATTTTCTCTTTGTGATAGTAGCCATTGTTGCAAATTCACTTCAAGTTGAGGTCACTAGGCAGACTTTCTCTACAAGCACACTTCTTTGGCTTGAGTTTATTCAAGGTTTCTTCTTGGCAGTGCCATTTACGGACAGACTTCTCATCCACAGAAAATAAATGTCCAGCATCTCTGTTTCCATGTTCATTTGCATGCTTGATTACTGATAACTTAAAGTTGGACATATATGACTTCTATTTTGGCATAGTTAATGTAGGCCTTACGTATCTTCAATTAGAATTGAATTGTTGCCTTATAAAGCCAATTCCAGTTTGACTGAGGAGGGGCATTATCAGGGAGGGAGACCAATACTGACATCGCATGGCCTAGTTTTCTGCAAGGTATCTATGGAAAAAACACAGTCTAATATCTTGCTCATGTACATAACCCACAGGATATATAGGGGTACAGGGTATAAACAAACTTACATGCAAAGCAGGTTATACTTAGGTGCAGGTTATATATGTGAAAATATGGTAATGGAGTTCTTTTCTTTTATATACATTAGTATTGCTTTTGTAAACCACTTTGACCTGTTTGTCAGTAGAAGGCGGTATAGCAAATTTTAAATAAACCATAGATGATAATCATCTTTGGCTACAATATACATATTTTATTAAAGCCACAATACTCACCAAGCTTTCTGTAAAATATTGGCTTAGCTTTAAATGGGTGAGCATACTTGGATATATATTTCTCCAATATATATAAGCTATATAAAATTATCCTTCCAGTTGAGGATATATATACTATAGATATATAGCGTAAATGTGTGCATGTGTATCTATCTATCTATCTATCTATCTATCTATCTATCTATCTATCTATCTATCTATCTATCTATCTATCTATCTATCTAGTACTAGAATCTTTTGTCAAACATGCATAAGGATGCCAGGAAATACATGTCCAGTGGGAACAGCCACTTTAGTCAGAACTATATTCACAAAATGGCAGCATCACATGGGGTTTGAACATGTAAGTGCTGAATCTGTAATAGCTGAATGTACAAACTCTCGTTTGAAACATAAAGTCCTGTAGCTAATTTTTGTTTTCCTATCGCCTTCTAAATTTTGGTGACATCATTCTCTTTCATTTGATGCTATTGTTCATTGTGCCTTGAAGATTGTTCTGTTCCTTGTTTTCTTGTTGTAAGTAACTAAAAATTTCAGTAAAAACTAAGACTGGTCTAACATTTGGCAGTTACAATTAAATGTGAAGAACTGCAGATGGATTCACTTGGGAGTAAAAATCCAAAGGAGCTGTAGGTGCTAAGGGGTGAGAAGCTGATATGCATGGATAAGGAACAGGACCCTGTGGTGAAAATGTCTAAGGATCTCAAGGCCGCAAAGCAATGTGAAAAGGCAGTGGTCATAGCCAGAAGGATGTCAGGCTGCATAAAGAGAGGTTATGGCAGCCATTTTCTTGTGGCAGCTGCAAAGGACAGGAGCGAGTGGGCTTCGCTCCCTCCCCCATTGTACCCATTGGATCACCAGAGATAGAAGGTAGGCCCCAGGGGTCTATCTAGACTGAGGGGGGTGGGGGACACATTCTGAGGGGAGGGTTGTTTTTTTTTTTTACAGTTTCAGCCTGGAGGGGGAGGGTGTATGGGTGGAGTGGTGCTTGTTTGGGTGCTGGGAGGGGGCTTGGAGGGGGAAAAAAAAGTTACAAGGATCCAGGCCTAATTTTGGCCACTTAGCTATGTGGGTCCCGGTACTGAATATTGCTAGCACCTGCATAAGTGCTTCTCCCCAGTGTTGCCCCCTGTACCACACCCTGACCTGCCCACTTTCAACATGGGCAGAGACGATATTCAGCTGCACTGTCCAGTTTAGTGCCGCTGAATAACGGTGGTTAGACAGTTCAAAGCGATTTAAGCAGGCAAGAGTCCCTCCTGTCCACTATCATTTATTTATTTGGTCCATTTGTATCCCACATTTTCCCACCTATTTGCAGGCTTAATGTGGCTTACATAGTACCATAAAGGCATTTGCCAAGTTCAGTGGAGAAACAAATACAAGGTGATATTGTGGTTGAATAAGGCATCATGTGGTTAGTACCTAAATTTAAGAGCTAAAATGATAGAATGCTAGCATATATGTGGGTAAGTGTACAGGTGTAAGTGCTATAGATACAAATGATGGCTTACCACAGTCTATGCTAAAGTGTTCTGTGTTAGTTTTGCTATCTGTGCACACTAAGTGTGTGGTTTTTTTTGAGGGGGGAGGGAGTGTATCAGGGGGTGGAGAATGGGCATTAATGCACCAATCAGCCAGCACGCTGACATTACCACCATGCTAACTGGTTAGTACATCCATAACACAGGAGCCACTAGTGCTTCCCAAATAGGAGGCGACAAGTGTTCCCACTGCAATCCTTTCTACGTGGTCATGCACTAACATTACCTGAAAGCCAGAAAAAGAGAGAATAGAAAAAGGCCCAAATTTTCTGACCTGTGATGATGATTTATATCAGTTAATTAGTATCCAGTGGTAATTGTAACTCACTGAGATCCTTTCTCCACATGCTCTATGATGTCTGTTTCTATAAACATCCATAAATATTTATGACTTTTTTGCATAACGATTGGGCTTTTTATAACTATGTTTTACTATGTTAATAGTAAAATAACATGTCTTAACAGTAGTGCAAGTTGATAACTTCCCGCTTAAAATGGGGAATGCTTAGCCCTAGTCCCACCCAAAGATGCCCAGGCCACATTCCCTTCAGGCCACATGTTTTTCAGTTTTAGATGTGGTTTTCTAAAATTGGGATTTAGATGTGTTTGCAATATACACATTTAAATGCCAGTTTATGCACATCTAAAATGCAACTAGTGCTTCTAAAAGAAACATTTTAATTATACACAGAAATATATCAATAAACTTTACAGAGGTTTTGCTAGTAATCATTTCATTCTAGAAAGAGATAATATAAGAAGGCATATGCAAAGGTTATAATGAAGTGGACTTGATTGTCTTCAGGGAAAAGGATTCTATACTCGAGATGAAATTATGAAGCATTTAAGACTGCAACGATTACAACACACATGCATACACTGAAAGAAAAAGTAAGTTGGATACGTTTTTGGAGGGAAAAAGACTTTGCGGATATGATGTTATAATTAGACTCAAGAGAAAATGTTGATCCAGGAATCTCACTTGACAACCATATTTGGGTTTAAATATTTTTTTCTCTGTGCTTCAGAATTAGAAACATATGTGCAGCCTTTTCCCTTTCTTCTGGTTTACAATCTAGAAGAGTTTGCTTCTAGGCAATTAGAAGAAAGTTAGACTCAATGGAACTCTGGTCTTTTTCAACTTAATTAAATATATAATAAAATTATATTAATATTGCTAGTCACATTGCTTCCTCTCTCCA
The DNA here is from genome assembly GCF_901765095.1 of Microcaecilia unicolor. NCBI lineage: Eukaryota > Metazoa > Chordata > Amphibia > Gymnophiona > Siphonopidae > Microcaecilia > Microcaecilia unicolor. The sequence goes on from NC_044031.1 coordinate 87,712,616, forward strand.
AAGGAAGTTTGCGATTCGTTCCCCAAAGGGAATAGTGAAATTCAGTTTTACATTCCTAGCAAGCAATGCCAGACATATCCAGCTATAACAGACGATGTTCACTTATTCATTTCATCTCATTTCATCTCATTTCATCTCTGCAGGACATAATTTAAGGTAAAGGGAGTTTAATAAAAATCAATCAACTTATTTATAAAAAGATTAGTATTTAACGTGAACTCAACAAGGTCCTCCATTTTTTAAGTATCCTTACTTTTTGAAAAATCAAAAAACATACATTCATATACTATTTTTTCTAGTTTGCTTGAAAAATGTAAAAAAAAATAGTGAGTTCATTCTTTCCTTGAGGAGAAATTTTATTTTTTTCAGACTTATCTTGTCATTTCAAATACTTGGAATATTAATACACAAAGTTTCAGTTTTTTACTTGGTCTAGAAGGTTGTTCTGGTTTTCTTCTTTGCTGCTGTTGGATTGGAGGGGTTTCCTGGCAGTGCCCATCGTATTTCAAGCTGAAAAGGGACTTACTAGAGGCTAGATGCCTCCTCAGGAAGCACATGGAAGTTAATGGGTATATTGTTCTACCTTCTTTAAGAAAGGAAGAAATAAATAAATAGGTAAGAAATTTTAGAAGTTTGAGTGAAAGTCTTTTTTTTTTTAATTTTACACTTAAATATATCACCATACACAATAGGATGTAAAGAAGTACCTTCAACATTTTCATGCTAAATTAAGGGACTCTTTTACTGGTGTAGTCAATTTTGCACTTAATGCACAGTTAACACTAATATTACTGTGCAGTAAGTGCTAAGGCTGCTTGGTAAATGCAGGTGATAATGACATACTCAGTATCTGCCCTGTATTTACTATACAGGGTAGAGATTTACTGCACAGGCCCCCCAATACAGGCAGTGCCTGATTTGCCAGGCACTGCATGTAAAAGTAATGCAAGACACTATAAAAATAAAGAACTGCTACAGTGGCTCACCTAGCTCCCCATCCTCATCCCTTCCCTCAGATCCATCCCCTGCCTTACCCTCCCAACCCCAATCTCCCTCTTAAATACAACTTGCAGTCCCTATCCCCCTCCCAATCACTAGATGCAGCCCCAATGACTCTCCCAAGTACAAGTTGCAGCCCTGAATCCCTCCTGAGTACAAGTTGCAGCCCTGGTCCCCATCCCCCCAACATGAAGCCCTGTCACCAACAGTATTGCCTCTTCGTAGCTCTTCCTTCCCCTCCAACCTCTGCCTACCCACCAGGACATACCCAGGGGTCTGGCAATTCATTCCTATTGCCAAAGGTGACAGCAGTCCCTCTCCACTTCTGCCTGGATTGGCACCTCTTCCAAAATAGTGCCTACCCCCTAGCAGTAGTCTTACAGTACTACTGGCCCTAGCGATAGTACTGCAAGACTGCCGCTAGGGGGCAGGTGCCATTTTGGAGGGGGTGCTGACCTGGATGGCAGCAGAGAGGGATCTGTAGGAGTCAACAGTAATTACTCTGGCTACTGATGGACAGTGTAGGATAGAGATGTGTAAATACAAAGCAATCTACTTAGCTGTTCCAAGCTCTAACTCTTAAAATATGTTTCTATTACTGAACTACAAAGACATAACATATTGTAATAACAAACTGGCCAATATTCAGCTCGAGTTAACTAGCTAGGAATGGCTGCTGACTGGTTAACTCGCATCTTGGTGTATAACCAGTAATTTTCAGTGGCATTTAACCAGTTATCGCTGATGAAAATGCCCAGTTAGCACCGAAAATAAAGCTGGCGATGTTGGGGGCATGACAGGTTAAGTCCCGATATTCATAACTTAAGTGTCTAGGCTTAGCTGCCAAATAATGTTGCATAAAAAGCAGGCCTATCTTTGACCGCTAAGCCATGGCCGGTTAAATTTGAATATCAACTTAACTGGTCATGTACTAGCCAGCATTGAAAAGCCTGGATATTCAATACTGGTCATTGGAAATGGCTTGATATTAAATATCTGGGTTGAACGCCAGCAGCTGCCCACCGCTGGCTGAATATTGGGCAGAAAGAATTTATTTACCAGAAGAAGAATAATTACAAGCAACAGTATTTGCAAGAATGAAATAGATTAGGATATAAAAGTTATGTTTAAATGCTTGGAATGTAACTGATTAAAAATAAAATAATAGATCATTAAAGGAACACTATTTAGGTGTTAATTTGGAATAAACACACTCTCGCTGTGGCTGTTTGTTCTCTAGAGAAGTGATTACAGCTCTTGACTTATACAATTTGCTCAGACAATGTAAGTCTATTCCTTCTCTAGGATGACTGGAACAGCAGGTGTCTGTTTTGTCACAGGCAGTACTCACTAGACTTTTAGCTGTTTGCAGGCAATCCAACATTCTAAAGTGTTTCAATGAATCAGTAGATAAATAGAGATAAGTGTGATGATATGTTGAGATGAAAAGTTGATTTTCTTGCCATGGCAGATGCCCTTTTGTGTTATTTTGCTATCGGCAATGTCTCCAATGATTAGATAACTTCAAGATAGATGATCAGCCTGTTCCCTGATGTGGTGACTAAAGAAACCACAAGAATATCTTTTGATGTCATTCTGGATACTTTTTTTCAGGAATTCTGAACTCCAGGCAATCTGGAGTCAACATGACCAAGAGTTCTCACATTGCTCAAATTCCTTTGTCTTGCATCAGTCAGGCTCACAGATTCTTTCTTTAAAGTAAGCATGACATGGCAGATTTTCATCATAGCAAATGTTTTTCTGAAATGGAGCACAGAGCACTGAATCCTGTGATAATGAGCAGCACTACAGGTGTAGCATAATCAAGTGCTGCAATACACTGATTATGATTGTGACGGGGTGGGAGGCCTCACAAACCACTGCCACCTTTGGCTGCAGAAATGGATTGTCAGACCCTGGGTTAGGCTCCAGGGGGGAAGGTGGGGCTATGAAGGGGTAGTACTTGGTTTTTGGAGATGGGGCTTCATGTCAAGGAAGGCAGGGTTGGGGCTGAAACTTGTTATCAGGAGGGGGATTGGGGCTGGGTATTGATATTGGGGATGGGTTGGGAATAGGAAGGTGATGTCGGGGGGAGGAGAATGTTTCAAGTTTATTTAAAACTTACTATCCTGCCCAACAGACAAATATATCTGGGCAACTTACAATCTAAAATAAGAGAACAGATAGAAATAACATAAAATATTAAAACCAGACAGACAAGAAGAAGAAGGGTAAAAATGGGGAGAACCACAATATTGATAGGAAAGAGGGGAAGGAGAAATACAATATGGTCAGGGACAAATGAACAATATCAACAAAACGGAAGGAAAGATCACAACAAACACACACCATCCAACGAATGACAACTAACAAAAATCCACATATCATCAAATCCAGCAGCCCCATACCAAAATATCCAAGTGGGCTACATTAATGCTAGGTCCGTAGTTAACAACACAACAACAATATCAGACTGAATCAGCTCAGAAAACCTCAATCTTATCTTCATCAATGAAACGTGGATCCACGATCAAAAGGACCCCATAATCCTTGAACTATGCCCTCCAGGTTACAAAATCACTCACTGGACCAGATTGGAAAAGAGAGGTGGAGGCATAGCACTAATTTACCGAACCCAATTCTCCACCAAAACTATTGCCAAATCCATAACACCCCAACTAGAAATTGCTTCATTCAGAATCCATAACAAATCCCTGATCGATCATTTGAACTGTGTCCTGTTTTACAGACCACCCGGTAACTGGAACGAAAGCCAGCCTATCTTCACGGACTTCATATCAAGCACTTGTGTAAACAACTCCAATACACTAATACTAGGTGACATAAACCTTCACCTAGAAGACCCCAACTTCACCAACGCACGTGAATGCAAAGACTTCCTACAATCCTGGGATCTCAAATGGCCTCACATGCAAGCTACCCACACCAAAGGACACACACTGGACATTTTATCACACAAATTGTCCACAGACCATAACCTATTAATAACCGACATCAAATGGACAGAAACACCTTGGACCGACCACTACAAACTGAACCTATCCCTAGACTGGCGGAAGAAGGGATTTAACCGTACACCAGAACATACAACTTACACTACAAGAGGGCAAATAGACCCATAAGTATTTTGGCAACTGATACATGACAACAAATGGACTACATGAACGGACTTTATACATTACCTCAATCACTGGGAGGATAGATGCAGAAGCATACTAAACGAAATAGCACCCTTAAAGACAAGAATATCAAGAAGACAAAACTCAATACCATGGTTCAATGATAAACTAAAAAAACTAAAAACACAATCCAGGAAGTTTGAATGAGCATGGAAAAAAATAAAAGACAAACATACACTCAATGCATGGAAACAAATACACAGAAAATACAAATATGCAATAAGACAAACCAAAAGGTCCTACTACAAAACTAAAATAGGACCGGATTACAAAGATTTGAAGAAACTATTCCAACTAGTAAATAAGTTACTTGACACCACCCCTATCACTACAACCAACACAGACATCCCACCTGCAGACAAACCTGCTAATTACTTTTATGAAAAAATAATAAAATTACGCAGCAAACTTCCTCAGCACAACACCGACATTGAAAAATTCATCAATGACCTGGACCTAATCCCTGTTGAATACCCAGCTGCAGGGCCGTGCCGACACAGTAAGTGAAGTAAGCAACGCAGGGGGGCGCCGGCCTCTAGAGGGCGCCACTCACTTGCAAAACCTTTTAACTGAAGTTGTGATTCTCTTCTCTCCTCTGCCCTTCCCACATCAGGCAGTGAAGGTAGCCCAGCAGTGCTGAGACAGACACACTCTGCTAAAGTTGCTTCAAAGAGTACAACCAGCAGCTATATGTCTTTGGTGTGGGAAGAACTTTTCATTCAGGGTGAGCTTGAACAACATTCAAATTAAAGAGAACAGGTTTGGAGGGAGGTGTGCAAGTGAGACTGGGGAGAAATAAAAAATAAATAGTGTAATTGTTATCTGTAAGTGGTTCAAAGTTTTTGTTTTTTCTGAGCATGTGTACACTGGAGGGCATGACTGCAATGATGTGTACATAATTATCATAACTACAGCTAAAATCCATTTAATTGGCTGAGGTTCAAAGAGGAAGTTTAGCTGACGTATAGTGTAGAATAGCTGGTAAGTAAAAATCTGATTGCTTTTTTTGTGTGTTTGTTTTTATATAAAACATTCTGCTTGGATAGGAAGAGTTTGTGATATGTGAAAATACATTTTGCTTTAATGAAATTGCTAAACTTTAGAGTCAGAGACTTATCAATGAGGGATACATACAGTCATAGGAGCCAACTTTTCAAAATTATTGGGGGTGCTAAGCCCAATGGAAATAATCCCTCCCTGGACACATACAAGAATTTTTTCCAATATTGGGGTTGCTCAAGCACCCACAGCACCCACAGAGTCGGCTCCAATGCATACAGTGGAAAGGAAGCCCTGGAAACGGAGTTAAGAGGACAGATACCAGCAACAGAATCAGATACTGGGCCAGCATGATCAGAAAAAGAAAGTCACCAGCCAACAAAGGTAGAAAAAAATAGTTTTATTTTCATTTTAGTGTTTGGAATATGTCCACTTTGAGAATTTACATCTGCTATCTTATTTTGCAATGTATAGCAGTCTCCAAGAGACTGGGCTCCCAGTGAGCCAGCTAGGTCAGACTGTGTAAATGAGATGAAGAGACCCCCCCCCCCCCCCCCCGTAACAAAGACAGGAACATGCATATTCAAAGCTTAGGTCTTTGCAGTTACAAGGGCTGGCCATTCCTAATTATGCTAATAGTTTTTAATAGGCTAAGTCCCACTGAAAAGCCTCTTTATGAAGGCAGTGCTTTCTCTGGAGAGCAGTGTTAAGAAACAGCAGGAATTGTGTTTATTTTTTTAAACTGCTTTCCTGTGTAAGCTAATTTACAGTTTTCTAGTATATGCTTGACATTGAAGGGTGTGGTAGACCCTTTTGTCAGGTCTGGCTGGGCCTGTAGTTTTCAGTCTAAAGGAAAGACAGGTAGCAATGGAGAAACATCTAATGAAGAAGCGAGACAAGACTGGGGGGGGGGGGGGGGGCGCCAACTGATAGTCTGCAGGGGGGCACCAGAGACCCTTGGCATGGCCCTGCCCAGCTGACCGTATCTGGTCAACATTTACCCTCCTCATCACTGAATCAGTCACACAAATGACTCGTAGGTTTGCCAACACCCACCACAAACTGGATATATGTCCCAGTCATCTACTTAAATCTGCCCCCGACCGCTTCATAGCAGACCTCACATCCCACCTAAACTTCATGCTACAACAAGGTCTTTTCCCCGAGGAATATGGTAATATCCTACTCACCCCAATACCAAAAGACACTAAGAAAAGTACAAATGACCTCACCAATTACCGCCCAGTTGCATCTATCCCACTAGTAGTCAAATTGATGGAAAGCTTGGTGACCAAACAGCTCACGGAATACTTGGACAAGTTCTCAATACTACACGACTCACAATCAGGATTCCACCCCCATCATAACACTGAAACCGTCCTAGTCACTCTCCTGGCAAAATTCAAGCAGGAAATAGCCACAGGAAAAACATACTCATCTTCCAATTCGACATGTCGAGCGCATTCGACATGGTAAACCACAATATACTACTAAGACTCCTCGGCCACTTTGGGATTGATGGAAATGCACTTAACTGGCTCAAGGGCTTTCTAACCACCAGAACATACCAAGTAAAATGAAACTCAAACATATCACCACCGTGGAAAGCAGCCTGCGGAGTACCTCAAGGATCACCATTATCACCAATACTCTTCAATATAATGATGATTCCACTGACAAAGTCCCTATCCAATTGAGGCCTCAACCCGTTCATCTATGCAGATGATGTTACAATCTACATTCCCTTCAGATATGACTTAACAGAAATAACCAACGAAATCAATGAAGGCCTGAACATCATGGACTCTTGGGCAAACTCATTCCAACTGAAACTGAACACTGAAAAAACACACTGCCTCACCATCTCATCTCAACATAACAAGTACAAACCCACAACCATAAACACTCCAGGACACACCCTCCATATCTCAGACAGCCTAAAAATACTCGGAGTCACAGTCGACCGTAACCTTACCCTTGAGAGCCAAGTAAACTCCGTAATAAAGAAAATGTTCTATTCAATGTGGAAACGTAAACAATTAAAACCTTTCTTCCCGAGAGAAATTTTTTGAAACCTAATACAATCAATGGTCTTAAGCCATGCAGATTACTGCAATGGAATCTACGCGGGATGCAAAGAACAACTCACAAAAAAACTCCAGACCACCCAAAACACAACAGCCAGGCTGATATTTGGTAAAACACGATTTGAAAGTTCTAAACTCCTCCGAGAAAAGCTGCACTGGCTCCCAATCAAAGAAAGGATTATCTTCAAAATATGCACTTTGGTCCACAAAATTATCTACGGCATAGTCCCAGGATACATGATAGATCTCATTGATCTACCAACCAGAAACAGAATCAGATCATCATGATCATACCTAAACCTACATTACCCAAATTGCAAAGGACTTAAATACAAAACAACATACACATCCTACTTCTCATACATAAGCGCACAACTGTGGAATGGACTCCCAAAAGCTGTGAAAACAATCCAAGACCATCTAAACTTCAAGAAATCACTACCTTTACCTTTTCATCCTTTTCAACTGAAGTATAATCTTCCCATAAGTCAATTTTTAAGAGCCAGAAAGGTATGCTCTACTTTAGCTGATTTTAAGATACAAGCGGCTGATTTGAAAGCGCAATTTCTGGCAAGAGGGTACCCCAAATCAGCTGTTAGGAAAGCATACATTAGAGCCAAGTTTGCCCAAAGATCGCTTCTTTTGCAAGAGACTGAGAAAGCTGAAGGAGAGTGTTTAACATGTGTACTACCTTTCACAGATATAATCCAGAAGATAGCTCAGGTTATCAAGAACTACTGGCATGTTCTTCAACTATACCCGTGTTTTTCAGATATACCTCTTATGTCGTTCACTAAGGGTAAAACCATTGGTGAACGTTTAAGTAAGAATAAATTCTCAGATAAATGCGCTAGAAGTATATCTCAAGGCTATCAAAAAATCTGCGGGCAATGTCAATGGTGTTCGAAGGCCATTATAGGAGAGACTTGGCCAGTACCTGGTAGAGATAGGGTGTTGAGGAGTACATCTATTACTAGCTGTGATAGTAATAATGTAGTATATGCTATTATATGTCCCTGCAATTTGATATATATTGGTAGGAGTGTGACACCGGACCCAGGCACGTGGAGGAAGGGGCTCCAGTTTCAGGTGGTCCCTACCATTGGGTGGCTCTGGACATTTTGCCGGAGTTGCTCAGTGATAGCTATGCCTCTGCTTTTGACCATTTCAGCAGCTGGATTCTAAAATTAATGAAGGCCCAATGATGTGTGTGTCCTGCCATTTCAAGTATCATTTTACTTCCCGATCATCTGGGTCTTTTGGTTTTTGAATTCATTTATGCTGCTTGCATATTTTTTTTTATGTAGCAGATTTTGAATGGTATAGTTATGTATCCCCAAGACCTTTGAGTGAGTAGGGGTTTTGTTGGGAGGTAAATTACATGAATTCATTTAGGTGCACTTGTACTAAAATCCAGGCTTAATGTGTTTTAATGTGGGACTTTCCCACATGCTAAGCCTGGATTTAACATAGACGTTATTGGATTTTTAAAAGTATATTTTATTGCAGGTCATATGCTAATGACACCTGTATAGCATTCATGTGGGAGAAAAGATTTAAATGATTGCAGAGGCATGGACAACCTGAGGGACGAAGGCAAGGAGTTCCATAATTTAGGACGCAGATAGCTAAAAGCAGTATCTCGAGAAAGGGAAAGATGAAGAGCTGATGGTGATGGTACATGAAGAAGATTATCAGAAAAGGATCAGAGACTACATGCTGGGCAATGGGGAACTACCAATTTAGATAGATAGATTAGGGCCCCCGAAGAATGATTCTTAAAGACAAGCAGCAATATTTTGAAGTGAATTCTAAATAGGATGGGAAGCCTGTGTTCATGTTGAAGGACAGGGTGATGTGGTCAAACCAATGTGTGCAATGGATAAGTTTGACTGCCATTGATTGTATCAATTGAAGACACTTAAGTAAATGTAAAAGAAGGCCAGAATAGAGTGAGTTGCAGTAGTCAATCAGCATAGAGTAAGTTGCAGTAGTCAATCTGTGAAATCACCATAGTATGAACCAGAGAGCAAATAGAAGAAACTGAGAGGAATGGGCAGACTGATCGAATTCTATACAGTGCAAAAAAAGGAAGATCAAATCACTGCATCAATTTGAGGCTCAAATGTAAGTTTTGAATCAAAGATTACCCCTATTACGCAAACAGATTCTATGAAGAGAAGCTGATTAGAACCGAGAAGTGGTGCTGGCAGTAAATGAGAATGAGGGCTTGTAAAGGCAATAGTTTTGCATTTCGAGAAGAAACACACCGTTATGATTCAATAATTTTTATTGATGACATAGGCCAATAAACAACTCAAATAAACATTATGCATACAGAACAAAATCCACCATCATCAATGTTTAAACAACTTTCCCCTCTTCCCCCTGTTCCAAGTACAACAATTACTACTACTACTACTACTTAACATTTCTAGAGTGCTACTAGGGTTACGCAGCGCTGTACAGTTTAACAAAAAGGACAGTCCCTGCTCAAAGGAGCTTACAATCTAATGGGCGAAATGTCAAGTTGGGGCAGTCTAGATTTCCTGAATAGAGGTATAGTGGTTAGGTGCCGAAGGCGCCATTGAAGAAGTGGGCTTTGAGCAAGGCTTTGAAGATGGGCAGGGAGGGGGCCTGGCGTATGGGCTCAGGGAGTTTATTCCAGGCATGGGGTGAGGTGAGGCAGAAAGGGCGGAGCATGAAGTTGGCAGTTATTTTATCATTCAGGAGAACCATGCAGCAAGAAACTGTATTAAACAAAATAACCTACCCTCCTAAGTTCCATAAAAGAACTAACCCTACCCTCTCCTCCCCCAACCTTCCCCCCTCACATCGCCAGCCACTTAAATTCCAAGCCCTCGCCTTCCCTCCCCTCTTCTAGGAACTAGGTATACCCCACTTTCTTATTGACCTTAGTGGGATCATCCTTCATGAGAAGCAAACTGCGCCCTCATGGGTGTAAGATCTGGAGATATGGGCCCCAGATGGCAAGGAATCGCTTCCTCCTCTTTGGCGAGAACCAGGACTCCCTCGCCTCCCAGGTCGCTAAAAGGTGTATCTGGTTCTTCCAATGCCAGTAAGCTGGGGAGGCTGATGATGTCCAGTATTGCAAAATACATTTGTGGGCCACCAAACAGATGGGTCTCTTGTAGTAAGGCAATGTTGACTCTATGACGTTGAAGGTGCTGCAGGATCTTTCACCATTTAATCAGGGAGTTCATTTCCCCTACATTCCAGGTTACAATCTTCAGTGCACCCCCCTCCCAGACATTCTTTCCTAAAACAAAGGAGGGGCGCCCCAGCCTACACCCCCTCCAACTACCTCTTGTAACCCTTATTAATAGAATTACCACCTCTGTTCTCCCCCAAACACATAATAGAGACACTATCCCAGATCCTAGCCCCCTTATCCCGTCTCCCAGCCCCTTCCATCCCTAGTCCCTTCTACCCCCAATCCCCTTCCTAATCTCTATTTTGGTTCCCTATATGGATATCACGTTCAACTCTACCCACCACACCTCCCTCTCATCCCAGACTCAATTCGCAGATATCACGACCTGCCAAATAACATATATATATATGAAAAGAAAAAAAAAAGCTTGAAAGACCCCCATTTAAAAATCTGTCCCGAGTTAGCTTCTGGCTCTCATATATACCATTTTATCTTTAAGGGAACAAAGACCATTGCCCCAGCTAACTAGCTCCCACTTGTCTGTCCCACAGTGTCAGGCCCTACACACTTCTGCCTTCCGGCTTCGTCAGCTAGAATTATTGCCCCGGCTCTGGTTGATATTATTATGTCTTAGAGGAGAACACTTCCTGGTATGGCCAGAAGCATAAGAACACTTGGGAATCCCCACAAGTTAATTCCTTTCACAGGTTAGTCTTTGGTCCATCAGATCTTCTTAGGTCAATGAAGAAGAGAACCCCCCCCCCCCCCCCACCAAAACAAAACGCTCCAATGTCCTTAACAGTTCCATAACGCTCCAAGAGGAAACACTCCATGATGCAACCCAAAGCATACAGCTCTTAGAAATCTCATGTGTTGCCTCCTTTCACAAATTAATCTCTGGCTTCATAGAATCTTATCAGGTCAATGGGAGAAAACCATTCTAGTGTACCCAAAAGTTCAATAACACTCCAAAGTCTCGCTTAGTAGCCCCGTTCACAGTGTGGGTTAGGGTTCCTCCGCTTAATAACAGACCCCCCCCCCAAAAAAAAAAAACATTAATCCATGTTATAATCCAATCATTGACGGGCCTCTTCCCCTAGAAACAGACTGTTATTATGCAGCCAGGAAGAGATGACTGAAAGGCAAGAATTGAGAGGTGTAAGAGATTTGGATGGATCAGCAACACGAAATAGATTTGTACGTCATCCACATAACAGAATAGGAGACATCCTTGTTCCTGAATTAATGTAAGAAGGGGAGAGGAAGATGTTGAACAGAGTGGGAGATAAAATAGAGCCCCGAGGGACTCCACATTGAACCAGCAAAGTAGTAGACATGGCTGAATGATGAGCAAGCTAGAATGAACGATTCGTCAGGTAACTAGAAAACCAGGATTATCCCGAGGTGATATTGTTGGAAGCTTAGGAAAATTCAAGCATTGTAAATTTGAAGTTCCCCCCATTAGGTTCCCTCTCACTCTACCTCACACTACAGTCATATTTTCCCTATTCTTAATTCTCTGCACTGGTTGCCTATGAAATATTGCATTCAGTTTAAGATATTGTTATTAGTTTTTAAGGTTTTAAATAATTGTGTCTCACCACTGCTTTGTTCCACTCTGAAACTTTGTCAGCCCACATGCTCTCCGAGATCTTCTCAAAAACATCTGCTTGATGTTCCATCTTTTCATCATGTGTATACTGAAGAATATAGATCTTCTATTTTCTATATTATCAGTCCAAAGTTGTGGAATGCACTACCCTCTGAGCTTCACTCAATAGTGAATATTGCCCAGTAACAGTTCAAGAAGGACTTGAAGATACTTATGTTTCTCCAGGCAGGCTTGGATTAATGATGTCACTTTTATTTTGAACCAAGAACTGACTGTGACATATATTACTGACTGTTTATTGTGATATTATGTTTATGATGTATTTTCTATATTGTTCCCCCCTTAGAATTTTATGATAATGTGGGCTATAAATTTGAAAACTGCAATGAATCGGCTTAGGAAGTATGAGGGATGGGTGAGCTTAGCCTGCAGGGGAGAGACACTGACCAAGGTAATAATAATAAATGTTGTTGTTATTATTATTATTACCCCTGCAGTCTATTGGACGGGCTGCAGGGGAGGTGGGAGCAGTAGCTAGGATACAGAAGTACTTCCTTCCTGTGTCCTGTAGCTCTGTACAAGAAGATTGAGGTTGAAGAAAGCAGGAGACAGGATGATGTCAAAAACTGAAGCCAATTTGGTTAGTTGCTGTTTCCCATTCCTTGTGTGTAGTCGTCATCTAGTACACTCAAAACAAAGCAAGCAAACCTATGAGCTGCTGCACCCTCGTTGTCGTTCCTTATTGTTAGTAACATTTTAATTTAATCTCATTTATATTTTCAAACATGCCAGCTTGTGCAGCATATGGATGTACATAGTGAAAGTATAATAACAGAATAACTTTTCATAAGTAGAGTAGTAATTTGTTATAAATTGTAATCAGTGTGTCATTTGGAGGAGCTACTTATAGGGACTCCCTAGTATGTGTTGTATTTGTGCAGAGATTTTTTCTCCAGCCCTCTAAAACAGACATCATGTTATGAGAATCAAATGCTAACATTTATAGTTTTTATCTATTTATTTACTTATTAATGACATTTATATCCCACATTAAACATGAATTAGGTTGAAACCTGGGAGCATTTAAAATCTTTTTTTTTCCTGTGCCTAGATCAAAAAAGAAAGATGGTTTGTGTCAACTTGCTCCTTTTGTTATGTGGAATGCAGTGGTATATTATTCAAATGCACTTGTTTATTACTACTACTATTTTTAAGAGAGATATCAAATAATGTATATAGATGCATCCTGGGAATGATGGTGGCTAAGGGAAAGAAGTAGAAGATTTGGAGCTGAATCCAACTATTTGGTCACCCAGTTGAAGAAGACAGTCAGATTCGTCTGACACGACCTGCCACTAGTGAAGCCATGTGCCTCGGATCCCGCATTCCATTTAGTTCAAGAAAGCTCACAATCCTCCTCATTAGAAGCGTTTCCATTAGCTTACTCACCACTGAGGTCAGACTGACAGGTCTGTAATTCCCAACCTCCTCCTTACTTCCACTCTTGTGCAGAGGAACCACATTCGCCCTTCTCCAGTCCGCCTGGACCACTCCAGTATCTAAGGAAGCATTGAAGAGGTCCGTCAGCAGAGCCAACAGAACTTCTCCGAGTTCCTTAAGCACCCTCGGGTGTATCCCATCAGGACCCATTGCTCTGTCTACTTTTAATTTGGCAAGCTCCTCACGAACACAGTCCTCTGTAAACGGGTCTTGGTCTACCATAGATCCACCCCTTTAGCCTTTGTTTTCTGCAGCCCTACCCCCGGTCTTTCATTCGTGAACACAGAGCTAAAATAATTGTTAAGCAGTTCAGTTTTATCTTTATCATCTTCCACATATTTCTCTCCCTCAGCTTTGAGCCTCACAATGCTATTATGGCCCTTCCTCTTGACACTTACATATCTGAAAAAGGTCTTGTCCCCCAATTTTACCATATTAGCTATCTTTTCCTCCATTTGCCGCTTCGCATTCCTGATTGCTTTTCCAGCTTCTCTTCGCTTACATAGGTATTCTGTCCTATCTTCATCTTTCTGACTCATCTTATAACGTGCAAAGACTAGCCTCCTTCCCCTTATCTTTTCAGCTACTACATTCGAGTACCAGAGAGGCCTTCTTTTCCTCTTACTTTTATGTAATTTTCTAACATAAAGGTTAGTTGCCTTTAATATAGCTCCTTTCAGTCATGTCCATTGCTGTTCTACATTCTTCAGCTGTCCCATCCCGCTAACTGTTCCGTGAGAAATGTCCCCATCTCGGCAAAGTTAGTTCCTTTGAAATCCAGGACCTGCAATTTCGAATGAGCCCTCTCTTCTGTTTTAATATTGAACCATACCATACGATGATCACTAGATGCCAAATGGTCTGCCACCTTGACGTCAGAAACGTACTCTCCATTCGTAAGCACCATGTCCAGAACAGCTCCATCCTGCGTTGGTTCCGTTACCCACTGCTGGAACAATTCTTCCTATATGGAATCTAAGATCTCTTTGCTTCTAGACGACCTCGCAGCTGGGACACCCCAGTCAACATCCGGCATATTGAAGTCACCTATCAGTAGTACTTCCCCTTTCCTAGCTATCTTGCGGATGTCTTCAATTAAGTCCCTGTCCATTTCCTTCGACTGTGAGGGTGGTCTATATATCACTCCGATATAGATACATTTTCCTTTCCCTCTTTCCAGTTTAACCCACAGCACTTCTTCCCTACCCCACATGTCCTGCAGTTCTGTCACTTGGATATCATTCTTAGCATATAATGCCACACCTCCACCCTTTTTTCCTACTCTGTCCTTCCTGAATAGATTATAGCCAGGTATAGCAACATCACAGTCATGGTTCTCCGTGAACCACGTCTCCACTTCCATCATTGTAGCCTCAAGATCTAGAAGTTTGTTTCCCATACTACAGGCATTGGTATACAAGGCTCTCCAGCTTTTTCTCTTTTTATTCTCTTCTATAGAGGCATTAGATGTCCTACCTTCCTTGGGGTTAATTATGGCTTTGTGGCCTTTTATACCCATCCCCATCAATTTTAGTTTAAAGCCCTACTTGGTACTTTAGCCAGCCTGTTGCTGAAGACACTCCTTCCCTTCCTTGACAGATGGACACCATCACCGCTCAGTACCTCTTGAAAAATCATCCCATGGTCTACAAAACCAAGGCACTCTCGTTGGCACCAACCACGCAGCAACGCATTTATCTCCAAGATGCGAACTTCACTCATTCGACCTTTACCTTTGACAGGGAGGATCGATGAGAACACTGCCTGTGCACCTAGATGCTTCACCCTTTGACACAAAGCCATGAAGTCTCATATGATATGTTCAGTAGGATTATAGCTGTATCATTTGTGCCAACAAGGAGGAGTAGCATAGGAGCGTGGTCCATAGGCTTGATGAGTCTAGGCAATCTTTCCACAATATCACAAATCTTAGCACCAGGCAAACAGCACACCTCTCTGGACAACATATCTGGCCGGCAGATGGGTTCTTCTGTACCCCTGAGAAGTGAATCTCCAACCACCACTACCTTCTGCTTTTTCTGGGCCAATTGTCCGGCTGTGATGGCATTTTTGGTCATTGTTTCCTCCTGTTTTTTAGATGTTTCTAGCTCTTCTACCTCCAGGGCTGTGAATCAATTCTTTAGTTGAATAGAAGGTGGAGTTGGAGGATTGATCTTGTGGGTCTGCTCTCCCTTTGCTGGAAGTCCTCAATGTTTTGACCTGCGTCTCCGGGACAAATTTCTGGTTGTCCCAGATGTTTTTTTAGTCTTGCCACTTCTTCTCTTAGTTCTTGTACCTCTTTCACGAGGGACTCAATGTATGTACATTTATCACATGAAACCAGAATCTTGTCTTGGTCCGAGGGTTTGGTCTTGACAGTAGTAGAAGTTTTAGGGGCTCTTTGTTTCTTTACCATAGTTCCAAATGTAGGGGCTGTTGTAGTTGTGGAGGAGTAGCCTAGTGGTTAGTGCAGTGGACTTTGATCCTGGGGAACTGAGTTTGATTCCCACTGCATCTCCTTGTGACTCTGGGCAAGTCACTTAACCCTCCATTGCCCCTGGTACAAAATAAATACCTGAATATATGTAAACTGCCTTGAATGTAGTTGCAAAAACCTCAGAAAGGCAGTATATCAAGTCCCATTTCCCTTAAAATATATAGCCTGTCACACAACTACCAATCCTGTTTTTTCTCCTACTCCTGTTCTATGGGATGTAGGGGGTAGGTAGTTAATGTGTAGTTTTAGGATAAGAACTGAGAACCTGTTAAGATTTACTGTGTGGGTGGAATGATCTATGGGTATAGCTGATTAACAAAGATTTGATTATCCTGCCAATACGGTACTGCTAACACAGAGAGAAGCTTGATGAAAAAGTTTAAGGAAGAGAAGGTAAATTGGTATCCTATGTGATATATAATGAGAATAACAACTAATGGATATGTTAACAGATGTCCTTTTTATCTAGAGCAGGAAGGCCCCTGATGCTGAGCAGAAGGCTGGGGATATACTGTGATAATGAATGGTTTACTTTCCAGAAACAGTTATAATGTGGATGGAGTTAATTTGTGATAAGTAGTGTATTTAGGAAAGCTATTTAGGAAGTGTCAGTCTTTGGGTGGGTGGGTTGAAACTTAAGACCTGTGGAATGTGTTTGCTGTAAAACCTATCTCTAGAGCTGTAATAAGCCTCTTATCTATACAGCTGGTTGGGATTAGGGGAAGACAAGGTTAAGAAATACACCAGAAATGCCCAAAACCACAGCTCTAAGGTAGGGATAACCAGAAATAATGCCAGAACAAGTCTTATCTATGAGCTTTCAGCAATTCAGGCAAGAGTCAAGAGACCTTGTGGTAGCCTTCAGCTCTCTCAGAGCAGAAGTTTTAGCCACACCTAAGCTATGCAAGTTGTCTACAAAAAACCAGGTGGGGGAGGGGAAGGGCTCAACACACTTTAA
The DNA here is from genome assembly GCF_901765095.1 of Microcaecilia unicolor. NCBI lineage: Eukaryota > Metazoa > Chordata > Amphibia > Gymnophiona > Siphonopidae > Microcaecilia > Microcaecilia unicolor. The sequence continues at coordinate 87,729,643 of NC_044031.1, forward strand.
AGAAAAAGAAAAAAAAAAGATCTAATACAGAGTTATAGTAGTTTTTAAATCTAGTACTCAGATTAACAGATATTAAATAAAAATAATCAATAAACAGGTTAGAAAACACAGCAAGCAGATCACAAGATTAGCAGAGCAGATAAAACAGTTTTTTTGGGGTATAAATATAAATGCAGTGACAAGGACAGACAAGGATCGGGGGGGAGAGATGCCCAAAACCACAGCTCTAAGGTAGGGATAACCAGAAAGAGACCTTGTGGTAGCCTTCAGCTCTCTCAAAGCAGACGTTTTAGCCACACCTAAGCTATACAAGTTGTCTACAAAAAAACAGGTGAGGGAGAGGGAGGGCTCAACACACTTTAAGGAAAAAGAAAAAAAGATCTAATACAGAGTTATAGCAGTTTTTGAATCTAGTACTCAGATTAACAGATATCAAATAAAAATAATCAATAAACAAGCTAATGAGCACTGATAACAGCACTTAACAAGCAATAATGAGCACTAATTGGCACTGATTAGAAGTTAGGCACGCAACTCTCTAAGTGTATTCTGTAACGATGTGCACCAAACTTCTAATGCGCAGAGGCAAAAAGGGGCATGGTTATGGGTGGGGAAATGGGTGTTTCATGGGCATTGCAAAGTTTAGTTGCCTACATAAGTACATAAGTACATAAGTAGTGCCATACTGGGAAAGACCAAAGGTCCATCTAGCCCAGCATCCTGTCACCGACAGTGGCCAATCCAGGTCAAGGGCACCTGGCACGCTCCCCAAACGTAAAAACATTCCAGACAAGTTATACCTAAAAATGCGGAATTTTTCCAAGTCCATTTAATAGCGGTCTATGGACTTGTCCTTTAGGAATCTATCTAACCCCTTTTTAAACTCCGTCAAGCTAACCGCCCATACCACGTTCTCCGGCAACGAATTCCAGAGTCTAATTACACGTTGGGTGAAGAAAAATTTTCTCCGATTTGTTTTAAATTTACCACACTGTAGCTTCAACTCATGCCCTCTAGTCCTAGTATTTTTGGATAGCGTGAACAGTCGCTTCACATCCACCCGATCCATTCCACTCATTATTTTATACACTTCTATCATATCTCCCCTCAGCCATCTCTTCTCCAAGCTAAAAAGCCCTAGCCTTCTCAGCCTCTTTTCATAGGAAAGTCGTCCCATCCCCACTATCATTTTCGTCGCCCTTCGCTGTACCTTTTCCAATTCTACTATATCTTTTTTGAGATACGGAGACCAGTACTGAACACAATACTCCAGGTGCGGTCGCACCATGGAGCGATACAACGGCATTATAACATCCGCACACCTGGACTCCATACCCTTCCTAATAACACCCAACATTCTATTCGCTTTCCTAGCCGCAGCAGCACACTGAGCAGAAGGTTTCAGCGTATCATCGACGACGACACCCAGATCCCTTTCTTGATCCGTAACTCCTAACGCGGAACCTTGCAAGACGTAGCTATAATTCGGGTTCCTCTTACCCACATGCATCACTTTGCACTTGTCAACATTGAACTTCATCTGCCACTTGCACGCCCAATCTCCCAGTCTCGCAAGGTCCTCCTGTAATCGTTCACATTCCTCCTGCGACTTGACGACCCTGAATAATTTTGTGTCATCGGCGAATTTAATTACCTCACTAGTTATTCCCATCTCTAGGTCATTTATAAATACATTAAAAAGCAACGGACCCAGCACAGACCCCTGCGGGACCCCACTAACTACCCTCCTCCACTGAGAATACTGGCCACGCAATCCTACTCTCTGCTTCCTATCTTTCAACCAGTTCTTAATCCACAATAATACCCTACCTCCGATTCCATGACTCTGCAATTTCTTCAGGAGTCTTTCGTGCGGCACTTTGTCAAACGCCTTCTGAAAATCCAGATATACAATATCAACCGGCTCCCCATTGTCCACATGTTTGCTTACCCCCTCAAAAAAATGCATTAGATTGGTGAGGCAAGACTTCCCTTCACTAAATCCGTGCTGACTTTGTCTCATCAGTCCATGTTTTTGTATATGCTCTGCAATTTTATTCTTAATAATAGCCTCCACCATCTTGCCCGGCACCGACGTCAGACTCACCGGTCTATAATTTCCCGGATCTCCTCTGGAACCCTTCTTAAAAATCGGAGTAACATTGGCTACCCTCCAGTCTTCCGGTACTACACTCGATTTTAGGGACAGATTGCATATTTCTAACAGTAGCTCCGCAAGTTCATTTTTTAGTTCTATTAATACTCTGGGATGAATACCATCAGGTCCCGGTGATTTACTACTCTTCAGCTTGCTGAACTGACCCATTACATCCTCCAAGGTTACAGAGAATTCGTTTAGTTTCTCCGACTCCCTCGCTTCAAATATTCTTTCCGGCACCGGTGTCCCCCCCAAATCCTCCTCGGTGAAGACCGAAGCAAAGAATTCATTTAATTTCTCCGCTACGGCTTTGTCCTCCCTGATCGCCCCTTTAACACCATTTTCGTCCAGCGGCCCAACCGACTTTTTGGCCGGTTTCCTGCTTTTAATGTATCTAAAAAAATTTTTACTATGTATTTTTGCTTCCAACGCTAATTTCTTCTCAAAGTCCTTTTTTGCCCTCCTTATCTCCGCTTTGCATTTGGCTTGGCATTCCTTATGATCTATCCTGTTACTTTCAGTTGGTTCTCTTCTCCACTTTCTGAAGGATTGTTTTTTGGCTCTAATGACTTCCTTTATCTTACTGTTTAGCCACGCCGGCTGACGTTTAGTCTTTTTTCCCTTTTTTCTAATACGTGGAATATATTTGTCCTGAACCTCCAGGATGGTGTTTTTAAACAGCATCCACGCCTGACGCAAGTTTTTTACTCTGCGAGCTGCTCCTTTCAGTCTTTTTTTCACCATTTTTCTCATTTTGTCGTAATCACCTTTTCTATAGTTAAACGCTAGCGTACTTGATTTCCTAGTTTCACTTCCTTCAATGCCAATATCAAAACCGATCATATTATGATCACTGTTATCAAGCGGCCCTCGTACCGTTACCCCCTGCACTAGATCATGAGCACCACTAAGGACTAAGTCTAGTATTTTTCCTTCTCTTGTCGGCTCCTAGTTATAGAATATGGCCCAGTGAGCCTAAATCTATGTGCTGAGATTTTCACCTGGTTTTTGTTGGTATAAATGGATTTGCGCAGATATTCGCGCTGAAATATCAACTAAGCATATTCTATAATCGGTGCCTAAATCTAGTTGCCAATTATAGAATACACTTACTTGGCACTGATTTTAGCACCGATTTTTTAGGCACCATATATAGAATCCTCTCCTATGGGCCTTATTCTATAAAGGTTATGCTCCTAAATTTATGCTTCTAAAATTTATGCTCCTAATTTATGCCCCTAAATTACGAGCATGATCTATTTTGGAGCACAGGGTATTTTAGGAGCATAACCTTTATAGAATAAGCCCTATAGGGCTGAATCTAGAAAACCTACTATATAAAGGCACATAGTTGCAGGTACATACGGTACTTTAATGACCGAGGTCACAATAATGTTTATTTAAATATATATTTTTCCACAGAGTCCTCAAAGCTTGGAGTAACAACTCATAAAATATAACTTTAAAACTTATAGCATACAAATCATTTGCAACAAAAACATCTTCAACAGTAATTAAGTAGAAGCTAAATGCTTAAAAATCAGATAAATATATAAACAAAACAATTAAGAATAGCAATAGCAAATAACATCAATAGAGCAAAAAAGAAAAGAATAAATTAGTTTTAAAAGCTTGATTAAAAACCAGAGGGCTAGGTTTGCAGAACACTTTCAGTATCTAGTTCAGACTCAGTTATATTTTTGTTCAAGCAGCCTAGTCCAGCTCTAATTGCATTACCAGCTACAGACTCTTGGCCTCTATAGATGTAATCTGGGGAAACCACAGTCTTGTTTAGGCTGTTCTGGAGATGTAAAAAAGTCCTTAATAAATCAGACCTCCATCATGGCATCTGCTCCTCCTCCAATCTCCAGGGAGAAGCAGGGACCAAATCTATGTCATAATGTGCTGCTCAGCCTCTTCAAAAGACATATCAGAGATTGGGGGGGGGGGGGGGGGGGGGGGGGGGGGGGGGAAGAGGTGTCTCCCACCAGAAACTCCTGGCATCAAAGGGCATCCCCTTTGTGTACTTTGCACATAGGCACCAGAATACCAATAAACACCCACATACTACTACTACTACTACTACTTAACATTTCTAGAGTGCTACTAGGGTTACGCAGCGCTGTACAAATTAACAATAAGGACGGGCCCTGCTCGGAAGAGCTTACAATCTAAAGGACGAAATGTCAAGTTGGGGTAGATAAGTTTTCTGAGAAGAGGTGTAGTGATTAGGTGCCGAAGGCGACATTGAAGAGGTGGGCTTTGAGCATTGATTTGAAGATGGGTAGGGAGGGGGCACGGCGTATGGGCTCAGGGAGTTTGTTCCAGGCATGGGGTGAGGCGAGACAGAAGGGACAGAGCCTGGAGTTGGAGGTGGTGGAGAAGGGTACTGAAAGGAGGGATTTGTCTTGAGAGCGGAGGTTACAGGTAGGGACGTAAGGGGAGATGAGGGTAGAGAGGTACGGAGGGGCCGCAGATCGAGTGCATTTGTAGGTGAGTAAGAGAAGCTTGAACTGTATGCGGTATCTGATTGGGAGCCAGTGAAGTGACTTGAGGAGAGGGGTGATATGAGTATATCGGTTAAAGCGGAAGATAAGACGTGCGGCAGAGTTCTGGATGGACTGAAGGGGGAGTAGATGGCTACATGGGAGGCCGGTCAGGAGTAGGTTGCAGTAGTCAAGGCGAGAGGTAATGAGAGAGTGGATGAGAGTTCGGGTGGTGTGCTCGGAGAGGAAGGGGCGAATTTTGCTGATGTTATAGAGGAAGAAGCGACAGGTCTTGGCTATCTGCTGGATGTGCGCAGAAAAGGAGAGGGAGGAGTCGAAGATAACACCGAGGTTGCGGGCAGATGAGACGGGGACGATGAGGGTGTTCTCAACTGAGATAGAGAGTGAAGGGAGAGGGGAAGTGGGTTTGGGTGGGAAGACAATAAGTTCAGTCTTAGACATATTCAGTTTCAGGTGGCGGTTGGACATCCAGGCAGCAATGTCGGATAAGCAGGCCGAGACTTTGGCCTGGGTATCCGCAGTGATTTCTGGTGTGGAGAGATAAAGCTGGGTGTCGTCGGCATAAAGATGATAGTGGAAACCATGAGAAGAAATCAGGGAGCCTAAGGAAGAGGTGTAGATTGAAAAAAGAAGGGGCCCAAGGACAGATCCCTGAGGAACTCCAACAGAGAGCGGGATAGGGGAGGAGGATGAACCATGAGAGTATACTCTGAAGGTACGATAGGAGAGATAAGATGAGAACCAGGAGAGGACAGAGCCCCGGAACCCAAGGGAGGACAGTGTGTCAAGAAGTAGGTTGTGATTGACAGTGTCAAAAGCGGCGGAGAGGTCGAGGAGGATGAGGATGGAGTAGTGACCTTTGGATTTGGCGAGGAATAGGTCATTGCAGACTTTAGATAGTGCCGTTTCTGTTGAGTGTAGGGGGCGAAAGCCAGATTGGAGCGGATCGAGGATGGCATGAGAGGAGAGAAAATCAATACAGCGGCTGTGAACGGCGCGTTCAAGTATCTTGGAGAGGAAGGGTAGGAGGGAAATGGGGCGGTAGTTGGAGGGACAGGTAGGGTCAAGTAATGGTTTTTTGAGGAGTGGAGTGACCACAGCATGTTTGAAGGTGTCCGGGACAGATGCAGTGGAGAGAGAGAGGTTAAGTATATGACAGATGGTGGGGGTGATGGTAGGTGTGATGGTGTTAAGTAGGTTGGTGGGGATGGGGTCAGAGGAACAGGTGGTGGCTTTCGAGGAGGAGAGGAGATGGGTGATTTCCTCTTCGGTGATAGCAGGAAAGGAGGAGAAGGAGGGCTGGGTAGGTTGGATGAGAGAGTGAGATATAGGCTGAAGAGGAGGAGAGGGAGTAGTGGTGAATTCGAGGTTGATCTTCTGGACCTTGTCACGGAAGTAGTGGGCAGAGATTGAGGAGAGAGTGAAGGGGGGGTGGGAGTAGAGGGCACTTTGAGGAGGGAGTTGAGGGTGGCGAATAGACGACGAGGGTTAGAGCTAAGGGAATTGGTCAATTGGATATAATAGTCCTGCTTAGCGAGGAATAGGGAGGATTGGAAGGAGGATAGCATGAATTTGAAGTGAATTAAGTCAGTAAGGGTACGAGATTTCCTCCAGAGGCGTTCAGCCGAACGGGCACAGGAGCGAAGGTATCGGGTGCAAGGGGTCAGCCAGGGCTGGGGATTGGTACGTCTTGTGGGCCGGGAGGTGGACGGTGCAAGGGTGTCTAGAGCAGAGGAAAGAGTGGCATTGTAAGTGGAGACAGCTTTGTCAACGGATGTGGAGGACAAGATGGAAGGGAGGAGATCAGAGATAGTAGAGGATAAGGTGGAGGGGTCAACAGCCTTTAGATTTCTGGACGTAGTAGTTAGTGTTGGGCGAGAGTGAGGGGTAGGGTGCTGAAGTGTGAATGTGATAAGGTGGTGGTCGGAGAGAGGAAGAGGTGAAACGCAGAAAGTGGAGGGTGAGCAAGAAGAAGAGAGGACGAGATCAAGGCAGTGGCCAGATTTGTGAGTAGGGGTGGTGGGGCTCAGTTGGAGGTTGAAGGAGGAGGTAAGAGTGAGGAACTGAGCAACATATGAATCGGAAGGGTTATCAGTGTGGATGTTGAAGTCACCGAGAATAAGGGATGGGGATGAGGGCTCAAGAAAGACGGAGAGCCAGGCATCGAAGTCGGTAAGGAAGGATGGGAGGGATTTATCAGGGGGGCGGTAAATGACTGCAACTCTGAGTGGCAGTGGGTGGAATAGACGGATGGAGTGAACTTCAAAGGATGAGAAGCTGTGAGACTGAGGTAGGTGGAGAGGTTGGAAGCTGCAGGCGGGCGAAAGTAGTAGTCCGACGCCGCCACCGCGGCCGACTGGGTGGGGCGAATGGGAGAAAAGATAACCTCCGTGGCATAGGGCTGCGATTGAGGCAGAGTTGTCCGGGGTGAGCCAGGTTTCAGTTAGGGCAAGCAGATGAAGGGAATGGGAGATGAAGAGATCGTGGGTAAAGGGAAGTTTGTTGCAGATTGAGTGGGCGTTCCACAGGGCACACGAGAAGGGGAGGGAGGAGGGGGGGAGGAGGGGAATAGGGATGAGATTGGAGATATTGCGGGATCTTTTGCATAGATGAGATGAGGACGAGGACAGGTGTGGGGGACCTGGGTTGGGATTGATGTCACCCGCGGATAGCAGGAGAAGGAGCAAGAGAGTGCGGAGAAGGGTGGGTGAGGAAGGGCGACGAAGGCGACGAAGACGGGATGCGCTTAGGAGGAAAGGGGAAGGGTTCATGGCAGGAAGGAGGTGTTGAAGGTTGAGAGCTAGGAAGGAGGAGGAAGACAGTAGGGATGGAGAGGTGGTGGGGGACGGGGGTAGGTAGGGGAGGGCGGAAGAGGACAGGGATGGGTAGTGAGATCGTGTGAAAGACAGCGGTGAGAGGGAGAAAAGATTAGGGAGGGACAGGGCAAGGAATAGGATGTGAATGGGGGCCATGGGTAGTGACTGAGGTGTTCAAAGGGAAGGTAGGTGGGCTGGGAGACAGGCAGGTGAGGGTAAGCAGTCGGGCAGGAGAGTGATGAGCTGGTAGGAGGATGGGCTGGGAGGCAGGCGGGTTTCAGGGTGGGTGGTAGACAGTCAGGTGATTGGTGGTAAGTCAATGATTGGCTAGTAGTCAGATTGAGTGGCAGGCTGGAGTGGTTTGAAGCAGGAGCTGGCGGACTAGGACAAGCTGATGCAGACAGACTGGAACAGGCTGGGACAGGCTGAAGCAGACGGACTGGAACATAAAGCCCACAGACAGCATAAGCTGGCCACATCATAGCCTACTTAGTGGGAAGACTGTCCTCACCCTAGCACTATTATGTGGATCCTTTTGCACAGATTCTAAATTCACTATACCTTACCCTACAAAGAGCCTGAAGGAACCCTTACTAGCCTTTGCACTCACAAACTCTGCATAGCAACCTCTAAGTATCTGATGAGTAGAGTTACTCTACTCATCAGCCATAGTCAAGGATAAGAAATGTTCTTGCACAGTGAAAACAGTATTAATCTATTTTTGAGCATTTTCAACACTCTATGTTTAAAAATAAAAAATCTTTTTTCTCTTATAATTATAGCTTCAGAAGTCTGTGTATTTTTTAAAAAATGCTGGCACATGTCAGTTAATGTGCTTTGGTGGGCTCCAGCCATTGACAGTCCCCATTGCTGTCTCTGCCAGCTTGCCCCTTCGGGATGCTCGCTTTTAGCATTCAGTTTACAGCATCAGAAGAAGCAAGAAGAGGGTGTGTAAATGTGGCAAATGGAGTGGATGTGCATCAGGGTTTGACAGTGGCTGGAGTCTAGCAACTCTCTGTACCTGGCATGCATCAGCTTTCTAAAATTACTTTCTGCAGTTCAGGTTTTCCATTTAAGGGAGAAACACCCAGTTAAAATGTTTAAATATACGGCATGTCTCTAAGCTGCAATTAAATAAGATGTAAGACATTTTTCTGACATGAGCTGCCTCTTGAAGGGATTTGAAACTGCTTATTTTTCCTTTGCTTCTATAGTTAACCATAGAATCTTCGAAAAGGAGGTTGCTAGATCAGCACCGACTGATTCGCAGAAGGGAAATGTTTTTCCATTCCTACCATAGCTCATACACAATTCAGTGCTACAGAGATTTTTTAGGCTGCTTATTATTAAGATAAAAACATCAGTGTCTGAGAAATGATACCACTGCTAACACCAGATGCAACAACATCAAATAGACTTGTGATCAAGAGATTGCCATGTTGATGAAATTCCCTTGCCTGATAAACTGTGAAAATGTTGCTTGGTCTTGCATTCTTCACAGATCACGTCAAGAAAAAAGATAATTCTTGCTTGTGAACATGTAGCTTCTGTTATCTGCCTTTTTCAGTTCTTGAATATCTTTAGTTTCCTGCCTCTGGGCATCTTCTTCTGCACCCAGACTTGACAGAAGGTTCTTCTACAGTTTTGGATTAAATAAATCATACTGGAAGAAGAATATTACAGTACATGAACTTTGACATATTTACTGTGTTTTCCTCGTAAGTTATATGTGTATCTTTCTTCCAAATGCTAGCGTTTTCTCTCTTAATAATACACAAAAACTGTAGGGAGACCTAATGACCACAGCACCAGAAGTAATTTCCAATCCTACCGAGAGGTCAACTAAAAGTCAGAATTATGATAAAAAAAAACCAATTTAACAAAGGTGAGAGTAAAGCACATGTAAAAAAAAATTAGCTGTTCCACTCTACTACCCATGGTTTAGACATTCAGCTCAGCAACAGATGGAAATCTGATTAAGAGAATGAAGAGAATTTTAGTTTAGTTTATTAAAACTCTGATAGAACACCTGGCATTTTCAATTGATAATGGTGTACAATAATGTAATAAATAGTAAACATTAGAAAAGATCTTCATATTGCACTTAAAGGATAGACCTATTTTATTAATACTTGATTCAATCCAGGGGTGGCCCAAGGCAATCTGCCGCCCAAGGTAGGGATGAGATCCTACATCCGCACCCGATCCGGCATCTTCCCCTTCCTTCCTCAACCAGCTTCCCCGTACCGTTTACCTTATTTTCTTCTTTTCCAAAAGGTGGCAGGCAGCGACAGTGATTACCATAGGCTGCCCTACGATGGTGTTACCAGCACTGGCCTCTTTGCTCTACTGCGCATCCCGCCTCAGAGGAAACAGGAAGTTATGTCAAGAGGCGGGCCGCAGTAGGGAGAAGAGGCCGGTGCTGGTGGCAGGGAAGCCTATGGGAATCGCTGCCGCATTTTGGAAAAGAAAGAAATAAGGTAAATGTGGGGAAGTCAGTTGAGGAGGGAAGGGAGAGTGCTGCTCCCTGGAGAGTGCCACCTGAGGCCCCCAATTCAGGTGACCTAATGGTAGGGCCGCCACTGATTCAATCATAAGATCCCTTACAATACAAAAAAAAAATCTTCATTTCATCCAGTTGTAGAGAATTAAGTCAGGAGGGTGATATTCACACAACAAATTAAGTCATCACCAACTTCCCTCACATCTTCTCCTTGTATTGAAGGAGGTATTTTGGGGATTGAAAATATAGTACTTCCATAGTATAACTTGTACAGAAAGCCCTAAGTCAGTGCTTATCAATCTTTCAGTGGTCATGATCCCATTCACATCACTACAAAAAGTGTGTTACCCCTCCCTCCCCTGAGGCACATGCCAATGATGCCTTTATGGAGGGCCTGCCCAGGTTGTGACTCCATATGCAGGTTTCATGACACCATTTGGGGTCCCTACTCACAGTTTAGGAAGCCCAGCCCTATGGATTTGCAAAGGTATTTTTCTGGCCACGTGCTGTACAAAGGAATCCTGCAGTGTGATATAACTTTGAAGAAGATGCTGCCCAGATCCATGGATAGAGAAGATGTATAAAAAAAAGACTCACAAATTCTGGGGAGCGTCTTTGACTAGAAAACAGGTGGAATGCAGCAGGAGGCTGTGCTCTCCAGTGTTCCAGGGAGAGAAAGAGTGGACATTCTTTCTTACCTACTCATGCCCAGATGATCAAAAGTCAATGCGAGTGCTAAAGGCCATTAACGCCGTTCTTGCGCACGCACTCACCAATGTGGGATGATCAGCGGGGTTACCGCCGTAAACAGCGAGTGTGCCAGGCACTTGCACAAACAGCATGTAAATGTAGTCAATCTCATGAAAATAAGGCTATTTCCTATTCCTTCTAGATGATCAAAAAATAGTGCAGCAATGAACAGAGGTGTTGAATGGCGTTAGACAGAAAACAATGCTGCAAAATTAACGCCAGGTCCTGGCTGGCGTTATTGTCGAACAGGTCCCATCAGAGTTAAAAAAAGTTATATATGTGTAAATTACCTCCTTTCTCTACAGAGTGAGTGGTGTTATTCACACCTGAAGAGAAGACTAGACGAATTTCATATTTAATATAACAGTTTATTTACAATTCTACTGATTACCCTTAATTGGGATAGTCAGGAAGCATTTCTGTACTCAAATCATATCTACACAAGCAATATACAGCAAAGATATTAGCATGCTTAAAGCTAAGGAGTCAGAATGAATGCTTAAAAACAAAGCAATGTACAGCAGAGAGAGAAATCAGAGTGCTTAAAGCAATGCTATAGACAGACAAAGAGAAATTCAAAATGCTTACTTATTTCTTTGTTCCCTCTAGTTTTATACCGGGCCTCTGACTAATTCTCTCATACAACATTCCTGTGCAAGTCTCTGAATACCACAAACTGTTAATCATGGGCAGAACATATGCTGCATCTGGTTCCCATTATCGGCCCCCCCTTTCTTGCCAGACTTTCTGGAGCCGTGCCTTTTTGGCTGATGTGGGCCTCATCATGTCCCAGGAGGTTTAGTGTTAAAACAGCTTGTTGTAATCATGGAGCCTTCCACTCCGCATTTTTCATACTTTTATTCAACAAATCTTTCATACTTTTGTTCAACAAATCCTCCCTTTTGAGGCCTGGTATTCCAGGACTCAAACATCTGTTTCAGCTCCAGTCTGTTGTTTCCTTACCTCCCTTCTAAATCTCCTCCCCCTTTGTTTGTGGCATTCAGTTTCTGCACGCTTTTTCAATATTTTTGGCTGACATATTAAAGTTCTATTTATTCTTAATTATCATTGTTATTTTAAAAGCATCCTGGCACATCTTTGCAAACATGCTAATACACATGTTACACAGCATTAAACAGATTCAATTGTACTAGGGTACAAAATTTATATCTCTTGAGGTATATAATTTATAGGACAGTGAGCTTCATCAAAGGGAAGTACACTGTCATTCATTCTTACTTTTCATTAGCTGATGTGGCATTAACAATTACACAAATTAAAAGCATAACATTCATTGAATCAGTTGTTACAACATTCTGCGTGTAAGTGCACTTTATCGGGGGAATGTGTTCAGTTGTCATACTATTAATCAGACACCAACATGATGTCTGTGGGTACTTGTCCATAAGCAAGGCTTGCTTATAAATAGTCTCATTTGTCCAATGAAGGTTTTCATCATCTCTTACACAGGTATTATTGGGATAACAGACATGATTTTATCATTGTAGTCCCATATATCATAGTTGGCAAGGACAAGGATGATGTCAGTCAGTGGGCACATATGATACAATCAGTCAAATTCAACATCTTGGCCACTGTAACAAGTCTATTATCATATGTGTTCATTGTCCATTAACAAACAACAACAGTCCAATACCATCATGTTTAGGGACATGATGTTTGTTTATTCTTTGTCCATTTCAATGTTATTAATTCGTCGAATATCTGCTAAATGTATCCAAGAAGTATGACCTTCCAGACAGGCAGCGGTCTGAGTAAGGGCCGTGATAGCAAAAGGCCCTACATACACAGGATCCTTCCATGTTTTATGTGTAAAGTTCTTTCGTAGCACTAGGTCACCTATTTTAAAAGCACAAACATCATTAGTAGTTCCTGCCTGTGATGCTACATTTGTTCGGATCATATCACTTGTCAGGTTCAACATAGGTTGTAGCTTTTGCCAGTACTGAGCTGTGCTATCAGTACTTGCTGTCTGCATCGGGAAGAAATGACGTCCTGTCTGAATTTGGAATGGGGTCAATTTAGTACGCCCATTAGGTTGGGCCCTTATAACCATCAAAGCTAATGGTAACAAATCAAGCCAGGTATATGGTTTACCTGCTGTTTCCTTGTTTAAAGCCTTCAGTAATACTCTCAATTTAGTTTTTAAAATACCATTGTAGCGTTCTACCAAACCATTTGAGGTGGGGCGATACACTGATACCTTTCTGTGTGTTAAACCCATAATCGTTGCCATTTCTTTCAAAACACTGTTATTAAAATGTGTCCCGTTATCAGAAATTATTCTAGATGGACACCCATGTCTTGGCATAATATGAGTTACCAGGCATTGTACCACTTCATGTGCTGTCTCCCTTTTACATGGAAATGCTTCTACCCACCTTGAAAAAGCATCCACCCAAACTAACAAATACCTTTTTCCCTGCACTGGAACAATCATATCAGTGAAATCGATATACCATTCTTTTGCTGGGCCTTCTGGTATTGGAAGTGTCCCAGGTGATATTTTAGGACCTCGTTTAGGTATGTTAATATTGCATACCATGCAATTCTGCACAACCTGTTGAATCAAGTTATCAATTTTCAAAGTCCAAAATCTTTGCTCAAATTGTTGCCTCATTGTTTCCTTATTCCAATGCATGGTTGCATGCCACTCAGCCAATACCTTAATCGCCTGGCTCATTGGCATACAAGGTAATCCTTCTTCTGCATTAAACCATTCACTTCCCAATTTCATACATCCTCTCTTCAACCATTTTTCACTTTCCTGTCCCTCTGGCTGCCACATTTCAATCTTATCTACATTCGTAAGTGGCCCTTCCTGTGTCTGTCTAGTATTATACAAAATCTTTTCACTTTGCTTAACCACCTCCGTTGCTGCTGCATCAGCCATTGCATTACCTAGTGCCTCAAAGGTTGGCTTTTCAGTGTGGGCCGGGGTCCACACAACTGCAGTTTTTCTACCTTCACGTTCCCTTCTTGCCAAAATTTCAAATAGCAATTTCCAATATGTGTAATGTTGTAGATTTTTACCTGCACTGGTTATCATCCCCCTACGCTGCCATTTTAATATATGATACTGTAGTGAACTTGCAACGTAACCACTATCAGTATATATAGTGACATTTTGAGTCATATCAGTGTGTTGTAAGGCCGTAATAACGGCTAAAAGTTCAGCATGCTGTGCAGTCTGGTTAGGAGGGGTTTTATATTGTACTTGCATTATCTTTCTTAGATTCTCATCTATCTGCACGCAGGCAAAGCCTGCAACAGTCCTTTCACAAGCTCCATCTGTAAACCATATTAACCCATCAGATAAGGGTTCAAAAGTAAGACAGTGAAATGTAGGGATTTCTATAGTATCAATCTCACCCTCTTGATTGACAGGAAAAAGCAGATCTATCTTATTTCTCTGTTCTTTAGTTAATGGTATTATTCTTATATCTTGTCCTAAAAGTACTGCTTGATATTTTCCAAATCTAGTGGCTGTCAATGCTGTTTGGCTAGGGCTCAACAGCGTTTTAATCGTGTGGTTGGTATGTATTACAATAGGAACAAAAGGCATTTGTGCTCTCCATTTACCTACTGCTGCCACTATAGCTGTCAGTAACTTTGGTATTTCTTTCATTCCTTTTTCCACATGATTAAAAGAGCCTGACAAAAAAGCTACTGGTGCATTTACTTCATTGTTTTGATTAATCATAGCTGCCCAACTGTTTCCCATGTCTTTTACCCATAGATGCACAGGTGATTGGATATCTATTACTGCTAACGGTCCTGGGGATAACAAATCCCTCACAATCTTAGCCAATACCATCTTATCCTGTTCTTCCAATACAATTAATGTATTCTTTGGTGTGGCTGCGGGCAGTTTCAAATGTTTATAAAGTCTCATTACTTTTTGTGTATAATTTGGTATCCATTGTCTGCAGTAATTTAACATTCCCAAAACAGCACGTAACTGGGTAACTGTTTGCGGTACCGGAGTCTCATTTAAAATAGATATAACTTCCGGTATAATTACCTTATGTTCTGCTGAAACATTTTGTCCTAAAAAGGTGACAGTAGACTGAGCTATAACACATTTTTCCCTGTTACATTTATATCCTAACTCTCCTAATAACAAAAATAATTTTCTAGTCCATTCTAGGCATTCTGCTTCAGTCTCAGCAGACAGTAGAATATCATCTACATAGACAAACAATGACACCGTGTCAGGCAATTGACTCCTGAAATCCTTTAAATCCATCATTAGTTGTTTTGAGAATACCGATGGACTATCAGTAAAGCCTTGAGGCATCCTAGTCCACCTGTATGCCTCATTCTGTACTATAAATGACGTCAAATCCCTAGACTCTGGGTGAAGAGGTATTGAAAAGAATGCATTAGACAAGTCAATAACAGTGTTATATGCATATATATTCTGAGTGTGCAAAAGTGTAGCAGGATTTGCACAAATCGGAAATTGATTTTTTGTAACCTCATTTAGCTCTCTTAAATCATGTACTATCCTTACATTGTTTTCTCCTTTCGGGACAGGAAACAATGGGGTATTATACGGGGATACTGAAGGTTCAATAATACCACATTTCAATAATTTATCAATGTGCTCCAGGGTTTTGGATACTAATTTAGGTCGTATGGGGTAAGGGTCTTGCTTCGGCCCCTTTGCCCCTTCTATTAATTCTATCTTATGGGGTTTTGCATTTACAGCTAGTCCATATGGTGAATCACTTGTACTCCAAATATGTTGTGGTAATTCTTCCATAACCCTTACTTTATTTTCATTATTCAATTGTTGAACCATGGTGAGCAAACTTGGTATTTCTTTATTTCCAAAATCTAAACACAATCCTAATTGAGACAATAAGTCTCTACCACACAAATTTACTGGGCAATCAGGTGCCACTAAGAAGGGTACCACAGCCTCCCTTGAACCGTGCGGTTGGCATTCCAAGCGCACCAGAGTGGGTTCTGTTAGCCTTTTTCTTTGTTCTATCCCCGTAAATCCCACTGTTGTTCTATACTGATTTGAAAGCTTAACTCCCAGTGGTTTTGCACACAATACAGAGGTACTCGCCCCTGTATCTATCAAAAATCTCACAGGAGTTCCATATTTGCCAATTGTCAATGTAATAAAGGGTTCTCTTGTGTCTAATCTGAAAATCATTCCCTCCTCCTGACACTGGTCTGCTTCCAGTCAATAGCATTGATCTGGAGTATTCTGCCAAGTTGGAAAGGCATTTACAGTACCCTGTCTCTGTACTGCCGCTCCTGGTCCCTGTGATTGCGTCGCTGGCTGCTGTATTGCAGTCTGCGGGGCACTCGCAGGTATCCCTACTACTTGTGGCATCAATCCTTGCTGTGTCTGCATTTGTACTTGGGGCATTCCTGCATTCTGATAACATTCTGAAGCATAGTGACCATATTGCTGACAAATCATATTGTTCAGAGGTTATTAGAGATTTTAAATCACCTCTTTCCCCTATTAGCCCTACACACAGAACTAGCTAGGACTGTGACTAATTTAAGCCAGATGATCTCTTAACACTGCAGGAATCTCACTTAAAAAAGAGTCAAACAAAGTTAAATTGCAAAGACATTCCACATAGAGAACTAGAAACAGAATAACACATATTTTAAAATAAACAGAGATCACCTTATAAGACAAAATCAAACTTATTTAAATCTAATCTAAAACATTTAAAAGGAACAAAGAAAATTTCAGTTCTTAGCAACAGCCAGACACCGAGAAATCAAAAACAGATGACATTCCTCAACCTTCAGGCTGAACAAAAGGTTGCTTTTCCCGCTCTTGCTGTATTTTTTCAAACGATCCATACTGAGACCAGCTCAAAAAAGAATCTTTTGCATCATACCATTTCTCATGTATTTTTTCAATCTGTTTTTTTTCTAATGGGAATAATTCTATGACATACTGCAAAGGGGAGCATTTTTTTGAACTATCTAAATCTAAATACATAGCATACACAGGAGGCTTTTCTTTCTTATCTGTCCCTTTCCCTTTCATTTTATTCTGACTATTACAATTTCTCCTATAAAGCCACAATCTACAAAAATATACTACTGCACCTAAACCAAGAAAATATACAAAACAGAAAACTACAAAGCTAAACAAATATACTTAAGTCCACAATGTAAGCTTACTCACGCGTCTTCTTATTTCTCTTTTTAGCAAGCCCAGGAGTCCGTCACCTGTATGTCCACTTCAATAGTTTGATCACTCCCAAATCCGTGGTACATAGTAATCAGGCGCAAACAACGCTTGCTCTCTCAAAATCCTGTAAAAAACTTCATTAACAACACACACTTAATTTGTTATTCGTCTCGCCTTCTCTTTTCCGTGTGCGGCCTAATTGTACTCCTGGCTGGCTCGCCACTTTGAAGAGAAGACTAGACGAATTTCATATTTAATATAACAGTTTATTTACAATTCTACTGATTACCCTTAATTGGGATAGTCAGGAAGCATTTCTGTACTCAAATCATATCTACACAAGCAATATACAGCAAAGATATTAGCATGCTTAAAGCTAAGGAGTCAGAATGAATGCTTAAAAACAAAGCAATGTACAGCAGAGAGAGAAATCAGAGTGCTTAAAGCAATGCTATAGACAGACAAAGAGAAATTCAAAATGCTTACTTATTTCTTTGTTCCCTCTAGTTTTATACCGGGCCTCTGACTAATTCTCTCATACAACATTCCTGTGCAAGTCTCTGAATACCACAAACTGTTAATCATGGGCAGAACATATGCTGCATCTGGTTCCCATTATCGGCCCCCCCTTTCTTGCCAGACTTTCTGGAGCCGTGCCTTTTTGGCTGATGTGGGCCTCATCATGTCCCAGGAGGTTTAGTGTTAAAACAGCTTGTTGTAATCATGGAGCCTTCCACTCCGCATTTTTCATACTTTTATTCAACAAATCTTTCATACTTTTGTTCAACACACCAGATGGAAGAGCCTTGAGGAGGGGTTTGTTGAGGCATTGTCCAGGAGGGTGAATATTACCTGATCATGGGAGTAGGAACTTATCCTTGGCAGTACTGTTCGCCAACAGGTGAATATTTCTCTGTTTTAAAAAGGGAGACAAGGACTTCTGCAGGGAGATCAAGGGAGAAAAGAAACTAAGAGTTGATGAAACACCAGTTGAAAATCAAAGGTGACTTGAGCACCAAAGGGAAAGCCAAGCTTAAATAAGTATTGAAAAACAACAAGAAAATGAAATACGACTTGAGTACCAAAGACAAACACAAGCTGCTATCAGAGCCCGAGACCGTACAGTGAAACGCAAAACATTTAGAAAGTAATCGTAAAAGAGAAGCCATTAGAAGACTATTAATGAGGTCAAATTTACAAGGGGTAGCTTTTTCTTGCAACTCAATGAATGAATTGAGCATTGGCAAAATGGACATTGTCTGCATATCATGTTGTACACTAAAATTTAAGGCAGAACCCCATGGTGTGTGTTGCTCAGGAGGTAAAAATACTAATGACATTGTAAGTTATCCGGTTGAATTTCTAAATTCACTGCATCCACCAGGAATGTCACCACATCAATTACACTTAAAAACTGGTTTGCAAATCATACTGCTATGAAATTTAAATGCTCCAAAGCTATGTAGTGGCACACGTTTAGCTCTTAAAACTGTAATGTCACATGTTATTGAAGCTATAATCTTGACAGGTTGTGCCAAAGGACAGCACATTTTAATACCTAAAATTCCTCTTATTCCATCTGACTATCAGATACAGTTCAAAAGACTGTAGTTTCCAGTTCAACAAGCCTTTGCAACATCGATAAATAAGGCTCAAGTCAAACGTTAAAAGTCACAGGTGTCAACTTACAAAACCCATGTTTTTCACATGGCCAATTATATGCTGCCTGTTCATGAATAGGCTCAAATAAGTCTTTATACATATATGTTCCAAATCGAAAAACAAAAAGTTGTCTATCAAAATGTGCTTGAAAATTATATTAAACATTTAAAATTTATCTACTCCTGTGTGTTCTATTTCTGTTTGTACAAATAAAAAGTATATCTATATACATATATCTATACCTATTCTTTGTTTAATTTCTCGCACCAAAAATACATACTTATACAGTGTTATTGCACACAAATAAACCTTGCTTTTCTCAATTACAAAGTACTAACCAATCGCTGAGCAATGCCAGCAGGGACAGCTAGTTAAAATATAAAAGGAAACAATATTCTGTACAACTGTTGCTTTATAAAATCACAAACTATACAGAACAAAGATCAACACAACCCCTGTCTCCTCCCCCCCCCCCCGCAAATATCCCCTCCACTATTGGGAAAACTGAACAAGCCAAATTACTACAGAATGTTACGTAGAAAATTCATGCTAACAGAATACCTCAGTCACATACACACAGAACACAAATGCCCAATACATAATAGCTGACCAAAAATGATAAACATTTATTAAATCAAAATCCCAAGAAGTCACACCAAAGTACATAAGCACTGCCACCCTGGGAAAAGACTAAAGGGCCATGAAGCCCAGCACTCTGTCTCCGACAGCGGCCAATCCAGGCCCCAAGAACCTGGCAAAAACCCAGAATTTAATAAGGATCAATGGACTTTTCCTTCAGGAATCTGTCCAGACCCCCTTTAAACTCAGCAAGGCCAGCTCAATGAGTTCCACAGTCTAACCACACGCTGAGTAAAGAAAAACTTTCTCCAATTTGTTTTAAACCTATCACATTCTAATTTCATCTTGTGTCCCCTAGTTCTATTATTGTTAGAAAGCGTAAACAAACGCTTCACATCTGTCTGCTCTACCCCACTCATTATTTTGTAGATCTCTATCATATCACCCCTCAGCCGCCTTTTCTCCAGGCTAAAGAGTCCTAGCCGGCTTAACCTCTCCTCATAAGGTAGTTGTCCCATCCCTTTTATCATTTTCGTCGCCCTTCTCTGCACCTTCTCCAATTCTTTTATATCTTTTTGGGAAATAGAGATGCATTTCGTCCTATACCATGCAAAATATAAAGATCATGCATGCCAGAGGTAGTGTTTGGGGGGGGGGGGGGGTACAATTAGGATAATTGCTCCTTGGCCAGAGATAGCTCTAAGCAAAACAGGAAGTTACATCAGAATGCAGGTGCCAGCAGAGAAGGGAAGGCCCAGGAGCAGGCCTATGGGGGATCTTCTTCTTGCTCTATAAGATAGAGAGATACAGTTGGGTTGGGAGGGGAGGGAAGAAGGAAGAAAAAAAAGACAGGAAGATATGCTGGACCTGCGGTAATCGTGTTAAATTTTTTTTTTTTTACCATAGGAGCAAGGCTTTTAACCGCTCCTACATGGCGGTAAAATGTTTTGCTCCCGCATCTGTAAATGCGGTTATATTTACCACAGATTACTGCGGGACCCCATCCCCGTGTCATTCTCTAGTTTTAGACCCTTGCTCTGCAGGCAAAGTACTTATTGACCCACACACCTAAGATGGGGTTTTAAGATACTGCTTTACCCTTTATTTTAGTTCAGTGGTTCTCAACCACACTGGTGTGTCTCCAAGAGGTAGGAGATGTGTCACAAAGCAGGCCTATGCTTTCTTTTCCAACCATGTAGGCCTGTAAACTGGAGAGCCCAGTGATCCCGAGGTTCAGGTTCTTGAAATCACCATAGCTGGTCTTTATTTCTGCTTCCTGACTATCCCACCACCCCAACTAGGAATGTTGCGTCTCTGCTGTCCATAGGTTCTGTTTGTTACATAGTTTCTGAGTAGCATAGTTGCAAGGTTTCTTTTGCTGCTTCACAATATCTGGCAGCAGAGGAATTTTATGTTGCTGTTGCTGAATTGACACCAGAATTTGAGTATATATATATATATATATATATATATATATATATATATATATATATATATATATATATATATATTTTTTTTTTTTTTTTATTTGTATAACAAGTGAGAAATCTGGGACTGATGTGTTGCATGCACATTTCTTTTTAAATATGGGACTAAATGTTAGGAAAATTCACACTAATTGTTAACAATGAAATATGTAGGGGGTCAATATCAAAGCAATTTAACTGGCCAGAAATGGCTCCTGCCAAGTTAAATTGCTTGTTCGGGGCTAACTGGTTAGTGCTACTTAAAATGTCCGATTACCACTTAAAGCAAAACTAACTATTATGGGAGTGTTTCAGTGGAGGAGTCGGCACTTGGGCATTTAAATGCCGATATTCAGCACATAACCGGCCAAAGTCACCACATAAAAGTCAGTCCTATCTTTATATGGTGCCTCATAGCCAGTTAAGCAATGAATATCGCACTTAATCGGCTATGGTGTAGCTGGCTCTGGAAACCCAGAAATTCAGTGCCAAAACCTGGACATGGCCTGGCATTGAATTAATAGGCATAACGCTAGCAGTGGTCAGCAAACTGCTGAGTGCCGCTGGATTAATATCGACTCCTTAATTTTTTTGTTTAGCTGTGAATTTTAGTGTTCAGTGTGTCACATACGTGAACACTATCTGTTAGGTGTGTCACAACAGAAGAAAGGTTGAGAACCACTGCTTAGTAGTTATTCAATTAATTTACTTACCACTGTTACCTGTCTTCTCCCTACTTCCATTTTATAAAGTGGGATGGGCCTTGTTTTTCTACAGTTCTCTGGAATCCCTCCTATGATTCAAGAGAGTGGACCTATCAGAATCTACCTAAGTCACCTAAAATTTCTTAGGTATATCTCATTTGGAATCATTGTCTTGATCATTTTCAGTTTTGCTAGGTCAATATATCTATATAACTATGTACTTCTTGAACTTGCTCCTACTGTCAGAATGTATATGTTTAATGAATTTTCTAGAGTCTTCTATTATTTCACTTCAAGAGATGATGAGAAAATATCTAATTGAAGTACTGGGGGTTTCTGTTAATTTTCCCTCTTTTATATTGATACATTGGGGCTCATTTTTGATAGAGAAGGACATCCATCTTTCAACATAAATCGGAAGATGGACGTCCTTCTCCCTGGGACGTCCAAATCGGTATAATAGAAACCCAATTTAGGATGTCTCCAACTACACTCTGTCGCAAGGATGGCCAAAGTTCAAGGGGGCGTGTCGGAGGCATAGCTAAGGCGGGACTTGGGCGTGCCTAACACTTGGACGTCCTGGACCCATAATCAAAAAAAACAAGGACATCCCTGATGAACACTTGGACGTTTTCACCTGGACCTGTTTTTCTTACGACTAAGGCACAAAAAGGTGCCCAAAATGACCAGATGACCACCGGAGAGAATCGGGGATGACTCCCCCAGTGGTCACTAACCCCCTCCCACCATCAAAAAACATCTTTCAAAATATGTCGTGCCAGCCTCAGATGTCATACTCAGGTCCATGACAGTGCATGCAGGTCCCTGGAGCAGTTTTAGTTGGTACTGCAGTGCACTTCAGACAGGCGGACCCAGGCCCATACCCCTCCTACCTGTTACATTTGTGGAGGGGAAAAGAAACAAAAGAAGCAACACTGGGCCTTCAGGATAGAGATAAATGTCATCCTTTAAGGTGAAAATGACCCAACACGGGCTGTGTTTCGGCGTACTAACGCCTGCCTCAGGGACCTGACATAAAAACAGTAATATAATCATAAATACACACTAAACATATATTTCAAAAAATCCACATCCATAAAATAGCATAGTAAACATCAACCATTTGGTCAGATTATAACAATAAAATATATAAGCAATAAAAATCACAATCAAAAAAATGTACACAATTTCAAACAAAATAATTATTAAAAATAAAAATTATAAAATATATATTTGGAAATTGAAAATTAAAACATAGAATGAATGAGGACCAAAGTACTGTATGAGAATATCACTATTATCAACCCAAAAGGATCATAGTGAAACCAAACCAGCAAACGGCTGCCATAAAATAATATATAAAATTATAGACATATTAATAGCTGCCATATAAGAATATAATAATATATTGTATTACATTTCTTTATGCAGATCACAGTGCCATAAATATCATGAAATATTATGTTTGAAAATATTATATGTAAACAAATCTTAATATATATATATATCTTTATAAGAACGGAATGGAGGGGCTTACCGGAATGATCCTTCAAAATCTAGACAAATGAAGATATTCAAGCATTCCAGATTTATTACCTAATTTGAAGCACGGAAGGTGAATTTAAATATTATTTTAAAATATAGAAACAACACCTTTGTACCCCGGTGTAAACAATAAATGATTATGCATAGCATCTCTGCCTATTAAAAAATGTTGAACGTCTCTGTCTGTCAAAGAAAAATGCTGTAGCTCCCTCAGTCCATGATAATGCACCAGCAACTCTCTATATATGTTTTAGTTTCATAAGTTTACTGAAATACGACCAAAAATCCCACTTCATTTACATAGAAAACTTGTGGTCTTAGAGTGAAAAATAGCATTTGTGATTGTATATATATACACATACAGTCCTGAACCAGGATAACGTCTTAGAACGTCTAAAGAAACTTTTAGAAGGTTCACCATATATTACAACAATATGAGATTTAAAATAAATAGGTAAGACTAGGACTTTACCCCCTATCTGCTAGCCCTACATGCTATTATCTTGTATGTAGCATCTCACATTTCATTTACACACTATATAAAGTGGCCAGGCCAGATCCATCGGAGTGTGGACGTCTGTGAAATACTGCCATTTGTATATATTTACAATGTATTTCATCTTGTTAACAAACCTAACGGCTGGCGTCAGTGTACTCAGAGGCCGATCAGGGTGTCGCAGATAATGTCAAGCAAACTTACCAGAAACTGATAATTGTCCGTTTCTTCAAACCAGACATTGTCGGTGTAAAAATTGCCAAAAAATGGGGCATACGCCATTGCGTGCTTATATTGAATGAGAGGGTGGAGAGATAGCATCATCATTTTACCTTCAAGGTCCTGTAAGCTGTATAGTAAGGTCCTGTTTGCTAACTAGGGGCAGAATCTGATCTCTGTAATATATAAGTTGGAATTAAAACAAACCAGACAGTTTCTAAATTACAGTGCTAAGTTTCTATGTGTAAGGGAAAAATGGAATAAGCATTTGTTGAGGGAACAGCAAACTCTCCAAAACCCACCACAAACCCACTGTACCCATATGTAGGTGCCCCCCTTTACCTGTAAGGGCTATGGTAGTGGTGCACAGTTGTGGGTAGTGGGTTTTGAGGGGGGGTTGGTGGCTCAGCAGACAAGGTAAGAGAGCTATGTTCCTGGGAGCAATTTGTGAAGTCCACTGCAGTGCCCCCTAGGGTGCCCAGTTGCTGTCCTGGCATGTCAGGGGGACCAGTGCACTACAAATACTGGCTCCTCACACGACCAAATGGTTTGCATTTGGCCGTTTTTGACATGGACGTCTTTGGTTTCAAAAATTGCCGAAAGTCAGAAACGTCCATGTCTAGGGACGACCAAATCTAGGGACGTCCAAATTTAAAGACGGTATTTTCGAAACGAAAGATGGACGTCCATCTTGTTTCGAAAATACAGGTTTCCCCGCCCTTGGATTTCACCTTTTTGCAAGGATGTCCAAACCGCAACTGACCAGATGACCATCGGAGGGAATCACCCCTGACTCCCCCAGTGGTCACTAACCCCCTCCCACCAAAAAAACCCACTTTACAAACTTTTTTTCCCAGCCTGTATGCCAGCCTCAAATGCCGTACCCACCTCCATGACAGCAGAATGTGTTCTATCCTCTGACAGCCTTTCCCTGGTTCTGATGTGGGTCTCGGGTGAGTGTGACACCTTTTCTGTTAAGGGCACTGCAGAGTCACAACAGCAATGCATTGTGGTGGGTGTAGGGTATTGAGTTCCGTGATTCCACTAGCTTGTGTTAAATGCTCATGATGTTGGTAGTTGGTAGGCTCTACTCCCATGGTGCTTTTCCCTCTGCTTACTGGGTCAGACTGTGCCCTGTTTTGCTTCCGGTAGTCCATGAGGTAGTGGCCATTTGTGTAAGACACTTTTAGATCCCTTTCATGTGTTAGCCACGTTACAGCACTTAGTTCTTACCTTGAATGTTGCTGAAAGAGGGCATTGTGCACCATTCTGCCAGCTCGGACCTACTGCTAATCTCAGTATCAACGAGACTCGTTGCCAGTGGGGCACAACCTCTGATCTGCAGTTAACTGTGAGTAAACGTGCTTATTCAAATAAAGGAAGTTTTCAGCGAGATTAGTCTTCAGGTGTGAACTGCTGTGCCAAGGTTATACTCTTAGGGATGAAAGGGGGCACCTAGATGTGGGTACAGTGGGTTTCTGGTGGGTTTTGAAGGGCTCACGTTTACCACCAAAGTATAACAGGTAGGGGGGTGGGCCTGGGTCCGCCTGCCTGAAGTGCACTGTAGTACCCACTAAAACTGCTCCTGGGACCTGCTGTCATGGAGCTGAGTATGATATTTGAGGCTGGCATAGAGGATAGCAAAAAATATTTTTAAAAAAGTTTTTTTTAGGGTGGGAGAGGTTAGTGATCACTGGGGAGTAGGGGGAGGTCATCCCCGATTCCCTCTGGTGGTCATCTGGTCATTTAGAGCACATTCTTGTGGCTTGGTCATAAAAAAGGGCCCAAGTAAAGTCGGCCAAGTGTTCGTCAGGGTCGCCCTTCTTTTTTCCATTATCAGCCGAGGATGCCCATGTGTTAAGCACGCCCTAGTCCCGCCTTCGCTATGCTTCCGACACGCCCCCGTGAACTTTGGTCATCCCCACGGCGGAAAGCAGTTGAGGACGCCCAAAATCGGCTTTCAATTATGCCGATTTGGGCGACCCTGTGAGAAGGACGCCCATCTTCCGATTTGTGTCGAAAGATGGGCGCCCTTATCTTTCGAAAATAAGCCTGATGGAGTAAAAACCCTGAGTGCAGATTCTATTTTTCACTGCTTCAGTTATTTAGTATGTGAAAACTGCTTTTGATCAACAGAAAGACATTGAATGGAAAGTTGGCAAGACGCAATGGTCTAAACATATTTTTTACCAAGTGTGACTGCACAATTTGCAATTCAGCAGGGATTTGGAAGAAAAAACATTGTGTACTATTGGTTCTTGGATAATAAGATGATAACAACTTATGCAAAACATTGTGAAAGATAAAAGATGGACTTTTGCATAATTATTCAATCATAACCATTGCTGCACATTTGAGATTATAATGTCTTTCATTGAACCTCTCAAATTTATTTGGATGACTGTTACTGCAGAGAGGTGGTGCTAAATTGATGACATCAGATATGTGCCTGTGTTCAGACATTGTGATGTCAATTATGGTTCCCAGTAGGTTCCAGATTTTTTAAAGACAGGATGGTCTGGTGCTGGCTTTAGCTCCATGGCTGATAGGCCCTCTTTTTCTTAGGGAAGGCAATAGGGAAATCACAACCTGTTCTATAAATCTGGATTTAGTTGGCAATTTCAATCTCACCAAAGGATTATACCTTCATTGAAAGACCAAGCAAAAGAAAATGCTGACGAGAGAGAGCCAGCACCAACATATTTAGTAATGGTAAAAAAAACCACAGGAAATTGTAGACTTGGTTTCTAAATGGCTTGTTTATTCAAGCCTCTACCAGTAAATTCCTCTATGAAAAAAGCCAGAGAGCATATGGACAAAGACATTTTCCATTATTTCCTAGGACAATTATTATGTCCCTTAAATTGACCAACTAATGTCCTGTGGATGGGTGTGGTGTCAATCTCCAACCATATTTTTTGTTGGAAACTGAATGTTGGTGCTGACTAAGTTGAAAACAATTTATTTAAAGCTTTAACCAAATCTTGCTTTGTTAGGTAGTAAAGGAAATGGTCTTACAATCAAGATAATCATTCACAGGGATTAATAAAGGATAATAAGAACATAAGAAAAGACATGCTGAGTCAAACCAATGTCTCTTGAACTCTGTATCTGACAGTGACTAATCTGGGTAATGACTTTGGGTCTGGCTTACCATAGGGGAAAAACTCAGTATATCAAGCCTGTTATTTACAGTAATATAGTTCAGAGGTTCTTTAATGTTAGCAAGTCTTATGATATGTGTGTGTCATTGGCTGCATTTTGGAGAGACTAGGAAGATATTTTATAAGCCCCAGCAAGTCTTGAACCAGCAACTTTTAGATCCTCTGTGAGAAAGCCTGCAAACTGACTTAGACCCTAGGTGTTTGGTGGAGAAGGTGAGGGGTGAACACTTCCGTCAGGCATGTCATGCTTCTAATTGTTCTGGTTTTTACCAGCTGCTGTTTAGTGAATGAACCTGTGATGACATGGTTGACTGTACCATGCAAATTCCTTTGCAGCTCTGACTGCTCTCTGATATATCAGATTTGTAGGACTTTGGTCCAGTGACTCATTTGCTCAGTTCATTTGTAATTGAGCCCTCGCCTCTTTTTGTATCCCTGCCTGTCTGGACCCTTATCTGCTCCTCTACCTTCTATAGCTTCTTTTGCTTTTCTTGTTCCCAAACAATCCTCATCATATTAAGCATATGTCAGTCTTGGAAATGTTATTCTAATAAACATTTTCTTAAAATGTAACTTCTTGACTTGTGACATAGACTGTGACATTCCACCTCAGGCCATAATCTGAGGTTAATCAGGGTTAACCCTCCTGAGTAGCTCTACTGATCACCATTACTATTCATGTAACACTTTTCAGTGCACTTATACACATCTGTGGCCACTGCAAGGCTCCAAGTGAGAAAATACACCAGGTTCCTCAACATCTCTTAGCCTTTCAAATTCTGTTACACTTTCCTCTAGTCTCCCCACATGAAAACAAACTACATTGACTGTAAACTCTATGGGATTGACATTCAAAAGTGTTTAACTGGACAGGAGAACCCCGCTGAGATAGCCAGTTCTGGACATTCAGTGACACTTAGAAACATAGAAACATGACAGCAGATAAAGGCCATATGACCCATCCAGTCTGTCCATCTTCTGTAACCCCTAATTCTTCCTGTTCCTAAGCGATCCCACATGCTTATCCCATGCCTTTTAAAATTCTGGAACAGTCCTCGACTCCACCACCTCCACCGGGAGGCCATTCCACGCCTCCACCACCCTTTCTGTGAAATAATACTTCCTTAGGTTACTCCTACGCCTATTCCCTCTTAACTTTATCATATGCCCCCTCATTCCAGAGCTCTCCTTCATTTGAAAAAGGCTCTCTTCCTGTACATAAATGCCCTTGAGATATTTAAACGTTTCTATCATGTTTCCTCTCTCTCTCTCCTCTCTTCCAGTGTATACATACATGTTGAGGTTCATAAGCCTGTCCCTATAATTTTTGCATTCAAGACCGCTTACTAATTTCATAGCCGCCCTCTGGACCGACTCTATCCTGTTTATATCTTTCCGTAGGTGCAGTCTCCAGAACTGCACGCAGTACTCCAAATGAGGGCACTATCACCTCCTTTTTCCTGCTGGTCATGCCTCTCTTTATGCACCCAAGCATCCTTCTGGCTTTGGCCGTCACGTTTTCTACCTGTTTGAAAGCTTTAAGGTCATCAGACACAATGGTTAGTGCCGTTGAACATCTCTGCTAGCCAGCCATCCCCATAATTGGCTAGGTTAGGGGCGAGCTAGGAGCGAAGTGAGAAGCTAGTGGCGATATTCAGTCCACTAATTGGCTAAGTAACTGCTTAAAGTTAGGACAGCAAAACTCCCTCAGCTCAACCCTGTCTGGTTGAGTGCTTGCCATATCAGGGTCCACCTTGCCAGAAGGAAAAAAGGTGCCGGTACGCCATACCGATGCGTACCGGCACAAAAAAAAGCACTGTTTATTTTTCTAGCATGCTGTCCCCTCCAGATAAAATCAACATCCCACCTCTACAAATCACCTCATCAATACCCTTCAGACGACTACATAAATCATAGTCCCACCACCTCAAAAGTAACCTGCAGTAAGCACTAACATGTACTTACTGCAGGTTAAAATGCACTACTGTTGCAGCACACAAGGATGTCCCACGGTAGTTTTTGAATGTGTGGACACTTCATGTGTTAATAAATTAAATTTTTAGTGCAGGGGGCATGTTTGGGGGCGGAGAGTAGGAGTGGCTATTTAATCAGTTAACGAGTGGGCACTGCTTTGTGCTCTGATTATCACAGGATTAGAATTTTCTACAAAACAATTTTCGAGAGCCTCCGAGGATAACCATTTTAATAAACAACTCAGAAATAATCCTCTTCCACTGAATACTATTGAATTAATATTTTTATCAATTTTTATCTATTTCTATAAGTTTTTCTAAAAATAAGGAGGAAAAGTCTCAACAGTCTCCTTCGTGGCAACAGAGCCAATCAATCATAGGAGTACTTACTGTCATCATAGACTAAAAAAGCTCCCCAAATTTAATTTCAACAAAGTCCAAACAAACTCTTTGACAATGGCCAAAATTTTGATGACTTCATCAGGGTTCGTGACACACCAGCTCACTTCATTCTATGGCTGTCTGTCCAAACATTTCTCCGACAATGGCCAAAGTTAAGATGAGTTCGTCAGGGTCTATGGCACACTGGCTCACTTCACTCTATGGCTGTCTGGCTCAGTCGAGCCAGTCAGCCATAGAGTGAAGTGAGCCGGTATGCCAAAAGTCATCAAAACTTTGGCCATTGTCGGAGAGTTTATTTGGACTTTGTTGAAATTAAATTTGGGGAGGTTTTTTTTTAGCCTATGATGACAGTAAGTACTCCTATGATTGATTGGCTCTGTTGCCACGAAGGAATCTGTTGAGACTTTTCCTCCTTATTTTTAGAAAAACTGATAGAAATAGATAAAAACTGATAAAAATATTAATTCAGTAGTATTCAGTGGAAGAGGATTATTTCTGAGTTGTTTATCACAGGATTAGTGCATGAGCCTTTACTGCCTACAAAATAGGTGGTGGTATGTGCTCACGCGGTAATGACCATGCGCTGACGGGCAAATCAGCACGTGGCCATTATTGCAGAAATAGAAAATCAGCCATTTACCAGCAGTGCTAAAAGTGGTCTTGGAGCTTGGGAAAGACCCACATTGGGGATAACGCAGGTCACCTTTTAGCACTGCTTAGTAAAAGGGCCCCTTAATTCCGACAGAAAAATTAGCTATTTCCCCCATTTTCATTAAAACTTTTGTTTGTTTCACAGATTCACATAAATAAATAAATAAATATATTTTTTTCTATATTTATTTACATAATTTTAATTACAATCAAGTATAATACATGTACAGAAAAGTAAACTGGCTTGACAATATTAAACTTACAAAGTCTAAGAACAAAGGAATCAATTATCCCGCCAGATATTACTCAAGTCCACAACTGGGATTCAAAATGTTAAACAAATAGAATTTTAAATTTTACAAATAATAATATAGGAATTTGCTAAGTCTGATTACCCAAATGATACCAGTTAATCACTATCAAGAGAGCAATTATTTAGACCCCCCTGTAATTTTCTTAGCTGTTAAAAAAAAGCTGTGAGTTGGGGTGGATCAAAAACACATACTTGTTCATTTAATAACACATTTACAGGGGTATCTTAAAAAGAATGTAGCCCTCAACTGAAGAACACCTGGCTTCATCATTAGGAATTGCTGACATCTCTTCTGAGTGTCTTTAGCAACATCAGGAAATACTTGGATTCTTAGTCCAAGAAAAGTTTTTTTTTCTATTCAAAACCCTAGAACGCATATTGGGGGCCTTTTAGGCCCCCATGCTTACATTTTTGCTATTATCTGCAAAATTACTTTAGTTAGAATTTTGAAACTCAAGGTATTACTCAAGTATGTCATTGTTGATAATATCCAGTTGTTCATATAATTATTTTTCATAGGCATTATGGTGTAACAATGCTTGTTTGGTGAAAACTACATCTGTATGAATTGGGGGCCTTTTAGGCCCCCGCTGTTTTTATCATGTTCTCAGAAGTGTTTGTGTCTCAAGTTACTTTATTTGTACTCAGTAATGCTGGTGGAGGGGCCAGGGTGTGGATAATAACATGTGAGGATGTCATGTGATTTTTGGAGGGAGTGATAAGGCCATGACATCACCTCAGGTCCTCTGAACACTGAGGACAGTATACACTGTGAGCTAATTGCTGAAGGACCTGTGATAAGATAAGCTGTTGAGAGGAAATCTGTTTCATTTTCTAACATCTAGTCAGCAATGGCACAGTCTTCCTCCAAGTGTCTGACTGACCAAGAGATTGAAGCGATTATGTTTCAAAGCGATGATGAAAGTGAACTATCTTTGTCTGATGAAGAATATCTGCCACCAGCTAATCAAACATCCTCATCCAGTGATTCTTCTGATGATGAAGAAGTGAATCTAGTGGATCCTCAAGAAGTGATAAGTAGAACATCCAAAACGAATGTTTTTTGGGACAGTAATCCTACATTAGTCGGATGTACTCCAATACACAATATTGTGAGGCAGGCTCAAGGAGCTGTGGGAAGTCCCAGTTACTTTACCCCTAAAGATGTATTCTGTACTTATTTTTCTGACAATATTGCAGAAGAGGTCCTATTATGTTCAAACCTAGAAGGAAGACGTATCGCTTCAGCAAAAAATAAGTCCTGGAAAAATATCTCAAAAGAGGAACTTTATGCATATATTGGACTTTTCCTGCTGGCAGGGAGTCAAAAATCGTATGATGTCCCAATACGAGAATTATTTCTGGACCCACTTTCTGATCCACACTATAAGGCGACAATGTCAGTGGGCAGATATGAGGAAATTAGAAGGATCATTCGCTTTGATGATAAGCGAACTCGTGCAGCGAGGTTTGAAACAGACAAATTAGCCCCTATCAGTTATATCTGGAACATATTTATCAAAAATTGCACAAAACTTTACAATCCTAGTACTAATGTTACTGTAGATGAGCAACTTGTACCGTTCAGAGGACGCTGCAAATTCATACAATACATGCCCAGCAAGCCAGCCAAGTACGGTATAAAAATCTTCTGGATGTGTGATTCTGCAAATTATTATGGCATAAATGGCGTAATCTACTGTGGCAAAGAGGTTGGTGCACCAGTACAGAAGGATCTGGGGTCTGAAATAGTCAAAACTCTTGCTGTTCCAATATTCAATTCAGGTAGAAACATCACCATGGACAATTATTTCACCAATGTTGAACTAGGCAATTTTCTGCTTGCAAAAGCTATTACACTTGTTGGTACTATAAAGCAAAACAGACGAGAAATTCCAGCAGCACTCAAACACAATCGTCAGCGAGCACTTTATGAGAGTGTCTTTGGATTCAATAACAAAGCGACTTTGGTATCTTACAAGGCAAAGAAGGAGAAATCTGTAATTTTACTCAGTACCATGCATCACGATTGCAGTGTTGACAGCAATAACCAAAAATTGAAACCAGAAATCATCCTGCATTACAATGCAACAAAAGGAGGTGTAGATAAAATGGATGAGATGGTGGGAGAATATTCGTGTAAGAGGCAAACAAAACGATGGCCTGTAGTACTATTTTCAAATATGCTTGATGTAGCAGCCCTAAATTCATTCATTATTTATATAGAAACTCATCCTGAATTTCATGCACAGAGGAAGGACAGGAGACGCTTATTCTTGAAGGACCTTTGTCATGAACTTGTAATACCTCACATGATAGAGCGAAGCGACTTGAAATGCTTGCCAAAGAAAACTAAAGAAGCAATTAAACGGTGTGGCGTACAGTTTCAGATTACTCCAGAGCCAGGAGAAAGAAAACAAAAGCGTTGTTTCATGTGTCCAAGAAACATAGAGAGGAAAACTGAGCGATATTGTTCCACTTGTAAGGAAACTGTTTGCAAAGAACACTCTTCTGAAAAAATAACATGTCAGAATTGTTTGGAAGACTAATATAATAGAAAAGAAAGTTAGAATAAAAATGTAGCTGCAGCTAGTTTGCTATAGATTTCTATGCATTTTTGTGTGTTTTCATGTCTTTGCGTGAAATTTGGGAAAAAAAAGATTTTTTGGTGTTTTCTGTGAAAAATTATAATTAAAATGTTGTCCACTATTCATATTTTATTGAGCAATTTTGAAATAAACTTGTGAAAGTTATTTAAGTGTGTTTTTCTACATTATGTGCATGGGGGCCTAAAAGGCCCCCATGACGTTAATATGTATATTTTTAACGTCATGCGTTCTAGGGTTAAAGTCTCATTAGCCAGTTCTTGTCAAAGCAACAGTAGCAATTAGAGTTGACGCTGTTACCAACTCATTATCAGAGGATTCCAGTATCGCGGAAACATCTAATAATTGGTTACCTTGATTTTGCTGTAGTTTAGTAGGCAAATAATATATTTGAGAAAATGGAGGAATGGCTTCTTCAGCCACTCCTAATATTTCTTTTATGTATTTCCTTAACATATCTTGCGGAGAAGTCGTGAATTGTTTAGGAAAATTTAAGAAACGGAGATTATTACTCCTTACTGAGTTTTCAAGAAATTCAGTTTTCCTTCTTAAGAATGTTAAATCTTTAATTATATTTTCTTGATGAGACTGTATCTTTTGAACTTCTTTTTCAGGTTCCTTATTTTGATGCATTAAAGTTTCCACTCTGGAGTCAACTACTTTTGTCTTCTGCTCTAATGTAGATAAATCTTGAGTCAATTTTTGTACTTGAGAGCACATTGCTTTACCTAAATCTACAATAAGAGTCTATAAACTGTCCCGAGTGACTTCATTGGGTTTATTTATAGATATAGGAAATTTTGTCACTATTACCTCAGTTTCTATAGCAGAAATGACCTGTTCCGCACTCACAGCTTTGTTCTTCTTCACTGCCACAGAGGTTACTAGTGGCACTCCTTCCAGCTGGATTCCCAGTTCTCCATCAGCCCAAGCTCCCTCAGTTGATGGCACCACCTCCCGTCTCTCTTCTGTACCGACGCTGGAAAATGGGATTGAGGACGCCAAGAGCGGAGTACTGCTACCAGAGGATTGAGGGGGAGGAGCTTTCATGTCGGTGCTGAGTGAAAGCCCTAGTCCAGGGAACGTTGCGGGGTCTCCATTCACCCCAGAACACACTAACGGGCTGCCTTCCGACGACGCTGACATCGGCGCTCTCTGAAAATATGCCTGCAGTGTTCCAGGATTCGAGGAAAGGTTTTGTCACTGAGGAGTGGTGGAGGCGGGATGGCCCCTTCTCTTCGGCATCGCTAAAGCGGAAAAGATTCAGAGAGCCAGCAGATTGTGAGACTTCCGCAGCGGCCATCTTGAATCTCGCCAGATGTCACAAATAAATATTTTTACCCTGCATTAGAATGTTTTATTGCAGGAAAACTGATTGCATATGTGTTAATTCAATTGATGAAAGTGCACTAAATCTTTAAAGGTACCTTAATGAACCAAATGTGTGCTAACGAATGCACATTTCTACATTCAGGCGCTGCTTTTCTGTTGACTTTTGTAATAGTTTCCTGGCTAGGATCCCTGATCTCTCTCTCTGGCCCATTCAGCCATTTCAGAATGCTGCAGCTTAAATCCTTTTCTGGCTCCCATTTTGTGTTAATAGCACCCCATTGCTCTTGTCACTGGTAAGTTACTAAGCAACCATTAAATTTCATATGTGAGCGACTTAGGAGGCCAGATCCTTGAGCCAAGGCAATGCTAGTAATTTTGGCCATTTAAGTTATTACTTAGCTTTGTAGTTAGGAATGGGAAAGCTGTGCTGGATGGAAATAGGTAGGGATTGTGTGGCCTCATCTACCCAAGTTGGTGGAGTACAATGGAATAAGACAAAAATGACAGTCGTCCTGTATTGCAGGAGGTTACACTCTATAGCTGGTAACTGGAATATACCCTTAGCAGCAAGAACAGAATAACTGAACTGCTGTTCTTTTCTACAATTGTCTGATATATTGCTATGTAGAAAAAAAAATCTTTGTTTAAGTTTGGTTTGCCACTATCTATATTCTCTGGTTTCCTGTTGTGTTCCTTTGTGAGGTTTGCCAGGTTTGTCACTCTTCCATGTATCTCCCAAACACATTACTAGATGGGATTTTTCCTTTTTGTTTTTTCCTCATTCATTCCTTATAGAATAATCTCTGATCAGACATTTTAAGAAACCCCTCATTAATTATGCCGAGAAGGAAATTAAAAATACACCTGTTCATATCCATCTATTCAAATAGCTAATTTCACTGTATTAATCTTTGTTCATATTTAAAATTATTCAATTATCATCATGTATTCATTCCTTATTATATAAGTGGAGTTCTATATAAGTGCTTTACCCCCCCCCCCAAATTTTAAAAAACATTTAACCGGTCAGGAATACACCTGGCTAGTTAAATGGAACTTAGCCGGCTATCTGGCAATATTCAGCGGGAGATAGCCGACTGTCTCCCGTTCAGTACTTTTTTTGTAGGAAAAAAGGTACCAGTACTCATTATGGGCGGGTTCACCATCTATGGCTTTGTCCCTATGGTATCAAACAGAGTAGGCTATTTCAATAACTGTTTCTTCCTGTCCAATATATGCAGATGTCTTTAAAGGAGGAAAAAGGGGGTGTCATATATCACAGGGACCTGACACTAAATAGCGACTCAGAAATGTATCAATCTCTTTCTTGTGATTATAATAATCATAGACCTCAAAAAACCTCCTCCTGCCTTAATTTAGTGCATAACATGCTGTAATGTGCAAACAAAATATTTATACTTTTTTCTTTTTTGTTTTTTTTCTCTTTGCTCTATTATTCAGCAGTCAATAGAAATAGAATAAAATAAAACATAGAAAAGAAAATAAGATGATACTTTTTTTATTGGACTAACTTAACACATTTTTTGATTATATACGTGTAGATGGTTACCATGCGGTTATGGCGAGAGACATTACCACTAAGCGAGTGGGTGGCGGTAAGGTCTCAAATCCAAAATGCACACGTCAATTTTGATTTTGCTACACGTCCATTT
This sequence comes from Microcaecilia unicolor, assembly GCF_901765095.1. Lineage (NCBI taxonomy): Eukaryota > Metazoa > Chordata > Amphibia > Gymnophiona > Siphonopidae > Microcaecilia > Microcaecilia unicolor. Next base: position 87,765,361 of record NC_044031.1, read on the forward strand.
TTGGCAAAAATTTAAAAAAGGCCTTTTTTACAGGCACGCTGAAAAATGGATCTGCGTGCGCCCAAAACACGTGCCTACACTAGCTTAGTCCATTTTTCAGCGCACCTTAGTAAAAGGACCCCCAAGTCCCATCAGGTTTTCTGAATATCCACAATGAATATGCATAAGATAGATTGGCATGCAAATCTATCTCATGCATATTCATTGTGGATATTCAGAAAACCTAATGAGACTTGGTGTGCTCAGAGGATTGGGTTAAGAAGGCCTGAAATAGACTATAAATAAGAATCTTTGTGCCCTGTGAACCCAGAAAAAAACCCCATATGGGTTGATATTCAAAGTGATTTAACTGGGCAGAAGAGGCTCCTATTTGGCTAAATCATGCTAGCTGGCTAAGGGGTAGATATTGAGATATCTGCTCTGACTACCCTGGCACTCTGCAGTTAATGTCAGGGTGGAACAGGGGGCAGAGTCAGGGTGGACCTGGAAGTCATCCGGGTACTGCTGATATTCACATTGCTAACTAAGGATGGTCCTAGAAAACAAGTGGGCAAGCGGTCTGCTAGCCCCTTAGAACGGAAGATGTAGAAGCGGACATGGTGATACACAACCTTTATTGTAAAACGTGGGTAAAAGGGTGCCTGACACGGCCATGCTTTGCCCTACCAGGCTGCTTCATGAACAATAAAATACCTCAAGGAGCAATCCTGTCACTTTCCTCAGGGTGGAAAACTGAGGTAGGGTGCATGATCTATGCATATATTTTATGTGCGTCCCAGAAAAGGGGTGTGTGGAAACAGGAGGGTCATGGGCATTTCGGGGTGGAGTGTATGCTTGGATTCCAGTTATGAGCGCAATTATAGAATAAGGAGGTTTCACTTATACATTTAGGTGGGTGTATTTGCATCATGTTTTCGTTGGTGGAAATGAGCATGTGACCTTTGCGCATAAGTGCTGTTCTATAAACTGCGTCTAACTTTAGGTGCAGCCTATAGAATAGCGCTTAAGTGGGTTTTTACTGAGCTAGTTTTTTAAAGAGTGATTTATAGAATTCATCCCGTAATGTAAAAAATTATCTATTCAGGTGCCACAGATAAAAAAAGAAAAAATTATGCAGACAGTGCCTCCGCTGTCACCAATGACATAAATACTTGTGAATAACAACTTCATACATTAAATGATTGGGAAAACCCTGAGGGTCTCTTTTACAAAGCCGCACTACTGATTCTTGGTGCAGCAAATGAGAGGAAGCCCATTCAATTCCTATGGGCTTCCTCTCATTTGCCGCGGGAATTGCTAGCGCGGCTTTGTAAAAGAAGACCTTTGTTTCTTATCTTAAATAGATACATTTTCTGGAAATCTGCTGGGGAGGAGGGTGCGCAGAGGAAGGAAACAGCTAATAATGGCTTGTTTAGCCATGAAAGCTCAAATTTCAGCCTGGACAAATACAAATATATGTATGCAACATTAGAGCAAGTGCCAAGACTTTTTATAGTCAAAAATGGATGCTTCTAATGCTTATTTGTTTTCCACATAAATCTCAGAGCTGTTTTAAGTCTTTAGGTTATGCTACAAGAAAAGCTGGCTTTCTGAAGCAGGACTAAGAGGTCCCTCTAACAACCAGGGAATAAAAAAGCACATTTCCCGCCTCCATGCATAAACCACTGTTTAGAGAATGGGGCCATTAGTCTGGGAAAGTATTGACATTTTTATTAGGTTGTTTTTGGAAAAGACTAGCATGTAAAATTAAGTTCAACATATGGCTGTGGTCATATTTTCCTCCTACTGTGTAAAACATAGAAATAATAATACAATGTGCTCCTTCGGCTAATTCACTGAGAAAAGTAAGATTCATTTTACTAGTGGCGCTTAATCTCTTAACTTGGCTGTAATCCCAGCCTGTAAAGACTGATAAATCTTACATCCCCAATGAATACACAGCTCCTAATAGTCCTATATTATTAGAGAGACGCTTGGATTCTATACTATAACATACATCAGTGGTATGCAATTACAGTATATAAATAATTCAGCTTCTCTAACTTGCCTTTCACATTTCTTAATTGTGCAAAGTCGTAAACATTTAGAGCTGGACTGCCGAACCGTTGCACTGTGGAGAAAAGCATTTATTTTCTGCATTACTTTTTAGTCTTTGAATGATGGTTCTATCATTTATAGATCAATTTGTTTCCTTTTTGTAGGCCTCTCGTGTTTAGCGATAGGCTTATGGAGATTTTAAAAATAGCAATGTGCAGTTGTATGGAAGGATGAATGGTTGTATATGCTTTCATAAACTTCTTTCAAATTTGAACTAATTAGTTTTACCGACTGTCAACATATACAGTAAGACAGCTAGGTAGAGGAAGAAGGAAGAAGTGGAACTAGGTAAATTGATAGAAACATAGAAGATATGGTAACATAGTAAATGACGGCAGATAAAGACCTGTACGGTCCATCCAGTCTGCCCAACAAGATAAACTCATTTTACATTGTATGTAATACTTTTTAAGTATACCCGAGTTTGATTTGTCCTTGTCTTTCTCAGGGCACAGACCGTAGAAGTCTGCCCAGTACTGATCTTGTACTAAGTTCTGCATAGAAAAAAATGTATAAAGACCATATGGCCTATTCAGTCTACCAATCCATGCCATCTACTCTCCCTACCACTCCCTTAGAGATCCTATGTACTTGTCCCAAGCTCTCTTGAATTCAGATACTGTTTTTGTTTCCACCACTTCCACTAGGAGGCCATTCCATGAATTCATTACCCTTTCCATGAAGAAGAATTTCCTCAGGTTACTTCTGAGCCCCCTTGTTCTAGAGCATCCTTTCAATTGAAATAGACTTGTCTCCTGTGCATTTGTGCCGCATGGAGGGGCATAATCGAACAGGGGCGCCCATCTATAAGGGTGCCCATCTCTAAAGATGGTGCCGTGAAAGGGTGGGGAAACCCGCATTATCGGAACAAGATGGGCGTCCATCTTTTGTTTCGATAATAGTCGGGGACGGCCAAATCTCAACATTTGGGTCAACCTTAGAGATGGTCAACCTAAATGTTTAGATTGCCGACCTTGGTTTTCGCTGATAATGGAAACCAAAGACGTCTATCTCAAAAATGGACAAATCCAAGCCCTTTGGTCGTGGGAGGAGCCAGCATTTGTAGTGCACTTGTCCCCCTCACATGCCAGGACACCAACCGGGCACCCTAGGGGGCACTGCAGTGGACTTCACAAATTGCTCCCAGGTGCATAGCTCCCTTACCTTGTGTGCTGAGCCCCCCAACTCTCCCACCCAAAACCCACTACCCACAACTGTACACCACTACCATAGCCCTTGTGGGTGAAGGGGGCACCTACGTGTCAGTACAGTGGGTTTCTAGTGGGTTTTAGAGGACTCACATTTACCAACACAAGTGTAACAGGTAGGGGGGCATGGGCCTGGGTCCGCCTGTCTGAAGTGCACCCACTAAAACTGCTCCAGGGACCTGTATACTGCTGCGATGGACCTGAGTATGCATTTGAGGCTGGCAAAAAAGTATTTTTAAACTTGTTTTTTTATGGTGGGAGGGGGTTAGTGACCACTGGGGAAGTAAGGGGTGGTCATCTGGTCAGTTCAGGCACCTTTTTGATTCTTGGTTGCAAGAAAAATGGACCAAGGAAAGTCAGCCAAGTGCTCGTCAGGTACGCCCTTCTTTTTTCCATTATTGGTCGAGGATGGCCATCTCTTAATCACGCCCCAGTCCCGCCTTCGCTACCCTGCCGACACGTCCCCGTGAACTTTGGCCGTCCCCGCGATAGAAAGCAGTTGCGGACGGCCAAAATCGGCTTTTGATTATGCCGATTTGGCCGGCCTTGCGAGAAGGACGCCCATCTCCCGATTTGTGTCGAAAGATGGGCGTCCTTCTCTTTCGAAAATAAGCATGATAGTTATTTAAATGTCTATCTACCTTCTCCCAACTTTCTTCCAAAGTATACATTTTGAGATCTTTAAGTCTGTCCCCATACATATGCTTTATGATGAACGCCACTGACCATTTTGGTAGCCACCCTCTGGACTGACTCTAACCTGTTTATATCTTTTTGAAGGTGTGGTCACCAGAATTAAAATTCTAATTGAGGTCTCACCAGAGTCTTATACAGGGGCAACATCACCTCCTTTTTCCTACTAGCCATTCCTTTCCCTATGCACCCAAGCATCTTTCTAGCTTTCGCTGTTGCCTTTTCTACCTGTTTGGCCACCTTAAGATCATCACATATGATCACACTGAAGTCCTGCTCCTCTTTTGTGCACAAAAGTTCTTCACCCCCTAAACTGTACCGTTCCCTCAGGTTTTTGCAGCCCAAATGCATGACCTTGCATTAAATGTAAGTTGCACAATTCCAGATCATTCCTCTAGCTTCGTGAAGTCCTTCCTTATGTTATCCACACCATCAGGGGTGTCTACCCTTTTGCATATTTTGGTATCATCCACAAAAGAGGCAAACCTTACCAGATAGCCCTTCAGCTTCAGTTTCTTTTAATAGTATGGACTCATTAAAGTTGCTTTGAAACTACAGGAAATACAGAATGACACAGGATTACTAGCAGGAGAATATGAGACAGTGATAGATCTAACAGCTAAAAGCAGGCCAGATCCCATGCCACTATTACTGACTTTTTGCGGCAGTCACATAAGGCCTTTAAATTAGGTGTAACACTGTTTGTAGATACTACTTTAGTTATAAAAAGTCAATGTTGTTATTCAGAACCCACTGAGCACCGCATATGTTTATGGTATTTTTGGCTCCTCTATCAATATTTTTCTGTCTTGTGTTTCATTCCTTCCCATTGGCTCCTTTATGGTTTGAGTATATGATGTTATTGTATTTTAGTGGTTTGTGAATATTTTAGCTCTTTTGTCTATCTTTTAGTTATGTACATTGCTTTGATGTTTGTACTTTTGAAGAGCAATGTATGAAGTTAATTAAACATTGTAGGCCAAATATTTAAAAGCAGTTGTCTGTTTAGTGGCAGCTACTATGAGGGCAATTCTATAATAATAGTGTTGATATGTAGGTTCTATGAACATAAGTACCAAAAATATTGGCACTTATATATGATGACTGAGGGGAGATATGATAGAGGTCTATAAAATAATGAGTGGAATGGAACAGGTGGATGGAAATCGTTTGTTTACTCTTTCCAAAAATACTAGGACTAGGGGGCATGCGATGAAGCTACAAAGTAGTAAATTTAATACGAATCAGAGAAAATCTTTCTTCACTAATTAAACTCTGGAATTCGTTGCCAGAGAATGTGGTAAAGGTGGTTAGCTTGGCACGGTTTAAAAAAGGTCTGGATGGCTTCCTAAAGGAAAAGTCCATAGACAATTATTAAATTGACTTGGAGAATATCCACTGCTTATTTCTGAGATAAGCAGCATATAACAAAAGAGAGGGAACGAAGTACAAACTAAAGTCCAAACAAAAAAAACAGCACCACGGGCCTTTAAAAATGGAACACAGTTCTTTAATGAATGAGCCTTGACAAAAAGACCCGACACAGGCCGTGTTTCGGTGACTAGCACCTGCGTCAGGGGTCACAGTGATGACGTGGAAAACTTGGGGAATAACTCGAATATATTCCTCTACAATATATTATTCCTTACTCCCCACGTCTCATATAGTAAAAGCTACAAAGCACCAAGGCACTTTCACTTTCTGTATCCATTTGGCCCGTGTCGGGTCTTTTTGTCAAGGCTCATTCATTAAAGAACTGTGTTCCATTTTTAAAGGCCCGTGGTGCTGTTTTTTTTTGTTTGAGATAAGCAGCATAAAATGTATTGAACATTTTTGGGATCTTGCCAGGTATTTGTGACCTGGATTGGCCACTGTTGGAAACAGGATGCTGGGCTTGATGGACCTTTGGTCTGTCCCAGTGTGGCAATACTTATGTACTTATGTATGTACTTATGCATTCACATACACATACACACGCAAATGTCAATATTTTGCTCTTACAGAATACTAGTGTACCTGGGGCAATGGAGGGTTAAGTGACTTGCCCAGGGTCACATGCAGCTGCAGAGGAAATTGAACCTGGTTCCCAAGGATCTCAACCCACTGCTGGCTATCAGGCAGCAGCAGGAACTTAAAACCATTTCCCCAGGTCTACAGCCTGCTACACTAACCATTAGGCCACTCCTCCACTCTACTCAATTCCTAAATGTAGGCAGTTAGACACATAACTGCTAATATTTTATAACCTGTGTGCTTAAGTGCTAGGCACGTCCCTGACCCACCAGAGCCCCTCCCAGGTTCATATCCCCCTTGCAGTTGCATGCTATGTTTTTTTTGTGCACATTGAATTAGATTCTATATATGGCGCCTGGAAATTCTAAATGGAAGAGAAATTCACCTAAGTGTATTCTATAAAAGTTAGGCATGATTTATAGAATATGCCTAGGTGTTATCCTGTGACTAAATCTATGTGTCATGTACCTATGCACCTAAAATTCTATGCCTGTCCTCTTCCATGCAGTATATAGAATATGCCTGGAATTTTCTACATAGTATATAGAATACACCTGGAACTCCACGCACTGTACAGGAATTGATTAGCGCTGATCTGACATCAACGCACAAAGATGTCAGGACATTACAGTGTCATATCTATAGGGATATTCTGCAGCTACACCTTTCCACAGGAGAATGCCCAATTTCTCAGAGGCAGATTCGAAAACCAGGCTGTTTCTCCATAAGGAGAAATCATATTTTGTCCTTCCAGGCCACAGAATGTCGTACCTCAGCATAGAAGAGTCTGGGATAGACTCACAGTAGCATATAATTCCCAAGCCTCAATCAACAGGGATGTAAGTATATCAAGTACTATACCCAAGTTATGGTTTTGATTGTAGTAGTTTTCTTCCTCCCCAGCTTAGGGATTCCTATTAGGCAGGATGCATTCATCCCAGCAAAATATATTCTGCAACACCAACTGAAGCGTATCTAGAAATGCTTATTATTGTTTTCATAGATCCTCAGAACATATGGCAGACTTAAAGCACAAAAATTCTTTTTAGTACAGTAGTAACCCATTCCTTGGTGGTCCAGATATTTGTATTGAATATTATATTATATTAGAAACCTTGTTTTCAAACCTAAATTCTTAAACATACTTGTGCTATACTTCTGCTATAAGATTTATATGGCTGTTATCAAGACTGGATCTTCTGCCAACATGGCAGGGTTTCATACTGCAGTTATGTTATTTGGACTGCTACTCTGATGAAGAGCACAACATCTGGGAATAATGGTAGAAGGTCCAGTCTTAAGTCTTATTGCAAAAGTTCACTTTTTCAAAAGCATGTTAAGAATTTAGGTCTGAAAATAAAGTTTCTAATAAAATGTTTATTAAAAAGAATCTGGACTAATGAGGAGTGGACTACTACTAAGGAGCCATGTGTCGGCACCAGTGAGAGGATTTGAACTCCCAACACCGAGGGAGAAAGCAACTGTTCTAACCATTCTGCCACCTCCTTTCCTGAGCAGCGAATCCTCTGACAGTGGGAAAGGCTGCATCCATGAGAAGGGATGAGCAAAATAAATGCACTCCTGCACTCCACCCCACAGAATCACAAATTAATGTTCTATACTCTACAAAGGCTCTGATGTTCAATGGGGACTGACAGTCACACCAGCCTCTCTATGCATGTTATGACACATACATACAAACATTGATGAGGCATGCTACACTGTGAGATGGAGGTGGAGGTAGAAGCAGGCATGTCATGTGAAACAGCTGTATGCAAATCTGTCAGGTACATGTCACTCAACCTCCCTCTCCCTTCCCACCCCACCTCTTCTCTTCATACAGATGGAGGACCTCCACAAGAGGAGCCACTACCTGCGGCAGCACAACCCAGATTTCCTCTAGGGGGTGCGTGCTGAGCCATGGGCCGAGGCAGGTGAGTAACACTGTAGTATCCAATGACCCTCTCTTCTTCTTGCTCATCTTGATGGCAGCCAATAGGTGCCAATGTCTAACCAATAGGCAAAGGTTGGTCCTTAACCCTCATGCTCAACTCCCAAAATTCAGTGGCCAGCTCAACATGCAGGTGATGGAGACAGTGATTGTAACCAATGTCTCTGTCTCCCACCGTTGTAACTCAGGCACAGTCCCACTCTCTGGACCCATTACTGTTGCAGGGCCACCCTCACCAGCCCCAAGGGAAACAGAAGAAGAGGAGGAGGAAGGTAAGGAGATGGGGGCCACTGAGGAGGAGGAGGAGGAGGAGGAGAAGAATGAAGACAATGCAGATAATGATGATGATAAGGAAGGAGGCCCTCATCCCCCCTCCTCCTCCTCCACCACCAGAGACAGTAGCTGCCCCTGCAGCCTAACAGTCCCCCTCCTCCATCACCTGAGACAGTAGCTACCCCTACAGCCCAACAGCCCCTCTCCTCCATCACCCCAGGGGCAGCATGACCTCCCTCAGGAGTGTAACATCTCCTCTGAAGAGGACAATGGCCTCCCACATGTCTCCCCATCCTCCCCAAGACAGCAAGTTGATGTTTATATGGGTGTCCTATCTTTTCATCTCAGTTCCTAGGGCTGCTCTATCTGATATGAAGGTTCTAAGCCTACCATAGAGGTTTCATGAGCACTGTGAAGTGTGGAAGGGAGAGAGGGATAATGAGTGCTGTCATGCATATGTCACCTGCAAGACTAACAATGGGGTTCTCATGTGGAAGACCTATATATGTACTGTGCTGCTGAAGGCTAGTTCTTTTTTTTGGTGTGGGGGGGGGGGGTCAAATAATTTTTCTTGTTAACTCAAACGCAACAAAGAAATGAACAGTGCAGCAGAACATTGATATGTTTATTTATTTGGATTTTGCTCACACCTTTTTCAGTAGTAGCTCAAGGTGAGTTACATTCAGATATACTGGATATTTTTCTGTCCCAGGAGGACTCACAATCTAAGTTTGTACTTGAGGCAATGGAGGATTAAGTGATTTGCCCAAGATCACAAGGAGCAGCAGTGGGAATTGAACTGGCCACTTCTGAATTGCAAGACTGGTGCTCTAACCACTAGGCCACTCCTCTCCTCTAGATAGCCTTGGAAGACATAAGTCAAGAAGAAAGACTGCAATATGAAAGCAGACATACTCATTAAACAACTAAACCATGAGAAGTACAGTAAAAGGTGAACCAGAGACAAAAGGTACAAATCCCAGACCGAGTTTCCTGTTGACCAGGGAGGGAACTGTCAATTCATGAAGTTCCCAAATGTTCGAGCTATTTATATATAGCATGTAGAGAATGAGTGTGACTAATAAATGCTATGCTATGTTTTAACTCAGTAGGCAATTGTGTTCCAAGAACTAATCACTGTCAAATAGTTTGAGGCTTTATCTTGCCCATCAAATTGTATTGAATTACAATGCATTAATAAATGGTATACAGTAACTTGCAGAAATTAGGCAGGAAGAGTAACAGAAAACAGACCAAGCAGGTTGAACACATTTACTAAATCATTGTATTCCTATGTCAAACCTGAATTGGTATTTCCCATCACTAAGAAATGTCACTCAGAGAAACAAAAGTCCCAGCTTGGTTTACCTTTCTTAGTTAAAAAATCAAATAGTATAATTCTCAGCCAATGTGTCTCACTCAAGTTCCACAGGGTTGGGTGTGGTGGGTAAGCAGTAGGTATGGTGTGAACTGAACCTAGTTCTCCTGTCTCAAAGGTTCTGGTTTGTGGTTCCTAGTGCTGGGATTTAAACTGGCCATCTTAGACTGATAACCATGTGTTCTAACCACTAGCCTACCTCCTCTAGGGTATGGCGATGCCTCTTAGAATGGTGAAGTATCCCTCCCCGGTGGAAGGAAAGTGCTAAATGCAACCAGGTTAAGTAAACAGCTTGGGCTCCTAGTTCCTAGTTCTGGGACTTGAACCGGCCGCCCCTGAATGATAAGTCATATGTTTTAACCTCTAGCTAGGCCTTAAGTAGGAGAAGCAAAATAAAGAAAAGAAAGGGGAAAGTGAAGAATACAACGCTTCTCCTGTCCTAATGGCCACAATCCCCCCCCCCCCCCACCTGCCCATTCTGGACCCCATCTCCCACCTCAGAAGCACTAGCCTCAGGAGAAGCTTGGAGGCTTAGACAGTTCTGCGTATAAATTCTAATTAATGCCAATTAGTATCAATAATTGCTTAAGTGGCAATTATTGGCTTAACTAATTAAGTTGCGCATAAATCCAGAATACAACTAGATTTGCGCATGCAACTTAAGTCATGCTATATAGAATCCCATGATATATTTATTACTCATTACTGAAAAATATAATATATCACAGTTATTTCATTATGGGCCCTGTTTACTAAGCTGCACTATAGGCGCACTAGTGTTTTTAGTGTGCATTAACATTAGAGACGCTCATAGGAATATATGGGTGTCTCTAATATCAGCGCATGCTAACTTTTAGCACACCTTAGTAAACAGGACCCTATATTTGCATGAAAGTAATCATTACAGTTACTTTTAAAAGTAATATATTACTTAGTAATATATTGCTGGCCAGCACTGTATGTAACTTATAGCATTTTATAAATTATGCCTATAGGAGGCATTTCTTTAAATGGAGCTCAAAAATTTTTGTGCTAAGCGGGATTCTATAAATGGCGCTTAAAGTTGAGCACAAAGGAGAGGGAACCAAAAGCACAAAAGTTAAAGCACGTAGCCAAAGAAAGTACAAGGAGCCTTCAAGATGGGGCATCTCAACTTTATTGATTAGACCCTATAGATGTTGAAGTCTATCTTCATTATAGCTGAGAGCGTTGTTCCAATTCTTGAAGGCCATTCCTTAATAGATGTTGAAATCTACCTGCATTATAGCTGAGAGCACTCTATCTTGAAGGCTCCTAGTGCTTTCTTTGGCTATTTGCTTTAGCCTTTGTGCTTAAAGTTGAGTTGAGTGCTGTTTATAGAATTGTGGTTAGCGCTGATTTCTATGCCAAAAAAGCCCTTGTTAACCCATTGATCAGAGCAGAATTTCATGCCAAAATTCTGTGCAAATTTTCTGTGTGAAGATTGGTGGCAATGTCACCTCTGATGCTGGTGCGTAATACATGATGATGTCATTTGTGTGGGGACAGTAAAATGACATTGACCAGAAGGTAGCCAAATTTCTCTGAGGCTGACACCCTCCTGTTGGTCAGGTTAATTCTTGAAAAGCCAAAAAAGATCTTCATCATCTGTGGCCACACAAGGAGGTCGTATTTGCAGTATAGGGAGGGAGGAAGAGAGAGAATATGTGAGGCATAACATCACATTAGTTTCAAATACTGGATCCATGTTCTGAACCCCTAACAAGTTGTATCCGCATTCACTGGAAACAACTACTTGAATGACCATCAGGCTTATTTTCGAAAGAGAAGGATGCCCATCTTTCGATACAAATCGCAAGATGGGCGTCCTTCTCACAGGGTTGCCCAAAATCTGTATAATCAAAAGCCGATTTTGGGCGTCCCCAACTGCTTTCCATTGCAGGGATGACCAAAGATCCCGGAGGGCATCGGAGGCGTAGCGAAGGCGGGACTTGGGCGTGCCTAACACATGTGCATCCTCGACCCATAAGTTAGGTAAGACACATCTCTGTGAAGTACCAAAGAGGTGCTGTATACAGGAATGGGATCCCCCCCCATGTAGCATGGCAGCACACTCTGTAAACCTAAATAACATGCAAGCAGGGGCAGACTGAACATTCGGACAACTGGGTTTAAGTGGTATAAAAGTTTAAAAATAAACAAATAAATAATTTCACCACATGCCCATTTTCCGGCCCATTAAAAAAAGCCCTTTTTCTCAGCCACGGTAAAAAATGGCCCAGTATGTCCATAACACGCATCCGTACTACTGCAGGCCACTTTTTACCATGGCTTAGTGAAAGCACCCCTTAGGCATGTAAATGCCAATTTTCTGCACATGCCAAGTTATAGAATCATCCCACCTATATTTTCTTCTAGTGCAGTAGTTCTCAACCCAGTCCTCTGGATGTACCTAGCCATTCAGGCTTTCAGGATACCCACAATGACTATGCATGAGAAAGGTTTGCATGAACTACCTCCACTGTATGCAAATCTATCTCATGCATATTCATTGTGGGTATCCTGAAAACCTGACTGGCTAGGTGCGTCCTGGGTTGAGAATCCCTGTTCTAACGACTAAAATAAAGACAATAAGATTAAAACAAGTTGACCAGCATTACACTTTTGACCAGTTATCCCTGGAGATTTTGACACACGGAGCTTGCACCTGGTAAAAGGCCTACACTCTTTTCAGCTTTATAGTGTGAATACTTTGCATCTCATTAGTTTGGTGAGTATGTCTCTAATCAAAATGTTAGTGTGCAGTACATGCTAACAATATTTTAGTGTCTCAGTAGCTCAGACAAGGTTTCTTGAGGGAGTTTGTGTTTCTACAATGCTAAAACACTGCACAGGCAAAGTTCAAAAGATCTACTTGCTAAATTTGCATACACGAAAAATATACCCTGCTGAGCTCCTAAATTTTGGGAACCTATTTTTACTAGGTACTTAAATTTAAATCCTTAAAAAGTAGGCAGGGAAATAGTTTTGCAACTTAGTGCTGATTTCTACTGCTAGGCACGTAACCTTGGTTCCTATTTTTAGAAGAAATAATAGGCTTAGATTAGTGAACACAGTTTTAGGGTCTTAAGTTTTTTTCTGTCCCTAAACTCAGAGGCCTATGTACAGCTGAGATTTTGTGAAACTTTCTCTTAAGTAACCAATTTCAGGTGCTCAGCTACCTTTAAAAATCAGGAAATCACCTGTAGTTCCAGGCACTGACAATAGAGCGATTCAGCAAACACTTTGAATCACAGTGAGCCCTCTAGTGGCCAACTCCAGTCAGGAACATATACTCCCTCACAATATTGCATTTTCCATTTGATGGGGGGAATACCTGAAGGAATCATTAGCTGGATGGGAGCACTGAAAGGAAAGAAGAAAATCAGTGGGCAAATCTGAAAGGAGATATAGGAAGGGCAGTAAACCTATGGGGTAATATTGAAATGCCACGGTCAATGTTTGAAGTCAATGCTGACTGCTATGTTTAGATTTCTATCTAGATATTCAGTATCAAGCTGTACCGAGATAGTGGCACTAAATATTCTGCTGTCCTACCTTGCCCAATCAGCTATTCGGGTACTGGCATTCAATAGCAGTGGTACACAGATAACTGCTGGTTTCACCTTAGCACTCCCCTAGACTGCTTCCGCACTATTTGTATAGGACTAGATTCAGTAAATGGTGTCCAAACTTGAGAAAAAAATCCACAGATCAGATTCACTGTAATAAATGTGAAAACCACAAAAGGATATTGTGAATCAAAAATAGTAGCACACTCATTCATTAAACAAGGAGGAAAAAAACCCTCATACTACTGTGGCCAACAACAATATGTCAAACCAGACTGCAAAATCAGCTAATCAAAGTTCACACAGTTAAAAAAGTAATCATTGGTCAAAAAGCCTCCTGTAGAGTACAATATTCAATTTTCAAGACAAAAAGACTCATAAATAAATCACCATGAGCACTTATCTTGAATAGCGCGGTATGTCTGATCTCAATCGCTTAGTCCTGGTCTCATCATGTAGACTTCCCCAGCAAACTGGGGCACAATGAAGGTCTCCATGGGAAGCTGGAGCAAAAGGGGTCCATCAGGACCTCACTGTTCTTCATTTATCCTGCCAGGACTGAGCGATTGAGAACGGACTTACTGCACTATTTAAGATAGTAACATAGTAAGTGACGGCAAATAAAGACCTGTACGGTCCATCCAGTCTGCCCAAAAAGATAAACTCATTTTACATGATATGCAATACTTTATATGTATACCCGAGTTTGATTTGTCCTTGCCATTCTCAGGGCACAGACCGCATAAGTCTGCCCAGCACTCTTCTTGTACTAAAAGTTCTGTCGGTAATGTTGAAGCCCCTTAAAATTTACACTTACTACTACTACTACTTAACATTTCTAGAGCGCTACTAGGGTTACGCAGCGCTGTACAAATTAACAAAGAAGGATGGTCCCTGCTCAAAGGAGCTTACAATCTAAAGGACAAAATGTCAAGTTGGGGTAGTCTAGATTTTGAGTAGAGGTGTAGTGGTTAGGTGCCGAAGGCGACATTGAAGAGGTGGGCTTTGAGCAATGATTTGAAGATGGGTAGGGAGGGGGCCTGGCATTCCTATCTATTCAGTCACGATCAGGGCGTAGACTGTAGAAGTCTGCCCAGCACTGGTTTTGCTTCCCAATTACTAGCGTCGCCACCCAATCTCCACTAAGATTCTGTGGATCCATTCCTTCTAAACAGGATTTCTTTGTGTTTATCCCACGCATGTTTGAATTCCATTACCATTTTCATCTCCACCACGAGTCTTTTAGTCTTGAAAATTGAATATTGTATTCTACAGGAGGTTTTTTGACCAATGATTACTTTTTTAACTGTGTGCACTTTGACTAGCTGATTTTGCGGTCCAGTTTGGCATACCGTTGTTGGCCACAGTAGTATGAGGTTTATTCCTCCTTGTTTAATGAATGAGTGTGCTACTGTTTTGATTCACAGTATCCTTTTGTGGTGCCCAAATTTGGGAGCCAAACAAAAATCCACATGATGCACTATTCTATAAACAGCGCTTTCTTTGACTTATGCGCCATTTATAGAATAGTGCTTAGAGCCGATTTCTGTGCCAAACAATTGGTGCGAGGATTTACACCAACTGAAACCTGGTATCAATCCTGGCATGTTAGTTAGGCATGGATCCCTGGTAGTCAGTATTAATGCATGCATCTTTAGTGAATGCCCCTGACCTGCCCATGCTGCTTCCATGGCCATGCCCCCTTTTGAGTTACATGCTAAAGATTTGCGCACAGATGTCTTTAATATTGCTTTAGAAAAAGTTGCCCCTTTAAGAGTACTGAACTGAAACAATTAAAAAAGGGCTGTAGGAAATTAGAGAGGTCTTGGTACTCTGAACTACTACTACTATAAATCACTTCTATAGCGCTACCAGTTGTACGCAGCGCTTTACAATTGAACATGAAGAAAGACAGTCCCTGCTCAAAAGAGCTTACAATCTAAATCAGGACAAACAGACAGGATCAATAAGGATAAGGGAAGGACAGACAGAAGGACACAAGGATAAGATAAAAGTGACAAGTCAGGAGTTGAAAGCAGCATCAAACAGGTAGGCCTTTAGCCCGGATTTGAAGGCAGCCAGGGATGGAGCTAGATGTAATGGCTCAGGAAGCCTATTCAAGGCATAAGGTGCGGCGAGATAGAAGGAGCGGAGTCTGGAGTTAGCAATGGAGGAGAAAGGTGCAACTAGGAGAGATTTGTCTAGTGAACGGAGTTCTAGGGAAGGAGTGTAGGGAGAGATGAGGGTGGAGAGGTAGTGAGGGGCTGCAGAGTGAATGCACTTATAGGTCAATAAGAGGAGCTTGAATTGTTTACGAAAACGGATAGGGAGCCAGTGAAGCGATTTCAGGAGAGGGCTGATATGGGCATAACGACTTTTGCGAAATATTAGTCGTGCGGCAGAGTTTTGAACAGATTGGAGAGATGGCTGAGCAAACAAACAGAAGGGCTGAGACAAGAGTGGAGACAGCAGGTCTCCTTATACAAAGTTGAGATTTTAGCTCAGAAGAAGAAATATTTTTGTAATAAAATTATAGATTCTGGGAATTCCTCTAGAGAACGTTTTAATATAGTTAAAGGCCTTTCTGTTTCTCCGGAGTTGCAGACTATTAGTTTAGGTATTTCTCAAGATGACTTTGCATTCTTCTTTCAGGATAAAATTAGTAAAATCCAATCAGAATTAATTAAGGAGAAACAGGTCTTAGAGAATAAAGTAGTGAACAAATTTAAGATTAATGAACTTGGGCAACAGTTGGATGGTGCCCCAGAAGATAGAATTTGGAGCACTTTTTGGACAGTAGAATATAGATTAATCAAGGAACTCTGTTTTAAATTTGCTAAGGGAGCATTTAAATTGGATTCTTGTCCAATTTACCTATTTAGGGACATAGACCCACGTTTCTTGACTGTCTTGACAACTGTGGTCAAGCAACTTCTGGCAGAGGGAAATATGCCTGTGCAATTGGGATCTATTTTGTTAACCCCTTTGTTAAAGAATTCAAAATTAGACCTCATTCAGTGTTCAAACTTCATACCAGTGGCTAACATTCCTTTTATTTCCAAGATGCTTGAGGCTGTAGTGGGGATTCAACTACAGAAATTTCTTGCTCAGTTCAATATTTTAGATGGTTGCCAATCTGGTTTTCATCCTGGTTTTAGCATCAAGACTGTGCGTCTTGCAACAATGACTGAACTGAGATGGAATTTGGATATGGGGATGCCGACAGTGATTATGCAATTGGATCTGTTGTCGGCCTTCGATTTAGTCAATCATGATATTTTATTGAAGATATTGTCTGATATGGGAATAGTGGGGCTGGTTCAGAAATGGTTTGCGTGATTTTTGCAACATCGTAGTGTGAAAGTGGTCTGGAATGGTTCCTTTTCTCAGTCATGGAACTTGGACCGGGGGGGGGGGGGGTCCCACAGGGATCCCCATTGTCCCCTAATTTATTCAGGGCCCCTTTAACAAAGGCATGCTACTGTTTTTAGTGCATGCTAAAAATAAGAGTTTGCTAAATGCTAGAGATGCCCACGTGTTTTGAGGGAGTCATTGGTGCGCAGATTGCCGCATGCTAACAGGCAAAATACCACAAAAAGGCCTTAATGCATTTCTGCAGTAGCCTGTTGGCACACGCTAACTGTGTTTAAGGGCTTTAATAAAAGGGGCTCCGGGACAAAAATGGCACTGAAAACCTGGTGTAAATACCCATGCCTAAATGTAAGTGTGTTCCCCTGAATTCTAGAACCATGGGTGTAAATTTGAGGAATGCCCCTGGTTAAGGATTGATGATGGGTCTGATGCAGGGGCAGGGAGGAAGGGGCTAGGGACTGATGCAGAGAGTGGAGATAGGAGAAGGCATAAAGTGAGAAGGTGCTTAGAAGTGCAGGTAGGGAAGGAGAAGACGACAGTGGAGTAGACCAGAAGGAGGGCGTTTAAATGGCCAGATCCAAAGGTCTCTATTCTATCCTCATCCTTCTCAATCTATCTGCTGCTTTTGACACTGTTGATCACAGCCTACTCCTTGATACACTGTCCTCACTTGGATTTCAGGGCTCTGTTCTTTCTTGGTTTTTTCTTATCTCTCCCAGCATACTTTTAGTGTATAATCTAGTGGATCCTCCTCTACTTCTATCCCACTGTCAGTTGGTGTACCTCAGGGATCTGTCCTGGGACCTCTTCTTTTCTCCATCTATACTTCTTCCCTTGGTACTCTGATCTCATCCCATGGTTTTCAGTATCATCTTTACGCTGATGACTCCCAGATCTACCTCTCCACACCAGAAATCTCAGCCGAAATCCAGGCCAAAGTATCAGCCTGCCTGTCTGACATTGCTGCCTGGATGTCTCAGCGCCATCTGAAACTAAACATGACCAAGACTGAGCTTCTTATCTTTCCCCCTAAACCAACCTCTCCTCCTCCCCCATTCTCTATTTCTATGGATAACACTCTCGTCCTTCCTGTCTCATCAGCTCGTAACCTTGGGGTCATCTTCGACTCCTCCCTCTCCTTCTCTGCACAAATTCAGCAGACTGCTAAAACCTGTCGTTTCTTTCTCTATAATATCACCAAAATTCACCCTTTCCTTTCTGAGCACACTACCAGAACCCTCATCCACACTCTTATCACCTCTTGCTTAGACTATAATAACTTGGTTCTCACAGGTCTGCCACTTAGCCATCTCTCCCCTCTTCAATCTGTTTCAAAATTCTGCTGCATGACTAATATTCCGCCAGTGTCGTTATGCTCATATTAGCCCTCTCCTCAAGTTACTTCACTGGCTTCCTATCCGTTTCTGCATACAGTTCAAACTCCTCTTATTGACCTATAAGTGCATTCACTCTGCAGCTCCTCAGTACCTCTCCACTCTCATCTCTCCCTACATTCCTCCTCGGGAACTCGGTTCACTGGGTAAATCTCTCTTATCTGCACCCTTCTCCTCCACCGCTAACTCCAGACTCCGTTCCTTTTATTTTGCTGCACCATATGCCTGGAATAGACTTCCTGAGCCGGTACGTCAAGCTCAGCTCTGTCCGTCTTCAAATCTAAGCTAATACCCCACCTTTTTGATGTTGCTTTTAACTCCTAACCCTTATTCACTTGTTCAGAACCCTTATTTTATCATCCTCACTTTAATATTCCCTTATCTCTTGTTTGCCCTGTTTGTCTGTCCTAATTAGATTGTAAGCTCTGTCAAGCAGGGACTGTTTCTTCATGTTCAAGTGTACAGCGCTGCGTACATCTAGTAGCGCTATAGAAATGATAAGTAGTAGTAGTAAATGGAAGGAAACAGCGAGGGAAGTGATGTAAAGGGATCAGATTGGAGGAAGGGGGGAGACTGGAGGGAGAGAGAGTGAGAAAGGGGACGAAGGATCTGAAGGGGGTGGAAATGTTAAAAACTGCAAGATCTTGCATTTGGGGTGCAAAAATCAAGACAACAGTACAGTATGGAGGTGAAGCATTTTTGTGTATGAAAGAGTGCGATCTGGGGATGATCACATCTGATCTGATGGACAAACAAGTAGAAGAGGTGATGGGAAAAGCCAGAAGGATGCTTGGATATGTAACTAGCCACCACAATGCATCCTTCTATACAGTTGCTGGAGGAACATTCTGGGTTTCTGCTCCAGAGTAGTGCTAGTTACCAGGGCTGCTCTAATCACCTATGGGGCCCTGGGCAAACTTTGGTGGATGGCTCTCCCCCCCCCCCCCCCCCCATCTAGTGGCACAGCTTCCTTAGCCCCCTGCCAAAGAAACAAAACAAAACTGTATAAATGTGCATACTAGATGAAATTGCGCCCTTACGAACAAGAACCCCACGTAAGCATAACTCGACACCATGGTTCAACGATGAACTGAAAAAGTTAAAAACACAAACCAGGAAACTCGAACGAGCATGGAACAAAACAAAAGATGAACATATACTCAACACATGGAAACAAATACAAAGAAAATACAAATACGCAATAAGACAGGCCAAAAGATCATATTATAAAACCAAAATAGGGACAGATTACAAACACATGAAGAAATTATACCAACTCGTGAACAAACTCCTAGACACCAACTTCGTCACTACCACGAATACAGACATCCCATCTGCAGATAAACTTGCGAAGTACTTCAATGAAAAAATTGTAAACCTATGCAACACGCTACCTCAGAACAACACCGACATTGAAAACTTCCTTAATGAATTGGACCCAACCATTGGAGAATACCCGGCAGATCGGACCTGGTTAAACTATGCCTTCCTTACCGTCAAAACAGTTACCCAGGCGATTAGTAGGTGTTCCAATGCTCACTGTAAATTAGATACCTGTCCCAGCTACCTAATGAAATCCGCCCCTGACCGCTTCATAGCAGACCTCACATCCCACCTAAATTACATGCTTCAGCAAGGCCTCTTCCTTAAGGAAAAAGGCAATATCCTGCTCACCCCAATACCAAAAGATACCAAGAAAAAAACCAAACAAAATCACTAACTACCGCCCAGTAGCATCTATCCCATTGGTGGTCAAACTGATGGAAAGCATGGTAACCAAACAACTTACAGATTACATAAACAAATTCTCAATATTACACGAATCACAGTCAGGTTTTCGCCCCCTCCACAGCACGCAAACAGTATTACTCACTCTTCTAGCCAAATTCAAGCAGGAAATAGCAACAGGCAAAAACATCCTTCTCCTCCAATTCGACATGTCTAGTGCATTCGACATGGTAAACCATAATATATTAATAAGATTATTAGATAATTTCGGGATGGGTGGAAACATACTTAACTGGATCAAAGGCTTCCTAACCACAAGAACATATCAAGTAAAATCAAATTCAAACATCATCACCATGGAAAGCAGACTGTGGAGTACCGCAAGGATCACCGCTATCACTGATCCTGATGACCCCACTTGCCAAGTCCTTATCCAACCATGGCCTTAACCCTTTCATACATGCAGACGATGTCACAATATACATTCCTTACAAAACCAAACTGACAGAAATAACCAACGAAATCAAGCTTGGCCTGAACATCATGGATTCATGGGCAAAAGCATTTCAACTAAAACTCAATAAAGAAAAAACTCATTGTCTCATCCTCTCATCCCAACACAGCGCGGACATCCCCACAAGTATCAACACCCCAGGTCACACCCTTTCTATCTCAGACAGCTTGAAAATCCTCGGCATTACAATGGACCGTAACAACACTAGAGAGCCAAGTGGCATCCACAACAAAGAAAATGTTCCACTCAATGTGGAAACACAAACGTGTGAAGCAATTCTTCCCGAGTGAAATATTTCGCAACCTGATACAATCAATGGTACTAAGCCACTTAGATTACTGCAATGGAATTTATGTGGGATGTAAAGAACAAACCTTAAAGAAACTTCAGACCGCTCAAAACACAGCAGCTAGGCTTATATTTGGTAAAACGCGATTTGAAAGCGCAAAACCCCTGCGCGAAAAACTACACTGGCTCCCAATCAAAGAATGCATCACCTTCAACATCTGCACCCTGGTTCACAAAATCATCTATGGAGAAGCCCCGAGTTAGATGACAGACTTGATCGACTTACCAATTAGAAATACATCGAAATCAACACGATCTTATCTAAATCTGCACTACCCAAGCTGCAAAGGACTTAAATACAAAATAACTTAAGCATCTAGTTTTTCCTACATAAGTACACAACTGTGGAACACATTACCAAAAGCCTTGAAAATGACGTACAACTATCTAAGCTTCCGGAAATCACTAAAAACCAACCTGTTTAAAAAGGCATACCCTACCGATCCATCTTAAATGCCTAATCTATGCAACACAACCAAACTAAAGTATGTAGTGGACATAACACAACTCTTCCGTTCTCCGATTCCCTAATGTGGCTGTGTCACATGAACTTGATCTTACCAGAACATCACCCTGTATTTGTTTACACCGGAGCCTGCAAAGGCCTCTCCGGTACTATGTAAGCCACATTGAGCCTACAAATAGGTGAGAAAATGTGGGATACACATGTAACAAATAAATAAATAAAAGAAACTATATGATAATAGACTGTTCTTATAAATTTATAAATAATGTAGAACAATAAGACATGTAACTGGATACAATTGATGGACCTTCAGTCTAACCCCATATGACAATGCTTATGTTCTTATGGTGTTATTGCAGGTGCATAAAAGTAAGGCTTGTTGATACCTGATTACTTCGGGTAATGCTGTTCTATAACAGGTTCTCACTGCATGGTATTGAAGGACCTCAAAGGAGTTCTCCACTTGTAGAATATCCCTGATATCTTTAGGGGCCCTTTTACTAAAGGGTTGCCACATGGCAAACCGGAACTACCATTGGCCCAATGCGGGTGCCTGCGGTAGTTCCATCCCCACTGCATGCCATTTCCGGTTCTATAGAAAGTTGTTCCATAGTTTTATCATAGCAGTTACTCGGCAGTAATCAGGCAGTGCATACCACCAGCTTAGCATGGGAGACCTTACCACCACCTCAGTGGTTGGTGGTAAGTGCTCCCCTCGAAATGGCCATGTGATAAATGCAAACTTATTTTATTTATTTATTTGTTACATTTGTATCCCACCTTTTCCCACTTATTAGTAGGCTCAAAGTGGCTTACATAGTTCCGGAGAGGTGGTTACAGACTCCGGTGTGAACAAATACAGTATAGGCGTCAAGTAGTAGTAGTAGTAGTAGTAGTATTACAGTGACAAGTACAGTAAAGAAGTATCGGTAAATAGGTTGGGGTGATTCAGAGAAAATGTTAGGGTGTGATCATGCGTCGGGGTTGAAAACTGTCCGTTTCCTGATTAAAATGCCATATTTCATTATTCTGTGTTTATGTCAGATACTGTGGGGTATGCCTTCTTGAACAGGTGAGTTTTTAGGTTTTTTTTCGGAATTCTAGATGATTATTCGTAGATTTCAGGCGTTTTGGTGGAGAATTCTAGAGCTGTGTGCATATGTAAGAGAAACTTGACGCTTATATTGATTTATACTTCAGGATTTTACAACTTGGGAAGTGAAGAGTTAAGTAACTTACCACACATCTGTTCTTTTTTCCACCTTTTTACCCGCTGCAGTACAAGGGGATTCCGCACATGGCAAAAACACGCACTGCTACTAGTGCAGAGCCCCTTTTAACGCAGCTTAGTAAAAGGGCCCCTTGGTTTATTCCTGAACAATAGCAGAAAATAAAACAATGAGGCAGACCTTGTATTAAAAAAAAACAATGTCTTTATTAGTAGATTAAAAGATCCCAGGTATTCAACATAAAATGCCCGACATGGCCATGTTTCGCCAATATAAAAATGGCTGTGTCAGGGAAAATAGGTCACCAACTGATACAAAACTTCAAAATAAACCAGGCTGATGTGGCTGTAAAAACATAGAAAGCTAGATTCTGGGAACAGTCACTCAAAAAAACGCAGTGGTTGCAGTGAAAAGGGATTTGGCAGACCGACTGCATTGTTGTTTTCTGACTCCTGAAGAATAGCAGGCCTAAACTAAATGTATACCAGTGGTATGGTGATCATATAATATATAGATTCAGTGGTGCTGATTATACATATAGCAATGCTGAATATATATATGATGGCTACCATCCTGAATATTGACCTTTATATTTTATATTTGCAGCAGTGTAATTTAGCTGTGAGTGTGATATATGGCCTACTACTTCCTTATTGAGAACAGGAGTAAGTCTGTATTAGGAATTATTTATTTGCTGTTGAATACATTATATTGTTGAACTGCTGTATTTGTTTTATTGTGAATAAAATGTAAATCATTTTGGGGCCCTTTTAGTAAGCTGCATAGGCGCCTACACATGCCCAACTTGCGCCAATTTGGAACTACCACCCGGACACGGCATGGCCCGGGTGGTAATTTCATTTTTTACCTACGTCCACTATGTGCGCCAGAAAATATCATTTATTTTACGGCACGTGGCGCTAACCGGGCCATAATTGGCATTGTACGTGCGCTGACAATTACCACCCAGTTAACGTGTGAGACCTTACCGCTAAGTGAAAGGGTGGCGGTAAGGTCTCAGGCTCAAAATGGCCGCGCAACAATTTTCATTTTGCCACATGCCCATTTTCTGCCAAAAAAATGGTCTTTTTAACAGGTGCACTGAAAAATGGATATGTGCTTGTCCAATATACGTGTCTACACCAGCACAGGCCACTTTTCGGTGCACCTTAGTAAAAGGACCCCTTTGAGTCCCCCATTAAGTTTAAAAAAAGATGCAGTATAAGAAAAAAATATGGAAGCTGAAAGAAAATTACCTATCCTTTCCAGAAAATCATTTGCATTGAATAGGATTCTTTATGTACAAATGGGAAAAATAAATACAATATATTCTTATTAACATCAGAATATATGTATGCGAACATTTTTCTTTATACTGCAGGTTCTCCTGGCTGGTAGAGACATAAAAGTATTTTCAGCTGTGAATAGTAATTGATAATAGATTTCTGAAAAATGTTATGTTTATGCAGCTTGACCTACAATCTATTTCAAACCCAGCCTATTACGCATGAGCTGTATGAATATTTTTAGAACACAAGAAGAGATGACTTGCTTACAGGAAAGGAGCCGGGAATTCCCTAAGCTAAAATTAAACGTGTTACACAATATGTACTAGGATACAAACAGCAAAACAGGTGAAAATAGCATGCACAGAAACCAGATCTGAGATCATGCACATTCTTGGCTCTCTGCCTGTGATTCAGTGTAATCCTGGTGACTTCAGAAAAATGGGTCTGACCCAGGGTAAATTTTTTAGTCATTCAGCTCTGTTGTAACAGGGTTCTTTCACATGTTCAATTGTTACAGAGCTACATAGACCATAATGGCTGACAAAGACTGCCAGGCTCATCTAAACTGGTCATTTTGCCAACCTACTTCCTGTTAATTGGATAATAACTGCTATTATAGCATCCTTTCCAGGCTGGGATTCTATTTCTATATCTACAGAGATACCAAGTTACCCAGTTCCAGGATAGAGATTATGGGGCAGTCCTGAATTTCTGATCACCCAATTCTAGTGCATTATGGACTTGCAGTACTGATTTCAATAGACATAATCAGACACTTCAAATCACACACTGCTTTGGGATGTAAGTTCAAAATCAGGACTGAAACCCAAATCTCCAGCTTTGAACTGGGTAACGGCATCTCTGTACCTATAAAGAGAAGAGGCATTGCTCGTTCTATAGGTTCTGTTTGGAATTTTCAGAGAAAAGACAGGATAGGCTGAGACAGGGCATGGAAATAAAGTTCTCCTTTAAACTATAACAACTCAGGTGTAATCAAACATTGTCAAAGAGTATCAAAATATGGAAGGAAAAAGCCGCAAAGAGCTCCAGAATTACACAATTTACAAGTCTATAGAGCTAAAACACTTCATCATAGGCATTAAAAACCTTCCATATATATAATCTGAAGCACATACAACATGTAGTGAAGCAGCTAATCGTGTTTATGGTTTCATCATTAGAGAGAGTATGACAACATTGTCAGTGAAGTGACTGTTTTCACTACACATTATGGACTAGATTCTATATATCACGCCTAAAAAATTGGCGCTGAATCAGAATATGCCTAGGTGTATTCTATAAATTAAGCCTAAATTTGGACATACTTCATATATGGAAGGTTTTTTTTTTAATGCCTGTGATGAAGTATTTTAGCTTTATAGACTTGTAAGTTCTGTAAGTCTGGAGCTTTTTGAGGCTTTTTCCTTCTATTTTTTAATGCTTTTTGACCACGTTTGACTATAGTTGTTATAGTTTAAAGGATAACTTTATTTGCTTAGTTTGTTACTGAACGTTAATCCTTTCCCTTATCTTATGTATAGTAGGCTGAGACTGGGGCCTGCCTGTTTTGTGTATTTTCCAATGGAGCAGATTTATTTGAGGGACTGGAGTTTCGCCTGTGATTAATGACAGTTGCAGTGATGCCTGGGTGTATTTGGCCATACGCTTAGAAGCAGCTGTCGGGTGCAGGCAGATTTGTTTAGGAGTATGCCTTGGACGTAATGCTGCAGCTCACTGGATGCCAGAATCCTGCTCCTTTTGTTAAACAGAGATATCACTGGAAAGTCTGTGGAAATCAGCTTCAACAAACAAGTTGTGGGTGATACCTTTTTATTGGACTAACAATATGTCATTGACAAGCTTTCAAGTTAGCCTCTCTTTATCATGTCAGTGAAGAAATAATGCATGACTGAAGAAAGGATTACTCTCAATAGCTTGTCACAGATATAATAAAATGGTATCACTTTGTTTGTTGACCCTTGTTTCCTCCTATCCAACTGGTCTAACAAGCAGCTACAATTCTCTGCTCAGGACTGGAAAGTTGGAAATATATAAGTTTTAATATATTTTGACAGTAGATGTCACTAGTGCATAAAATTATGCAAGGATGGAAAATAACTGGAAGGAAGACAGCAGGAGAACTGAGGGATTTTGTGTTTTCCTTACAAGGGGCTACAAAATCTTCAATCATGTAAGAGACCACAGAAAAATGCTAAAAAAAAGCAACTGCCGTAAAATATATACATACCCGTTACAACAAAGATATTTGGATTAGTCACCTCAAAAATATTCATGCAGGAGAAGCAAGGGCCTTATTAAATAGTCTGCTTTATTTATTTATTAGGCCTCATTAACCACGTTTTTGAAGAGATTGCATACCGATGCTAACTACTCTGCCTGCAGACCTTTCTACAAAAACTGATTCACTAAAATACATCAGAGTTAAATGTATTGGGAGTCGATATTCAGCAGTGGTGTTCCTTGGTTGGCTGCCACCCGGGGTGGATTGCCGCTGCGTAGCCCCCCTGGGTACAACACCCCCCAGTGCATCACCTACCCCCCCATGCATTGCTCTTACCTCTTGGGGGTACTGGGAGCAGCCACGTGGCTGTCAGCTCTGCCGGTTCCCTGCCCCGGAACAGGAAGTAACATCAGAGGGAACAGGGAACCAGTGAAGCCGACAGCTGCGCGGCTGCTCTTGCACTCCCCTGCAGCATGCACCCGGGGCGGACAGCCCCGCCTTGGTACACCACTGATATTCAGTCAGCTGACGGCCACCGGCATTATCCTAGAAATTCAATGCTGGGCCATGTCTGGGCTGTGGCATTGAATTTCTGGGTCTGCGGAGCTGGCTAAAGCATAGCCGGTTAAGTGTGATACTCAGCAATTAACCGGCTATAGTGCACTGCCTAAAGATATGACCGACTTTATGTGGCCCTACTTATGCGGTTACCTTGGCTGGCTAAGTGCTGAATATTGGCACAGGATGCTCACTCCACCCCCCCAGAGTGCGCTAATCTAGCATTTTTAGCGGCACTAACCGGTAAGTTCTGCTAAAATTGAACAGTTAGCCCCAATCAAGCAATTTAAGCCGCCAGGTGCTGTTTCTGGCAGGTTAAATTGCTTTGAATATTAGATTATTTGCCAGAGTGATATCTAACACAACTTGCTCCTTAATACTATGCATATGCCCCTTTCCCAGGATCAGTCTAAACCAGCTTATCCAGTCCCAGGTTTCAGCAGAAACTTGTTTTTCATTAGCTTTGGCACTGGGAACTGACCCCTGCCTCCTCCCTCTGACCATGACTCTGTCTGTCTGTCTCTCTCAATCCCCTCTCTGGTTTACATAGAGGCTTGTGAATGTAAAGAACTCACCACAGTTCTCTCCCTGTCACCACATTGCTCACTGACGTGCTCTCTTTTTGTCTCTGGCAGTCTCTCTGTCTTCCTTAGTGTCATTCTCTCTCTGTGTTTCTTGGTCTTCCTTCATTTTCATCAGTCCTGTCTCTCTCAGTCCCTCTTCCCTGTCCGCAGCACTCTGTCTCTCTTCCCCTCAACCCCCATCCATCTCTGTCTCTCTCTCATGGGCTCCCAGAAATGTTTTTTTTAGTGTTTTTTTTTGTTTGAAAGCGAATATCATTATATGCACACAGTGCTCACATACTGCACACTTTTCTTAAAGAGTGCATGCTATTTGCACTACAGTGCACACTTTTCCAATATTACGTGCATGTGTGAACCATCGCGCATATATGTACTATTGGAAAAGTGTGCTCACTTTGTGCAAATATCATGCTCTGACATGAGCGCTTTTTATAGAATACTGTTGGTTGCTGAATTCCACGCCAGAGGCATAGCCAGACCTCGACAGGGAGGGGGCCAGAGTCCAAAGTGAGGGGGCACATTTTGGTCCGCCTCCCCACCACCGTCCCCCTACGCCACTGCCACCCACCGTGCCGCTGCCGCCCCCCATGCAGCCACTGCCACATGATGTAGTACCTTGGCTGACAAGGGTCCCCAACCCCCACCAGCTGAAGCATTTGCCCCACGCTGGTCTCGAATTGCCTGCCCTGCTCTATTCTCAGTCACACCATGCACGCTCATTTTAATGAAACTGAACATGCTCAGTTTCGCTAAAGCGAGTGTGCACAGTGTGACTGAGAAGAGCGGGTAGGCAATGTGGTGAGACCAGCACAGAACAAACGCTTCACCTGGCGGGGGCTGGGGACCCCTCCAGCCAAAGCAGGGGCCCTAGAGCCAATTTCTGGGGGGGGGGGGAACCAGGCCCCAGAGGCCCCCTGTAACTACACCACTGTTCCACCCCAATTTGGGGCATAAAACATTTTGAAACCAGGTGTAGAGAGGTGTGGTAGCCGTGTTAGTCCACTCTTAAAGGTTATCAATAGAAATCAAACAAAATAAAACATGGAAAAGAAAATAAGATGATACCTTTTTTATTGGACATAACTTAATACATTTCTTGATTAGCTTTCGAAGGTTGCTCTATCTCTACTGATACAACTCTCAAACTACAGGGTTCCTTTGTGCTTATGAACATCTAACTGTGAGTAATCATCTATGTTATTCAATAAAGGAACTTCAGAAAAGAACAAGAGATTTAGGTATGTTGTTGTGCTAGGGGTTTACTGTATACTTCAAGATATTGAGACTTACAGCTAAATAACTCTTAAGAAACAGCTATACAAGTCTCGAGAGACTTGACAGTGATCTGACGAAGAAGGGCAACCTTCGAAAGCTAATCAAGAAATGTATTAAGTTATGTCCAATAAAAAAGGTATCATCTTATTTTCTTTTCCATGTTTTATTTTGTTTGATTTCTATTGAAACCAGGTGTAAATCCTAGTCATAAATTGGGCATGCATCTGCGATATTCTAAAACACTGCTTGCAGTTCTCCGGAACGCCCCTCCGATGAGAACGCCCCCTCTGAATTTGTGCATGGATAAACTTAGGCACTATACAATGACTGGGCATTTATTTCTGTGCCAATCTGCTGTTTCAGCCCTGTTTTGGTGCCTTGTATCCGTTGAAATGGAGGCCATTCCAAGCATCCACCACCCTTTCCGTGAAAGAGTATTTTCTTAGATTACTCCTAAGCCTCTTAACTTCATCCTATGCCCTCTCATTTCACAGTTTTCATTCATTTGAAAAAGGCTCACATCCTGTACATTAACGTCACTGAGGTATTTAAATGTCTCTATCATATCTCCTTTCTCCTGCCTCTCTTCCAGCTTATACATGTTGAAGTTCATGAGCCTGTCCCTATATGTTTTATCACAGAGACTGCCTATCAATTTAGTGGCTGCCCTCTGGACCAACTCCATCCTGTTTATATCTTTCTGTAACATAGTAGATGACGGCAGAAAAAGACCTGCAAGGTCCATCCAGTCTGCCCAACAAGATAAACTCATATGTGCTACTTTTTGTGTATACCCTACTTTGATTTGTACCTGTCCTCTTCAGGGCACAGACCGTATAAATCTGCCCAGCACTATCCCTGCCTCCCAACCACCAGCCTCACCTCCCACCACCGGCTCTTGTAAGCTCTTTGAGCAGGGACTGTCTTTCTTCTATGTTTGTGCAGCGCTGCGTATGCTTTGTAGCGCTATAGAAATGCTAAATAGTAGTAGTAGTAGTAGTAGTAGTAGACTGTATAAGTCTGCCCAGCACTATCCCTGACTCCCAACCACCAGCCCCGCCTCCCACCACCGGTTCTGGCACAGACCGTATAAGTCTGCCCAGCACTATCCCCGCCTCCCAGCCACCAGTCCCGCCTCCCACCACCGGCTCTGGCACAGACCGTATAAGTCTCCCCAGCACTATCCCCGCCTCCCAACCACCAGCCCCACCTCCCACCACCAGCTCTGTCACCCGATCTCGACTAAGCTCCTGAGAATCCATTCCTTCTGCACAGGATTCCTTTATGTTTATCCCATGCATGTTTGAATTCCGTTACCGTTTTCCTCTCCACCACCTCTTGATGGAGGGCATTCCAAGCATCCACCACTCTCTCTGTGAAAAAATACTTCCTGTCATTTTTCTTGAGTCTGCCCCCCTTCAATCTTATTTCATGTCCTCTCGTTCTGCCGCCTTCGCATCTCCGGAAAAGGTTCGTTTGTTGATTAATACCTTTCAAATATTTGAACGTCTGTATCATATCACCCCTGTTTCTCCTTTCCTCCAGAGTATACATGTTTAGTTCAGCAAGTCTCTCCTCATACGTCTTGTTACGCAAATCCCATACCATTCTCGTAGCTTTTCTTTGCACTGTAGGTGCCGTCTCCAGAATTGCACTCAGTACTTAAATGGGGCCTCACCAGAGACATATACAATGGCATTATTACCTTTTTTTTTCCTGCTGGTCATCCCTCTCCTTATGAACCCAAGCATCATTCTGGCTTTGACCGTCACCTTTTCTACCTGTTTGGCCACCTTAAGGTCATCAAGTACAATCACCCCCCCAAGTCCTGCTCTTGTTTCATACACAGAAGCACTTCACCCCCTATATTGTACCGTGCCCTTGGAACCTTGTAACTTAAGTGCATGACCCTGCATTTCTTAGAATTAATACTTAGTTGCCAATTATTGGACCCTTCTTCAAGCTTCACTAGATCATTCTTCATGTCGTCCACATCCTCCGGGGTGTCTACCCTGTATCATTCGCAAAGAGACAAACCTTACCAGACAGTCCTTCTGCAATATCACTCACAAAGATGTTAAAAAGAGCCGGCCTGAGGACCGATCCCTGCGGTACACCACTGATAACATCCCTTTCCTTGGAGCAAGCTCTATTTGAGCATATTCATTGTAGGTATCCTGAAAACCTGACTGGCTACATGTGTCACGAGGACTGGGTTGAGAACCCCTGTGTTAGAACATCTCCAGTTGTCAACTCACCAAGTCTCATCACCTTTGACATATTTTACTGAGCTTCCAGTATTCTAAACTAGATATCTTGTTTTTTCACTCTCAAAATGTTGTTCAGGTTCACGGTATAGTTCTAATAGAAAGCAGAAGGGCAATTGTGTAAACTAAATGCTCACATTTATGCATATGTTACATGTATAAATATATTAGAATACTATAATTTACAAACATATGTGTGCACTCACATGCATAAAAGCTAGTATGGTGCCTAAGTGCTATTATGCAAATACCTGCTTAACTTGCATGTTGGAACAATAAGTGTGGATTCCACTTACCTGTAATTTACATGTGTCCCTGCTGCACTTAGTTGTGCGCCCTTGTACCAACTGTACAACTGGTGTAACTACGAGTACTTACTTTTTAGGCACTTTAATAGTTAGTTATGTTAATATTCCATAATGGAAACTAGATGCCTGGGTACCATTATAGACTAGGCTCCTATTACGTGCTCCATAGGCACCTAATTGGAGGCACCCAGTAATGGAATTACTCACGGTTTTGTTTAAGAACATAAGAACATAAGACTGCAGTGAGAGGTGATGGAGATGAAAACGGTAATGGAATTCAAAAACTGCGTGGGATAAACACAAAAGGAATCCAGTATAGAAGGCATGGAACCAAATAAACTTAATGGTGATTATATGGCAACAAAACAAAACATCAGAAGGCACTGATAAAGTCCACACAGTCACACGAATTAAACCAAAGAAGTGGAGAAAGCCAACCACGTTGTTCAGGGTGACCAATGTTTAATCTGCCAATCAAATATGCTGATAGAATGACCCAACATGGGCCATGTTTTGACAAACACAGTCTTCGTCAGGGGATTCTTTCAAATCAGCAAGTTATGTATCGTTATGTTCAAATTGTCATAACAGCATTTCTATTGAGACGCAGCACGGCAACATGCTCTGCAGTCACCAACCACTGTTGCCGCACACTGGGCAGAAGATTTCAGCATATTGTCTACAATGACACCTAGATCTTTTTCTTGGGTGCTGACTCCCATGGTGGAACCTTGCATCAGGTAACTATGATTCGGATTATTCTTCCCAATGTGCATCACTTTGGATTTGTCAACATCACATTTAATCTGCCATTTAGATGCCCAATCTTCTAATTTCCTAAGGTATTCTTGCAATTTTTCACAGTCTGCATGTGTTTAGATTTGTGTCATCTGCAAATTTAATCACTTAATTTGTTGTTCCGATTTCAAGATAATTTATAAATATGTTAAACAGCACCAATCCCAGTAGAGATCACTATTCACCCTCTTCCATTGAGGAAAATGGTCATTTAACCCTATCCTCTGTTTTCTGTCCAATAGCCAATTCCTAACCCACAGCAGGTTACAGATCACTAACAGCAGATTAGCAATTTCATGACTGAGTTCTTTCAGTACTCTAGGGTGCATGCCATCCGGTTCAGGTGATTATTTGTTGATTAGGCTCAGTACGTCTTCCAGATTCAGAGATTTCTTTCAGTTCTTTTGCATTGTCACTCTTGAAAACCATTTCTGGTACTGGTAGATCTCTTTCATCTTCTTCAATAAAGACCAAAACAAAGAATTAATTCAGTCTCTCTGCTATGGCCTTATCTTTCCTGAGTAACCCTTTTGCTCCTTTATGATCTAACAGTCCCACAGATTCCTTCACAGGCTTTCTGCTTTTGAAGTACCTGAAAAAGTTGTTACTGTGAGTTTTTGCCTCTGCAGCAG
This sequence comes from Microcaecilia unicolor, assembly GCF_901765095.1. Lineage (NCBI taxonomy): Eukaryota > Metazoa > Chordata > Amphibia > Gymnophiona > Siphonopidae > Microcaecilia > Microcaecilia unicolor. The sequence goes on from NC_044031.1 coordinate 87,797,568, forward strand.
GTTTCTCTTCATATTCTCTCTTAACCTTCTTTGTTAATGCTTTGCATCTAACTTGCCAGTGCCTGTGTTGCTTCTTATTTTTTTTTTCATTTGGATCCTTTCCCAAACTTTGAATATTCTTTTGGCTTTAATAGCCTTTTCCACTTTACTTTTTAACCACGCTTGCTGTCATTTGCACTTCTTTCCACCTTTGTTAATATGTAGAATACATCTGGTCTGGGCTTCCAAGATGGTATTCTTAAACAGTATCCATGCCTGATTTAAAGTCCTAACCTTGGTGGCCTATCCTTTTAGCTTATTTTAACCATTTTCCTCATTTCTTCATAGTTGCCCTTTCACAAATTAAATACTGCCACAGTAGATTTTCTTAGTGACTTCATTCCAGATATCAGCTGAAATTTGATCATGCGCTGATCACTGTTTCCCAGTGCACTCAACACTATTACCTCTCATACTATGTCCTGCATTCCACTATGGACCAGATCTAAAATATCTCTCCATCTTGTCAGTTCCTGCACCAGTTCCTCCAAGAAACAGCCATTTATTATGTCCCTGAATTTTACCTCCCTGTGCTCCTTGATGTAACATTTATACAAACGTTATTGGGGTAATTAAAGTCAGTCTGTGAATGTGCAGGACGTCAGACTCACAGAAACAGGACGTCACACTAGAACGAAGCCTTGCGTGGGATTGGGAAGAAGAGGACCTTGGCTCAGCTGGGGGGGGGGTTGGGGTCCCCCGCCAGCAAAGGTAGGCGGCGGGGGGAGGGGGGTCATTGGCAAGGGGTCCAGGGGCAAATCTACGGGGGCCCAGGCCCCTGTGGCTCCATACTGGCTATGCCCCTGGCGCTAACCCAGTGGTAATCAGGCATTACCATGCACTGCCTAGTTACCACTGGGTTATTGTTGCAGCCCTTACCGCCAACTCAATGGGTGGCGGTAAGTGTTCCAAGCCGCATGGCCATGTGGTCAGTGTACTCTTACTGTATGGCCAATTTGGGGGGCTTTTTACCAGCTGCAGTAAAAAGAGCCCTGACGCGCAGGAAAAATGCCCCTCCCCCGCTGCTACCGCAGGACCCTTTTTCCTGCACCTTAGTAAAGGGACCTCTTAGTACCTTGTCCATACTGCATATGTGTACACCCACCTGCAAACTGTGCACTATTGGAGATATTCATGTAGTTATAGAATAGTGCTTAGGTGCATATCTGGCATTTATGTACATATATTGACACAGTTATTTATTTTAATTTAGCTCATTCTTTTTCAGTAGTAGTTGAAGGCAAGTTATGTTCAGGTACAGTAGGTACACCCATAAATCATACATACATACATGTTAGTGGCTACTTTAAGGAATTACTCCAACATTTCTATTCTTATTAGAAGTTGGCATAGAGGGGCATAATCGAACGCAAACGTCCATGTGTAAGAATGTCCATCTCCGAGAACGGGTCCGTGAAGGGGTGGACCAAATCGTATTTTCGAAAAAGATGGACGTTTATCTTTAGTTTCAAATATACGGTTTGTGCCAGGCAAATGCATTGGATGTGGGCGTTTTTGAGATGTGGGCTAGACATTTTCGTTTTTCAGCGCTAATCGAAACCGAAGCGTCCCAGCTCAAAAATGAACAAATCCAAGGCTTTGGGTCGTGGGAGGGGCCAGGATTCGTAGTGCACTGGTCCCCTTCATATGCCAGGACACCAACCGGGCACCCTAGGAGGCACTTTAAAAAAATAGGAAAAAACATTAAATTACCTCCCAGGTGCATAGCTCCTTTACCTTGGGTGCTGAGACCCCCAAATCCCCCCCAAAACCCACTCCCCACAACTCAACACCATTACCATAGCACTTAATGGTGAAGGGGAGCACCTACATGTGGGTACAGTGGGTTTTGGGTGGGGGGGGGGGGGGGTTAGAGGGCTCCCATTTACCACCACAAGTGGTACAGGTGGGGGGAATGGGCCTGGGTCTGCCTGCCTGAAGTGCACTGCATTACCAACTAAAACTGCTCCAGGGACAGGACTTGTTGCTGCTGTATAACCTTGGCACAGCAGTTCACACCATAAGACTAATCTCACTGAAAATGTCCTTTATTTCAATAACCGCATTTACTCACAGTTAACTGCAGATCAGAGGTTGTTCCCCACTGGCAACGAGTCTCCCTGGTACTAAGATTAGCAGTAGCTCAGAGCTGGCAGAATGGTGTACAATGCCCTTGTTCAGCAACATTCAAGGTAAGAACTAAGTTCTGTAACGTGGCTAACACACGAAAGGGATCTAAAATGGACTTACAAAAATGGCCACTACCTCATGGACTACCGGAAACAAAACAGGGCACATTCTGACCCAGTAAGCAGAGGGAAAAGCACCATGGGAGAAGAGCCTACCAACTACCAACATCATGAGACTGTAACACAAGCTAGTGAAATCACAGAGCCCAATACCCTACACCCACCACAATGCAATGCTAATGTGACCCTGCAGTGCACCCGAAAGCCACATCTAACCCAGGGAAAGGCTGTGAGAAGATCGAACACATTCTGCTGTCATGGAGGTGGGTACGGAATTTGAGGGTGGCATAGAGGCTGGAAAATAAGGTTTTTGCAAGTGGGTTTTTTTTTGGTGGGAGGGGGTTAGTGACCACTGGGGGAGTCAGGGGAGGTGATTCCCGATTCCCTCCGGTGGTCATCTGGTCATTTATGGCACTTTTTTGGGACCTGTTCGTGAGAAAAAAGGGTCCAAAAAAGTGTCCTAAATTCTCGCTAAAAACGCCTTTTTCCCATTATCGGCCGAGCGCGCCCATCTCTGCTCGGCCGATAACCACATCCCAGTCCCACCTTCACCATGCCTCTGACACGCCCCCGTCAACTTTATTCATTCCCGCGATGGAGTGCAGTTGAAGATGACCAAAATCGGCTTTCAATTATACCGATTTGGACGCCCATCTCCCGAACATGGGCATTTTTCTCCTTTCGAAAATAAGCAGGATAGTAGACATAAACCCCCTAATTTTATATATGGCGTTCAAAATGGTGTATGCAAATTTAGGTGCATGCCCAATTTGCATACACAATTTAATTGAATAAGCCAATTAGCACCAATAATTGTGGGCTAATAATCAATTATTTGTAGTAATTGGCACCAATTTGATTTTATGCATGCATCTTTGTAGTCGGTATTCTGTAAAGATGTGTGCATTAAAATTTACACGCAGATCCTAAAAGGGGCATAGCAATGGGAGGGGCATGGGCAGGTAAGGGACATTTCTAGAATTTGTGCACAGTGTTGTAGAATTAGGCAGATCCACACCTAATGTAGACACAAAGATTTACACCAGGTTTCAGTTGGTGTAAATCCTCGTACCTAAAACTGGATGTGGATCTCAACTTTGAGCACCATTTTTAAAATAGTGCTAAGGACTAGATTCTATATATGGCACCAGAAAAATCCACACAGTAAAATAATATAACTAAGTGTATTTTCCAAAAAATATGCCTAAATTTGATAGAATAAGCTTAAATTTCTGCGCTGTACATAGAATACTCTCAGCGCCTCCCCACGCGACCAAATTTGGTCATGTCCATTTAGACCATGTTTTACTTGTCATAAATCCCAATGCCTAAACTAGGTGCAGAGTGGGTGTATTCTATAATAATGCACATAGCTTTTAAAAATGCCCATGCCCCACCCATGGCCATGACTCTTTTCAAATATGCAACTTAGAATTTACACGCACCGCACTACAGAATACACTTAGCAAGCTGTGCATGTAAATCTTAGTTAATGCCAATTAGTGCTGATAATTGCTTGTTAACATCCAATTAACAGAGCTGAGTAGCCAGTTAACCAATTAAGATATGCACATTGTTATAGAATATGCTCTGATTTCCGTGCGGAAATTAAAGCACGATATACAGAATTTGGGGGTTAGTGCTCATTTTTTAAAATAGAATTTAGTCCAAAACATACTATTAATGTCACCTGTTGGGTATGTGAAGGATCTCTTGTGCAGTCATAAGTACATAAGTACATAAGTAGTGCCATACTGGGAAAGACCAAAGGTCCATCTAGCCCAGCATCCTGTCACCGACAGTGGCCAATCCAGGTCAAGGGCACCTGGCACGCTCCCCAAACGTAAAAACATTCCAGACAAGTTATACCTAAAATGAGGAATTTTTCCAGTCCATTTAATAGCGGTCTATGGACTTGTCCTTTAGGAATCTATCTAACCCCTTTTTAAACTCCGTCAAGCTAACCGCCCGTACCACGTTCTCCGGCAATGAATTCCAGAGTCTAATTACACGTTGGGTGAAGAAAAATTTTCTCCGATTCGTTTTAAATTTACCACACTGTAGCTTCAACTCATGCCCTCTAGTCCTAGTATTTTGGATAGCGTGAACAGTCGCTTCACATCCACCCGATCCATTCCACTCATTATTTTATACACTTCTATCATATCTCCCCCTCAGCCGTCTCTTCTCCAAGCTGAAAAGCCCTAGCCTTCTCAGCCTCTCTTCATAGGAAAGTCGTCCCATCCCCACTATCATTTTCGTCGCCCTTCGCTGTACCTTTTCCAATTCTACTATATCTTTTTTGAGATACGGAGACCAGTACTGAACACAATACTCCAGGTGCGGTCGCACCATGGAGCGATACAACGGCATTATAACATCCGCACACCTGGACTCCATACCCTTCTTAATAACACCCAACATTCTATTCGCTTTCCTAGCTGCAGCAGCACACTGAGCAGAAGGTTTCAGCGTATCATCGACGACGACACCCAGATCCCTTTCTTGATCCGTAACTCCTAACGCGGAACCTTGCAAGACGTAGCTATAATTCGGGTTCCTCTTACCCACATGCATCACTTTGCACTTGTCAACATTGAACTTCATCTGCCACTTGCACGCCCATTCTCCCAGTCTCGCAAGGTCCTCCTGTAATCGTTCACATTCCTCCTGCGACTTGACGACCCTGAATAATTTTGTGTCATCGGCGAATTTAATTACCTCACTAGTTATTCCCATCTCTAGGTCATTTATAAATACATTAAAAAGCAACGGACCCAGCACAGACCCCTGCGGGACCCCACTAACTACCCTCCTCCACTGAGAATACTGGCCACGCAATCCTACTCTCTGCTTCCTATCTTTCAACCAGTTCTTAATCCATAATAATACCCTACCTCCGATTCCATGACTCTGCAATTTCTTCAGGAGTCTTCAGGAGTCTTTCGTGCGGCACTTTGTCAAACGCCTTCTGAAAATCCAGATATACAATATCAACCGGCTCCCCATTGTCCACATGTTTGCTTACCCCCTCAAAAAAATGCATTAGATTGGTGAGGCAAGAGTCAAAAGCTTAGAATATAATAATAATAATAATTTAAAAAACTTATAGAGGCTCTTTTAGTAAGCTGCACTAAAAAGTGACCTGCGCTTTGACTAGCACGTGGCTGTACAATGGCTGCATTTTCTATTTTTGCAATAATGGCCATGTGCTAATTTTCCCTTTAGCGCATGGCCAATAGTATGTAAGCCCTTAACTACACCTATTTTCTAGGCAGTAAGAGCTCACGCACTAATCATAAGCTAGTCGGTTAGCGTGCAGTGATGTAGCTGTGCTGATTAGTGCTGGTCACACCTACTCTCCACCCCCAGACACACTCCCAGTGCTAAAATTACCACAGAATACCTTAGTGCCCTGCAGTAGTGGTTTTAACCTGTGGTAAGCACGCATCACTAGTTACCACAGCTTAGTAAAAGGGCCCCACAGCTTGCTACATCTAATGGTCACAGTAGATTATAACACAATATTTAGCAGTCTTCTATTTCTTCTACAGCTTTGCTCAGTAGGATAATTTCATTTTGAATGTTGTCCCCAAGCAGAGGTGGCAGGTTTCTTAGTTGTTTATACTTCTCACATTTTAATTCTTTACAGGATCAAACTGTGCAGGCAAGATTTTCAAAATGCTTCCATTGTTTTCCTCATATAATTGATCTGAATTCTTTTGTAAGGCAATATTTTGAGAACCATATAATTTTATTATAGAAGAAAGTTCTAGAATGCTTTCAATGTTTGCTATTTCTTTTATTAAATTTCCTCCGCTAAATTGTATCTATTGTCAAGCCACAATTCAATCATTTGATGAAATTTGTCCATATTTCTGAAACAATTCAAGTACTGGGCACTTGATTCATGCACACATAAAGCCACATTTTACATAGAATGGTGAGATTTGAATTGAAACAGTCAGATTGGGAGGGGGGGTATTTCGGAAAAAGATCTGCCAGTGCAAAGCCTTTTCTTAAAATATCTGCAGGAGTGCACATGTATTTGCTGGCATGTGCAGTGGGAGCAGTCATTTGACAAATATACAGATTGAAAATTGAATGGCATGAATCCAGCAGCTTCCACATGGAGGCGTCAGCACTTATACATGAATATGGTACTTTCACAACTTCCCAGTGTAAGTGGATTCCACTTTTACATACAGCTGCTCCACTTTACAAACCTACACATGCATGTACCACTAGTTATGTAGCAAGGCTGCAATTTTAACTTGATTTCATTTTGGAGATAGAAATAAACAATGGGGGCTCCCTTACTTTATTGTGTAAAGCCCTGACCAAAATGAGCACTTGTTAGAATCTATTTGTGCCTTTGTGCTGGTGTAAAGTCTAGTCTGGAAATTTTTCACCATATACATGTGTTCCCTCTTTAAATGGGGAATACACATGAATGGTGGATAATGTAGCACATTTGGATGAAGGGAAAGAGACCAAGAGGATGACAGAGACCACTGCTAGACCCAGGTGACCATTTTGAAGAACCTGGGACATGAGGTGGGAGCGAAAGGGTATTGATCCTACTCCACTAGAAACCATAAACCCCTAGTAAGGTTGGGGACTGGGTCAGGGGTGGAGGGCGAGGGGAAATGCTGGAAGAGGGGTCAAATTTTGAAGAGCAAGCTCCACTTGGGGGAGGCTGCTATATGTTGGGCTTTTGCTCACATGGGGGGGGGATTCCTCTGTCAGGGAGGGGAATTCACATCTAGCAGGTGTGGGGAGGGAGTCTCTGCTGCAAGGAGCACAGGTGGAGAAAACTGGCATCAGGATAGGGGCATTTATTGAGAAGGGCTTAATGATGAGACTGGGACTGTTTGCAGAGGGAGTAATGATTTTAGAAAGCTGCTCCCATGTCTATGTAAGTGAAGAAAATTATGTTGCTTCCCAACCCCTCCCCCCCCCCCCAACAAGCAGTTTTTTTTTAAAGCACTGAATTACTGTTCCCTCTGGATTTGGAAGAGCAGGAATGTGCAGCCCTTCTTCTATTTTACAAAAGGCTGTATGTTTGCAGAGCATATTAGAAATAGTATGGGAATTCCACACAGTCTGATTTGGATTTATGAATTTCCCTCTCCACTTTCTATATAAAATCTGCCTCTTAATGTACAAAGGAATCCAGGAAGATTCCAAAGCTAAACATGGCTTAATAAATAGACCACTTTACAGTACACAAGGATTCTCCACAAAAAACATGAATTGTGATTTTGGGAGTTTTTTTTTTTTTTACACCAATGATTAGTCTGTTGTCTGCAAGGTATTATACCATCAGCCTCATTTTCGAAAGAGAAGGACGTCCATCTTTTGACATAAATCAGAACATGGATGTCCATCTCCAAGAGACGACCAAATCGGTATAATCGAAACCTGATTTTGGATGTCTCCAACAGAAGTCTGTCGCAAGGACGTCCAAATTTCAAGGGGGCGTGACGGAAGTGTAGTGAAGGCGAGACTTGGGCGTGCCTAACACTTGGACGTCTTTGACCCATAATCGAAAAAAGCAAGGAAGTCCATGACAAACACTTGGACGTTTTCACCCGGACGAGTTTTGTTACGAATAAGGCACAAAAAGGTGCCCGAAATGACCAGATGACCACCGGAGAGAATCGGGGATGACCTCCCGTTACTCCCCCAATGGTCACTAGCCCCATCCCATCCTCAAAAAACATCTTTAAAAATATTTCGTTGCAGCCTCTATGCCAGCCTCAGATGTCATACTTAGGTCCATGACAGCTCATGAAGGACCCAGGAGCAGTTTTAGTGGGTACTGCAGTGCACTTCAGACAGGCGGACCCAGGCCCATATCCCCCTACCTGTTACATTTGTGGAGGAAACAGTGAGCTCTCCAAAACCCACCACAAACCCACTGTACCCACATATAGGTGCCCCCCTTCACCCGTAAGAGCTATGTTAGTGGTGTATAGTTGCGGATAGTGGGTTTGGGGGTGAGGGCTCAGCACACAAGGTAAGGGAGCTATGTTCCTGGCAGCATTTTATGAAGTCCATTGCAGTGCCCCCTAGGGTGCCTGGTTGATGTCCTGGCATGTCAGGGGGACCAGTGCACTAGAAATACTGGCTCCTTCTTGGACGTCTTTGATTTCGAAAATCGCCGAAAGTCAAAGACGTCCAAATCCAAGGACGTCCAAATCTTGGGACATCCAAATTTAAGGATGTCCTTGGATTTGGACGTCTTTGACGGTATTTTCGAAAGAAAAGATGGACGTCCATCTTTTTTTGAAAATACGGTTTTCCTCATCCCCAGTTTTGGACGTTTTACAAAGATGTTCAAATCGCAACTTGGACGTTTCTTTCGAAAATGCCCCTCCACATGAAAGAGAAGTGGTTTGAAGTACTGTGGACTTATGAGGTCTTTTTCCTCCCTTCCTTTTTATCCCTGTATCTACATTTGGTTTTGATGTGAGTTCAACTATTGTGCATACCCACAATTTTGGTTTGTTTAATAAATGGACCCCATCATTTTACCTGAAGCTGTAGAGGATAAAATGGCTTACTGGAGGTGCAAGATGATGGATCTGAACTCTGGCTTCTTTGATTCATAGCCTAAGCCTCTAACCATTAGGTTACCCCTCCATCCTATCTTTTTTTCTGTAGTTGTTTGATTAAGTCAAGTCTTCTATGGATATTCTATTATAAACCATAGGACTGATATTTAGAATGATTCAAATAGCCAGAAGAGGCTCTTGGCCATTTAAATTTCCTATCTGGGACTAATCAGGCATTTTCAGTGTCACTTAACCAGGTAGTGCCACTGAAATGCCTGGTTAGCATCCAAGATGGCTATTTTGGGTGTGTGTTGATTTTCAGCACTTAACTAGTTAAGATAACCACCTCAATTGGACCACATAAAATGCAGTCCTATCTTTATGTAGTTCTTCATAGCCAGTTAAGTGCCAAATATGGCACTTAACTGGCTGTGATTTCACCAGCTCCATATACCTGGAAATTCAATGCCAGAGCTCAGATATGGTCCAGCATTGAATTTCCAGATATAATCCTGGTGGTGGTCAACAAAATGGCACTCAGACATAATAGCCTGTACAAAATAGTCCCGACAAAATAGCCTTGTAACAAAATATCCCTTGACAAAATGGCCCCTCACACAAAATAACCCTTGATAAGTCCATCACAAAGATAAAAAGTATGCTAAAAAATTTAAAAAGTATACTAAAATCTTTTTAACAATATCCGTCTTTCAGCAACAGCTGTTACCCTTTTTGCGACTAAGAAAAATGTGTGATTTAATGAATTAGAATTTTGTAGAAATAAAAAATATAAAACAACATACTAAGTAAAAAATATAAATAATATAGACAAACTTGGAATATACTACTACTACAAATCATTTCTATAGTGCTACCAGATTTATGCAGTGCTCTACACATTCAAACTATATATATATACAGGTATAGAGTAATTAGCCAAAACTGACATTGCCTAAACGTACAAGTGAATCATTATTCATAGATTACATTCAAGTAAACTAATGCAGTAATCACAAAGAATCCTTTGAAACAAGGTTTATATCCCATTCTTTAGTAAAAGTGTGTTAAAGTTTAGAAGTGTGTGTGATCAGTATGATTGAGATAACGTTTGAACAAGAGGTGGAATATAGGTTAAAAACACAAATTTAACTTATGTATAACCACAGTTAAGACAAATAAAGATAAGTATTTGTATACATACAGTGGTTATGTAGTGAGTATATATTATATAAAGTGTGATCATATTGAACTTATAGAGCCTTGGGGTAAAAGATTCTTTAGTAAAGAGATACAGGAAGAAGAGCACAAAAAGATAAACTAGGGTAAGATATGCCAACCAGGAGCAGCATAAATGCTGCTATTGGTAAAGCAGCCAGTCTGCCTTACTGGCCAGGATGTCACCCTCCATACCCTGCCCATGCACGCACAGCTTTGTGTTTAACTGCACATGTTACAATAGTACTATATAACACAAATCACAATGTAGCTCATATATTGAACCCCTCTTCACAGAGGACTAAGATCCGGACCTTTAACTTCTCCCCTCTCCTCTCCCGCAGTCTGGCAACCCGCGCCATCCTACTTTCAAGACTTGCCTTTGAGGTCGCTGGCTATGGCAGCAATTCGTGCGGGTTGCCTGGTACTGGCTCTGGAGCTTTCCTTCTCCAGCGCCCCACCCCTTATACCGTGGTGTATGTTTGGCACCAAAACACAGTCCAAAAAATGTGTGCATGCGTTAAAAATAGGGAAGTGCCATGCAGCGCTTTAACACAAGTCATACGGTAAGTGAGCATTGCTTGACTGGGCCATTTTGTCGGGGGTGGGCTAATATGTCAGGCTATTTTGTCAGGGGCTAATATATCGGGGGCCATAATGTGGGCAGGCCATTTTGTCAGAGACTATTATGCCGGGGGCTTTTTTGTTAGTTTCTTTGGGGCTTTTAAGATGGAGCTATTTTGACCCGATATCCAAGAAAATGTTGATCAATGCTGGCTGAATATTGGGCCCCATATGTAGAGACATAAGGAGCTAAAGATGTACTCTTTAAAAGATGGGGGAAAAAGTCGGTATGATGCAAATACTGCAGAATCTTGCAGGTTTCAGTAAGGTTGAAAAGCTGAAACACAAGGGGTTATCATTGGAAGAAGAAAGGACAGGGTTTCAAAAACAAAGGACCCACCTGATTCCTATATGAGGGAAGGTATTCAGGGATCTTCACATTGGGCAGGTTACAGAGGCACAAATTTGGCACAGCTGATCACTCTGTCTTCCATTCATGTTAGTTTGCTGAGTGGGTATAGGGAAACAGAGGGTGGTGGTTGTTGCTGGGCAAAGAGCCGAGCTGGTTTCTTAATACAACGGTGGGATTTTTTTCCCACTGCATCCACACCTGATGAACTGGATCTAGGCAGTGTGGGGACAGACACAATGACTACTTTTGCTTGTAGCTAATCATTTGCTGCCCCATTACTCCTCTTGCTGATTCTTCAGCAGTTAGGTCATGCAGAAGAAATGCCTCTCTAGTTCCTAATCAGATTGTGTAACAAAATTTTTAATCACTGAGTAGATATTATTATTATTTTGTTTTTATTCTGTGTAAATTATGTAGATGAATATTTGAACTAGTAGATGAATATTTTAATTAGTTTTACAGAACATAAAAACATTATATTTCAATAAATAAAAATAAATATTAATTGTGAAAACTAGCAGAATTCAAGTACACATGGGACAGTAATGACGGAAGAAGGGAGAAGACCACAGATTAAATAGGACTTCTGAAACCAGTCAACAAGTATAAATGAATAGACTAAGGGGCTCACTTTTGAAATAGACAAACGTCCGATAAATGGCACAAAACGGCAGATGGACTTTTTTCTCACAAAAGCATCCAAATCGCTATTTTCAAAACACATTTTTTAGATGTTTTTCTATGCAGTTCATCTGCAGTGCATCCAAATCACAAGGCAGCATGTCAGGGGTGTGTGGGAGGTGGGATTTGGGCTTTCCTTACACTAGGACATTTTTCTGTCATAATGGAACAAAGCAAAAACGCCCAAGGCTAAAACCTAGACGTTTGGGGCTAGACCTATTTTATTAACAACTAACCAGCTTATTTTCGAAAGAGATGGCCGGCCATCTTCCGACACAAATCAGGAGATGGCCGGCCATCTCCTGAACCCAGCCAAATCGGTATAATTGAAAGCTGATGTTGGCCGGCGCCAACTGCTTTCTGTCGCGGAGCCGGTGAAACTTCAAGGGGGCGTTTCGGCAGGGTACAGAAGGCAGGACGGGGGCGGGACGGGGGCGTGGTTACGAGATGGCCGGCTTCGCCTGATAATGGAAAAAATATGGCCGGCTCTGATGAGCATTTTGCCGGCTTCACTTGGTCCATTTATTTTTACGACCAAGCCTCAAAAAAGTGCCCCAATTGACCAGATGACCACCGGAGAGAATTGGGGATCACCTCCCCTTACTCCCCCAGTGGTCACCAACCCCTTCTCACCCCCCAAAAAAATTTTACTCATTTTTTTACCAGCCTCTATGCCAGCCTCAAATGTCATACCCAGCTCCATGACAGCAGTATGCAGGTCCCTGGAGCAGTTTTAGTGGATGCAGTGCACTTCAGGCAGGCGGACCCAGGCCCATCCCCCCCTACCTGTTACACTTGTGGTGGTAAATGGGAGCCCTCCAAACCCCCCCAAAACCCACTGTACCCACATGTAGGTGCCCCCTTCACCCCTTAGGGCTATGGTAGTGGTCTAGAGTTGTGGGGATTGGGTTTTGGGGGGATTTGGGGGGCTCAGCACCCAAGGGAAGGGAGCTATGCATCTGGGAGCAATTTTTATTTATTTTTTTAATTTTTAGAAGTGCCCCCTAGGGTGCCCAGTTGGTGTCCTGGCATGTCAGAGGGACCAGTGCACTACAAATGCTGGCTCCTCCGATGACCAAATACCTTGCATTTCGCCGGGTTTGAGATGGCCGGGCCCGGTTTCCATTATGGCCATCTCTAAACCCATCGATCTCAACATTTGACCTAAATGTTGAGATTTAGCCAGCCCCAACCGTATTATCGAAAGAAAAGATGGCCAACCATCTTTTTCGAAAAAACGGTTGGCTCCCCCCATTTACGGAGCCGGCCACAGAGATGGCTGGCGCTGTTCGATTATGCCCCTCTAAGTCACAAAAAAGTGCTCCAAATGACCACTGGAGTGATTAAGTCATAACCCCACCCCCTTTACTCCCTCAGTGGCCATGGACCCCCCTCCCACCCCCTAAAGATGTAAAAGATAAAGTATATACCAGACTCTATGACAGCTTCAGACGTTATGGCCAGTCCTATTAGAATAGCCTAGTGGTCCCTGGAGTAGCCTACTGGTTGATACAGTGCACTGTGGAGAAGTGGAGAAGCGGACCTAGGCCCATAACCCACTCTAACTGTTACCCTTGTGGTGGGAAGTGGGAGCCCTCCAAAATCCACCAAAAACCTATTGTACCCATATATAGCAGGCACAAGTGCTACTGTAGTGGTGCACAGTTGGGTACAGTAGATTTTTGGTGGGGTTTTGAGGGCTCACAATTTAATATAAGGGGGTAATGGTGAGATGTGTATCTGGGACCTTTTATGTGAAGTCTACTATAGTGCCTCCTATGGTGCCCCATTGCCCTGCTGGGATGTCTGTGTGACTAGACTATTAAGAATTCTGGCTCCTCCTACGTCCCAATGGCTTGATTTTTTTTTTTTAAATGGTCAAAAATGATAGATGCACTGAGCACAAGAACATCCAGCAAATGGCCATTTTCGAAACAAAAGACAGACATTTTTCAGGTTCGAAAATGGCCATGTTCGCTACTGAATTTTGGGATGTTTTCCACAAAACATCCAAAGGCGGATTTAGATGCCATATTGAAAATGTCCCTCCATGTGAATCGCATGGTTCCTACCTGCCAACACCTTCTATTTCTCTATTGCCAGGAAAAAAACAGTTTTAAACAATTAGCAAGGCTATTTGCTGGATGTCAATTTATGGAAGAGTACAGTACAGTACACCTAACTGAAATTTGAACATTCTCTCTACGTGATAAATACAGAGTGATAACGGTCACTTTAGATCTTTACCTATTCCAGTATGATGCCAGCTGGGTTTCCAGATATTCACAATGAATATGCATAAGATAAATGTGCTTACACTGGAGACCAAGTGAATGCAGCTTTATATCATACATATTTACTGTGGGCATCCTGAATACCCAAATGACTGTGGTATCACCAAGGGGTCCTTTTACTAAGGTGTGCTGAAAAATGGCCTGCAGTAGTGTAGGCACATGTTTTTGGTGCGCACAGATCCATTTTTCAGCGTGCCTGCAAAAATGCCTTTTTAAAATTTTTGCCGAAAATGGATGTGCGGGAAAAATCAAAAGACTCATGCAGTAACTGAGTGGTAATGACCTAAGCGCATCAAATGCCACTTGGCACGCCTCTGAAAATATTCTTTTTTGGACGCACGCCATAAATGAATTACTGCAAGAGCCATATGGTAGCTGGGCGGTAACTCCATTTTGGCACACGTTGGGCGTGTGTAGACACTTATAAATTCAAACAGCATATTGAGTCACATTTGTAACAGTACATGTCTCCATTTAATCAAGATACGCTTTCTTGCCAACAACGCCTTCTTCAAATGCTCACTCATCCTCCCTCAATCCACCATCAATGGATTCATAGCCATGTCCAACCCCAACAAACTCAACAAGCAATGGGTTACCTTCCTTCAAAACCTCTGAATTGCAGTACAGGTCCAAAACAAATGACCTAGTGATGTTTCTGCTTTCTGACATTTCAAACAACATCCAACTGTATCTCTGTTCTATCTAAGCACTCGCTTTGTTGGAATAAATGCTTTCAAGATAAATTTAAATTGTTGCTTACACAAGAGCATATTATCTGTCATAGTGGAGATAGGTAAAATTCCAAAACAGCTGTTCCTCTATTAACTGAGCATTCAATTTCCCATTCCATTTCACAACAATACCTGAGAGCTCTATTCATGGTGCATCCATTATAGTTTATAGTTATAGCTTATAGTTTATTAAATTTTATATACCGCTTGGCTCAGAAAGCAAGATCACACTGGTTTACAACTGTACTAAAAACATTAACGAAAACTGAAAAGAACTACAATTGAGCAACAGGAAAGCACACACTTTCAAGTCTGACATAAGATAATAGGCTTTCGAAAGGCGCTTTAAAAGATTTCGCTTTCCACAGAGACTGAGGGAGAGTATCACTAGAGAGTGAAAACATACCAAAGCCTTACATGACCCATCAACTTCTAACATCCAGCAATTCTCCACATTTTTCTTAACCTCTTTTACTACATCTTCCCACTTGAAGGAGCGAACAAAATGGCTTACTTGTACATATGCAAAAAGGACCTGTTTGTCAACTCTTTAGTCTCTACTAAAGTGCAAAACTACCATTCTTCTTTTGGTATCCACCAAATCTGCAGTCTTTTCTACACCTGCTACCTTTTCTACACCTTGTGGTCCCAGGCTCTAACCCCCTCCTCCCTTTCCAAAGCTCCATTAAATTCTCTATTAAGGGCAGCTAAGGTATAATCATGGGGTCACTGCTGACAAATCCAGCAATGATCAAAACACCACACTCATCTTTAATACCTTTGTCAACCTCTCCACACTCACATGAATAAATGCATAGCACAGCCATTCCAGAAATAGAAAAGGTACATTTTTAAATGGCTCTTAAATGCTCTTTAGAGAATCTTTTACCTCTGCAGCTGGTAAGAGAAGCTCTTTGGAGCGCATTCAAATAACATTAAAAGACAGAAAATATTTCTTTATATTAATGATCTGGATGGCATGTATGAATGAAACTCTGATTCCATAAAAAAAAACAAAAAAACCCTAGATTTGTAACTTGAAGTCTGAAAGGGAACAAAGACACTCAGAAATTAATTCACAAGGTCACATATCTCCACTGTTCTGGCTATTTCATTCTTAAGACACTCATTCACAGATTCCTTCATACTTTCTCTGGGCAAGCAGGGAAAACCACCATTTCTTCCAACGTTGGTATATGAACAGCAGTATGCAAAAATCCCTGTGAACTAGAAATAAAAAAAACAAGCCGCACAAGTCTGATGACTGAGCAACAAATTATTCAATTGGTTCCCCTTAGTTTTTCTAAAGCACATAGCTTGATTTAAGTGGGTTAAAAAAATTATTTTTCAAATTCTAGTGCAGAATACACACAAGTGCCATAAATCCGGTCTTTCAGATGTCTTATCCCACGTACAATGTTATACAATGTTAGATCTGATAAAACAAGCCCCTTCCATGTTCCAGCAACATTAAGTTACTTGGCTGCACCTCTCCATAGGTATTTAACCAAATACACGTTCATAGAATAATACAGAGACAAATGAAGGAAGTAAAAGCCTATCCAGTCTGCCCATCCATACCATCTACTATTTCATCTCTCCCTTAAAGATCCTATAGCAACACAGAACACCTGATAGACCTACAGAGGGACATTTTTTATATGACGTCTGTCTGACTTTGGATGTTTTGCAAAAAAAAAAAAAAAAATCCAAATTCTGAATAGGAAAGAAGGCCATTTTCAAAAAAGATAAGTGTCTATCTTTTTTTTATTTTTCAAAAATACTGCTTTGAACAAGGTTTTGTGATTTGGATGTTTTGTTTTTTGGTTAATTTTTGAAAAAAAAATGTCCAAGTGCAAAATAAACAAAATCAAGCTATTGGGATTTAGGAGGAGCCAGAATTTTTAGTAGACTTGTCCCCCAGACATCCCCAAAAAAGCAATAGGACACCCTAGGGCGCACTGCAGTGGACTTCATAAAATGCTCCTAGGTACACATCTCACCATTGCTCCCTTATCTTGTCTGCTGTCTACCACTACCATAGCCCTTATGGGTAAAAGGGGCACCTATTTGTGGGTACAATGGGTTTCTGGTGAGTTTTGGAAGGCTCACGGTTTTCTCCAAAACTGTAACAGGTAGGGGGAGGTATGGCCCTGGGTTCACCTATCTGCAATGCACTGCAGACACCACTAGACTACTCCAGGGTTCTGTATGCTGTTCTAATGGACCTGAGTATAACATCTGAGTCTGGCAAGTAATGTTTGTAATCACATTTTTGAGGGGTGGGAAGGGGTTAGTGACCACTGGGGGAGTAAGGAGAGGTCATCCCTGATTCCCTCCAGTGGTCATTTGGTCATTTAGGGCACCTTTTTGTGCCTTATTCGTTTTAAAAACAGGTCTAGCTCAAAACATCTTATTTCTAGTCCTGCATGGTTTTGTTTTGTTCCATTATGGCTGAAAAACATCCAAGTTTTAGGAACAACCAGATCCCGCCTTTAAAATGCCACTGACACACACCCTTGTGATCTGAATGTACTTCAGATGGACTTCATAGAAAAACATCTAAACATTGGTTTTGAGAATACCAATTTGGACGTTTTTGTGCGAAAAATGTCCAAATGCAGATTTATGCCACTTTTTGTCTTTTGAAAATGAGCTCTTGGGCACTATAATATCATCTTATATAAATAAATTTGTTGCATCAGTGATAGGGGTAACAATACCCAATTCTGCAGTAAATGATTAGTTTCCTGTAACAGCCGCTTTATGTTGCTATTATACAGTTCACTTAACTCAGAGGGACTACTCACCCTCAAATACTCCTGCCCATGTAGAAGGAATAGTATCCCCTTTCCCACTGATATCCCATGCATATCAAAGGGAAAAGTGTCTGATTCAACTGCAAACCTGAGATCACTCCAAATTCACAAAAACTTAACACCTCTCTCAACAATTCAACTGGCCTAGTTAGCAACAGGAACAAATCACTGGCAAATGTCAGGCATTTAGGTGGTAATTCTACAAAAGGGAGCATAGATATTGAGGTCCTGATGTAGCTCAGGGAACACCTATTCTATAAGTGCATCTGGGCATCCAGATTCTGCTGTAGAATACTAATATAAACCCACAATGGTGTGCCTACATATAGACATACTCGTGTATGCCAGGTCGATGGCAGGTATAAATGGGAGCACCTATGTGCACCCAGCAACATGTGCAACTGACTGTTTTCTATAAGTGGAGCACTTATGTGGGAGACCCACCAATGTCCCACATATGCTCTGCACATTTTTAATTTACTACTTTGTACTGTAGCTTTATTGCATGCTCTCTAGTCCTACTATTTTTGGAAAGAGTAAACAAGCGATTCATGTCTGCCCATTCCACTGCACTTGTTATTTTATAGACCTCTATCATATCTCCCCTCAGCCATCTTTTCTCCAAGCTGAAGAGCCCTAGCCTCTTTAACCTTTCCTCATAGGGAAGTCATCCTATCCACTTTATCATTTTTGTTACCCTTCTCTGTACCTTTTCTAATTTCTCTATATCTTTTTTAAGATGTGGTGACCAGAATTGAACACAATATTCGAGGTGCGGTTGCACCATGACGCGATGCAAAGGCATTATAATGTTTTCCATTCCTTTCCTAATAATACCTAACATTCTATTTGCTTTCTTAGCCACCACCACACACTGAGCAGAGGTTTCAACGTATCATCAACAACGACGCCTAGATCCCTTTCCTGGTTGTTGACTCCTAATGTGGAACCTTGCATTACGTAGCTATAGTTCGGGCTCCTCTTTCCCACATGCATCACTTTGCACCTGCTCATATTAAACTCATCTGCCGTTTAGATGCCCAGTCTCCCAGTCTCGTAAGGTCCTCTTGTAATTTTTCACAATCCTCTTGCAATTTAACAACTTTGAATAACTTTGTGTCGTCAGCAAATTTAATATAAAGGTTATTTTAGATGGAGCTAGACTTGCAAATGGTAACATTTACATGCCTAGATCACATAAATGTGCAGATAGCAATTTTAGAAAGCTGTTTGCCTGTTTATACTTCTGGGATGCAGATATCTGAAGGGGCACATGGACCTTTCAGAGTCCCTGGATCTTATTCAGAATTTCTGTGGTATCTAGTGGGCATCATAAACAAACTTTAAGCCACAAAAAGCACAAGGATCCTTTGAGAGTGAGGGCATCAACTTAATAAATTTATTAATCAGACCTGACATGGTCCATGTTTCGGTGAAACCATCTGCGTCACGGGACTAGTAGCAGTCACAAACTTCAAATGTATCAATCAATCAGTGGAAAGAATCTCAAAACGCTATCAAGAACACCAACAAACATCATGGTAACATAGTACTACTCCAAAATCATAAGTCTAAACTGCTGTGGGCTGTCAGAATAACGCTGTGAGAAAGTGAACAGTCAATTTTAATGCAGCTTAGTACAATGGTCTATGTATTAGTGAATAAATCTGTTATCTATTGCTATACAGCTCATGCTTATTAAACTGAAAAACCCATTGGCTATAGTGTTCAACACATGGTGGAACACACTGTATTTCACAGTTGTGGAGGAAGCAGGCAGAAGAAAGTTGACTCAAGATGTTTGAGGACCTGCAAATTGCTGTCCAACCCAATGTTCTATTTTTTAATATGCTTTTTTTTATCTGTTCATGTTTTATTATCATTCTGTACTGATCTTGTACCTCATCCAACCTGTTTGATGTGTTAATCATTGATTCTTTTGTTTATGTCTGTTTTATTCTACTAATAAAAAGATTGAACTGAGATATAGTAAGAGGCACAGAATCCAAAGGGAGGTCTTGCTTGTAGCTTGGGGGAGAAAGTTAAAAAGCATTTCTGCAGATAAGACAGCTCTTTACATGTTGAAATGACCTCTTATAAAAATGCAACCAATCTTTATCAAGGAGCACCTTCAAACTGCTAACTTCATTTAAACCCCAATTACTATTTCTATAACACAATCTATATCAAAATCATGGATAAAGAATCACTTTAATATTTCAAATTTCTTTTATTACAAGTGGAGGGGCATTTTCAATATGACATGTAAATCCAACATTGGATATTTTGCGGAAAACATTCAAAAATCCTGTAGCGAAAATGGCCATTTTGAGCCTGAAAAAGTCTATCTTTTTTTTTTTTTCCAAAATGGCCATTTGCTAGACACTGTTGTGCTCAGTACATCAATCATTTTGGACCATTTTTGGAAAAAAAAATCTCTAAATGAAAAACGCATAAAATCAAATCATTGGAATGTAGGAAGAGTCAGCATTCATAGTAGACTGGCCACACAGACATCCCAGCAAAGCAGGTGGGCACCCTGGGGGGCACTGCAGTGGAATCCACATATAAGGTTCCAGGTATATATCTCACTGTTACCCCCCTTATAGTGTATGGTGAACCCTCCAAAATCCACTGTACACCACTACAATAACCCTTATGCTTGCAAATGTCATCCTGGAGGGCTCACACTTTCCACCACAAGTCTAACAGTTGGAGTGAGTTATGGGCTTGGGTCCCCTTCTCTGCACCGGTCACTAGGTTACTCCAGAGACCTGTTTGCTCCTCTAATAGGACTGGCCATAATATCTGAGGCTATCATAGAGGCTGATATGTACTGTTTCTTTTACATCTTTAGGGGATGGAAGGGGAAAGGGAAATGGGACTTGATATACCGCATTTCTGAGGTTTTTGCAACTACATTCAAAGCAGTTTACATATATTCAGGTACTTATTTTGTACCAGGGGTAATGGAGGGTTAAGTGATTTGCCCAGAGTCACAAGGAGCTGCAGTGGGAATCGAACCCAGTTCCCCAGGATCAGAGTCCGCTGCACTAACCACTAGGCTACTCCTCCACTCTGTGGAAGGGGGCCAATAACCACTGGGGGAGTAAGATGGGGGGGGGGGGTCAAGCCTGGCTGGTGTAATTGTTAAAACATAGCAAGCTAGATTCTGGGATCAGTCTCTCATAAAAACGCTGTGATTGTGGGACATTTAGCACAAAACATCCAATGTCTGACTTAGATGAACTATCAAAAATGCTATCTTTATGACCATTGAATTCACGTTTAGAATCAACACACACCTTTTCATTTGTAGCTCAATGGAAGTTAAATTCGGGTACAGCATGGGTCTTATGATCTAAGGGCCCTATTTACTAAGCATTTTCCCCTTAGACACCCTGTCAGACTGTCATAATAATGCTTGAATGCCTTCACTTATATACACGGTCAGCTAGCACATTTGCTTATTTCCGATCTGAGGAAGAAGGGCAACCTTCGAAAGCTAATCAAGAAATGTATTAAGTTATGTCCAATAAAAAAGGTATCATCTTATTTTCTTTTCCATGTTTTATTTTGTTTGATTTCTATTGATAACCCCTTAGACACAAAATGGGAGAAAACCTGCAGAGGCCTGTTTACTGTAGTGCATTATGCTTAAAGCGCATTACATGCAAATGTTTTAAAGAGTCAAGTGCAAAACCTCTGCAGTAACGTTTGGAGATCTGCAATGCAGTTAATAAAAGTTTCATTACTGTATCTTGACAACATGGCAGATAATACAGGAAACAATTAACTATACCTTTAATTAATGTACAATAATATACTCTAATTTAGCTATACAAGGCACAGTCCCTATCTATTCCCCAACCCAAAATGATGATTTTCATGGTAGCATTTTAACATGGCAATTAGCACATGCTAAGAGTTAATGAGCTTCATTAACTGTTAACATGGCTCTGTCCTAGACTATGGTAATTCCCATGTTACACAGCTAATTTGGCTTAGTGCATAGAGCCCTAAATTTGTGGCTTAGCGAATAGGGCCCTACGCGGGTGCCGACAGTAGTTCCACTCCCATCGCATGCCATTTCCGGCATTAGCGGAAATATTGAAAAAATATTTCCACAGGGGGTTATCCGACAGTAATCGGGCAGTGTTGCGTGCTGCCTGGTTAGCGCCAGATTAGCGTGGGAGCCCTTACTGCCACCTCAATGGGTGACAGTAAGTGCTCCTCTCTGAAACGGCCGTGTGGCAAGTGCGAACTTACCGTATGGACATTTCATTTTGGCATTTTCACCCACTGGAGTAAAGGGGTCCTGGTGCGCAGCAAAAATGGCCACAGCCGCTAGCGCAGGGCCTCTTTTACCGCAGTTTAGTAAAAGGGCCCCTAAGTTTGTACCTGAGACGATGGAGTATGAAAAGGCCTGTCCAGGATGAATCCATGTGCAAATGTCTCTTAAATTTCCTCATTCAGAGGCTGTGAGCTCTGTCCTTGTAGCATCCCCAACCCCAGATCTTCATAAAACAGCAAGCTAAGGATTCAATTCACATCTTCCCTAGGGTACCTTTCAGCACTCACTCCAAGTCACCTAGCCCTGAATTTAGAATATTTTGCAGGATAAAATTGCCAAAGCAGGTACTTTTACATCATGTGTAACTTAGCCACAAACCCGAGTAATACTTTTGAAATTAGAGCTCACTAATTTTACTATAAATTATTCTTTCATACAAGACTTGAATGGAAAATGACACCTGAAAGGCAAACAATTATGCCATGGAAGTGGATATTATTAACAGTAATCTCTCAATAATAGCTTTATATGAAAGAGCAATTTCTGTAATGAGATATTTTACCATTTTTTTCCTACAGCTTTGAAAAAACATTAGGAAAAAATATCTACTCCTGTCATTTTGTATTTATATACTTAAAGTAACTGGCATCTAAAGTGCACATTAATGAACGATCTATTTTACTTTGCAATTAAAGTATGCATCTTAAATGACTGGGATTCAATGTTTTCCATGCAGTTGTAAGATGAACAAATCACAATGCTTTCCTTTTTCCTATGTGACTGCATTTTTAGTCTAGTACAGCACTCAACAGTACAGCATCATTAATAACAACTGCTGCATTGGAAGCAAGTTACCCATAATTCATAGGGGACTAACAGGATATCTCTATGCTTCGTCAAAGAAAACTTACAAAGACAACATCACATTAGTAAAGTAAGTATTACATTTAGAATAATCTTTATAATTTATTTATTTCTATTTATTTTATTAATTCATCACTTTTATTCTGCAAATCTACAGATTACAATAATAATATTCTGTGATACTTTTGTTGTGAACGGTGTGGGGGATGTAGCATACCAAATCTGGTGCCCTGTTTACTAAGATGCGCTATGGTTTTTAGTGTGAGCTAAAAATTAGCTTGTGCTAACACTACAGACACCCATAGGAATATATGGGTGTCTCTAGCTTTAGCGCGTGATAATTTTTAGCATGTACTAAAGGCACTAGCGCGCCTACAGTGTGGCTTAGTAAACAGAGCCCTTGGGATGATGGCAGAAAGATATGTGCTGACTTCAAAGAATACAAGACATGAAGGATTTGATTCTTTGAGGAAATGTTTGAGGGCTATGTTTTTTATTTTGGAGTTTTATTCTATAATGTTCAGAAATACTGGATAAGAACATAAGAATAGCCATACTGGGTCAGACCTATGGTCCATCTAGCCCAGTATCCTGCTTCCAACAGTGGCCAGTCCAGGTCACAACCTGGCAGAAACCCAAATAGGAGCAATATTCCATGCTACCAATCCCAGGGCAAGCAGTGGCTTCCCATGTCTGTCTCAATAGCAGACTATGGGCCCTGTTTACTAAGCCGCGCTGTAGGCGCGCTGATGTTTTTAGCGCACATTAAAAATTAGCATGTGCCAGTACTAGAGACACCTATAGGAATATATGGGTGTCTGTCTCTAGCATTAGCACGTGCTAAAAATGCTAGTGCGCCTTGGTAAACAGGGCCCTATGGATTTTTTCCTCCAGGAAGGTGTCCAAACCTTTTTAAAACCCAGATACACTAACCGCTGTTACGGCAGCTTCCGGCAAAGAGTTCCAGAACTTAACTATTCATTGAGTGAAAAAATATTTCCTCCTAGTTGTTTTAAAAGTATGTTCATGTAACTTCATTGAGTGTCCCCTAGTCTTTGTACTTTTTGAAAGAGTAAAAAAAAAAAATCGATTCACTTCTACTTGATCTACACCACTCAGGATTTTGTAGACACATTATATTTTTAATGTGTATTTATGGATCTATTATTTATGTTTATTATAATATGTATGGAGGGGAGGAGTAGCCTAATGGTTAAGGCACCAGGCTGATGATCAGGGAAGTCCGATTCAAATCCCACTGCAGCTCCTTGTGATCTTGTGCAAGTCATTTAATCCTCTATTGCCCTGGTTCAGAAAAAATACCTAGGACCTGGTTGACGCTGAGCCTGGATATACAATGCTGGGCTATTTCTGGTGACCGGCAATGAATATCTGGTTTATTTTGGCTGGTTCAAACTTAAATGGGCAAGCTGATATTCAGTGCTAGCTGGTTAAGATTGAACCAGCCATTGATAGGCCTGGTATTCACATTGTCAAATATGGCTGCCAAACTAACGCTGAAAATTGGTGGATGGCAGGTTATACTGCGCGATATGGCTATCCACTAGCCACTAACTGCGAATTTTCAGCGGCTCATAGCCAGCCATGACCTGCTGAAAATTCACAGCCAGTTATGGGGCATTTAACTGGCCAGGTGCCGATCCTGGCTGGCTAAATGCTTTTGAATATCGGGGGGCTAGTTTACTTGAATTTAAATAATCTTGAGCTACTAATGAACAAAGTGTGAGCAAAATCCAAATAAAAATGCATGCTATAAGTACTGCCACACAGGAACAGACCAAAGGTCCATCATGCCCAGCATCCTGTTTCCAACAGTGGCCAATCCAGGTCACAAATACCTGGCAAGATCGCCCCCCAAAAAGTTTAATACATTTTATACTGTTTATCCCAGAAATAAGCAGTGGATTTTCCCCCAAGTCATTTTAATAATGGCTTATGGACTTTTTATTTAGGAAGCCGTCCAAACCTTTTTTAATCCCGCTAAGCTAGCCGCCTTTACCACATTCTCTGGCAACGAATTCCAGAGTTTAATTACACATTGAGTGAAGAAAGATTTTCTTCAATTTGTTTTTTTTTTAAATATTTTATTTTATTGAGCTTTTTTAACAAACATAAATCACAATTATGCATGATAATACACAAATCAGAAATTTTTACAATAAAAGTAGATTTCTTAAATCAGGTTACAACTTAAATATCAACCACAAGTTGAGGAAATTAATCCAAGATGTAAGATTACATACTAATAATCTAAAGGAAATATTTAAACAATAAACTTTCCATAACGATGCACCCGTCCCGGGTGTTTCCGCCTAGTTCGATAAACAGTGAACATATGGGACTATACCTTTACATTTACCTTTTCCCTACTTACTAAAAATTCCTCCAGTTGTTTGAGGTCAAAGAATTGAAACTGTTTAGACTGAAATACAATTCTACATACACAAGGAAATTTCAACAGGAAACTAGCTCCTATTGCCAAAGTTGTTGTATGCAAAGCCAAAAAAGCCTTGCGTCTCTTCTGGGTTTCTCTCGATAGGTCAGGATAAATTCTTATTTTAGACCCCAAAAAACTTAAATTTGTTTTACATTTACTATTTTGTAGCTTCATCGCGTGCCCCCTAGTCCTAGTATTTTTGGAAAGAGTAAACAAACGATTCACGTCTACCCGTTCCACTCCACTCATTATTTTATAGACCTCTATCATATCTCCCTCAGCTGTCTTTTCTCCAAGCTGAAGAGCCCTTGCCGCTTTAGCCTTTCGTCATAGGGATGTCATCCCATCCCCTTTATCATTTTTGTTGCCCTTTGCTGTACCTTTTCTAATTCAAGGTTTGCTATGATTCGCACATGTTCATCTTTCACTACCTCACAAAACATTACCCAACTCTCAATATACTTCAACCATTCTTTTATATACATTAAAGGGTATTACTTGCATTTTTTAGAACCCTTCAGATTTCCCTATCACCACCACACAGGCTAATAACGTGAGCCAGGCACTTTTGTGGTTGATCCATTTAATTTTACTTTTAACAAAATTTTTTTCTTATATTTTATAAAAATCAAGTTCAAATTTCTAATTTCCAAAAAAAGCACTTAGCTTCAAAACTGGAGCACCGCTTTACATTTCTTCTTTCATTTCAAAAGATTTTAGCACAACTGATCACTCATCTCGGAGATTTGCACCGACATGAATTCACGTTTCGCAACTAGTGCTGTATCAAGGTATATCTCCTCAAACGAGTCTGGAAACAATTCCCTACTTTCTCTTTCATGTTTCCATGGGTAATGTTTTGTGAGATATCATAATACCCCCTCTATTAAATAAGGATACCATAGTAGGTGCATCTTTCACTACCAGCATTTATGGGCTTGCACAGGCTTCCTTCTGCTTCCATATTAAGGGGCCCTGTTTACTAAGCCACGCTGTAGGTGCACTAACATTTTAGCATGCACTAATGCTAGAGACACCCATATATTCCTCTAGCTCTGCTCCTGTCTGGGTTTCCCCTCTTCCAAAGGGTTCTCTGTCTATTTTGTGTGTGTGTGTGTCTATGGGCTGGAGATGGTGTTAAACCTGGGTTAGGCTGCAGGGCATTACAATGTGGAAATGCCAGTTTTACATGTTGATATTTGGATGTGTAGATGCTATGGGATGCATAGATTTAAAGGGCAATCAAAGAAAATATATGTGTATTTGTCAATCTACACTGGGAATATGCATATATGTTAGAAACTTACCAGTGGCATTTACACCCGCTGCAAGGCTCCAGCTTGTTTTGAGTTTGAACAGCGGGAAAACAGCTAGTAGGGTGCGCTGGAGCTTATGGGGTCTGTTAGGCTGTGTTGGATTATCTGAGCCATCCTGTTTATATTTTGGATTTGCATTTTAATTTGTGTGTTTATATAAATTGCATCAGAGATCCTCCATTCCATGGTGAGAATAGAGAGTATAGTCATTATTATCGGTTCCAATATTTTGGCAGCACCTTTATGGGTAGGAGCACCTTCTACCTGGATAAATGCCTCTCACTGGGTCAGTACCTGAATTTTCAGTGGCATTATCCAGTAGTGCCAGGGTTGTCAAGAGGTGGAGTCAATGCAGAACCAGAAGTTATCTGGGTACTTCTGATATTCAGTGCTGAATACTGGCAGAACTCGGAGAACTTCTGGCAGACACTTTATGCCTGGATATTCAGTGATGGTATCCTTGGACCACTTGATGTTACAGTAAATATCCAGATACAAATTTAAGGGGGGGAAGTTATCAATATAGGCTACTGTTAAGTTGGGTTATATTACCAGCAGGTCTCATTGCATAAAATGAGACCCTATTCTAAAATGATCTGACTTGTGGTAAAATAACTCAACAGTAGCCCATGTTAATAAGTCCTCCCCCCACCCCAGCATTATAAGATAATGCTGAATATGGTGTTTAAATATTGGTGTGGATTACTAATACTCTACTTTTAAAATTGTGTATTCACATGTGAATTGTCTTCTATTTTTATGAATTATTTATGTTGAATATATGAGTTATTATGGTCTGTTTAAATTGTATTGATGATATATTTTTTAATATATGTTTATGTTTATTTAAAATTTTATATACCACCATTGCTATATACAGGTTCTTAGCGGTTTACAATATAGAAAAATCTTCAAAATGAAAAGAGCTCTATAAAATATATAGAAGAGACCTAAAACATATATGCCAAACACATACATACCATCTATATAACAATAATCTTATAAAAAACTATATATGTTGTGATTCACTCTGGGAGGTCCTAAAGGCAGGCTATAACAGTAAAGTTAGATTAGATAGATATTTCTAACACTAGGTCAATTTTCTTCCATTCTCAATTAAGTTACCAGCTTCTATAATCATTTTTCTGATGCCTCTGATTATAAATTAACCAAGTAATAAAAAAGCTGTTTCAGTTTCTTTCCATCTATGCAAAAATCTTTACATACTGTATTATAGCATTAATAGATTGCCATTCTATCCTCTATTATTATAAAATAAATCTCCATGGTTTCTTCTCCATAATAAACCTCTATCTGTCTTTATTAAAACAGATTCACTTCTGATATATCATTATTAAAACAAACCTTTAGTACAAACTAAGAAAAAGGAAAATTGCTTTATGCATTTAGCATAAATCTCAATATCTCATAACACAGATATAAGTTCATTATTGAGTGCTTTTTAAATGGTAGAAATTCATCCTTTTAAACACAGAAAAAGCTATTTTCTTTCTACAGGAGCTTGCATTGTTTGATTAAAAAAATAGTTCCCATTAAAATAACAAATGTCTACTATTTTTGCATACAAAAAGAAAGATAATGTTTTTGTTTTTCATACTACCTGTCCATGAACAACTGAATTTTGGTCCCTGCAAGATGATAGGGTTCCTTTTACAAAGCCATGCTAGCAATTCTAGCATGGCAAATGCAATGAAGCCCATTCAAGTTCTATGGACTTTGTCACATTTGCTGTGCTGGAATGACTAGTGCAGCTTTGTAAAAGATGCCCATAATCCCCGGGATTCTATATATCACACCTTAATTTCCACTTGGAAATGGAAGCATATTGTATAACAACACATATAACTTAATTGTTTAACTAGCTAATAAGCTGTTATTTGGATGTTAACAAGGAATTAGCAGCACTAATTGGTATTAAGATTTATATGCACAACTCACTATTGTATTCTGCAACATGGTGCACGTAAATTCAAAGTCGCATAGTTGAAAAAGGTGCGTGGCAATGGGCATAGCGTGGGTAGTTCTAAAATCTATGTGCATTATTATAGTATATATCCACTCTGTGCTTAACTTAGATGTCAGGATTTACGCCAAGTAAAACATGGCACAAATGACCGCAACTAAATTTGGTTGCATGGAGAGGCATTCGGTGTAATTCTATATTCCACATGGAAATTTAAGCCTATTCTATAAAATTTAGGCGTACCTCAGAAAATATGCCTAGAAGTATTTTTTTTCCATGCATAATTTTCCTGAGCCATATTTAGAATCTAGCCTAATATGTAAGAATTAAAAAAATAATTATTTATGCAGATTCAGAATATAATACAAGAAAGAGGTCTTGAATGGAAAGTGGGAGTGAGTCCAACAAAAATAATAATAAGAAACACACAGAAAAAAAAGAAAAGGAGAAATTCTCTTACAATTAATCAATCCCACATTAAAGCCCTCCATGTAAGGAAAAGTAGTACAAAATCGAGCAAAACTTTCCTTTTACAGCTTTATCCAACCTATAAAAACAAGAGAGGCTACTAGAGGATACAGACCCAAAGAAGCAACTTATCACGAAGAAAAATAATATAATTGAGAGGATTAAAAAAACAGCAACAAATTTTTAATCCTTATTTTTCACTATATATTTACAAGAGTATTTTAGGAGAAAGGTTGCTCCAATCTGCAACAAGCTTGGATGCAAGAGGAGGAATTGTTGCCTCTTTTTCTGTGTAGCATGAGACACATCAGGAAACATACAAATTTTAAGGCCATAAAATAAAGAAATTTTTGTTGAAAAAAGAGTTTTACCCAGAGTCATGAAACACCTAGCCACCTGCCTGGGGCTATCCTGTGGCCACTTAGAGGGTCTCTTCCCAGCACAGCTCAGGTCAAACTGCACCGGCCGCTTGTGGTCTACACTAGCTCCCTCCTTCCACTGACTAGGACCCAACTGCCTCTGGGCAAGTTTCCTGCTCTCAAAGTATTCCCAGTGATTTCTAGGTTACTGGGGCCATACTGCCAGTGCTCCTACAGTTACTAGAAAGCACTCACAGACCCAACACACAAACACACAAACCACCAGGGTTCTTAATCAGTTCAGACAAACAGGGATAATAAACTGAAAATGTTTATTGTATAAAAAATTACAACAATGATCATTTATAACATTATCTAAACATTTGTTTACTATCTAAATAGGACATGGGGAGATCAGGACATATAGATCCTCAGAAGTTATCAAATATAACTGTTTACAGGGCTTCAGCAAAGAAACTCTCTCTCTCTTCTTCTGGGCTGAAACTGAAACAAAACCAGTAACTCCTTGGTAACTTCAAACTCCAGGCCAGTCAGAGCACAGAACAACAACATTTGAAAATAATTGGCCACATCACTGCAGGCACTTCCTCTCTTTCATTAGAGCTGCATTATGCTGCATCACTGCTTCTGCCTTAGTCTCACCTGTTTTTATTCGATCAGAAACAGACATTATATCCTGTTCCTGAACAGAAGCTTTAGCTGAGATGCCTTAGATCAGAGTATTATAAACAATAAATTGTAGAGTGTCACCCTTAGGGGTCTCTCACGTTGCTATTTAGGTCTGTATGTGGTGGCTTATGATGGCTGCAAGCCTTTGGTATACCTGGCCCTGAGGTATCCGTAGACTAGAGGGAATCCTGTCTATTCTTCACTATTCCCTTCAACCAGTCTTATCCCTATCCCAGGTTCCAACCAGCTCCTATCCTTCTGAGGAATCTACCTGCAAATAAACAAATTACTCTCAGAATTGTTACTGAGTCTCTTTATTGTACAACTGCATTAGGTTTTAAATTCCACAGTTTTCCATCTTTCTTCCATGGAAAAGTAGAAATTAAAGATCACTTCCATGGGTTATTGTTAAACTTCACAGGCTCCAGACTTAAAAAAAAATAAAGATCAACTTTCTTCTTTACAACAAGTTGGAAAACATTACATTACGACAGCTTTCAAACATTACAAATGTCACACCTACTTCCAAAGGCACTGGACAACTGTGAATTGTAATATTCCAGGCAGCATCAAAATCCTGTGCCAGGTTTTCAGCCCTGCCTGCATGCGTTGTCTATCCTAGGGAGACTTATGATACTAAAGAGGAACTCTTTCTCCCTTCCTCCTTTCCCACTTATAATGCAGCATTCCTAGGAGTAACCATCTTCTGCATTCAATGCTCTCCCAGAGATTTACTCTTTAGTGAATCAACAAAACTCTCTCATTCATTAGCTTCATTAACTGTAGCATTCCAAGAAGGTACCAGTCTGCATTTAGCAAACTTTGTCTTGACATTTCCTTCCCAGTTTCTCTTCTGGATTTATTTCAACCAATGAGCAAACCAGTTACCACAAGCTAACAGAATTTCTTCCTTCTTTATATTTCATAAAGCAATTATTCTTTTGTATTAGCAAAACAAACCCTTACCAAAACCCTTTTCTCTCAGCTTCTCTTTGGGGCTGGTTTTTTTTAGCAAGAAAACCCATTTACAAGGGCGAGCTTGCCCTCTTCTGCTTCCCACTTAAGGCAACTCCCTTTTCCCCAAGGAACTTTCCCTTTTCCACAGTTTCTCTGGTCCTTATATCTAGCTTAGGGAATTATTTTCTATCCCAGTCTCTATCCCAGGACCACCAACTCAGCTCCCTGAAAGCTCTGACCCACCTCTAGATCTCTCCCCTCTTTCCTGTAGCTGGCCCATCTCCCCGAGACTGACCTTCTGCTATGTTTTTTTAAGGAGGAAAATCCAGTAGCTCAGTTGCAGCTGCTAAGCCCTACCTCTTGTTCAGGAAGCCCTTCAGCTCACTCCCTGGTAGCAGGTTCACTAAGGTTCTTCCTCACACCCCTAGGTAATGTAGGAGAACCTTAGCTCTCTGCTTCAAGCCTTTCATTGGGGTTTTTCCTTTCACTTTATTCTGGGACCTTAGCCTAAGGATTTACACCTGTCTTTCACTTTCCTCTCACTGAGGGTTTCTTTTCTCTTTTCATTGGCCTCTTGATATACAGGCAGCACAGTGCTCAGTGAGGCATTCATCCCTACCGCATTTCCTGCAACAGCTGGAGATAAAATTTAACTCTGCCAGCCACCTGTGGGAAATAAGAGCTTTAAACTACATTTCCCACAGTTCCTTTGGGCTGCTCAGTGCAGGCTACATGCATGGCCTCTCTGTCCTGACTCCTCCTGCCCCTTACCCTTCCTTCTGTCTGCTCACATTAACTGGCATCTCCCAGAAGCAAGAATATGTAGATTTTAGGTAAGAGTGATCTTCATCTTGGTTCCCTATATTTTTCCTGTTAGGTTTCTCTCAGAGTTATTCCTACCCTTCAGCCACTTCTCAGACTGTGACTGGTTTGCCTGATAGAAGACCTTACTACCAAGACCTTCAACTGCAGTCCAGACAGAGTCTAGTGAGACCATTGCAGTTTGTTGTAGAGTGAATTCAAGAACTTGGTACTCCTCTATCCTCCCTGATCCCACCTTGAACATAGGGACTCACCAACTAGGCTCTCTGGGAGGAATATCTCTGGGAGCATGGGGTTTGCATAGCAAGATGTACAAGGCGAGACTTGCTGACTTGAACATGTATACCCTGGGGAAAAGAGAAACCGGAGTGATATGATACAGAAGTTCAAATATTTGAAAGGTATAAATCCACAAACATTTTCCAGAGATGGGAAAGTGGTAGAACTAGAGGACATGAACTGCTTTTACCACATTCTCTGGCAATGAATTCCAGAGTTTAATTACACGTTGAGTGAAGAAATATTTTCTCTGATTCATTTTCAATTTACTACTTTGTAGCTTCATTGCATGCCCCCTAGTCCTAGTATTTTTGGAAAGAGTAAACAAGCAATTCACATCTACCCATTCCACTCCACTCAATATTTTATATACCTCTATCATATCTCCCCTCAGCTGTCTTTTCTCTAAGTTGAAGAGCCCAAGCTATTTCAGCCTTTTCTCATAAGGAATTTGTCCAATCCCCTTTATCATTTTTGTCATCCTTCTCTGTACTTTTTCTAATTCTACTATATCTTTTTTTGAGATGCAGTGACTAGAATTGCACACAGTATTCAAGGTGTGGTCACACCATGGAGTGATACAAAGGCATTATAACATCCTCATTTTTATTTTCCATTCCTTTACTAATAATACCTAACGATCTATTTGCTTTCTTTGCCGCCGAAGCACACAGAGCAGAGGGTTTCAAAGTATCGTCAACGATGACTCCTAGATCCTTTTCCTGGTCAGTGACTCCTAATGTGGAACCTTGCGTCATGTAGCTATAGTTTGGGTTCCTCTTTCCCACATTCATCACTTTGCACTTGCTCACTTTAAACATCATCTGCCATTTGGATGCCCAGTCTCCCAGTCTCATAAGGTCCTCTTGCAATTTCCCCAATCCTCTTGCGATGTAACAACTTTGAATAACTTTGTGTCATTGGCAAATGTAATTACCTCACTAGTTATTCCCGTATTTTGATAATTTATAAATAGGTTCTGGACATTCTGATTTCACCAATGTTTTTGTTATTGTTTCTTATGAAAAATCAATAACATATATTTCAACAACAAAGGTACCTCACTATATGTGACTCTGACTATGCATGATGCTTGTACATGAGTGGTGCTGTGATCCTGAGGGGTGGGGGGGGGGGGGGGGGTTCTGCTTCACACTCACCTTGCCAGGATGCCTCTAATGGATTTCCACACCCTCATGGAGACTTTGAGGGACATAATCGAATGCAAACACCCATCTCCATGGGTGCTTATCTCTGAGGACGGGTCCGCGAAGGGGCGGGACAGACCGTATTTTCGAAAAAGATGGGCGTCCATCTTTTGTTTCGATAATACGGTTGGTGCTGGGCAAATGCATCAGATTTGTGTGGATTTCAGCTGGGCGGTATCAGTTTTCAACGATAATGGAAACTGAAGGTGCCCAGCTCATAAACGAACAACTCCAAGGCATTTGGTCGTAGTGCACTGGCCCCCCTCACATGCCGAACACCAACCGGGCACCCTAGGGGGCACTTGTAAAAAGTAACAAAAACAAAATTAAAATACCTCTCAAGTCCATAGCTCCCTTACCTTGGGTGCTGAGCCCCCCCCAAATCTCCCCCAAAACCCACTCCCCACTCCCCACAACTCTACACCACTACCATAGCACTTATGGGTGAAGGGGGGCACCTAGATGTGGGTACAGTGGGTTTTGGGGGCGGTTTGGAGGGTTCCCATTTACCAGCACAAGTGTAACAGGTAGGGGGGGATGGGCCTGGGTCCACCTGCCTGAAGTCCACTGCCCCCACTAACAACTGCTCCAGGGACCTGCATACTGCTGTGATGGAGCTGGGTATGACATTTGAGGCTGGCATACAAGCTGGAAAAAAAGTTTTTAAAGTTCTTTTTTTTTGGTTGGAGGGGGTTAGTGACCACTGGGGGAGTCAGGGGAGGTCATCCCCGATTTCCTCCGGTGGTCATCTGGGCAGTTGGGGCACTTTTTGGGGACTTGTTCATGGAAAAAGGGTCCAAAAAAGCGGCCCAAATTCTCGCTTCTGCCACCCTTCTTTTTTCCATTATCGTCCGAGCGCGTCCATCTATCCTCAGCCAATAAACACGCCCCAGTCCCGCCTTCACCATGCCTCCAACATACACCCGTCAACTTTGTTCGTTCCCGCGACAGACTGCAGTTGGAGGCACCCAAAATCAGCTTTTGATTATACCGATTTGGGTGCCCATGAGAGAAAGGCGCCCATCTCTCGATTTGGGTCGAAATATTGGCGTCTTTCTCTTTCGAAAATAAGCTGGATTGTGTATGTGTATGGAAGGGGTGGAGGAAATATTGGTGGTGGTGGTGGTGCTATGCCTGAGGCACAGGAGGACCAGGAGCTCTGTCTCTGGCACACTGAAATTAGGCTCCCTCCGAAGAGACATGACTGTACACACTGAGGAACATTCCTCCATATGCAGGAAATATATATGCATGTTTTGCACATGGAGAGAACATGGTGCTGTTACTGTAGATGTTTTCTTGAGACGAGTATCAGGATCGCTGTCGCAGTTTTTGTGTAGTGTATTTTCAATTGGTGGAGTCTTTTATCTCTGAACTTCTGTTACATTTGCAGTGCGTCCTCTGTGTTCACTTTTTTGTGTGTATTTTTCAATATCGGAACACGCTTATTTATTTCTTCCATTACAGACTTGTATTTTTAACTGTTTTCCAGTAAATGTTTATTTTGCCACTTGAACGTCGTGTCGAAAATGCTTCTCCACTGCACTTATGCATATCCTTATAGAAACATAGAAACATGACAGCAGATAAAGGCCATATGATTCATCCAGTCTGCCCATCCTCTGTAACCCCTAATTTTTCCTGTTCCTAAGTGATCCCACATGCTTATCCCATGCCTTTTAAAATTCTGGAATAGTCCTCAACTCCACCACCTCCACCGGGAGGCCATTCCATGCCTCCACCACCCTTTCTGTGAAATAATACTTCCTTAGGTTACTCCTACGCCTATTCCCTCTTAACTTTATCATATGCCCCCTCATTCCAGAGCTCTCCTTCATTTGAAAAAGGCTCTCTTTCTGTACATAAATGCCCTTGAGATATTTAAACATTTCTATCATGTCTCCTCTCTCCAGTGTATACATGTTGAGGTACCTAAGCCTGTGTCCCTTATACATAATTGCTATTTTTCCCTGCAGGGGGCGCATAAATGCAGGTGGCCTGGGGGGGGGGGGGGGGAGCGCATAATTATACAATTGCCCTTTTTAATTCTTTCATCCATGTTCTCTAATGTTCTCTCATCCTGTTAAAGCAAGCAGGTAGTTCACTTCAAATAATTTTCAAGTTATTTTTATAGAGCAAATCATAACCGCTTGTTTTTATTGCTAAGCATAGATGTCAACAAGAAAATATTGCTCTGATGATTTACATCCTTTTTTTATGTAGCATGGTTTTGTCTTCTCCAGCTTTAGATTCTCATTATGGGCTAGAATCTATTTATAGAACCCCAGTGCAATTCGTGTTAAAATATGGTACATCTTACCTGTTTAAAGCCTCACTGGGTTACATCATTTATTTGTATTGTAAATGTACCCTGTGTGATTCACAGGCTCAAAGCAAGACAATTCAACAAATATTTATCTTTTGTGACTCAAACATCTGTTTATGCATCAGCAGACCTTGTGATATTGTTTGCTAGCTAAGCACTGATGAAAGCTAAATTGTTTTCAAAAGATTAAAATGGTAATTCCATGTACTGTATATATAGTGGCTGAGAAAAATAGCAGATGATGTAACCTATTGACATTTACAACATTCTTTTTCCATAGGCCATAAACAAAATGCTCTCTACTAAAGCGTTTTTGAAATCTCTATAATATGATGTGAGAATGCATGAACGAAGTATCGGAGTATCTCCCAAGATGTTTTCCTTGTATAGTTTGACAGTAAGATCTTACTTTCTGTTGCACTGACAAAAAGATCATAGGAAAAGAATTAAGACACCTACTTTTAAAGGAAAATTGGAATGGAGCCCAGTTTCATCTGTACTGTCCCTGGGACAGTAGGATTGTCAGTGAAAATCCACCTGAGTGGAAGAATGCTGAAATCCTACGACAAAGGTACAAAAACAATCAAACTACTTCCCACTGTTTGACTGTTTTTGTACAGTAGGATTGTAACATGTGAAAGAGACTTCTGCTTTGCTGTAACTTTCCCTCTGCTGCTACTTGGAGTGCAGGATAGAGTCCCCAGCCTAATTTTTCCACCCTCTCCTGAAACTAGCTCTGATGGAGCAAATGATGGAGCATGTCACTGTTATAAAGACGGTCCAGTTGCTTTCCTCTACTGATAGCCTCCTCACAGTGAATGCATTCTGCAAAATGCTGATCTTTAGGTACTGTAAAAATGCCTACCTTCACACCTTTGATTTTTTACAGGATTCTCTCTCTCTGTTTCTGGGCTCTGCTGATGCTGAGTCTGGGCCAGAAAATGAAAAGCCAAGGGCGCCCCTCACAATCTCTATTACCTTCTTTTCCTTGAGGGTGCTCTTGGCCCTGGCACTTTCACTTCTTACCTCCTGTGGGCTGTTCACTACCTATCATGCTTGCAGATAACTTATTCAAATCCTTCTTAGGGTGGTGGACTTTGGTCCTGGGGAACTGAGGAACTGAGTTCGATTCCCACTTCAGGCACAGGCAGCTCCTTGTGACTCTGGGCAAGTCACTTAACCCTCCATTGCCCCATGTAAGCCGCATTGAGCCTGCCATGAGTGGGAAAGCGCGGGGTACAAATGTAACAAAACAAACAAAACATATCTTCTGATTCTGGAAATCCCTCACGGTATGATTCATCTAATTCAGTATCTTCTCAAACTTCATGCACTTTTCAAGAGGGAACTGGGTGTATCAATGGCTGCACTCTGCTGGTTTTACCTGTTGGCCTTCTGCTCACCTTCTGCTACCCTGCAGTACCTTTGAATCCGAACCACCTTTGAAGGTCTTAGGTGTAACCTTACATCCTCTTTTATCGTTCAATTATCATATAAATTCACTAGTATAAAAGATTTTCTGGAAACTCAGGTTATTGTAATGCATCTGAAAATTCTTTCTTCCTGATCATTATAGTAATAAATTATTCCAGTGCTTTGTATTCCAGCTGTTTGAAAATAATACTTAAATGCTTTCAAACATTATAAAATACTACTGCAAAATAATTTATTCAGCTAGGAGATTTGATCTCTGATTTATAGGCCTTTGAACCAATTAGGAGGCTAAAAATTGTATTAGGGCACCTCTATCAGCTAGCAATTTAGCTCTTAGAAAATCCAGTCTACTTAGATTCATAGTGGGGAACCTATAAATAACATTAAAAAAATAATGATAAAAACTATTAGCATAGCCTAGCATATAACTAGACTTT
Organism: Microcaecilia unicolor; assembly: GCF_901765095.1. NCBI lineage: Eukaryota > Metazoa > Chordata > Amphibia > Gymnophiona > Siphonopidae > Microcaecilia > Microcaecilia unicolor. The sequence goes on from NC_044031.1 coordinate 87,835,031, forward strand.
AGTTTACATATTTCCACTCCATTAGCAACTTAATTAAGAAATCACCAATAATAAGATGCAGGCAGTAGTCTGGCATACACATGTAAATGAGAGTATTCTATAAGTTACATTTGTAAGTGTGTGTCCCACCTGCACACCGCCCTGACCCTGCTCATGTGACTACTCAGCTGTAGAGTATGTGCTATTGAAGATATGCACATACCAGGGGCGTATCTGCGTGGGGCCTCAGGGGCCTGGGCCCCCGCAGATTTTGCCCTGGACTCCCCTACCGCCATCAACCCTCCCCCGCTGCCGTTCTTACTTTTGCTGGCGGGGGACCCCAACCCCCCGCCAGCCGAGGTCTGCTTCCACCTGCCGCTGCCGTAAAAACTTCTTCTTCAGCCGGCGGGGGACCCCAAACCCCCGCCAGCCGCCCCGCGGTGTTTGAAATTCATCTTCGGCCTCCGTGGCCGTGCTGCTGTGATAGGCGCTGTTGAAATCCACTTCGGAGTCTGACGTCGTTGTACGTTGTACGTGCTGCGACGTCAGACTCCGAAGTGGATTTCAACAGCGCCTATCACAGCAGCACGGCCACGGAGGCCGAAGATGAATTTTAAACACCGCGGGGCGGCTGGCGGGGGTTTGGGGTCCCCCGCCGGCTGAAGAAGAAGTTTTTACGGCAGCGGCAGGTGGAAGCAGACCTCGGCTGGCGGGGGGTTGGGGTCCCCCGCCAGCAAAAGTAAGAACGGCAGCGGGGGAGGGTTGGCTGCGGGAGGGGGGTAGAGAGAGTCATTGGTGGTGGTGGGGGCTCGGCGGTGGGGGCTCGGCGGCGGGGGGGGGGGGCTAAAATGTGCCCCCTCCCTCTGGCCCCCCCTACCGCCGGAGTCCAGATACGCCCCTGGCACATACTTACCTAATAGCATCGGATTATTGTTATTTACATGTGCATGTGCATTTACATGTGCATGACTAGAATACCATACATGTGCATTTACATGTGCATGACTAGAATACCATCATTTACATATACACTTATTGCATAACTTTAGGTGGCTGCTTATAGAAGTACTTCAAAATGTCTATATTTGTGGATTGTATTGAATGCATTTTATATCGATAGCAAGAGTGGAATCAATTGAAAATAAGGTCTCATTTTTGTAAGTAAAAGAAGGGTCCTAGTGTATTTAATAGGATAATGCACAAAGTTATTTTTATTTTTTTTTTACTACATTTGGATTATGAAAAATTTGTTATAAATAATATCATCTTTTATAAATGAAGGGGTACTTTTACTCAAGTGTGCTGTGTACTAATGATGGTGTTTTATGCGATTTGAATTGATTATGTTTGTTTTATTGTACTCTGCCCAGATTTTTGGATGGGCAGATTATAAATTGTTGTAAATAAAGAAAGAAATAAGATTAGCGCATGTTAAATCCTGAGCAGCCCGGGCAGCATGGCACTTAACATGCGCTAAATCCATTAACGCTCCTTAGTAAAAGGACCCCTAAGTCTGAATTTTAAATAAATCAATGGGAACAGTTTAAGAGATCTGCAAATCCTGATGTATTCTATGTATAGGGACAGAAATTATGCAGTTGTACTGCTTCGTGCTGGACAGTGTTCTAAGCAGTAGCGCAGTTTGTAATTTATTCATTTTGGATGGGTTTTCTTAAGTTATAGTACACCTTCTGATTTATTACATAGGCTATAATTATACTCAGCCTAACCAGTCAATATCTAATTAATTACTGAGTGCTATAGTATAATCACAGAGAAAGCAACACTCTGAATTACAGAAACCATTCAAACACCTTAATGGTGAAACAAAATTGTGTACATCAGTCACACATTCTTAAGCATGTTTCATGTCAAGGAGAAATCAATAAGCCACTATAGATGGGATAAATATAGTTTACATAGACTATGGATTAAAGTAATCTACTTGTGATTGTATTTTATAATATAATAGAAAACTGCTCAGACTTAGGGGGCAATTTTATAACTTGGTGCCTCCTGTTAGGTGTGCCAGTGCAGAGTGCTAATTCTATTACAGCATCTGTGCACTAAGAAGCCATTATAAATGCTAGCAGAAACCTGAATTGATGGACCTAAATATAGATGTGACCATTTATGCTAGAACAATGGCAGGTGTAAATGAGTGCACCTAAATGCGCCATGTACATTGGCATCTCTAGAAAGAAAAATTTGGGGGGTCCTTTTACTAAGGTGCGCCGAAAAGTGGCCTGCGCTGGTGTAGACGTGTGTATTGGATGTGCGCAGGTCCACTTTTCAGCGCACCTGCAAGAAAGGCCTTTTTTTTTGCCGAAAATTGTACGTGTGGCAAAATAAAAATTGGCACATGTCCATTTTGGGCCTCAGACCTTACCGCCACCCATTGACCTAGCGATAAGGTCTCAAGCATTAACTGGGCGGTAATGGTCTATGCTCATACAGTGCTGATTACTGCCTGGTTAGTGCTGCGTGCTTAGTGGATGCACGTAAAAAGTGAAATTACTGCCCGGGCCATGTGTTAGTCGGGCGGTAGTTCAAAATTGACATGTGTAGGACGCACGTAGGCACCTACGCAGTTTAGTAAAAGGGCCCCTTGGGGTGGCAACGGGGGGGGGGAGGGGGGGGCAAGCCAAAATGACATTTCTGCACATCATACCCCTCTTTTACCCCCATTTAAATTAGCATTATAAGACACTACGGCTTTCTATGCATAAAGAAGTCCTCCCCCCCCTGCCAATTATAACTGATACCTTCCATCATTCAACAAATTCTTCTTTGTGGAAGTGAAGTCTGGATTCTCTCCAGGATTGGAGAGAATCCCAATATAAACCCTGCACTTCTATTTTTGTATCATAACACAATGTTCACCAACAATGGAGCTATACCCCTTACAATGCACCATATAAAACATCTTCAAACTGTGATTATCACCTCAGGAAAAGCACATGCTCCTTCCACTGCCAGACACTTTCTTTAAAGCAGACAAGTTGTTGTTTGTGTGGTGACTCTAGAGGATGTGGAGACCATTAGTCCTGAGCATTTTAAATGTTGGGTGACAAGGTCTTTGCCCCATAGCCTGCTTTCAAAAGGACCAGACACTTTGCAAAATAATACCCTGCAAAAAGACACTCAAAACCTATATAGGAATCTTATCCCACCATACTATTCAAATGTTTTTAGGAACCTAATAAGCACGCATTAGAACATTCAAATAACAAGCAAGCTAGTTCAGATACACAGTGAGTATACAGTTTGTCACCCTATGTATTAAAGACTTTGAAGAAGAGCCAGGCTCTCACCTGCTTTCTGAAGTAGAGATAGTCTGGACTTAGATGTAGCCCCTCTGGGAGTAAATTCCAGAGTGTGGGAGTTATGGCAGATATCACATTGTATAATTTCTTTTGATGAAGGTACAGGTAGTGATGCTCCTTGAGAGGACCTTAGAGGTCTCAAAGGTGAGTAAAGGGCTAACTTAGGGGAATTTTACTAAAGGTTAGCTCAAGTTATCTGCATACATAAGTACATAAGTATTGCCATACTGGGAAAGACCAAAGGTCCATCAAGCCCAGCATCCTGTTTCCAACAGTGGCCAGACCAGGTCACAAATACCTGGCAAGATCCCAAAAAAGTACAAAACATTTTATATTGCTTATCCCAGAAATAGTGGGTTTTCCCCAATTCCATTTAATAATGGTCTATGGACTTTTCCTTTAGGAAGCCGTCCAAACCTTTTTAAAACTCTGCTAAGCTAACTGCCTTTACCACATTCTCTGGCAATGAATTCCAGAGTTTAATTACACGTTGAGTGAAGAAAAATTTTCTCCGATTCGTTGTAAATTTACTACATTGTAGCTTCATCGCATGACCCCTAGTCCTAGCATTTTTGGAAAGCATAAACAGATGCTTCACATCTACCCGTTCAGCTCCACTCATTATTTTATAGACCGCTATCATATCTCCCCTCAGCTGCCTTTTCTCCAAGCTGAAGAGCCACTTTAGCCTTTCCTCATAAGGAAGTCATCCCATCCCCTTTATCATTTTTGTCGCCCTTCTCTGCACCTTTTCTAATTCCACTATATCTTTTTTGAGATGCGGCGACCAGAATTGAACACAATATTCGAGGTGCGGTCGCACTATGGAGCGATACAAAGGCATTATAACATCCTTATTTTTGTTTTCCATTCCTTTCCTAATAATACTTAACATTTAAGAATAAATTACATATTATTAACAATAGCTCCGCAAGCTCATTTTTCAGTTCTGTCAGTACTCTGGGATGAATACCATCCAGTCCAGGAGATTTGCTACTCTTCAGTTTGTAAAACTGCCCCATTACATCCTCCAGGTTTACAGAGAATTCATTAAGTTTCTCCAACTCATCAGCATTTCCGGCACCGGTATCCCACCCAAATTTTCCTTGGTGAAGACCGAAGCAAAGAATTCATTTAATCTCTCCGCTATGGCTATGGCTTTGTCTTCCTTGATCGCGCCTTTTACTCCTTGGTCATCTAGCGGTGCAACCGATTCTTTTGCCTCCTTCCTGCTTTTAATATACCTAAAAACATTTTTTACTATGTGTTTTTGCCTCCAACGCAATCTTTTTTCAAAGTCCCTCTTAGCCTTCCTTATCAGCGCTTTGCATTTGACTTGACATTCCTTATGCCGTTTCTTATTATTTTCAGTCGGTTCCTTCTTCCATTTTCTGAAGGATTTTCTTTTAGCTCTAATAGCTTCCTTCACCTCACTTTTTAACCATGCTGGTTGTCATTTGGTCTTCCGTCCTCCTTTTTTAATACGCGGAATATATTTGGCCTGGGCTTCCAGGATGGTGTTTTTGAACAGCATCCACGCCTGATGTAAAATTTTGACCATCGCAGTCACTCCTCTAAGTTTTTTTTTCACCGTTCTTCTCATCTACTATAATAAAACGCACCCTGAATGTTCTGAGGACAAAGGTTCTGAACTCACAGCACACCGATAAAGGGTTCGTAAGTTCATGGTGGTGAAGCCATCCCACTATGACTCTGTGCCCTGCCCTCGCGTCAAACGTCATGACATCAAACGAACCCTTTAAGGTTCTGCTGTGAGTTCAGAACCTTTGCAACAAGAACATTCAGGGAGCGTTTTAAAATAGTACAAGTCAACGAAAGAAACACAACCAAGCAGGGGGAGCAGTAGGGAAACACGCGGAGCGTGTTTCCCTACTCCTCCCCCAGGATGTGCAACACCCCCTCCGTACCGCCCCCAACAAAGCCACCCACGACAAACTGCAAAAAAAAAAAGCCCCGCTTACACATGCTGCAGGTGCAACACCCACACCCGCATCGCCCCCCCCAAGCCACCCACGAAAATCCTGGGAAAAAAATAAGCCCCGCAACACAATCCACATGAAGCAACACCCACCCCCACCCCTACCCACCCACCGACGCGTAGCTTTGCCGCCGGGGAACCCGAAACCCCGCAAGAACACGTCCTGTCTTCAGACTCCGGCGTGATCTTAAGCATCACTAGCCTCTGCAGGCAGGGCTTCTGTGCATCTGACGTCCTGCACGTGCAGGATGTCAGACGCACATAACCCCGCCCTGCACAGACTAGCAATGCTGAAGATCAAGCGGGACTCAGCATAGCACACAACAAAGGACTTCTGCTGGCAGGATTTTGGGTACCCCTCCAGCAAAACTACGACACGGTAGGGTGGGATGGCGGTGGGAGGGGGGGCAAAGCGCGGCGGCAGCGGATGCATCACGCGGAGGAAGCGGAGATGGCACACAACAAACAACCCCTGAAAGCAGCCTCCGCTTCCTTCGATCTTCATCACACTACAATCCCCCCCCCCAAATGAAATATAAAACACACACTCTCACAACTGGCACCGCTCCATGAAACCCCAGCCCCCACCCCCCACGCACAATCAATCACTCATCTGGCAGCGGTTCCAGAACCTACCACCCGAAAAAAACACACAAACACTTACTCACTCTCAATTGGCCACAGTTCCTCAACGCACCCACCACAACACACACACACACACACACACACACACACACACACACACACACACACACACACACTCTCTATCATCTGGCAGCGCTTCCTGAAATCCCTGTCCCCCCACACTCACTCACTCATCTGGAAAACCCCACCACCACCACACACACTCACTCTCTCATCTGCCAGCACTTCCTGAAAACCCTGCCCCCCCCACACACTTACTCACTCTCATTTGGCCACACTTCCTCAACGCCCACACCCCCCCCCAAAACACACACACACTCACTCTCTCATCTGGCAGCGCTTCCTGAAACCCCTGCCCCCCCATACACACTCATACTCTCATTTTGCAACACTTCCTGAACCCCCCCCTCCAACACACACACACACTCACACACACACACACACACACACACACACACTCACTCTCTCATCTGGCAGTGCTTCCTGAACCCCACCACACACACACTCACTCTCATGTGGAAACGCACAATAAACCCACCCTCACACACACACTCACTCACTCACTCACTCACTCAACTGCCAGCGCTTCCATACCCCCCCACCCCTCTTCTTCCCTGCTGAAACCCCAAACACACACACCCCCACACCCCTCCAACACCCCCACACCCCCACACACTCTCTCACTCTGGCAGCGCTTCCTGAACCCCCCTCCTCCCCAAACCACTCTCTCACATCTGGCAGCGCATCCTGAAACCTCTGCCCCACCCACACACACACTTACTAATCTGGCAGCCATCCCTAAACCCCCCCCCCTACACACACCTACTCACTCACTATCATTTGGCCCCGCTACCTCAACCCTCCCCCCCCCACACATTCACTCTCTCTTCTGCAAATGCTTCCTGAACCCACGCCCCAAACACACACACACACTCATCTGACAGTGCTTGATAAACCGCCCACCCCCACACACACACTCACTCACTCATCTGGCAGCGCTTCCTGAACCCCCCCACACCCCTCTTCTTCAAAGCTGACACCCCAACACACCCCCCCAAACACACACACACTCTCTCTTATCTGGTGGCACTTCCTGAAACCCCATACACACACACAGTCACTCACTATCTCATCTGGCAGCGCTTCCTGAACCCCCCCCCCCCCCCCACACACACACACACTCAATCTCGCACACCAATTGCTTGGGTACAATGGCGTGAATCTCAAACACCAGAAAGATAGAGGGGGGGGGGGGGGCTGACACCAGAGAGAGAGAGGGAGGGAGGGTGGTATCTCTGTCACACACACACTCTCTCACACACTCTCTCTCTGACAATGTCTTTCTGTCTCTCTCTCTCACACACTCTATGCCTCACAGTGTATCACATTAACTCTCTGTGTCACACAATCATTCACACACTCGCTTGGTTTCATACACTCAGTCTCACAGAGCATCTGAGTATCACACACACTTTCTCTCATGCACACACTGAATCTGTGTGAAACACACTCACAATCACACTGTCTCACATACACACTTGCACACACTTTCATTCTCACACATACACTCACACCCACACACTCTCTCTCTCTCTCACACACACACATTCGCACTTTCACTCTCTCTCTCACACACACTCACTCTCACATACACTCTCCCAAACATACACACTCCGAGGATAACCTTGCTAGCGCCCATTTCATATGTGTCAGAAACGGGCCTTTATTACTAGTTTTATCATAGTTTCCTTTTTTAAAGTTAAACACTAACGTATTTGATTTTCTATGTATACTTACTTCAAAGCTAATATCAAATCCGATCATATTATGATCACTGTTATCAAGTGGCCCCAGCACCATTACCTCCCGCACCAGATCATGCGCTCCACTAAGGACTAAGTCTAGAATTTTTTCTTTTCTCTCTTCGGCTCCTGTACCAGCTGCTCCATAAAGCTGTCCTGGATTTCATTAAGGAATTTTTCCTCCCTAGCATGCCCCGATGTTACATTTACCCAGTCAATATCAGGGTAATTGAAATCACCCATTATTATTGTGTTGCCCAGTTTGATTGCGTCCCTAATTTCTGCATCCGTCTGTTCATCCTGGCCATGTGGACGGTAGTACACTCCTATCACTATTCTTTTCCCCTTTACACATGGAATTTCAATCCACAGTGATTCCTGCAGAATTTTTAATCTATTTCATTCAAGGCTCTCGTTAATATACAATGCTACCCCTCCACCAATTCGATCCACCCTATCACTACGATATAATTTGTACCCGATATGACAGTGTCCCACTGGTTATCCTCCTTCCACCAGGTCTCAGAAATGTCTATTATATCTAATTTTTCATTTAGTGCAACATATTCTAACTCTCCCACCTTATTTCTTAGGCTCCTGGCATTCGCATATAGACATTTCAAACTATGTTTGTTGTTCCTATTTACATCATGCTTAGTACTTGACAGTATTAATTTGCAATCTTTTGTCTGATTTTTATTTTTATTTAAGGACACCTCACTATCAGGATACCCCCCTATCTTCCCTGTTTGGTGATATCTTTGAAAGATACCGCATCGCGAACCATGCGCTTTTGAGCAACTGTCGGCCTTCCCCCCGTTTCTAGTTTAAAAGCTGCTCTATCTCCTTTTTAAATGCTGATGCCAGCAGCCTGGTCCCATCCTGGTTAAAGTGGAGCCTATCCTTTCGGAATAGGCTCCCCCTTCCCCAGAATGTTGCCCAGTTCCTAACAAATCTAAAACCCTTCTCCCTGCACTATCGTCTCATCCACGCATTGAGACTCCGGAGCTCTGCCTGTCTCTTGGGCCCTACATGTGGAACATGTAGCATTTCAGAAACTGCTACCCTAGAGGATCTGGATTTGAGCTTTCTACCTAAGAGCCTAAATTTGGCTTCCAGAACCTCTCTCCCACATTTTCCTATGTCATTGGTACCCACATGTACCAAGACAGCCAGCTCCTCCTCAGCACTATCTAAAATCCTATCTAGGTGACGCCGATTTTGGGTGCCCTCAACTGTAGTCCATCGTGGGGACGTTCAAAGTTCACTGGGGCATGTCGGAGGCGTAGTGAAGGCGAGACTGGGGCGTGCTTAAGAGATGGGCATCCTTGGCCAATAATGGAAAAAAGAAGGGCGTCCCTGACGAGCATTTGGTCGACTTTACTTGGTCCGTTTTTTTCACGACCAAGCCTCAAAGTGGTGCCCAAACTGACCAGATGACCACCGGAGGGAATTGGGGATGACCTCCACTTACTCTCCCAGTGGTCACCAACCCCCTCCCACCCTAAAAAAAAACTTTTTTTTTTTTTTGCCAGCTTCTATGCCAGCCTCAAATGTCATAACCAGCTCCCTGACAGCAGTATGCAGGTCCCTGGAGCAGTTTTAGTGGGTGCAGTGCACTTCAGGCAGGTGGACCCAGGCCCACCCCCCCTACCTGTTACCCTTGTGATGGTAAATGAGAGCCCTTCAAGACCCACCCGAAACCCACTGTACCCACATGTAGGTGCCCCCCTTCACCGCTTAGGGCTATGGTAGTGGCGTACAGTTGTGGGGAGTGGGTTTTGGGGGGGGGGGGGCTCAGCACCCAAGGTAAGGGAGCTATGCACATGGGAGCAATTTGTTAAGGCCACTGCAGTGCACCCTAGGGTACCCGGTTGGTGTCCTGGTATGTGAGGGGGACCAGTGCACTCCATCTCTAAGGTTGACCTAAATGTTGAGATTTGGGCGTCCCCGACCATATTATTGAAATGAAAGATGAATGCTCATCTTGTTTTGATAATACGAGTTTCCCCACCCCTTCGCCGGGACGTCCTTAGAGATGGGCGCCCCTAGAGATGGGTGTCCCCGTTCGAAAATGCCCCTTCACAGCAACTAGTTAATGATGCTTGCTTCTCTCTCTCTCTCTCTTTTTATTCCCCCCTTAATACTAAACTAGATCCTGCAGTGCCTGCTAGATTCTATCTGTTAATGCTGTGGTGCAATGTTTTTCAACTAAGTGGAAAAGACTATGGATATTAGCTGATAAAATTAGCTTTTTATATTTTTATTTTGCCTAACACTAACCTACAATTCCTCCTTTAAACCCCAATCTTTATGTTCCCAAAGCACAAAGCTCACTTACCAGAGAAATGTCCTCTTCTTTCGGAACTTCTCAGAAAAGTTTTTCCTATGGGCCCTGTTGCAGATAACTCAAGCTAATCTTTAGTAAAAGAGCCCCTTATTATTTAAGTAGACTGGGACATTTTGTCTGAGGGCCTTGTAAATCAAACATAGAGTTTTAAATTTAGCCCTGTAAGGTACTGATAGTCAGTGTAGTTTTTGCAGGAACAGTGTGGTGTGATGTCATCTGCTTTCAGCCATCTATCAGTCATACTTTTCTAAATAACAGCCTCACAGTCAAAAGAAAATCATTGTGTAACCCTAGTCTTACCACATAGTTCCAGGCACCAGTTAGCTCTTTGGGTCAGGTACCTTAACCAGGGCCATAAACAAAAGTTTTATTTCACTGAGCTGGGCGCAGGCCAGGGCCTGAATAACTCTGATAAGCCTCACTTTGTATTACTTTTTCTTTATCAGCCTGGGAGTAAAATAACTTCACTCTCACTCCAAAGAAACTCTCCACTCCTGGTTTAATAACAAAATGCAATAACTTTACTGGAACACAGCAATAGGCAGATATCCAGACTTCATACTTTCTTTAACAAACAGTTCACTTTGTATCAAACTGTTCAATTTGCTGAAAGAGTTTTTTATGCTAATCCAAGACTTTTGATGTAAAAGTTCCAACTCTAAATGAATAGTCTCTCTATAAATCCTAGGGTATTTACATAGGGTTACCATATATCCGGATTTACCCGGACATGTCCTCTTTTTGAGGACATGTTCGGATGTACGGACGGGTTTTGCCATGGGAGGCTAGGATAGGCGGCGGGCCTATCCTAGCCTCCCCTTCCCTTACTTACTATCTACTTCCCTAGTGGTCTAGTGACCTCTTCGGGGCAGGAAAGAACCCCCTCTTTCCTGCCCGGAGCGCTGCCCTTGCCCTGCATCCTGTTGCTGTGACGGTCTCGGAATTCAAAATGGCCGCCGAGAGTTGAAGCAGCCTCACGAGACTTCAACTCTAGGTGGCCATTTTGAATCCTGAGACCGTCACAGCTGTTGGATTATTTGTAGTAAATAATTAGCAGATTTAGTACACACAGCTTCAGCTTTAGAAATGTTAATTTCTTTCTTCATCTCTCTCTCATTCACCCCTGAATAATTCACTGCTGAGTCACTTTAAAGTTGAAGTAACAAAACATCTGTTTACTCACAGTTTGTAGTTAGATTATAATCAGACAGGCTTATATATACATATTACTATACATTTGTCTTATCAGCTCCTTCCATGTGCTTAGATGGTAATGGATGCTCACACCACCATAGATCCTCTCAGGTTAGGAGAGATCATGAGCTCCATGTGCTCCATGTGCTGTGTCTGCTGCATCTAACTGTGTCTAACCCCCACAGGAAGTTACATAGCTGTGTGACCTCTCTAAGTAATTCACATCAGAGGTCACAGAGTAATCACAGAGAAATAATAGGTGACAGGCAATGCATGTAAAATACAATTACATTCCAACAAACCCCTTCTCATGCATAACTGTCATGCAATTATTTATTCATACAAAGTCCAAGCTTTATACGCAGATTCACAAAATGTTCTCTGGGTAACGGTTTGGTCATGATGTCAGCTGTCATCTCACTGGTGTGACAATAGTGTAGACTGATGACCCCTTCTTTCACCAACTCTCGCACGTTGTGGTATTTCGTTGCGATGTGCTTGGTGCGTGACTGAACCTTGTCATTCTGTGACAGTCGGATGCAGCTCTGATTATCTTCCATTATCTGGATTGGTCTCTTTTCAGCTATTCCGAAATCCAGCAAAAGTTTTTCAATCCACATCAGTTCTCTGCACGCTTCCGATACGGCCACATATTCAGCTTCTGTAGAAGACAAACTCACAATACTTTGTTTATGACTGGCCCATGAAATGTGTACATTTCCATACATAAACACATATCCACTTGTGGATTTATAATCAGAATGATCCCCTGCCCAATCTGAATCACAGTAACATATTAGTTTTGGATTACTATTGGCTGAAATCTTTAATTTACAATCAATGGTACCCTTTAAATACCTTACCATCCTTTTAACTGCAGTCCAATCTGATTTGGTAGGTGAGCTGACCCTTCTGCTCAAAATTCCTACTGCATTTGCTATATCAGCCCTGTATGTGGTAGCTAGATATAAAAGCTTACCTATGGCTGATCTATATTGGATGTTATCTGGTAAAGGTTCTCTTACTGTTTCATCCTTCAGAAAATCAGTGATCATGGGAGTGCTTACAACTTGGGCATCTTGCATACCTAAACTTTCAATAAGCTCATTTATTTTCTGCTTCTGGCTTAGAAGATAAGAACCATCATTTTGTTTCTCAATTTCTATACCAAGATAGTATGACACATTACCAAGTTCTTTTATCTCAACATTGAGGTTTAAATATTTTACAATGTCCTTGTACTCTTGCTCACTTTCGCTTGCAATGAGCAGATCATCAACAAAAGCTAAAATGTATGCATATTGTCCATTTGTGCACCTAGTGTACAAACATTTATCTGCTTCACCTTGCTTAAATCCTAAATTTGTCAATATTTCATGCAATTTATCATTCCAACATTTTGCACTTTGCTTTAATCCATAAAGACCTTTGTTTAATTTACACACTAGCTGTCTTTGTTTTGTATTTATGAAACCTGTTGGCTGTTCCATGTACAAGTCTTCAGTTATATCTCCGTGAAGAAACGCTGTTTTCACATCAATGTGGTTGACTTGCATGCCTTTTGAGACTGCAATGCTCAGAAGTGTTCTGATTGTCGTGTGTTTCACTACAGGTGCAAACACTTCATCAAAATCTTCTCCATATTTTTGAAGATATCCCTTTGCGACTAATCTGGCTTTATACCTTTCCACTTTTCCTTGTGCATTCCTTTTTAACTTGAATACCCATTTGCATCCTATAGCTTTCTTGCCAGGAGGTAATTTTGTAAGAATCCAAGTATTATTTTTATCCAATGCATCAATTTCTTCTTGTGCAGCTTTATGCCATTCAGCAGCTTCTTCTGCTGGCATTTTCTCAATCTCATCCCATGTTAAGGGCTCTTGAGCTTCTGCTGACTTTGTTAAGTAAGACAGTCTTGGGGGTGGAACACCTTTGTTTTCCCTGGATGAGCGTCTGACAACAGGTTGGTCTGACCTTTCCGCATCCTCTAAATCTGAGAGTCCTTCTCCAATTGATTCCCCTTCTCCAACTGTACTGTCTTCTTCAATGATCCTTTCTGTGTCTGCTTCCTCTGCCTGTTCCTCGTTAGATACAGATGAGTTGCTTTCAGACATCTGTCTTGGTATGGCATTTATATACACTGGCATGTCTATTATGGTTCTAGTTTCATATTCTGGATGATAAGGCTCATCTGGGATAATCCAGCCTTTATCAACCCTTTTGTTTTCATCAAAATATGTAACATGTCTTATGCCAACAATGCCAGTTTTCAGATTCAAAATTCTATATCCTTTGTGTCCTGGAGTATAGCCAACTAAAATGCCCCTTTCTGTTGTGGAATCCAGCTTATGCCTTCTTTGCTTTGGTACATGAGCATATGCTGTACTTCCAAATGTTCTTATGTGTGACAGGTTTGGCTTCCTACCATGCCATGTCTCATGTGGTGTGCGCTCAGCGCCTTTAGTTGGCATTCTGTTTTGTAGGTACACTGCTGTGAGAATGGCTTCCCCCCATAGTCTTTTAGGGAGATTGCTATCTGACAGCATACATCTGGTCATTTCCACAAGTGACCTAAATTTTCTCTCTGCAACAGAATTTTGCTCTGGTGTATAAGCTACTGTTGTGATATGCTGAATGCCTTCTTGTTCTAGAAATGTGCGCATGCTTTGTGAAGTGAACTCACCACCATTGTCGGTCTGAAGAACCTTTGGTTTTCTTTCAAATTTATTGCTCACCATGGCTACGTATTTCTTCAGCATGTCTGTGACTTGACTTTTCTCTTTCAGCAAATAGGCCACACAATATCTAGAAAAATCATCCAAGAATATTAGCACAAATCTGTTATTTCCCAATGATGGGATATTAAACGGTCCACATAAGTCACTGTGTATTAAGTCCAGCACTTTATTACTCCTATTTCCTGTGTATGCAGGAAATGAGGGTCTCACACCTTTTTGAGTAACACAGTCTATGCATTTCTCCATTTTACCAGCATCTGCACTTATCTGAATGCCAGTGGCTAGTTGCTTACTGTAAAGATCCTGGATCACCTTAAAATCACGATGTCCCAGGCGGCGGTGCCAGATTTCCAGACTACATTTACCATCATTCTTCCTTACTTGCGCCATATGTGAGGCTTCACCTGAAATGCTCAGTTTATAAACATCATTATGCATAAAAGCTTCAGCATACACTTCATCATTTTTAGAGATTGTGCACTTACTGTTTTCAAAATGAATCGCAAATCCCTTCTTATCTAATGTAGATACACTAAGCATATTGCAAACTGCTTGGGGAATATACAAGACATCACTTACAGGAATTTCTTTAACTTCATTAGACACTTTGCATTTTAAGAATCCAATACCTTTTGCTTGGATCTTAGCAGTCCCTGCGTTTGCAGTTTTAAGAATACCTTCCTCTGGACACATTTCCTGAAAGAAATCCTTACAATTGGTTAAATGGCATGTGCTCCCTGAATCCAAAATCCAAGTACTTTCATTTGAATTATTATTTACCATAGTCAAAGATTTTTCTGCCATTAGAAAGCCCTTGTGTTTATCTTTGTCCTTCATACATTTCCTGGTTTGAAAATTCTTTAGTTCCATTGGCTTAGGTGAGCTAGAGGGAGTGTTTTGTGTTTCCTTACACCATTTAGATACATGTCCCTCCTTTCCACATGAGTAGCAAATCAGCTTGCCCTTGGGTGGAGTTTTCCCATAGCTCCGCCTTCCTCTGTTCTTTGCCAAGAAATTTGTTTCATTTCTCTCTGACTTGCTTTGAGAACACATCTCCTCAGAATCATTTATTATGCATTCCTGCCTTAGTTTTGATGTTGTCTGTTCAAAAGATTGCCCTTCAATGGCCTCATTTACAGACCTAAAAACATCAAACTTCTTTGATAGTGAGGTAAAAAGAAATGCTCTTTTCAATGCATCACACATGGGAATTCCAGAAAGTTCTAACTTTTGAAATGAAGACATAAGATGCATAATGTGATCATTACATTTACTTTTATCCCTTAATTTGGTTTCATTCAACTCTGCTAACCAAATTGGTTGCTGCTTTGCATATGTAGTTGCATACATAGTTCTCAGCTTATATAAAATGTCCTTTGGTGTATCTTTTCCCTCCACTAATATGGCTTGTTTCTCTGAGAGAGCTTCCAAAAGCATGCACTTCACATAATAGTTTGCATTGTCCCATTCAGCCATATTTTCAGCTGTTCTGTCTTGGTCTAAGCATATATTTAATCCTTTTGCTCGAAGGAGACATATGAATCTTAGTTCCCACTGCCGATAATTAAACTCAGTTAATTTAGGCACCTTGAGAGAATAGAACAATGGTGAATTTCTTCCCTCAGCCATTTTCTTAGCCTTCTGTCTGCTGTGTGGGGGGAGAGAGAGACAGACTGAATCTTTCCTTTAAAACTTAAGAGAAAAATGTGGCCTTTTTTTCTGCCTGGTAATATTTCTCTTCTTTTTCAATTCCTGGCCCTGGGCCCATAACCCTTTTGTTGGATTATTTGTAGTAAATAATTAGCAGATTTAGTACACACAGCTTCAGCTTTAGAAATGTTAATTTCTTTCTTCATCTCTCTCTCATTCACCCCTGAATAATTCACTGCTGAGTCACTTTAAAGTTGAAGTAACAAAACATCTGTTTACTCACAGTTTGTAGTTAGATTATAATCAGACAGGCTTATATATACATATTACTATACATTTGTCTTATCAGCTCCTTCCATGTGCTTAGATGGTAATGGATGCTCACACCACCATAGATCCTCTCAGGTTAGGAGAGATCATGAGCTCCATGTGCTCCATGTGCTGTGTCTGCTGCATCTAACTGTGTCTAACCCCCACAGGAAGTTACATAGCTGTGTGACCTCTCTAAGTAATTCACATCAGAGGTCACAGAGTAATCACAGAGAAATAATAGGTGACAGGCAATGCATGTAAAATACAATTACATTCCAACAACAGCAACGGGATGCAGGGCAAGGACAGTGCTCCGGGCAGGAAAGAGGGGGCTCTTTCCTGCCCCGAAGAGGTCACTAGACCACCAGGGCAGTAGATAGTAAGTAAGGGGAGGGGAGGGGAGGTGACCCAGGGGAGGGGAGGTGACGGGGGGCAGGGGAGGGGAATATGTGATCCGGGGAAGGGGAATATGTGACAGGGGGTGGGGCGAGGATGTGAAAGGGGCGGGGCAGGGGTGGGGCGGGATATGTGTCCTCTTTTTGAGAGGACAAAATATGGTAACCCTATATTTACATATTTATATTACCACCAGTCCTCCAATACCCATTCTTTCTGGCAGAACAATCCAAGGCTGTGGTTCCTGCTCTTGCTGTGGTAAGCTGTCCCGCTGGGCTTTTACCCATTTGCCAGATCCACTTAGGACCAGACCTCTCTGTCTGTCTGTCCTTTCCATCTAGAGATTCACTTCCATGAGCTGTTGCCTCTTGCACCAAACAGGCTCTTTCCTGTACTGCTCCCTGGCTGGGTTAACCCTTTCTACCCACCCATGGACAGATGATGAAAGGTAAATGCGTGCATTAGAGGCCACTAGCATTGGACTAGCGCCCGCATTTACCAGCACCAAATGATCAGTGGACTCTGGTGTGGCAAACAAGTTTGCTCTGATCCAACACACACACACACACACACACACACACACACACACACACACACACACAAACTAACACTGGTCTGCACAAACTGTGCATGTTTCGCTTATCCACTGCTACCCTAGCTGAGATTATATTCATACACCTTTCTGATTTCAAGTTTAATATTCTTTAAATTAGTCACCTTATTATGTATCTGACTCCTGTGACTCTATCTTATCTGTCTGTATGTTCTACCTCTGCTTACATCCTATGCTGTCTCTTAAGATATTTTGTTGTGTATTGTATTGACATTGTAATGTGGAATATTTTTACTGCTGTAATTGTCCTTTGCCCGTGTTTGACTTATCTTTGCTGTGCACTGTTTGGGCAAATTTATTTGAAAAGGTGTTTATTTGTATTATACTGACGTATTGTATCTCCGTTATATGAATTTCAGTGCTGTTGAACGTGTATATTTTTGATATTGTTTAATGGTAGTCCTATTACTAGGTTTTAACTTGCTATTTTCAAGTTTATCTCATTTATTGTATTAATGTTTATATTTGGTCACTTTTACTACTGTTATGCTTCTGTTAACAAAATGGTTTTATTTATAAAAGTTTTATTTTAAACTGTTCCTGCGGTACACTGCCTTGGGTAAATCTCTTCGTAAAGGCGGTTAATAAAACTCAATAATAAATAATAATAAATAAATAAATAAAGTTGATCAACTGAGAAAGGTAAGTTGATCATACTTATCGAGGTCCTTTCTCAGGGTTGATTCCCCTGCTTCTCTCCAGTCTCAGTGCTGTGGGTTGTGGAAATCAGTTTCGGGTCTTGTGTTTGGTCTGAAGCTGATTTCCTGGCCACGGTGCGCCATGCGGTGCCTGCTGCAGTGATGAATCTCCCAAGGGGGTGGGTGGCTGTGGTGTTGGTGAGGTCAGCGCCCTGAGTGCTCCAGTGAGGTCTCTGCCCAGCAGGACTGTGATCATTCGTCCTTTAGTGATGGTTACATGTCCGTCTCACCCAGTCTCTCTAGGGTCAGCGTGTAGTGATTTGCAATTCTTCCCAGCTGGCAACCTCCCCTCTCAGCGTGGCTGAGGAGACTCACAGGTATGCTTTTTCTTATCTGCTGCACGGGTCAGCTCTGGTTGGAGTGGTGTCCCCAGCCTCCTGTGTCTGCGAAGTTTAGGTCCTGGTTGGCGCCTTGGAGATCTCGTTGCAGAGATACCATTACCATCGGTTGTGTGTGTTAGCAGCTGCATGTTTCCCAGTCCATCACTGCAAAGGTGATCTGGATTGTCTCCATAATACTGCCATTCCTGTGCTCAAGTGCTATGGGATTAAATTCGGAATTGGATTGGTGGTCTCTGATCTGATTGGTTAGAGTCACGTTCATTGTTAGCCTATCAGAAACGAGATTGCCGATATCAGCTGATGCATATTTAATGGCAACGGTGCTAGGAAAACGCCAGTTAAGTGAAACAGTATTGAAATGAATTAACAATACATTGCACTGATAGAAACAAGCAATGAAGCAGGAAGTTGCTAAGTAAGAAATATTGATAAAAAAGTAATAAAAAGGAAAAAAATGATAGGAGAAATATTCATATATATGAAAAAACACATACATTAAAGGATCCATGACGATGTGCACCTGACTGCCTAGAAAACTGTGAGTTAAGCAGTCTGGATGCAGGAATTCTGAAGATTCTTCACATGAAGCTAGAAACTGTATAAAACTCTATTTGTGCTTGGGATCAGGTTTGAAGGTATTAACATATGTTAATCCCTGCACTGTTCTAAGAATTGTTGTCCAGCTCTAAGAGTTGGGCACCAGCATTTATACCAGGTTCCAGTTAGTGTAAATATCGACTCCCAAATTTGGGTACAGGAATGGGCTCTAAGTGCTATTATATAAATATGGCTCAACTCGGAGTGCTCTTCATAGAATTATGCTCTGTTCTGATTTTTTCCAGTGCCAAATTTGCTCACCATTTACTGAATCTGGTCCTTAATGCATTGTTAACATGCGAAAACAGGCTAATGCACAGCTATGTTAAGGTGTTTTGTGGTAGTTTGCCTCTTATTGTGTAATAAACAGTGCATTAAGAAATTTTTGTCTCGGAGGCATGTAATTGTTGTGAAATGTGCATGAAAGCAATAGCCAGCCAGCCCATCATACGTACTGTGTGCTAATTGGCTACTAACACACAGTTAATGCAAAACATCATCATCATCAGCGTCATTTATTAATCTGATATACTGCAAGGGACCAAAAACAATGGAATTTAAGCATTAATCCCGGATTCTATAAAGGTTGCCCATATTTGGGTGCAGATCCCAGATCTGCATGCAAAGCAATTAGTTAATGAGCCAATAACAATCAATTATTAGCACTGATTAGAATGCAAGTGGATATGCCTATGCACTATTCTATAACACTAGGCACGTAAATTGTCATACGTATAACTCAAAAAGGGGTGTGGCCCAAGGAGGGACATGGGCAATTCAGGGGCATTCTGACAAATTAGGCGTGATGTTATAAGATACTTGGATTTGCGCACTCAAATTTGCACTAGCTTTTGTCAGGCACAAGTCCTTGTGCTCAAAGTTGGGCATGGTTGCTTGGTGCTAAGCGATGTATACAGCACTGGCACTTTGGGTACTATTTACTGAATCTGGCCCTTAGCATAATGTTACTAAACAACCAATATTCTATAGGGTTCTTTGTTAAAAAACCGGAGTCAGTTATTATATGTATCTCCACTAAAGACTCCAGAACTTATAAACAATCTTTTATTTTATTAACAATAAATATATCAGTCACTCATACACAATTACATATATTCACCATTACATATATTGTATAACATGGTTTCACTTGAACATCCTTACGTTACTGCCATCCATATATTTATACATAACAATGTGTGGTTATCAGTGATTCTCTCAAGACCAGTATATCAAGACATGAAAACAAATTTAATCTGATGCCAAGTACTCAGTCATTGCTTCCATAATATACGTGGGTTCTAAAAGAAACCCGCGTGATCTATTGTTCATTGTTCCATTAAAGCATCGATCAAAACAAATGTATGTAGGGTTGGACTGTGCTGCCAACCACAGTGATGTTATTTGTTGAGAGTGAATATCGCTGAAAATGTCCAAAACCCACACAAAATGGAGGCTAGGAGCGTGTATCCAAGTTTGAAAACATCTCTCTATGCCAGCATAATGGCCAGATTTTATATATGGTGCCTGAAAATTCTGCACAGAAAACATTTCCGCCTAAGCATATTCTATAAGAAGTGCCTAGATTTGGGTGTGGTATATAGAATATCAGTTGTGCATGAATGAAATGTGTTAATGTTGAATAACTACAACAGATGTTATAGCATATACCATTGAATGTATATGTGTGTTGTTAATACTTGAGCAAATATTAGTCAAATAATATGGAGAGTTGATATTGTGTGACTAAATAATGTATGTTTAACCCATTTATTAGCACATAGAAATGTATAGGCGCATTAGCGTTTAACGTGCCTTAAATTTATAGGCATGTTAAAAACACTAACACACCTTTGTAAACATATCCCCTTAGGGAGCTGTTCATATAAATTCTAATTATTGCCAGTTATTGCTCATTATTGCTTGTTAAGTGCTTTTAACAATGCTGATTGGCTTGTTAAGCCAATTAAGTTACGTTTGCTGTCATAGTATACCCCTGGATTTCAGAACGGAACACTAGGCATGCTATAGAGAACCTGGGGGTAAGTGCTCCTGGATTAGTTCTGAGCAGGCACCATGCACTATTGGGAATGCCCCTGACTCTCCCATTCCTCTCCCATGTCCTTGCCCCATTTTAAGTTGCAGGTGAGACAATTTAGGCACCCATTGTTATACAACAGTGAATAGGCAGATCTGTGCATGTCTTAATTAGTGCCAATTAATGTCAATAATTGATTAGTTGAATGTCCTGAATAAAAAAAATACTATAAATGACTCCACTATTGGGCACATTGGATTTGCAGCTAACATGCGGTAAAATCTTGCATTAAGCTCTGTTAACCGCTGGAAGGGATTTATCCTCATTTTGTTTCAAATATAGTGCTTACTCCAATTCCTAAGTCTACTAGTGCTAATCTATCCATGGTAGATAATTATAGGTAATGTTTGCTAAACTCCTGGAGTTCCTAGTTTATAAGCAATTTAGTGAATTTATATTTTCTAATAATTGTTTACATCATACTCAATACAAGTTTAGGCCTTTGCACAGTACCGAGATGCTATTACTTTTTTTGACTTCAGAAATTAGAAATATATTGTACAGAGAAGGTCAGGCTGTTTTATTACAATTTGACGTTTCTGCGGCGTTTGATGCCATCCTTTGGTCACTCTTTAATACTTCACAGGCTTGCTGAGTTGGGCATTGGAGAAAAGATCTAAAGTGGTTTTCAGAATTTTGGGGTAAAAGATTATGGGGTCTTTTACTAAGCTGTGGTAGCGTTTTTAGCTCAGGGTAGAAATCAGCTGATGGTAAACGCCGAGACACCCCTAGGAATATAATGGGCGCCTCAGCGTCTGCTGCCAACTGATTTCTACTGTGAGCTAAAAACTCTACTGCAGGTTAGTGAAAGACCCTCCCCCCCCATATTGGGTATATAAGAATGATACGTTTTCAGATCCTTGGTGGCCGGGTTGTGGTGTGCTCCAGGGGTCTGCATTGTCCCCTTTATTATTTAATGTCTATGAAATCACTTGGAGCTTGGTTATCTTCTTTTGGTCTACAGATAATGACTTATGTGGACAACATTTTTTTTACTTTGTCCTGTCTCAGATACTTTTGATAACACTTTATTGATGTTAACTGAACATATTGATTTGATTGATTCATGGACTAGAGCAAATTTTTTTAAGCTGAATAAACAAAAGACAAATATTGTATGGTTTGAGAATTACAATTCTCTACCCCCAAAATTCTACAACTAGCTATAGGAGAAATTTTTACATATTATTAATAAATCTAAAGACCTGGGTATGATATTGGATTCTACTCTATCCTTTGATGATCAAATTGCTGCATTGGTAAAAAAAACTTATTTCTGGTTACGTCATTTGAGAGCAATACAATCTAGCGTAAGTATTGAATGTTTCCGTAGTATAGCCAATTGGTACTTTTACCGTATTTACACTACTGTAATTCTTTACATGGAAGTTTGACCTTGAAATTGCTTCATAGACTGCTATTGCAAAATACGGCAGCAAGATTGATTTTGAGAGTTAGCAGATTTTAGAGAGTGACTCCTCTCTTTGATAGATTGCACTGGCTTCCGGTTTGCTCTCTGATTAAGTTTAAAATAGCTTGTATGGTGTTTAAGAATTCGGAAGAGCAAAATCCAGTTGGTCTTTCTAATTATTCAACATTATTGTTTATAGGGCGAAGCTGTCGTTCCATCTATTCTAATTCTTTGAAGTTTCCAAATTTTAGTGGAGTTCGAATCAGCTATCTGACTAATTCTTTTCAGTATTTGGGGGTAAAAATTTGAAATAATATACAGTGCATAGTTTGGTCTATTCAATCTTATTTAACATTTAGGAAACAATTGAAGGCTCTGATGTTCTCTGATTTTAAATTAACTAGATTTAAGTATTATTTCTGTATTTCCATCTAACTGAGATGTCTCTTTCTTGTATTCCACATTGAATCCTTCGAGAGATATATCGGAATATGAGTCATGAATAGAATAGAATAGAATTAACTGCAGATCCTAACACATGTTAGTAAAAGGGCCCCTTCAGTATAGAATATTGAAAGAGCTATGGAGGTTGTGCTCCAAAGACTGCAACACAAAAGTGCCACTGCATACAATAACAGATTTTTGGATTGGGAAGTTAAGCAAGAAATAGTATTGATAGCTTATATTTGGGAAAATTAACGATGAAAATAGACTGGATTTTGAAGATGGAAGCCAGAACTCAGTTGTGGCCTGTGGCACTGTTAAAAAAAAAAAAGCAAAACAAACAAATGGGGCACACTAGTTGTTCCTTAAGGCTCTTATCTGCCATCATCATATTCTCTGTTTTAATTTTAATTTTTACATTTTGTGAAAATGATTGCACTTTAAAATAAATCTGTCACAACTCTGTGGAAAGAAAACAAAACATCAAACATCTCATCTAGTTCAAGTGGGCTATTCTTGGAAGAAGGGACTGTGAGCCTTGAGAATGTTTTTGTGGCACTACCAGAATTGCAGATGCTTGAAATTGCATTGGAAGACAACAGAAAAGGGAACTACAGAACGACTAAAGAACAACAGATGGTGGTAGAAGCCTCTTCTCTGGTAAAAAGCTACTGAGCTTTACTTGGCAGAAGCTGTGGTAACGGATGCATGACTAAGGGAACGGGCAGGAATTCTACTTGATGAAATAACTGATTTGTGTGAGAATGTCTGTAGAGAGGATTTCAAAAAGAGAACTAATAGCTTGAATGAGAGACTTTCAGGGATACTTTAACTAAGCGGCAGTAAGTACTAACGCATGCTTCCTGCTTGCCTAAATGCACTACTGCAGGGCATGCTCAGGTATGAGGTTGAAAGGGGGCAGACTCAAGAAAAAAGTCAGGACGTATTTTTTCACACAGAGAGTGGTGGATACTTAAATAGGACTTAAATATAAATCCACATATGCATCCAGCTTCTCCTACGTGGAGGGGCATAATCGAACGAAAACGTCTATCTCCATGGGCGTTTATCTCTAAGAACGGGTCCGTGAAGGGGCGGACCGAACCGTATTTTGGGAAAAAATAGACGTCCATGTTTTATTCGACAATTTGTGAGCTGGGCGTTTTTGTTTTTCAGCGATAATGGAAAATGAAAGCGCCCAGCTCAAAAACGAATAAATCCAAGGCATTTGTTCGTGGGAGGGGCTAGGAGTCGTAGTGCACTGGTCCCCCTCACATGCCAGGACACCAACCGGGCACCCTAGGGGGCACTGTTACAAAAAAAAAAAAAAGGTAAAAGAGCTCCCAGGTGCATAGCACCCTTCCCTTGTGTGTTGAGCCCCCCAAATCCCCCTCAAAACCCACCACCCACAAGTCTACACCATTACTATAGCCCTAAGGGGTGAAGGGGGGCACCTACATGTGGGTACAGTGGGTTTGGGGGGCGGTGTGGAGGGCTCCCATTTACCAGCACAAGTGTAACAGGTGGGGGGGATGGGCTTGGGTCTACCTGCCTGACGTCCACTGCACCCCCTAATAACTGCTCCAGTGACCTGCATATTGCTGCCAGGGAGGTGGGTATGACATTTGAGAGTGAACATAAAAAGTTGTGAAACGGCATATTTTTGTGGTGGGAGGGGGTTTGTGACCACTGGGGGAGTCAGGGGAGGTCATCCCCGACTCCCTCCAGTGGTCATCTGGTCGTTTAGGGCACTTTCTGGGGCCCTATTCATGGAAAAACAGGGTCCAGGAAAAGTGCCCTAAATTCTCGCTAAAAACGCATATTTTTTTCCATTATCGGCGAAAGGCGCCTGTCTCTGATCGGCCGATAACCACGCTCCAGTTCCCCCTTCACCACGCCTTTGACACGCCCCATCAACTTTGTCCGCATCCGCGACGGAGTGCAGTTGAAAACGTCCAAATTCGGCTTTCGATTATACCGCTTTATTCGTTTTTGTGAGATAAACGTCTATCTCCCGATTTGGGTCGCAATATAGGCGTTTTTCTTTTTCAATTATAAGCTGGATAGGCATGCAAATATGGAACACACTACTGAAGGCCATAAAAACAATGCACGACCTAACAACCTTCCGAAAACTACTGAAAACTGACCTATTCAGGAAGGCATACCACAACGCTTCATCCTAATTACAAACTTGTCATGAGCTAGATAACTGAATGACTACTAAAATTACGCAATACGCAATACCACTTTAACTATCATGTAGGAAATGAACTTGCTATATGTGACAATCTAACTTATGTTAGGAACCTCTTTGTAATACTATACTGTACTATACTTTACTATGCATGCACCTTAATGTAAAATCATTTGTAATTCTCTACCCGGAAATGGCGATCGCCATTACGGCATAATGTAAGCCACATTGAGCCTGCACATTGGTGGGAAAATGCGTGATACAAATGCTACAAATAAAAAATAAAAATAAATACTTGGAATGCCCTCCCGCAGGAGGTGGTGGAGATGAAAACGGTAACGGAATTCAAAAATGCGTGGGATAAACATAAAGGAATCCTGTTCAGAAGGAATGGATCCTCAGAAGCTTAGCAGAGATTGGGGACAGTGCCGGTGGTTGGGAGGCGGGGCAAGTACTGGGCAGACTTCTACGGTCTATGCCCCGAAAATGGCAAGGATAAATCAAGGTTAGGTATACATATAAAGAGGCACATATGAGTTTATCTTGTTGGGCAGACTGGATGGACTGTACAAGTCTTTATATGCTGTCATCTACTATGTTACTATCAGGCTTATTTTCAAAAGAGAAGGGCCCCCATCTTTCGACACAAATCGGGAGATCAGCGTCCTCTCAGGGTCGCCCAAATCGGCATAATCGAAAGCCGATTTTGGGCATCCCCCACTGCTTCCCGTCGCGGGGATGACCAAAGTTCCCAGGGGCGTGTCATAGATGTAGCAAAGGTGGGACTGGGACGTGCCTAACAGATGGGCGTCGTTGAGCGATAATGGAAAAAAGAAGGGCGTCCCTGACGAGCACTTGGCCAACTTTACTTGGTCCATTTTTTCTTCGACCAAGCCTCAAAAAGGTGCACAAACTGACCGGATGACCACCGGAGGGAATCGGGGATGACCTCCCCTGACTCCCTCAGTGGTGACTAACCCCCTCCCACCCTGAAAAAAACAACTTAAAAAACTTTTTTTGCCAGCCTGAAATGTCATACTGCTCAGGTCCATCGCAGCAGTATGCAGGCCCCTGGGAAGGGGCACATGGACGTTTTCACCTGGACTTGTATTTTTCTAAGGTTGTAGATGGCAATTTATTTAAGTTTGTAGATGGCTATTATACACTCAGCTTGTCTGCATGTATGAAGCCGTCTTTGGCATGCACAGAGCAGCCACACATAATGCTTGGCTGCTCTGCACTGGCTTCCCCTCCTTAGGAAGGAAATCATGTGCAAATGAGCTAACAGTGAGCAGCTCATTTGCATGCGATTTCCTTCATGCATGCCCGTTTCTTTCCGAATTACTAAGGGATCGGTAAGGGAAGGGCTTTTTCCGTTCAGTTAGTGCATCAGTTAGTCCACTTCAGTGACCCCTAGGGTGTCTGGTTGGTGTCCTGGCATGTCAAGGGGACTAGTGCATTACGAATGCTGGCTCCTCCCACGACCAAATGAGTTGGATTTGGTTGTTTTTGAGATGGGCGTCTGCGGTTTCCATTATCGCTGAAAACCGGGAACGACCACCTCTAAGGTCGACCATATCAAAGGTCGACCTAAATGTTGAGATTTTGGCATCCCTGACCGTATTATCGAAAAGAAAGATGGACGCCCATCTTGTTTCGATAATACGGGTTGCCCCGCCCCTTTGCGGGGACGTCCTGCTAGGACGCCCTCAGGAAAACTTGGGTGCCCCGTTCAATTATGCCCCTCCACATTGCTTTAAACGACTGGCAGAGCTAAGCAGAGTTTACAGAGTAAAACAAATTATGAAAAGAACTACAATGATTGATAGGAAAGACAGTCACTCAGAGCTATCATTAAAACAACAAATACAACAATCAGGCAGGACCTGACATATCATACATTGAAGTCTCGACGCCAGAGCTAAAGAGGGTATGCTTGTTGAAAAAGCCAGGCCTTTATTTCCAATATAAACTGTTTCAAAGATAACTTGCTCCTCCAGGGAGGACCAGACGATGGTCATTTACAGATCTCAGAATATATGTAGGCATATATGGGATAGTTGCAGAGTAAATATCATGGCACATCCAGTCTAAAATCCTTAAAAGTAAGAAGTACTTTAAACTTAATGTACTAATGTGGGAGCTAATGATGCTTTTCAAGTAAAGGTTTTATATGATTTGATCTACAAGAATGACATAATATATGTATGGTTGTATTCTTTAAGGTCTGCAGTCTTTTGAGAATAGATTTAGAAGCCCCAGAGTAAATGATGTTACAGTAGTCAATCCAGGATGTATAGGAGAGTGAAATGAGTCATAGTTGAAGTGACTTCTGACTGATCAAAGTTGTCTTATAATAAAAAAGCCAGTCTTACATAGTGAAGCCACCTGAGGTTGAAAAGACAGTTGGTAGTCAAGAACAACCCCAAGATAGCAAAATGAATTAACTGGGGTAGTAGCAGTGCCAAGGCATCTTGAGTTTGTGTGCAATTCTGGTTGCCACATCTCAAAACAGATATGGTGGAATTAGGAAAGGTACAAACAAGGGTGACTGAAATTATTAAGGGACTGGAACAACTCTCATATGAGGAAATGAAAAGAGGTTAGGGCTCTTCAGCCTCCCTTGCCTTTCTTGCCATTAGTACTTTTCAGTCAGTGCTAGCAGTCAATGCAGGCCTCACCCAGCTCGCCATCTCCAACTATCTTGCCCAGTTCCTCGATGCATTCCTCACCCACACTTTGCACTATAATACCTTCTCCACTACTGTCCGGGCCCTCCAGAACAACATGGACCAGTTCTAAGCCATAGACAACTTTCCCTTGGTCATAGGCATCATTTACTGCACACATGTCGCACTCAGATCCCCCACCCTCCCAGGCATATGAGACCTATAGGAATAGAAAATCAAATCACTCCATGTACATGCAGGTCATACGTGATGCCCAGGGGGATATTATGGATGTCTATGCTTGCTACTCAGTGTCCACCCATGATGCCTATAAACTCCAGCATTCAGGAATCTACCACAGGTTTGACCAAGGAGAGATCATTGTTGGCTGGCTCCTAAGTAAGCAGAACAGGGAATTCTAACCCCCATTCCCACTTCCCACCTTTACGCCTCTACCACCCTCCCTCCCTCCCTCAAGGTGCCCACAAAAACCACATCCATGACCCGCACTCTACAAGATCCCTGTACCAGCCAAAAACACCTATGTCTGTGATTCCTGCTCCCCCCACAGGTGACAGAGGCTACTGGTAGCGAACCTGGTTCATAACTCCCAATGTCCACCCCCAAAATGAGATGAAGGAGGAATACAACAAAAGCCATAAGAAAACTTGCACCATCATCGAATGTACCTTTGACCGGCTCAGAAACAGAGTTAGATGTCTATACCGTTCTGGAGGGGAGCTTCTCTACAGCCCAGAAAAAGTCACCAAGATGTTTATGGTCTGCTGCATGCTGCACAACTTGGCAGACCAAAGAAGACAGCCCCTACCAGAGGACACATAGCCACAGCCAGATCAAGAGGATGATGATGACTCCCCTCTACCTACAGAGCTGACCAGGGACCATACCAGCTGGGAGTTTGCCCCAGACAAAGACTCATACAGAGAATTTTTCAATAAAGTTAAGTGCAATATTTATTTGTTCAGATGGGGGATTACCTCACAGAACTGTTGTCCAAATGGGAACATCTGGATGAAGTTTGAAAGCAGTAGCAAAAATAAAAGGAGCTATTGCAAAGGCAACAAGCCTTTTTGTAAGGAAAGCAAATAAAAGTAAGAGGAAGAAGAGGCCACTTTGATTCTCAAAAGTAGTAGCTGAAAAGCAATGGAGCCAGAGGGGATACATCTGAAGGAATTGGAGGAACTTAGGGAAATTCTGGTGGCTCAGCTGTCTGATCTATTCAGTGCTTCCTTAGACTCAGGAGATGTTCTGGAGGACTGGAGGAGGGCAGATGTGGTCCCTCTCCACATAAGTGTAAGTAAAGAAGAGGTCAGGAACTCTAAAGGCCTCTTCCATGACCTCTTACCTCTATGGTGAGTAAATTAATGGAAATACCTTTAAGAGAGAAGATAGTGAAGTTTCTGGAATCTAATGGATTGAAGGATCCAAGGCAGCATGGTTTTGCTAGATGTAGGTCTTGTCAATCAAATTTAATTAATTTCTTTGACTGACCAGACAGAAAAAAGGACAGCGCTAGATAAGGTTCACTTAAATTTTAGCAAAGCCTTTAACTCAGTTCCACATAGGCAACATAAATGAGTACACTCGGTATGAGCCTTAAAGTGACTGACTGGGTTAGAAACTATTTGAGTGGAAGGCAAAAAAAGAATAGTAATACATGGAGTTCATTCTGAGGAAAAGGATGTTACCAGTGGTGTGCTGCAATGACTGTTTTTTTGGTTCGAGTCTTCTTAACATTTTTGTAAGCGCTAATTCTAAGGTACTGTCTGTTAAGGTTTGGCTCTTAGTGGCTTATACTAAAATCTGTAATAGGGTAGACACCTCTGATGGTGTGATCCCATAAAAGGGGATGTAGCAAAGCCTGAAGAATGGTCTACAATTTGGCAACTAAGATTTAATGCTAAAAAAATGAAGGGTTATGCATTTGAGCTACAAAGATCTGTGGGAGTGTTACAGTATAGGAGTATGAGCATGAGCATGGAGCCTCCACATACATAGCCAACAACAGAAGAAGAGTAAAACATAAATCTTTTATTAGTGTACACAAACAATTATGCTGAATACTGTTCACGTCACAGACATGGCAACTTAATAGTGAAAATAAAACCCATGTCTGGTTCCAGACTTCCCACAAATCATCAGGACTCTCCAAATGTTCCAAGGAAAATGTGTTCCCTACCTTAGCCAATCTTTTGATAGGTTGCATATAGGTTGTGAAAGTGTATGCTGGAGGGCTACTTTTGTCTTCCCTGGGCTTCTCTGGCTTGTCTCTCTTCTGAGGTTTTATCTGCCCTGACTGAACCGTGCCCTCTCCACTGGGCATTCTAGAGATAGGCTGCTTAATGTGGCCCTATGAAACAGAGTGCCTAAGGGGACTGGTAGTTTTTTTTAAATATACTCCTTCACATGGAGTGATTATTTATGTGTTCAAAAGAAGAGCAGGACTTGGAGGTGATTGCATCTCATGATCTTAAGGTAGCCAAACAAGTAGAAAAGGTGACAACAAAAGCTAAAAAGATGCTTAGATGTATTGGGGAGTGGGGAGGAGGGCCTCGTTCAACTGAATGTAAGCTCTAGAATGAAGGGTGCATAGCAAAAAGGTGAAAGAGGATAGACTCCCTGAGCCCATACGCAAGGCCCCCTCCCTGCCCATCTTCAAATCCTTGCTCAAAGCCCACCTCTTCAATGTTGCCTTCGGCACCTAACCACTACACCTCTATTCAGGAAATCTTGACTGCCCCAACTTGACATTTCATCCTTTAGATTGTAAGCTCCTTCGAGCAGGGACTGTCCTTCTTTGATAAACTTTACAGCGCTGCATAACCCTAGTAGCGCTCTAGAAATGTTAAGTAGTAGTAGTAGTAGTCTAAGGAAATACTTCTTTAAGGAAAGGGTGCTGGTTGCATGAAACTGCATCTCGGTGCAGGTGGTGCAGATGAAGACTGTATCTGAATTCAAGAAATTGTGGGACAAGTACATAGGATCTTTAAGGGAGAGGAAAGGGTAATGGATAGTATAGATGGGAAGACTGAATATTATTATTTATTATTAGGATTTATTTACCGCCTTTTTGAAGGAATTCACTCAAGGTGGTATACAGTAAGCATAAATCAACATGAGCAATAGTCAATTACAGCATTAAAAATATTCAAATAACAATACAAATATGGCATAGTATACTACTTACAATGTCAACATAATATATAATAGAACATTTTAATTGACAGTAAAGGTTATAAGCAAAAATGGAACATATGGATAGGCAAGAGCGTAAGAAGTGTTAGAAAGTAAGGTGACTAATTTAAAGAAAGTTGCACATGAGGTCAGAGAGAAGGTTAACATATAGATAGGTAAGAGAGTAAGAGGAGTTAGAAAATAAGGTGACTAATTTAAAGAAAGGTACACATGAGGTCAGAGAGATGGTTAAATATTATATCAGCTAAGATAGGAGTGGATAAACATGTCCTGCTGCAGTATGTGCAGCCCATGCCAATCCTTATACGTGTGAGTGAGACTAACAAGTTAGTGACTTCTTCCATTAAAGGCCTGGTTGAAGAACCAAACTTTAACCTGCATCCTGAAGTAGAGATAGTCTTGTGTTAAGTGGTGCCTTTCAGGCAGTGGATTCCAGAGTGTGGGGGCGACTCCAGAGAAGGTTCGCTTGTGGGTATCACATTGTGAAATGTCTTTTGGAGAGGGTGTGGTTAGTGATAGTCCTTGAGAGGACCTTAGTGCCCTTGGCGGTGTGTAGAGGATCATCCTGTTCTTCAAGTACTCGGGGCCATTTCCTTTAAGGTTCTTGAGGATCAGACATAAAGTTTTAAATTTAGCCCTGTACTGTACTGGTAGCTAAAGAGGTTTTTGTAAAAATAGTGTGATGTGGTCACATCGCTTGCAACCTTCTACGAGTCTTGCTGAAATTCTGAATCAATTGAAGCTGGTGCAGGTACTTTGTAGTCAGATCATTGTATAGTGCATTGCAGTAATCCAGTCTTGATTTTATCATGGCATGCACAACTGGGATAAGATTTACCTTCTCGAAGTAAGGAGAGAGGCAGCGTAGCTGTTGTAAATAGTAGAAGCAACTTTTGAAGGTTGCTTGGATTTGGGGAATCAGTAAGTGTTGAATCCAATTGTATTCCATATGGTTTTTATCTGCCTTCATTTTCTTTATTTCAATATTTCTGTAATCTCTTTTCAGTTTGGAAGGTTGTTTTATTCCTTTATTTCTTATTGTACAGTTTGACTTAAAACACAAAAAATACCAAATAAAAAAATGTTCTAAACATACAAGAATGGACTTAACAGAAATCTAAACTTTCTAATGCTTTATGAGCAATATAATTCTACTGCCTGTCACCGTTTAATCACCCATAATCTTTCCCACTCAAACCTTCCACTTCAGACTATCACTGAAATTATTTTATGATTCACTTATATGTTTTGGTAATGCAGTGATATGTGTATTCTGTTCTGACTATAGGAAGGGTGTGTCAGCACATGAAAGGTAGTCAAGAAACCTATGGAAATACAATTCAAAGGTACAACCTATATTTGTTAACCTCAATTTCTGTGCATTCAAATGAACTAATGTGGCAATCACACTACTATATCCGAAAATGATCAGAAGAATCAAAGCCTATTCACAAATTCAGTCTTTTTTTTTCTAAGCAATTTCTTGAAAGCTGTTTCTTGGCACCTGTTTTATTTGCTATTAGTTAACAAAAATCATGTCAGTTTTCTTTTCCTTAGTTTCCTTTCTTGTCTGTTGAATAAGGGCACTTTTTTCTTAGAAAACAAATCTAAATAATGATACTTGAAAAGAAGATCATAACATTGAATGATCAATAGGGGAAAAAAAAGGTACACTATTGAGGCTGAACTGTGATGATCCACTGTCTTTGTTTATTGGAATTCTTTAAGTCCCTGGAGAAATGAGAACAAAAGAATGCTATTGTCATGAGTCATCTTGTCTCTAAAGTCTGTGAAACACTGGAAAAAACCCCCACTTAAGAACCAGAATCTTCACCAGAGGTCCAGAGAACTGGATGGTGACTTTTCAGTGTTTTCTATTATACTGTAGTTGTATAACACTCTGGCTGACTCTCAAAGGAAATGGGAACAGTGGCCAGATTGAAAAAGAAAATATATCCTGTTACAACAATGCTTTGAAGGGAAAAGAATGTGTGGACACTGTTGTAATGAAATGACTCAGTAGTACCTGGGACTGAGCAGCCTGTACTACTGATATCCTGTTGCTTTCAAGGAAAGGGAACAAGCTGACTAAATGTTTCCCTCATTAATAGATTGCCCTTAGTATCAATGGGATGCACCCTTCCTGTTTTTCTTTGAAACTGAATTGTATAGCTATGACTAAGAGCTAGCCTTCAATTATGTGGTTAGCCTCTGTTAAAATGCTATACTGAATAGTAATATAAAGGTTTAGAAGCTGCAGACAATAAACCCAAGGATTCCGTCTCTTTATGGTCTTTTGTATAAATGGGTACATTATTTTTTACAATAATTTATTGAAATATTTAGCAGATTGGCTTTTCAAAATGAAAACAGTGCAATATGACAACAATTGTATAAAAACATATACACACACAGATATATATGTGTATTATGTACACATCTACCAGCTACATGGGCAAGGTATAATTTTATTTGACACTTTTAAATTAGATATTTCAAATTACATGCATATTTAGCAGTTCTAGTGGAACGTCCAAAGTAGTCATTCCAGTTATATCTGCTTTTTGATAGCATAGTTAAACGTGTGAAGGGACATTTAAGATAGATGACGTATGTGAGAAAATAATGTTGAAGTGAAAACGTTTACATTTGGGTCACCATTTTAGAGGAGCAGGCCTGTACATGTAGGTGTTATGTAAAATCAACACATATCCATTCCATAGAAAAAATGTATGTCATGCAAGGTTCCACTTTAGGAGTTACGGACCAAGAAAGTGATCTGGGAGTCATCTTGGATAGGACGTTGAAATCTTCAGCTCAATGTGCTGCGGCGGCTAAGAAGGCGAACAGAATGTTGAGTATTATTAGAAAAGGGATAGAAAACAAGCATGAGGATGTTATAATGCCGTTATATCGCTCCATGGTGCGACCGCACCTGGAGTATTGTGTTCAGTTCTGGTCGCCTCATCTCAAAAAAGATATAAATGAATTGAAGGTGCAGAGAAGGGTGACAAAAATGATAAAAGGGATGGGACGACTACCCTATGAGGAGAGGTTAAGACGGCTAGGACTCTTTAGCCTGGAGAAAAGGCAGCTGAGGGGTGATATGATAGAGGTTTACAAGTAATGACTGGGGTAGAGCGGACAGATGTGAAGCGTTTGTTTACACTTTCTAATAATAATAGAACCAGGGGACTCAAGATGAAATTAGAATGTGGTAGGTTTAAAACGAATCAGAGAAAGTTTTTCTTTACGCAGCACGTAGTTAGACTCTGGAACTCATTGCCGGAGAAGGTAGTGATGGCAGCTGGCCTTGCTGAGTTTGGATAGATTCCTGAAGGAAAAGTCCATTGATTGTTATTAAATTTTGGGTTTTTGCCAGGTTCTTGGGGCCTGGATTGGCTGCTGTCAGAGACAGAGTGCTGGGCTTGATGGACCTTTGTTTTTTTCCCAGCGTGGCAGTGCTTATGTGCTTATGTACATATGTATTAAAAAGAGGCCAGAAGATGCACATAGAAGTTTCCTGAAACAGGGAGACATACTTGTAGAAAAGGGTCTTGCATCATGTTGCAGGGAAAGACAGTTGTGGTAAAATAAAGATGCACATGTATTCTAGCAGCAGCCACGATAGGAACAAGTACAATGAATGGGATGCCACTGGCCCGCTGAATGTGTAGGTATCGCTTTTCACACCAGATACATGTGTAGAGTGCCTGTGTAAGTAGCAAGCTGGCCACCACATACACGGGCACTCCTGCACTGCTTGTGGCCTGGCACAGCCAGTTGCACAGAGCTGTCGCAACAGTTTTCTGATCCTGGCAACACACTATCCTCTTTTGGGCACTCCTCATACCCAAGGGACTAGCCTGAAGCTAGCAGTGATGAGGGAGAGAAGGAAGATGAAAAAGAGAAGGAAGAAGAAGAGGAGGAGCAGCAACCCCCTCCCTACCCTTGGGGAGGCACAGTTGAGAAATTAGAGAAGGAAGGTCCCTTAGTGCTGGTAAAGCTGCAGTTTTTGAAGACGAACCACTGTAAAAGAGAAAGCATGTTTGTAATTAATGTCCACTTAAATTTATATAAAATTACAACTCCTGGTTATTAATTAAAATTTATTTTATTGTTAAACACCCTGGTTTGCGTAGAGTCATTTGAGGACACACCATGACATATTTTGTACATTGCTGTAATACCTTGCTCTGCCACCATGGGGCTTACAATTGGCATCACGAACACAGAATAAATTGCCCCACCTAACACTCCAGGGGTTAGCTTACCTGAAAATTTAGAATGTACTGTGTATTGTTGTGTTGTTTCTGGCTAATTTTTGGATCTCCTTGAGGGTCAGAGTTCACTCTTAGCTACAGAATGTAGAACTGTGGAAGATATTGGCATTCAGGAGCCATTCCAGACCAAGAAGATGGCTGGGAACAGCAGGAAAGCCATTGATTTTGGAGTGAGGAGGATCAGTACCACCGGCAGCGGTCTGAGAATGTTGGGAGATTTGATTTCTGGGAGGAGCAGAAAAAGAGGCTGTGAGTCTGCTATAAGTGTCGTCAGGAGGGATACATCTTGCGATACTGTCGAGCTGAGTGGGTAGTAAAGAATCTCTGCCATGAGAGAGAGCAGAGGTTTGAGATACCTAGATGGAGTGAGCCATATCTGAAGTTGGAACATCAAAGACAGCCAAGCCCTGAACCTGAAAGGGTTCGGCATTCCAGCCGAAGTCCAGTAAGGTGGTAGCACATGCACTAGACCATTGAGTCTATAAAACATGTCAGAGAAGGTAGCCCAAAAAGAGGAAGAAATATGGTTATTAACGATGATGCAAGAGAAATTAGATAAGATCAAAATGGCATTCAAGAGGCTGGTTGAGGAGGAGGAAAGGAAGGAGGAAATGGTGGAGAATCAGTGTGTTCTATAGGATGTGGAAACACAGGCTTCGGCACTTAAGGACGCGTGATCTGTGATGGAGGAAGATGGAAATACAGAAACCTCCGATTTTAGAGAGGAGGAATCTTCCTCAGGACCAACAATGCTGTTTTTGGGGTCTCCAGTCAGAGAACAAGCACACAGGGAACCTATGCAAGAGGTAGAGCTCTAGGATGAGAATTCTCCAGAGAAGGGGATATTGGAACTACACCTCGAGAAAGATGGAGAACTCGAGAGGTTGGAGTTTTGATGGCGACTGAAATCCCAGAAAATTCCTCTGAAAGTGAGCCTCCGGAAGAGGAACTGAAGGTTGAAGACTCTGCAATTGAAGAGCGAGTACACAGGGGCATACATGAGCAGAGCCTCAGGTGGAGAACCTTCTGGGGAAGGAGATGTTGCAGCTATACCTCGAGAAAGACGGAGAACTCCAGACAGAGGTTGGTGATGAAATGAAAATAAGTCCTGAGGACAAAAGTCCTGAAAATTTAGGGTGGACGGAGGAAACCGAGGTGACCAATTTGAAAGAAGTCAAGTGGACAGATTGTGTGGAGAGAAAGGATCTGGCATCGAGAAAAATGTGGCAAGACTATGAAGAAAACTCTAACAACCCTGTTTACTAAGCAGCTCTCTCGCTAGTGCGTCCCACCTCATCTGATGTAATTTTCTGTTCCTGTGTGGGCAGTACGCAGTAGCAAGAGAACTGCTGGAGCTGGTCGGTGATGCTCTGCCTTAATTGCTGGCACTGCCATTAGTGTACTGAAGCTTTGAGGACCGGGAGGGGCGAAGGAGGAGGAAGGGACTCGAGAGAGATACTAGATCATAGTGGAGGAGGGGAGGGGCCGAGGGAAGTGGATTGAGATCAGGTTCCGGTCTGCACCAGGGGAAGAGAGAGACATGCCGGATCTCAGAGGGAAGGCAGGTAGGAGATGCCAAACTACATACCCCATGAAACTGGGGTTACCAAAAAAATCTCTGCAGGTGGTAGGCCACGATTGGTCTTACAAGCACACATATCAGCTTATAACCCCCATGCTAACTTTTTTCTTATCACTATTTAAAGATCACTTTGAGAAGAAAGCCTGGTTTGTCATCTAAGGGTACCCATTGACTGTCCTTGTTGTTCAGAATCTGCTCAGGGGAGGGATGGAGGAGGGTCAATAGGGTTATACAAAATTTTTTTTATTTGTACCCCGCGCTTTCCCACTCATGGCAGGCTCAATGCGGCTTAGGTACTTATTTGGACCTGGGGCAATGGAGGGTTAAGTGACTTGCCCAGAGTCACAAGGAGCTGCCTTTGCCTGCAGTGGGAAGGAGGACCCAGAAGTGACTTCCCATTCTTAGGTGTTCCACTCTGGGAAGGGGGTACTATCCACAATATTTGATGGGGGCCTAGAATTTGAACTTATGCCACTGATCTCTTCCAAGAAAAGGTTCTCAGTTTTGCTGACCTTAAAACAGTAGTTTAACAAGTGCAAAGAATGCTGCATGGTCTTAACTCCTTTCAAGAGATGCTGAACAACAAGGAAAAGGAAAAAGTAGCAAAGTGAATGGCAAACAGCTGCTTCTGGATTACTTTCAGGAGCTGGTTCTATAATAGTATTTTACAGATTTGGAATTATTACTGTGCAGACACTCCCAAGCACTAATCATACCTTCCAGACCACAAGCTGCTGCTAATAATGAAAAATCAACAATGGGTGTATCCAGTGTAGCATGTAAAATAAAGAGAAGTTTGTTGGCTGTTATTCCAGCACAGCGGTGTTGTTGCCAAAAATTATTTTTTTTCCTGGTCTGGGTTGTAATGAAGAAAATAAGAGTTTGGGTTTAGGGAACATAAAATCCATATTTACTGCCAGCAAATGTGTCTATAATCCACTGGTTATAGCCTGACATCTGGTCGGGGACAGACACAGCGCATTAGTAGGTCTGTGCATTTGTTAGCACACATTCGGTTTCTTCAATACACCTTGAAACATTTGGGCCATTTTTAGAAGCCTAATGTGTGATTTCCACATAGAAGTGCTGGCATTTACATGTATAAATGACATCTATGTGGAAATAGCAATCTTGGGATGGCCTCAATTTGCACATGAATGTGCTGGAAATGTTAAGATTTCCACGTTTTGAAAACAGGTGTTTTGGGGGCATGGCATACAGCACTGAAGTATAAATGCTTTATATATTGTGCAAAACCCATGAAAGTTGAGGGCGGAAAATGTAAACATAAGCATCATAGTTGCTATGATTCATGCACAAATGCTGACCTCACTTGTCCTTTGGTCCTAGTGCTTACATTGGTGATTGCTGAAGGAGATCTTAGGGCAGGTCAATTGTTTTATTGTTGTCCATGTTCATGTAGTTGTGTCTTTGGCCTCTACATTTTTCTGTTCTGCTTTTAGCCCTCCTCCTTGTAAACTCCTCATTCAAACTTCCTATGTCTCCTTCTCTCCTCACAAGGCCCCCCCCCCCCCCCCCCTTAAACTCCCTGGGGCCAATTTTCAGACTGCGAGAGTTAGCCAGGCTGCTTCTGATGGTTGATGCTGAGCTCGCGTATTCAATACCTGGCTGTTTCTGGTGACTGGCATTGAATATTCCGTTTATTTTTGGCCAGTTCAAACCCGCCAAGTAGATATTGAGTGCTGGCCAGTTAAGTTTGAACTGGCCTAAGATAGGACTGCTATTTTGGCGGCCCAATTTGGCCATCAAACTTAGCCAGTGATGCACTGAATATGTGCGATATAGCCAGTTATCTGCTAAGCTTTGACTGGGAATATTCAGTGGGATATAACCGGCTATCTTCTGCAGTTAGCAGATAGCCAGTTAAGTGCTATTTAACTGGCCAGGGCAGCCTGTGTTTGTCACCTTGCCATTGGATCTATCCTTCTCTTTCCATGGCTCTCTCTGGTGTGCAAGTGACTGTACCATATTGCTTGTGTGAATGTGTCTCTTGACTGCCTGTTTGCCTCACAGTGAGCATCTCTGAGTGTTTAGTGTATGTGTGGGCTTCCACAGTGCACTACACCTAGGTGCTGATGGAAGGCCACACGGAGTGTTGGTGGTGGAAGAAAGTCAACATAACTGACTTAAATAGCTGGGATGCATAGACCATGTGGCAGCAAGCAAACCTGGCATAGAGAAGGGCCAAGAGGAGGCAGCCTAATCAGAGGATATATATAGGCACAGGACAATTTCCTGCATCTCACAAATGAGCAGTGCCTCAGTAGGTTGCTTTGATAAGATACACATCCACAAGCATTTCCAGTGATCGAGGGCACATTAATTAACAGTGAGTGGGAATATAATAGGTTTACATCTTTCTTTCCCCTTTCCTGTCCCTCCTGCCATTACTCTTCTATCCCCCCTTGGCAACCTGGCTGCTACAATATACAAGGATGGAGTACCACTGGTTTTAGAAGGGATGAGTGATGCCTCATCCAGCATATTGTGCTACCTGAAACAAATCAGGAGAAATCATGTGTCCCTCTGCCCCCACAATTTTAATAGGTAATTGTTAGCGATGACATGGATATAGGCACAGGGTGCGGTGTGGCTGAGGATATATCTGGCAGTTACAGAGAGACTGTGGACCTTCCAGGTGCCATGATAGAGAGAGACTACAGATGGTGATGTTATTAGTGTTTGTATTCCCATGATGGTAAGGTTGCTGGTATAAATACATAAGTATTGCCATACTGGGAAAGACCAAAGGACCATCAAGCCCTGCATCCTGTTTCCAACAGTGGCCAATCCAGGTCACAATATACCTGACAAGATCCCAAAAAAGTACAAAACATTTTATTCTGCATATCCCAGAAATAGTGGATTTTCCCTAGTCCATTTAATAAAGGTCTATGGACATTTCCTTTAGGAAGTCGTCCAAACCTTTTTTAAACTCCGCTAAGCTAACTGCCTTTAAAACATTTTCTGGCAACGAATTCCAGAGTTTAATTACACGTTGAGTGAAGAAACATTTCCTCCAATTCGTGTTAAATTTACTACATTGTAGCTTCATTGCATGCCCCCTAGTCCTAGTATTTTTGGAAAGCGTAAATAGACGCTTCACATCTACCCATTCAACTCCACTCATTATTTTATAGACCTCTATCATATCTCCCCTCAGTCGTCTTTTCTCCAAGCTGAAGAGCCCTAGCCGCTTTAGCCTTTCCTCATGGGGAAGTCGTCCCATCCCCTTTATCATTTTCGTTGCCTTTCTCTGCACCTTTTCTAATTTCACTATATCTTTTTTGAGATGCGGCGACCAGAATTGAACACAATATTCGAGGTGCGGTCGCACCATGGAGCAATACAAAGGCATTATAACATCCTCATTTTGTTTTCCATTCCTTTCCTAATAATACCTAACATTCTATTTGCTTTCTTAGCCGCAGGAGTGTAGAGGAAAACATTGAGCAGAAGGTTTCAACGTATCATCAACGACGACACCTAGATCCCTTTCTTGCATGACGTAGCTATAATTCGGGTTCCTCTTTCCCACATGCATCACTTTGCACTTGCTCACATTAAACGTCATCTGCCATTTAGACGCCCAGTCTCCCAGTCTCGTAAGGTCCTCTTGTAATTTTTCACAATCCTCCCGTGATTTAACGACTTTGAATAGTTTTGTGTCATCAGCAAATTTAATTACCTCACTAGTTACTCCCATCTCTCGGTCATTTATAAATATGTTAAAAAGCAGCGGTTCCAGCACAGACCCCTGGGAACCGCACTAACTACCCTTCTCCTTTGAGAATACTGACCATTTAACCCTACTCTCTGTTTTCTATCTTTTAACCAGTTTTTAATCCACAATAGAACACTACCTCCTATCCCATGACTCTCCAATTTCCTCTGGAGTCTTTCATGAGGTACTTTGTCAAATGCCTTCTGAAAATCCAGATACACAATCCAGCTTATTTTTGAAAGAGAAAAACGCATATATTGAGACCCAAATCGGAAGATGGGCGTCTTTCTCCCGTGGGCGCCCAAATCGGTATAATCGAAAGACGATTTTGGGCGTTTCCAACTGCAATCCGTCGCGGAAATGGGTAAAGTTGACGGGGGCGTGTTGGAGGCGTGGTGAAGGTGGAACTGGGGCGTGGTTATCGGCCGAGGAGAGATGGGCGTCTTTAGCTGATAATCGAAAATAAAAAGGCGTTTTTACCGCGATTTTGGGTCACTTTTTTTGGACCCTTTTTTTTCACGAATAGGTCCCAAAAAAGTGCCCAACTGACCAGATGACCACTGGAGGGAATCGGGGATGACCTCCCCGGACTCCCCCAGTGGTCACTAACCCCCTCCCACCAAAAAAAAAACACTTTAAAAACTTTTTTTCCAGCCTGTATGCCAGCCTCAAATGCCATACCCACCTCCATGACAGCAGAATGTGTTCTATCCTGTTACAGCCATTCCCTGGTTCTGATGTGGCTCTCGAGTGAGTGTGACACCTTTTCTGTTATGCGCACTGCAGAGTCACATCAGCAATGCATTGTGGTGGGTGTAGGGTATTGGGCTCTGTGATTATAAGTACATAAGTACATAAGCACTGCCACGCTGGGAAAAGACCAAAGGTCCATCAAGCCCAGCACTCTGTCTCCGACAGCAGCCAATCCAGGCCCCAAGAACCTGGCAAAAACCCAGAATTTAATAACGATCAATAGACTTTTCCTTCAGGAATCTGTCCAGACCCCCTTTAAACTCAGCAAGGCCAGCTGCCGTCACTACCTTCTCCGGCAATGAGTTCCAGAGTCTAACCACACGCTGAGTAAAGAAAAACTTTCTCCAATTTGTTTTAAACCTACCACATTCTAATTTCATCTTGTGTCCCCTAGTTCTATTATTGTTAGA
The DNA here is from genome assembly GCF_901765095.1 of Microcaecilia unicolor. NCBI lineage: Eukaryota > Metazoa > Chordata > Amphibia > Gymnophiona > Siphonopidae > Microcaecilia > Microcaecilia unicolor. Next base: position 87,876,479 of record NC_044031.1, read on the forward strand.
AAGCGTAAACAAACGCTTCACATCTGTCCGCTCTACCCCGCTTATTATTTTGTAGACCTCTATCATATCACCCCTCAGCCGCCTTTTCTCCAGGCTAAAGAGTCCTAGCCGTCTTAACCTCTCCTCATAAGGTAGTCATCCCATCCGTTTTATCATTTTCGCCCCCCTTCTCTGCACCTTCTCCAATTCCTTTATATCTTTTTTGAGATGAGACGACCAGAACTGAACACAACACTCCAGGTGCAGTCGCACCATGGAGCGATATAACGGCATTATAATATCCTTGTGCTTGTTTTCCATCCCTTTTCTAATAATACTCAACATTCTGTTCGCCTTCTTAGCCGCCGCAGCACATTGAGCGGAAGATTTCAACGATCTATCCACGATGACTCCCAGATCCTTTTCTCGGTCCGTAACTCCTAAAGTGGAACCTTGCATGACATAGCCATAATTCGGGTTCCTCCTTCCCACGTGCATGACTTTGCACTTGTCAACGTTGAACTTCATCTGCCATTTGGACGCCCAATCCCCCAGTCTCACGAGGTCCTCTTGTAATCTTTCACACTCCTCCCGTGACGAGAAGACCCTGGATAACTTTGTGTCATCTGCGAATTTAATTACCTCACTAGTTACTCCCATCTCAAGGTCATTTATAAATATGTTAAAAAGCAGCGGTCCCAGCACAGACCCCTGAGGGACCCCACTAACTACCCTTCTCCATCGAGAATACTGACCATTCAACCCTACTCTCTGCTTCCTGTCTTTTAACCAGCTCTTAATCTATAATAATACACTGCCTCCGATCCCATGACTCTTCAGTTTCCTTTGAAGTCTTTCATGAGGCACTTTGTTAAACGCCTTTCGAAAATTTAGATATACAATATCCACCGGCTCCCCTTTGTCCACATGCTTGTTCACCCCCTCGAAAAAATGCAGTAGATTTGTGAGGCAAGACTTCCCTTCACTAAATCCGTGCTGACTTTGTCTCAGCAGCCCATGCTTTTGTACGTGCTCCGTAATTTTATTCTTAATAATAGCCTCCACCATTTTTCCCGGCACCGATGTCAGACTCACCGGTCTATAATTTCCCGGATCTCCTCTGGAACCCTTTTTAAAAATCGGCGTTACAATGGCCACCCTCCAATCTTCCGGTACCACACCTGATTTTAGGGATAAATTGCATATTACTAACAGCAGCTCCACAAGTTCATTTTTCAGCTCTATTAATACTCTCGGATGAATACCATCTGGACCCGGCGATTTACTACTTTTTAGTTTGCAGAACTGCCCCATTACATCCTCCAAGTTTACAGAGAAATCATTTAGGCTTTCCGACTCGTCCGCTTCAAATACCTTTTCCGGCACCGGTATCCCTCCCAAATCCTCCTCGGTGAAGACCGAAGCAAAGAATTCATTTAATTTCTCTGCTACAGCTTTGTCTTCCCTGATCGCCCCTTTAACACCACCGTCGTCCAGCGGCCCTACCGATTCTTTAGCTTGTGGCAAATGCTCACGATGTTGGTAGTTGGTAGGCTCTACTCCCATGGTGCTTTTCCCCCTGCTTACTGGGTCAGAGTGTGCCCTGTTTTGTTTCCGGTAGTCCATGAGGTAGTGGCCATTTTTGTAAGCCAGTTTTAGATCCCTTTCACGTGTTAGCCACGTTACAGAACTTAGTTCTTACCTTGAATGTGGCTGAAAGAGGGAATTGTACAGCATTCTGCCAGCTCGGACCTACTGCTAATCTCAGTACCAGGGAGACTCATTGCCAGTGGGGCACAACTTCTGATCTGCAGTTAACTGTGAGTAAGCGTGCTTATTCCAATAAAGGACGTTTTCGGAGAGATTAGTCTTCAGGTGTCAACTGGTGCACCAAGGTTATATAGCAGCAACAAGTCCTAGAGGCCTGTGTGTATGCACGTCCCTGGAGCACTTTTAGTGGGTACCGCAGTGCACTTCAGCCAGGTGGACCCAGGCTTATCCCCCCCCCCCCACCTGTAACACTTGTGCTGGTAAATGGGAGGCCTCCAAAACCCACTGTACCCACATGTAGGTGCCCCCTTCACCCCTAAGAGCTATGGTAGTGCTGTACATTTGTGGATATTGGGTTTTGGGGGAGGGGGGTTGGGTGCTCAGCACCCGTGGTAAGGGAGCTATGCATGTGGGAGCATTGTCTGAAGTCCACCGCACTGACCTCTAGGGTGCCCAGTTGGTGTCCTGGCATGTCAGGGGGCAAGTATACTACAAATCGTGGCCCCTCCCACGACCAAATGGCTCGGATTAGGACGTTTTTGAGCTGGGCATTTTTAGTTTCCATTATCGCTAAAAAAAACAAACGCCCAGCTCAAAAACATCCATTTTTTCAAAAATACGGTCTGTCCCGCCTCTTCACGTACCCGTTTTCGGACATAGACGCCCATGGAGATAGGCGTTCGCGTTCGATTAAGCCCCTCCACATCAACCAGCTCCCCTTTATCCACATGTTTGCTCACCCCTTCAAAGAAATGTAGATTGGTGAGGCAAGATTTCCCTTCACTAAATCCATGTTGACTTTCCACCTTATAATTGAAAGAGAAAAACGCCTAGATTTCGACCCAAATCGAGAGATAGACGTTTATCTCACAAAAACGACTAAATCGGTATAATGGAAAGGCGATTTTGGACGTTTTCAACTGCACTCCATCGCGGAAGCGTACAAAGTTGACGGGGGCGTGTCGGAGGCGTGGCAAAGGTGGAACTGGGGCGTGGTTATCGGCCGAGGAGAGATGGGCGCCTTTCGCCAATAATGGAAAAAAAGTATGCGTTTGTAGCTAGAATTTAGGGCACTTTTCCTGGACCCTGTTTTTTCACGAATAAGGCCCCAAAAAGTGCCCTAAATGACCAGATTACCCCCAGAGGGAATCGGGGATGACCTCCCCTGACTCCCCAAGTGGTCACTAACCCCCTCCCACCACAAAAAATGATGTTTCACAACTTTTTATTTTCACCATCAAATGTCATACCCACCTCCCTGGCAGCAGTATGCAGGTCCCTGGAGCAGTTGTTAAGGGGTGCAGTGGACTTCAGGCAGGTGGACCCAGGCCCACCCCCTCCTACCTGTTACAATTGTGCTGCTTAATGCTTATTAGTCGTCCAACCCCCCAAACCCACTGTACCCACATGTAGGTGCCCCTCTTCACTCCTTAGGGCTATAATAATGGTGTAGACTTGTGGGCAGTGGGTTTTGAGGGGGATTTGGGGGGCTCAACACACAAAGGAAGGGTGCTATGCACCTGGGAGCTCTTTTACCTTTTTTTTTGTTTTTGTAAAAGTGCCCCCTAGGGTGCCCGGTTGGTGTCCTGGCATGTGAGGGGGACCAGTGCACTACGAATCCTGGCCCCTCCCACGAACAAATGCCTTGGATTTATTCGTTTTTGAGCTGGGCACTTTCATTTTCCATTATCACTGAAAAACAAAAACGCCCAGCTCACAAATTGTCGAATAAAACATGGACGTCTATTTTTTTCGAAAATACGGTTCGGTCCGCCCCTTCACGGACCCGTTCTAGGAGATAAACGCCCACGGAGATAGACGTTTTCGTTCAATTATGCCCCTCTTTGTCTCATTAATCCATGCTTTTGAATATGCTCTGTAATTTTGTTCTTAATAATAGTCTCTACCATTTTGCCTGGCACCGACGTCAGACTCACCGGTCTATAATTTCCCGGATCTCCTCTGGAACCTTTTAAAAAAAAAATTGGGGTTACATTGGCCACCCTCCAATCTTCCAGTACCACGCTTGATTTTAAGGATAAATTACATATTACTAACAATAGCTCTTTGGAAGCTCATTTTTCAGTACTATCAGTACTCTGGGATGAATACCATCCGGTCCAGGAGATTTGCTACTCTTCAGTTTGTAGAACTACCCCATTACATCCTCCAGGTTTACAGAGAATTCATTAAGTTTCTCCGACTTGTCAGCTTCGAATACCATTTCCGGCACCGGTATCCCACCCAAATCTTCCTCGGTGAAGACCAAAGCAAAGAATTAATTTAAACTCTCCGCTACAGCTTTGTCTTCCCTGATCGCCCCTTTTACTCCTGGTCATCTAGTGGTCCAAACGATTCTTTTGCCGGCTTCCTGCTTTTAATATATCTAAAAAAATTTTTTACTATGTCTTTTTGCCTCCAACGCTAGTTTTTTTTCGAAGTCCCTCTTAGCCTTCCTTATCAGCGCTTTGCATTTGACTTGACATTCCTTATGCTGTTTCTTATTATTTTCAGTCAGTTCCTTCTTCCATTTTCTGAAGGATTTTCTTTTAGCTCTAATAGCTTCCTTCACCTCACTTTTTAACCACGCTGGCTGTCGTTTGGTCTCCCGTCCTCTTTTTTTAATACGCGGAATATATTTGGCTTGGGCTTCCAGGATGGTGTTTTTGAACAGCATCCACGCCTGATGTAAATTTTTGACCCTCGCAGACGCTCCTCTAAGTTTTTTTTTCACCGTTTTTCTCATTTTATCATAGTTTTCTCTTTTAAAGTTAAACGCTTATGTATTTGATTTTTTATGTATACTTACTTCAAAGCTAATATCAAATCCGATCATATTATGATCACTGTTATCAAGCGGCCCCAGCACCATTACCTCCCGCACCAGATCATGCGCTCCACTAAGGACTAGGTCTAGAATTTTTCCTTCTCTCTCTTTGGCTCCTGTACCAGCTGCTCCGTAAAGCTGTCCTTGATTTCATCAAGGAATTTTACCTCACTAGCATGCCCCGATGTTACATTTACCCAATCAATATCAGGGTAATCGAAATCACCCATTATTATTGTATTGCCCAGTTTGATTGCGTCCTTAATTTTCTTTAAAATTTCTGCATCTGTCTGTTCATCCTGGCTAGGTGGACAGTAGTACACTCCTATCACTATCCTTTTCCCCTTTACACATGGAATTTCAATCCACAGTGATTCCAACAAGTGTTTTGTTTCCTGTAGAATTTTCAATCTATTTGATTCAAGGCTCTCGTTAATATACAATGCTACCCCTCCACCAATTTGATCCACCCTATCACTATGATATAATTTGTACCCCAGTATGACAGTGTCCCACTGGTTATCCTCCTTCCACCAGGTCTCAGAGATGCCTATTATATCTAATTTTTCATTTAGTTCAATATTTTCTAACTCTCCCGTCTTATTTCTTAGGCTCCTGGCATTCACATATAGACATTTCAAAGTATGTTTGTTGTTCCTATTTACATGATGCTTAGTACTTGACAGTATTAATTTGTCTGATTTTGATTTTTATTTAAGGACACCTGCCAGCTTATAATTGAAAAAGAAAAATGCCTATATTGCGACCCAAATCGGGAGACAGACGTTTATCTCACAAAAACGAATAAAGCGGTATAATCGAAAGCCGAATTTGGACGTTTTCAACTGCACTCCGTCGCGGATGCGGACAAAGTTGATGGGGGCGTGTCAAAGGCGTGGTGAAGGTGGAACTGGAGCGTGGTTATCGGCCGATCAGAGATAGGCGCCTTTTGCCGATAATGGAAAAAAAATATGCGTTTTTAGCGAGAATTTAGGGCACTTTTCCTGGACCCTGTTTTTCCACAAATAGGGCCCCCAAAAGTGCCCTAAATGACCAGATGAGCACTGGAGGGAGTCGGGGATGACCTCCCCTGACTCCCCCAGTGGTCACAAACCCCCTCCCACCACAAAAATATGCCGTTTCACAACTTTTTATGTTCACCCTCAAATGTCATACCCACCTCCCTGGCAGCAGTATGCAGGTCACTGGAGCAGTTATTAGGGGGTGCAGTGGACGTCAGGCAGATAGACCCAGGCCCATCCCCCCCCCACCTGTTACACTTGTGCTGGTAAATGGGAGCCCTCCACACCGCCCCCCAAACCCACTGTACCCACATGTAGGTGCCCCCCTTCACCCCTTAGGGCTAAAGTAATGGTGTAGACTTGTGGGCGGTGGGTTTTGAGGGGGATTTGGGGGGCTCAACACCCAAGGGAAGGGTGCTATGCACCTGGGAGCTCTTTTACCTTTTTTTTTGTTTTTGTAAAAGTGCCCTCTAGGGTGCCCGGTTGGTGTCCTGGCATGTGAGGGGGACCAGTGCACTACGAATCCTGGCCCCTCCCACGAACAAATGCCTTGGATTTATTCGTTTTTGAGCTAGGCGCTAACATGGACGTCTATTTTTTTCGAAAATACGGTTCGGTCTGCCCCTTCACGGACCCGTTCTCGGAGATAAATGCCCATGGAGATAGACGTTTTCATTCGATTATGCCCCTCCTGATCTACTACGGTCTCTTTTGCAACCTCACTATCAGGATACCCTATCTTTCCTGTTTTGGTGATATCTTTGAAAGATACCTTATCTCGAACCATTCGCTTTTGAGCAACTGTCAGCCTTCCCCCCATTTGTAGTTTAAAAGCTGCTCCATCTCCTTTTTAAATGCTAATATCAGCAGCCTGGTCCCACTCTGGGAATAGGCTCCCCCTTCCCCAGAATGTTGCCCAGTTCCTAACAAATCTAAAACCCTCCTCCCTGCACCATCGTCTCATCCACGCATTGAGACTCCGGTGCTCTGCCTGTCTCTTGGGCCCTAGAGGGTCTGGATTTGAGCTTTCTACCTAAGAGCCTAAATTTGGCTTCCAGAACCTTTCTCCCACATTGTCTTATGTCATTGGTACCCACACGTACCAAGACAGCCGGTTCCTCACCAGCACTATCTAAAATCCTATCTAGGTGACGCGTGAGGTCTGCCACCTTTGCACCAGGCAGGCAAGTCACAAGATGATCCTCACATCCACCAGCCACCCAAATATCTATATGCCTAATGATCGAATCACTAACTACAACAGCTGTCCTAACCTTTCCCTCCTGGGCAGCACTTAGAGACATATCCTCAGTGCAAGAGGATAGTACATCCCATGATGGGCAGGTCCTGGCTACAGGAGTACTTCCTACTTCACCAGGGCGATGCTCTCCTTCTATGAGACCTCCCTCCTCCAAGGTAGCACAGGGGCTACCAGACTGGAGGTTGGACTTCTCTACAACATCCCTGTAGGTCTTCTCTATGTACCTCTCTGTCTTCCTTAGCTCCACCAAGTCTGCTACTCTAGCCTCAATAGAACGGACACATTCTCTGAGAGCTAGGAGCTCTTTGCATCGGGCACACACATATGACATCTCACCAACTGGGAGATAATCATACATGTGACACTCAATGCAAAAGACTGGATAGCACCCCGCTCACTGCTGGACTGCTGACTCCATCTTTGTGTTTTTGAGTTTTTCAATAATTTAAAACTTGCTACAGTATTAAGGATATTAGCCTAATATAAAAGTGTATTTTACTTTATGTGGTATATTGTGTAATTTATTTAGTGTTTCCTTCTTAGATGGTAATGAAATGTTTTTAAAACTCTGTAAGAGCACTCCTTGCTTGTTACCCTAATTACAATAACTGACTATAAATGAAGAGTTGTCCTAGGGGTGGGCGGGTGTTGGGAAGGGTGGGTGGTAAGACTAAACTAGATCCTGCAGTGCCTGCTAGATTCTATCTGTTAATGCTGTGGTACAAAATTTTTAAAACTAAGTGGAAAAGACTATGGAGATTAGTTGATAAAATTTGCTTTTTATATTTTTATTTTGCTTATCACTAAACTACAATTTCTCCTTTAAACCCCAATCTTTAAGTTCCCAAAGCACAAAGCAAAATAGTGTTCACTTACCAGAGAAATGTCCTCTTCTCTTGGAACTTCTCAGAAAGTTGTTGTTGGTATGTTTTTGGACACTGTAGCTTTCTCATTTCCTGCTGCAAGGATGCCACCTCCTACAACAGAGAATCCAATGGAATCAGAAGCCTCTCTATCAGCTCTATCTGCCATTCTTGCAGTGCTAGTTTCCTATTCCTCTGGGCAAGGAGTTTCTCATGGTTCTAGGTCAGTTTCCACCTGGACAGTTCCCACTAGATAGTTCCCACCCACCAATTCCCATCTGGACAATTCCAAATGAACCAATTCCTACCATACCAGAGAGGATAAATCCCACCCATATCTCAAAATAAAACAAAACACACTAGGAGAAGTGGAGGGGCATTTTCGAAAGAAAAGTCCAAGTTGCGATTTGGATGTTTTTGTAAAACGTTCAAATTTGGGGGCAGGGAAACCCAAATTTTCGAAACAAGATGGACGTCCATCTTTCGTTTTGAAAATACCATCAGAGACGTCCAAATCCAAGGATGTCCTTAAATTTCGACATCCCTAGATTTGGAGGTCTCTAGACATGGACGTCTTTGACTTTTGGCGATTTTCGAAACCAAAGACATCCATGTCAAAAACATCCTAATGCAAGCCATTTAGATGTGGGAGGAGGCAGTATTCGTAGTGCACTGGTCCTCCAGACATGCAAGGACACCAACCGGGCACCCTAGGGTGCACTGCAGTGGACTTCATAAATTGCTCCCAGGAACATAGCTCCCTTACCTTGTGTGCTGAGCCCTCCAACCCCCCCCTCAAAAAAACCCCACTACCCCCAACTGTACACCACTACCATAGCCCTTACGGGTGAAGGGGGCACCTATATATGGGTCAGTGGGTTTGTGGTGGGTTTTGGAGAGCTCGCTGTTTTCTCCACAAATGTAACAGGGGACGGTATGGGCCTGGGTCCACCTGTCTGGTGCACTACAGTACCCATTAAAACTGCTCCGGGGACCTTCATGCGCTGAGATGGACCTGAGTATGACATCTGAGGCTGACACGAAATATTTTTTTTGAGGGTGGGAGGGGGTTAGTGACCACTGGGGGAGTAATGGGAGGTCATCTCAGATTCTCTCCAGTGGTCATCTGGTCATTTTTGGCACCTTTTTGTGTGCCTTATTTGTAATAAAAGCATGTCCGGGTGAAAACGTCCAAGTGCTCGTCAGGGATGCCCTTGTTTTTCTTGAGTATGGGTCAAAGACGTCTAAGTGTTAGGCATGCCCAAATCCCACCTTCAGTATGCCTCTGACACGCCCCCTTGAAATTTGGACGTCCTTGCGACGGACTGCAGTTGGAGACGTCCAAAATCGCATTTCGATTATACCAATTTGGACGTCTCCGGGAAAAGGACGCCCATCTTCCATTTTATGTCGAAAGATGGATGTCCTTCTCTTTTGAAAATGAGCCTGTTAATCTCTTTCACTTTTTCCTTTCAGATTGTTTGGAGGGGGGGGGGGAATGCCCCCAACTCCCCCCAAACATTACATTTTACACATCCCTTTCCCCTTCCAGACATGCAGTTCATGTGTGTGTGTGTGTGAGGGGGGGGGAGGAATTGTCCCTCACAGCCCCAAAACTATACCCTCACCAGTCTAAGCCCACTAGACACAGGAAAAAGGTTTTAAATGCTTCCAGGTTTCAACCTAATTCACGTTTAATGTGGGAGATATGTGTAAATGTCATAAATAAGTAATTAAATAAGTAGATAGAAACTCTGAATGCTGAGCACAACATGTGCTAGGTATCTCTATAATTAGCCCCTCAAAATGATAATCAATTACTACTCTACTTATGAAAAGTTATTCTGTTATTATACTTCTGTGTACATCCGTATGCTGCACAAACAAAACGGTGATCATGGCTGAGCGGCATGCTGTTTCCTGTTCTCAATCTAACTTCCTTGTTCCCTGTCAGTGACGCATCCGATCCTCTGTCAGCATCTGAAAGGATAGGGAGGGTGGGAAATGACTGGGAGAGGGGAATTACTGGGTGGGAATTGTCCGGGGGGGGGGGGGGGGGGGGAATTGCACAGTGTGGGAATTGTCTCGGGGGGGGGGGGGGGGGGGGAATTGGTGGGTGAGAACTGTCTGGTGGGAACTGTCCAGGTGGCTGCTCACAGGATACCATAAGAATACAATCCTACTTATGAGATCATAAGGGAAACGATTGCCTAAAATCTGTCATGATTCTGAAGAAGCAACACCTTCTGGGTGTCTCAAAATATAAACGGCTCTGTTTCTTGTCTCTTCTCTCTTTAGTTTCAGTTTTAGATATTTCTTTCCTGTTGCACTATTTTTTATATTTCTGTCATTTTACAGTTAATCCTGTTCAGAAGGAATGGATCCTAAGGAGCTTAGCCGAGATTGGGTGGCAGAGCCGGTGGCGGGAGGCGGGGATAGTGCTGGGAAGACTTATACAGTCTGTGCCAGAGCCGGTGGTGGGAGGCGGGGCTGGTGGTTGGGAGGCGGGGATAGTGCTGGGCAGACTTACACGGTCTGTGCCATGAAAAGGACAGGTACAAATCAAGGTAAGGTATACACAAAAAGTAGCACATATGAGTTTATCTTGTAGGGCAGACTGGATGGACCATGCAGGTCTTTTTCTGCAGTCATTTACTATGTTAAGAATATGCACCGTTGTTTGTGCCAATGTACCCTCTTTAAAGAAAACAAACCATATTTTTCTTGTACTGTGGCATGAGTCAATTCAAATAGTAGTGTGATGTATATACAGTATATGCACTGAAATCTATGTAGCAATTTTTATGTATGTTATTAATAGAGTTGGAGTGAAGGTGAGCTGTATAGGCTGTAGAAGCTGCAATAACTCTTTTATTTTATATCTATATTTATGAAACGCTTAAAGAATAGAATTTCCCTGTCAGAAATCAAATCTTTTTGGCAATAGCTGTAAGTGATTTTCAACATAGGCACCAACATTTCAAAATGATTGGGGGTACCAGACAGCAAATAAATTACCCATCCCTGGAGATATATGAAGGAGTTTGCTCAATATTGGGGGTGCTCAGCATCCACTGCACCCACAGGGATGGCTCCTACGATTTTCAATCTGTGTACTCTGGACATGACAGTCATACAACCAGGAAACAATCGGATAAATGGTCCTGTGACTTTAAGGTACAACCAGTCGGTGGGAGACAGCAGGCCTCAGTTACAGAACTGGGAGTGGGGAAATGGTACCAGAGCTGGAATAAGGCCGAGGAGACCACCAGCTACAAAATGAATCATGTACCTCTACATGATCTTTTAAATACAGGCCTGCCTTGTCATAGTAAAAGGTTAGTGTAGTACTGTATCTCTTGGGGATACCAAAAATTGTATGCTTGATGATCTTGAGTATGTGCTTCTCAATCTAGGAGCAATACATCTCTTAGTGCAACCTGATATGAGGTCTGCATAAAGGCAAGCCATTTGGCATTTGTCCATGAAGCCACCAAAACAAGAAGGTCTTTTTGAACACTTGCTTTAATGCAATAGGGAGGTAGCTTTAAGGAAGTAGAAAGGCTATTGATAGCTTAAAAAGCAAAATCTTACAGTTGAGAAAACTTGACTTGGCCAATCTGTCCATCATGCCAGTGTCTGATGATATTCAATCCATCTCTTAGTTGATGTTAGGAATCTGGAGATTAAACTAGACATAGACCTCAACTCAGAGGCACATATCACAATGGTTTTTAGAAGTGAATATGCTAAATTCACTGTGAAATTCCTGTGAGAACCAATTTCATTGTGAAATGTATCTCTATTGGCACTGTCTCATAGGGATAATTTCAAATAACAAGTGTTCAGACACTGAAGCTAAATACAGCAGTCTGCTCAGAAGGAAAAGCCTCAGATACTAATCAGGCAATTATTCTTGTGATCTCCAAGTAGCTTCAGTGTCTCTGTTCTGCTCCCAAAGTCATGGAGGCAGGGTATATTGTTATATACATATTTAGTATGAGTATTATTTGTATTCAATTGCATTGTCTATGTATAGATAGCACTATGTACTGGGGCTTTCCCCCTCCCTATAGTTTGCAGCCCTCCTTCTCTGCCCCTGTGGGCTGAGACAGCCCAGTCTTGCTAGCATGCTTTGTGATCAGCAGCTGTTCTAGGATAGGCACCTCCTTAAGCTACTATATTTCAATGAAGATTTTTCACCGCTTCCCCAAGTCATTCCCCATTATTTTCCATGAGTTTCTCTCCCTTATTCTCCTTTGAGTGTTACAGTTTTTCCTCTCAGCTGGGCTGAGGTTCTGGCCATCTCCTTGACTCTGGGATGGCTAGATACAGACTCTATGTGCAGAAGGCAACAATTTTCTTCTAAGCAACTGAACTGTAAGCTGGATTTTTTTTTTGTTTATTCTGAGTACTACAATAAAGAAGATTTGCTTAAGAATTGAGAGTCTACTGGTAAAGCTTCTACTTGTGGATGGTTTAGCACTTAGTCTTCATTCCTCGCACTATTAGACAGTCTCATAGGGGACCTGGCCATAGGAAGAATATGATCTGCGGAACCCATATAGCCTAGCATTTTGAGGAAATAGTGAACATGGCTATTCAGTTATTGAATATCTTGGTGGAAGGAAACTTTTCCTTCTGATTGAATAGGGTGTTCTTGAATTCCATCTGTAATGCTGGTATCAGATTGGAATTTTAACAGCTTATATATATTTTTTTAGATGCTTCAAAGCCTGCTGTAATATCAAATTTAAGGTCTCTACCATTCCCAAGTGTAAATAACTTTTGATTATGTAAATGTCAAAAACACAGAAAGAGATATAGGCTACATCTTCTGCAATGTGCAGCAACTCCTATTAGTTACTTTGGGAAGATGCATGAGGCTGAAGATGACTGGCCAAAGGCTCTGTATTAATGGTGAAGAGACTCTAAGATAAAATTGAGGAACTGTCTGTGCATTGATACACCATTATGGACTAGATTCTATATATCACGCCTAAAAATTGACACTGAAATGAAATACACCTAAGCATATTCTATAAAGTACGCATTAATTTAGGTGTACGTTATAGAATAAGCCTAAATTTCTGCATGGTTTATAGAATACGCCGAGTGCCCATCCACATGAATAATTTAGTGAGGGGTAGTTAGACCAAGTAAAACTTGGCATAAATCCCGACGCTTAAACTAGGTGCGGACTAGGTGTATTCTATAACAATGCACATAGATTTTAGAAATGCCCAAACCCACTCATTCCACGCCATGGCCACACCCCCTTTTCAATTATGTGACTTAGAATTTACGTGCATCACTGCCAATTAGTGTCAATAATTGCTTGTTAATTGGCAATTATTGGCACTGATTTATTTATTTATTTAGACATTTTTACCGCACATTATCCCAAACATACTCGAGTTAAATGTGGCTTACAAAACAGGCAAGGTTTACAATACTATAAACAAAATATCAAATAAGAGCAGAGTAGCACAAATAAGATACAATGATTAATGATTGGCTTGTTAACTAATTAAGCTGCATTCGCAAATACGAATATGACTGTATTTGTGCATGCAAATTAAGTCGTGCTATATACAATCCAGGGGAATATGGTCATATGCTTCTGAGATTCAGAGTGAAAAGCTAATTTCCTTTACCACAGGCAAGATCACGGTTAATACAATTATCTGAAAAAAACAGCAGGGCAGCTGATCCACAATATTCAATGTGGAAACAAACCAAACAGATCAATTGAAAATGCAAAACATTTTTATTGATGAAACATAAACCAAGATGATGCCTGACATAGGCCGTGTTTCGCCCACACAAGGGCTGCGTCAGGGGCTATGTGCTGTATGTTTGAGCGTACGCTGCCATCTTCTGGTGAGTGGTTGTTGTGATAGATATAGCTATGCATAGCTAATTTTATAGTGCTTTGCTGCTTTGTTATTTGCAACAGTGCTTGCCCTAAGAGGTGTATTGCACATTTATGGTCTTGCCCCATCCTTGGCCACCTTTAAATCTAGACTGAAAGCCCACCTCTTTAACATTGCTTTTGACTCGTAACCACTTGTAACCACTCGCCTCCACCTACCCTCCTCTCTTCCTTCCCGTTCACATTAATTGATTTGATTTGCTTACTTTATTTATTTTTTGTCTATTAGATTGTAAGCTCTTTGAGCAGGGACTGTCTTTCTTCTATGTTTGTGCAGCGCTGCGTATGCCTTGTAGCGCTATAGAAATGCTAAATAGTAGTAGTAGTAGTAGTAGTGATGAGTTTTATTTATACCACATAGCCCCTGACGCAGCCCTTGTGTGAGCAAAACATGGCCTGTGTCAGTCATTATCTTGGTTTGTGTTTGATCAATAAAGATCTGTTTGCATTTCCAATTGATCTGCTTGGTTTGTTTCCATAATACAATTATCTTGTGTGCTCTCAGATGGGGGGAATAGAAGTATTTGGAATACTAGCCACTCTTGCTCCTAGTAAGGCAGAAAACTCTTTCCCCAATAAGCTCTGATTTCATATATGAACACTATATTTTCCAACTGAGGGGGTGATGGAGGTTGAGGAATAGAGGAGTGATTCAGGATAATCATCAGAGACCTTAATCTGTAGCTCTCTCCAACAAAGCAGAGAACTATAATATTACTCAGGGCCACTGATCCACAAAGAGAGTTAGTTAAAAGTGACTTTTTATTTTGCTTTATGAACATATGGCCTCAATGTGAGACTGAGGACAGAGAGATTCTTACTGCAGACTATAACATCTTTAAGAGGAGCTTGGAACCCCCTGATAGTTGTTGCAGAGTCTACACTCACATTAGAGTGTCAGCAAAGTGGAACAGTAATCCTTTCTGGAAGCCACTGTGTCCTTCAATTTATTTCTGTAATCCTGGGTTTCACCTCCGGCTCAGCTCTCTCCCAGGGTCTCGCACCTCACTCAAGACCCACACAACCGATAATTCTGCACATACACTGCTCCCACTGTCTGGATCACTCAAGCTGGTCACAGGCCGGGGCTGGAATAAATTCAGTAGGCTGAGGGTACTCTTTCTTTGGGCACTCTCACTCAATAATTAGTCAGCAGTCTTAGGTTTAACTTCAGTATGCTTTACTAACAGTAACTTGAAAAGGACCGTTCATAACTTGACAACTTGGTCTGTACAATTCAGGGTGTTTTTCTCAGATGGTCAGCACAGCACTAAACAAATTCTTCATATGATATCAGGACATTCAAACTCCCGGTTCAGTTCTATCTTAAATCCCCTCTATTTAAAAACCAGAAACAAAGTTCTTATTAATCTCCTGTTGATTAAATTCTCAATTCATGATCATCTTCACGTAATTTCTTCAGTTACTCTCTCTACCATCCCGGAACAGGGGATATTCACACATGTAATGCAAGTCCTGTCAGATGTGAGGGCCGCCTGCTGCCACTTCTCCTACCTGGGGTGTATTGTCTCCCAAGCCCTCTTTGTCATTCCCAAGTCAGGAACACTCTGCAGGCACCCACTGCCCTGTGCCAGGGGCTTCCAATCACCGCACACCATACCCAGGACTTCTCTCTTGGTGCTACAGGTCTTGGCAGGGGTGGGCTAACAAAGACCAGAATTTTCTCCAAGCAATCTCCTTTATTAACTCCTGGCCCTGCCATCATGGGCTGGCCTTTGCTCTGATTCTCCTACTAGGCTGTCAATGTCAGCTCTGTCTTCTTAGTGACCACCCAGAAAATCCTCCCTCCTCCAACCTTATGCCAGAGCCCATTTTATTTGGGGAGGGGGGAAGGGGTCATACTTCCAAAAAGGTACCTCCTATATAAGGGGTTATTAGCTAATCTGTTATGTGAATCTTATATGAAGCACGATGCCTGTAACTAAAACCTTCTTTGCACACCAATGAATAGAACTGAAACCATCAAAATTATCATAAGCTTCCACATTCAGCTCCTGCTGATGCTAGACTTAGGAAGTCCCCTTGTTTAGTTGTATGGACCAAATCTGAGAATTTCTGTAGCGTCTTTTAGATAGATTACCTCTATGAAGCCCAATTTTGCATAGGGTAGAACAAAGGGACATTCAAGTCAGGAGTTTTAGAATTATCAAAGTATTTTACAAGAGGCTCGCTGAATATGTAGCCTTTTTAAAAATATCTGTAAGCACACTGGAAAAACATGGTGAAAATTTGAAACGTTTCCATAGACTGAAAACTAGTCAAGAAAAGTTAATAAAAGAAAAATGTTTGTTGTTTAATACATTTGTTAGGCTGTCCTTTAAAACAAGACATCAAAGTGGTGCAAAACTATAAATAGCACCTTAAATTATATTGTTTGTTCATCTCTATTTTTGTAAATTTAAGAGGAATAATACAACCATGCTATTCTAGATCATCTTAGAAAATGCCAACTCCCATAAAAATACAGCTTTTAGTGTATCTGGGTTTAAAAAAGGTTTTGACAAATTTCTGCAGTAAAAGTCCATAGTTTGCTATTGAGACAGACATGGGAAGCAACTGCTTGCCCTGGGATTTGTAGTATGGAGTGTTGCCAAGATTTAGATTTCTGCCAGGTACTTGTGACCTGGCTTGGCCACTGTTTGGAAAACAGGACACTGGGCTAGATGGACCATTGGTCTGACCCAGTATGGCTACTCCTATGTTCTTATTTTATGTACATGGAACAAATGTTTGTGAAGAAATACAGCCATTCTAAGGCATATCCTTAGAAATATCAACAACATAGTAACATAGTAACATAATAGATGACGGCAGATAAAGACCTGCATGGTCCATCCAGTCTGCCCAAGACAAACTCATATGTGTATACCTTACCTTTTCAGGGCACAGACTATATAAGTCTGCCCAGCAGTATTTCCCGCCTCCCAACCACCAGTCCCGCCTCCCATCACCGGCTCTGGTACAGACCGTATAAGTCTGCCCTCCCCTATCCTTGCTTCCCAACCACCACCCCCTCTTCCCCCCACCTGCTCCGCCACCCAATTTCAGCTAAGCTTCTGAGGATCCATTCCTTCGCTGACAACAAACAAAAACAACAACAAAAAAAGTGCTGGTGATATACAGAAGTTTAGTCACATTTAAGGAAAAGTATTTTCCACTGTTCCCTTGTAAAGATTTAGAAAACTAGAACAGCAGTGCTAAGGGATTATTCAAGTGTGTCTCATTACATCATTGCCAAAACATTTCTGGGCCAGAAGGCAATGTAATCAGTAGTGAAAGATTTTTTTTTCCTGAAACAAAGCTATTTCCTGATACCATTCACAATTGTATGTGAAGCCACATGATCTACCAGCTATTCACTGCTGCTCTGCTCCTTATAAGGCAAAAGTAGCTTCTTTACTGTTTATAACATTGTGATGACTAGAGAGATAAACAGCAAACTGTCCCTATGAGCCTTATACAGACATTGCACATTTCAACCTCTTGTGGGACTAAATTCCATTTGGTCGTAAATATTGACTCAGCAGTACATGCAGCTCTCTATTGCACTGCAAACGACTGGGCTGGAGATAATAGACTTAGTGAGGCTTATTTGCTTGTATTGTTGATCAATGATAAAAGATCTACAATTTTTTCTGCATTATCTTGGTTAATAGAACTGTCTGCTGTGGTCCCAACAATAGCTTTATTCATTCTGGTCTGTTGTGAATACATAAAAAGGAAAAAAAAAAGTATTTGATTAGAAATGGCAGCAGCTTGTCTTTGTTTACCACTCTACACGCTGCAAAAACCAGTGGGTGCTCATTTCAGTTAGTGTCCACAATGCATGTCACAAAGGATATTAAAATGGGTAATGTTAGTCTCTCTCTCTCTCTAGATCTACGGAGAGGGAGAGGTGCACTGGTTGCCAATCCAATGAGGAGCAGTTAAATCATTACATCTTTATGACATTGCCATCCAGTATTAAGTAGATAGAAACTAGGCGAAGAAACTTATTATGCACCAACAGTATGGAATGAGATCCTGCTAGAACCCTGCTTGGAAACAAATTGTGATTTTTATGGAAAACATTAAAGCGTGGATATTTTACCAGGTTTATGACTAAATGCCTGTTATAGACCACTGGTTTTATTGTGTATTGTGCTGTATCTATTAAGTTTTTATGATTGTTTTGCAACTGTATATTTATAATTTATGTGCATGCATATTTATTTTTAGTCCACCTTAAGTGTCTTATGAAAGGCAGAATATTAAGGTTGCTAAATAGAAGAAATATATTTATTTATATTAATTTTCTCCTAATGGAGGATTCAAGTGGATCTGTCTAGCAGGCTTCAAATATTTCTTTCTTTTTATATTTATACTGTTTTCTATAACCAAAGATAAGTGAAGTGGTCTACAGCAAATGCTGTACATAGGATGTTGGACTGAGGTACAATTGTTTTGGTGGTTTCACTGGATTTGACTTCTGGCCTTTGACTTGATTAACAATGAGCTGCTTCTTAGACATCTGGAATCTCTAGGGTTTGGTGGTTCAGTATTAAGGTGGTTTGCTTCTTTTTTTGTCTAAGCATTCTTGTGCAATGATAACCTCTTAGTAAGGTCAAAGACATACTTGTTGGAGTGTGAAGTGCCCTAGGGTTCAGTATTATCTCCTATACTTTTAAACATCTTTTGTAGCCCTTCATTAGCTGTATTACAGTTTGTTATTCTGAGAACGATTTGCTTCTGCTGGCAGAAACCTCAGTTCTTGATCTTGACTTGTCTAACTGCAGAAATGTCTGGATGCAGTGTCAGGCTGGGTTACTGATTATAGGTTGGTATTAACGAAGCAACAGCATATTGGCTTTCAGGGCATTTGGCCCATTCATCTTTACAACTTAGCCCCTCTGTTTACAAACCTCACTAGTGGCTGCTGGTGCTGTAATGCCGACACGACCCATTCACTTTGGGGTCCTTTTACTAACCTACAGTAAAAGGGGGCCTATGCTAGCATCAGTATGTGTTTTTGATACACGCTGGGACCCCCTTTTACTGCAGCGGGTAAAAGGCTGTCCATTTTTGGGAAAAAGAAATGGCTGTGTGGTAAGTGAACCACTTACCGCATGGTCATTTCGGTTGGGAGCTCTTACTGGCGAGTGGAGGAGTAGCCTAATGGTGTGAAGGAGGCTAATGGAGCCTAATGGAGTGGAAGAGTAGCCTAATTGGAGTGGAGGAATAGCTGGTAATTTGGTTCAATTCCCATGGAGTGGAGGAGTGGCCTAGTGGTTAGGGTGGTGGACTTTGGTCCTGAGGAACTGAGTTCAGTTCCCACTTCAGGCACAGGCAGCTCCTTGTGACTCTGGGCAAGTCACTTAACCCTCCATTGCCCCATGTAAGCCGCATTGAGCCTGCCATGAGTGGGAAAGCGCGGGGTACAAATGTAGCAAAAAATAAATTGCTGCTCCTTCAGAGCTTGGGCAAGTCACTTAGGGACCCTTTTACAAAGCGGCAGTAAGCCCAGTGTGGGCTTACTGCTCGCTCTTCCGGGATTACCGCCAGTCCAACGTGGCCACTGGCAGTAGTCCCACCCCAAGCGTGCGCCATTTTCCGTGGAAAAAAGAAAAACCCTGGAACGGCTTGTGCGACAGTAACCCAGCGGTAATCGGGCATCACCGCGTGCTGCCTGGTTAGCACCAGAGCCCTTATAACCACCTCAATGGGTGGCAGTAAGGGTTCCCCACTGTATGGCCACCATGGGCGTAGATTGGGGGGGGCGAGGGGGGGCATTGCCCCCCCAAACGAGTCTTCTTGAAGGAAGTCGCACCGGCGAACTGGCGGGGCTTAATTGTGTCTTCCTCGCTGGCGCTGCCTTGGTCCCTCCCTGCAGCAGTCTTATCTTCACCCGTACCGGTCGCCGTCAGCACTGCCATTCATTCTTCTCACAGGCAGCTCCGCTCCCGCTCCCCTTTGCCGCGTCCACTCCTCTCCGGCTCTCTCTCTGCACTTCCTGTTAAACAGGAAGTGCATCAGAGAGAGCCGGAGGATGCGGCAAAGGGGAGCGGGAGCGGAGCTGCCTGTGAGAAGAATGAATGGCAGCGCTGACGGCGACCGGTACATTCAGTCGTGGCATGGAGTAAGGAATGGTTAGTTTAGCCAAGTAATCTGGAGAGCTTTAAAAATAAGAAGCAAAACTTTGTAATGAATTTTTAATTCAACCGGAAGCCAGTTGAGCTTTTTGAAAAGGGGAGTAGCATGGTCTCTTTGTTTAGCTTTACATAATACCCAAGCCCCAGTGTTCTGAAGAATCTGTAAACTTTTTAACTCAGACTTGGTAACAGCTGTGTAGACTACATTACAGTAATCCAGCAGGGAACTGATTAAGGCGTGAAATAATGAGTGAAGAGAAGCAAAGTCTAAGAAGTCTGATTTTACAGAGAGCTAGAAAACTGGAACACAAACTGAAGAGATCTGTGAGGAAAAAGATAAACAGGAATGAATGGTAACACCAAGGTATTTAAAGTGTTCACTTATGAAGGGATGCTAAAAGGGGAACGAAGAGGAAGAAAGAGATAGATGTTGGGCCCAGGGTGCAAGAAAGGGAGATACTGAGAGTGATGTGGGCAGTGGGAGAGAAGAAGGAGGGAAGAGAGGTTGTACATGGGGATGGATGAGAGGAAGGGATAGATATACACTAGAGGGGAAAGAGAAAAAGAGGGAGATTGTGGATCCAGGGACAGAAGGGAGAAATGCTGGACAATTGGAGGGAGGGAAGAGAGAGAGAGAGGAAGAAATGCTGGACCACAGGGAAGGGGGGGGGGGGGGGGGGCTGGAAGATGCTGGGGTGTGTGTGGGTGTGGGTGTGTGTGTGTGGAAGGGACAGGGAGACATTAGGCTACAAGGGTGGGGAGGGGAGAAAGGGAGCAGGCGTGCTGGGCTAGAAGGTTGGAGGGAGGAAGATGCTGCAAATGGTGGAACTATTTGGGAGAGGCCAACGGGGAGGTGGGAAGGAAACAAATGAGAGGATGATAGTGATGGGAGGGGGCAGAAATGTGGTAATGGAGAGTTGATTAAATAAAGATGAAAGGAAATGGAAGGTTGGAGGAAGGACTGAGAAGAGGAATGGGGCAGCTAGTGGGTGAGAGAAGGAAATGGAATTTGATAGCTGAAAACTAAAAAGGAGAAGGATGAGGACGAGGGTGAAATTTAAGTGAACAGAGAGGCAGTAAACAAACAAAACAGAGAGGAAAGAGCTAAAAAAGAAATAATATGTCAAAGGTAGGTGTAGTGAAAGAATGGAATAAGACAGAAGAGAAGAGAAAAGACAAATGGACAGCAAGCAGTTGAAGGAGAATTAGCAGAAAGACAGGAAAAGAGGAAACTAGAACCAGCATGATGGAACAGTAAAATGTCCAGACAACAAAGGTACAAAAAAGTATTTTATTTTGAATCTATTAAATGGAATATCAAATGGAAAGAAGACACTGCATAAAACAGAAGACACTGGGACCAAAGCGAATAGAAAAACTAAATGATCAGACAGCAAAGGTAGAAAAAAGTATTTTATTCAGAATTTATTAATTGGAATATGTCAGCTTTTGGAAATGTGCATCTGTGAAATTTTGCATGTAAGTTTCAATTTTTCTGGTATTGCTGCATGCTGAGTCTGACTTCTTGAGTTAACTTTCCAGTTCAGTATTTTGCCTTCATATTTTTTGCTTTCTAGTTCCTTGTGTCATGTCTGTTGTGTCATGTGTTTTTCACGAGGTAGTGTATTGGTGTTTTAGAGCCTGGTGTAATTACAGTTCTGCCTTTTCATGCATAAGGTTGCAGCTCGTCCTGTCCTTGGAATTAGTGTTGTTATGGTTTAGTAAGGTTATGAGTGTGGTTTTACACAAGTTTGTGTATAGTGTATTGCAGTGGAGAGATTGTGTGTTGGCTTTACTGAGGTGGCTTATGCATTTCTAAGGTCAACACTTGCATGGTATGGGAAAGGGGGTGGGGAAATACTACTGGAGTGGAAGAGGGAGTGCTGGGTAAGGAGGAAAGAAGAAAGGGAGAAAGAGCTGGCTTGATATCTCATACATATTCATTATGGTTATTCCCCCAAAAAAGCCTGCTCTTTTTCCCTTCCTTCCTTCCTCCATATTAGCATATTCATTTGCATATGTATATATGCAAATAAATATGCTAATATGCTCCGCCCCATCCTTTGCCCCCCCAAATGAAACAGTCAAACTACGCCTATGATGGCCACACAGTAAGAGTTCTCTCACCATGTGGACATTTTTTGAAGGGCTTTTACTGGCTGCAGGAAAAACGGCCCTGGTGCATGGGAAAAAAGGCCCCTGCTGCTACTGCAGGGCCCTTTTTCCCGCAGCTTAGTAAAAGGACCCCTCCATCGTCCCAGGTACTAAAACTTAGATTGTGAGCTATCTAGGGACAGAAGTACCTGCATATAATATGTACAGTGCTGCTTATGTCTAGTAGTGCTATAGAAATGATTAGTAGTACATGCACTGAATCTGTGAATGTACTGTGGAAACCTATATGACCATGACAAAGGTTCTTCCAAAACATTTGTCCAGGTTGGGTCCTGTTGACATTTGGATATACTCTTCCATGAAGAACAATACAAAACAGCTGTCACCAAAGAGAGAGGAACATGGTTTAATTAAGTGCTTCTCAAGTCTGGGCCTGGAGTACTCCTAGGCAGTCAGGTTTTTAGGATACATCTAATGATTATGCATGAAAGAGATTTGCACGTAATAGAGGCAGTGTATGCCAATCAAGTTCATTGGGGATATCCTGAAAATCTGACTGGCAAGGGATACCCCAGGACTGGACTTGGAAATCACTGGTTTCATATAGCTACAAAGAATGGGGTCACAGTGCAACAGTGGCATAAGGGTATGGGACTATGGGACACTGTATCTGGAGAACCTTATGTGCCGAGACTCAAGTGGAACAAAAGGTTCTGGCAGTACCATATGACCTAGCTTAGCTGTACTTGGAAGGTGGCTGCCTTGACATGAGAGTGGTCCAGGAATGCCAGGGATTCCAAGATGGCCGCATGCATCTAGGGATGCTGAGGACCTCGCTTCTCATTACATTCAATATGCCAAAAAGACAAGGTAGGGCAGTAGTCCAAGCTTCCTCGCTGCCTACCTTATTACCTGCCGGTCCGATGGACCATTTTGTGAGGACTCCGGGACAGGGTCTGGAGTTTGGGAGCGGTCTCTTAGGAACCGCCAGGTTGTCGGAGGAATTATCGCCGTCTCCAGGGCTTGATGTAACGCTGAGCCCTGATCCACAGCAAACTAGCTCTCCCTCCGAGGGATCGATGGGGCCGTCGCCAGGGAGCAGAGCAGGCCCAGGATCGAGTGAAGCTCAGATGAGCCATCTTGAGAGGGAATTAGGGGGGCAGCAAGAACCCTCTAAGGTGAGCAGCCCTGTTACAACTGAAGCGGTCTTACGAGGCATGGAGTGTGGGAGGAATCCAGAATGTTTGGCGACTATCCAGCTCATTTTCGAAAGTGATCGCCGGCCATCTTCTGACACAAATCGGGAGATGGCCAGCGATCTTCTGAACCCGGCCAAATCGGTATAATCGAAAGCTGATTTTGGTCGGATTCAACTACTTTCCGTTGCGGAGCTGGCGAAACATCAAGGGGGCGTGTCGGTAGGGTAGTGAAGGCAGGATGGGGGTGAGACGGGGGCGTGCTCACGAGATGGCCAGCTTCACCCGATAATGGAAAAGAAAACCAGGCTTGACGAGCATTTTGCCAGCTTTACTTGGTTCCTTTTTTTTCACGACCAAGCTTCAAAAAGAAGCCCCAACTGACCAAATGACCATCGGATGGAATTGGGGATGACCTCCCCTTACTCCCCCAGTGGTCACCAACCCCCTCCCACCCCAAAAAAAACAAAAAACGTTTTTGCCAGCCTCTATGCCAGCCTCAAATGTCATACCCAGCTCCCTGATAGCCCTCCCAAACCCACTGTACCCACATGTAGGTGCCCCCTTCACCCCTTAGGGCTATGGTAATGATGTAGAGTTGTGGGGAGTGGGTTTTGGGGGGGATTTGGGGGTTAAACAACCAAGGTAAGGGAGCTATGCACCTGGGAGCTATTTTTATTTTTAATTTTAGAAGTGCCCCCTAGGGTGCCCGATTGGTGTCCTGGCATGTGAGGTGGGCCAGTGCACTACAAATGCTGGCTCCTCCCATGACCAAATGCCTTGGATTTGGCTGGGTTTGAGATGGCCGGCATTATTTTCCATTATGGCCGAAAACCGATGCCGGCCATCTCAAACCCAGCAAGCTCTGACATTTGGCCGGGCCCAACTGTATTAGCGTAGAAAAAGATGGCCGGCCATCTTTTTCGAAAATACAGTTGGCTCCGCCCACTTACGGCCCCGGCCCCGGAAATGGCCGCCGATAGAGATGAGCGATGCCGTTCGATTATGCCCCTCCACGCCTCCTGGAATATTGACAAAACTGGCAGAGGTAACCTTAGATTCATTGTGGGACTTAGTTTCTCAGCTGGCACAATCTTTTCTACAGCAGACGAACAGTGTGTTGCAAAAAATAACTATGATTAAACAGAAAGTGGAAAAAAATGATTCAGAAGTAAAATCTCTTTCTGAACAATTTGGAACTATGGAAAAATGCCTCAAATATGGGGAATATACAAACAGTAATGTTAAGAGATATCTCAAATCTGAGAGATAAAGCAGAATTGTAATATAACTATATGAGGAATCATAACCTCAGGTTTATAAATTTCCCAAGGGTAACAATGCTGAAGCCATTGGAAATGCTAAAACGTTATCTTCAAGAAATATTAGAAATACCTGAAGAAAATTTACTTCCATTTACTCAAGTATATTATATACCAAAAAGAGAATCTCAATAACAGCAACAAAATTCAATGGACGTTTCTGCCCTCTTGGAAACCTCGGAAACTAAATTAGCCACTGCGGCAACTTTAGTAGCCACAGTGGTTTCGTTACCTGATAGTGGCTTTTTCGAATGTTCTTCAAGAACAAAGAAAAATTGATTTGGGGTTTTAAAATACTTTTGTTTCCTGATGTTTCGAGGGAAACCCAGCATAGGCCGAAGCAATTTTTGATATTCAAACCTGCCGTTTTGCAGCTAGGAGGCACATTCTATCTGAGATTTCCTTGTAAATCGTAAGATATAATTCAGTTAAATATGTGTTCATGGAACCTTCCCACTTAACATTTTTTGTTGCTTCTAAAAGAGTTGAAGGAGCGTAATTGTTTAATTCTCTGTCTACTTAGGTGCTATTTTACCTTAAAAAAATTCTTTTTACCTTAATTTTCCTCCTTATTAGTGATCATAGAATCCAATATAATGTGGACTTGAGTGCCATTATATATGTTATACTAGCCGTTGAGCCCGTAAAAACGGGCCGATATTGGGGGTTTTCTTTCCCCCCCCGCGAGGTCGCCACCGCTCCCCCCCCTCGGAGTCGCCGCCGCCGCCACCCCTCCACCCGGCCCGGGCCCTCTCTTTGCTTCTGAACTTACACATCCATTTGCTGAACGCAGCAAGGCACATCAGCTGAGCTGCCGTGGGCCCTTCCTTCTCTGCCTGTGGCCCCGCCCTCCTGTGACGTAACGTCAGCGAGGGCGGGACACAGGCAGAGAAGGAAGGGGCAGCTCAGCTAATGTGCATTGCTGCGTTCGGCGAATGGATGTGTAAGTTCAGAAGGGAAGAGAGGGCCCGGGCCGGGTGGAGGGGTGGCGGCGACGCCTCTGAGTGGGGGGGGGGGGGCAGTAGCAACCTTGGCGGCGCAGTTTCCCTCTCTGTCCCGCCCCCCCTGTCATCACGTATTGACGTGGGGGCGGGACAGAGAGGGAAGTCTCTACTGCGCATTTGCGAGTGAGTCGGTCACTCGCCGTTTATATATTTGATTATTTTGATTGTTATAACACTTTTCTGGATCAAGTGTAAATCCTTGAAATATCGATTTAAATTTATAAATAAATAAATAAAAAAAGAGAGTGGTCCAGGTTCAAGCACTGATGGGCTATCAATGAAGAAAATCATATTGCAAACAGGTATTAGATTATTATCTCTTTGACTGCACCTTGAGTATTGTATTCAGTTCTGGTCGCCGTATCTCAAAAAGATATAGTGGAATTAGAAAAGGTTCAAAGAAGAGCGACCAGATTGATAAAGGGGATGGAACTCTGCTCGTATGAAGAAAGGCTAAGGAGGTTAAGGCTCTTCAGCTTGGAAAAGAGATGGATGAGGGGAGATATGGCTGATGTCTACAAAATCCTGAATGTTGTACAACGAGTAGAAGTAAATCAATTTTTTAATTATTCCAAAAGTACAAAGACTAGGGGACACTCAAAGGAGTTACATGGAAATACTTTTAAAACAAATAGGAGAACATATTTTTTCACTCAAGAAATAGTTGAGCTCTGGAACTTTTCGCCAGAGGATGTGGTAACAGCAGTTAATGTATCTGGGTTTAAAAAAGGTTTGAACTAGTTCCTGGAAGAAAAGTCCATAGTCTGCTATTGAGACAGACACGGGGAAGCAACTGCTTGCCCTGGGATTTATAGAATGGAATAGTGCCATGATTTGGGTTTCTGCCAGGTACTTGTGACCTGGCTTGGCCGTTGTTGGAAACAGGATAGTGGGCTAGATGGACCATTGGTCTGACCCAGTATGGTTACTCTTATGTTCTTATGCCACCCATTGAGATGGTGGTAAGGGCTCCGGTGCTAACCCGGTGGTAAATGGGCAGTGCATGGTTAAGTTCTGGTGCTACCAAAATAGGACATATTTTTGTAGCGCCAGAAATGGAGTGTGCTAGGGATGGGAACTATTTCCAGGCTCCTGTGGTAGCACGGTGGTAGCTCCAGACTGGCGTGCGGTAAGCCCAAGGTGAGCTTACCGCTGTTTAGTAAAAGGCCCCTTTGAGTGGGCTATGTCAGTATTGCCATGCGGCTTTGTAAACAGGGGGGGTAAGTTATTTGGTGAAATGCTACAGATTTAAAATTCTTTTAAATACTTATGGATTCTTATTGATTATCAATTGATGTTTCCTGGATGAAGCTAAATTGCATAGTTTGCTTCATGCACTGTTGATTTCACGTCTTAATTATGACAATGCAATGTATACAGATATATCTGCAGCTAATATGAAGAGGTTGCAGATGCTTTGGAATGCAGCCATATGTTTTTGGCTAATGCCCATATATTTGATAATCCCCCCCTTGTTTGTGAAGTACCGTTGGCTTCTGGTTAAATATGTGATCAAGTAAGCTACTGGATTTGGTCAATAAAGCTTTTTATGACCATGTCCCTTTGTATTTGGCATCAATGACTATTTCTTATGTCCGGGCAAGGGTGTTGAGATTTTTTAAATAATCATTGGATAGTCATTCTCTTTGTTGCTACAGTATGTAGGTCAGTGACTAGAGAGAGTGCCATTTTTTTTAGCTTGTGCCATGTTTATGGAATCATTCTCCTGTTTTATTGCAAGCCAAGTCCTTGCTGCTTAAATTTATTTGAGTTTATTAAAAACATATTTTTTAATCAATCCTTTGGAGGGTCGAGGATTTAGGGGCACTTGTGTGGTCTGTTTGGAAGTTTCTTCTAGGCCTACTTTTAGAATGTTTGTATAGATCTTTCCTATTGAAATGGAGTTCTTTTTTTTTTTTTTTGTAATTTTATATAGCTGCAAACTGCTGTGTCCTGCAGAAGCTAAGTATAGAAAATATTAATATAAATATATTCTGTACAATAAATGTATAAACAAACAAACAAAATGATGTAACCCTTGTTTGCTCAGAAAGCATTAGGCAGGTTATTTAAAGTGGTTTTTAGAACTGGTTTGTGGGGTCATGGCCGGGACCAGCAAGTACGAAGGCCAGAAGGCACAGTAAATATATTCATTCAGCACACTCCTTCCATCCAATAAATCACTCCAGGCTAGAAAATGCAGTTCCAACCAAAGGGTTTATGTAAACTTGAATGGAAAATACTCAGTTCTCAGGATAACTGTGTATAGTCATAAGTAAGATAAAGATATGTTCCACACTTACAGTACCTTTAGTAGTAGTAGTAGTAATAGCTCTGGTGAATCCTCTGCTTTGGAAAGAAGTTCTTTATCGAAAGTTCTTTACAGTCAGTGCTCTCTCTTTGGGCTCTAGTTTCTAGATAGGGCTGATTTGTGTTTGATGCTAACCTAGGGAGCTGGGCTCCTGAGCTTGTAGGTACACAGTCCTGGTAGTTAGCCCATTCCCCAATGGGCTTAGCTACTGGGGTTCTCTGTCCTGATGTTTCTCCATGATAGATGGTTTCCAAGGCTTATCTCCTCTGGAGAACACCCTAGAATCTGGCATTTATGGGCACACGTACACATTCATGTATATATGCTAGTATTCTAGTTAATTATATATGTATAAGGCACCCAAATGTTGGCACCTTCTTTATAGAATTACCTTGAGTGTGTCTTGTAGTATCAGATACTGGTGCATGAAGTACCATGAGACTGCCATAAGAGGTTGCAGCAGCCATTTTGAAGAGGCAGCCTTGCTGATCAGGAGCGAGTGGGCATGCTAGACCACCAGAGATCCGGCAGGTAGGAATCTTGTGATTGTCATTTTCTGAGATCTGGCTGGACAGGATTTGAGCAACACTGCAGCTAGCACTCCTGTGAAAATTCTGCACAGAATTCTGCACAGGAAAGACAGAATTCTGTGCACTTTGAGGAGGGGAATTCTGCATAAATTCTGCATTGTGCGCTACTGCACAATGCAGAATTTATGCAGAATTCCCCTCCTCAAGGTGCACAGAATTCTGTCTTTCCTGTGCAGAATTCTGTGCAGTCTGCTGAATGCCTTTGTTTCTGGCTGGCTCTCTCCCTTTTTGCCTATTTGTATAGGCACTACAGAGCAGCAAGATAGAGAAGCTGTTCTGTCTTCTCTGCCGCTTTGATCCCAGGCTGTTTCTTTAAGTCGCATGGCTGTACTGAGGCCCATGGGGCTCAAAGGAACTGTCAGGCACCAAACCGCAGAGAAGGAGGAAGCAGCCTGATGTGTGGCTGTGGAGCTCCTCTGTCTTGCCCTGCTGCTATTGGTGCTTATGCAGGTAGGCAGAGGGAGGGATGGGGGTGGGGTGGGGGGAGTGCCTGGATGGAGTGTGTGTAGGAGGGATGTTTAAAATGCTGAAAGCTCCTGCTACATATTTAAACACAGCTGGAGGCCCAGTTCAAACCCTTCACAGTTGGAGGCCCAGTTCAAACCCTTTTATATGGCTGGTTTATGACTGAATATTATTATTTTATTTACTGGAAAGCCTGAATATGTTGATCTGTGGAAGAATAAAATTAAATGGTAGATCAACAGACCTGAAAAAAGTGGATGAAATGTGTGTATATATGTTTGCGTGTGTGAGTGACGGTGTGTGTGTGTGTGTGTGTGTGTGGGGCTTCTAAAGGTAGATGGAGTGTGAGGGGGTTGAAACAAGGTAAACGGCATGGTGTGTACCATGGGGGAGGGGTGATGAAGAAAGATGGGGAAGAGGGCTAGAAAAATGTGTATGGGGAATGCGTGCACCTGGGGGGAATTCTGCACAAGAAAATTATACATAAAGCGCTGAATTCCCCCAGGAGTAAGTTAGGTTGTGTACACTGTGACTTTGGTTTTTTTTTTCCCCGAAACTTTATTGGTTTTTATACAAAAGGTAACAATAAAGAAGAAAGAAAGAAAATATGCATGGGATAGAACTTTAAATAATTGTGGTCATTATTGTGGTACACTGTGACTTTGGGGCTTGTCAGGAATAGGCCTATGTAAAGACTGCACCTGAATCCCAAGAAACTTAAATTGTAATTTACTGTACTTGTGAAGTAACAGGTTTCAGCATATGTTGTGTTAATAATATGTTTTTGTTTACTTTTAACCCTCTGGCTGGCCATGTTTGTGGAAGCTCCACACTCAAAACCTCGCTCATGCTACTACAAGTTTTATGAAAGAACCAGGAACGAGACAACTATTGAGATGAAGGTCAGGGAAGCCAGATAGCTGAACAATGATGAGACAAGCAGACTAGATGAGCCTAATGGTTTTTACCTGCTGTCATAGTCCAAGACAGTAGCAAGAATTGGGCTAGGAGACTGCAGTGTTACAGACCACCCTCCCTCCATTCTTTTCAGAGGTGATAAAACAAAGGTCAGAGAAAGAAACTAATTTCACAGCTGTATTATATTGATCTTATACATTAATGATCTCTTTTAAATTAAGACATTCTTATCTGTTGATAAATTGACCTTTCAATTCACTTCAGAAATCTTCAGTCCTTGCAGTTTTATGTTCATCTATTTTCTTCTCCGCTCACTTTCTCTGTTCCACATTTAAACAATTGTCACTGGATTCATTTTCCACTTTGCCCTCAGCAGGTCCTTTTACTATTTTGGCTCAATGTTGTTCTATAACACATCCTTAATTTCTCTCCTATCCACTAACTCCACCAAAATATAAATTGTAAGCCACTTTGAACCGAAACTTGTTTTTGGATAATAGTGGGATACAAGAATGCATAAGTAAGTAAGTAAGTAAGTAAATAAATAAAGAAAGAAAGAAAGAAAGAAAGAAAGAAATCAGTGCCATTTAGTACTCATTATTGCTTGTTAAGTGATGTTATCAGCGCTCATTAGCTTATTAAGCTTGCTAAGTTAGGCGCATTGTTATAGAATCCATGCCGATTTTGGCGTAGATCACTAGGCATGCTATATAGAATCTGGGGGTTAGCAGCTAACTGGTTATATTACGCAATATAACCGGCTATCTGCTAGTATTCAGCACATCACTGGCTAAGTTAGGTGGCCAAATTGGCCGCTGAAATAGGAGGCCTATATTTGGTCAGTTTAAACTTAATCAGTAAGCGCTGAACATTGACTTGGCCGGTTAAGTTTGAACGGGCCAAAAATAAAACGGATATTCAACGTTGGTCACCAGAAATGGTGCAGCATTGAATATCCGGTCTCACCGTCGACCACGGGAGTTAGCCGGGTTGCCTCCCACAGTCTGAATATCGGTTCCAATATCTTCATTTTTTGTTCACCAATTCTCATGTTCTGAGTCAGTTCAGCAATCTAGGGCAGTGGTTCTCAACATAGTCCTCTGGGCACCCTCATCCAGTTGGGTTTTCACGATAACCACAATGAATGTGCATGAGATAGATATATATACCAAGGAGGCAGTGCATGCAAACCTCTCGTATGCTTATTCATTGTGGATATCCTGAAAACCTGAATGGATGGGTGTGTCCTGAGGACTGAGCTGAGAACCATTGTTCTAGGGTATATGATCAGATTTCTGTCTTTCTTTTATGTCACTTTTCATGACAGTTTTAAGTCTGAATTTACCTTAAATCACTTCCTTGATGTTTTTCTTTATTGTATTGTAACTAAATTGATTTGTTGTACATGTTCTTTAATCTGCACTCTCTAGAGCAGTTTCATTAAATCAAAACATTTAAGAAAGGGGTTAGTAACCTTTTCTGGCTATGTGGCAAATATAAAACAAACACAAAAAAAATCAACATTTCTATGGTATCTGGAATAGCCTAGTATTTGTATTTGTTGACTCCGGAGTCTACCAACACCTCTCCGGCACCATGTAAGCCACATTGAGCCTGCAAACAGGTGGGAAAATGTGGGGTACAAATGTAACAAATAATAAATAAAAATAACCTTGATGAAAATTTGCCTTGGGAGAAAATCCTGTTGCTGTTTTTTGACCAAACACTACTCCCTTTACTGACTGTATTACTATGCGGACTCCGTAAGCATCAGAGGATCAGCCCAGCTGGTTTGTGAGTTTAGAAAATGCATCATACTACAATCAGCAGAGTGAGCAGCTGGTGAGCCAGCTGGTTTGTCATTGCAGGTTAAGTATGCCAGGGGTTGTCAGCTTCTGTTATAAGATGTATCAGTTGCTTAGATTTACTTAATTCTGCTTTGGAATTGTCTTCAAAATTAACAGATTTTAGTAGGCTAATTTGGGACTCTTTCTTTCATGATCTAAGCAGTTTATAAGTGGATGGGGGATTCTCCATGAAAAATGTTAGCAATCTAATCTTAAACTACACGTGTAGGGGAGTGGTTATATTTTGTTCCCTACTAATATGCAGTACATTACAACCTCTGAGAGTAACTCAACATCTGTTGGCAATAAGTGTTAGTGCTTCATAATATTACTGGCTCTAGTAGCAATAAGTTGCTTTAGGGCTACTTTATCCCTGTAAGTAAGAATGTATGAAGAAGTGTTTATGCACAATGTGTCTCCTTTCAGAAATATATGGGATTAGATGTGATAGTTTGATCATATAATAAGATTAAAAACTCCTGGAGAGAGAGAGAGAGCGAGAGAGAGAGAGAGAGAGAGAGAGAGAGAGAGAGGTTTTGTATTTTTGCTAGTTTTTCTGCCATTCCAGAGAGGGGTAAGGGTTCAAGCAACAGAGCATTTGGGCATATTGAAGTTGGTTCTTCGGTACCACATTGATCGAATGAAATTTAGGGTTTTTTGTTTTTCTATTTGCCTCTGTCCTGAGGAGGGGGTGAAGCTCAGTGCTGGAGCTTCTGGAATCCTTGACTGTAGATACCTAGGCCAAGAGGCTTGAGATTAAGCATTTCATAACTCAGAAACTCAGGGTCAGAGTTTCTGGCATGCTAAAGAAGTCAAAGCAAAGAAGAGAGAAAACAACCTGTGTTTTGAAGAGAGAGAATTTTAGTACTTCCCAAAGCCCTGTCTCACCATGAACGCAGCAGTAAACTCCACCTGTACTGGAGGCTCCCTGAGCAGTTCCAGATCTTCCTAGGGCATAGTATCACCCACACTACAGCCACACTGGAAGCAGCATCAGCATGCTATAAATTGAAATTTTATTACCCTTTGTTGCATGCACAAGAGTGCACGTAAGAAGCAGGTCCTGCTCCTTAATACGGTCTTTCATGAGCCCTGAATGCACCTTTCTGTCTTGTTCATTTTCCTTTATTTTACTATTTTAAGCCTGTTGTTATTGATTACAAACTTATTTATTTATTGGGATTTATTTACCACCTTTATGAAGAAATTCACCCGAGATGGTGTACAACAGGCACTGTTTAACATAAAACTTATAATGTTGTTAACTGCATAACAATAGTAAAATGACCAGATATAAACATAAATGCAATGATTGAGGTAAACTTGAAAACGGCGAACTGAAACCTGGTAATAGGACTACCATGAAACAGTATCAAAAATATACACATTTAACAGCACTGAAATTCATATAACAGAGATATAATACAATGTCAACATAATACTAATGAAACATCTACCCCCTGTTTACTAAGCTGCATAGCAATGCCGAAACAGTCCATTCAAGTGAATGGGCTGTATCGGCATTAGCGCACAGCAGCCGCTAGCACGGTTTAGTAAACATGGGGGCAAATAAGCATGCATTAGAACAATCAGCTAACAGAGATATGATGCTAATGCTTTTCTACAATACAGTTTATTATGTAGCAGAGGGGCCAAGTGCAGATATATAGATGGGGACAAGATGGGTGGTACAGAGTGAGTTGGGTTAAATAGATGGGTGGCTAAACTCAAGGCAAGTTCTTTGAATAGTTAAACAAGATATAAGGAAATGGTCTAAGTTGCGGTATGTGTAGCAAGCTAGTCCAGGTACAGAATGAGTGTATAGTCAGTCACCATCCCTGGGATTCTAGATATCATGCCAAGATTTCTGCGTGGAAATCGAAGTGTATTTCATAAC
Source organism: Microcaecilia unicolor (assembly GCF_901765095.1). Taxonomy (NCBI): domain Eukaryota; kingdom Metazoa; phylum Chordata; class Amphibia; order Gymnophiona; family Siphonopidae; genus Microcaecilia; species Microcaecilia unicolor. The sequence goes on from NC_044031.1 coordinate 87,909,950, forward strand.
AATGTGCATAACTTAATTAGTTTACAAGCTAATCAGTGTTGATAATTGGATATTAACAACCAATTTGCACTAATTGGCATTAATTAGAATTTACATGCACTACTTGCTAAGCATATTCTGTAATGTGATGTGCGTAAATATAAGTTGAAAAGTGGGCATGGTTATAGCTGTGAAATGGGCTCAGGTCATTGGAATTTCTAAAATCTATATGTGTTGTTGTACAATACACCCACACTGTGCCTAATTTAGGTGTCAGGATTTACACCAGGTATTATTTGGTGTAATGACCACAACTAAATTTAATCACATGGACTGGCGCTTGGTGTATTCTACAAACTGTGCAGAAATTTAGGCTTATTCTACATAGTACGCCTAAATTAAAGCATACTTTATAGAATACGCCTAAGAAAATTTTATTTTGGCGCCAAATTTTTAGGAGTGCTATATGGAATCTAGTCCCATATGCATTAAAGGCTTGGGAGAAAAGCCAGGCTTTCACCTGCTTTCTGAAATACAGGTAGTCTTGAGTTAGACGTAGCTTTTCTACAAGTAAGTTCCAGAGTGTTGGGGTTCCTGAGAATGCTTGCTGGGGATGTTCTACATCATGCAATTTCTTTTGATGAGGGTACAGATAGTGATGCTCCTTGAGAGGGCCTTAGAGGCCTCAAAGGTGTGTAAAGAGCTAACTTAGGGGCCCTTTTACCAAGCTGCGGGAAAAAGGGCCCTGCAGTAGCCGGGTTTTCCCCCCACATGCCAGGGACCTTTTACTGAAGTGGGTAAAAAGCCCCAAAAACAAAGGCACCCCAGCCAGTCAGGTTTTCAGGATATCCACAAAGAATATTCATGAGAGAGATTTGAATGCACTGCCTCCAGTGCATGCAAATTTCTTTCATGAATATTCATTCTGGATATCCTGAAAACCTGACTGGCAGGGGTGCCTCCAGGATCAGGTTTGGGAACCACTTTATTAGGAGATTTAAATTTGCCACTAGAACAAAATGCAGACTCCAGAGTCATTTGTTTTTAAAATGTATTAGACTCTTATAATCTCGAGTTACTATCACATGATATTACTCATGAAAAAGGCCATGCCTTGGATTTTATGATTTCTTATCCTACTCATCTCATTTCTAACCTTATGTGGTCTGTCGTTCCTTGGTCAGACCATTTAAAAGCAGATTTTATTTTTCATATAGCGATGATACCAATTTCTAAATCCCATTCTCAGCGCCTAGTTAAATCGAGGGCTTCAGAAAACATGCTTAAACTCAACTCTACCAAGATGAAGGTTCTTTGGTTTACCAATTGCCCACTAACTATTCCTACTTTAATACCTTTGGTAGATGGGAAAGGTTTAATGGTAGAGAAAGAATTTAGAGTGTTGGGAGTGATACTTGATTCTGCTCTTACTTATGATTCACAGATTAAAAGTTTGTGGAAGCGTCCTTTTTTTCACATGAGGCAACTGCGCTTATTGCGTTCATGTTTTTCAGCATCATACTTTGCTGTAATCATTCAGATGTTGGTGTTGTCCCATCTGGACTATTGTAATTCCTTGTATATTGTGCTAAATGCCAAGCTGCTAATCAAAATGCAGCTGATTCAAAATACAGCAGTACGTTTGATCTTTCGTTTGAGAAAATTTGATGGAATCGCCTCTTACTACCAAAAGATCCATTGGTTTCCTGTAAAGGCATGCATTGTTTTCAAATCAGTTTGTTTGATGTTTCAAGTTTTATATGGTAATATGTCTATTTTACTCATTCAAACATTTCCTTTTTTTACATTTTGTTTATTAATTTCAATTTTAATATCAAGCAAACACTTGTACAGAAAAGTAGTTAAATACAGAATTACTTCTATTAAGAAGCATATCAAGGAAAAAAGAAAATAATTTCATTGAGGATCATTATACATTTTCGTTTTAACATACTCAAGTCCACTATATATGATTCAAGATTTAGAAAAGTGGAGAAAGAGAAATATAACATAAGTAATCAAAATAAATCTGTAGATACAAGAGAGTATATATTTTTTCAAGACTTTTGGTTCTCATTTTCAATTCTCTTGGTAACCAAAAATTCAGTGAGCTGCACAGGTTCAAAGAAAATATATTTTGTTGAATGAAATCTAACTAGACATTTGCAGGGGTAATGTAGAAAAAAGGATGCTCCCTTCTGTAACACTCCCGGTCTACTTAGAAGAAACTGACGTCTTCTTTTTTGGGTCTCTTTTGTCACGTCCGGAAAGAGCCTTACTTTTAATCCAAAAAATTCCTTATTCCTGTTTTTGAAAAAAAGTCTCATCATCCACGCTTTGTCAGGCGATAAGATGATAGTAGGCATCTGTGTAGAAGAAATAACCATTTATGAATCAGAAGATTCTAGAAGTGCAGATACATCCAAAGGGGAGTCTGAGCTCTCTTGAATTCCTGTCGATTTAACAGGTAAATAATATATCTGTGAAAACGGAGGTATTGATTCTTCAGGAATCTGAAGTATCTCTTTTATATACCTTATTAACATTTCTTTAGGCTAAGTTGTTTTGACTCATTCAAACATTTCCTAATATGTACTTTCTTCTTCCAGATTATGTAATTACTTTCTACTGAAATTTCCATCAATCTAGGAAATTCATCTTAAATGTCAGCTCGAGGCATTGTTTTCATATCGTGTAAGCTCCATTTGGACCACTCTTCCCCTGAAAATTCAATCTGAGACAAATTATATGAATTTATGTAAAAAAACTTAAGAATTTTTTGTTTGACATATTCAAATTTGTACCATTTGTATTTATTTCACTGTAATTCCTCATATTGTTTGAGTTACTCTTTTGTTAACTGCCTCGAACCTCTCATTGGGACTAGTGCGATCTACAAATTCATGCTTACATTAGGATTATAACGTGGCCGTGCAGGGGGGAGCCCCTACCGCCACCCATTAAGATGGTGTTAATGGCTCCTGTGGCAACCGAGCAGCATGTGGCGATGCCTGAGTACCACTGGGTTACCATCATGCTATGGTAGCCTTTTTGGGCCAGTGGTAGTCCAGGAATAGTGCATGGTAAGCCCGCATGGGGCTTACTGCTGCTCTGTAAGAGAGCCCCTTATTCCTTAAGTACTCTGGCCCATGTTGTTTGATGACCTTGAAAATCAAATGAGTTTTAGATTTAGTCCTGTAAGGTACTGGTAGCCAGTGTAGGTTTTGCAGGAAGAGTGTGATGTGGTCATGCTCCTTGCAGCCTTCTATGTGCTACAGCATTCTGAATTAGTTGGTGCTAATGAAAACTCTTTTTGGTTTGACCAGTGTACAGGGCATTACAGTAGTCTAGTTGTAATGTTATCATGGCATACACCACTGTAGTCAGACATGTCTTTTCAAAACAAGAAGAGAGATTTCTTATCTGCTGTAGGTGATTAGAGACAACTTTTAAAGGCTGTTTGACTTTGCGGGATCAGAGTGAATGATGAGTCTAGCAGTATCCCAAGATTCCTGACCTGTGATTTTAGGGGGGAGTTCATACTTCCCAAAAAGTATTTTGAAGTCAGGTATTTGTCCACTGGTACTGGATGCCCAAAGAATCTCTTGTTTCGCTTGAGTTCAGAGTTTGTTGTTGTTTTTTGCCCATTCCTGAGTTGCAGTTAGACAGACAGTCAGTTTACTCAAAGTTTTGGTTCAATGAGAATGAGTAGAAACGTAGAAACATAGAAAAATTTAGGCAGATAAAGACCATATGGCCTATCCAGTCTTCCTATCCATGACATCTACTCTCCATTTGACTCCCTTAGAGATCCTATGTACTTGTCCCAAGTTCGATTGAATTCAGATACTGTTTTTGTCTCAACCACTTCCACTGGGAGGTCTTTCCACAAATTCAGAACCCTTTCCATAGTGCACATCATCATCATAGATATAGAATTTTGTGTCCATTGACTGAAACAGCTCAACCAGAGGCTTGAGGTAGATATTAAATAAAATGGGAGACAGTAAGGATCCCTGTGGCACCCCACATTTCAGTGTCCAAGGTAATGATGTGCTGTTGCTGAATAGAACTGATTGTTGTCTGTTTAACAAATAGGATTTGAACCATGTAAATACTGTACCACTGATATATGTTTCCGCTAACCTTGTAAGCATGATATTATGATCCATTATGTCAAAAGCTGCTGAGAAATCCAGCAACAATAGTTTCAAGGCACATTCCCTGCACAGTTTCTGTGCAGATCATCAAGAAGGGACACAAGAACTGTCTACGTTGCATACCCAGGTCTGAAGCTAGATTGGCAATCTGGCTTAGTCACACTCATCATCAATTCACGATTAAATCAACAATGAATGTGATATTACATACTTTATCACGAGTGTTTCTTTGGCGTTTCTTGGACATAGCCCGCCCTTTATATATATTGAAGTAATTCCATAAATGGGCACCTTGTGCATCTGGGGGACCAGATTCCATTAAGAATACTAGTATAACCCAGTATCAGTGTGCCTTTCATGAAGGCATGTAGGCAAGGGAGGAGTGGCCTAATGGCTAATGCAGTGGGCTTTGATCCTGGCAACCTGGGTTCAATTCCCACTGCAGCTCCCTCTGACCTTGGGCAAGTCACCTAACCCTCCATTGTCCCATATACAAAACGTAAGATTGTGAGCCCTCTAGGGACAGAGAAAGTACCTGCATACAATGTGTACAGCGCTGCGCGTATCTAGTAGCACTATAAAAATGATTAGTAGTAGTAGTAGCATTTCCAGTTACACCAGCTATAGACCCAGTGTAACTGCGGGCACCCAGTACAGTAAGGATATGACCAATATACTGTATATCCTGTACGTTGTGCACAGAAGTGACGACCTTTCCATGCTCTGCCCATGTGAACATCTCTTACATTTATGCACAATGCCATTTATGTGCACTCTTATGGAATAGTGCATTGGTGTTATGCTGCCATTTAAAGTGTACACTTTCCTGGAAATGCAAGTTTTCTGCTCATTTTTGTATTCAAGTGGCACGGAAATGTGAGTGCCTTGTTATAGAATAGTCTCCAGTATGGCTTGTGCTAGTATAGAAACAGGATTATTCTTAGACATCTTGAAAGAAGCTACTGGTGCCTGCTTTTAAAGGATGTGAAGGGAACTCCTCTAGACACAAGTAATTATCACTCAATCACCATTCTGCCCTCTCTGTCCAAAGTGACAGAAAACGCTACGGCAAATCAGCTATCTGACTTCTAAGAAAATATACATCCTTGACCAACAGGCTTCATCCTTGACCCACCGTAGCACTGAGACCACATTGATAGACCCCATAAGTAATATCAGGATAAATTTAGAATCTAATTTCCATAGATTTGTCTGCAGCATTTGATCTAGTCAATCGTTCATTACTAGTTCAACGGTTGTGCAAACAAGGAGTAGCGATCCAGCACTAGGTTGGTTTCAGTCTTATTTGGAAAACAGGTCTTTTAAGGTGAATTGGAAAGGATCTTTCTTCCAGACATTCTCTGTCATGTGGGGGTCCCACAGTTTTATTGCCCATGTTGTTTATTATTATTTTGGCACCCTGTGCAATGTTTTTATTACAGTTGTTAGGCATTACATCTGTTTTTAAAAAATATGCAGATGATATTCACAGTTATTATTGACTCTGGGTTCCAATGATTCCGAAATCATAGAAGAAATCTGTCATAAACTGATGGATTACTGAACATAAAAGTTAATCCAGCAAAAATGGAGACACTCTTCCTTTTTAGATATATTATGGAATCTTGTATAGGGAAACCACACTTTTAGGGTCCCTCAATCCATGTGAAGTGCTCAACTAAAATACTAGGGGTTATTATAGATGGCTATCTGAATTTCTATTTGCATATATTGAGCATGGTAAAGAACTGTTTTCATATGCTGAGATTAATTTGTTCAGTCCAGGGAATCCTTGACCACAAATCTCTTCTCTTTCTTACATATGCATTTGTCAAAACTAAATAGAATTATTGTAATGTGTTCTATAAAGGATTTACCTTTTCTTCTGCCCATCACTTTGGACAGAAAGGGCAGAATGTGAATGAGTGATCATTTCTGGTGTCTAGAGGAGTTCCCTTTACATCTATTAAAAGCAGGCAAAATCATTCAACCATGTTACCCCACTTTTGATGGAAGAAAATTGCATGCCTGTTGTGTAATGATCTGCACTTAGAATTTTATCAATAATGCACAGGAACATTTATACTGGTCAACCTACTATTTTAGCTAGTTTATCAATCTCATACATACCAAATGTGTTTGCTGCAGTTTTAACAGCAAAATAGGTTAGTGGTCAATCACATACTATAGTAAGGCTTGAAACTACTAAATACTTGGTGTTTGGGGTAATTGCTCAACGCCTTCTTTGATTGAAATAGACCGATAAGAAATTTTAAAGACCTATTATTATACTCATGCTGTTGTAGACTAGGAAGGCATTATGATATTTTGTCTTGGACCTGGAGTACCATGGGAGTACCTAGGAAATTTGTTTTCTTTTAACAAAACTTCATGAGAGCTGAATGTTGTACTGGCAGGCTGTAACTGTCTCTAAGTGTAAGACCCGTTACTTTGATGTATGTATGTTTGCTTGTTTTAGTTGATTGTATGTTACCTTGATGTTGTTGTCTTCCTTGTGGTGTGCTGAGTTTTTATCTGATGTATTGTGCTTATAATTCCAGAATGTTATTTTATTTTTATTCTAACACACAACTTTCATTTGTTGATTTTAAATGGTAAACCACTTAGTTATTGAATGATATGTATGTTAAATATGGAAAAACAAAACCTTGAAATGAGTCTGTTCCCTACATATTCCTCCAAGAGGTTCGATGCACCAGAAGAAAAGAAAAGAAGAACTCATTGAGTCACGATCAAGGAGGAGAAGAAAAGAGGAGGTGTTAGTGGGGATCCAACATGATGATTTGGTAGTTTAGCCTCCTTTAAGCTCCTGTGATTGATTTTACTGCAGTTTTTTTTCTTGCATTTACAGGAGTAGATGCCAAAATGCAAAAGAAGAATTCAGGATACCTTCTCCCACATTACAGTATAGCCTTGGACCTGGTTAATTATCTATCGTGGACTTCATGGAAGCTTTACCATAACTGTGAGCAGCTGTTGCATTGGCTCAGTGGACTATAGGATCTTTAGTTTTGTCTTCTGGAGAGGGAGAGGGAGAGCTGACTGCAGAGAATCTTGTGAAATGAGGAAGCTGGTGAAGCATAACCCTCATGTAGCAACAGACTATTTGCGCCTCGGGAAATGAATCAGGGTGTTGGTGGAGAACAGTGTCCTGAAGATTTCTGCTGAAGAGCAAGAAGGAAAGGAATCAAAAAGAGAAAGTGCTTTGGGGATAGTTTAATAGTTAGTGTAGCAAGCTTTGATCCTGGCAACCTGGGTTCAATTCTCACTGCAGCTCCTTGTGACCTTGGGCAAGTCACTTAACCCTCCATTGCCCCAGGTACAAAAACTTTGATTGTGAGCCCTCTAGGGACAGAGAAAGTACCTCTATATAGGGCTAGATTCTATATATATGGTGCCTAAACAATCCACATGGAACTAAGTGTGTTCTAATAAAGCTTAGGTACGGTATATAGAATACACTTAGTTGATACCTTAGCACCTAAATCTATGCACGTGCATTTACACCAATAAAAACCTGGTGTAAGTCCTTGTGCATAGATTTAGGTGCACTGACCCATATTCTATAATTACGCCTGGAAATTTTGGAACGCCCATAAATATGCACATAAACACGCCTCTTTTAAGCTACGGGCATTTATCTTGAACTTGAGTCTTTCTGCTATGAGAAGCCAGTGCAGTTTGTTTAGATGAGTTGAAACACTAGTGTATCTATTCAATCTGTATATTAGTCTTTCAGCTGTATTCTGTATGATTTGCTGATTTTTCTGATATTGACACTTAATACCAAGAAACAGAATGTTACAGTAATCCAAGAGAGGTAAAACTAACATTTGGACCAGTAGTGTGAAGGCTTTTCGGTTGAAGAATGGTCTGACTAGACATAGCTGTCTCATTTTGAATAGTGTTTTCTTCCATAGGTGATTAATATGGGAAGAGAAGGTGAGTGAAGAATCAAGCAAAACCCCTAAAACTCTGTTTTCAGATTCAAGTGTAAGCTGTGATCATTGGATAGAGATATTGATGATAGGACCTCAACTCCCTGATTTCAGAACCACAAGACCTTGGTTTTTTGTACATTCAGTTTCAGTTTATTGGTCAGGGCCCAGGGGCTAACTGCAGTCATACCATTTGCTACAGACTGAGTTGGATCTTTGATGCTGTTACTGGTAAGAGAAGCAGGATGTAGTTCATTTATCCTTTATCATTAGGATAAAGGATTTGAAAATACAATGAGACAGAATAATAGAATTCAGTTATATCATGGGAGCAAATAGATGAATATGTCTGAAATATTTAACAAATTTGAGGTTAGCATATATACCCAACTGGGCATTTAAAAGTTTGTCCTTTAATGATGCCACATGTTCAGAAATCATAGCCATAAGTATAGGCAGTTATTCAAAGATTATCATGTGCACACACCAGAACAGACATCCGTCACATTGCAAAAGTAAACAACTTCTACAGAGCACATCCAAAATTTTATTTTTATTTTCTTATTTCTATCTTCCAAAATTTCAGACAGCAGATGTACAGATCAGCAGGACACAAAGCACTCCAAAACAAGTAAAGTCAGAAACAACACCAGGGCCGGCGCAACCTGGTAAGCATGGCAAGCATGGCTGGGCGGGGGGGGGGGGGGGGGGGGGAGTTGACCTCTGAAGGGCACCACAAGTCATGCTTACAGCCACCGGTCCCCACCTGCCCACTCTCAGCTTCCCGACAGCCCTCTTTTTTTTTTCCTGCCGCCCTGCGTTTAAATATGTTTTATTTGACCTCAAAGTCAAAGTAGCAGTGGCAGCAAGTCTGGCAACAGTGAAAGAAGCAGGTTCACCTCAAGCATTCCCTTCCCTCTCAGTGTCCTGCATTCCTCTGATGTAATTTTCTGTTTCCGTGAGGGTGGGACACTGTGAGGGAAGGGAAGGCTCAAGGCGAGCCTGCTTCTTTCACTGCTGCTGCCGCTGCCACTTTGACTTTGAGGTAAAACAGATTTAAATGCAGGGTGGCAGGAATAAAAAGAGGGCTGTTGTGGGAGAAGATTGTGGGCAGGTGGGAGGCTGGGGTTGGAACTGGACCTAGCAGCAGCTAAGAAGCGGGCTAGGCTGGAACTCAGGGGATGAAAAGGGGGGGGCAGGTGGGGCTAGGGCAAATTGCTGGACATGGATGGGAGGGCAGGGGAGGGAGGAGAATCACTGGACATGGGAGGAGAGGGTAGAGGAGAATCGCTGGACAAGGATGGGAGGGAAGAGAGGATAATTGCTGGACATGGATGGAGGGGCAGGGGAGTTAGGAGAATTGCTGGACATGGATGAGGGGAGGACAGGGCAGAGAGGAAAGGAGAGTTGCTGGATATGGATGGATGGATGGAGGGAGGGCAGGAGAAATGTTGGACATGGATGGAGAGGAGAAAAGACATAGGAAGGAGATACACATGGATGGAGGGGAGGGAAGACAGAGGAAGGAGATGCACATGGATGGAGGGAAAGGGAGAGAGGAGAAATGTTGGACATGGATGGAGGGGATGGCAGGGGTGAGAGAAGAATCACTCAACATGGATGGAGGGGAGGGCAGGGAAGAGAGGAGAAATGCTGGACATAGATGGAGGGAAGAGAAAACAAAGGAAGGATATGCACATGAATGGAGGGGAAAGGAGAGAGGAGAAATGCTGGACATGGATGGAGGGAAGGGAAAACAAGGGAAGGAGATGCACATAGATGGAGGGGAGGGGAAAGAGGAGAAATGCTGGAAATGGATGGAGCGGGGAGAGGAAAAGTGCTAGACATGGATGGAGGAGAGGGAAGAGAGAGAGGAAGGAGATGCATACTGATGGAGATGAGGGAAAGGGAAGAAAGGAGAAAAACTACACATGGATGGAGAAAATAGGCAAAAGCTGGATCCACTCTATACCTCCTCCAGTCAAGTCTGTGGAGGACCCAGCTTTTACTTATGGATATAGGGGAAGAAATGAAAAAGAAAGGAGGAAAGTAAAGAAATAAGTGGAAAGGAAGCCCTGGAAATGGAGTTAGGAGAACAGATAGAGAGCAGCATAATCAGATACTGGGACCAACATAATCAGAAAAACAAAGCCACCAGACAACAAAGGTAGAAAAAAATCATTTTATTTTCATTTTAGTGTTTGGAATATGTCCAATTTGAGAATTTACATCTGCTGTCTTATTTTGCAATGTATAGCAATGTGTTTCTTTCTGGGTTTCTGGTATTGTGCTGCATGCAGAGTCTAGCTTCTTAGGATTTCAGGTTAATTTTTGAAGAATTTGAAGAGGGGCTATCTCTGTTCTGCATGTGTAACTGCAAGGCCAAGTGTCTGAATAGGGATCTGTTTGTTAGGTTCTGAGATTTTGATAACATATTGTGTTTCAGATTTGGCAAGACTATTCTCCTAGTTCCTGGTCTGTATGCTAATTTTGTTTGTGTAACCTTGGGTATATTGGATCTGTAACTGTTTACAGAAATTATTTATGATGAAAAAAACATTGTTATTTTTCTTCTATACTGGTATAATATTTTCAATGATGCCTGTTTATATGCGTCATGGCTGGTAAAAGAAGTGTGGCTACTGTGGGTGTGGCTACTGTAGGGGTGGAGCCATAGTGATCCCACCCCTAAGGTTACGTATAATAAGTACCAGTACCTTTTTCCTATAAGAAAAGCACTGCGGGCAGGTGACTAGTAGTGGAGGAGTTTGTGTTGCTCTCACTGAGGGGAGGGGAGAAAGAAGGTGCTAGATGGGGGGGAGGGGAGGGGTTGGGAGGAGAAAGGAGAGAGAAGAGATGCTAGATGGGCAGGGGGTGCTAACTAATAGGTTGCAGGGGGGGGGGGGGTGCCAGAAACCATAGCACCGGCCCTGAACAACAAAGTTTATATCTAATTGTTCAACCACCCTTAGGATTCACCTTTGGGTTTAAAAAGCAAAACCATGTGCATGTAAGGTCTGGATAAACAAATTAAAACAATCAAAGTTAAAAACAAATGGCCATAATATGTGATATGTAGTGGCAATCATGAAACAATGATGGAATATTCACATAGCAGGCAGTCTGAGCCAACAGATTTATTTTCCATTGAACATAATTAATTTTGTATGAACTTGACGGCTAATAGTGTGCTGAACTAGACAATGTTAGCACATTTGGACTGACTCTGGACTTCTACATGAAGGTAGCTCTGCACTCATTATTCAATTTCTGTCTTTTAAAATAGTAGTAATTAAACATATCAAGTGCATTTTTATAATATGCCACTGCAATCCACAAAACAAAAGGAGCAAGTTCCCCATGCCATCTTTTTCTTTTTATGTAGGCAGAGGGAAAAAAATAAATGCTACAAGGTTTCAACCTAATTCATGTTTAATGTGTTACATAAATGTCATAAATAAATAAATAAATAAATAAATAAATAAATAAATAAATATAAACTTTAATGTTGAGCAGCTGATTCTCATATCATGATGTCTTTTTTACTGGCCCTTTACAGGAGAAAAAAAATCTCTGCACAAATATAACAATGCTAGTGTGTCCCTATAACCAGCCCTTCCAAATGACACACTGATTACGATTTACAACAAATTACTACTCACCTATGAAAAGCTATTCCATTATTATACTTCCTCTGTGTACATCCATATGCTGAACAAGCTGGCATGTTTGAAAATATATGTGAGATTAAATAAAATTGCTACTAACAATAAAGAACGACACCATGGATGCAGCAGCTCATAGGTTCGTTTGCTTGGTTTTGAGTGTACGCAGGGAAGGGAAAACACAGACTAACCTAAGTGGCTTCAACTTTTTGATGTCGTTCTCTCTCCTGCTCTCAATCAATCCTTCTTGACTTCACTCCATCAAGGTGGGATTACTAGTTTGCAAGAATCATGCTGTCTGCTCTGTTGCTGACAAGGGAAGAGACCAGCTGGATCAAAGGTAAAATAGCAAGTTGGTAGGGCAGGGGCCAGGCTGGGGATTCAGTGAATCCCTTGAAGGCCCTGATCGCATGCCACTGAGCACCACAGTTCACAGAACTTACTAGTTTCTCCAAAGTTTAAGTTGTCTCACTGTATATAGTTTGAATAGGTGATCTGACAAGTAGCAGATACTTAAAGATACTCGTGCATACAGTTTCACTCCCAGAGTCCTGACAAAATTGAATAAAAAAGGATTTAAAAAAAATCCAGAAAAGCAGGAAGCAGTTTCTTGCCATGTGCCAGGAGGTACTTGCGTTCAGTGCTAAATTTCTAGTTAATTTTGCATGTAAGGTACTGTTTAGCTGAAAATAAGTCTTATATTTTTGAACCTGCTCAGTCACAATATAGTTTAATGGTTGGAGCCATGGATTGAGAACCATGAGCCTGAGAATTAATTTTATCTTTTGTGATTATTTTTTAAAATTGTGAGCCCTCCAGGGACAGAAAAATACCTGTCATACTTGAATGTGCATTGCTTCAATAGCCTTCAAGATACAGGTTTCTTACACACTCAAGTATTGTAGCTAGTTGATATTCAAAATGCTTTAAGTGGGCAGGAGCTTCTCCTGCCTGCTTAAATTGCTTACCACTGCCTAACCCCCAAGGGATCCAGGTTCAAATCCCACTCCATCTGTTTGTGACCCTCAGTAATGGAACCACATAACCATTATCCGGTTCACAAGAGCATAAATTTGAAATGAAAGTGCTTTACTTATAGACATGTAACCTCAGCTTGGTCAACAGCTCATCTGGATCTCACCTCAAGGATCCATAACAGCATGAGAGGGGCTAGGATCCATAATCATCTTCAGGTCGGGGCTCAGGCTAGGGCTGAAGCCAGAGCTACCTCCAGTAGGCCAAAGAGACATCATACTCACAACTATATCTGGGAATTCAAATAATCCACACCACACCAGAGATCTACATAAAAAATATGCTGGCATTACTGAAAAGTCAAAAGAAATAAACAAATATATAACAGGATCCAGAAACGCTCACAAGAGGGTTTAACTTTGTACATATTTACAGATATTTTTGGATGTCATTATTAATTCCTCAATCCTCTGCTCATTCTACAGAGTTCTATTTAAACTGTCACAAAGACCCTCCCATACCTCAAATGCTCCCTCACCTATTATCGTAAGACCCCCTTATCCCTTTTTCCTCATCCCAGGGTCTCATGGTTTTCCTTGTGCCCCACCATTCTTTCATTCTTTTCACGAGAACAGGGCTCTCATCTTCTGCTCCCAATCCTGGGTTGTCCTCTCTATCCAGAATCCAGGATATCACCACCATGACATCCCCTCACTTTGCAGGTTAGGGATATATTTCTGCCACTTCTGCTTTGAAGCAAAAGTCTGATTTAGCTCTCTCTCCCTTAACATTTCATTTGCTTTCTTAGCTGACACTGCACACTGAGCAGAGGGCTTCAAACTATCATCAAACAATTCCAAGCAATTATTCTGTGATTTGGGTGGAGAGGGAGAAGTCTTAGATCCGGGGAAATATGTGATTACAAAATTAAACCACCTTTCCTTTGCATTCCTAATGTGTTTCACACGTCCCTGGTTAAGCCAGCATATGACTCTTGGGTTGGATAGCTATTTCCAGAGCTTGTAATGGTAGATGGGAATCTAGAATATAAGATTCAGAGTAATGGGGCAAGTTACAGTATCTATTCATTGGTAGGGTTATGGATCAGAAGAAAGATCTTGGATAGATAATCCTGGTGTTCATTTTGGCTGACTTCTTTCCCAATTCCGTAAGTGTCATCGCTCCAAACCTGGCCCAGGAGGTATTGGGGCTCCTATGGGGTGATAGATGGATGGGGGTACAGTTATGCACTTGTATCCCAAAAGGCTGGTCCCACTCAAAAAGTGAACCCTGGCCTCTTTCTGCCCTTTAAACTGTCACTAGTTTCAGAATGGTGATCTGGCATATCCTGATTGGTCCACTATGAATGCCCCTGCTCTGATTTGTTCCTGTAGTATGCATCTCTGCTGATTGGCATATTGTGCTCAACCCAAAAGGAAAGGAGATTGTTATAAATAAAGAAGTGTGTTGTTGGTGTCTGGTGTTACTGAGAGTGGAATCAGCTTTTATATGGACAACACCAAATTCCTTGAAACTTTTTCATTTTGTAATTTCTCTACTATATCTTTGATGCCATATACAGTATCTTCTTTTTCTGCCAGACTGTTTTTTTTTCTTATTTTTGTTTAAGTCTACATTGTAATTCTCTCTATCCTCATCACTACATTACCCTATTCCCCATTGCTCCTGTCTGAACCTTGCAGTAAACATTGATCTTTCTCTCTCCCTCTCAAATTGTATTAATTCTCGGTGACAAGTCTGTAGCTTTCAGATTCTTGACCTTTTCAAAATATGTCCCTTTTCACTAAGCATGCTTTAAAATGATTAGCTCGGGCACTCATTCTTCATCTCAACTTTTGCAGTTTTCCATTGTTTTTTTCTTTTTGTCTTCTCTCTAAAACTTTGCAATTGATTTCAAATCTTTCTTTATGACTTGCTTTTCGAACCATCTCGGTTTTCATATGTATCTCCACTATTGCAAGATCTCTGCAGAAAGAATTGAAATTACCAGAACTTAGATGGGATGTACAGAGTAAAAATGTTTGCTTTGTTTTTAGTTTGTTTAGGTTTTTTCCTAATTTTCAGATTTTTCTTTTACTGAAGTGCACTAAAATCTGGGCTTAACATATTGTAACCCAGCATTTTACTGCAAGCTAAGCCCAAAATTAATATGGCACCATTTGGCGGTGTGCCCTCTATTTTTTTATTTTAGGTTGTGCATTAATGTAATCATTATCATGCAGTGCCTGCAGTACATTAACATAGGACCACTTACTGCCTCCTAAGTGCTCCGGTGGTAACTCTGCATTAGCCAGTTAGCATGTGCTAAGTATAACATGCTAGCTTGCTAATATTTCCATGCCCACTCTGTGCTCATACAATAATATACTATCTGTGTCTTACATATCGCTCAATATTCTGTAAAGGATTCACGGAGACTTATATATTACAGAAACTCTTTACACAAAAGAGTATTATAAATTGTTATAGCCACAAATTAAAAATGCTAGATACATATCTTACTTCATTCGTTTACTAAAAGCAAAACATCTGAAATTAATAGTCAAACAAATAAGTCTTTAAAAGTTTATGGCAAAGAGAATATGATAACGCTTGTTTAATATCTATAGGTAGCAAATTCCAAAGCCTTGCTCCCTAGACTGAGAATAGACTTTCATTAATAGACTTGAAACGCAAGATTTTGATTGAGGGATAACCCAAGCATAAGGTTCTGGAAAAACAAAGGTTATGACCATGAGAGGATATTACAAGCAATTCCTTGATACCATCAGAGTTTAAACCATAGAAAGGTAAATCTTATCCCAGTTGTACATGCCATGATAACATCAAGACTGGATTACTGCAATGCACTATACCAGTGATGGCGAACCTTTCAGAAACCAAGTGCCCAAACAGCAACCCAAAATCTAATTATTTATCGCAAAGTGCTCATTATGGGCGGGGCCACCACACAAGACTCCACCCCTATGATAGTCACACCCCTTACACCAGCCATGGCGCATATAAACAGACATCATTGAAAATATTATACTAGTATAGGAGAAAAAAATAACATGATTTTTTTCTATTATAAACCATTTCTGTAAGCTGTTACAGCTCCAGTATACCCAGTGCAAACTCAGACAGCAGATGTAAATTCTCAAATTGGACATATTCCAAACACTAAAATGAAAATAAACACTATTACTAAATAGAACAGTGTAGAAAAATGAGTGCAAAATTCAGAGTTTACCTGGGCCGACGATTTTCACCCAAAAGGACTGCATGCACTTGGATCCATCACTTATCCCCCCTGCCCCCCCCCCCATTAGAGGCCTTTCCTCTTGGATCCAGCACTCATCCACCTCCACTATTGCTGCATCTACCTGAATTCACCACTGTTTTTACTCAGAAGGGCTGTTTCCTCCTGGATCCAGCACAGTTTTCTTCCAGAATGGCCGCGTTCCCCAGGATCCAGCCCCCCCCCCCCCCCACTGAGCTGCATCCTCCTGGATCTAGCAGTCATTCCCCTAAGAGGCCCTAGCACCCTGGATCCAGCACTATGTTCTCCCAGAAGGGCTAAATTCAGAGTTTACCTGGGCCGACGATACCGGTGGCTCGGCAGGGGTGGAGTACAGCAGTTGAAGCAAAAGGCGGGAATCGAGGAGCGATGGCTGTGTGCTGGCGATCAGAGTGCCGCAGGGGGAGGAAGACGCGACGCCATGACATGGGAGGAGCCTTACAGGAGACGACGCAGGGGCGAGGCAGCGAATGCAGGGGAATTGGAAGGTACGCGCCGGCGACACCCCCCTTTGAGAGCCGAACAGCCAATGCAGTGCTGCGATTCCTTGTTTGTTTATTTGTTTTTTCTTTTTGTAGCCACAAAGGATGAAGGGAAATTGGCTGGGCGCACATGCCAACAGAGAGGGCTCTGTGTGCCCTCTCTGGCACGCGTGCCATAGGTTCGCCATCACCGCACTATACAATGGTCTGACTACAAAGGGCTTGCACCTGCTCCAGTTGATTCAGAATGCAGCAGCAAGACTCATAGAAGGTTGCAAGCAACGTGACCACATCACACCATTTTTGCAAAAACTTCATTGGCTACCAGTACAATGCAGGGCTAAATTTAAAACTCTATGTCTGATCTTCAAGGCCCTGAAAGGAAATGGCCCTGAGTACCTGAAAAATAGGATGATCCTCCACACACTGCCAAGGACACTAAGGTCCTTCCAAGGATTTTCACAAACCACACCCTCTCCAAAAGACATTACACGATGTGATACTCGCAAGTGAGCCTTCTCCGGAGTAGCCCCCATACTCTGGAATCCACTGCCTGAAAGGCTGCGCATAACACAAGACTATCTCTACTTGAGGAAGCTGGTGAAAGCTTGGCTCTTCAACCAGGCCTTTAATGGAAGAAGTAACTAACTTATTAGTCTCACCTCACACACACAAGGAGTGACTTGGGCTGCACATACTGCAGCAGGACTTGTTTATCCACTCCTACCCTAAATGAGATAATATTTAACCATCTCTCTGACCTCATGTACAACTTTCTTTAAATCAATCACCTTACTTTTTTTTTGTTGTTGTTACATTTGTACCCCACGCTTTCCCACTCATGGCAGGCTCAATGCGGCTTACATGGGGAAATGGAGGATTAAGTGACTTGCCCAGAGTCACAAGGAGCTGCCTGTGCCTGAAGTGGGAATCAAACTCAGTTCCTCAGTTCCCCAGGACCAAAGTCCACCACCCTAACCACTAGGCCACTCCTCCACTCCTCTTCCTACTTTCTTACCTATCTTTATGTTACATCTTTGCTTTACCCTTCATTATCAATTATAATGTTCAATTACGTATTGTGTTGACATTGTAAGTAGCATACCATCAGGCTTATTTTCGAAAGAGAAGGGTGCCCATCTTCCGACGCAAATCGGGAAATGGGCATCCTTCTCTCAGGGTCACCCAAATCGGCATAATCGAAAGCCGATTTTGGGCACCCTCAACTGCTTTCTGTCACGGGAACGATCAAAGTTCCCGGGGGCGTGTCAGCAGCGTAGTGAAGGCGGGACTGGTGCATGCTTAAGAGATGGGCGTCCTTGGCCGATAATGGAAAAAAGAAGGGCGTCCCTGACGAGCAATTCACCGACTTTACTTGGTCCATTTTTTCTTGCGACCAAGCCTCAAAAAGGTGCCTGAACTGACCAGATGACCACCGGAGGGAATCGGGGATGATCTCCCTTTACTCCCCCAGTGGTCACCAACCCCCTCCCACCCTCAAAAAAAAAACTTCAACATTATTTTTTGCCAGCCTCATACAGCTCCATGACAGCAGTATGCAGGTCCCTGGAGCAGTTTTAGTGGGTGCAGTGCACTTCAGGCAGGCAGACCCAGGCCCATCCCCCATACCTGTTACACTTGTGGTGGTAAATGTGAGCCCTTCAAAACCCACCAGAAACCCACTGTATCCACATGTAGGTGCCCCCTTCACCTGTAAGGGCTATGGTAGTGGTGTACAGTTGTTGGGAGTGGGTTTTGTGGGGGTTTGGGGGGCTCAGCACACAAGGTAAGGGAGCTATACACCTGGGAGCAATTTCTGAAGTCCACTGCAGTGCCCCCTAGGGTGCCTGGTTGGTGTCCTGGCATGTGAGGGGGATCAGTGCACTACGAATGCTGGCTCCTCCCTCGACCAAATGGCTTGGATTTGGTCATTTCTGAGATGGGCATCCTCGTTTTCTATTATCGCCGAAAACCGGGGCCGACCATCTCTAAGGACGACCTAAATGTTGAGATTTGGGCGTTCCCAACCGTATTATCAAAATGAAAGATGGATGCCCATCTTGTTTCGATAATACGTTTTCCCCCGCCCCTTCACCGAGCCGTCCTGCGAGGACGGCCCCATGAAAACTTGGGCGCCCGTTTCGATTATGCCTCTCCATGCCATACTTGTATTGTTTTTGAATATTTTTACTGCTGTAATTGCCTATTGTTCATGTCTGACCTATGCTTACTGTACACCGCCTTGAGTGAATTCCTTCAAAAAGGCGATAAATAAATCCTAATAAATAAATAAATAATTTAAAACTGGATATGCTTTTGGACTGTCAACCAGTGGAGATCTATTAGAATAGGGGAAACCCTATCAAATTTACCCAAACCAAAGATTAATCTCCCTGCTGTATTTTGTAATAGCTGCAGACGTTTCTGCAACCCAGCTGAAACGTTGTATAGAGTTACAATAATCCAACTGGGGAAGCAGTACCACCTGAACTATAGGTCTGAAACAACGAGGATCTCAGTGCTCATAATTGCCTAAGCCTCAAATTTGTTTTTCTACTAAGAGCCATGACCACCAGAGAAAATGTGTTTTAACTTCCACACAACCGTTTGTTACCGCAAGCGACCCTTGGTCTTTTCCCAGTGTGGCATTACTTATGCACGATAAGTGCTTGACGCCCTTTAGTAAAAGGTCCCCATAGTTTGCAAACAAACACATCATTATTGTTCCATCTTTTCCCTTCTACTTATTTTTCTGGAAGCTTTGAGTATTCTGATATGTTCCATCCAATCCCTTTATCCATATTCCAAATATAAAAAAGCAATATCATTGAAACTTTCAAATATTTATGCTGCATCAGTAAAATAATGCAAGGCATAATTTTCTATCCAAAAAGATTTGAGGGCAGGAGACCATGATGCAAAGTTGGTAGGAGAAAGACTCAGAAGAAACATGATGGTAATACATGGCTGGAATTACCCTCAGCAGAAGTGATGGAAACAAATTCTGGGATAAAATTTGTAAATGCTTGGGAAAGATATAAAAGGCAATAGAAAAAAATGGTTGAAAGCTTGGTTAAAAGACTGGAGGCACCACCTATTAGCCAATGCATTTAGGGAAACAAGAATAGGACATCCTCCTTTTTTAAGGGTTCCTTTTACTAAGGTGCGCTGAAAATGGCCTGCAGTAGTGCAGATGCGTGTTTTGGGCGCACGTAGAATTATTTTTTAGCACACCTACAAAAAATGCCTTTTTTTTGCCGAAAAAAGGAAGTGCGACAAAATGAAAATTGCTGCACGTCCATTTTGGGTCTGAGACCTTACCATAAGCCATTGACCTAGCGGTAAGGTCTCACGTGGTAACCAGGCAGTAATGGTCTACGCGTGTCAAATGCCACTTGATGCGCATAGCTGGCACGCACCAGAAAATAAAAAAAATATTTTTCAGACGCATGTAGCAGATCGCCAAAATTGAAATTACCGCAAGAGCCACACGGTAACCGGGCGGTAACTCCAATTTGGCGCGCGTTGGGCGGTATAGGCGCCTAAGTGGCTTAGTAAATAGGCCCCTAAGTTTGACAGTAAGTCTCCTGGAATCTTCTCCCCTGGATAATACACCACTGAGCTCCACACCCTACTCTGCCAATACTGACATGTTATCATTGGGAAAGCAAATAAAATCTAATGAAGAAGTACTGAGTCCTTACAGTAGCATAACATAATGATGACTGGCCATCAAGTCTGCCCAGAGAGTGGGTGGCAGACTTGGCCTCTTCTAGCACAAGTGGGCCCTCATCACCTCAGACCAGTGGGTACTAGAGGTATTTCTGTGGAATTATGCTCTGGAGTTTGCCCATACAATTTCAGATGCCTTTATGGAATCCCCATGTTGGTCTCTTCTCAAACATCAGACAGTTAGTCATCTATTCAGCTTAAGGATGTAAGTTAGATTGCATATCTCCACTTTTCTATCAGTGCCATTGGCTGTCTGTGCACTTTTACTTTCAATTTAAGATTCTCATGCTCATATGTATAATGAAATACTGTTAAAAACTATACTATCTGCCCTCTTTATTGATCCTATATAAGCTAGCCCGTCAACTCCGCTCTTCAAATCGATCTTTTTGTTCAATTCCCTCATTAACCCAAGCTCAACTAGACTCTATTCATCATTTTGCATTTTTCTTTTTGGCACCAACATTATGGATCTCTGCAAAAAGTCTTCATGTGCCTAACTATCTTGAGCTAAGTTCAAAGCTGCTTTCAAAATGTATTTGTTCGGTTTTGCTTTTCCTATGTAAGAAATGTGCCTAGTGGGTTCGAACATTACAGGGGTTTGCACCTAGTTCTTATGTTGTTTCTTCTGTGTTCTATATGCTAAAATTGGTGTTACTTTTATTATTATTATTTGTTAAATTTGTATCCCACATTTTACCACCTATTTGCAGGCTCAATGTGGCTTACACAGTACCGTAACGGCGTTTGCCAGTTCCGGTATGAACAAATGCAAGGTGGTATTGTGGTAGAATAAGGTACTAGTCTGGTATATGCATGGGTGAACTAGAGAGGAAGTTAGAGAGGAAGAAGAAAAGTTAGGATGTGTCCATTACTCGTTTTGGTTTCATTAAGTCGCAGGTAACCAAGTTTTTATGTTGGGTCAGTGGGATAAGCCTTACTGAACAAGTTTGTTTTTAGTGCTTTCCTGAAATTTAGGTGGTCAAGCGTGGTTTTTATTGCTTTTGGCAATGCATTCCATAGTTGTGTGCTTAGGTAGGAAAAGCTGGATGGATAAGTTGATTTGTATTTGAGTCCTTTGCTGCTTGGGTAGTGGAGGTTTAGGTATGATTGTGCTGTCAGATCTATGAGGTCTGTATCTGCAGTTAGGCGCTAGAATGCTATTTAACTGTTCAGTGGCCATGTCTGGCTAATTAAATAGCTTTGAATATCTCGGGAGACGGTGTTTAAGATGCATAATAACAAATTGTGGTGTACTAGATCAAAAGCATTTCACAAATCATATTGTGAAATATGTGCTTGTTTTCCAGAAGCCAACAAAAATCTGAGCTCTGTTACTAGGGTTCCTAATACGGGCTCTGTACTATAGCTACTATGAATCCAGATTGTGAATAATGACAAATATCAAATTTGACCAAAAATTAAGTTAATTGTATGACATCCAAGTTCTCCATAAGTTTCACGAGAAAGGGAATTGATGCCTCTGATCTATAATTAGTTACACTACCTATGGAGGCCATTGGATTCTAGGAGTGAGAACTATCTCGCCTAATAATGAAGGAAATCTCACTTCCTTACTGCCCCCATGGTCCAGCATCTCTCTCTCTCTCTCTCTTTCCTCCCTATATCCCTCATGTTGTCCAGCATATCTCCCTCCCTTCCTTCTGCCCCCAGGTTCAGCATCTTTCCCTGTCTCTTTTATCCTTCCCTCCCTCCCATTATCCAACTTCTCTCCCTCATCTCCACACCCAGATCAAACATGTCTTCATCTCTCTTCCCTCCCTTCCTCCTATTCAGCATTTCTTCTTCCCTTCCCTCCATGCCTGGGTCTAACATCTTTCCCTCTCTCTTCCCTCCTTCCCTGCCCCTGTGGCCCAACATCTCTCCTTTTCTCTGTCCTCCCTGCCCCTGTGGTCCAAACTCTATCCCCCCTCTCTTTTCTCCTTCCCCACCCTTGTGGTCCAACATCTTTCCCTTTCTCTTCCCTGCATCTCTGTCTCCCTGCCCCTGTAGTCCAGCATCTATCCCTCTTTCTTCACTTCCTCCCTCCCACTCCCCCGTATCTCTCCCTCCTTCCCTCTCACCTCTGACCCAAATTATCTCTCTCTTTCATTCATCTGTCTGGTGTGCCCCAATTGAAAAAAGGTTTGAGAATTATTGCCCTAAAGCCTCAGCAGCATTAAGAAATAAAAACAATATGGAGCTCTTTCCAAATTTCTACCCAATTGTACTGCAAGAAAACATCACTCATTGGCCTTCAGTCTCACTCATTTTGGTTGTGAATCTCACTCTTTGAGATGGGTCACCCTTGGCCTCCTCTCTCTTTCTCCACTTACATGCTCACCACAGTACTTACATCATGCTAAAGACAGTGTGTGTGAGAAAGAAGAGAAAGGGAAATGGTGGTTGTGTGTGTATGTTTGAGAAAGCGAGGGAGAGGGATATGGTAGTTGAGTGTGTGTGAATGAGTGAATGGGGCAGAGAAAGAGGGACATGGTGGCTGTATGTGTATGAAGTGTATGTTTGTTTGAGAAACTGAAGCAGAGAGAGAGAGAGAGAGAGAGAGAGAGAGAGAGAGAGAGCACTTGTGACTTGTATTGGCCAACTTCTGGAAACAGGATACTGGACTTGATGGACCTTCAGTTTATCCCAGTATGGCAACACTTATGTTATTAAGGCAGGGGCTCTGTGTGTGTGTGTGTGTGTGTGTGAAAATGGGGCACAAACAGGAACATGGTGACAACGTGTGTCTGTTTCAGAAAGTGGGGCAGAGGGAGAGGCATAGTAACTGAATGTGTACGTGTATTTGAGATAGTAGGGGACAGAGACATGGAGGGGCATTTTCGAAAAGGTTGTCCAAGTTGTGGTTTGGACGTCCTTGCAAAACGGTGAAATCCAGGGGCGGGGAAACCCGTATTTTCGAAACAAGGTGGACGTCCATCTTTCATTTTGAAAATACCATCAGAGACGTCCAAATCTTTAAATTTGGACGTCCCTAGATCTGGTTGTCCCTAGACGTGGACGTTTCTGACTTTCGGTGGTTTTCGAAACTAAAGACGTCCATGTCAAAAACGTCCTATAGCAAGCCATTTGGGCATGGGAGGAGCCAGCATTTGTAGTACACTGGTCCCCCTGACAGGGCCGTGCCTAGGGTCTCTGGCGCCCCCCTGCAGACTATCAGTTGGCGCCCCCACCCCCTCCGTCTAGCAGAGCAGGAACAGAAGGGAGCAGGCAAGTAAGCTGGACCTCAGGAAAAAAATAGCACTGTATGTATCCCTCATTGATAAGTCTCTGACTCTAAAGTTTAGCAATTTCATTAAAGCAAAATGTATTTTCATAACACTTCAAAGATTTCCAACTCAAAATAGGAATGCTAATTCAAAATGTGAGCAAAGTCCTCTTAGTTTCCAAAGATTCTTTTTCTAATCTCCTTTGCACCAAAGGATATAATTCAGATCAAACATTTGTCTCTGATCAACTATCTCAGATCAAATATTTATTTCAGATTAAATATTAAGGTTTCCTTGCTTACAGTCACTTAAATCTACCTAGCCTTTATATAGCTTATAGGATTTAAACACTCTTAAATTGAAATTCACCCTTTTCTATTCTTCATAAACTTCAAGTAATCCTGAAATATTCAGATCCTTTTTCACTAGAGAAATCTCAAACTTCGATCTCCACCAACCTCTTTTCATTCATATTTTCTCATTTACCACATAATCTGGCAGTCTTTTATAATTTCAGTCAACACACACAGGAACTCACTGCTGCATGTCTCTCTTGGCCAAACCGACAGTCAGTTGCTGTCTCACTCTCCCTTCCGGCAGATTTCTAACAAAAGCTGATCATCCAATCAGAGAGCTCTATTTGAATGCAGATTAACATACAGACACTGTAATGGGAATTTTTAGTGAAAAACACTAGATAAACCCTTCATTTTTGGACCAAACTTCACAGTTTTGATCAGAGCCATGCCCTAACATTAAGGCTGTAAACACTTCCATCATTTTTTATTCATAAATATGCAAATGAGAACCTCCCAAAAACGGATTAATTTGCATACGATTTAAACAACTCTGAGCATATGACAACCAAGTACAGACTCCCAGCACCTGAATTCTGCAATTAGATTTAATACAAATACTTTAAAAACTTATTTTTAGCACTTTTAAAATTTCAGGTTGTCTTTAATTTGAATGCAGTTCAAGCTCTGAAGCTCACCCTGAGTGAGGAATTCGCCCCAAACCACAGCATATATAGCAATTTGGTTGCATTCTTTAAAATAACTTGAAGAGCCTGCCTGCCTCAGTGAATACTGCTGTTGCTTTCACTTCTGGTTTGCCATGAAAAGGAGGGCAGGGGCGATCGCAACTTCAGCTAAAATATTTTGCAAGTGAGTGGAAGGCAGGGACCGCAGGGCAGCAGCGCCCCTTGAAGGCAGGCGCCCCCCTGCATTGCTTACCTGGCTTACCGCATTGGCACGGCCCTGCCCCCTGACATGCCAGGACACCAACCGGGCACCCTAGGGGGCACTGCAGTGGACTTCATAAAATGCTCCCAGGTACATAGCTCCCTTACCTTGTGTGCTGAGCCCCACAACCCCCCCACAACCCACTACCCACAACTTTACACCACTACCATAGCCCTTACAGGTGAAGGGGTACCTAGATGTGGGTACAGTGGGTTTTGGAGGGCTCGCTGTTTCCTCCACAAATGTAACAAGTAGGGGGAGTATGGGCCTCGGTCTGCCTGTCTGAAGCTCACTGCAGTACCCACTAAAACTGCTCCTGGGACCTTCATGCGCTGTCATGGACCTGAGTATGACATCTGAGTCTGGCACAAAATATTTTTAAAGATGTTTTTTTGAGGGTGGGAGGGGGTTAGTGACCACTGGGGGAGTAACGGGAGGTTATCCCTGATTCTCTCCGGTGGTCATTTGGTCATTTCAGGCACCTTTTTGTGCTTTTTGTTTTTGTTACATTTGTACCCCACGCTTTCCCACTCATGGCAAGCTCAATGCAGCTTACATGGGGCAATGGAGGGTTAAGTGACTTGCCGAGAGTCACAAGGAGCTGCCTGTGCCTGAAGTGAGAGTCAAACTCAGTTCCTCAGTTCCCCAGGACCAAAGTCCACCACATTAACCACTAGGCCACTCCTCCACGTAGTCGTAAGAAAACCAGGTCCAGGTGAAAACGTCCTTTTTTTTTCTCATTTGGAGAAGGACGCCCATCTTCCGATTTATGTCGAAAGATGAACGTCCTTAGAGTGAGGGACATGGTAGCTGAGAGTGTTTGTGTGTGTGTACCTGAGGTAGAGATAAAGGGACGTGGTGACTGTATGTGTATCTGTGTTTGAGAAAACGTTTATCACATTTATATGAATGTCTGTGCTTATTTTCAAAGTATTTTCTGAAACAAATTTTTTTTTTGCATTACTGCAAGTTTATATGAATGTCTGTGTTGTTTCAGAAAATACTTTGGAAATAACACTAAATACACTGATGTTTGAAATTTTTAAGAAAGAAAAAATTTAAATCACCGCAAATCATTATTGAACTGCTGATGAATAAAGCAAATTATAGGTACACAACCTATGTTGCTGAAGGTACATATTGCGGTGTTTGCAAACCTGCTTAACTGAGATTATACAATAGTATGAAAAACTTTAATGATTATACTATGACAGTGTTGGGATTCATTGGTAACTAGGTATTGGTCTTTGCAGCTGTGATGGTTTTGATAATAAAATAAGGTTGGTGCTGATGAGGACCTATTTGCAGAGTCAGTCTGCTAATTCTGTGCTTCCTTTTCTCCTACCTAGTGAGAGTGGAAAGGGTCTGCAGAGGTAGGAGAATACAGTGACCTGATTTTATGATATAAAATGTATTTAGAAATAAATAACAGTCAGGGGATTTGAATGTTATGTTCAGGATGTATTTTATTTTTGTAATATTATCCAAGTAATGTTGAGATGTACCATTAATACGGAAACAAACATCTATACTCTATAGACAAAGTAACTGCTAGTAGCAGTCATGCTCACATCATTCATTCCCATAGACAATGAACATGAAGACAAAAGGGATGAGAACCAAAAAGGGAAATCAAAAGAATAGAAGCAACAGTCAAGTATTATAATATAATCTATCTAGGAACAATCAAGTTCTCCAGTGCTAATATGCAGAGCTACTAACCCTCTTCATTGCCCTGACAAATTTTGCGTTACAGAGGCCTACCTTTTGTATTTTTCTAGGCAGGGTATAGCAGAGGCTGATATTTATGGCAACAGGCATGCACAGATGAAGCAGCAGTATTTTTGCACCAAAATATTCCACTTGAAATAAATATCACATCTTCCTAGACTCATGCAATATTTACTACACCATAATTCATGCACTATACTGTTTGGTAAGACAAATTCTGACAAAGTATAGAAGCTTATTTTTGCATACATTAAGGGGCCATTCTAAAAATTGCCTGCACTGATGCTAAGGCTTTGTACCAATTTTCTCACTGAAAATTGCCCCAGGAAAAAAGTACTCGCAGAAATTTGCACCTAGGGGTTCTTATTTATGCAAATTGCTTTACAATCAAACTGTGTCCAGAAAAGAAAGGAAATACAATTATGGACAGTAAAGATAAGAAAAGAGCATGAGAAGAACATCAAATTGAGTAGGGGAAAGGTGTGTGTGTAGGGGGGGAGGCGCCACTGATCTCTAGAAGCCAATGTGAAGAGATCCAAAATTTTGGGTAGGATTGTTTCGGATGTAGTGAAAAAGGGAGAGAGTTCCAAAGTGAAGAAACAATCCAGAAAAAAGCACTGTGATGTGTTGATTGCAGGCGGGAGCTGTGGACAGGTGGAATTAGATAGCCGGAGTTCTACTGCAGAACAAAGTGGTTGTGAAGGGTTATTAAGGATGATTAGAGAAGACAGGTAATAGGGGATCCCTGTGTGGAGGACCTTGTGGGACAGTGTGAGAAGCTTATGCTGAATACGATATGTTTATAAGGAGCCAATGGTGATGGGCCAGAAGAGGGGTAATGTGATCAAAACATTGGGAGCAAAATAGGAGGTATTTTGGACCATCTGTAACTATTTTAAGAAGAGTGGAGGAAAGACCTGTGTACTGTTACAATAATCTAGCTGGGTGGCATCGAGAGCATAGAGTACGGTTGCACAGGCTGGATGCTAGCATTTATGTGCCAATTATGCACAGAAATTATTAAAATAATGGCATATTTTTGAGTATGTGTGCACATATTTATGTATATAAATGCCATAATTCTGACTAAATGACAGAGGCAGGTGGCACCTTATATAGCCTCAGTGCTATTCTGTAAATATGTTTAAAGAACCAACACAATTAGGCAATGTAGTTTGGACCCTGGGTAAATACTAACCACAAACCAGGATGTCTGCTACACTTCATAGACTTCCCAACAAAACCCGGGTAATCAACACCAATGGAGGGTTGGTCAGTGAACCTCAGCCATAATGCACTGTGCAAGATGTCATTATATGTAGAGACTTACATACGTAAATCTTCACCGTTTTTTTGACCACCTCCTTCCTGTGTTATTTATTATTTTCAAAATATTATATTATATATTAAAGTCGTATTAGATTTTCTTTCACAATTTATATCAAACTATTCTTAATGTACTCATCTTCAGAAAATATCTTCAGATAAAGTCAGCATGGGGGGCTTTCTTTTCTGACATTGCACGTGTTTCGTTAGGGGATTTCCTTGATAAAGCGACCTATAAGATTTTGAAAATAATAAATAACACAGGAAGGAGGTGGTCAAAAAACCGGTGAAGATTTAAGTATGTAAGTCTACATATAATGACAGCTTGCACAGTGCATTATGGCTGAGGTTCACTGACCAACCCTCCATTGGTGTTGATTACCCGGGTTTTGTTGGGAAGTCTATGATGTTGGAATGTATTGTATTTTACATGCATTGCCTGTCACCTATTATTTCTCTGTGATTACTCTGTGACCTCTGATGTGAATTACTTAGAGAGGTCACACCTATGCAACTTCCTGTGGGGGTTAGGCACAGCACATGGAGCTCATGATCTCTCCTAACCTGAGAGGATCTATGGTGGTGTGAGCATCCATTACCATCTAAGCACATGGAAAGAGCTGATAATCCAAATGTATAGTATTATGTATATATAAGCCTGTCTGATTATAATCTAACTACAAACTGTGAGTAAACAGATGTTTTGTTACTTCAACTTTAAAGTGACTCAGCAGTGAATTATTCAGGGGTGTATGAGAGAGATGAAGAAAGAAATTAACATTTCTAAAGCTGAAGCTGTGTGTACTAAAATCTGCTAATTATTTACTACAAATAATCCAACAAAAGAAGTATAGCAGACATCCTGGTTTGTGGTTAGTATTTACCCAGGGTCCAAACTACATTGCCTAATTGTGTTGGTTCTTTAAACATATTTACAGAATAGCACTGATGCTATATAAGGTGCCACCTGCCTCTAAGCTTCTCACACTGTCCCACAAGGTCCTCCACACAGGGATCCCCTATTATCTGTCTTCTCTAATCATTCTTTTGCTGGCATAAATGCTCACATCTAAATTATAGGTATTTTCCCTGTTACTATTCTATGAAGCAGGCACATAGGCACCCTTTAGGGGCCTAAATATAGGTGCACTGTTATAGAATTGCCCTTTATGTACCTTTTGCTTTGAAAATTACATCCATAAATTTGAAAATATCATCTAAATACTTCATTTTCCTCTCCTGATCTAAACATGCCACCAGACTTACCTACTTTACATCGAACAAAAGGTAGACATATTGTCAATCAGTGAAAGTACCTTTAACCTGGTAAGAGCTTGGCAATGTTCAGATGGCTGGGAACATGGCAGCTATAAATTATCCTTTCTTTTAGTACATACCGTGCTAACAAAATGATTTTATAGCATGATGGGCATGACCCGATCTACTATTTCACTACTGCTATCACATGGGACAATTCTATAGCTCGACACCTCAAATTAGGCACCTTGATGCCCCACACCGTTAATTCTATAATGGCATCTTGACACCAAGATTCCATTATAGATTATTGGTGCAAGTCAGCATTGATATGCATACATTTAGGCGTGGCTACTTACACAAGGTCTGTGGCTAGTGTGAGTGACATACTTAGGGCCCTGTTTACTAAGCTGCGTTATAGGAGCTTTAGCATTTTTAATGCGCATTAACCATGGACATGCATTAACCATGTACGCACTTACAATATCCTTATAGGCGCGTACACAGCGCATGTACTAATTGTAGGCACACTAAAAACGCTAACGTTTCTTAGTAAACAGGGCCCTTAGTGCATAGACATCAGCATGTGCCTTCTCTGTTGCAGATCCAGCACTGTGGAATATCCTGAGATGTATTTCTTTTTGTCCAATGTTGCAGCAATTTAAGAACATTTTAAAAACTAATTGTTTATGCAGGCTTTTTTCATGCTTAGATGAAACATTTATGTGTATTAAGACAGAAGGTTGTCTCCCACATAATCAGAATGGCTTTTTCAAAGTTCTATTGTTGTGTTTTCCAATATTAAGATGAATGCTCTTACAGGTCTTTGTCAGCAGGCTTTTCCTCAAACAGCTTTCTTGTGTTCGCTTTTTGATATTCTATATTTTGGTTTTAATTTCTGTTCATGAATGGATAATATTATGTGTATTTCTTTTGTAAGCTGTTTAGTATTAGGTGGGGTATACATTTTAAAAATAAATAAATATATGTGTATATTGGCTCCACGACCATGTCCCGGCCATGTTCCGAACACAAGTACACCCTCTTGCACTTATGTCTTAGTATTGCAACCTTATTGAATAGTGAATAGAACATTTGGGAATGTAAGTGACATTAATTGATGCACTACGCATTCAAAGAGGGGCATAATTGAAATGGGCGTCCAAGTTTTCCTGAGGACGTCCTCGCAGGACGTCCCGGCGAAGGGACGGGGAAACCTGTATTATCGAAACAAGATGGGCGTCCATCTTTTGTTTCAATAATATGGTTGGGGACGCCCAAATCGCAAAATTTAGGTCGACCTTAGAGATGGTCGTCCTTAGAGATGGTCGTCCCTGATTTTCGGCCATAATGGAAACGAGGACGCCCATCTCAGAAACAACCAAGTCCAAGCCCTTTGGTCATGGGAGGAGCCAGCATTCATAGTGCACTGGTCCCCCTCACATGCCAGGACACCAACCGGGCACCCTAGGGGGCACTGCAGTGGACTTCACAAATTGCTCCCAGGTGCATAGCTCCCTTACCTTGGGTGCTGAGCCCCCCAACCCCCCCCCCCACAAAAAAACCCACTACTCATAACTGTACACCACTAACATAGCCCTAAGGGGTGAAGGGGGGCACCTACATGTGGGTACAGTGGGTTTGTGGTGGGTTTTGAAGGGCTCACATTTACCACCACAAGTATAACAGGTAGGGGGAGATGGGCCTGGGTCTGCCTGCCTGAAGTGCACTGCACCCACTAAAACTGCTCCAGGGACCTGCATACTGCTGTCATGGAGCTGGGTATGATATTTGAGTCTGGTATAGAGGCTGGCAAAAGATATTTAAAAAGTTTTTTTTTTAGGGTGGGAGGGTGGTTAGTGACCACTGAGAGAGTAAGAGCAGGTCATCCCCGATTCCCTACGGTGGTCATTTGGTCAGTTCGGGCACCTTTTTGAGGCTTGGTCATAAGAAAAAAATGGACCAAATAAAGTCTCCCAAGTGCTCGTCAGGGACACTCTTCTTTTTCCCATTATCGGTCGAGGACGCCCATGTGTTAAGCATGCCCCAGTCCCGCCTTCACTATGGTTCTGACACGCCCCCGTGAACTTTGGTCATCCCAGCGATGGAAAGCAGTTGTGTCGAAAGATGGGCGCCCTTCTCTTTCGAAAATAAGCCTGCAAGTGAGCATAATTACAGGCACCTAGTTATGGAAATGTCCTTTTTACAACCTTACCTTCTCTACATTACCTAAATTGTTGAGTAAATATTAAATTCTCATTCAGTTTTTGTGAGAAAAGTTGATACACAAGCACAGGTAATTCCTTAGCATCTGCGGTTAACCCTACTTCCTCATTATTTTGAAAATCTTTTATAGGCTGCAAGCCCAGACAGGAACTACATTGCATAGCAATTTGTTTTGCTTGATGGAATTGATATATTGCCATGTGGGCTTCTTATGATTAAAAAGCAAGTTACATAACAAGATGGGGCCTGTCCAGATTAAATAGTCCATGTAGAACACCTAATTTTGAAATGTGAACTTGCTGTTTTGCACTTATATTTTCCAGATGTGCTCACTTCAGTGTTTCTTAACCAGTGTGCTATCAGATGTGCCATAGAACAGTCATCAGTGCAGATCCAAACCAGCTGCTGAGCTGTCCAGTTAGCACCTCCGAGCAGCATGAAACACCATGCTCTTTTATAAGCATGTGTCACTCTTTCCTACCTATAGCATAAGCCTCAGAATGTGGGAATTAATAGGAAGCAGACAGATGATATACCTCTTCTTCACTCTCCTGAGTTTCCATTCTGTCGTATCCCCAGCTGAACACTGGATGTGAGAGTTGACAGCAACAGTAATAGGGAAGTTTTGGCATCTTCACGTGGCAGTTAAGGCGGTAACATAGGTAGCACAACACACATGCAGAAGGCAACAGCACTGAGAGTAGTGGTAAGTTCATTGGCAGTGCAAGCTTGACTAATCTCGAGCTCTGAAACTCTGCCATGGTGGCAGAAGGAGGGACAGTAAAATCCCTGGTTTTTTTTTTTCTAGTTTGAGCTGGGATCCTTCCCTGGTTTGCACAGCAAGTGGTGTTTATTAAATGCTTCACTTCTGGTGCTCAGCTTCTTTTTCTTGAGAGTTCACCAGAAGTTACATCTTTAATAAGCACAGCATACTTTTGTAACCTGTGGAAGAAGATCCGCAGAACCTTAAAAAAAATAATTAAAAAAATAACTGTTTGTGCCATCCCTGAAGGGACATGCTAGACTGGGGGGAGAGAAGGAAGAGGGGAGATGATGGACAGTGGAAAGGGAGGAGAGGTGAGATGGACTATAGGGGAGGAAAAGAGGGAAGAGACACTGAACTCTAGAATAATGAGAGACAGAGAGAAAGACGGGGGAGAGAGAGATGTGTGTGTGTGTGGGGGGGGGGGGGGAGATGCTCAGTGTGGTACAGCCATGTGAGGCAGCTAAAGGGGGTCTGGGAATAATAGGGAGGTGGGGAAAAAAGCTGGGGAGGTAGTAAAAGAAGCAGACACTTAGTGATAAGAAAGAGGAGGGAGGGCCTGGAAAAATGACTGGCAAGCAGCTGATTAAAAAGAATGAAAGACAGAAAAATAGATGAGGGCTAGGAAGGGAGTAAGTGTAGAGGATAGAAGTGGGAGGAGGAGAGAGAATGGGTAAAAGACAGTAAGAAATAAGAGGATGGGTGAGGAGTGACACAGGGTTAATGGAAGGGCTTTAGAGATGGTAGGAGTGGGAAGATGGGATGGGAAGGAGATAAGATAAAATGAGAGAGAGGTTGCTATTTGAGAGGACTAGCAGAAAAGAAAGAAATGGAGGAAAGAGCTGAAAGGGAAATATCAACGACAGAGATAGGTGTAAGGGGGGAATGGACAAAGACAGGAGGAAAAAAAGGAGAAATGACAAAAGAACTGCAGACACTGGAAAGAGTTAGAAGAAAACAGAAAAAGTACAAAAGAGACAAGGTGATCAACATGATTGTAAAAATAAAATGCCCAGACAAAAGTAAAAGTACTTTATTTTAGATTTATTAACTGCATTATGTCAAGTTTTGGGAAATGTGCACCTCTGATGATTTGCATTTTGCTCAGCTGGAGATGAAATGCATTTCTATTTCTATTTTCTGAGTGTTGCATTACATGCAGAGCCTGATTTATTGGGGGTTTCAGTAACATTTTTGACTGCTGTGATAGCATTAGAAGAGTTGGGCACAAAGCCTCCACAGACCCTACCAAATCACAATACAAAGGTAAAATAAAACACTTTACTGGCATGCTCAAAAACGTCTGTGCTGAAGCCAATTTTCTTCATAGGTATGGTAACTTAATAATAAGAATAAAGCCTCTTCCCATAGAAACATAGGGGCAAGTATTGAAAGAATTTTAGGAGAGCAGGAGAGGCTCTTGCCCACTTACATTATACTCAACTGACCGGCCACTGATATTTAGGAACACTTAACCAGGCAGTAGTGTTGCATTTTAACTAAATAAATGTAATTAGTTACTGGACTTAAGTACGTTTTGTCACTTTTACTCAAAAAGAAGTACAGGATACATTTGTTACTTTTATTTTTATTAAAGTAATAATTTCACCAATTTTTACTTTTACTCAGTTATTGCTTGCAGTTAAAAGTAAAAAGTAAAAGCAGCAGCAAGACATAAATGATGATTCCTTGGTGAACCAAGTGAAACAGCAAAACCTGAAACAGGATTTGGGTATTGCAAATCTCGTCACAGAAACAGTGGATTATCTGAGCCTATGAGAACAGTAGAGCTGCATATGTTTGTTGAATTGGTTACTGGTCTCCAGCCAAACTGAACAGTGATGAGTTGGGTCATTTTGAAGTATAAATGAAGCTGAAGCTGGTTGCAGTTCTTGGTGAACAGAGATATATCTCTACCACAAAAGACTGTTGGTCATCCCGTGGAAAAGTTTACATTAGGGTGACTGTCCACTGGATTTATAGAGTCATTAGAGAGCAAGTGTTTGGTGTGACATGGGTGGCACCAAAATATAGACATTTTTCTGCAATAATGGAACAAAATGAAAAGATCTAGGCCCAAAATTAAAACATTTTTGGCTAGGCCTGTTTCAATCACAACTGAATGACCAAAAAGTGCCCTAAATGACAAAATGACCACTGGAGGGATTAAGGCATAAACCCCTTACTCCCCTGGTCAGTGACCCCTTCCCACCCTCCAAAGCTGTATATAGAAGCCTCTATGACAGCTTCAGATGTTATGGCCAGTCCTATTACAGCAGCAAGCAAGTCCTGGAGTAGCCTAGTGGTCGGTGCAGTGGACTGTAGAGAAGGGGACCCAGGCCCATATCCCACTCTAACTGGTACACTTGTGGTGTAAAGTGTGAGCCCTCCAAAACCCACCAAAAACCTACTGTACCCACATATAGGTGACACCTGCAGGCATATAATAGTGTACAGTTGGGTACAGCAAGTTTTTGGTGGGTTTTGGAGGGCTCTCCATACAATATAAGGGGGTAAAGGTGAGATGTGTACCTGGACCCTTTTATGTGAAGTCCACTGTAGTGTACATAAGTATTGCCATACTGGGAAAGACAAAAGGTCCATCAAGCCCAGCATCCTGTTTCCAACAGTGGCTAATCCAGTCACAGATACCCGTCAAGATCCCAAAAATGTACAAAACATTTTATACTGCTTATCCTAGAAATAGTGGGGTTTCCCCAAGTCCATTTAATAACAATCTATGGACTTTTCCATTAGGAAGCCGTCCAAACCTTTTAAAAACTCCGCTAAGCTAACCACCTTTACCACATTCTCTGGCAACGAATTCCAGAGTTTAATTACACGTTGAGTGACGAAACATTTTCTCCGATTCGTTTAAAATTTACTACATTGTAGCTTCATCGCATGTCCCCTAGTCCTAGTATTTTTGGAAAGCGTGAACAGATGCTTCACTTCTACCCGTTCAACTCCACTCATTATTTTATAGACCTCTATCATATCTCCCCTCGGCCGCCTTTTCTCCAAGCTGAAGAGCCCTAGCCACTTTAGCCTTTCCTCATAGGGAAGTCGTCCCATCCCCTTTATCATTTTCGTCGCCCTTCTCTGCACCTTTTCCAGTTCCACTATATCTTTTTTGAGATGCAGCGACCAGAATTGAACACAATATTTGAGGTGTGGTCGCACCATGGAGCGATACAAAGGCATTATAATACCCTCTTCTCTGTTGGGATGTCTGTATGGCCAGTCTACTAAGAATGCTGGTCCCCTCATACATCCCAAAGGCTTGATTTTGTGTGTTTTTCCCTTGGACTTTTTTTTTTAATGGTCATAAAAGATAGACACACTGAGCACAAAAACATCTAGCAAATGGATATTTTCAAAACAAAAAGTTGGACATTTTTCAGGTTCAAAAATGACCGTGTTCATTACTGGATTTTAGGATGTTTTTTTTAAAACATTCAAAATAGCATTTAGATGTCATATTGAAAATGCCCCTCTTAATATTCTGGCGTCAGTTCCTGAAGACATTCAAACAGAATTTTCAATCAGACGAAAAATTGTTAGAACAATAACAAGCAATGATTCCAACGTTGTGTAAGCCTTCTCTGTAATTGGACAGCATGACCATGATAACAAAGGTAAAGATGATGTTGAAAATTGATACAGCACTACTTCTAATGCAGATGATAATGACAATGATGATAATAAAGCATTCTTTGCTATACGGAAGTCAAGTGTTTCAGAGACTCCCTTGATCAACACCTGCAGACCCTGTCAGAAGACATCGGTAGTTTTTCACCCTGGTCTGATTTGAAGGAATTTTTTTTATCAGACTGAACACGCCACTTTCTGCCACTTCAGTTGTTGAACATCTTTTTACCTGACTCACAAGCACATGCACACGAGTGACAGTCATTTTCAAAATGTAGTTTTATTAAAATCAAAGAGGATTGAATTGTAAAGCAATAAAGTTGTTGGGATAAAAACATTAACAATAGTTGCATTCATTGTAGTTGTGGCACTTTTACTTTTTACTCAAAAAGTATTATATTAGGCAATAACATTTTTATTTTCACTTAAGCAAATTTTTAAATCTTTTATTCACTATGTTTTTTATTTAAGAATTAAAATATACATTTATTTTTACTTGTACGTATGAACTTTGACCTAGTACTTTGAACAACACTGCCAGACAGTGCTGCTGACTATCGGCACTAACCAGCCAAGTAAAAGTCAGACAGGAAAGGGGCATTATAGGTTGGCGTCAGGGAAAAGCTGGGAATTACGCAGATGCTGGCAATATTCAGTACTGGTGCTGCATAGTTAACTGTGCATGTAGGACTGTATAAATAGCAGTCCTAGCTTTGCCCAGTTGACTGTGCAGGCGCTGTCACTGAATATTGTCCGGCACCCACATAACTACCAGGCTGCAGCCTAAAGCTCAACCCCCCTCCTTTCTGTGCCCACCTCACAAAAAGGTCTGATCCCATCCCCCATAGGCAGGTCTTAAGATGGACCCCCTACCCCTTAGTAGGCACCCCTGGACCTATTTTTCACCTCTCTGGTGGTTCAGGGATCATCAGGGCAGGAGTGATGCCCACCATGGGCTGTCTCAAGCTCTAATAGCAGTCTTGCTGTACTCTGAATAGTTTATTACTGCCTGGTATAACTATATCTCATTCATGGTTCTCCTTGAACCATATCTCTGTGACTGCCACTAAATCCAAGTCAGACTCTTCCATCAAAGCCTCTAGATTTAGAACCTTATTTCTCAAACTACGAACAATAGTTTACACAGTTTTTCAGATATTGACCTTATTCCCATTTGTGTAAAGCAGGGGTTCTCAACCTAGTCCTGGGGACACACCAAGCCAGTCTGGTTTTTCAAGATATCCACAATGAATATATATGAGATAAATTTGTATGCACTACTTTCACTCTATGCAAATATACTTCATGCATATTCATTGTGGGTATCCGGAAGACCTAACTGGCTAGGCTGAGAACCCCTGCTATAGAGGTATTTGATGTGCTACATACCTGAGGGGTTTTAATTACCTGGGGGTCTTTGTTCACCCATCCCCAAATATTTTAGCTTAAAACCCTCTTCAGTAGGTTAGTCAGTCTTTTGCAGAAGATTCTTCATCCATTATTTGAGAGGTGGATACCATCTCTGCTCAGTGCCTCTCACAACAACATAAGGATTGCCATAATTGAACAGACCGAAGGTCCATCAAGCCCAATATCCTGTTTTCAGTGGTGGCCAGTCCAAGTCACAAGTACCTGGTAAGATCCTAAAAGAGTAAAACAGATTTTATGCTGCTTATCCTAGAAATGAGCAGTGGATTTTTCCCCATCTTAATTTTTTTATTTTATTGATATTTGCAATCTATTTTACAAGTAACAATACTTGCTACAGGAAAATAGAGAAACATTTGTTAACTAAGGAAACAACTAATAAGTAAAAATATCCTAATTCAAAGTAGAAAATGTCTACCTTTTTTTAATGGCTATTTGATAGATGTTTTTGTGCTCTGTGCATTTACCTTTATGGTCCATTTAAAAAAAGTCCAAGTGAAAAACGCACAAAATCAAGCCATTGGGCTATAGGAGGAGCCAGCATTCTTAGTATACTGGTCACACAGACATCCCAGGAGAGCAATGGGGCAACTTAGGGGTCACTGCAGTGGACTTCAAATAAATGCTGCCAGGTACATATCTCACCATTGCTCCCTTATCTTGTCTGCTGAGCCCCCCAAAACTCACCCAAAACCCACTATCCCCAACTGTACATCACTACACTAGCCCTTATGGGGATACCTATATGTGGGTACAATGGGTTTCTGGTGAGTTTTGGAGGGCTCACAATTTCGACCACAAATGTAGCAGGTAGGGGAAGGTATGGGCCTGTTTCCACCT
The DNA here is from genome assembly GCF_901765095.1 of Microcaecilia unicolor. Lineage (NCBI taxonomy): Eukaryota > Metazoa > Chordata > Amphibia > Gymnophiona > Siphonopidae > Microcaecilia > Microcaecilia unicolor. Next base: position 87,947,899 of record NC_044031.1, read on the forward strand.
GTCTGCAGTGCACTGCACCCACCAGTAGACTACTCCAGGGACCTGCATGCTGCTCTAATGGACCTCAGTATAACATCTGAGGTTGGCACAGAGGCTGGTAAGCAATGTTTTTAATCACATTATTTAGGGGTGGGGGTTTATTGACCACTGGGGGAGTAAGGAGAGGTCATCCCTGATTCCCTCCAGTGGTCATCTGGTCTTGTAGGGCACTTTTTTTGTGGCTTATTTGTTAATAAAACAGTTCTAGACCAAAACATCCAAACTTATAGCCCTAGATGTTTTTGTTTTGTTTCATTATGGCAGAAAACTGTCCATGTATCTGAGATGCACCCTTGTGATTGAATGCACTTCTGATGGACTTCATAGAAAAATGTCTAAAAAATGGTTTCAAAAAAACGAATTTGGATGTTTTTGTGAGAAAAACATTCAAATGCAGATTTATGTCACTTTTTGGATGTGTTTGTCTTTTGAAAATGAGCCCCTTGACACCTAAGTGTCACACTAAACACTTGTAGAGGTATGCTAATAAAAATGTAGCTCCTAAGTCTTTTGTCTCCACATTCATCACTAGAAATTCTTTTCTTCTTCTTTCCTGAGTTGTTTTAGTCACATCAGGGTATAACCCCATTTTTTGACCACAAAAAGTCGTACTGGAAGAACAAAAGTACAGGTTCATTACAGAGTTCAGATCTTGCTCAAAAACGAATGAGACTGGTTAAGTAGCTCTTTCTTGAACATCTGAAAAAGATTCTTCCAAAACTGCTGATAAATCTTTTATGGCATTTTCTTCTTGAACTGGAACTTGCTGACCCACTGCAGATCCCATTGTATCTTTTGAAGCACTTGGCAAATAATAAATCTTATTAAAGGGAGACATATCATTTAAAAGAAACTTCAAAATTTTAACCACATTTTTTAAAGTATTCAATAGGATCCAAACCAATTGTCATAGGAAAATTAAGTACCCATAAATTCAGTCTGCGGTTATAATTTTCAAGGTGTTTAATTTTACGTTGTATCATAGTTCTTTCATTAATAATAGTAGCGACAGTAGCTTTTAATTCTTTGATCTCTGATTGAGTCAGCTGGAAAAATCCCATAACATCCTGCTTAAACTTCTCAACAGAGTTAGATAGCAAGTCAGCCTTGTTCAACAAGCCAGAAATCTCACTAGAAACTTTACTGACCATCACATCCAGCTTCTTCAGAGCCTCCCAGATTACCTCCAAAGTCACCACTGCTCAGATTTGGTATAGATATTATTTGGTGAGACCACTATGTGAAGGTATTTGGTAAAACATGGCAGGAGAAGTCCTTTTCTGTATTCAAACAATGTGGTTCCTCTCTTCCTATGGGGTCTGTTCCTTAGGACTTGATGGAAGCAGTCTCCAATGTCCATTAGAAGCATGGTGAAAGTGATATCTCCAACAATTCAAACAGTGTTCCAAATATATTTACAAGACTGATCGTTGCTTCAAATGTTGGTACAGAGGAGCTTTCTCACCATTCGTCTAACATATAATATTCATCCAACATTATGTAGCATGGTCCTATGGAATGGAACTGAGGGATACCATGTTGCCCTGCATTACAGTGGCTATTCTAGGGGTCCTTTTACTAAGCCGCATAAGCGTCTACGTGCGCCCAACCCCAAAATGGAATTATCACCTGACTAGCACATGGCTCTTGTGGCAATTTCATTTTTGGTGCACATCCGATACGAGTGTCTGAAATTTTTATTTTTATTTTTGGGCGGGCGTAACGGACACATTCCAAGTGGCATCTTATGCACGTAGGTCATTTCCGCTAGGTCCATGGCAATTTTGATTTTGCCGCATGTCCATTTTTGGCAAAAAAGGTCTTTTTTACAGGCACACTGAAAAATGATTCTGTGCACGCCCAAAACCCGCGCCTGCACTACCGCAGGCCATTTTTCAGCACGTCTTTGTAAAAGGACCCCCTAGTCTTGGCTATGCCATAGGCCTTTTTTTTTTGCAGGAAGTGTGAGCCCCCTCTGGTAGTCATCCTTGCAGTAGCACAGCTGCCTGGCACATTCTGCCAGCAACATATGCTTATCTCTAAGATTAAGCGCATGCAGCTGTAACAGTGAGACTGTGAATGGCTCATTAAATCAGTTATGGTTCTTTTGATTGCTCCATCTGTTACTTTGAAAAATGAATCACTGTGTTCTGTTTTTGTTTTTTCAGTGTCATAGTATGAAAGAGGTATAGCTTGCTTATTTTAAGGCTTTTATTGTATCTTTTTATTGTCCCTACATGAAACTAGCAAGTAACAGTTAATTTGCTGAAAAAATTAAAAAATACAAGGAGGAAAAGGACTTCAGTGGCTAAGGTCACATCTAAAGTAAAACTTGGACTAATGGCCCACCTTACTTCTTCACTAGTCCTAAAAAACCTCCGGTGTTTAATTAAATAATTTTTTAATTTTTGTAATAGTTTTTTGTTTTTTTTTCATAAAAGTCCATTCATATTTCAACTCTCCCAGGTACTTATCTGAAAAGGAACTGCTATGCTCTACAGCATGACTGTTTCACACTGGCTTCGTCAGGAGCATTTTAATTTATGCAGCACTACCGGTACCCTAGAAGATATATGTAGCAAATTATCCATAACTCTGCTTACTTGGCTACCAACATCAGGCTATAATATTCTCCCCAACACTATCTCAAAATGAATAGTACATGATAAAATCTTCTTACCCTGTCGATCAAATGTATTCAGTCCTCAGTGTATACATTATTTTCAAAATAGCACCTACATTAAAGATGGTTACTGGGACTAAGCAATTAGACAATGTTACCTCTTATTGCAATGTTTTAATTAGTTACCAGTAGAAGCTAGAGTGAAGTTTAAGATGCTGAGTTTGGTTTACAAATGTTGTTATGTGGGGATTCCTGGCTATCTGGCCAAAAGGATTAGTTGTTATGTGTAGAGCTGTATTGAATAGTATATTTTAGTATTCGGCCAAATATGAATTCCAAAAACGAATAATGGGCATTGAGCTTTAACATAACAAATATTAAAAGAAGCAACATGAAATCAGAGACCAAGTATTTATTTCAGTAGGATTTAGCAGAATTTTGAAATCTGAAGGCAAAACCTAAATAAAAATATCCTTGTAAATTAAAAGTAAATATAGATCAGATTTAGGAAGTTATTGAACATTTGGCAAGTTTCCTTTTAAAAAAGCTAAACATTCCAAATTCTCACGGGTCAAACAAGTTCTTCATTCAGAAAAAGTGGTCCCAGCAGTTTTGACAAGCCTTTCACTCGGTACACTGGTTGGAGGAATGACCAAAAAGGCTTTAGCACATATGCTCAAGTTCAATAAGTGTGTTCATGTTGTTTCCACTACAGAATTGAATCTTCAGTTCTTGGGAAGCAGGGTTCTGCAAGGAATTTGTTGATGTCAGTTTAAACCTCAGAAAGGGTTGGACTTGTGCCACCATAGCACACTGACTTGAGAATTAGAACAGTCTCTTGCAGCCCAGAAGTCAAAATCACCAGAAGAAACTTCTGTTTTTTTTACTGGGAGATTCAGCAACTTTGTCTTCAGTCAAATCCCGGTTGCCCTGCTTATCTGACACACGTGGTGATTTGAAAGAATGTTCAGTGATAAGTTTGTGAACAGATGAGAAAAAAAATCAATTTTGCCTCCATTCGTTTTAGTCATCAGTTACTGTCTGTAATTTTCACCTTGGGTCAATACAAGTAGCAACAATAAGAAAGTCATCTTCCAAAAGACAAGAAAAGCAATCATTCACAGGTTTCAGTATATCTGACAGCATTTTCTTTATTCCATCATCAGACAAATTATTCAGATACAGGAGCAAAGACATTACAACTGGCAAGACCACAGAAAGTGTAGATGACAACTTGTTTACTTCATAAGTTAGTTGTTCGAACAGCTTCAACAGAGATATCACACTGCTGCTCATCAATGACTACTGCTGCACATTAGGTTCTTGACATCACCTGCTTCAGAAGTGCAAACTAGTTCAGCCCATTTTTGTTCAAGCAAACGTTCCAGCATATAAAATGTTGACTTCCATCTAGTCCACATATCAGCTAGCAGCTGATGCTGAGGCAGAGCCAATTCAAGCTGAATGGGTTAGGAAGTTTGATCATGTAACACCATTGCTGAGAGATCTGTATTGGCTGCCAGTGGATGCCCGTGTAGAGTTTAAGGTTACCTGCATATTTTTTGAAATTATGTATGGTTTATTTGTTGTATTTGTATCCCACATTTTCCCACCTATTTGCAGGCTGAATGTGGCTTACAATATTCCATCATGGCATTCGCCATTCCGGAGTAGACAAACAATTGGTGTTACATGAATACATGGATGACAATATAGATTTAGCTTATAAATTTCTGTTATGGCATTCTCCATTCTGGAGTAAGTGATACATTGAGTTGCATGGGGTACTTGGAAAACAGCATAGAATTAGGCATAGGGTATAGCGAGAGAGTTTTAGGAGTGTAATTGAAGTGGTATTGTGTTGTCATTAAGTTATTACTCTTTGTGGTATGCCTTGTTGAATAGATAGGTCTTCAGAGATTTACGGAAATTGATTGCTTCGTAATTTGTTTTTAAGCTAAGTGGTAATGGATTCCACAGTTGCATGCACATGTATGAAAAGCTGGACACGTGTGTTAGTCTGTGTTTTAGTCCTTTGCAGCTAGGGAAGTGTAGATTAAGGAATGTGCGGGCCGATCTTTTAGGATTCCTGGGTGGTAAGTCAACAAGGTCTATCATGTAGGCCGGGACCTCTCCGTGAATGATTTTATGAACTAGAGTTCAGACCTTGAACGCGATTCGTTCTTTCATTGGGAGCCAGTGTAGTTTTTCTCTTAGGGGTTTCGCACTTTTGTATTTTGTTTTTCCAAATATGAGTCTGGCTGCTGTGCTCTGGGCTGTTTGAAGTTTTTTGAGAATATACTCTTTACAGCCAACATAGAGTGCATTGCAGTAGTCTAGGTGGCTCAGCACCAGTGACTGCACCAGGTTACGGAAAATGGCCCTTGGGAAGAAAGGTTTTACTCTTTTAAGTTTCCACATTGACTGGAACATCTTCTTGGTTGTATTCTTCACTTGATTTTCCAGTGTCAGATTGTGATCAATGGTAACTCCAAGAATTTTCAGAGTTTCTGCAATGGGAAGGAAAAATTTTGGTGTGGTTATAGTGGTGAATTTGTTTGTATTATATTGTGAAGTAAGTATGAGGCATTGTGTTTTTTCTGCATTAAGTTTCAGCTGAAATGCATCTGCCCAGGAGTTCATGATTAGGAAGCTTTTGTTGATGTCTTTAGTGATTTCTTTTATATCATATTTGAACGGGATGTAAACTGTGACGTCATCTGCATATATGTATGGATTAAGGTTCTGATTGGATAGTAACTTGGCTAATGGTGTCATCATTAGATTGAAGAGGGTTGGTGAGAGGGGAGATCATTGAGGGACTCCACATTCAGGTATCCATGGGGTTGATGTAGTTGAGTTAACTGTTCCTTGGTATGATCTTGTGGTCAGGAAGCCTTTGAACCAGTTGAGGACGTTACCTCCAATTCCGAAGTATTCAAGGAAGTGTAGTAATATTCCATGGTTAACCATGTCGAAAGCACTTGACATGTCAAATTGTAAGAGAAGTATGTTGTTACCAGTTGCGATTGTTTGTTTGAATTTATTCAGGAGAGTGACTAGTACTGTTTTGGTACTGTGGGTGGACCGAAATCCTGATTGCGATTCGTGCAGTATAGAAAATTTATTTAAGTAGTTGGTGAGTTCCTTGGTCACTATGCCTCCCATTAGTTTGGTTATCAGCGGGATAGATGCTACTGGGCGATCGTTGGTTACGTCACTCGTGCTTTTCTTTGTGTCTTTGGGTAAGGGAGTAAGTAAGATATTTCCTTTGTTTTTTTGGGACGAGTCCATTTTGTAACATATAGTTCAGATGGCTCGTGAGGTCTGTTTTGAATTGGGAAGGAGCGGATTTTATGAGGTTATTAGGGCATATGTCTAGTTTGCAGTGAGACTTAGCGTACCTTTCAAGCGGTTGGGAGATGCTATCCACCGAGAGTGTGTCGAAGTGATTCCATGTCCGATCAGCTGGATATTCCCCTGGGATTGGGTCTAGGCAGTCAAGGAGTGTTACGTGGTCCATGGAATTGACTGGTTTAGTGAGTCATAACTTTACAATTTTCTCTTTGAAATGTATCTGCTGATGGGATGTCTGTGCTGTTGGAAGTAACTGGTGTGGTATTTAGTAATTTATTCACGAGTTGGAAAAGTTTGTGTGTGTCCTTGTAGTCTGATCCAATTTCGGTTTTGTAATATGATCTTTTAGTTTGTCTGATGGTGTAGTTGTATTTTCTTTGTAGTTGCTTCCAGGCGTTGTGTGCGGAATCGTCTCTTTTTATTCCATGCTTGTTCTAGCCTTCTAACTTGTGTTTTTAGTTTTTTCAATTCTTCATTAAACCATGGTATAGAGTTCTTTCTGTGCGAGGTTCTGGATTGAAGTGGAGCTATGTTGTCTAGTATGATTTTATATCTGTTGTCCCATTTTTGAAGAAATTGGTATGAATCTGTTGGTTCTGTCCATTCATTATTATAGAATAGTTGCTAAAATATTGATGGGTCTATTTTGCCTCTTGTGGTATACGTTATTCGTTCTTGTTTATGGTGTATCTCTTTTATTCGCCATTGAAGGGAGAGGTTTGCTTTGTAGTGGTCGGACCATGGTATAGCCGTCCATTTTGTATCTGTAAATACCAGATTTAGTTCAGAGAAGAGTTTGTATGTAATGATGTCTAGCGTGTGTCCTTTAATATGGGTGGACTGCATATTTGGCCAATAGAGATCCCAAAGTTGGAAGAAATCCTTATATTCACAGATGTTTATTAAGTTGGTATCTTCAAGGTGAAGGTTGATGTCCCCTGCTATAAGAAGGTTGGATATAGAGACACATGTATTCGATATAAACTCCATAAAGTGTGATTGGCAGTCCTGCCAGTTGCCTGGAGGCCTATAAAACAGGATTACGTTGAGGTGGTCATGCAAGTTTGGATGATTGATTCCGACTGCGGCAATTTCAAGTTGGGGGAAGTATGGATTTGGCTATAGTTGTGATGTTCAATTGGGTTTTATAGATTATGGCTATGCCTCCTTCTCTTTTTATGCCTGAGCACCCACTTGCAATTATTGCTTATTTCTACATTTTTGATCAACTTCTCGATTTTGCTCTACTTTTAGCTTAGGTTATCCTATAGTCAAAGGAATCTTATTGAAAAAATTTCATGACAGCTCAATTTGCTATCAATCTAGTATGATTTGGAATAATGTTCCAGTATTTATAAGAAGAAAGTCTGATTATTTAACATTTTTTAAATTGTTAAAGGCCTACTTATGTAATAAGAATTTAGATTGATTCCTTTGTTCAATTTTGTTTTTATTTGCAATCCGCTTTGTTTCTTTGTTTGAAAAAGGTGGGGTATAAATGCTAGTTTGGATTGGATTTGATTGGCTTGTAGACGAGATGTGGCATTTGAAGAATGTTTAAAGTGTCCAACCAGTTTCTGGATGTGTGAATTAATGATGTGACAGAAAGCTGCGAGAACAAGGAATCATCAAGGTATCGTGAATACGTAACTGGAGTGTATGAGCAAAACAGCTGAGTCCATGGACCCTGGCGTCTTTCAGAGCTTTAGTTATATTGGCCCCATTGTCTTGTAAGACAACATGGACTCGGCTTTTCTCAATGTTTCACTTTGTGAGCATTTCCAACAGGGCTTCTGTTAGACAAGCTCCAGTGTGACTACCATGAAAGTACTCACAATGCACGACAGCAAATTGTTGTTGAAAATCAAAACTATTGTGTTTACTGATGTCCGATGATCAGTGGTGAGAGAGATTTTGTTTGCCTTATCAATACCTGCGGAGCTTGTGAAATTTTTAGACAGACACCACACAAAATCATTGCTCTGCACATGCTGCAGATCACTTTGCATGGATCTTCATCCATAATCATAAAGTATTTCCATCAGTGGCGTTCCTAGCCTGGATGGCACCCGGGGCGGATCACCGATGCGCCCCCCCCTGGCAAAATGGCACCTCCCCCCGGCAAAATGACACCCCCCTGGGTGCACGCCGCTGGGGGGGGGGTGCCGCGGTGCGCGCCTGTCAGCTCTGAAAATTTCGCTAACTTCGCTCGTTTGCTGCAGCTCCCTCTGCCCCGGAACAGGAAGTAACCTGTTCCGGGGCAGAGGGAGCTGCAGCGAATGAGCGAAGATAGCGAACTCAAAGCCAGGCGCGCACCGCGGCACCCCCCAGTGGCATGCACCCGGGGTGGACAGCCCCCACCGCCCTCACCTTGGTACGCCACTGATTTCCATACCGGACTTCTTTTATCCATTGCAGTATAAATTAGCTTAACAATCATCACCAGATCTCTGGTCAACAAAGGAACAGGAAATACAAATCCTACATCTTCAATAACTAGAATATTATAAAGTTCATAATTGACCTGTTTGATGGCCTCCACATTTAGAAATTACCCTATATACTAAGCTTTTGCTGCCTGGAGAAAGGAGGAGAGAGAATTTGGATTTAGTTCATGCCTTTTTAGCAATAGCTTAGGGTGCACTACATTGAGGTATACTAGTGATTTAACTTCTGTTGGAATGGAAAAGCAGTAGAAATGTTAAAACAATAGCACCATTCAGAATTGAAACTAAATGCTCGCATATCAGAACACAGACGTCACTGCACCTCGTGAACCCCTGCCTGCCCTCCCAAACAGATGCAGTTTCCCTGTTCCCTGATCCCCCTTCAGTTCCTCCCCCTCAAATGCTCAACTGAAGTCATGCTGCACACCATTTATTTAACATTAAAACTGCTGCACTGGCTCTCACTGTCTGCTCTCTTTGAACTCAGAATTTAAAGCTGGCAGGGAGCGGGGATTACCCAGCAGTACTTCCCCAGTCCCAGCTCTCAACTCCTGTGCCCAGACAGCGGGATTGTTGCTGACATCACTGTGGGGGCTGGTTCTCAACTCTTGTGTCCAATCAAACCACATAACCCACCTATTGCATTCCAATCTTCTTTTCAAAGAAGGAAAAGGGAAGGGATATGGGACTTGATATACCACCTTTCTGAGGTTTTTTGCAACTACATTCAAAGTGGTTTACATATATTCAGGTACTTATTTTGTACTAGGGGCAATGGAGGGTTAAGTGACTTGCCCAGAGTCACAAGGAGCTGCAGTGGGAATCAAACTCAGTTCCCCAGGATCAAATTCCACTGCACTAACCACTAGGCTACTGGCTCTAAGTTCTTTTCATATGATCTTTCTGGTAGTACAATAGAATGTACAGGCTTACTGTTTTGAGTGTTCACATTAAATTTTCTTTCAAATTTGCATGTTATTTGATATAACACCTTCTGGATGAGCTGCCAAAGTGGTTTACATTACAGATAATAACATAATATAATATAAATAAAAGCAGAGAGAACATAAAGGCAAGCAAAAGTTACATATCTTGGAAGAGGAAAAGAGGGCAGATAGAAGAGTGTTCTGCTAGTCTTCCAGCATACTCAGTAGAATGATGAGTACCCTCCCAAAATCCACTTCACTGAGCAAAGTATCTCTCTGTCTCAAAAATTATGCGAAAGAAGTAAATATTGAGGGATGTTTGGAACTGTGGATTGGAAGATGTCATACATAATTCTGATGGAAGGAAGTTCCACAATGTTGAGCAAGTGACAACAAATGTTGATCCGACAGAAAGAGGGAACTACGAGAAGGTTTTGTTGCAGAGAACGAAGTGCATATGAATTGGAGTATGGGATCAGATAACGAGAAAGGAAAAGTGGATGACTTGGTTGATAGACTAATATCAGAATTTTATAGATAATGCGGGATTCCACTGGTAACCAATGTTCTGTTTGTAGGAGTAGAGTGACATGGTCAAATTTTCATTCACCAATGATAAGTTTTACTGCAATACTTTACATAAGTTGTAGACATTTGAGTTCCTTCTGGTGGTGTCTTAAGTACATAAGCATTGCCATACTGAGACAGACCAAAGATCCATCAAGCCCAGCATCCTGTTTCCAACAGTGGCCAATCCAGGTCACAAATACCTGGTAAGATCCTAAAAAAAGTACAATACATTTTATATTGCTTATCCCAGAAATAGGCAGTAGATTTTCCTCAAGTCCATAAGGGCTATTGTAGTGTATCATGGGAGCGTTTTTATGAAGTGCACAGAAGTGACCTCTATGGTGCCCCATTGCTCTCCTGGGATGCCTGGGGGACCAGTCCATTAAAAATGCTGGCTCCTCCTACATCCCAATGGCATGAATCGCTACATTTTGCACTTCTTCTTTTTTTTTTTTTTTTTTCGAAAATGGACCAAAAAAACCCCAAATATCCAAAGCATTAAACCTTGTTGAAAACAGTATTTTCGAAAAAAAAAAAAAAAAAGATAGACATTTTTCTTTTTTGAAAATGACCTTCTTTCCTATTTGGATTTTGGACTTTTTGTGTAAAACATCCAAAACTGGATTTTCACATATCAAAAATGCCCCTCCACGACATCTAGCAGTAATCTCACAGAACTACCACTAGGGTCACGTGAAAAGTTCTTGAGTGAAAAATATTAATAACTGGCATATTTGATCAGCACCACCTACTCCCCAAACAACTATTCATTTACCCCCCCTTTACAAAACCACACTAGCGGCTACTGTACTTTGAATGGGCCGCGTCAGCATTACGCACTGGCAGCCGCTAGCACAGCTTTGTAAAGGGTGGGTTAGTTATTATAAAAATTAGGTTTGATATTGCACTTTATCAAAGCAACACAAAATGGATTGTGAACCTTAAAATAGAAATAATTCAATTATCAGTAAGACACAGAATCTTAAAAAGTTATTGAGTTAGTATCAGTCCAAGGATAAGTTGAATGCAGCCTGCTAATTTGTTTACAGTACCATCACTTAGAATGGTAAAATTGACGGTAACAAGATCAATGGTTTTTCTGTCCCTATTTGTTGAATAATTTACATGTGGAACTTAGAGCTGATGGATGAACATTTAGAAACTGTTTGAAGACTATTCTGTTTAGTTAACCTACGCTTAAAAATGAGGGTGGTGCAGGTTGTTATAAGTTTAGACCACTAATTATTGGGGCAACATTGTCTTGCATTGTAGTATGTTGATATCTTGTTTTTATTTCCTTTAATAGATGCTTAATTGTGAACCACAAAGAATGTTTTTATAATGTTGCGGTATATAAAAGTGTATTAAATACAGATAAAGCATGCTGGATAATAAGTCTTATCAGCTACGTCAGAGATAATACAGAATGTACCACTAGGGTGAGCTGGCATTATTTTATGATACAGCCAGCTATCTAACAGTATATTCCAACATATTGGTAGGGGCAGACAAAACAATTTTGGAAAATGACACTGCAGGGGCACAAGCTAATGCGGTGGGTGGGGATTTGCTCCTTTATTGACCCCACTGAAGTAGTCACCTTCAGATTGCCTGATTAGGATAGAAGGGGTTTCATATGAGGTCAACAGGAGAAAAGTCTCATCTCCCTAAAGTTTAAGTTTCTAGAGAGGACCCTCTGCTGATTGATGGTACTATAAACTTTCAACATGTGCACAATTTTCAAAATATGTGGCTCTGCAAAGCAGTGCAAGTCTAGTTAGCAGAAATACGAAATTAATTATTTTTTTATTTTCTATTTTTGAAATTTATGTATATGGTAATAGATTAACCTGTTCACCAAGGAAATCACAATCAGAGTATTTCCGCAGGGTAACCTCCATTAAGAAAAACAAGACAAAAGGAAAATTATAAATCAGAGAATGCCACAATACTTTGTCTATTGCAGTTTAAGAAAGTGGAGATGCATGGAAAAGAAGGGGGACGGGAAAACCACAGGTTCTTATAGAAAGAGAACAGCAATTACAGTATCTATAATAGAAGTACACACATTTGTTAATGATTACTGACCCTCTATGGTAAACATCTTTAGTTACAAATGATCATAAAAGATATACCCATAAAATCCATACTTAACCAAAATCTTACCTAGAAATTTAAAGAAAACTCAGCCCCTAAATCTACCAGCTCCTGCAGCAAGTCCAAAAAGGCCCTCTGCTTCTTTTGTGTAGCTCTTGAAGTTTGGCAATACCCTAATCTGATCCCAAAACAAAACATTTTGTTCTGAAATGAATACAACATCTAGATAAGATCGTATCAGGTTCTAAAAAAAAAAAAAACACCTGCAAAATTGCTCCCTTCAGCTGGGATTCTTGACAGAGTCCACATTGGCCAAGATGTCTCATCAAATCATTGTTAGCAACTCTGTATTTTCCTAGAGACTGTCTCCTTTTATAAATGGACAGATAATACATCTGGGTTACAGGTGGAAATACTTCCTGAGAGTACTGCAGTATTTGAAAAATACTTTAACATCACTAAAGGTGACATTGAAGGTGTGAGAAAAATATATGTATTTCAAATTCCCCCCCCCCCCCCCCCTTTACTGAATACTGCAGAATTTCACCCTTAAGGTGAAACAACTGGTTATCCTTGAGAAGGGCAGTGTTTGAAGCTTTTAAACAGTGGTGTGCTGGAGCCAGCTCGCACCGGCTTGCAAGAGCCAGTTGTTAAATTTATTGGCATCTTGCAAGCCAGTTGTTGCGAGCCGGCTTGCCTCTCCTCCCCCCAGCCCGCGAGCTGCAGGCTCCCCCGCTCTGCAGGTTGTCAATCATCTCCTGTCTGCCCTCAGCTCCCCGTAGCACTTGTTTCCTTCCTGCCACCGCCCTGCTTTTAAATATTGTATTTTTCCTAGAGTCGCGGCACCGGCATTGAAAGCAGCAGGCTCGGCTCCAGCCTTCCTTCGCATGGTTCCGCCCTCGTGGAAATAGGAAATACATCAGAAGAGGGTGGAACCATGAGAGGGAAGGCTGGAGCCGAGCCTGCTGCTTTCAATGCTGGTGCTGCGACTCGAAGAAAAATACAATATTTAAAGGCAGGTGGGCGGCAGGAAGAAAATGAGGGCTATCGGGGAGCTGAGGGCAGACAGGAGATGATGGACGACCTGGGGAGCAAGGGGATCGGAAATCGGGGGGGGGGGCTGGAAGAAGGCAGGAAATGTCTGGCGTTGAGAGTAGGGGAGGGGCTAGAAGGGAGATGGTTGACATGGGCTGCTGGGGGGGAGGCTGGAAGGAGATGATTAACATGGGTGGATGGAGGGGAGGGCAGGGGGAAGAAGAGGGTTGCTGGACATGGGTGGATGGAGGGGAGGGCAGGGGAGAGGAGAGTTGCTGGACATGGGTGGATGGAGGGGAGGGCAGGGGGAGAGGAAAGTTGCTGGACATGGGTGGATGGAGGGGAGAGGAGAGGAGGGTTGCTAGACATGGGTGAATGGAGGGAGAGAGGAGGGTTGCTGGACATGGGTGGATGGAGGGAAGGGCATGGGGAGAGAAGGGTTGCTGGACATGGGTGGGTGGGTGGATGGAGGGGAGGGCAGGGGAGAGGAGGGTTGCTGGACATGGATGGAGGAGAGGGAAGGGCGAGAGGAGAAATGCTGGACATGGATGGAGGGGAGGGAAGAGTGAGGAAGGCGATGAGATGTGGGAAAAGGAAGAGAAGAGAAAAACTGCATATGGATGAAGAAAATAGGCAGAAGCTGGATCCACTGGACAGTCAAGCCTGCGGAGGACCTAGCTTTTACTTATGGATGTAGGGCAAGAAATGAAGAAGAAAGGCGGAAAGTAAAGAAATAAATGGAAAGGAAGCCCTGGAAATTGAGTTAAGAGGACAGATAGCAGCAGAATCGGATACTGGGCCAGCATGATCAGAAAAACAAAGTCATCAGACAACAAAGGTAGAAAAAAATCATTTTATTTTCATTATAGTGTTTGGAATATGTCCACTTTGAGAATCAGGTGCTCAACATTAAAAGTTTATATTTATTTACTTATTTATGGCATTTTATCTCACTTTAAATATGAATTAGATTGGAACCTGGGACCATTTTAATTTTTTTTCCTGGAGTAATGCATTGCCCCCCCCCCCCCCCGGCTCACTCCCCGGCTATAGCCAGCTCTGCAATTTGGGGGGGATGCAGAGGTGGACGGGGGGGGGGGGGGGTGCAGAGGTGGACGAGGGGGGGCGCAGAGGTGGACCAGGGAGAGAACCTGTTGTTAAAAATTTACCAGCACACCACTGCTTTTAAAGAAGAAATAGCATGTTCATAAGTTTTAAAACACTTCTCATAATCGAAGTTACAATTCTCTTGATTCTCAGTCTTCACCTTTATATTCTCAGAAAATTGACATAGTTGGGAGACACATTCACTAAGGGAGTCCTCCTTTCTGGAGATTGGCAGCCGTATCTCACCCAAAGGTAAAATTTGGGGGAGTACTGGGCTTAGGAGTTAGAACCAACATAACCAATCTAAGAGCATGAGAGTTAGTCAGGTTAGTTACTGGTGCTAATTTATCCCATGATGCAATAGGCCAGGGTCTGCAGAAACAGCCTTACCTTTACTTGAATTCCTTCCTTTACACCAGATCACCCAACTTGCTTCTGGTGTCCAAGCTCCACACCAGGCTCTGAAACCAAAATTTCTGAAGTACTCTCGCTCATGGTACTGGCTACTCCTGGTTCCTTCACACAGGAAGCCATATCACCACCATGCATAAGAAGTAGTATTAGCGTATCATCCATTGCCATTCCAAACACCGGAGGAGAGCAAGATCATCTGAGCTGAGAGATGCTTCTCCATCCTTTGATACCTCTAGGGCATCAGACTGAGACTCTTACTGCAGATATGAATCCATGGGACCAGCAACCACTGCCAGGGTTCCTAGGTGAGAATGAATTTTACCCTTCCGCTCGCCCATGCTAATCCATATAGCTCACTCTTCACAGCACTGCTCCTCAGCTCAGCTCAAGCCATCAGCCATTTTGGTTTCTCTCAAAGAGGGGTAGTTAGTATTCAAAAGAGTAGTTGCTGTTCAAAAGTACCTATGCAGTCAGCAATGGGGCCAATGTACAAGTGTTAATTTAACAAAACAAATTCAGGTGTTTTGAACAGATAATTTTGGATATATAAACTACTATACAGCCAACATTATCCACTTAAAATGAGCATTCTGGAGGTTGTGCCACTAAGGCAGGGGTGGGCAACCTGCGTTCCGCAGGTTGAATGTGGCCTGCCATTGAGTTTTATGCTGTTTGTGAGACCATGGAAAGTATACATAGAAAATGTATGGAGGAGTAGCCTAGTGGTTAGTGCAGTAGACTTTGATCCTGAGGAACTACAGCTCCTTGTTACCGTGGGCAAGTCACTTAACCATCCATTGCCTCAGGTACCAAAACTTAGATTGTGAGCCCTCTAGGGACAGAGAAAGTACCTGCATATAATGTGTACATCACTGCATTCATCTAGTAGTGCTATAGAAATGTTTAGTAGTAATAATCTGAGTTTTGGCAATCTACTATAATAAAACGCAGCCTCAACGTTCTGAGGACACTGACATCACTGAAGTAACTCACACACCGGTTCATGGTTTCATGGTGGTGAAGCCACCACACCATCTTCATGCCCCGCCCTTGCGTCACACGTGATGACGTCGAGGGCGGAACACGAAAACAAATTAACGCACGGGGAGCAGTAGGGAAACACGCGGAGCACACGCGGTAGCACACGCTTAACCTCACCAACCTCCCTCCCTTCCTGTCACCTCCCCTCCCCTTACGCGTGTCTCCCTGGTGGTCTAGAGGTACCTGTTCCATCGGCCCAGGAAAGAAAGAGCCCCCTCTTTTCTCCCTTAGCGGTGGCTTCCTTGCTGCATGGTGTGGGAGTCCGGCTCTCGGCGTTTCAAAATGGCCACTGAGAGTTCAAGCTGCCTCGCGAGACTTCAATTCTCGGCGGCCATTTTGAAACGCCGAGAGCCCGACTCCCACACCATGCAGCAAGGAAGCCACCGCTACGGGAGGAAAGAGGGGGTTCTTTCTTTCCTGGGCCGACGGAACAGGTACCGGAAGGGGAGGGGAAGGGAGTCCCGTGCCCTCTAGCGCCCGTTTCATCGGCGCCAGAAACGGGCCATTTTTACTAGTTTTAAATATTGCATTTTGCAAATATTTTTCAGAATAGCCACTTTAGCAATTTGTTTCCATAGTTTCTAGTTAAATTTGTACTTATTTATTAATTTATCACAAAAGGTCTGTGGAGCACTATACATTTCCAGTTCTGACATTACATAATGTTGCGGCCTGCTAGGGATAGTACTGTCATTCGTGTGCCCTCTCCTGCTTATAATTGAAAGAGAAAAACGCCTATATTGCGACCCAAATCGGGAGATGGGCGTTTTTCTGGCAAAGGCGCCCAAATTGGTATAATTGAAAGCCGATTTTGGGCGTTTCCAACTGCACTCTGTCGTGGAAACAAATAAAGTTGATGGGGGCATGTCGGGGGCGTGTCGGCGGCGGGACTGGGGCGTGGTTAGCAGCTGAGGAGAGATAGGCATCTTTAGCTGATAATCGAAAAAAAAAAGCGTTTTTACCGCGATTTTGGGTCACTTTTTTTGGACCCTTTTTTTCACGAACAAGTCCCAAAAAAGTGCCCCAACTGACCAGATGACCACTGGAGGGAATCGAGGATGACCTCCCCGGACTCCCCCAGTGGTCACTAACCCCCTCCCACCAAAAAAAAAACACTTTACAAACTTTTTTCCCCGCCTGTATGCCAGCCTCAAATGCCATACCCACCTCCATGACAGCAGAATGTGTTTGATCCTCTCATAGCCTTTCCCTGGGTCAGATGTGGCTCTCGGGTGCACTACAGGGTCACATCAGCATTGCATTGTGGTGGGTGTAGGGTATTGGGCTCCGTGATTTCATTAGCTTGTGTTACAGTCTCACGATGTTGGTAGTTGGTAAGCTCTTCTCCCATGATGCTTTTCCCCCTGCCAACTGGGTCAGAGTGTGCCCTGTTGTATTTCCGGTAGTCCATGAGGTAGTGGCCATTTTTGTTAGCCAGTTTTAGATCCCTTCCATGTGTTAGCCACGTTAGAGAACTTAGTTTTTACCTTGAATGTGGCTGAAAGAGGGCATTGTACAGCATTCTGCCAGCTCTGACCTGCTAATCTCACTACCAGGGAGACTTGTTGCCAGTTAACTGTGAGTAAACGTGCTTATTCCAATAAAGGACGTTTTCGGAGAGATTAGTCTTCAGGTGTCAACTGGTGTGCCAATGTTATACAGCAGTAACAAATCCTAGAGGCCTGCGTGTATGCAGGTCCCTGGAGCACTTTTAGTGGGTACCGCAGTGCACTTCAGCCAGGTGGACACAGGCCCATCCCCCCTACCTGTAACACTTGTGCTGGTAAATGGGAGGCCTCCAAAATCCACTGTACCCACATGTAGGTGCCCCCTTCACCCCTAAGAGCTATGGTAATGTTGTACATTTGTGAGTAGTGGGTTTTGGGGGAGGGGGGTTGGGAGCTCAGCACCCGTGGTAAGGGAGCTATGCATGTGGGAGCTTTTTCTGAAGTCCAATGCACTGACCTAGGGTGCATAGTTGGTGTCCTGGCATATCAGGGGGGCGAGTGTACTACGAATCGTGGCCCCTCCCATGACTAAATGGCTTGGATTAGTTTTTGAGCTGGGCGTTTTTAGTTTCCATTATCGCTAAGAAAAACAAACGCCCAGCTCAAAAACGTCCATTTTTTTGAAAATACGGTTCGGCCCGCCCCTTCACGGACCCGCACTCGGAGATAAACGCCCATGGAGATAGGCTTTTCCGTTCGATTATGCCCCTCTCTGTGTGTAAAGGTTGCCTGTCTCTGCACTATGAGAACTAACTTACATGTCTGAGCAGCAATATTTGGCTGTGTGGCATCTAAGCAGGCTGCACAAATAACAGGTATAACTTCAGCCATGTAATTTAGATATTTCAAGTTACATAAACATGTTTAACCGTGCCATCTAAACAGACAGCATTTCTGTATATAGGTATAATTTGAAAATGCCTAGGTTAGATGTTTCAAAGTATGTGTTCACTGCATAACTAACTGACCTAACGGAAGTCAGTGAAAGTTAAATCACTCTAAAATGTTCAACAATTGGACTAGATCTTGCTCTAAGTCTAATGCTACTTTTATGTCCAGTACTACTCAGTTTTAATTCTCTAATTATGTAGTCAACATAACCATACCCACACGGCCATTTGAGTAAATAGATGGCAATCATTTTTAAAAGGAGATGCGATGCTTGATCTTGTGTTGTTTTCTGCTTTAGAAATGGTGAAAATACATTGCCTGTAATGGTTGTTTAAAATTATTCAGCTTTAATCATCCTGGTTTGATATCTAAGAATTTTTCCAGTTAAGTCTGGCTCTTTCATTTTTACAAAAGCTGGTGGTGATACTCATGTTGTTTCAAAGTTGCCTCAATCAGACTGTAAAATGTGAGATTACTTCAGCACACTTTGTTTAATCACCCGTGATGACACAGTGTACTTCAAAAGAAATGGTAATCTATCTCAATTATCTCTTACAGCAAACAGGATTCAAATCTTCTTGTTTAGATCCTCTCATAAGAAAATGCTTTCATCTCCTTCAATATTAGCTTTTTTTTTTTTTTTTTGCATTACATGGGGTCCTTTTAGCCATTGACTTTGACATTGAAAAGGTTTATGTAGTTATAGCTGGCTTTTAACTGCATAAATCTAGTTGGTTAATATTCACCTGCCTCTGTTGTCCTGCTAAACTTTGTACACACAAAATTGCTCTGCACATAGATTAGTCAAATAAAATAGTGACTAGGTCGGAGCATGCCTAGGGGTAGGATTTTTCAGTGTTATCAGTTAGCATAATATTCAGTGCTAACTGGAAGATTTATGCAGACAATTCCATTCATACAACTGGCTGTTCTAAACTAAACCATTGGTGTTTTTTGTGGTAAGATTTAAGTGGCATTCAGCTGCTCATTTACGTGTTGTATGCAATTGAACATCTGGACAAAGATATCTTGCTCAATTTAACTGGATGACTTTCTTAGCTCTGATGCCACTGAATATTGACCCATAATGAACTGTAATTCACACCTGTAGTGCATACTTTCATGTTAAAAATTATCCCAGACAAACCAATCACACATTTATATCTGCTGTTTGGCATACACAAATTTTTAGGTTAACATATGGATGTGGTTGAACTTCTTCATACTGTAAATGCAAGCCCCTTCTGAACTGCACTGGTGGACATATCATGAGATTGTGGATGCCATATGAAATTCAGCATGGCCATGGGCATAAATGGATGGACTTTGCTCCTGCCCCAAAGGACCCTCCCAGACCAACAGAGATATTTAGGTAGGCCCCAGGCCGCAGTGAAGGAGAGATGCCATCTCTTGGGGGGGGGGGGGGCAAAGGGAGGGGGCCTTGAGCTTTGGGAGTTTTTCTGCTGGAGTGATCTTGTACCGGGGGAGGGTTTTTGTGCTGGGGGAGGACTTGTGCCTGGGGAGCCTAGACAGAGGGCCTTGAACCAGAGGGTAGCCTAGATTGGGGGAGTTGGTTGTGGGGGGGGGAGCCTGGATCTCAGCAACGGCTGATGCAGTGTAGGCCGCTATTCAGCTTGCCATGCAGCCAGCTAACAGTTTGGTTGGCTGATTATCGATCTAGGCTGTATCAGGACAGCATTCTATGGCACTATGGCTTCAGGCAGTCTGTTGGTGGTAAACAAAAAAAAAAAACCCAACTCAATGCCATATGCTCATTTTTGTTTGCCAGTGACAGGAAACAACAAAGGAAATGTCATTGACATTTCTTCTCCTTAGTCATTTTAGCATATTATTGAATAAGATGTATCTTTCTTTAATAAAGTTTATTGTATCTGTCCACTCAGGTATTCATTAGGTGATGCTACTTCAAGAAAGCCAAAGAGTATGCTTGAATGTCAACACAAACAATGGGAATCTGAGTAGTGCATGAAGAACTATTGTCCCGCGACCTCTTGCTACTGAGGGTAGCTTATCAGAAAAGAATGTGGTCAGGGCTTCAATGACATATCACACAAGGTTGCTTATCATTAGTGAACGAAATTGAGCATAAAAATTATTTTTGTATTTTTCCATTTGCCGATAATAGTGCACACTGCAAAAAATGCTCAATGTTTGCAAAGAGGGCACACTCTTTTAAAAAGAGCATGCACTCTTTCTTAATAGTACACAAGCATGCACTCTTTCTTAATAGTACACACATGTAAATGAAAACTAACCAAAACAAAATGAACAATGTTGCAAACAACACGGAAAAAAAAATAATTTATAGGTTGCCCATCCCTAGTTTGCTGTAACTTGGTTTGACACAAAAATGATTTCACAGTCTGGAGGACAAAATAAAGTTATGTTGAGTGAGATGTAAACTACCCTGTGATTAACATGGCATACCACAGTAATTCGTGATACTCCTTCAGTTCTTTTCATATTTGTTTATTCTGAATATTTAGTGCTATGGAAAGTTGAGGTGACCTGGTGCTTGAGAATTGGCATTTAGCTCAGAAGTCCTGGGTCATGAGTTAAAGACTCACATATCACTAGCTCACTGTATGAGCTTGTGTTTTCAGTTTAATATCTTTTATTGGATTGCAATACAATACAAGAGAAACAAGAGCTCACCACAGAACAACAAGCAACATTTACAAATCATGGCAAAACTGGAGCTCACATTTAAGAAGCAACTATCCACAACTAGAATCACATTAAGAAAAAGGGAAGAAAGAGGAGGTGGAGAAGAAGAAAAGGAAAAAAAAAGGGGGGGGGGGCTGGAGGATACAAATCCAATCATAGAGCATGCATAGGCCACAAAATACATCAAACTCAGTGCTTATCTCTGTACCGAAGCAAAATAAGATACCAGTGGCAGCCATTTTTCCCTATAGGAAGCGAAGCGAGAAGATTTCTTCGCCAGATGTAATTCGAATTTGTACATTTGGAGCAACAAGTTCCACCATTCCTGATAAGTGGCCTGGTGTAAGGACTTCCAATGTGAGAAGATCACCTTCAATGCCAAAGAGACCGTAGCACTAACAAGAGCCCCTTCACTAGGAGTTAGCCGACCCCCAAAGAACTGCTCCCACTATAACATCAGCATGACCAATATTTCTATGACTTTTAGTGCATATGCTAAAGCCCCAGTTTAGGATGTGATGTACTATTCTAATGATATAAAGCACACATATTTGCATGCCTTGCCTATTTTAATGTTATTACTTCTTCCTCCATATTAACTGGTGAAAAGCTAAAGGGTCAGTAACCCCAGGAGAAACCACTTCCCAAATCCCTTCAACATCCAAAATCCTTACTGACCACCAACATTTGTTTAAGATCCTCTCAGCACCTTCCTCTAACCTCTTATCCCTCACATCGAATATCGATTCTGGTCCACAACAAGATCCCTTCCAGTTTCCCATATATACCCTCCTTCTATACTCAAACCATACATATACAATGTTGGATTAAAACACTGACAGCTTAACAAACAAAAGCAAACACATTTATGTGCTGGATTTCAACCTGTTGAAGTTTTCTACTTTTAAAAAAATTATAATAGATGTTTTTGCAACATGCATTCAGCACACAAACATACATTTCTCCTGTGTTTTAGAACATCCTCTGTGTCAGTAGATTCTGTTATAGAATACTAGTGAAACTTGAGACATCCTGACCTGGATGTCTCAATTCCAACTTCTACGTCCTTTCAAAAATGGTGCTGTAAATCTATAGCAAGAACCTCCAGAGCCTTGAGCTATCTCAAAGTGTCACAATCACTTTAACTTTTGCTGCATATTAGCTCATGTCCTATACTTATCTTGCAGGACCTGGACCCTAAATAGAAGGAGAGCTCAGGCTTCTTCTAGCTTTTATACTAATGCCAAGATCTACTCTATAAGACAATGCCATCTGATTAGTCCCTTCCTAGGTTCCTTGGGCTAATTGGTACTTTTAAAAGGCTTCTTCTTCTAATTGGCTCTCAACACATATAGCACTAAATTCATAAATGGTGCCTAAAAAATTTGCTCCAAAAATATAACGCTTAGCATTATTCTGTGAACGGCACTCAAAGTTAGGCACCATTTATAAAACAGAGCTTAGTGCTGGGAACCACAACTTGTTTTAGGCATGATCATTTACACTAATGAAACTCTGGTGTAAATCTCCATGCCTAATGTAAGCATGGATTCTCCTTATTCTATAACAGCACGCATAAATTGTGGGAATGTTCATGACCCTCCCTTGGCCACGCCCCCTTTTTTGGATCCATGCATAAATTTTACACCTTCATCCGGTCATGTAAATTTACATGTATAAATTGTAATTAATACCAATTAGCACTGATGATTGTTAGTGCCCAATTATTGGTGCTAAAGTGCTCAGTATTCAATTAAATTGCACGCATAAATTAGGCAAGCACCCAAATTTGCATGCACAGTTTTTAGTGCCATTTATAGAATTCAGGGGATATCCTGCAAATCCCTGTCTTCTCTGTGCTCAGATAGGTCCCTGGTGGAGCTCTGAGTGTCTTGTTCTTTGTTGATCCCTGGTATCTATTGATAATGAACCTTTGCTGTCTGCCTTGACCGCTGCCTGTCATCTTGGGTTTGTTCTCAGCCTGGTACCTCTTGAGCCTCCTTCTCCTGACTTCCAGTGTCTACTCCTTCCTCCTTGGGCCCCCCTGTGCTTTGTCCTGGAAGCTGCCAAATATCAGACAGCAAACCAAAGGGAAAGGAACCTGTTATATGTCTTCAGTCCCTGCTGTTTCCTTTTGAGTGCTGTACACAGCAAAACGAAGGAAGAAAAAAGTTAAAACAGGCGATCTCTATAACAAATGCGAGTGCACCAGACCATGACAGCTTATGTTATAATTATAAGCCCCATGCACTACATAAATTGCTTCAAATTGTGCAGTAATTAGATGTGAGCACATGGTATCCTGATCAGAGGGTAATACAGATATGAGCTGGCTCAAGACTCTGAGATCCCTTGCTATGGATTTCATTTAGAATTAATTTTGAGTTGTTGAGAAGCCATTTAGCCTTTCCTTTAGGGTGGTTTTTGGTTATGCTACATTGCTACCCAACAACTATTCAAGTCTACAACCTTCCTGATGTACAAGATGCACACTGGCTTCTTTGACCCCCAATGTGATTTGCTCTAAATGATGTGAGTTCTAGTATAGAGCATGAAATGCCACTGGTTGGCATGATCTAATTTTCATTGGTTGAAAGATAACTGGGTCAAGAATGTGTTTGTAACACCAACAAGGGGGGGAAGTGAGGGATCTTTCTATCAATATATCTTGGCAAATAAACTCTTGGATGCAAATAAACTCTTGGATGCTCTTACTCCTTGCTTGCCTTGATCATTTGAAAGTCTTCTCACTCCCACCCTCGTTGGTGCTGCTTGACTGTTTGTGGAAATTATGGAAATTATGAGGACCCCCTTCTCTGTTTTCGTTTGGCATCAGAAAATGACACCACAGTTGCAGAACCCACTGATGCCCCAGGCTGCAGTCCAAATTGCGAATCCAAGTAAGATAATAGAGAATAAACCCAAACTCAGGGCACCTATTACTACTGTCCATTAAACAGTTACCATGGAAAATAACATACTGTAAATACACACTCATGCTAATAGTTAACACAGTGGCTTAAAACTTTGCAAATTCCCATGTTAATGGGATAGAGAATGGTAGGGACAGAGTAGGGACCACACCTTATAATCAATGCACAGTATGGTATTACATGCTAATTATTAAGACCACAGTTAAAAATAGAACAATTAATACCACCTTAATAGATGGGAGTAATTTCATTACAGATAACACAAATGCACTTAAAAGGCAGCAAGCATATTATCTCTGTGTTAATTCTATAGAAACACGCTGAGCACACTCCCAACAGTGGATACAGAAACCTAGCAGTTTCCCCGTGTTAATTTTGGCCATCAATGCATGGTTACTGCAAAGCTTTACTGAAGGTTAGTAAAAGGGGCCCTTCAGCAGTGCAAAATGTTCTTTACCTTTCTTCCCATTCATAATTAAGATGATAGGAAATACAACAGAGGATAACAATTCAACTTTCTTTTAACAGACACAGAAGGGCATTTTCTTAACAGCGGACATCTTGAAAGTCCCTTGCTACTCTCGTTTGATGCACTTATTTTCTTTACATATCAGTGAATACAGACACAGGCTTTCCCTACTTCAACTGGTTAAGAAGTCTATTGAGACTTTGTTAGCTTGGAAATCTTTAAAGCTACATTTGTAGTAAGCAATATCTTGAAGGGAAGTCATATTGATTTACATTTTGGCATTGTCAAAGAAAGAAGAAGAGGAAACAGCCTCTGCGAAGTCCAAGTCACACCATGAGAAGCAGAGGATGAGACAACAATTTCACACTTTGGTGGCGTCCAAGCATTTTGCCTTTGTGTCACGCATTACCCATTTGCTGGCATTGGTATTCTTGTTATACCTTCTCATTTGTTGCACATTGGCAACTCATCAGGGGCCCTTTTTCTAAGGTGCGGGAGGGCTAATGCATAGGTAGTGCGCGCCAAATCTTCACTACAGCTAGGCTAGCTCATGTTCCTGGTGGTAATTCTGAGTTTCTAATGTGGGAGCATTCCTGGCGTTAATGAGCAGTTGGCGCACGCTGCATGAACCCTTACTGCTAAGTTAGTGGGTGGCGGTAAGGGCTCAGGCTGTAAATAGGCGCACACTATTTTTAATTTCAATGCATTCTCATTTCCCAGCCCATTAAAAAAAAGCCATTTCCCCAGCCGTGGTAAAAAATGGCCCAGCATGCACCCACACTACCAGAGGCCACTTTTACTGCTGCTTAGTAAAAGGACCCCACAGTTTTCAGAGAGGTTTTTGTGACCCCTGAAGCAGGCGGGTTTGTTCACTGAAACACGGCCCATGTCAGGTCTCATCCTGGTGCCTCAACAAAAGACTGTTTGGTTTGTTACCCCTGTGAGGAAATCGTCTCATCCTCTGCTTTACATCTGACAACCATACATATTAGTCAAACACAGTATTTATTGGACATCCTATAACAGAGATTATCCAAGGGACTGGTGAACCGAAGTATTTTTCAGTTGCAAGAAGTGCGTACAGTACATAACTGAGAGCACTCACAGCATTTCTGCCGTTGACAATGAAAAAAAGATGCTCATGAGAGAGACTGCATCTCTCTGGGAAGTTCAAAGTGTTCTGCATTTTACATCTATTTATAGAATGTGAACCAGTCAGTCTAATTAAGGTCAAATATTCTGGTAGGCCTGTAATTGGCATTCTTTCAATCTACTGTCATCATTTTTCCATGATAAAGAATATTTTTGGCATAGACTATTTTTTTTTTTTACTATTACCACTGCAATGGTTAGTAACTTGTTTAATATTTTCTAAGGATAAAAGCTTAAGAATGAACACAAACAATGTTTCTTGATGTCAGTTGCTCACTTAGATTAATGGCACACTTTTCAAATACATTTTTTCCAAATTTAGATGACTAACTTGGGCTGCTGTGGGGTTGCTATCTGGTGAGCCAGATGGATATTTATCTAATGCTAGATTTGGTACCTTCTAAAAAATATAATGCAGCAAAAATGGCCTAAAGTATTAATTTTTTTTTAAGGGGGTGTGTCAGAGGCAGATAACGGGCATAGATGTGCTATCTAGCTAGTGCGCTGATGTCACTGTCATACTAGCTGGTTAGCGCATCCATAAGTCCTGAGCTCTTAGCACCTGGAACAATGGTTTCTGCTTTCTCTCCTTTCCTGAAGCTCCAACATATTACCTCTGTGGCCTTATCCAAGGATCTTACTGTGCTGTAAAGATATGCAGCTCTGCAGCCATTTCCCGCCCAACCCACCTTGTCCACCATCTGCTGACAAGCTTCAGATACAGACAGGGCCCTGCAAATTATCTGATTTATAGGTCCTGGTTTATGTCTCTTTCCCAACACAAGATGCTGCACTGACAGCAAACGTCAGCTCCTTGAAACAATATGCTGGGAGTGAGTGTTTGTATGAAGCAGTAGAAGATAAATAAGTGTCTCACTGCTTTCCAAACTTTGTACTTTCTACTACTACTACTTAACATTTCTAAAGCGCTACCAGGGTCACGCAGCGCTGTACAATTTAACAAGGAAGGACAGTCCCTGCTCAAAGGAGCTTACAATCTAAACGACAAAGTATGCAGTCAATCAAATTGGGGCAGTCTAGGTTTCCTGAATAGAGGTAGATGGTTATGTGCCGAAAGCTACATTGAACAGGTGGGCTTTGAGCAAGGATTTGAAGATGGGCAGGGAGGGGGGCTTAGTGTATGGGCTCGGGAAGTTTATTCCAAGCATAGTGTGAGGTGAGGCAGAAAGGGCGGAGCCTGGAGTTGGCGGTGGTGGAGAAGGGTACTGATAGGAGGGATTTGTCCTGTGATTGGAGGTTACAGGTAGGAACGTAAGGGGAGATGAGGGTAGAGAGGTAATGAGGGGCTGCAGATTGAGCATATTTGTAGGTTAGTAGGAGAAGCTTGAACTGTATGCGGTATCTAATCAGGAGTCAGTGAAGTGACTTGAGGAGAGGGGTGATGTGAGTATATCGGTCCAGGCGGAAGATATGACAAGAAGCAGAGTTCTGAACGGATTGAAGGGGGGATAGATGGTTAAGTGGGAGGCCAGTGAGGAGTAGGCTGCAGTAGTCAAGGCGAGAGGTAATGAGAGAGTGGATGAGAGTTCGGGTGGTGTGCTCAGAGAGGAAAGGACGAATTTTGCTGATGTTATAGAGAAAGAAGCGACAGGTCTTGGCTGTCTGCTGGATATGCGCAGAAAAGGAGAGGGAGGAGTTGAAGATGACTCCAAGGTTGTGGGCTGATGAGACGGGGAGGATGAGGGTGTTATCGACTGAAATAGAGAGTGGAGGGAGAGGAGAAGTGGGTTTGGGTAGAAAGACAATGAGCTCAGTCTTGGCCATGTTCAGTTTCTCTTATCATATTGTACATAAGTACATAAGTATTGCCATACTGAAAAGTACAAAACATTTTATACTGCTTATCCCAGAAATAAGCAGTGGAGTTTCCCCAAGTCCATTTTAATAATGGTCTCTGGACTTTTCCTTTAGGAAGCCGTCCAAACCTTTTTTTAAACCCTGTTAAGCTAACTGCCTTTACCACATTCTCTGGCAACAAATTCCAGAGTTTAATTACACGTTGATTGAAGAAACATTTTCTCCGATTCATTTTAAATTTACTACTTTGTAGCTTCATTGAATGCCCCCTAGTCCTAGTATTTTTGGAAAGAGTAAACAGACGCTTCACGTCTACCCTTTCCACTTCACTCATTATTTTATAGACAGCTATCATATCTCCCCTCAGCCGTCTTTTCTCCAAGCTGAAGAGCCCTAGCCGCTTTAGCCTTTCCTCATAGGGAAGTTGTCCCATCCCCTTTATCATTTCCGTCGCCCTTCTCTGCACCTTTTCTAATTCCACTATATCTTTTTTATAATCCCTTCACATACGCTATGAGGTAACATTATAACAGGGTACCATGGGTAGGTACCTACAGAAGTACCTATCTAGCTATTATTTTCTAAAGACAATAAGTGCCTACTTATATTTTATAAAGTAACTAGTGTATATGCCTGGAATGTAGGTGCAATCACTCACACCAGTAGACAGCAGGTATAAATGAAAGTGTGTACATTATGCATATATGCACATAGATTGAGTTTCATAATTTATGTGTTTACTTGTGAACTCTGCCCATGTTCCATCTAAACTCTACCCTTGTGCATGTTTATCAGCAAAGTACATATCATCATGCCACAGCATGTATTTTTACACCCATTGCAATTTTATTGGCAGTCACTCATATGCATATGTGGACACAGACACGTGGGAAGAATTCTTGCTACTCTTTCTATTCTGTACCTCCCTTCTGCACTCACATCTACTTACTGCACAATTTGAAACA
Source organism: Microcaecilia unicolor (assembly GCF_901765095.1). NCBI lineage: Eukaryota > Metazoa > Chordata > Amphibia > Gymnophiona > Siphonopidae > Microcaecilia > Microcaecilia unicolor. The sequence continues at coordinate 87,975,979 of NC_044031.1, forward strand.
AACCATACAAAGTTGGGTGGAGGTTGGGGAAAGGGGAATAAGGTAGCTTTCAGGGTAGGACATCCAAACATCCTGAAGCATATATATAAATAGCAATGTTGTCCTTGATTAAATGAGGCATCTCATTGCTGCCCAGAAGCTGCAGGCTAACCATTAGGACAGCATGCCAACTTCCCTGCAGCTGTTACAGCAACAACATACCAGTATGGAGCTTTCAGCTACTTACAGAACAGCTAGTCCACATACCTAATATTTCTGCTGTAGCTCAATTGCATTGTTTCTTTGCCTTATTGTCTGGTAGTTCACCCGCCAGCCAGGTCATGTGGTAGCAGCTAGGCCTATCTTCCTCCTGGCTCTGTGGCATAAACTCAGAAAGCAAAGGAGCCCCTTGAGGGCTCTATCACATTGGATTGGATTGGATTTATTCATTTTATATATCGTATATATACCACAGTGTCAAAGCAGTTTATAATTTACAATTTCAGTACTGTATTACAGATAAATAGGTCCATTAAATAAAATCTATAATGGGTCAAATAAAATGTTGAAACCACCAAGTTTTTAAGATTACGAAAAACAAAATATGAAGAAACATTATGAAGTTCCTCAGGCAAGGAGTTCCAAAGAGAAGGTCCATCATATCAAAATGTGCTTTTTCTAGTCGTTGAAAGACCTGGGAGTTGCAGAAGACTTCTGGTTGGGAAAATATGGTTATTATGAGAGGGGAGATTGGAGGGAGGAAGGCATTGTGGGTCAATGATCCTTTGCACTGCTTCCTCACTGTTCACTTTTGCTGCCACTGCTTCACCATGATGAACTTCATCTTGCACAAAAAGCCTTCTGCAATGAGTCTATTTCTTTGAGAGATTGCAGCAACAGTTGTGTCTGGTATGAAATGTTCTGGCTATCTTCATTATGTAGTGTATATGTAATAGGTATGATACAGTATACACTAGAGGTGTGGCATACATTTTCAGGCCTAGACAGTAATTCAGTGCTGGGCAAAATAGTGGAAACTATTAAAAAGAATAAATTTATGAAACACATAGAAAAACATGGTTTAATGGGACAGAGTCAACATGGATTCAGCCATTTACTTCATTTCTTTGAAGGTGTGAATAAACATGTCAATAAAGGTGAGCTGGTTGATGTAATATATCTAGATTTTCAGAAAGCTTTTGACAAAATTCCTCATGAGAGGCTTTTGAGAAAATTAGTCATAGAATAGGAAGCAATGTTCTGTTGTGGATTAGGAATTGGTTGTTGGACAGAAAACAGAGGGTAGGGTTAAATGGTCATTTTTCTCAATGGAGGAGGGTGAATAGTAGAGTGCCACAGGGTTTTGTACTAGGATCGGTGCTATTTAACATATTTATAAATGATCTGGAAATTGGAATGACAAGTGAGGTGATTAAATTTGCAGATGACACAAAACTATTCAAAGTTGTTAACATATATGTTAAAACAAAGGAAAGATAAAATTTAATGTAGACGAATGCAAACTGATGCACATTGGGAAGAATAATCCAAATCATACTTACCTGATGATTGGGCCCACCTTGGGAGTAAGAATCCTAGAAAAGGATCTAGGTGTTATTGTAGACAATATTCTGAAACCTTCTGCCCATTGTGCAGCAGTGGCTAAAAAAGTAAACAGGATGCTAGGAATTATTAGGAAATGCCTCTGTATTGCTCTATGCTGCAACCTCACCATGAGTATTGCGTCCAATTCTGGTCGCTGTATCTCATAGTGGAATTAGAAAAGGTTCAAAGTAGATTGATCAAAATGCTAAATGGGATGAAAAGCTACAGTGATTTAAGTGGTTAGGGCTCTTCAGCTTGGAAAAGAGATGGCTGAGGGGGGATATGATTGAGGTCTACAAAATCCCGACTGGTATGGAGTGGGTGGAGGTGAATCAATTTTTCACTCTTTCAAAAATTACAAAAACCAGGGGACACTCAATGAAATTGCATGGGAATACTTTTAAAACAAATATTTTTTCACTCAAAAAATAATTAAGCTCTGGAACTTGCTGTTGGAGGATGTGGTACCAGCGGTTAGCGTATCTGGGTTTAAAAAATGTTTGTACAAGTTCCTGGAGGAAAAGTCCATAGTCTGTTATTGAGATGGACATGGGAGAAGCCACTGCTTGCCCTGGGATTGGTAGCATGGAATGGTGCTGCTAATTTGGTTTCTGCCAGGTACTTGTGTCCTGGATTGGCCACTGCTGGAAACAGGATACAGGGCTAGATGAACCATTGGTCTGACCAAGTATGGCTATTCTTATGTTCTTATGTATGTGCTTTTGAATACTGATCTGAAAGATTGTACTGTATGAGTTCTTTCACAAAGTCATATTCCACTCCCTCAAAAGCAAATAAAAGCAATGCATATTTTCTGCACATTCCCTCCCCTACAGTGTCTGTAGGAGAGCCCAATTCAGGTTCTAGCAAGTTAAATTTTTCAAGTTTCAGATAAACATTTTCAAATAAAGCTGAAATGTCTCTCGGGCTTCAGCAAAAGAAAAGGCTGAACTAATCCTTTACCTGGCAGACAACAACCAATTAGAAAAACCACAACCACTCTTTGTAAGAGAGCAACAGCTTTCACAGTCTAGTATAACTAATTTCCATCGGAATGGCATTCATCAGTGCAGTTCTTGGAGCAGCCTTATATGCATCAGAGAACTAAGAAATTACCGTACCCCCTTTCACAAACTTTCAAGGTTCTGGAATCCATCTGCCTTCCATTGTCCTGCTTCCATTCTTTCTCACTTCTGCTTTCTGGGCATTTTAAAGCATTCTCCAATCAAGATAAAGCTTTGGCAGTTGTGCTTAAATGGTTAGCAATGAAATGGGGGTTTAAACTCCGATATTCCAATCCAACTGCCAAAACATTGACGCAAGAAAACCTGATATAGTGTAAAGGAGTAAAATGTATCAAATAAAAAATGTTAGCACCAAGCTCTGTAACACACATGAAGTGCAGAAGATCCTTAAGTACCATGACACATAATCAGGGACTAAGCAAATGCGGTATAAAGAAACAGAAAGGAACCCAATTGTTTTGGTGGCAACTGGCCTGCTTAAAATGAATGTCCAAGCACACATTGATAAGTTGCCTATTGACATTCCATCTCGTGATCTCCAGGAGCAAGCTCTTTTTGGCACAATCCAAGTATTAAGATGAGGGATAGCAGTATGTTTAAGAGACTGAAATCTTACTCCACATACCCTGACTTAGGAGTGAGGGTCATTGATGTCAGGGTAAAAATACTCATAAAACTTTTGAACCACTACTGCTTATGTCATCTGACCCTACTGAGTGGATAAAATTTTAATTGCGCAATAAAATATTCTAATGTTCTTTGCTGTCTTGATTCTTCTTACTAAATACACAATATTATGTTATTGAAACAATGTCACAAGCCAGTAGTTCAAAAACGGAGTAAAATGTTCCAAATGAAACACTAACATTTTGCATAAAATGAATCCAGCAAGGAAACAGACGTTTGAACTGCAGCTTCAAGCAGTGTGCAGCTGGAGAACGTATTTGGGTTCTAGCCAAAATAACATAGAAAGGAATGTACCTTGTTATAGTAGTAATAAGAATTTTTTTATACATAGGAATTCATATCCTTTTAAGATATGGCTTTACAATTGTTATTTGTTGACATTGATCAATAACTTTCTACCAGGAATTTTTGCATGTCCTGAACCTGAGTGAAATAAATCTTGTATAGGTAGAAAATTTAACCCTGTAGTGTATATATCAGTGGTTGGAATGTAAGGACATTGCCGAGCAGATTCTATGGTCCATGTCCTAGAAATGCCAAAGAAAGATCATGATCAAGTATTTTATATCACATTCATTGTGGGTTTAACCATGGAGGAGCGGCCTAGTGGTTAGGGTGGTGGGCTTTGGTCCTCAGGAACTGAGGTCAATTCCCACTTCAGGCACAGGCAGCTCCTTGTGACTCTGGGCAAGTCACTTAACCCTCCATTGCCCCATGTAAGCCACATTGAGCCTGCCATGAGTGAGAAAGCGCAGGGTACAAATGTAACAAAAATACAAAAATGAATTGATAAGGAGGGTGACTGTTGGGCAGACTAGATGAACTGTTAGGTCTTTTTCTGCTGTTATGTACTGTGTTACAATGTTACTATGCCCGGTTCCTGGCCCAAACTCCAGAGCTTATTGATTTTAATCTGAAGCTTCAGCACATTGGTCACGCTGCTTCCCACATTTACAAGTACCTTCTTAGCAACTCCCGCACTAAATGTACTGGTTTACATAGATGCTGGGAGGAAGACATACACCAACCTATGTCTGATAAGCAGTGGGAACAGCTTTGGAAGTCCCTCTTCCGGTGCTCTAACTCTTCTAATACTATAATGTTTATGTATTTCTTTATGCATAGATCTCTTTGGACGCCATATAAGTTGCATGTTATCAATTCCTCTAACTCTAGTATATGCTGGTCTTGCTAGTCTCAAGTAGATACTATAAAGAATCTTACCTTTGATTGTGTGTGCCTTCGTAAGTATTGGCTGGAAATCTGGTCACAGCTGGTAGACATTTTTCACCTTCCTGGCTCACTCACTTATCAATTTGTGATTCTCAGGGATCAGTATTACAAGAGTCTGCTGAGTCCTAGTGAAGGGGCTCTTGTTAGTACCATGGTTTCTTTAGCATTGAAGGTAATCTTCTCCCATTGGGAGTCTTTATATCAGGCTACCTACCAGGAATGGTGGAACTTAGTGCTCCAAATTTACAAATTTGAATCACACCTTGCAAAGAAATCTTCTAGTTTTGCTTCATATAGGGACAAATGGCTACCACTCGTCTCTTATTTTGATACAGTACAAAGATAAGTACTAAATTTGATGTATTTTTTGGCATATGCATGCTTTATACTTTGATTTGTATCCTCCAGCCCCCCCCCCCCCCCCACTCCCCTTTCCCTCTTCTTTTTCTCTTTCCTCCCTTTCTCTTGTATTCACTTAATTTGATTCTGGATGTAGATTGCTGCTTCTTACATGTGAGCTCCGGTATTGCCTTACTTTGTAAAATGTTACTTGTTGTTATGTTGTAGCTCTTGATTGTATCTGTATCAAAAATCGTTACTATGCTTTCCTTTACTTCCAGTTCCACTGATGAAAATTATACCCTAATTTTATATAGTGGTCCAAAGTTAGGCACCTAACCTTTGGCACTCAATGGAAGTTAAGCACCAAAATGGGGATGAAACGGCATTCTATAACTTGGCATCTAAGTGATCTAGGGACTGATTTTCAAAACATTTAAGCCTTACAAAATTCCATTGGTTTCTATGCAACTTTATAAGCCTAAGTGCTTTGAAAATGAGCCCCCTAGTGCGTAACTGCAAAGGGGGTGTTCATGTGAGAGGGGCATGGTTGGGTCAGTCTAAGTGCTTTGAAAATGAGCCCCCTAGTGCATAACTGCAAAGGGGGTATTCACGTGAGAGGGGCATGGTTGGGTCAGCCATAAAGGTCATTGACATCTGCTTCTTTTAATCTATTATATATTCCGTCATTTAAAATGGTATATCTTGATGAGTCCAGAAACTTGATTTTCTATATTGCAGGGCCAAGTCTGTGGAATTCTTTACCTCAAGGAATGAGAGTTATGAGGAATTTGAATGATGTTAAAAAGGCCTTAAAGACCTTACTGTTTATCAGCGAGCATTCAATCTTACCTCAGGATAAGAGTTTCTGTTATTTATTGTTGCTCTCAGATGATATACTGCTTTATGGGCTTCTTTCACATAGCTGTACTACAGATTCCCAGTGCAGTAAATGAGAGGAAACCCATTCAATTCCTATGGGCTTCCTCTAGTGTGACTTTCTAAAAGAAGCCCTATATGTTTTAATTTGAGTCATGTGTTTGTGTTGATTTATGTGAGTTTATTGTATAGTATTTGATTAGGATATTTTTTTGTACTGAAGATTCACAAACAACTGCTTCCTATCTACATATTTACATTTTAAAACAGCATATAATATTACAGGTGAGGGTAGGGAAAAAACTATACATAAATATGGGGGATATATACATGAAGAGGGAACGGAACTATTATACATATGTCTGTTGTCTAAATGCCCATTCAGGTACAAACCAGCAAATGTACTTGGCCATTGCACAGACTAGAGTTTACTCTGTGTTTAGCAGGCCTGAGGGCAGGGGAATAATATACGCACCAGCCAGGAGCCACTTGCAGGGGAAGAAGAGAGGGAATAGTTACTGGTGGAACCCCACCCCCAGCCTGGTTAGATTTGCCAGATACTCCTGTAGAGGCAGAGGAGAAAGATAAGGAGCCACTGTTGGGCTGTAGGGGACACTGAGGTCTTGTCCAGCATACTATCCCCCTAGCAGGAGCATGACCCTCCCACTGGAACTGCTGAGGCTCCCAGAAGCAACCAGCAAGGGCATCTGTAGAGAATCTAACAGCTAGGACAGGGGCCCCCAGCCTCAGGATTTACTGAACATGAGGGCTAGAACAGGGTTTAAAACACAGGGTGCTGGGAATTGTCAAGTTCAACCCTGGGAATGGGTGGTCACATGCCTCAAGCTAAATTCACCACACAGATGAAAATATGGAGGACTGCCCCCTCAAAAAAAGTAAGCCAGCTGAAGAGGAATGTGAAGCACAGAGCTGGACACAAGCTGCCGGATGTGGACCTTATGAACCTCAGCCCTATGGAGCGCAAAGTGCACAGACCCATTCCCAGGGACTCCATACCCTCTAGCTTCACAGGTAGGCAGCCACAAATAGGTGGGGATATGTGTAGATTTGTAGGAAAATCTGCACATATCCCCACAGTTCCACAGTTTCAGCATTAAAACAATAAATACATCAACTTCCAAAAAAGGTGTGTTTCAAAGTCCAATGCTGTCCCTTGTGTTCCTGTTCAGCAGTGCAAGTGATCTATCTTGTCCAACAGCCAGGTACTGCCAAAAGCAAGGCATCCTTTTGTTGTAGCAACATAAGACAGACCAGGTCTCAAGTCATTCCAGTACCAGAAGGGGAAGGGTAGGTTCTGAGGTTTTTGCTTACCTGAAGACAGCAGCAAATTGGGACCCCAGCTGGCTTATGGCTTTCAGGAGACAGAATGGAGAGTTTCCCAGGTGTTGAAGATTCCAGGCTAATGATAAGCTACCACCCCCTTAACAGCATTAAGACAACGTTGAGGATCAAAAATCGTGTCTAAATCACTTTATTTAGACATAATTCTCCCTAAAGTGTCTAAATGTCCGCAGCTGAACCATTTGCATTGCCCTATAATTCTCAAACCTCCACATCCCACACTTGCCACAGCATCCAAAAAGAATCCCCCTAGCAGGAAGTTCAACTTCAGCAATGCTGAGAATGAGCTCCTGGTGAAGGAGATCATTGCACACCATGCCAATCTATTTGCTCCCAAGGGGCAAGCAATCTGTGCTTATACCAAGCAAAGAAAATGGGTAGCAATATGCCACAAGCTTAATGCAAATCTACCATGCAAATCAAGATATGGAGGACTGCAAAAGAAAATGGAGTCAGCTGAAGGGTGAGATGAAGTGCAAGGCTGGAGATAACTTGCCAGATGTGGACAAAGTGAACCTCACCCCTACGGAGCACATGCTGCACAGGCTCCTTCCCAGGGAGAGCATCTGTGGCATGTGCTGGCCGTGCTCTCTATTTAACTGTCTCCGTCAAGCTTGGACAATGTTAGAGGGTTGATAGGAAACTCAACTGTATTACAGGTTCTTGGATAGGTGGGGGGGAAGGGTAATAAGGCACACCAGACCACAGGTTGAAAGGCTGGCTACCAGGGCTCATGTTCTAACAATTCTATACAACGTAGTAGTTATTACCTAGGTCTGGGAACACTCAGCTCACTGGGTGGAGGGCCTCTATGTCTGTCATGTCTAGGAGTCTTCCACCCTCCCTCCACCTTGGACTGTCATCTACTAGTGGCTATTTGTGCATTCAAGGCATCTGTGGACTCTCACTGTGCCCTCCAGACCACTTCCACTATCCTTTCTCCTTTACCCACCTGGCTGTGTAGTATCCTGGCTTCTGAGGAAAACAGTACACTGTACCCCTTGGCTCCTGCAATGTTGGATGTGGAGGCATACATTGTGTGGTGGCATGACAATGGCAGTCCTCATCACCTGTGGTATACGAATGTATATGGAGGGTTATACTCAGAGAGGATGCAACAGACTGACAGGTTAGCTAGTGCAACAGGCACTTTTCTTCTACTTTCCATATGCAGGCGAGGACTCGGAATCCAAAGGAGAGGCTGGAACCAGCAGCCAGCACAGGCACCTCAGCAGAAGGAGGGAGAGCCAATGGCAGCAGAGGGGTCACCATGGCAGCAGAACAGCATGCTGAGCACACCAGCCAGGAGCCACCTGCAGGGGATGAATAGCAGTAACAATTAATGGTGGAACCTACCTCCTCCCTCTGACTGGAGTTAGCAGATACCCCTGTAGAGGCTGAGAAGCAGCTGAGAAGCTACAGCAAGCCTGTAGGGACCTTTCCGTCACAGGGAACAGGTGATGCGGCTGACCTCAAACTACTGGGGAAAAATGTGCTGCTGGCTGACTACTGGCATCAGAAGCTACAGCTGCTATGTGAGGATGTGGAAATTCAGTGGCAGATGTTCCAGGTCCAAGAGGACTGCTAGAAGGAGTTTCATATCATGCACAAGAAGAGCCTGGATGCAGGCCATAATATCTGGCAGCAGTTTCTGAGTATTTGGCAGCTCCACCCTTGCACACCAGCAGTGAGTGGTACCGGTGCCCACACCACCCAGCCCAGCTTCACAGCAACTGTCTCAGCTGCAGAGAACCAACTGCTATCCAAGTGGCCATGGATGGGACTCACTGTACCCCAGGCCAATGAGTCAACCTTGAGGCCAGGTCCCTCAGGGCCATCACACACTGCTTTTCTTGGTGATGGGTGCAGCAGCAGCTCAGCCACAGCCAACCAGGTTGCCAGAATTTCAAGGAGCAGCAGCGGCAGCAGCTGCATCTACTGACAGCTCTGATGGCAGCGGCAGCCCCATAGGGGAGAACTCTGCCATAATCTTCATTCCTGCAATGCCTGGACTATCTCCAGCAGCTAGAGGGAGGGGTGGGAGAGGTGGCTCCAGAGTGGATAGGGCGGAGCAGGGGGAGAGAGAAGATGAAGTAGGGCTGTGAGGGACCACTTAACCATGCTGTGTTGGCGTGTGCTGAGGGTAGCGAGTATGTATGTACTGGGGGGATGGGGTGGGTATATGTGTGTGTGCTGGGGGAGAGGTGGGTGCTAGAAGAGGGGAGAGGAGGTGGGGGGATGTAAAAGATATGGTGAGCACAAATAAATACTGCACTTAACTTTAATGAAAATTTCTCTACATAAGTCTTTGTCTGGCATAGACTCCCAGCTGGTGTAGTCCTTAGTCAGCTCTGTAGATGGGTAGGGGTAGTCACCCTTTTGGTCTGGCTGCTGCTGCTGCTGTGTGTCATCTGGCAGGAGCTGTCTTCTTTGCTGTGCCAAGTTGCGCAGCATGCGGCAGGCCATGGAGATCTTGGAAACCTTTTCTGTGCTGTAGAGGAGCTCCCCTCTAAAATGGCCAAAGGTCTGTTTGATGATGGTACAGGTGTTCTTACAGCTCTTATTGTATTCCTCCTCTGCCTCACTTTGTGGTAGGACAATGGGAGTCATGTGACCTCTGTCACCTGTGGGGGGAACAGGAATCACAGATATGAGTGTGTATTGGCTGGTATGGGGACTTTGTGGATTTAGGGGCCGGAGTGTGGTTTCTGGAGACATCTTAAGGGAGGGAAGGTGGTGAAAGTTAGGTGGGGTGACTGGGTATGGGGGTTGGGAACCCTTGTACTCTTTACCTAGGAGCCAGTCACTGGTGACCTGCGGTAGATTCCTAAATGCTAGACTTTATAGGCATCATGGGTGGACCCTTGGTAGTGAGCACACATATCCACAATCTCCCCATGAGCATCACACTACAACCTGCATTTTCATGGAGTGAAATGATATTCTAATCCTATAGGTGTCCTCACGTGTCTGGGAGGGGTCTGAGTGAGACGTGTGTGCAGTCAATGATGCCTATGCCCATGATGAAGAGGTCTATGGCACAGAATTGAATGATTTTGGCTTAGAGGGCCTAGGCAGTAGTGGGGAAGGTAATATACTGTGAAGTGTGGGTGAGGAAGACATCAAGGAACTGGGAAAGACAGTTGGAGATGGCGGACTAGATGAGACCTGCATTGACTGCTAGCATTGACTGAAAAGTGCTGGTGGAAAGAAAAGCGAGGGAGGCAGTGACCTTAAGGTGGACTGGCTCTGGATTATCCTGGCCTGGAGGAAAGGTTTTAACTGGTCACAGAGGTTCTGAATGGCAGCCCTATCAAAGCAGTACCTAGAAAGGCACTCCTGGTCAGTGAGGTCCAGGAAACAGGTCCTGGGTCTAAATATACTCTGATATTGATATGTTTTCTGGGGCCTCCCCTCCAAACTCTCATCCACACTAAACAAAGCGTTGGTCACAATTGCATTCAGCACATTCATGGTTGATATGCAGGTGTCTCACAACAACAGTTGCAACCCACTAACTCCAATAACATCACTGTGCACATCTCCACCTACTGCACCATGTGAGACCCAGGGCCAGTGCCAGCCAACAGTCTTCACACACACAACAGCAGAACACAGCACAGTGACAAACTAGGACTGGACAAAGAGAGCAACAATGATAGACAGAAGACAAACAGGTAGGAGGGTAGGATGGGAGGTGTATGTGTGTGTGTGTGTGTGTTGGGGGGGGGGGGGGGGGTTAGGGACAATGAGGGTTTGGTGGGGGAAGAGGGGCCAGATACAAGGCAAGGGGGGGCTAGGAGGTGAGACACAGAGGAGATAAGGCAGGCAATGTGAGGGTCAAAAGTTCAGACTGGGGTAAACAAACAAGGTGACAACCACTCAGCAACTCTCCACTATTTCTCACAAATGACCACTTCCACCTCTCCACTCTCCGACTCAGCAAATTCACAAATGGGTCCAATGACAGGTTTGGCCTTGACCTAGACACTTTTAAAGCAGGTCTAAATCACAATGTTTATCTTTCTGGACCTGAGAAGTTGTTTTGCTATCCGTTATTGCAAAATTGTGCATCACATACACCACCAATCTCATGCCTACGACATGCCCCCAAAACGCCCCTTCTGAAGACATTTTGATTCAGCAAATATTGAACTTTAAATGTTTTTTTTTTAAATGTTTGATTATAGAACTTAACACAGTTGTTTTTGACTGTATATTAAGTATACTGAGGTATCAGTACTTAATTAATTTTGTTTTAAATGTTTGCATGTGAGAAACACGTTTATCTTCCACTTATGCCATTTTTTGGACATTTTTTTCTTTTGATTGTGAGCCCCATGGTCTTTATCTGCCTTCATTTTTCTCTGTTTCTATCAAAAGAAAAAAGGAGGTGATAGTATCTCTATATAAGTCTCTGGTGAGACCTCATTTAGCATACTGTGTGCAATTCTAGAGATCTCACCATCAAAAAAGATATACATACGATGGAGTCGGTTCAGACAGTGGCTACTAAATGGTCAGTGATCTTCCTCATAAAGCATATGGAGACAGACATAAAGATCTCAATAAATATGCTCTGGAAGAAAGGCAGGAGAGGGGACATATTATTAAATAATTTAAAAACCTTTGTGGCATAAATGGAGAGAAAGTTATTGAAATGGACATGGGGAAAGCCACTGCTTGCCCTAGGATTGGTAGCATGGGTTTCTGTCAGGTACTTGCGATCTGGATTGGCCACTGCTGGAAGCAGGATACTGGGCTAGATGGACCATTGGTCTGATCCAGTATGACTATTCCTATATTCTTATGCACAAGAGGTGAGTCTCTTTCAATTGAAAGGCAACTCTGGAATGAGAGGATGAGGGTGAAAGGCCATAGACTCAGGAGTAATCTAAGGAAATTCTTCTTTACAGAAAGGGTGGAGGATGGGTGGATGTATCAGATTTCAAAAAAGTATGAGAGAACACTTAGGATCTTTAAGGGAGAGGACAGGGTAGTGGATGGGATGGATGGGCAGCTTGGATAGGTCTTATGATCTCTATTTCCCATCATCATTCTCTATATTTCAATATTTCTTTCCTCAAAATTGCAGTTTAATATTTTACTTGAGCTACAGTGTTTTTGGCTGTATATTACTACTTAACAGTATACTGAGGTATTGGTACTTAATTATCTCTAAGGGAAGAGTTATCCTTAACAGCATTTTATGAACCATCTAGTCATCTTGCTCCTTTCCAGATCATTGTTATCATGATCACATAAAATATAGATCCTGACTTAACTTTAATATCTGTTGGCAATGGCTACCTTATGCTGTGCTTCAACTTGTCTGAGAAATGTAAATGCTAACTCTTGAAACAACAGCGAGAAACACAGCAACACCCTGAATTATATAAGAATTGGCTAGACATGGATTTGAAATAGTTATCACATTGGTGTTCCTAAGACACACAAGGTCAGAGTGATTAATTATTCACCCAAAGGGCTATTAGTAAATATTTGCAATTTAAGAGCCTCATTAAGCTTTCCCTCCCACGAAACCAATACTGCTGTTAACCATTCTGTTGTAGAGGTCATTCCACAGCTTCCTGGCATAAGTCAGAGGTTTATTTACAGGAAAGCCACACTTATAAATACACCCACTGACTAACTCTTACAGTCCTTTTCTACTGCCATATGTAAATCATGTAACTACTAATTGACTCAAATTCGCCTCAGGTTGCCTGGAAAAAAAATGTCAAAGTGGATGCATACTTGGCTTTCATTAGTTACACAAGAGAGCTGGAAGTGAAGCCATATGTCAGTGTTTTAAAAATAATACTTTTTGGAAGGGAATTTCCTAACAAGCACACTCCAAACCAAAGTGATGCAAAATACATTGCATGATTGACAATTGGGTCTAATATCCCCTCTCTGGATTTAACTGTAGATTATACATGCGCCAAAACTAATACTATATATATTTACAGTATAATGTTACATAATATTAATATTAATAGAATCTTAGGTATTAGGAAAGGAATGGAAAACAAAAAGGAGGATGTCATAATGTAATATAAGGATAAAATATATAAAAAAATATATATATATTTACCTGGAGTCCGTTTTGGAGCTCCGTGAGCAGCTGGGGTCTCCGGGGGGGTTTTGAGAGGCGTGGAGGGGGATCCGGCATCGTTGGCCCGTTTTCGGGCTGGATTGGGGAAGCTGTGGGGATGTTTAGGCCAGTTCTGGGCAGTTCCGGGCCTGAAGAGAGGAATCGGAGCTGGAGGAGCGCTTCGGGGGACGTTTCTGTGGCGGTGTTTTGGGGGCTACAATGTTGCAGCGCCATGAGGGTCCAGTGCTGCAGAGGCAGTGTGGCGATTTTCTGGCTTCGGGGACATCGGAACAAGTCCCTGAAGCCGGCAGCAAGGAGTGAGGCTGGGGAGAAAAAGAAAAAATGGCTGGAGGTTCGTCGGAATCGTGCGGGCGCGCTCCCGTAGGGGGCGCGCAACACGCACGAATCGGGTTCGTGCGTTTCCCGGTTAGGCCGAAGCCGGGGCCTAAATTTTGGGCCCGGGCTCGGAAGTTTTTTTATTTTGATTCCGATTTCGTGTGGAGGATGTCGGGACCGGAACAGATGGGGGTCCTCGAGAGTGGGAAAAATCTACTTTCAGGTAAGGGGTCTTTTAACCTAAAATTTTAATTTATTTATTTTTAAATTGAAGAAATAGCGTTTTTTATTTTTAAAAAAATCAGGATTTTATTGAATTTAAATTCTGTTTTCAGTTTTGGGGTCGGGGGATTTTTTGGGATTTTTTGGGTGATTTAGTTTTTGAATTTTTATATTTTTAGGGGGTCTTTTGGGAAGGGTGCTATTTTATGAGGTTAGGAAAGGGTTAATTTTTAAATTTCGACGTGGTGTGTCCGGGAGGTGATTTTAGAATTTTTGAGGGGGGTTTTAAATTTTTTGGGAATCTTTCCGGGATTTTAGGAAGTTTTCTTTCGGGCGGATATTAAATTTTGGGATTTTTAAATTTTAAAGATATAGGTTAATAGAGGATGGGATGTTTAATTAGCAAGGGAAATTTGGGGTAGTTTGATTAAAATTTTCAGGGGTTTTAAAGTAATTGAAGATTTTCCCATTGATCCCTATGGGAAATCTTTAATTAAAATGGGGCTTGAGTAGTGCTGCTCAACATTCCTCTGGTCAGCAGAAGGATACGGAATGTTGAGCAGGACTCATGATTGGCTGGATGGGTTGCGGAACCCCAAGCCAAGGGTCCGTCTCCCAGGTAATGGGCAGGCTGGCAGTTGGCAGAGCATTGCTGACTGAGGTGAGATGAGGAGAGGAAGTGTTTTTGGTGGTGTGGCTGAGATAGAGGATTGGGAGTGAGTTTGTGGAGATTGGAAGTGGTTGGGGTTTGGAGTTGGGTGACAAGCAGAGTATTGTGAGAGGTTGGAGGTTGAAGAGAGAATTTTTGGAGGTGCGTTGTGATTTTTGGGTGTAAAGTGTATGGTGAAAAGGGGTGTATATATGTTAATGCTGTTTAGTATAGGGATCATTTAAGTAAGATTAGGGGGTATTAGTGAGGGTATTGTTATTTTAATTTTGTTAGTTAGTGGTGGCCAGTGTATAAAATTTAAGTTTGGATAAATGTCATTAGTGGGGTGGGGTTGTTAATAGGTAGATAGGGTTTTCCTTCCTTTTGGTTTGTTTAAGTGTGAGGTGTAGGTGCAGAGGTGACGGTCACAAGGGATCCTGAAACCATCTGAAAACATTCATCTTGGGCCCCAACGCAAGACAGATCCTGAGGAAAATCGGCCGATGGTGGTGCAACCAGTGTGGTGACTATATTTCACAAGCATAAATTTGCATACTTACCTGAGTTGATCATGGTGCTGAGCTCCTACAAGAGAGAAAAAAAAATGCACACAAAGTATCATTTTTTTTAGTGACTAAAGATTAAAATTAGAAATAAGTAAAGAATTCATTGAATGTTTAAAACGTAAAAGAAGAAAAGAAAGAATACTTATCTGATCTGTTCCATTAGGAGTGTTCAGGATTGGCGTCTGTAATAAAAGAAGGCAAAAAAAGAATTAGTTTACTGTTAGAAGAATTTTCTGTTTAAAATTGTATCTGTTGTATATGAAATAAATGTTAATTTCATTGTAACATTTGAATTGAGTTTGAGGTTGTGTAACTCAAGCGGAATTCAATTTTAGTTTTTTTCCCTGTGCTCTCTTTGAGGGTATACAGTGGGGTTAGTGAGCTTGTATCACCCCCTGTGTTCTCAGGTGTAAACCCCTACCTGGCATGACTACATTCAACAGGGTTGGGGTGACACATATCAAACGGAACACAGAGGGGGGATGGCAAGATTAATGCCTTTATATTAATCAGTGGTGCGACTGCACCTTGAATACTGCGTGCAATTCTGTGTGCGTACATCTAATAGTACTATAGAAATGATCAGTAGTAGTAGTAATTCTGGTTATGTATCACAAAAAAGATATAGTGGGATTAGAAAAGGTACAGAGAAGGGCGACAAAAATAATAAAGGGGATGGGACGACTTCCCTATGAGGAAAGGCTGAAGTGGCTAGGGCTCTTCAGCATGCAGAAAAGACAGCTGAGGGGAGATATGATAGAGGTATATAAAATAATGAGTGGAGTAGAACAGGTAGATGTGAATTGCTTATTTACTTTTTCCAAAAATATTAGAGGACATGCAATGAAGCTACAAAGTAGTAAATTTAAAACAAATTGGAGAAAATATTTCTTCACTCAACGTGTAATTAAACTCTGGAATTCAATACCAGAGAAAGTGGTAAAAGCAGTTAGCATAGCAGAGTTTTAAAAAGGTTTGGATAGCTTCCTACAAGAAAAGTCCATAATAAGCTATTATTAAGATGGATTTGGGAAAATCCACCTCTTATTTCTAGGATAAGCAGCATAAAGTATATTGTACTGTTCTTGGCTCTTGCCAGGTACTTGTGACCTGGATTGGCCACTGTTGGAAACAGGATACTGGGCTTGATGGACCTTCAGTCTGTCCCAATATGGCAATGCTTATGCTTATGCTTATATTAAGCAATTTCCAGTAGTTGTAGGGTACTGGACAAAAGCAGAGGAATGGGATTTTTTTTTATAAGGAAATTGTGGATGTGGGTAAGGTCTCTGCTGAAGGAATAAGAATACTTAGTATAAGCTAAGTTATAAACAATTCATCTAGGAGTGGCCTAGTGGTTAGGGTGGTGGACTCTGGTCCTGAGGAACTGAGTTTGTTTCCCACTTCAGGCACAGCTCCTTGTGACTCTGGGCAAGTCACTTAACCCTCCATTGCCCCAGGTACAAATAAGTACCTGTATATGTAAGCCGCATTGAGCCTGCCATGAGTGGGAAAGCGCGGGGTACAAATGTAACTAAAATAAATAAATGTAAACATTTGTTTCCAAAATCCAGTCTACAAGACTTGCTGATCTAGTTACTAAAATCTACCTATGTTCTAATAATGCTATAAAGTATCACGGTGAAAAGTAAATATATGCTTAAGAAAGGAGTGAAAAGAATAGTATATAAGAAAAGATGAAGGTGTGTAAACTGTCATTGCATGATCTGCACTGACAGAAGAGAGGACGTGAAAAAAATCAAAGGAATCTGCTAACTACAGTAACTGGGTAGTTTTAAGATATGCTGGTAAATCAATAAAATTAGAAATGCTTTTGATTTTACCAGTACAATCTTTGGAAATCATGTATATTTAATAACAGTAAAATAAATTCATTCCATTTTCAGATGAAATTGGGTGATCCTGTATATGAAACTCACTTTGTTTTGCTGTTTGCTATACAGTTGCAACCTCCCTAATGGAAATCTTCTCGATGGAGGCTTTTTTTAAAATAAAAAATTCAAATATAAAACGTGACTTTTGTTGTTATTGTGTATTCCTGAACTGCAATAATAAAAAAACAAAGCCGTAGCGGAGAAATTAAATGAATTCTTTGCTTCGGTCTTCACCGAGGAGGATTTGGGGGGGACACCGGTGCCGGAAAGAATATTTGAAGCGGGGGAGTCGGAGAAACTAAACAAATTCTCTGTAACCTTGGAGGATGTAATGGGTCAGTTCAGCAAGCTGAAGAGTAGTAAATCTCCGGGACCTGATGGTATTCATCCCAGAGTATTAATAGAACTAAAAAATGAACTTGCGGAGCTACTGTTAGAAATATGCAATCTGTCCCTAAAATCGAGTGTAGTACCGGAAGACTGGAGGGTAGCCAATGTTACTCCGATTTTTAAGAAGGGTTCCAGAGGAGATCCGGGAAATTATAGACCGGTGAGTCTGACGTCGGTGCCGGGCAAGATGGTGGAGGCTATTATTAAGAATAAAATTGCAGAGCATATACAAAAACATGGACTGATGAGACAAAGTCAGCACAGATTTAGTGAAGGGAAGTCTTGCCTCACTAATCTAATGCATTTTTTTGAGGGGGTAAGCAAACATGTGGACAATGGGGAGCCGGTTGATATTGTATATCTGGATTTTCAGAAGGCGTTTGACAAAGTGCCGCACGAAAGACTCCTGAAGAAATTGCAGAGTCATGGAATCGGAGGTAGGGTATTATTATGGATTAAGAACTGGTTGAAAGATAGGAAGCAGAGAGTAGGATTGCGTGGCCAGTATTCTCAGTGGAGGAGGGTAGTTAGTGGGGTCCCGCAGGGGTCTGTGCTGGGTCCGTTGCTTTTTAATGTATTTATAAATGACCTAGAGATGGGAATAACTAGTGAGGTAATTAAATTCGCCGATGACACAAAATTATTCAGGGTCGTCAAGTCGCAGGAGGAATGTGAACGATTACAGGAGGACCTTGCGAGACTGGGAGAATGGGCGTGCAAGTGGCAGATGAAGTTCAATGTTGGCAAGTGCAAAGTGATGCATGTGGGTAAGAGGAACCCGAATTATAGCTATGTCTTGCAAGGTTCCGCGTTAGGAGTTACGGATCAAGAAAGGGATCTGGGTGTCGTCGTCGATGATACGCTGAAACCTTCTGCTCAGTGTGCTGCTGCGGCTAGGAAAGCGAATAGAATGTTGGGTGTTATTAGGAAGGGTATGGAGTCCAGGTGTGCGGATGTTATAATGCCGTTGTATCGCTCCATGGTGCGACCGCACCTGGAGTATTGTGTTCAGTACTGGTCTCCGTATCTCAAAAAGATATAGTAGAATTGGAAAAGGTACAGCGAAGGGCGACGAAAATGATAGTGGGGATGGGACGACTTTCCTATGAAGAGAGGCTGAGAAGGCTAGGGCTTTTCAGCTTGGAGAAGAGACGGCTGAGGGGAGATATGATAGAAGTGTATAAAATAATGAGTGGAATGGATCGGGTGGATGTGAAGCGACTGTTCACGCTATCCAAAAATACTAGGACTAGAGGGCATGAGTTGAAGCTACAGTGTGGTAAATTTAAAACGAATCGGAGAAAATATTTCTTCACCCAACGTGTAATTAGACTCTGGAATTCGTTGCCGGAGAACGTGGTACGGGCGGTTAGCTTGACGGAGTTTAAAAAGGGGTTAGATAGATTCCTAAAGGACAAGTCCATAGACCGCTATTAAATGGACTTGGAAAAATTCCGCATTTTTAGGTATAACTTGTCTGGAATGTTTTTACGTTTGGGGAGCGTGCCAGGTGCCCTTGACCTGGATTGGCCACTGTCGGTGACAGGATGCTGGGCTAGATGGACCTTTGGTCTTTCCCAGTATGGCACTACTTATGTACTTATGTACTTATGTTTTGGAAGAGGTTTAGTTCCTTCCTATGCCAGTCTACTACCATCCTCCCACATCAAATGGCATGCAGTATTTTTCTTTTCTTCCACATCTTCAAATTAATTTCTCTTTTAAAAACAAGACTTCACTGTAAAAATAAATAATGCATGTGAAGTCAAGAGAGTGTTTAAACTGTCAACAGCTTTGCCAACCACCATTATACAAGATTTTCCTCCAGTAAAATGCTGTAGCAGATACAAATAAAATAATGTTTTACATAACATATTGGGAGTGGTGGTAGGATTCTTATTAAGCAAAAGCCTCTCTTGCACAGGAGAATCCCATGAATATATATTAAGTAATGTGGCAGCTCAGCCACCAGGTAGAAAATGCACACAAAATATCAGCTCTTACAGAGTATTGTATTTGAAACATTTTCTGTTTGCTTTCCCCTTTATTATACATTTTTGGTATCTAGTTCTGATTGATTCCATTACCATTTGAACATAAGCATTCCCAGATTAGACAGGACATAGAAATCAAAATAGAGACATCCAGGTCAGGACATTTCAAGTTTCACTAGTGTTTTAGAACAGAATTTGCTCAGGTAGATGCTGTTCTAACATACAGGAATAGTGGTTGTTTATTTGCCAAGTGCAGGTGGCATAAACATCCATTTTAGGACAAAAACATCAAATACCTTTTATAATGTAACACAATTATTGTATTTTCTGTATTTGTTGTAAATTCCTGGATTATTTATTCAGCTATGTTATTATTGTAATGTAAACTCCCTGGTGGCAGAGCTAGGTATTGCAAGTATGTTGAAAATATGTCACGCTGTTTCCCCAAATAATCTCCATACCAAACCAGGGAGTTTAACATTAAAAAAAGATTTATTATAACATTTATAAATAATACTCAAATATTGAGGTTTTTTTTCCTATACCAGACAAAATGTTCACCAACTGGTTGTTCTATTTTCATGACTTCAGTAATATGATACAAAACAACATCTCCAAAAGAGTTTCAGATAAGTGTATACATTAAACACCAACATTGTTTTTACTGAATTAATTCACTTTCATCAATTTCATTAAGATGACACTTTGTGACATTTTCCCCTGTTATATTGTTCAACACACCCATCTTTCAGCCCCAAAGTCCCTGACCTTTACTACTACTACTACTTATCATTTCTATAGCGCTACTAGATGTATGCAGTGCGTACACAGTATGCAGACACACTACTCGACAGAGCTTACAATCAGATAAACAGGACAAATAAGGGAATTACTAAAGTAGGAATGATAAAACATGGGTATTAAATAAGTGAGTAAGGGTTAAGATTTAAAAGCGGCATCAAAAAGGTGAGCCTTTAGCCTAGATTTGAAGACGACCAGAGATGGAGCTCGATGTACCGGTTTTACTTAACCTTTATTCTGTTAATGCTTATGAGAATGCTGAAGTGGCATAGGTCAGTCACTTAACGTACGTTCAAAGTTCAGATTCCTTGTAGTTTTCTCTCTCTTGCATTGGCCAGCATTGATCCCAGGTCACACAGGTTCCTCTTCAACCTACTGTCCATTCTTTAATTACTAAATTAAAAAGCTCCTGTCTCCCTGATTTGTGCCCACTTTCAAGTGTGTTCTGCTTCAGCATATTACTGTTTATGTTCTCTAGCTACCATTTCAAAATAAACCAATAAACCAATAATCACAGATCCCTACTCTTCCCAGCCCACAACAAAAGCCCAACAGCATCATGGGATAGGAGGCAATGTCCTTCTGTGGATTAGGAATTGGTTATTGGACAGAAAACAGAGGGTAGGGTTAAATGACCATTTTTCTTAATGGAGGAGGGTGAATTATAAATGATCTGGAAATCTGAACGATGAGTGAAGTGATTAAATGTGCAAATGACACAAAACGATTCCCTTTGTCAAAACACATGCAGATTGTGAAAAATTGCAGGAAGACCTTAGGAAACTGGAGGATAGGGCATCCAAATGGCAGATGAAATTTTATGTGGATAAATGCAAAGTGATGCACATTGGGAAGAATAATCCAAATTGTAATTACCTGATGATAGGAGTCAGCACTTAAGAAATAGACCTTTGTGTCATTGTAGACAATATGCTGAAATCTACCCAGTTTGTGGTTATAGCCAAAAAAGTAAACATGATGCTAGGAATTATTAGGAAAGGGATGCAAAATAAGACCAAGAATATGATAATGCTCCATGGTGCTACCTCACTTTGACTATTGTGTTCAATTCTGATCACTGTATCTCAGAAAAATATAGCATAATTAGAAAAGGTTCAAAGAAGAGTGACCAAAATGACAAAGGGAATGGAACTCCTTCCATGAGAGGAAAGGCTACAGATGTTAGGCTTCTTCAGCTTGGAAAAGAGATGGCTGAGGTGAGATATGATTGAGGTCTACAAAATCCTGAGTGAAGTAGAATGGATAAAACAATCAATTTTTCACTCTTTCAACATGTACAAATACTAGGGGACACTGAATGAAATTACATGGAAAAACAAACACGAGGAAATATTTTTTCACTCAACTAATAAAATTCTGGAACTCATTGCTAGAGGATGTGGTAATGATGGTTGGTATAACTAGGTTTAAAAAGGTTTTGGACAAGTTCTTGGAGGAAAGGTTCACAGTCTGTTATTGAGATGGACATTGGGGAAGCCACTGGTAACATTGGTAGCATGGAAGGTTGCTACTAATTGTTTTTTTGCCAGATACTTGTGACCTGTATTGGCTGGCCACTGTTGAAGCAGGATACTGGGCTAGATGGACCATTGGTCTGACCCAATATTCTATTCTTATGTTCTTATGTTATTCAAACATAGCAAAGTTGCAGACTTTTTAGTGTGGCCACCCAGCAATTTTGCGAGTTCAAAAATGTTTGCACTGTAAAACTACCATTATTTGAAAATAAAAACAGGACAGCAGCTTACTGTTAATGACATCAAAGTGACAGATTCTTGTCTGAGGAGCAATATTGGAGGCCTGTCATAAACTCATGTAAAGCCGCAATCACTAAATTCAAAAAGCGCTACAGATGATCTCAGACAGCATGTCACAGGGACTGATTGACAAGGCTATTAAGAACTTCTCAAAGTGTGTTAAAGCTGGGGGTGGACACTTTGAGCATTCACAGTGACTGAGAAATTTGTACACATTTTTAATTGTATCATTTAAATGAGGTTATTTTACTGTGTTTTAGCTTGAACATTTTTAACACGCAAAAATCGCTAGGCAGTAATGATAAAATATCAGTAACACCAACATAGCTTAATATAATTAAATGTTGTTTAATAGTAATATGTAAGTATGATGACTAAATAAGTACATAAAATTTCTCGTCGAAATTCGAAGCTGTTGCTGAAAAATGGAAAAAAAACTCTAGGGGTTTACTTTTTTTTGCCTCACCCTGTATAATGAAACCTAGGCACCTAGATTCAGTTATAGAACAGACACCTACCATGCAGGCTCGGTTCACCTAAATGGAGAAAACCTATTTTTTAATTGCCCCCATGAGGTCTAGGTTGCCTTTTTAGACTACTCACAATGCCCTGTTATAAAATTAAACTCTTTAATTGTAAATAATCTAATAAATTGAGATATGATTTCTTGAACTTTCAATCTATCATTAGACTAACATTAATTTCTAGAAACTCAAAGTCAGTCAAAACAGTATTGGTTACCCTACAGCAAATACACTTGTAGTATGTGATTTGCACACATTGTAAATAAGAGATGAATCACAGAATAGATTTCCTGATTAAATAAAGTGGAACATTTTTTTCTGAACATTTCTAAACAAGTGGTAATGAATAATTCCACAAGAACAAAGTAGCTGTTTCATGAAAGTAAAGTCAAGTTGACCTATGTTGCCTCATCCTTCACCGTCCATATACCATGTAAGATTCTTGGTTTGGCCAGAGTCCTAATGACATCATACAGTTTTCAAGATACTTCAATATTATAATCAAGATATTTTCATAACTAGGCTTGCACAGATTGAAGTGGCAGAAAAAGCATTTAATTTGTTTATGTCTTTTATTTCAGACAAGGCTGAAAACATTTTTTTTCAATGATACTTTTTTTTCTGAGAGATTTCCTTTATCTACAGGTTATTCCAAATGTAACTCTTCTAGCTGTTTTATTTGATCTTTACAATTTCCCCATATATAGATTACTGTTGGGGTCCTTTTACTAAGCTACAGTAAATAGGGCCTGCGCTAGGGGCAAGGGCCATTTTTCTGCACATTGTGGCCCTTTTTACCACAGTGGGTAAAAAGGGCTAAAAATAGCCATGTGGTAGGATTGCTCTTATTGCATGGCCATGCGATGGGGAGCATTTACCACCACCCATTGGTTTCTCACTTTTTGGAATATAATCATGATTTTAACCAAATAGAATGGAGTGTGATTGAACAAATTGTAGATTCCCTGTTGGGTGGCATCAAAGAGCAGAGACTTGCAGAACATGAACAATTTGGGATTTTTCATCTAGAAGCCACCATAGAATGATATATGAATGATGTAGTGGAATGGAACTCCATTATATAAGATATATATTTCTGAGGATCAATTTACTGACCAAATATTTGATACTTGGGGGATATTTCAGGTGCATTGGTAGTTTTATGGACATGTTGTTAGTTGTATGGTGTGATGATTTTGATTGGAGCGCTGACTATGAAGGCATCTGACATCTCTGATGATGAAGCTTAAAGGAAGGGATCCATCATGCAGTGTACAGTAAGCCCACTTTGCCATTATGTGAGTTGTTTTCAGTTAGAGAAGATGGAGAGACAATATTTATCTGCAATCACGGTTCCTGAAGAAGAATCCAAAATGGGGCTTCTCAATAAGCTGCAGTTTTTTCAGTCTGTTTTTGATCATTATTGAAGCACAGATATGTGACTCAAGTTATTTTGAGCATTTTTTGAATGGGAACGTTTATGTTTCCCACAGTGTTTTGAACACAAACCCTCAATACTAGTTGATATTGCTCCTCTAAAGATGAAACAGCAACACAGAGTGAAACCATCCCCCTGGTTCCATGAGTTACTGAAAAGCTAAAAATCCAATGCAAGAAGCTAGAGCAAACATGACAAGAATGCAGAGATGAAAAATCCAAACTTGCATGGAAAGACACCATGAAATGCTACAAGGTAAGTATAAGACATGCAAAATAGAAATACAATAGACAGCAGGTGGGAACCAACTACAGGAATGGGAAAAAAAATTATATGGGCTAGTGAACAGCCAAATAGACACAAACCCTGTGACATCAAAAACTGAGGTGCCCCCATCTGTGAACGATATAGTGCAATACTTAATACTTAAAAATACTTTTAAAAAAAGATCATTGGCTTAAGAAAGGGACTAACACGACAGTAGAAACCTAGAACTTTACACTGAAAAACTGGAAGAACAGAAAACAGGAATCATAACAGACAGAATCTGGACATCGTTTACTCCACCCACACTCAAAGCAGCCACCTACTCTGTGAAGAAGCTGTCCATGACCTAATGCATGTTAGATACCTACCCCAACCACCCAGCACATTATACAACTCAAATTCACTCCCACATATCATTCATGCTAACCAACAGCTTATTTCCAATGGAGAGAGGTAGAAGAGTACTGATGCCAATCTCAAAGACTATGCAAATGAGCAGAAGTGAAGTCTCAAACTACAGACCAGTTGTCTCCATTCCACTCATCATCAAGGTAATGGAAGGCCTGCTTGCAAGTCAACTAATGGACTACCTTAACAACTTATGGAGTATGGACAACAACTTAACAACTTCTTCATACTCCATAACTCCCAATCAGGATTCAGACCTCAGTTCAGCACCAAAACTGTACTTACAACCTTTCCAGCCAACTTCAAAAGTGAAATCAGCAAGGGCTGCTTCTACAGTTCGACATGTCAAGTGCTTTTGACATTGTCGACCACCAAATCCTACTAAGAATGCTGGACAAACTCGGTATTGGAGGTGATATACTACAATGGTTTAAAGTATTCCTAACATCAAAATCATACCAAGTCAAAATGATCAACATATTGTGCACCCCATGGAAGGAAGACTGTGGGGTGCCGCAAGGCTCTCCAATCTCACCCACACTGTTCAATATAATGATGATCCCACTGGCAAGGACACTATTAAAGCATGGCTTCAACCTATTCATCTATGCTGATGATGTATCCATATACATCTCATTTAGTCAAGACATGTCAGAAATAAACACCTTAATAACTCAAGGACTGAATATCTTGGAATCCTGGACCACAGCATTCAAACTCAAACTCAACAGAGACAAGACTCAATTCTTAGTGCTCATATCCAGTTACTGCAAGAAGGCCTTCTCCAGCATTACCCTTGATAAGACTGTCGATCCAATAGCAGACAACCTGAAAATTCTAGGAATCACACTAGACCAAAACCTTTCCTTCGAAGCACAAACAAAGTATATCATGACCAAAATATTCCTTCAGAAATATTACAAACCCCTAACCCTTGCACACATTGACTACTGTAATGGTGTCTATGCTGGCTGCAAAGATTCAATTATAAAAAAAAAACTTCACACGGCATAAAACACCGCTGCACGACTGATCTTCGGAAAATCAAACTTTGAAAAAGCCAACTCATTGCTGTAAGCCTTGCACTGGATTCCTGTGCAGGCCAGGATAACTTTCAAGCTCTGTACACTAGCATACAGAATCATCTTCGATCTGGCTGCAGAATACATGCCAAACTTAATAAACCTACCGCTATGCAACATACACATGGAACCACCAAGCTATCTCACACTCCATATATACAATATAAGACAGTTTATTCATAAGGCTTGACCTACCTATGCACTAAGAACTTGAATGCACTCCCTAAAGCACTGAGGAGCCTAGATACTTACCTGATCTTTCGTAAATGACTCAAGGCCCACTTCTTCAAAAAATCCTTCCACGAAGCTCCACTGTGAATCAGCTATGAATATTCATCACTCTTAACTCAGCAACATCCCTTCTATCCCTTGCCTGGTTATGACCCCGCATTAGCTTCTGTTAATAGACCCACCTCCCCACCCTGCTGCCCTTCCCCTGTGCTTCATATTTCCTCCTGCCTCACTTCTCCCATCCCTGTGTAATTCAGATCCCCTATCTTATTGTATTTATGTAAGCCACATTGAAACAATGCTAATTGGAAAATGTGGGATAAAAATACTGTAAATAAATAAATAAATAAATAGTTGCTGGTTCATAAAATAAACAAAATTGTTCACAACATAGGACCTCAAGGAGGTGTGAACAAAGTTACTAGTAAGAGCGATAGTGGCCTAAGTCAGGTTCTATATGTGTTCACTCTAGAGGCTTTAAATAGCCCGAAAGTGACACACTGAGAAATCCTATGTTTAATAATTAAAATATTTTCTTGTTGATAGAGTTTCTAGCCTCCATTGGGATTGAAGTAGCTCATTTATTTATATATTTTAGAGGGCCTTCCTATATTTGTGCAGTTGTCAAGATGTATAGAGATGTTTTGAGATCTATGGATACACATATACTTCAAATCCTGGTGCTTAGGCAGATTCACTATGCAGAGACATGGGCTTGGGCCTTCTCTTTAGCAGCCCTCTCCCCCGCTCCACCACACACACCCACCAACTGCAACAAATTGCCAAATGAATTAAGATTGATGACTGATACTATAACTCTTAAAACACCTACAGGCTCATTTTCAAAAGAGAAAAACGTCCAGAAATTGACATGTCTGCATTTGGATGTTTATCTCACAAAAACATTCAAATCAGTATTTTCAAAACCTCTTTTTAGACGTTTTTCTCTGAAGTCCATCAGAAGGACATCTAAATCTCAAGGAGATGTATCAGGGGCGTCTTCAAGGTGGGACTTGAGCATTCCTAAGACTTGGACGTCTTTCAGCAATAATGGAACAAAACAAAGACTAAAACTTGGATGTTTTGAGCTAGACCTGTTTTTATAACAAATGGCTGCAGTGGGAATTGAACCCACTTCCCCAGACTCAAACTCTGCTACAGTGACCACTAGGCTACTTCTCTACTGCACATAAGAGCTGCCCCAAGTGATCAGATTACTTTCCAGTCTCAGATGTTAGGTCAATTAAAATAGCGTGCAGGTCCCCAGAGTAGTCTAGTAGTGGTGCAGTGCACTGTAGATGGGTGGACCCAGGCTTCTACCTCCTCCTACTTGTTACACTTGTGGAGGAAACTGTGAGCCCTCCAAAACCCACCAGAAACCCACTGTACCACATATTGGTGCTCCCTCCCCCTATAAGGGCTATGGTAGTGGTGTACAGTTGGGGGTAGTGGGTTTGAGGGGGGGGGGGGTTGTGGGGGCTCAGCAGACAAGGTAAGGGAGCAATGGTGAGATGTGTACCTGGGAGCATTTTATAAAGTCCACTGCAGTCCCCCCAAAGATGCCCTATTGCTTTCCTGGGATGTCACTTTTCCACTATTCTATCTGATGCCAAGCTTTCTATTTTTTTTTATAACATCTGAGCATTGTGCCTATTGTTTATCAGTAGATTTGGGCTTTGAATTCAGATCTGTAGATGAAAAAGAGGTCTAATTACATATATCTAAATACCAGAGTGCTATTTTTCCATACTTCATAGCAAGAGTGTACATTCCCTAATTACTTGTCCCAATGCAACTGAAGCTTTTACCTCCTCAGTGCATGTAAATGGTTTCATCCCTGTGTGGCTTCTCTGATGCCATGTGAGGCCTTCTTTCCAACCAATGCTTTTGCCACACTCAGGATATGTAAATGGTTTCACTCCTTTGTGTATTCTCTGGTGCATTGTGAGGTTTACCTTCTGACCAAAGCTTTTACCGGACTCTATACATGCAAATGGTTTCTCTCCCGTGAGCACTTTCTGATGCGCTTTGAGATTTACATTACAACCAAAGCTTTTACCACACTTAGAACATACCACACTTAGAACATGTGAATGGTTTCACTTTATTGTGGATTTTCTTGCGTATTTTGTATGTTTTGCATTTAGATGTATTTGATTGACAATGGACCAAAAAATAAAACATCCAAATCACAAAACGTTTTTCCAAACAGCATTTTCAAAAGGAAAAGATAGACTTTCTTTTGTAGAAAATTACCTTTCCTGTTCTGATTTTGGATGTTTTACTAAAAACATTCACATTCAGACTTAGATGTCATATCCAAAAATGCCCCTTGTGCATTTGACTTCCCAAAAGTCACAAGGAGCAGCAGTGGGAATTGAACCCATGTTGCCAGGATCAAAGCCCGCTGCACTAACCATTAAGTACATAAGTACATAAGTACATAAGTAGTGCCATACTGGGAAAGACCAAAGGTCCATCTAGCCCAGCATCCTGTCACCGACAGTGGCCAATCCAGGTCAAGGGCACCTGGCACGCTCCCCAAACGTAAAAACATTCCAGACAAGTTATACCTAAAAATGCGGAATTTTTCCAAGTCCATTTAATAGCGGTCTATGGACTTGTCCTTTAGGAATCTATCTAACCCCTTTTTAAACTCCGTCAAGCTAACCGCCCGTACCACGTTCTCCGGCAACGAATTCCAGAGTCTAATTACACGTTGGGTGAAGAAATATTTTCTCCGATTCGTTTTAAATTTACCACACTGTAGCTTCAACTCATGCCCTCTAGTCCTATTATTTTTGGATAGCGTGAACAGTCGCTTCACATCCACCCGATCCATTCCACTCATTATTTTATACACTTCTATCATATCTCCCCTCAGCCGTCTCTTTCCAAGCTGAAAAGCCCTAGCCTTCTCAGCCTCTCTTCATAGGAAAGTCGTCCCATCCCCACTATCATTTTCGTCGCCCTTCGCTGTACCTTTTCCAATTCTACTATATCTTTTTTGAGATACGGAGACCAGTACTGAACACAATACTCCAGGTGCGGTCGCACCATGGAGCGATACAACGGCATTATAACATCCGCACACCTGGACTCCATACCCTTCCTAATAACACCCAACATTCTATTTGCTTTCCTAGCCGCAGCAGCACACTGAGCAGAAGGTTTCAGCGTATCATCGACGACGACACCCAGATCCCTTTCTTGATCCGTAACTCCTAACGCGGAACCTTGCAAGACGTAGCTATAATTCGGGTTCCTCTTACCCACATGCATCACTTTGCACTTGTCAACATTGAACTTCATCTGCCACTTGCACGCCCATTCTCCCAGTCTCGCAAGGTCCTCCTGTAATTGTTCACATTCCTCCTGCGACTTGACGACCCTGAATAATTTTGTGTCATCGGCGAATTTAATTACCTCACTAGTTATTCCCATCTCTAGGTCATTTATAAATACATTAAAAAGCAACGGACCCAGCACAGACCCCTGCGGGACCCCACTAACTACCCTCCTCCACTGAGAATACTGGCCACGCAATCCTACTCTCTGCTTCCTATCTTTCAACCAGTTCTTAATCCATAATAATACCCTACCTCCGATTCCATGACTCTGCAATTTCTTCAGGAGTCTTTTGTGCGGCACTTTGTCAAACGCCTTCTGAAAATCCAGATATACAATATCAACCGGCTCCCCATTGTCCACATGTTTGCTTACCCCCTCAAAAAAAATGCATTAGATTGGTGAGGTAAGACTTCCCTTCACTAAATCCGTGCTGACTTTGTCTCATCAGTCCATGTTTTTGTATATGCTCTGCAATTTTATTCTTAATAATAGCCTCCACCATCTTGCCCGGCACCGACGTCAGACTCACCGGTCTATAATTTCCCGGATCTCCTCTGGAACCCTTCTTAAAAATCGGAGTAACATTGGCTACCCTCCAGTCTTCCGGTACTACACTCGATTTTAGGGACAGATTGCATATTTCTAACAGTAGCTCCGCAAGTTCATTTTTAGTTCTATTAATACTCTGGGATGAATACCATCAGGTCCCGGTGATTTACTACTCTTCAGCTTGCTGAACTGACCCATTACATCCTCCAAGGTTACAGAGAATTTGTTTAGTTTCTCCGACTCCCCCGCTTCAAATATTCTTTCGGCACCGGTGTCCCCCCCAAATCCTCCTCGGTGAAGACCGAAGCAAAGAATTCATTTAATTTCTCCGCTACGGCTTTGTCCTCCTTGATCGCCCCTTTAACACCATTTTCGTCCAGCGGCCCAACCGACTCTTTGGCCGGTTTCCTGCTTTTAATGTATCTAAAAAAATTTTTACTATGTATTTTTGCTTCCAACGCTAATTTCTTCTCAAAGTCCTTTTTTGCCCTCCTTATCTCCGCTTTGCATTTGGCTTGGCATTCCTTATGATCTATCTATTAAGCCACTCCTCTTCTGTTTTAGATGACTTGTATTTGGACATCTTTTATTCAAAAATGAACCAAAAAAGGACATCCAAATCAGAAGACATGCATAGCATTTTTGAACACAAAAGATAGACGTCTATCTTTTTCAAAAATGACTTTCTTTCCTGTTCAGAATTCTGATTTAAACGTTCTATCGAAAATGGCCCTCCTAGTGTCTTTGTTTTTTTAAGGAAGTTTATAGTTAATGAATTCATAATCTTTCTTTGTAAACTGGCATTTTCCTCAGTTCATGTTAACATGTTTTATTCATTTATTGTAGGAAAATCCACCAAAAAGCAAAATCGGAATACTTAAATTATAAATTGGATGGGAAAGGCACATAAACTAAATAGTTCTGGATTCCTACCTAAAACATGATTGTAGTACACAACATTAACAAATACATTTTATTAAACTTTTTAAACAAATTTTCCTATCTATCTATCTATCTATCTATCTATCTATCTATCTATCTATCTATCTATCTATCTATCTATCTATCTATCTATCTATCTATCTATCTATCTATCTATCTATCTACCACCCCTACCTTTATGAGATTTCAAATTTTCAATCTTGTTACTACTAATACAGTACTGTAACTCAGTAACTACAAACTTAGTATATCAAACCCATTTTTTTATTTTAATAATATAACAACTGTTATCTTTTCACATAAATGCCTACTGCATACTACTATTTTTTCCTATTGACCTATTATCCCTTCATTCATACGCACTCATACATACTACACAGCCTAAATATTACAACTTAATTCTATAGCGAGATACAGAGATATTTTCCACATTAAATTACAATGAAATTGCCTCCCCACTATTCTCGACTGGGTTATTTGAGTCTCTTCTCCTTCTTTTATAAATCCTTGATGATATAGATGAACAAAAAAATCTCTTGTCACAGTTATCATGTGATTAACTCAGTCACTTCGCTAATCAAGACCCATATGTTTTGGGCTCTGTTAGTTTGATGCTAATCCTTGTGTGACTTTTTTGGAACAAGCAAATGATTTGAGGAAGAGGTTTCAGCCCTGTCTCCTCTGACATAACGTCCTGTTTTAGAGGAGGAGGGGCTGTCCCAGAGGAAGCAGCCGCAGCATGCAGAGAGCCGCGGTCCTGGGTGGCTTTCCTTTGTATTTAGCACCGCGGCCCAGCAACGGTAACAGGAAAGAAGGAAAAGTCTAGTGGCGGGTGTTGAAATGCAAGTATTCTATAAAATGGTGCCTGAATTTTGAGAATACCCCTGACTCACCCATGCCCCTCCCATGGCCGACATCCTTGGAGTTGTGCATTATGAAATTTAGGCACACCTGTTATAGAATAGGGCATAGGGCAGATCTACATGCAATTCCTAATTACTGCCATTTAAGTGCTTATTAACAGCAATAATTGATTGCTATCATCTCATTTGTTAATTTTATTATGCACGGATCTGTGATCCATGTCCAGACCTAACTTTGAATGACTTATACAGAATTTGACAGAATGCTTTTCAAAAATACTGGCTCAGTTCTTGTGGATTTTGAACTCATCTGAGATATTATTTCCTTCCTATCAGCTCCATTTATTGATTTTCCTTCTCTTCTTGGGATAACTATTTTATCTTCAGGTGGATGGAAGGATGAACATATATGGACTCCTTTTAAATATTTAAATTGCACCATTCCATATGATAGAATGCATAAACATGCTTGAACAAAAACGTTTTTAAAATGTATCATATTTCATATTACAAAGTAACTAGAAAAATCAAAAAAGTATTGCAAACTGCATAAATATATTTTCAGCATGTCAGGAACACATCAAGAGGAACATGAGGAAATTTTGCACAACCTTACCTTTCACAGTAATTTCATAAAAACAATGAGTGATAAGCTACTACTTTAAAATGTAGATTGCAAAACAAAATGACAAACTCTGCAGACTAAAAGAGGGTGGTAAGCAATTTTTGAGTATTGCCAGTATTGTCATTGATAATAGTAAAATGTTAGGTATGCTTAAATCAGATATTATCCACTGCTTAAATGAATCATACTGTGTGTTTTGGTCTGCAGACATAAGAACACCCTGTGCTATGACTGGTTAGATATTAACTAGCAATTAAATACATAATTACTTACAAATGCTACTCCTGTTTTTAAACAGAAACCACTCACCAACAAGTATTTGTTAATCTTTTACCTATAATTTTTGTACGACAGAGCCTAAGTTTACAATCACATGAGAAGGTTGGTAGATTTGAAACTTGACTATCAAAAGTAGTTGATATATACAGAGTGGAAGGAAACTTCTATATATTGCTTATATGGATGTGAATTAATGAACACATATTCAATTTGTTTGTATGCCTTTTTCAATTTAAGGGAATCATTATTAATGATGAAAGTCAGCTTTTACCACACCCTAGTTTACTATGGGAGTCACTGACCTGCAGTATCTCAGTTCTACAGACTAGTGACTCTCGTGATATATGAATAACACAGTTGGCAATCAACCTTGCAAGATGCATTATTCATAGGGCCTAGGAGCATCAGGCGTTTAATCCACGGTCCAATGCTCCCGTGCTGCATCTAAGAAGGGCCAGGCATTACATGTTTCTTCTTCTCATCCCCTGAGGTCCTTCCCTGAATCTCATCCTCTCTCCCCAATGACCCCTCCATTGCAAACCCCTCAAAGATTCCTCATTGCAGATCCCTCAAAAAGTACCCTTTTCTTCCTCAAAGATACGTACCATCCCTTAGGACCTCTCATGGCTTACCTGTAGTTGTCGAAGGATGGCCCAACAATGTCTTCGGGCTTGGTAGCACTGCGGGACTCAAAATTTCTTTTAAGTTGTTGGTTCTGCTGTAAGCGACCCGAAAGCGTTTGTATCAATGGCCAGTGTTTTGTTTTTTCAGTTCTATCAGACTCTGGGATGAATACCATCCGGTCCAGGAGATTTGCTACTCTTCAGTTTGTAGAACAGCCCCATTACATCCTTCAGGTTTACAGAGAATTCATTAAGTTTCTCCAACTTGTCAGCTTTGAATACCATGTCTGGCACCGGTATCCCACCCAAATCTTCCTCAGTGATGACCGAAGCAAATAATTCATTTAATCTCTCCGCTACGGCTTTCTCTTCCCTGATCGCCCCTTTTACTCCTCGGTTATCTAGCGGTGCAACCGATTCTTTTGCCTGCTTCCTGCTTTTAATATACCTAAAAAAAATTTTGCTATATGTTTTGCCTCCAACTCAATCTTTTTTTTTTTTTGAAGTCCCTCTTAGCCTTCCTTCACAGATTCAGATAGGCTGGAGTGGGCTTTGATGGCAACTCCAGTACTTGGAACATAAGAACAGAGCCGGGTGGACCTCCATAGTCTATGTCCTAGAAACACCAAAGAAAGACCACGATCAAGTATATAATCTCACATTCATTGTTGATTTTAATCTTGAATTAATAATGAATGTGACTGTTGGGCAGACTGGATGGACAGTTCAGGTCTTTATCTGATGTCACTTACTATGTTCCTATGTTAAATAAAGGGATGATTTACATAATCAAAAATTTGAAATAGCAGGATTACAAACCATTTTGACCCCCAAAATATTAAAATGTTGAAAATGTGGGTGGTTTAACTTGAATTCTGAATCCAGACCTATAATTTGGTGCCTTTGGTTTAAAGGTAAAAATTTGACAAGTATACCTGAACTACACTGAAATAATTGTAATAAAGAAAGATTTGTGTGTGGTTTTACCTTATTTTGTGGACATCTTGGGGCCCAGTTTCTGATCAAGCACCTGAAGATGCCCTAAGAACCTGATAAGTTTGAGAAAGAAAAAAAAAAGGAAGATATATAGAGACAAAGAGAAGATCTCAAATTAATTGTGGAGAATAAACATCAAACATATAAACGGCGAGTGACCGACTCACTCGCAAATGCGCAGTAGAGACTTCCCTCTCTGTCCCGCCCCTGTGTCAATACGTGATGACGGGGGGCCGGAAAACATAGAGGGAAACTGCACCGCCAAGGTTGCTACCGCTACCGCTCCCCCCCCACTCGGAGTCGCTGCCGCCACCCCTCCACCCAGCCCAGGCCCTCTCTTCCCTTCTGAACTTACACATCCATTTGCCGAACGCAGCAACGCACATCAGCTCAGCTGCCCCTTCCTTCTCTGCCTGTGTCCCGCCCTCGCTGACGTTACGTCACAGGAGGGCGGGGCCACAGGCAGAGAAGGAAGGGCCCACGGCAGCTGCGCCGATGTTCGTTGCTGCGTTCGGCAAATGGATGTGTAAGTTCAGAAGTGAAGAGAGGGCCCGGGCGGCGATCTCGCGGGGGAGGGGAGGGGAAGGAAAACCCCAATACCAGCCCGTTTTTACGGGCTCAACGGCTAGTTAACTAATAAAATGGTGATTCCATCAATTCTGAGCACAGTCAGTGTTAAAATGAAAGGTTTTATGGCTTAAGTGAACTGTTTGCATGTTTCAATGTGGAGAATCTTTGACCTCCAATATGACGCATATAAACTTGCTTGCCTGACAGTATGGTTGTTTTTCAACTGATCAAGGAGGAGGATTACTGCCCTGAAGAGATACTGCTGCTGTTGTGAGTAATTGCATTTTTTAGTTATCTGGCTGTTCATTTTCCAAATTGCACTGACACCCTGCTCACTTAAACAAATGTTTTGTTCTAGGTTTTAGTTATAGCACTATTAGGAGAAAGAGCTTTCAGAGTCCCCAATACATATGTACAGGGGTGTGCTGGTAAAACATTTTTAACAATGGGCTCTGTCGCTAGGCGGAACCAGCCCTGCAATTTGGGGGGGGGGGCAGGGAGGACTGGGTGGGCAAGGCAAGCCTCTCTCTTCCCCCCCCTCGTGTGGGCACGCTAGGCATACCTTTGCTGGCAGCCAATAAGTGGACTTCCACTACTCCCTGCTGCTTTTTTCTGGCTCTGAGCAACATGCTGGGACTTTTTGTACATTCACGAGAAGCCCCAACCTGTCCCTCAAAGCTGGAAACAAGGAGCGGGGAGCAGCAGCAGTCTATTTACTTGGTTGGCAGGGCTCAGTATCCCCACCAGCAAAGTAAAAGAGAATTCAGGAGGGGACCCAAGCCCACATTTTCGGAGCAAGTTGTTAAAGTAGCCATGGGGCTATATAAACCTCCTTAACTGGTTATTTTCAGAAGCACTAACCAATTAAATGCTGCTGAAAATTAGCGGCTAGTCCCGAAAAGGTGAAAAGGAGACCTTTCTGGCCAGTATTGACACCATAGTGTCTGAGAGTGGAATATTCACATATTTAGAAAAGATAAAGATAAAATTCCTGCAAGACTGGAAGGTATCTACATGAAAGATGAAATTCAGAAGTTTTCTGTAGTTTGTGAGTTTTTATAGGTGATTCGTCCCTAACTTCATTCAGATCACTGACAGGAAAAACTGGAAAAAATTAAAAAGGAACCACTATTTTGCTGGTGGATAAATTGCAAAAGGCTTTTAACAACTTAAAAAGGGCAAACATTAACAACAGATCCATTTTTATCATTTCCTGTTTTTTTCTTAGGAGCCTTTCATTTTGAGCACAGATACAAGTTATTAAAGCTTAGGAGCAATTCTGAGCCAGATTGAATCAGGTGAGGAAAAAAATCATTGCATGTGCCAGTAGAGAGCTATGAAAATCAGAGAAAAATGACAATTGCAGTGCCTTTAAATTCGAATTGTTTGCATTAAAATAGGCTGTAATTAAGATGTTCAGAGAATACCTAATCTATAAGAACTTCTTATTATGAATTGACCATAATCCCCTTAAGTATCTGGTAACTGCAGAGGGTGGTGGTGGTGCCAAGATGGCCATGGACACTGAAGCACTGTGACGATGCTCCGTGAATTTCTATTCCTAAAATAGTTTCCACTGTTGTTTTGCTGCTGGACAAGATGCCTAAAAGATGGGAAAAAGTAAGGAATCTCCCTCCAACCTCGATGCCGACTCCGTTAGCCGTGGGACAGCGATCCATGGAGTAGTTCTTCATAGTTCCCCAATCACTTCCGAGTGTTCCTGCTATGGCAGATGCAGCAGAGACCGCCACGCCACTGGGCAGTGATGTGTCACTGAGCCCTTTATTTCCATTTTTTTATTTGTACCCCGTGCTTTCCCACTCATTGCAGGCTCAATGCGGCTTAAGTACTTATTTGTACCTGGGTCAATGGAGGGTTAAGTGACTTGGCCAGAGTCACAAGGAGCTGCCTGTGCCTGCAGTGGGAATCAAACCCAGTTCCCCAGGACCAAAGTCCACCACTCTAACCACTTTGAGTTCCGACGGGGATTCAGGTACAGAAGCCTGTTATGGCAGCCCCGATCTTGAAGGAGATCCCCAGTTGAGCGGCTGAGTGAAGTGAAGCAGTACCGGAGTTGGAACCACAGGGATCAGGAGAGACTGTTGGTCCTCCTGGGATTTGGAGGTATAGGTGAGACTTATTTGCCAACATTAGCTGTTCCTCTTTTGCTCAGGCCAACTGTGGTCACTCTTGATGATCTATGAAAGGCAGTGGAATCTATGAACAAACTCTGTGAAATTCTTGCGCAAACTGCTTCTCAGTCTTTGACTAAATCACAGTTAACTGAGTCTGAAATTAATGCTTTGAAAAGAAACGTTAATTTGGATTAAGAGGTAAAATCTATTAAGAGCACTCAATCCTCTCTGGTGGTGGACAAGATGGCTATTCATCGAAGGTTAGAATTTATGGAGAACAGAGCTAGGTCTTCAAATCTACGTATTTTGAATTTTCCTCATATTATCTCAATGGCACCCAGAGAGGTTTTCTATAAGTACTTATAAGACATTTTGAAATTTACAGAAAATACTA
This sequence comes from Microcaecilia unicolor, assembly GCF_901765095.1. Lineage (NCBI taxonomy): Eukaryota > Metazoa > Chordata > Amphibia > Gymnophiona > Siphonopidae > Microcaecilia > Microcaecilia unicolor. The sequence goes on from NC_044031.1 coordinate 88,013,093, forward strand.
TGCCCCCTTGGAACGATCATGGAGGGCCTATACAAACTGAATCCTCTGAATTAAATGTTACTGTCCTGTTGGAAGCCTCTAGAAAATTTGTGACTCGACTGCCACTTTAATTGTTCCCTTCGTATTTGCTCAGGACAGAGATTCAGTGATGCGTTTGCATTTTCAGTTTCAAAATGTAGAATTTCTTGGCTATAAGATTAGAAATTTTCCAGACGTTTGTAAAAAAAAAAAAACAACCCAGGAGTATATGAAACAGTTTCTTGTTATGAAGCAGGAAATCCAGACTCCTGGGTTTAAATTTTTCTTATGGCTTCCATGTAAATGTAAGATTCAACTGTGTGAAGCAACATATGTATTTTATGATCCAACACGGTTGAAAACTTTCATTCAGAGCAAGAAATCAGGTGTAGAAGCGATTACAATGAAAGTTTGAGTTAATGGAGTATTATAAATATGTGCTTTGGAGTTTTTCAGTGCCTGAATGTTGTTATTTTCCTCATTAAGAGTTCTCTGTTATTTTCTTTCTATTCTTGGAATCCTCCTAATTGTGGTCTACAATTTTCATTTCATATCTTTTTGGTTGTTTTTTTCCCCTTTGTTTTCTGTAAGAATTGCTTTTTCAGTATGAAACATTTCTATTCAAAAATGTTTCTTGATGTATAATTTTGAAATTTATAAACACAATAAAAAAAAAGTATCTAGTAACTGCAAAGGTACAGATGGTTTATCAAAGGTGGCTGGTGTAGCTTGCAGAAATAGAAATTTCCTGTTGAATACAAACTGAGCAGATGCAATAGAAACATTGTCATTTTATCCAGACTTCCAGAAGAATCAGAACAAGAGAATGAAAAATAAGAAAATAGACTTTATAAAATTGGAAAGTGCAGAAATAAAATCATATATAATGAAGAAGGACCACCAAAAGAAAGCCGTTATCAGAAATCAAGTCTCAGTGTTAATTGGAAATTTGGAACTGGGAAATGGGCAGTCGGATAATGATTTTAAAAACAGTCAAGAAATGATAATTTTAAGAATATTATAAATGCAATAGAGATTAATCAAAAGCTTGTTTATGGAAGAGAGTTATGAAACAGAGAAATCTGTTCTAAGGAAATATTTTCTATGCAGAAAATATGAGGATTGCAGGCCATCAGTGGAAGAAATTTCCTGCTCCAGTGTTCCACACTAGAAGGCAATAACTGCGCTAGTATTTTAGGTTATTACAGTAAGATTGTATATACTCTTCTAGACAAGATAGTGGAATGCATGAGGAGAAGACAGAAAAAAAGTATATCCTGGATAAGGAGAAGTCTAGCAGATGATCTGGAGAGGGTGGTTGGTCTTTTTCTACCATAAGTTACTATGTTACAGATCATTTAAAATGTACCCCTTATTGAAGATGAAAGCGGTCTCTGTCGTAAAACATATAGGGACAGGCTTAGGAACCTCAACACGTATACGCTGGAAGAGAGACAGGGGATATGATAGAAACGTTTAAATACCTCAGTGGCATCAATATACAGGAGGCGAGCCTTTTTCAAATGAAGGAAAACTCTGGAATGAGGGAGATGTTAAGAGGAAATAGGCTTAGGAGGAATCTAAGAAAATACTCTTTCACCAAAAGGGTGGTGGACGTGTGGAATGGCCTCCCGGTGGAGGTTGTGGAGGCTGTGTCAGAATTTAAGAAAGCATGGGACAGGCTTGTGGGATCCCTTAGGAAAGGAAGAGTTAGTGGTTACTGAGTATAGGCAGACTGAACGGGCCATTTGGCTCTTATCTGCTGTCATGTTTCTATGATGGAAATGTGAGTTTTGTCTTTTATTCCAATTGTAGAATTGAATCTTGAGTCTGTTTTCACCCAAAGGTTAAGTAAATAATTACATACATTCTTAGCTAGCCAACTGGTAAGATTATGCAGTTTCTCTTTGGAGTTCCTGTCAATTACTTGAGTGGTATGACCAGCCACATTCTTTCTGTGTCTGTAGTTCTATTCACTGTTAAGAATTAGCATAACCCAGCACAATAACAACCTTTGAACAGAAACATAAAATTCTGCACCAGGGCAGCCCAATAAGAATTTTGCTTTGTTTCCCTTTGTTTGGTCACATCACCATTAGTAACGCACAATCATAAGGCCATCAGACATTTCCAAAAGGTCTGAAGTTCATTTCATTGCCAAGATAAGATTTGACTAAATAGGTGGAATAGTATGCACATTAATCATTTTACAGCTTTATAGAGGTTCCCATCCCTCAGTTCAAACCCTGTCTTTGTTCTGTGGAGAGCAGAAGAAGTCAGGCAGTCTGAATTTGTTAGTCATACTGAAAGAGGGAAGGTGATTGGAGAAAAAAAATTAACTTTGACCTTGACTGTGGACTTAAATCGTTTAGGTTTCCTTGTACTAAAGCTTAGCATGCAGTAAGCTTTAGTAACAGGGCCTCTTAGCGATTGCATGTGTACCTCAGATCTGTTCTTTATAGCAAATATTAGAAATTTCTCCCACTTTGCTTCTTGGATAAACTTCAACATTTGCAAAGTATAGAAATAAGTACTTAACTAGATTTGCACATCAAATCACAAATAAACATTTATTAAAAGTAATGTTAATTCATCCCATCAATGTAATTGGAAATATTCAGAAAAGGAAATAATTTTGAACATCTGTTTTATTGTGGACCTTATATTTTGAACACAGTGTGCTCTTACATAAAGCACATATGTTTCTGAAGTAAGTAAAACAATATTAAAAAATGAAGCCCGTGGAAGTCTTAGCAAATTTAACTCAGTAGCAGTTATAGCCTTTATCCGTTGTCCTTAACTGTCACATAACATACACAATGGGTTTACATGGTAATATACAGTAGTAACATAGTACATGACAGCAGATAATGACTTGTATGGTCCATCCAGACTATCCAACAAGATGGCCAGAGTGGTACCTTTTGCTCCCTGCAAATTAAACAAAAGCCTCTATGCTTTGTTTAAAATGCTAAGGTCATTTACTTTTTACTTTAGCTCCATCCTCTTTCTATGTAGGGATCCTCTGGTTATCCCACACATTCTTGAATTCTGCCACTATTTTTTGTCCCCACAACTTCCACCAGGAGGGTATTCCAGAAACCCACCACCCTGATGTCACTCCTAAGTCTACTACCCTGCAACCTGAATTCATATGCTCTAGTTCAATTACTTCTATGTCTCTAAAACAGATTTGTTTGTATATTAATACCATTAAAGTATGTAAATGTCTGCATCATATCTCCCCATGGCCCTCCTTTCCTCTAGTATATACATATATTTTTGACACCATCCTCTGAACCACTTCAAGACTTTTTGGGGGGAAGTTATCAATGTGAGCTTCCATTAAGACAGGTTATTTTAACAAGTTGTTCAATTTTAGCACCACTTATGGTAAAATAATCTGTCTTAACGGTAGCCCATGTTGATAACTTCCCCCCTTTATGTTCTTAGCAAGGCATGGCCTCCAAAACTCAACACAGTACTCCAAGGCACTCCGCTACTCACCTTTCTTTCTGAATGCATTTCATTTACCTCTATCCTATGTCTTCTGTCAATCTACCAGTTTCTAAGACAGTTCACCAATTTGGATCCTAACTTCAGCACACTCAGTTTATACATGAGCCTCCTTGTATTCCATCATTCAACAACCAGGCCTTTTGGTACTGGATAACCATGGACTTGCAAGTGAATTTTGAAAGGAAAGCTTTCTGTGAGATTTTCTGTCAAAACCTGTGTGGCTACTGGAGACTGGGCAAGTATTGACGATTTTCTTAACCAAAAAATAAAGATACTGGGTCCTTGGAGGAAGAAAATTCTTCCTTCTATTCCAGTCATAATGAAAAAAAAAAAGTCCACTGATGGCCAACTTTTCGCTGCATACTTTCCAGGTGTAAAGTATATGAGAAATGCAAAAAAAAAAAAAGGAATTTCAAAATCAAATCACCAACCAAATATTTTTCCACCAACCAAAATGAAACCTTCCGTGTGATTCTCTAATCCTAGTACAATCTATTTTCCTCACTGGAAAAAGCTGTTGGCAGCACACTGTTTTTTCCTCACCAAGGATTCAGGCAACTTTCAAAGAGGGAGTTTTCAATGAGCAATCCTCCATTTACTCATGGAAATCACTTTGAAAAATTGTATGTGTATACATATGTGAGTGGGTAGCCAAAGGATTTTATGAAAGAGTATGGATATAATTGGTGATTTATTTATTTAGATTTTGCTCATACCTTTTTAGATTGTCTTCATATGGGCTCTGTATGAGGCTGTTGTATGTGGGCCTGTGTGATTATGTGTGTGGGAGGTATAATTATTTATTAGGATTTATTTACCGCCTTTTTGAAAGAATTCACTTAAGGCAGTAAGTACAGTAAGAATAAATCAAGCATAAGCAATAGACAATTACAGCAGTAAAAATATTCAAATAACAAAGCATGGCATAGTATACTACTTACAATGTCAACACAATATGTAATAGAACATTTTAATAGACAGTGTAGTGTGTATTTGGGGGTGTTGTGTTTATATGTGGGTGTCAGAGGTATTAATGTGTGTTTTGGTGGAAGATGTTGTGTATGTGGGAGTTTGTAGGGCGTGGTGTGTATATGAGAAGTTGTGGGGGTATATAGGTGGGGGTGTTTACGATTGATTCTAAGTGTTTGAATTTAGAAGCGAGAGAGGTGGCTTAGAAAGTGCCTTCTGACATCATTCTTCAACAGCTGCACCACTTATTTTCCTTTTCTTTCTATGTGGGTATAAATGTCTGGGTGAATGTGGATGTTTATGTGTGAGTGACTCTGTCAGGCTTATTTTCGAAAGAGATATAACTTCTTGTTTCTGCAGGGTTGCGGCAGACAGAAGGACTCCGAGGCTGATGCTCACAGCTGAATGTGAAACGTTACCACTGTTAGTGGTCTAAAGAGGAAAATCACGTTGAAAGGTACATGGGGAGGAGGGGATGTTGCATGGGAAAATGTTTACCTCACCAGGGCGGGAGGCGGCAAGCGGCAGGTGGCAGGAGAGAGATATGCTAGACAGTGGGGGGAAGAGGGAGAAAAGAATTAGGAGAGATACTGGATGCTTTAGCATGTACTAGTGCGGAGATATAACGAACCACCATACCCTGAGGCAGGTCTTCGAAACGATGGCCATTGTAGGTCAGGGTTTGACGGAATCCGCACAAAGCGATAAAATGACTAACACCACTTAAAGCTAAGTAAATCATTATCGGTGTGAGTTTTTGTAACTAAGAGAAAGAACAGTTACTTTGAGATAGAATTGGCGATTTAAAGATGTTTTAAGGCCAATGATGAAGAAGTCCAGTCCTCCGAAGTAAATTATAAAAAATATAAAAATACAAAAATATTTACTGGAGGCTACTTGAGGCCTTTCCTCTACTTAAACACTCTATTTTTTCACAAATGTTGAAAACTGTGTATATTATTATTCTTTGATGCCAGATATATAAATCTCCCTACTTTGTCTTGATATCTGATATCTGATACCTATACAGGGGGAATACCTCTTTTTTATGTATAGTTTTGATCATGAGGTGATAAGCACAGTTTGAATATTTTTGTATGGCATGCTCTAAGAAGGATATTGTTGGGGAATATGAAGTTTGTGATATAGAACTGGACTTTCAGGATATATACAAAGATTCTGACCAGTCCTCTAGAGAATACAGAACACTCCCATACAGAAGGATTTGTTGAATGATGCTATCAATTATCATGCTAATTTAAAAGGGGGGAAGGGTATGATGTGCGAAAATATCACTTTGACTTGCCCTCCCATACCTAGTGTAGAGCCCCCTTGGTTTCAGCACTACTCCGACTCAAAGCAGTAGTGAAATGACCACTGATCACAGTGGTTGAAGGTAGGCAAGTTCCCCTGAGTTGAGTGACACTTCCACCTGAAATCGCTTCAGACGTTTAAATTTTTTTTTTTAAACCTGCATTAAAATGGGGAGGCATATAGTAACACTTGAGAAAACCCACAAATACTCAAACTCTCTTCTAGTAACAAAGTATTGCACATTTTAGATAAAACCATTCAATAAATACTTTTAAAACCAGTTAAAATTTGCAAATATTTTTCAAAGTGCTTACTTTTCTTTTAAGATAAACTTTCTTAAAGTCCCATTAACTAAAGTGTCAATTGCTTTTATCTCTTTCCAAGGCAGCTTTACTCAGAATATCAACCCCAAACTATTTTTTTCAGAGAATCTTATCAGATAAGTATTTCTCTACTCAAATTTCCATTTACCATTAACCTTTCAGAATAATTTGTTTCTTTGTGGTAAAATTATTCCCCCCCCCCCCCCCCCCTTTTGTCTTCTTAGGAATCAGGATCTCAGGCCTATCCTCTCAGGTAAGAACTACATTGTCTAGTCCCAGCAACATAAATGTCTTCAAAACAAGGAAAATTAAGCACTCTCGACATGCTTTCAAATGTCCAATTTTTTTAAACCTTTGTTTTCTAAAAACAAATTAAAAGAAAACCCTGTGAATACACACACACACACAAAAACCCCAGAAAATATTTTAAAATGTCACTTATTCCCTTCCTCGTGCTTTCTTGCATTGACTAGCCTCCTTCTCCCCATCAGTAACCTTGCAGCTGTAGAACTGGAACCTGGAACTGGATCTTCAGTCTTGAACCTACTAGCCTATCTGACTTTAAATAAATCAAAAAGAAAGGCTATCTTCCTTTATGATGTGAGTTAAGTGTAACTTCTCTTCAGCAGGAAACGTTATGTAGCTAGCTAGCTAGTTACAAAATAAAATATAAGCCAAAATCCTTTTCTGGGCCTGCTTCCCAAAGTCACCTTTTTTACTACCCACTCCTTGTGGCAACACTCAGGAGAAATATTTGGCCAACAATCACTGACCAAACCTAATTAAGGGCCCTGTTTACTAAGGGGCATTAGCATTTTTAATGTGCTTACAATTAGTGTGCGCGCTAACCGTGTAGGCATCAATAGGGATATTGTAGGCATGTACACAGTTAACATGCATTAAAAATGCTAATGCGTCTATAACGCAGCTTAGTAAACAGGGCCCTAAGTTTCTCCTTGTTTAATACTCTTTCTCTGTATTCCTCTCTAGAATTAACTTATATTCCGGTATGTCTCACTTTGGTTATTGGAAAAGTAATGGAAGCGATGCTGAAGGAAAGGATAGTGAATTTCACGGAAGCCAATAAGTTGCAAGATCCGAGACAACATGGTTTAACCAAAGGTAAATCGTGCCAAACGAATCTCATTGAATTCTTTGACTGGCTGACCAGAGAATTGAAACAAGGACGTGCTATAGATGTAATCTACTCAGACTTCAGCAAAGCTTTCGACACGGTTCCCCACAGGAGGCTGTTGAATAAACATGACAGGCTGAAGATAGGACCCGACGTGGTGAACTGGATTAGGAACTGGTTGATGGACAGATGCCAGAGGGTGTTGGTTAATGGAATTTGCTCGGATGAGGGAAAGGTGAGTAGTGGAGTGCCTCAGGGATCGGTGCTGGGGCCAATTCTGTTCAACATATTTGTGAGTGACATTGCCGATGGGTTAGAAGGTAGAGCTTGCCTTTTTGCGGATGAAACCAAGATTTGTAACAGAGTGGACACCCCGGAGGGAGTGGAAAACCTGAAAAAGGATCTGCAGAAGCTATAAGAATGGTCTAACGTTTGGAAATTAAAATTCAATGTGAATAAATGCAAAGTGATGCACTTAGGGAGTAGAAATCCACGGGAGACGTATGTGTTAGGTGGTGAGAGTCTGTTATGTACAGGCAGGGAGAGGGATCTTGCGGTGACAGTATCTGAGGGTCTGAAGGTGACAAAACAGTGTGACAAGGCAGTGGACGTAGCCAGAAGGTTGCTAGGCTGTATAGAGAGAGGTGTGACCAGCAGCAGAAAGGAGGTGTTTATGCCCCTGTACAAGTCGTTGGTGAGGCCCCACCTGGAGTATTGTGTTCAGTTTTGGAGGCCATATCTTGCTAAGGATGTAAAAAGAATTGAAGCGGTGCAAAGAAAAACTACAAAAATGGTATGGGATTTGCGTTACAAGACGTATGAGGAGAGACTTGCTGACCTGAATATGTATACCCGAGGAAAGGAGAAATAGGGGTGATATGATACAGGCGTTCAAATATTTGAAAGATATTAAACCACAAACGAACCTTTTCTGGAGACGGGAAGGCGGTAGAACTAGAGGACATGAAATGAGGTTGAAGGGGGGCAGACTCAAGAAAAATGTCAGGAAGAATTTTTTCATAGAGAGAGTGGTGGATACTTGGAATGCCCTCCTGAAGGAGGTGGTGGAGATGAAAAAGGTAACAGAGTTCAAAAAAGCGTGGGATAAAGAGAAAGGAATCCTGTTCAGATGAAATGGATCCTCAGAAGCTTAGCAGAGATTGGGTGGTAGCACCGGTGGTTAGGAGGCAGGGCTAGTGGTTGGGAGGAGGGGCTAGTGCTGGGCAGACTTCTATGGTCTGTGCCCTGAAAATGGAAGATACAAATTAAGGTCAGGTATACATATAAAGTAGCACATATGAGTTTATCTTGTTGGGCAGACTGGATGGACCGTACAGGTCTTTTTCTGCCGTCACGTACTATGTTACTGTATTCACAAAACGCTTTTCAAAATGTTTAATTTCCCAATCAAGCTGCTCTAAATTATTAGCCTTCCCTTTAAATCACAACTAAAATTCATTTGGCCACCCAAACACTTCTCAGGCCTATTTACCTCAGCTAACCTGCCAGCACCCACAGAAACACCTTTCCCTTACCAATACCAGTCTCCAACTGAACTTTTTGTCCTGTACAAGCTGTTGTTATGGAAACAGGGCTCTGGCTAGCATCATCTGACCTTCTCTAGCCAATCAGTAGTCCCGAAGCAAAAGTTATAGTTTTCTCTAAGAATATGGAACCTGGAATCTTTTGATGACAATTCCATTTTTAAAGCCAAAATCTCTATAGATTATAATGGGAAAGGGAACATTTTCCTAATATTTCTGTGATAATATAAGTAATTCACTTTCCGTTTGCTACACTAAAATAGCAATGAAATTTCCCCAAAACCACCCAGAAAATTCCCTAAAATTCCCCTCTAACTGATATAACTGATGGAATTTCAAAACATGCATCCAGAGATGTGCAGGCCCTCTGTAACATGTTATCCCATAAAACGGTCTCAAACTATTTTTCCCCCAGGTCAGACCCCAGCCCACCTAAAGAGAGTACCCAAAGACCCCTACCACCAAAAATAATTGTAATCCGTTGGGTTGGTCGTGAGCCCTTGGGCCTTGGCTGAGGCCAGCAGGGCGCCGACCCAGGCCAAGGGGAGACCGACCCACCACCGCACACCCCAGCTGCACAATACCCCCTAAGCTACCCCTCCCCACAGTCCCTCAGGAAGAAGGGAAATAGGCATACAGGCGGGCCTCGCGGCCGAACCGGGAACCACGCAGACAGAGCCACTCGTGCGAGCCTCACGGTTGAACTGGAACCCAATCACACACAGGGAGGGGTGAAAGAACCCAGAGGGCCCCAAGATGCCAGACACGTGCTGAACACCAGCAATAGGGCAGAGGGGGAAACAAAGGACCAGAGCGGGCCACGCCCATGCAGGGGACTAGCGCAGGACAGGGGAACTAACACAGCAACCCCCCCCCCCCCACCAGGGTAGGAGCCCCAGGCAGAAGCCAGAGGAACCAAACACAAAAGGAAGGCAGAAAGCCTTTGCCTCAAACCCACTGTAGCCAGAGGCACACAGAACACAAAGGGTTAAGCTTGTAGAGCCAGCAGAGAGAGAGAGTGCCATACATCAACAAACAATCAGAGAGAACGCTTCCCCTCCCGAGAGGGAGTGGGGCCCATCCAACACACACACTGGCAGAGGCAGGAATACAATACACACAGTACACAAAGGGTTAAACTCACTGAGCCAGCAGGCCCGGACACTGGGAAGAGAAATCCTTAAAACAAACAAACAAAGGAGAACACTCTCACTCAGCCCAGAGCCCCAGAGCAATGCCCAGCCCCCACTAAACAAACGAGCAGCTGACCCTGATTACAGAGCTAGGCACACACACACACACAGCAGCAGCTAACCCAGAGGGAAGGAAAAGAATACTCTAAATCAACACAGATCCCTGTCAGAACCTAGAGCACGTTCTGAGAGAAACCTATCAGGCTTTCCTGTTACCACCAAATAAGTAACGCAAAAGCAGAGAAACTCTTCAGCTGCAGGCTAAAGTACTATCCCCTGGCAGCCAATCAGAAGAGACGTCCCCCCTCCCCCTCAGCCAAACCGGCAGAATCATAACAATAATTTTCTAAAACTTTTCCCTGGAGCCCTGGCCAACGTGTTCCAAAAATCACATTTTAAAATTTAAACATTTTAAACTCAAGGGGTTTCTTACCTTGCTCCTCACACGTGAAGAAGACCACATCCACCTTCCAATTCGGTCCAGGTACCCCGTTAGAGTTCCATTCTAAAATCACTGAAAATCATGATTTTGTTTTGGAACTCCAGCCAGCAGGCCAAAAATTGAGGCCCCGGCTTCAATTTTGGGCCTACTTGGAGCAAAGTTTACACATGCTCAGTAGCGCTCCACCTGGCAGGCTAGGCTCAAAAGCTGGTCATTTTCCTGCCAGGCTAATGCCTGCTTCTCCTCATTCGTGGTCAGCACGCCTTTGTGGCTGGTCGCAATTTCTGCAGGCTCCCAGCCCTGATCCTTCAAAAACCTACTGAAAACCACTGGGATTTCTATTTTGTGATTAGACTATGTCAAATTTGAAAGGAGCATCCTGCCAGAACTGGTGTTAGACAAGGCTGGGGCCTAGGGCAGAAAGTTGGGAGGGGACCCCAAACCTTACTACTAGGCTGCATCTTCTTCAGCTTCTAGTAGGCTTGTGGCTCTCTCTGGCCAGGGGGCCAAGGGCAGTTGTTCTAGTTTTACCCCATAACACTATCCCTGGCATGTGCTATCTTTCTATTTTGCACAGTGTAGGAAGAAATGCATCTTTCTATTTTTCTGGTGTTGTATTACATGCAAGGTCTGGCTTCTTGGGGTTCCGATTTAATTTATATTTATGGTCACTTATTCTGTATTTGGCATTTGTGTTCTGTGTTGTGTGTGTGACTGAGGTATTCAGTTAGTATGAATTTTCTATGTAGTATTCTGTAGTGATTTTGTTTGCTCAGGTCTTCAAATCTAAGCTAAAAGCCCATCTTTTTGATGCTGCTTTTAACTCCTAACCCTTGTTCACTTGTTCAGAACCCTTATTTTATCATCCTCACTTTAATATTCCCTTATCTCTTGTTTGTCCTGTTTGTCTATCCTAATTAGATTGCAAGCTCTGTCGAGCAGGGACTGTCTCTTCATGTTCAAGTGTACAGCGCTGCATATATCTAGTAGCGCTATAGAAATGATAAGTAGTAGTAGGTTTCTTGATAGATGTATTGATATTTTAGGGCTTCACTGTAATATTTAGTGTTGGTATGGTAGATTTGCTTTAGGTTCTGACTGACCTTTTGTTTGATAGGTTTTTGTATTACTTTAAAATAGCCTGTTATTGAGATAATACTAGAAACAAACATTCGTGTATGGTGAGTTTTATGGGGAAATGGGCTAGATCTGCTCTGCATCCACTGTTGGGGAAGGGCCAAGGGGTTCTATGGATGCAGATTATTTGGGGGGAAACATATGTGTGTTGGGGGACTGTAGCTCAATGGGGGATGAAGAGTGCAGCCTCTTGTACTTTTCCTAATCCTTAACATGGTCTGCAGCCACTAAAACCTGCACTGGTGCTCTCATTAAAATAATTGGAATTATTGGGAGTGGGGTAGGGGTGGGGACGGGGCATGGATGCATGAAGTGGCAGTTTTTTCTCTAGTGCCCACCCATCCAACCTGTTGTACACCAAAAAATTGCCTTCTGGCTATGCCACTGCCTTCTGGCCCTGATAAAACTCTCTATTTCGGGCCTTACAATCATACCAGGTCCTTTGCTTAATCTGGGCTGCCTGATATGTACAGGCAGGGAGAGGGATCTAGGGGTGATAGTATCTGAGGATCTGAAGCCCACAAGTTCTTCTAATATCTGCCACATATTAACTACATATTCAATTACAGGGATGTCAGAGTTATCAACTTTCCCCTCCCAATGTTCTCTTATTAAGTCAAGGGTCCCTCTCACCCTCTGGCCATTAAGCTACTCAAATAGGGAGAACCCTGTAGTTTCCTGAGGTACTTTCTTGTAGGGCAAGTATTTCTCCCAGTCATGGTCTCCTGTTTCTATAAAAAGTCATTAATATATGATTTAATGTACCATTAAATCTTTCCACCAACCCATTAGTTTGATATGGTGTGGTACGTACAGATTTCACTCCACAGTGTACCCACAGATTCTGGAACTACTCAGACATAAACTGTATTCCTTGGTCTGAGAGTATTTCTCGTGGATGTCCTACCCAGAAAAATAGTTCTAGCAGGGCAGTGGCAATTTTCTCCAATTCTATGGAAGATAAGGCTACCGCTTCAGGATATCTGGAGCAAAGTCCACCATTGTCAATATATACCTTTTTGCAGTCTGGCTAGGGACAGCTAGAGGCTCCACTATTCTTTCAAAGGGCTCACTGATAATGGGTAAAGGTTTCAGGGGAGCTCAGGGGTGATCTTGGGTCTTAGCCACTCTTTGGCATGCATCACAATTCCGACAATAGTCCCGGCTCAAGATACTCCCAGTCAATAGAAGTTCTGGGTCAATCTAGTGCATGTGCGTATCACCCCCTGATGTCCTTCTAGTGGAATGTTGTGTGCAATCTGTAGAAGCTGTTCTCTGTATGCCCTGAGTACTATAAGCTGCTTGCCTGTTGTCCAGGGCCTATTAGGATCAGCAGGATCAGTCTCTGTACAAGTCCCCTTTCCATAAGATACAGCTTTACCAGCCTTATTTGTTGGCTGACCAGCCCTTTGCCTCAGGGCTTCCAGGTCAGGGTCAGAGCACTGTACTTCCTGAAAAGCATGTCTCTGTCCTATAGCAGTATCTATATCTGGAAGGGTCTCTGCTGGTGACTCTGACAAATCAGGATCATTAGTCTGATCAACAGGTGTGTCAGTTAAGTCAGGCTGTTCCATACTCATGGCCTCAAACACTTCTGGAACTGGTGTTGCTGGAAGCACTGAAGAGCCTCTTCCTGTCGCTTAGCCAGATGGTCCCACTTGGACTGACTCAGGATCTGGAACTGGAGAGGTGATCTCTACTGGTTCTGCTTGTTAGGACACCCAGGCCTGACTACGGGTCACCATTGAGGAAATGCTGACTCCGCTAGCAAGGGTAATGTTCATTGAACCCATGTTGGTCCCACACAGCATTGGTACCAGCATGTTTTTCATTATGCCTACTTCTCTGTATCCAGGCTTGGTACCCCAATCCTGGAATACTTGAGCAATGGGTACAGTCTCTCTGGATCTATTGGCTAACACTACCTCTGCAGTGCGCCCTAGTAGAATTGCATCTTCCAGCACTAACTGTGGTCATAACAAAGTCATGCTAGAGGCAGTGTCTACATTCCCAGCCACCTGGATCTGATTCATAGTTACTGGGGTGCTGTAATGTTGTGGAAACCCATCTGCTTCCTTGCTTGATGAATGGCCAGTAACTTTTTGTGCTGTGGCAATTCTGTGAGTCTCCTTCATGGTACTGGAGCCACCCACGAAAGCCGCCAGCTTTGGTGCAGGAACTTGAATGCTCTTTAGTGCAGGCTTGGGATTATTTTGGCAATCCACTTTGAAATGTCCTGTATGCCCACACTGGAAACAAGGACATTCATGCCTAGGTTTTTGGGGAACACTGGAGGGTTTGCTGACAGTCTCTGAGGTTGCAGGGATATTTGACTTAGGGTCCTGGTTGTCCTTAGATCCCAGCTGCTGCAGAACTACTACTACTACTACTACTTAACATTTCTAGAGCGCTACTAGGGTTACGCAGCGCTGTACAATTTAACAAAGAGAGACAGTCCCTGCTCAAAGAGCTTACAATCTAATAGACAAGTGAACGGTCGGTCCGATAGGGGCAGTCAAATTGGGGCAGTCTGGATTCACTGAACGGTAAGGGTTAGGTGCCGAACGCAGCATTGAAGAGGTGGGCTTTAAGCAAAGACTTGAAGACGGGCAGGGAGGGGGCTTGGCGTAAGGGTTCAGGAAGGTTGTTCCAAGCATAGGGTGAGGCGAGGCAGAATGAGCGGAGCCTGGAGTTGGCGGTGGTGGAGAAGGGTACTGAGAGGAGGGATTTATCCTGTGAACGGAGGTTACGGGCGGGAACGTAAGGGGAGATGAGGGTAGAGAGGTAGTGAGGGGCAGTAGACTGAGTGCATTTGTAGGTAAGAAGGAGAAGCTTGAATTGAATGCGGTATCTGATCAGAAGCCAGTGAAGTGACCTGAGGAGAGGGGTGATATGAGTATATCGGTTCTGGCGGAATATGAGACGTGCAGCAGAGTTCTGAACAGACTGAAGGGGGGATAGATGGCTAAGTGGGAGGCCGGTGAGGAGTAAGTTGCAGTAGTCCAGGCGAGAGGTAATGAGAGCGTGGACGAGAGTTCGGGTGGTGTGTTCAGAGAGGAAAGGGCGAATTTTGCTGATGTTAAAGAGGAAGAAGCGACAGGTCTTGGCTATCTGCTGGATATGCGCAGAGAAGGAGAGAGAGGAGTCAAAGATGACTCCGAGGTTGCGGGCAGATGAGACGGGGAGGATGAGGGTGTTATCAACTGAGATAGAAAGTGGAGGAAGAGGAGAAGTGGGTTTTGGTGGAAAGACGATAAGCTCGGTCTTGGACATGTTCAGTTTCAGGTGGCGGTTGGACATCCAGGCAGCAATGTCGGATAAGCAGGCCGATACCTTTGCCTGGGTCTCCGCGGTGATGTCTGGTGTGGAGAGATACAGTTGGGTGTCATCAGCATAGAGATGATACTGGAAACCATGAGATGAGATCAGGGAGCCCAGGGAAGAGGTGTAGATTGAGAAGAGAAGGGGTCCAAGGACCGATCCCTGGGGAACACCAACAGATAAGGGGATGGGGGTGGAGGAAGATCCATGAGAGTGAACTTTGAAGGTGCGGTGGGAGAGATAGGAGGAGAACCAGGAGAGGACAGAGCCCTGGAACCCAAATGAGGACAGTGTGGCAAGAAGTAAGTCATGATTGACAGTGTCAAAAGCGGCGGATAGATCCAGGAGGATGAGGATGGAGTAGTGGCCTCTGGATTTGGCAAGGAACAGGTCATTACAGACTTTAGAAAGTGCTGTTTCTGTCGAGTGAAGAGGGCGAAAACCGGATTGAAGCAGAAAAGGACGGCTTCTCTTTGCCAGCCAGGAACAGTTAGCCATAAAGATGTCAGCCAACTCAGCTGCTTTCTCTGGAGTGGGTTAAAAGGTCAAAAAAAGAAATGGCTGTGTGGTAAATTTGCACTTGCTGTGTGGCCATTTCTGGGGGAGCAGTTACCACCACCCATTGAGGTGGCGGTATGGGCTCCTGCCCTAACCTAGAAAGTAACTGGGCAGCTTGTGGCACTGCCCAACTACTTCTGGGTAACCTTTGTGCTAGAAAATTAGATGATTTTCTTTAGTGCCCAAAATGGCATGTGCTGGGGGCAGCACTACCTCCGGCACCCGCGTTAGGCCAGCGGTAGTTACAGATTGCCACATGGCAACCCTTTAGTGAAAGGGTCCATTACAGAACAACCAGGATCTGGAATAGGCTTGGTAAATGTATAACAGAGTAATGACAACTTGAAATTTAATGCAAGGATTCAGGATTATAGGTCCAAGAATTCAACAAGAGAACATTTAACAATAATTCCAAAATACATTTTCCCAAGAATTACAGGGCTAGGGAAATGGTACAAAAGAAAAATATTAGGAGTACATCTTTGAACCAGAAGTCAGAAGGTTCACAAGGCAAAAAATCTAGGAAGAGTTTGCACACAAACAGCATTAGACCCTGCAAGCATTCTAATTAGCAGTAAGACACCTGGAATAACAGATTCTGTAGCGAGAGAGAGAGAGAGAGAGAGAGAGAGAGAGAGAGAGAGAGAGAGAGAGAAAGGGAAGGAAAAAAAGCTAAGAAATAAAACTATGAATATGCAGATTTTTCCCTTATAAAACTGTGGGCACTCAAATTTGACAGTCTTTTAATCAACCTTTTTTTAGAAGATGGCTGAGGCAATTTATCAGCACCTTTACTGTAACTGGGTAAATCTGTTGTTTGAATTAGATCTGTACCAAATAGCATTTTTTGCTATTTAATTAACTGAATACAAATAATTAAAGGCATTATTCAGCTGAATACAAATACCAAATTTGATAACATTGGCACTTGCACCACATCTTCACAGTGGCAACAAACACACAGAACCCAGAATAAAATAAAATAGAGCAAAACAAGGAGGTTATGGCAAAACGTTGGCCACAGCTCTATTTCATAACAGTGCAAGTAAAAAGGAAAATTGCAAGATAAATTACTTTAAAACAAGAACATCTCATTACCCTCCACTATCAAGCTAGTTGGTGATGAACTAGCCACTTGTGAGTAAATAAGAAATCTTTCAGATCTCATTATAATCAATGACCAATTTTCTAATTTTAGTGCACATTGTGGTTCCATTTAAGATGGATGTATTCCAACTGCATTCCACCTACCTTCACCTCTCTGACCAATCACATACCCACTGCTACTGAGAAAATCACATCTCCTAAACCCTCAAATGTCCTGCAGTTCTACCACATCATCCCTTCTTACTCAAATCCTTTCCAAACTCAACCCCCCAGCCCAATAATTCACCAAATACTACTGCTCATTACGGCATGCTTGGATATGTCATATGCCCTCAGAATTAGCCTGAGGACACCCATAATTGGCAAAATAACATATTAACACAAAACAATGTAATTTTTAATAGTAGAAATGGTCATATTGTTACTTGCTTAGGGAGTCTTTTGTCATTCTTTTATTATGCTTTTTAATAACTGTACTATTGTTCTTTACTTCTACCTTACAACTAAGGAGACCTATTGAAAGTTTGCTAAGTTTGATTTCAGAAACACCAAACATTCGATGTTTTAATGGGAAAAGCAAGTTCTCCTTTTAGAAACAGTGGCCCCATCTATACTGAACTGCCTTTCACTTGGCACATTGAAAAGCTTTTACATATATATTAAGGTTTGGGTAAGTAGTTGATTCAGTTTCTACTATAGAACTGGGTCTTCGGTTCTTGGTAAACGGCTTTGTGAGAAATTTGATAAACGTCTGTTTCCAGGTGAGTACACTTGAGGATGAGAAGAATCCTATGCAGCCCAAAAATCAAATGTATCCGAAGAACTTTCATGAAGTATTTTCTTTTTGACAGGTTCTGTACTTTCATCTTTATTTTCAGTTAATTCCAGATTATCTGAAGAATGGGATGAATCATGTGAATATTCAGAAGTTCATGAACAATTGAGAAGAATTTAATTTTTACCTCAGTCTATTTTAATTCTTCTGTTATCATTTGTAATTTAAACCTTGAGTCAATGCATGTGGCAACTTTAAGAAACGCATCTTCAAACTGGTGTGAAAATTGCTCTGTGACATATTTTATTATCTGCGAGAGTGCTTTCTTTATTGCATCATCAGATATGTTATTGAGGTAGAGAACTAAAGACTTTACTTCAGGCAAAACAATGGAAAGAGTTGATGAGGAATTACTTATTTCAAGGATTAACTGTTCAAAATGCTTTAACAGAGATAATATTAAGTTCAATAATTGTTTACTGAAAATGTCAATACTTCCACTGGATGCAATTACTAAGTAGCATAAAAATATGGAAAAACTACGCAAGGATTATAAGTGCAATCAGGTTCCTACCTGTTAAAATAGATATCATCGAACTGCTCATCAGGGTCTATTGCTGAACATTTAGTCCCTTATCATTCACTCCAGAAATGCAATGCACTATTGTCCTCTTTTGTTCTAACAAATGTTCCAACATTTAACATTTTGAGTTCCATCTAGTCACAACATTGGCTAGAAGTTGATCCAAGGCCAAGTTTTTAAATTTATTAAGGGCTTATATCCCACCCATCAAAGTAATGTCTAGGCAGCTTACAATTAAAAGCAATCAGGGAGGGGTGAGAAAGAAAACCAAAGAATGAGTCATGGTCCTACCATGACTGTTGCTGCTCTGACACACTTTCATCCTCCTGGGCCGCTGACTCTAACCCTGCGAACCTTAAGGGGTCAGTTTCCTTCTGCATCCACACACGCTGTTCCCCTGGAGAGCGTGCACATGCCATGGTTCACTAGACGAGCTGATGTCAGATAATCGGAGGAGGGGTGCGCCTGGGCATGTTTAAAAAACTCAGCCCCACTTTCAGTGCCTTTGCAACAAGCAAGCTTTGATCCTGAAAGCCTTGTTTCTGGTTCCTTTCAAGCTGCGCTCCTGATTCCTGCCAAGCCTTGTTCCTGGTTCCTGCGAAGCTGTGCTCCTGGTTACTGACAAACCTTGTTCCTGGTTCTTGCCAAGCTGTTCTCCAGGTTCCTGCTATAGCCGAGCCTTGTTCCTGGTTCCTGCTCAACCGAGCCCTGTTCTTGGTTTCTGCCAGATCTATGTCCTGGTTCCAGCTCAAGCCAAGCCTTTTTCCTGGTTCCTGCGTAAGCCTTGCTCCTGAGTCCTACTGTAGTCCTGCTCCGGAATTCCTGCCTGGCCTAGCCCCCGAGTTCCAGCCATATCAGCTCCCTGCCTTCATCACTCTGTGTAGAACTTGGAGATGATCTGTCTGCCACAGTTGGCGCTGAGACCATGGCTCAAGGGCTCACTACCCTGAAACACAACAGTAAGGAAGGGGGGAATGAAATACAATGTTCGATAGGATAGGAGGGTGGGAAGCACAAATGGGGAGGGGATTGTGTAGTTCAGATCAGCATCCAAAGCCCTCATACAAGCAACAAGAACTTCATTATTCATAGGCATCTGCAAATAGGAAGGACTTAAGGTTAGTTTTAAATTTCTGTAAGGAGGATGAGAGACGAAGGTGGGTTCTAAAGCTTAGGCCCTTGGACTGAAAAAAATAGGATGTCGTATGTGGTATCATATCTAATTTCATGGAAGATATGGGCTACAAACTTGTTTTGTTGGGAGGTCCTAAGTGTGTGTGAGGGGCAATAAGGCATCAGAAGATGAGATAGATATGCTGGTTCGCCGGCAGCACGTTCTTTGAATAAAAGAAGCAGTAGTTTGAGGATATTTGAAGGGTCATTTGAAGCCAGTGTGCTGCTTTAATAGTGAGGTGACATCATCACATTTTTTATGACCAGTAATTAACTTAGCAGAATTTTGGACCAATTGCAAATGTCGCAGATCCCTAATATGAAATCCTTTATATAAAACATTACAGTAATCAAGTTGATTACTAAAGAGCATGGACGTAGTTTGTGTGGGTGAGGGGGGACAGTGCCCCCCCAAATGAGCTGGCACCCCATCCTCCAATCCCCCGAGCTTCCGAAAGCCTCTGCGAGAAAGCAGCATACATGCTGCTTAAGACCTGCCCCAGAAGCCTTTCTTTCTCCTTCAACTTCCTGTTCCCGCATAGACGGGAAGCTGTAGGAGAGAGAAGGGCTTCCAGGGCAGGTCTAAAGCAGCATACGTGCTGATTTCGCTGAGGCTGCCGGCAGCTTGGGGGATTGGAAGATGAGGGTGGGGGCGATACCTGCCGCCAATGGAAGATTCCAGTGCTGTGGTGGTGGTGGTGGAGGGCTCAAAGGAGATCGAGAGAGACCACCCCACCCTTTGCCCCCCCAAATGAAACTTTCAAACTATGCCCATGCTAAAGAGTATATAATGACATTTAAGGCTGGAGGATGCAAGAGGCTTCTTACAAAATGGATAATATGACATTTATAGAAAGACCGTCTTACTATAGCAGAGACCTGTGCACTGAAAGAGAGTGTGGAGTCCAAAATGACTCCCAGTATTTTTGCTTCATCAACTAATAGAACTGAGATGGAACAGAACTGAATTGGCACTGCCAGTGCTATGGTTGGTTGATGTGTAAAGGAGGACCTTGGATATATTTGTGTTTAACATGAGCTTATTGTTGGATAGCTAGTCAGTCACCTTGATTAGTCTATGATTAATGCCTTGTATATTCAGAGAGTCAGATAGATTGAGTGTACATAGCATTTGGATGTCATCAGTCTAACTGTATGGTGTGGTCGAGAGTGTTAGAAGACGGGCGAGAAAGATATTGAAGAGTGTGGGGGCTAAGGATGTTCCTTGTGGAATTTCAGATGGGAGAGAAAAAGCCTTTGATGAAGAATTTTCAGTTCAAACTGTGTAGGAATGGTCAGACAAATAGGAGGTGAACTGTAGGAGAGCAGTATCTCTTAGACCTAGCTGATAGAGCCCGTCAAGAAAAATAGTGTGATCGATGAGATTGAATGCAACTGATAAATCTTTAGAGAGTAGGAGATCTGAAGTAGACTGGCAAGATGATAATGAATATATGTGGTTAAGCCAAGCAAAAATATCTCGGTACTGTGATGTGGTCAAAAACCTGTCTGATCTTGGTGAAGAGCTAATGTTTTCTCTATAAAGTCTAGGAGCTGAGCGTGGACAATGGCTCCGCTATTTTACCCATAAATAGAAGATTTGTGATTGGATAATAATTATTGCATTCATGAGCTGGCTGTGAATGATCCTTGATCTTAGGTCGAATTGTGGCTTGTTTCCAAGAGGATGGGATGTAGCCTTCATTCAGGATGGTAGACTTCATGGATATGATGTAGAGGTTTAATGAATCTAAGAATTTTTTAACCAAGGATGAAATGAATGGGATCAGTAGGGGGTGGGGGAGCGGCCTCATCCTTTTGATAGTTGAGGATATTGTAAAAGTGGAGGGGATGGTGAACCTACTTAGAGAGCTGCAAGGCAACAGTTTTGAGATGTTAGGCGAAGGGACTGAGTTGGGGGGGGGGGGGGTTGTGATCAGCGAGGCATACAAGGTGGTTAATTTGTTCTCAAAGTGAAAAGCTAGCTGTTGGGCTGATGGCATTGTAGTGTTGGAATCAGTTGGGATTGAAGAAGCTGTAAGAGATTTAAGTACTTTATAGAGAACAGCTATGTTAGAAGCTTTGGTTATTTTGTCAGTATGTTCATTTAGCATTCAGAATGACTGACCCATAGGTAGAAATTGCTATCTTAAAATTAGACAGGGTACTGCTACAGCATTGGCATTGGCATTAGCATTGCTATCGGCATTTGGCTTTCTTTAAGTGGTGTTTTAGGTCTCACAAACTTGAAGCGTAACATACATATGTGGCATGATGGTGTTGATGCAGAAACAGACCCAGTTCCCACTAAATGTAGACAAGCTGTGACGATGGATGAATATTTAAATGTTCAACTAATTTTCTTGATATGTTAATGTTGTTATGGAAGTTTGGAAGAATAAAGAGTCAATACAGGGACACACTGCTTCCCTCTTTTATAAGATCCTTAGATCCAAAAAATTTAACTTTCAAGGGGGCCCTTTTACTAATGTGCGCTGAAAAATGGCCTGCGGTACTGTAGACGCGTGTTTTGGGTGCGTGCAGAATCATTTTTCAGTGCACCTGTAAAAAATGCCTTTTTAAAATTTTTGCTGAAAATTGACATGTGGCAAAATGAAAATTGCCGCGTGCCCATTTTGTATCTGAGACCTTACTGCCAACCCTAGCGGTAAGATTTCACACGGTAACTGGGCAGTAATGGTCTATGCGTGTAAAATACCAATTACCGCCCGCAGGCCAGAAAATAAAAATATTTTTCGGTGCACGTAGCGGACGCGTGTCAAAAATGAAATTACTGTAAGGGCCACGCGGTAGCCAGGTGGTAACTCAAAATTGACGCACGTTGGGCACACGTAGGTGCCTACGCGGCACAGTAAAAGGGCCCCAAAAACATTTTCGTACATTATGGTTCGGTGATACATCTTGGTCAGGCTCAGATAAAGCGTGCAACTTCTTTTTTACATCCCAAGTAAATTACACCATGCAAAATGATGCCCAACCAACCTTTGCTGGCATTGCTTATCACATTTGAGTAATTTACTACACAAGTTTTTTTTTTTTTTAACTGTCCTTACCTCTCTACATTTTGGTCTTCTGTATGGCTTCAAATTTGGACAATTCCACCTAGCACCACTCCTGTTTCTGCTGCTGTTGTCATTTTTTTTTTTTCCTTTCTCTCCAAGATAATCTTAATATTTGGCAATCAAAACATTTTAATATCCTAATGGGCCTTATTATCCAGATGATTCTACATAACTGAAAATCATCATATATGCTCAATATCTCTTTCTAGTGGGCCGATGTCCTTTTGGTTCATAAATATTAATGTAGGGCTACTGAATATTCAAATAGAGGTGTTACCATTGAAAACATTTGGGCTCCCAATACCTCTAGTAGGACTTAACAGTCAACATTGATGTTCCTTAAGACATTTTACTCCTTCATTCATATCTCTACTGAGGTTTAACTTTTATAATTTCAAGGATATTATATTGGTTGCACATATTATATATTCTATTTTTTCTGACCCTTCCTCATATATTTAATATAAGTAATGCATTATTCTTTTGTATTAATCTGGTACACTTTCCTGTTACTCCCAGGATTGTTTGTAATTATTCATATTGCAATTTTGAATTGTTTATGCTATTTTGTTTGATAAATATTTGAAAATATTTCAATAAATGTATTTGAAATCAAAATTCTCCATAATCCCTACGGTTTATATTCCTTTCAAATTTCCTTTCCCTTTTAAGGCCTAGCCAGCCTATGACAACTTCTTCTTTATTACCAGGCCTAGTCAACAATTAAGTGAAGGAAAGCACCCTTGTATATACAGTGTGGGAAATAAGTATTTGATCCCTTGCTGATTTTGTAAGTTTGCCCACTGACAAAGACATGAGCAGCCCATAATTGAAGGGTAGGTTATTGGTAACAGTGAGAGATAGCACATCACAAATTAAATCCGGAAAATCACATTGTGGAAAGTATATGAATTTATTTGCATTCTGCAGAGGGAAATAAGTATTTAATCCCTCTGGCAAACAAGACCTAATACTTGGTGGCAAAACCCTTGTTGGCAAGCACAGCGGTCAGACGTCTTCTGTAGTTGATGATGAGGTTTGCACACATGTCAGGAGGAATTTTGGTCCACTCCTCTTTGCAGATCATCTCTAAATCATTAAGAGTTCTGGGCTGTCGCTTGGCAACTCGCATCTTCAGCTCCCTCCATAAGTTTTCAATGGGATTAAGGTCTGGTGACTGGCTAGGCCACTCCATGACCCTAATGTGCTTCTTCCTGAGCCACTCCTTTGTTGCCTTGGCTGTATGTTTTGGGTCATTGTCATGCTGGAAGACCCAGCCACGACCCATTTTTAAGGCCCTGGCGGAGGGAAGGAGGTTGTCACTCAGAATTGTACGGTACATGGCCCCATCCATTCTCCCATTGATGCGGTGAAGTAGTCCTGTGCCCTTAGCAGAGAAACACCCCCAAAACATAACATTTCCACCTCCATGCTTGACAGTGGGGACGGTGTTCTTTGGGTCATAGGCAGCATTTCTCTTCCTCCAAACACGGCGAGTTGAGTTCATGCCAAAGAGCTCAATTTTTGTCTCATCTGACCACAGCACCTTCTCCCAATCACTCTCGGCATCATCCAGGTGTTCACTGGCAAACTTCAGACGGGCCGTCACATGTGCCTTCCGGAGCAGGGGGACCTTGCGGGCACTGCAGGATTGCAATCCGTTATGTCGTAATGTGTTACCAATGGTTTTCGTGGTGACAGTGGTCCCAGCTGCCTTGAGATCATTGACAAGTTCCCCCCTTGTAGTTGTAGGCTGATTTCTAACCTTCCTCATGATCAAGGATACCCCACGAGGTGAGATTTTGCGTGGAGCCCCAGATCTTTGTCGATTGACAGTCATTTTGTACTTCTTCCATTTTCTTACTATGGCACCAACAGTTGTCTCCTTCTCGCCCAGCGTCTTACTGATGGTTTTGTAGCCCATTCCAGCCTTGTGCAGGTGTATGATCTTGTCCCTGACATCCTTAGACAGCTCCTTGCTCTTGGCCATTTTGTAGAGGTTAGAGTCTGACTGATTCACTGAGTCTGTGGACAGGTGTCTTTCATACAGGTGACCATTGCCGACAGCTGTCTGTCATGCAGGTAACGAGTTGATTTGGAGCATCTACCTGGTCTGTAGGGGCCAGATCTCTTACTGGTTGGTGGGGGATCAAATACTTATTTCCCTCTGCAGAATGCAAATAAATTCATATACTTTCCACAATGTGATTTTCCGGATTTAATTTGTGATGTGCTATCTCTCACTGTTACCAATAACCTACCCTTCAATTATGGGCTGCTCATGTCTTTGTCAGTGGGCAAACTTACAAAATCAGCAAGGGATCAAATACTTATTTCCCCCACTGTATATAAGCCCCAAGACCTTGAGCTGTAATAACCATTCCCTGCTTTAGGATGGGCAAGACCTTTTATAGTTCCCTCCAAAAATAAAGATGAGACCACCCACCTAATGGAATTGACACCTTATTCCATCCTCCATTATATCACTCTAACTCGTCATAAGAGTAGTGGCTCCAGAAATTGTCTTGCACTAAAAATAGAGAATATTTTGGGGCCCTGCTATATGAGTATCCAAGACTTTTCTCAGCTAAAAGTGGTTAGTGACAAAGAGGTCCTTTTACCAAGCTGTGGGAAAAAGGGCCCTGTGTTAGTGGTGGGGGCCGTTTTTCCCACGTGCCAAGGCCTTTTTTACTGCAGTAGGTAAAAAGCCCCCGGACAAACATGGCCATGCAGTAAGAGAACTCTTACCACGTGGCTATGCAGTGGGAAGCCCTTACTGCTATCCACTGAGATGGTGATAAGGGCAGTAACCAGGCAAAGCGCCATGATGCCCGATTACCGCCGGGTTACTGCTGCGCAAGCCATTTATGGAGGTTTTCTTTTTCCCCTTGAAATGATGAACGCATGGGGTGGAACTACTATTGGTGGCCACGTTGGGCCAGCGGTAGTCCCAATTTAGCATTCAGTAAGCCCACGCTGGACTTACTGATGCTTTGTAAAAGACCCCCAAAGTGCAGAAAGCATCTCTTAAGTCAGGAATCAAAGAGAGTAGCAAAGATCCACTGGCTGCAGTATTTTCAGGGAATTTCAAGTATCATGGTGACACAAACTGATTTAGAAAAGGACACAAACAAAAGGGTTTTGAACTTTTCCTCTGACGTTTGGAAAGTTTAGAATTAGTTTCACATATTTGGTTTAATAAAACATACAAGATAAACATTAGAACCTTTTAATGCATGCAACAATCGTATGTGTATTAATTTTATAAGTTGAAATGCATTCAAGGGAGAAGTTATCAATGTGGGCTACTGTAAAGTTGGATTATTTTAGAACAATTTGGGTTATTTTGGTTTATTTTAGCATAGGTTCCCGTTTTTATGCAACGAGATCCTGTGCTAAAATAACACTAGTGGTAAAATGACCCAACTTTACAGTAGCCCAAAGGGCCCTGTTTACTAAGCCGCGCTAGAGGTGCGTTAGTGTTTTTTAGCATGCACTAACTGTAAAGGCGCCCACAATATTCCTATGGGTGCCTACATATGAAGAACTAATTTAGTGCAAGCGCTAAAAATGCTAGCACACCTTAGTAAACAGGGCCCCAAATTTTTTAAGTATGCTAATGAACTGAATACATGCTAATGAATACAAATCTGTACAAAATACATTTAAGCCGTTTGCCAAAATGTTAAAGCAGGAAACTATTTAGAAGATCATATTTTAGAGAACTGAGAAAAACTGATATATCAGCTGAGGCAGCCTTGAGGTTATCAGTAAGGTGGAGAGAGCGCCACCAAAAATTTACATTTAAGATATGCTGCTGTTAACCCCAGTATATTTGAAAAGCAATAGAAAGAACAATATATGGCATGTGAGGATTGGAGATATTCAGCATATTCTGAATAATCTGTCAAAATATTTATGCAATAAAATAGCATGCGGTCTAAAAGCCCAATTTCAGATATACAAAACCAGCAAAGACTAGAAGTACAGTCCTAATTTTGTGCATTCTTACAGGAGTATATGGTGAAATAAAGGAAACTGTACTGGGAAATACGTAGGGAGAGTAGTATATATTTTTCTTTAAAAACGACACCAAGTTTTGTTAGATATGCTAATAATTAACTCATCTCCCCATATTTTTAGAACACCATTGCAACATTGAGACAGTTTATTTCTTAACACTATAAAAAATATGCTTTGTGACATTTGGCAAGTGCCTGATGGTAGCAATCCATAGATATCAATCATGCTCATAAAAGTGCATTTCCAGAAGTTTATGCAATAGTGTGATTGCAACCATCTAAAGCATTCAAAGAAGGCAAGTCAGAGTATAAAGGACATAAGCACCCATCCTTCACAATGTATCTATGAACTTTTAATTATATATTGGATACTGATCATTTATAATTCTATAGACACTCCAGAGCAGGAATGCAATATTGCCTCTACAATGTTTATACAATACATTTATACCTCAATCAGTAATTCTATAATCATATTTTTGAATAACCAACAAGATATGTTCAGGCAATTTAAATGTGCAATTATTAATATTGCTAACAATCTTAGGGCCCTGTTTACTAAGGCGTATTAGTGTTTTTAGCGCGCCTACACTTAGTGCTTGCGCTAACCATGTAGGCGCCTGCAGGGATATTGTAGGCACGTACATGGTTAACGCGGGTACATGGTTAACACACGTTAAAAATGTTAATGCACCTATAATGCTGCTTAGTAAACAGGGCCCTTAAACAGATATTAAGCCAGTGTTAACTGGCCACAAAATGGAGTAAACCCCAGCTTTTGATTATTGAAGTATGCTGAACCATTGGGGTGGAACTAAGGGTTCTTGGCCAGGAATAGTTCAACTGGAGAAAGATGTGAATTCTGAATCAGTTTTCTCTAAGCAGCCTTGAAAAAAGATTAATCATAGTTATGCGGGGGACAGGGTGTTCTGAGCCTTTCACACACATTGTTCTTTGTTGTGGTAGTTCCCAAAGTGAAAACTGAGATCATAGTCTGTTAAAGTATATGGGATAAGAAGTGGGTGTGTTACAAATTCCATTTGCATGAATTTCTTTGGAAACAGATTGACAAATGATCTTAGTTGTGAAAAACTAAGATAAAGCACCTATTGTTCTACTATGAGTAAGAAAGCAGAAAAAAAAGTGTGGGGGGGGGGGAGGGGAGAAGGTGATTAAAATAATGAAGAAAGCATGTCTGGCAGTCACAAATAAGATGAGTTTCATGGTACTGAAACATTAATAAGGCAGTGGAATCAAAGACAAAATCACTGTGTATTAAGAGTTATAGAGCACCTTTTTTTTTCTGAATAGGTTTTGTACAAACAGGCTATTTTAAACAGTCTTGGAAACTAGGCACCTTTAGAAAATAGTTCCAAATATCTAGCTCAAGTGAAAAAGTTCCTTTGCTAATTTTCATTGGTAGTATTGAATTTATTTGCTATGCTTGTTTTTTACCTGCTGGTGGAATAGCTGATAAAATTGACGCAACTTTTCGAGTTTGCTTTATTTGTATAATTATAAGAACAGAAAATTCAGGTCATCATCTCCAGTGTGGGAAGAGCATAAACAAAGACAATGCGGTTTTCATTGGCGTAAATGGATGTGCACAGATATCGGCGCTGAAATAACAAAGCATATTCTATAATCGGCACCTAAATCTAGGTGCTGATTGTAGAATACGCTTAGAGGCGTATTTTGAAAGCACTTAGACTTACAAAGTTACATTGGTAACCTATGGAAATTTGAAAATCCAAGTGCTTTGAAAATGAACCCCTTAGTTGGCACTGATTTCAGCACTAATTTTTTAGGCACCATATATAGAATCTCCTCCTTAGTGCGAAACATCCAAAGTCTGACTTAGACATCATATCGAAAATGCCCTTCCATATGTCTTTATAAAATAGGCTAAAAACAGGTGTTATGTGATCTCCTAAGAAAGTATTTTTATAAGGAGGCCCTGGAACAGGGGCCGATAACTTTGCAGTACATACTTTGGGGCATGTTTATTAAAGTTCAGTAAGCTTTTGCACTTACCACACCTTAACTGCAAAAGGTAAAGAACAATAAGTGCAAAGCCTGTGCGGTAAATGCAGGAGGTGTGCCCAGCATCTGCCCTAAATGTACCCAGCAGCTCACTACAATACATGTAATCAGTAGCGTACCAAGGGGGGGGGGGGGCGGTGGGGGTGGTCCGCCCAGGGTGCACGCCGCTGGGGGGGTGCCGTGCGCTGGTCAGCGTCGTTGGTTTCCATGCTCCCTCTGCCCAGGAACAGGAAGTAACCTGTTCTGGGGCAGAGGGAGCATGGAAACCAATGACCCTGACCGGCGCGTGGCACCCCCCAGCGGCGTGCACCCGGGGGGTTCTTTCACCGGGGTGGGGGTGTCTCTTTTCGACGGGGGGGGGGTCGCGCTGCACGGGGGGGGGCACTGCACCTGGGGGGGGCGGGGTGCATCGGCGATCCGCCGCAGATGTCAGCGCCCCTCGGAACGCCACTGCATGTAATGCAGTGTAGGCAACTTCAGATTCCCTGCAGCAGCAGCAGAGCTATCAACTGATCCATGCACACAATGATCATGAATCCCATCCAACACCCCCTCCCTGCAATAAAACCTCTAATTGCTGATGTGAACTACCAATCACAGATCAGCTGTGATTAGTCACAGAGCCTGTCTGGCTCCTAAAAGGGAAATCCTGATTGGGAAGCAAGGAGTGAGGCTCTTTGCTTCCCAATCAGGATCGCCCTTTTAGGCACCAGACAGGCTCTGTGACCAATCACAGCTGAGCTGTGATCAGTAGCTTGCACCAGCCATGAGTGGCAGGAAAACAGCGGTCCTCCGTCGGAGAGAGCAATTTTGTACATAGCTGGCAGAGAGAAAGAGATAGTGACATAAACACAATTAATTTTTTTTTTAATTGCTCATACACCATCCTGCCCAATTAACTTTCTAGAGGTACGTGATGGCGAGGGCTGTGCTGTTCCTGGCTGAACTAGACCTAGGAATAGGAATATCACAGCGACCGAGGATTGTAACAGGTCAGGGTATGGAAGGTGTAGTGCACCTAAATTTATATTAAGCTTACCATTAGCTTTGTTTTCCATTCTAATTTAGATTATTGATGTCACTGTGAGAGTCAGGGTATCAGTATCGAGTTTAT
The DNA here is from genome assembly GCF_901765095.1 of Microcaecilia unicolor. Taxonomy (NCBI): domain Eukaryota; kingdom Metazoa; phylum Chordata; class Amphibia; order Gymnophiona; family Siphonopidae; genus Microcaecilia; species Microcaecilia unicolor. Next base: position 88,042,466 of record NC_044031.1, read on the forward strand.
CATGTTTTATCAAGCTTTATTTATTAGTTTACTATTCTGCCCTTTGGGACACCTTCAGAACGGCTTAAAAACGGTTGTGCTGCAGTTACTTGGACTTATTGTCAAAAAGGCCCAAATAACATGCAGACCCATCAAACTGCAGTTTTTCAAGTAAGTGCAGCACAACAGCCAACTAGGTATGAGAAGTTGAGCAGTGCTCAACAGGCACACAAGTCCCATTCGTAAGTAATTATGGTTATTTAAAAATAAAATATTATTTTTCTTTCAGTGTAATTGTTTGGACCTAACTACTTAATGAGCAGAATTGTTATGCTTTTTTTACAGTATTTCTTTTGACTTAGGGGTGGCCTGAAAAAATTACTGATACACTAATTACTGATACACTGCAGTTTGATGAAAACGGTAACGGAATTCAAACATGCGTGGGATATGCATAAAGGAATCCTATGCAGTAGGAATGGATCCTCAGAAGCTTAGCCAAAATTGGGTGGCGGAGCAGGTGGGGGAAGAGAGGTTGGTGGTTGGGAGGTGAGGATAGTGGAGGGCAGACTTATACGGTCTGTGCCAGAGCCAGTGATGGGAGGTGGGACTGGTGGTTGGGAGGCGGGAAATACTGCTGGGCAGACTTGTACGGTCTGTGCCCTGAAAAAGGCAGGTACAAATCAAGGTAAGGTATACACATATGAGTTTATCTTGTTGGGCAGACTGGATGGACCATTCAGGTCTTTTTCTGCCATCATCTACTATGTTACTGTGTTACTATGTTACTAAGGGTGCCTTGACCCAAGAAAGTTTGGGAACCACTGACACAGTATTCTGTAAGTTACATGTTTAACTATGAGCTTTACTCAAAACAAAACCAATGAAGGAATGATATTTCAAGGAGGAAAAAAGATCTCATACAACTGCAGCAATCAAAAAAACAACAACCCTCCCCCCCACAAAAAAACAAAACAAAACCCCACACCGCTCTTATTAGCGGTTCTTCTGCCCATAGTGCAACAAGTAATCATGGATCAAAAACCCCCTTAAAAGATTTTTTTAATTCTTAAGTTTTAAAGTTTGTGTTTCATATTATATTCAATAACTGCACCTTATAAGCACTACTCCACTGTCATTATTTTACGTGCTAATAATAGCGCACAAAAAACATCAAAGTTGAAAACTTATCTGTGCAGTGCAGTTTGTGTAAAGAGTGGTTCCACCCCAGCAGACTGGCTTAAGGATATGCGATCCCTAAGGAACCCATTTCACATCAGCTTCTTCAGGAAACCACACATGTAACCACATTCATTTCTGACTCGCTGGAGGGTAGTCTCTTTTTTTTTTTTTTTGATTGCTTCAGTTGTATGAGATCTTTTTTCCTCCTTGAAATTTCATTCCTTCACTGGTTTTGTTTCGAGTATTGTTTACGTTTTTGTTCAGTGAAGCTGATCTATTTGTGGTTTTAACTATCAGCTTTGCCTATAGCCTGTCCATATTCCACCTATTGAGTGGAGGAGGAGTAGCTTAATGGCTAGTGCAGCAGGCTTTGATCCTGGTAACCTGGGATCAATTCTCACTGCAGCTCCTTGTGACCATGGTCAAATCACCTAACCCTCCATTGCCCCAGGTACAAAAAACTTAGATTGTGATCCCCCTAGGGATAGAGAAAGTACCTGCATATTTATTTGTAGCATTTGTATCCCACATTTTCCCACCAATTTGCAGGCTCAATGTGGCTTACATTTGCCGTAATGGCGGTTGCCATTTCCGGGTAACAGAATTACAAATGGTATTGCGTTAAGGTGCATACATACATGGTAAAGAAGAAAAATACATTATGGTATTGCATGAAGGTTCCTGAATAATAAATTGGATTGTAACATACATTAGGTCATCGACTATAAAGATCATATTCGACGTAAGGATTAAAGTATTAACGGTTGTTCATTGATAGCAAATAAGTTAATCAGTCAAATGATAGGGTTTCAGTTTTTCTAGGACGTGTTAAGTCTTATTATCTAGTGTTTAAGATGGATGTTTATGGTATGCCTTCTTGAACAGATCAGTTTTCAGTAGTCTTCAGAAGATAGGTCTTGCGTTGTTTTTATGGCCTTCGGTAGTGCGTTCCATAGCTGCATGCAAATGTAAGAGAAACTGGTCACGTATGTGGATTTATATTTTAGTCTTTTACAGTTAGGGTAGTGTAGATTGAGGAATGTGTGTGCTGATCTTTTTGCGTTCCTGGTAGGCAAGTCTATAAGATCTGACATATAGGTCAGGGCTTCCCCGTGAACGATTTTGTGGACCAGGGTGCAAACTTTGAACGCAATTCATCCTTTTAATGGGAGTCACTGTAGTTTTTATCTTAGGGGTTTGGCACTTTCATATTTCGCTTTCCCAAATATGAGTCTGGCTGCTGTGTTTTGAGCGGGTTGAACCTTCTTAATGATTTGTTCTTTGGATCCAGCATAAATGGCATTGCAATAATCTAGATGGCTTAGCATCATTGATTGTACTAAGCTGCGGAATACTTCCCTTGGGAAGAAAGGTTTGATTCTTTTAAGTTTCCACATTGAGTAGAACATTTTCTTTACTGTATTTTTCGCATGGTCCTCAAGTGGGAGATTTCGGTCAATTGTGATTCCCAAGATTTTCAGGCTGTCTGAGATTGGAAGGGTGTAATCTAGGGTGTTTATGGTATTGGGTTTGTTTGTGTTGTATTGTGAGGACAGGATGAGACATTGTGAACAGTGAACAGTGCTGCATATATCTAGTAGCACTATAGAAATGATTAGTAGTAGTATTATGTATACACCCACTTACATTTATATGCTATGGCACTTAAATGCACCATTATAGAATAATGCTTAGACACTCTACTGACACTTTTGTGGGTAAGAGTACACTTATGCACAGGAACAATCCCTAGTCGATCCTGCCCTTGCTGGCACCACGTTCAAAATGGTGCCAGTGCTCCCCAGTGGTAGTCTCATGGTACTACCACTAGGGGGTCAGTTGCTGTATAAGACCTAAGGAAGGATAGAAGGGAACTTGTTGATTTGGGGGGGAAAGGGGGCTCAGGAGGAAGGTTTTAATTTGGGGGCTTTCCAGGTTGGGGGATTGGTTTTGGAGGAGTCTTCCACGTTGGGGATCATAATTGAAGTGCGGCTTCTGGAGGGAGAGATTCTGATTAGGTGGGTATCAGGTGAGAGCTCAATGCCTCTTTCTCTGGTCCCTTTATAGTTCCTGGGATCATCAGGCCACCACTTTACAGTCCAAAGATCCCGGGATGGAACAATAATCCGGTTTATGAGGTTGATTGGAAGTTGTTTTATTATTGTACCATGGGAATCAGTTACCTGCAGTACTGAGCTACTGCAGGTTGGTGACTTGGTAAATCAAGGTGCAGTAAGAGTCTGAATTTGATCACACCTGGATAATATCCTCCCCCCGCAGTCTCTTAATGTCCACCAGTTTACTAGTAAGCAGTTTACTCAGTGCATATTTTCTAGCAAAAAAGGTGCCGGTACTCAAATGCTAGGCCACCCTTCAGGTGGTGGGGTAATCACTAAGGGACCCACCCCACAATAGCCAGGCCCCCTGCAACGAGTCACAGAATCTATGACAAGGCAGAATTGGTGCATAGAGCTTGAGCTCTTTCATTAAAACTTGGGGACCATGGGTCAATCTTAGCAGACAATGGAAAAGGTGCCGGTACTCAGTACCCCCAAGTACCCCCTCAAACAAAGCCCTGAGTTTACTAGAAATAAGTGAACAAGGGACTTAGGACTGGATTCAATAAATGGTATCCAAATTTGGGCGCAGAGCACTATTCTATAAAGGGCACTGCGAGTTAAGTGCTCTTTATAGAAGAGTACTTAGAGGTCATTCCTGTGCCCAAATCTGGGAGCCAGTATTTATGCCAGTTGAAACCTGGTGCAAATGCCGGCACCGAACTCTCAGCATTTGGGCGCTTGAATGGCACTATTCTATAACTCTACATAAAATTTTTTAGAATGCCCCTGTCCCACCCCTAGCCACACCCTCTTTTGAGTTGCACGGTAGGGGATTTCAGCAGGCGGAGTTATAGAATAGTGTGCAGGAAGTTGTGCATTCAAAAGTAATTACTATCAATTAACTAGTTAATAATTTGTTACCTAATTATTCTGCGTGTGCATCTTTGATCAGTGCACAAATTTCGGCATCCAAATCTGTGCACCAAATATAGAATCTAGAGGTTACTGTATAGAGTAAGCAGCACTGATTCTTGTTTAATAAATGCAGGATGAGTCTGTCTATAATTGCTCCAGTTGTGTAATTAGTGACTGGATGGATTGTAAAATCAACTGAACAAATTTAAGAGTAGATGCTGAAAGATGAAAGCCAGATTAGTGAAAAGATGATGAAATTTCAGGGGATGGAAAAAGAAAAACTGGTGTAGAGAGTCTACTTTCTATGCAAGAGTTTTTTTTTTCTCTATAGGGAGGGATGCAGTGGAATACTCAAAAGCCTAGGGGACTCTGGAATTGACCAGTAAGGTGAAAGATTGCGGTATGAGCTAGGTCTCTAGGAAAATGCGGAGAATGGATCACATGTGACATTTAGTCTATAAATGCAAAGATTATAAAACTAAGCAGAAATCAGATTGCTTTAGTTTACAGGCTGTCAGTGCTGTATAGACTGTATGTAAATATGCAAACACAGACTGTGGGAGCTCAACTGGTCCCATTGTTTTCTCACATTTTGAAGTGTTTTCCATTTGTAGCTGTCAACCCCTGTCTTGTTCTTAACTTCTTCCCTCATGTTCACTCTTTGTCTGTTTAACAACATCTAGCCTGTAGACATTTTCAGGCCTAGTCCTATAAGGCCTTGAGTTTTGTTTAAAGAGTAACAAATATACTAATTGATTTTGCATGTAGAAATATTTCCTGTTGTTATCCTGAATATCAGACCTTTCAGTGGAGCCTGGAAGATTGGACTGATGGGTTCAGAAAGCACAGTTTCCTAATAAAGATGAACAAATTGTCCATGACCGACATTTGATGCCATGTCAGGGTAGGCTGACCTGATTTAGATTTATATGTGGTTATGTGAGCTGGTTGATGCTGAAATCAGAATTTTATGAGATGACGCAGATCTATTTGGCTTGTATCTCAGCTTGCATTTTTGCATAAGCAAACTCATTTGTTTTTATTATGAGTTGACTCACATTCACCTAGTTTGACAGGGAAGGTTAAACAGAAAGGAATCTACCACAGGTTTGACCGAGGGGAGATCATCAGCGGTTGTCTCCAAGGTAAGCAGTATGTGGATTCTCAAAATCTATATCCCTATCCCTCCTAACCTTCAAAATATTCCCTCCATCTAGATGCCCCCCAAATCCACAAATATTACCCTACCTCCACAAGATCAGCATACCAGCCAATACATACCAATGTCTGTGAATTTGCTTCCCCCCATACCCAGAGGATGAGGAGACCCTCTCCACCCTGCACACAGAGCAGACCAGGGAGCATACCAGCTGGGGGTCCACACCAGGCAAAGACTCATTCTGACCAATTTTCAGTAAACATAAGTGCACTATTTATTGTGTGCAGCACCTCTGTAACATCCTCACAATAACCCCTCTCCCCCAGCACACACCCCTCCCTAACAAACAACTCCCTCCCTTCACCCATTCCTCCTCTGTATACTACTCCTAACCCTGCACACTCACATCCCACCCCCTCCCCAGCACAAATCCCTCTCCCAGCACACAACCCCCCCAGCACACATACACACACACACACACACACACACACACACACACACCCCTTTACCCCCCTTTCCCCAGATCACCACAGCATGGCAATTAGATGGCTCACAGCTCTACATCATCCTCTCCTTCCCCCTCCCTTGTTCCCTCTGGGATCTACCTCTCCCACCCCTTCCCTGAGGTTCTGGTGATGGTTTGGGACTTACAGGAGCAGAAAGTGTGTCAGAGTCCTCCTTTATAGGGTTTCTACTGTTCTCACAGTCATCTGTCCCATCTTGCTTCCTCTGCTGCACACTGGAATTCTGGCTACCTAATTGGCTGGGTGAATGATCTGCTGCTGGGTCCAGCACCCAGCAAGGGAGCATCTGATGTCCATGAGGGACCTGGCCTCATGGTTGTACCACTGGCCTGGGGTGCTGTTCGTCACATCCTTGGGCGCCTAGATGGCGGTTGTGGCTCAGCAGTTGAGGTGGGTACTGTGAAGCTTGGCTGAGTGGTGTGACCACTACTGCCACTTGCAGCTGCTGTGGAGTGTGTTGCTGCAGGACTGCTGACCTCACTGCTTCCAGATTTGATATGGTTATGTTTTCACTTTCAGATTTAGAGAAATAGTTCCTCCTGATGAAGGAAATCTGAAATGTGGTCTTGCATTGAGGAACGGCATTTAATACACCTCAGCTGACCAGTATGGTTTGATGGGTTTGCTGAGTTCCTGTCCCTGCTGAGGAGACCCTCTATTTATGCGATTAAATGCAAGCATAATTGAAGAGTAACATATGGTTTATACAACAGTTGTTTGCCAGTTGGCTTGGAGGTTTGGACAAACTACATACGTGGAAATTTTCATAAGGATGTTTTCTTGAACTTAAGGATTGGTTTTAGGCCACACCTTTGCTGATTACATCGGACAATTTTGTGACCCAATTGAGACTCAGCCGCAGTTGAACATTTGGCAACACTGTTGAGATGGAATGATTACTATTACCGAGGGGATTCAAGAGGGTTGGTATTTGGGTACAGGTGAACTTTGCAATACTTTTGGTGGTTCATATGATGTATGTTTGTGTATGTATTGTGTATTAAAAGTTTTGTATATTCATAATTGGAGTACATTCATTGTATAAGGCACCCTAATCCAGGCCAGGATGGTCCTGGGTAGGCTGTTCCAGGACAGGCTGGTCCTGGGCAGGCTCTTCAGCAATTGGAGAGCGCCCTGTGTACGTAAAAGGTTTGTAATTGAGATGAACACATCCTGCATGGCATCCTGCAGCTGGCTCTCAGGAGGCAAGAACAGGGACAGCTGGGGACAGTTGTCTAAGGTGTAGCACCAACAAAATGACATAACAGGAACCCACAGAGGCAATGATATCAGAGGTGTTTGTCCCCTGAGAGGTTCTTCTGGCTATGGGCACACAGGATGGGTTCTTGGCCTGCTGAAGGGCTCTGGGTGAGCAGGCACTGACTGGGAGGTAGTATGGCACTGCGCTGTTGCACAGATTATTTTATTATTGTTACATTTGTACCCTGTGCTTTTTCCCACTCATGGCAGGCTCAATGCGGCAGGCAATGGAGGGTTAAGTGACTTGCCCAGAGTCACAAGGCACTGCCTGTGCCGGGAATTGAACTCAGTTCCTCAGGACCAAAGTCCACCACCCTAACCACTAGGCCACTCCTCCAGATGAGGCCATTGTTTACATTTTTGTCAGGGATGCAGGTGTGTGTGTGAGTCCCCATGCCTATGTGTCCTATAGCTGGGTAGGAGATGGCAGGGGACCCCATTGGAGCGGCTGATCCTTCTTTCCACCTCTTCTGGGATCCCCAGGAAAAAGGCAGTTTCCAGACATCAAGGTCGGAAACCTAGGTTTGGGGGCATCTATCTGTGAGGTACTGATGCTAGCTTTTTTAGGGCCCTCACTGATGATGGTGGCTGCACATCACCCTATGACTCATGACCATACTTTGGGGGTGTCAGGGGGAGGGAGGGAAGTATACTCAATAGGTGGGATTTTCCATAGTGTGAGCATTTACATAGTAAGTGATGGCAGATAAAGACCTGAATGGTCCATTCAGTCTGCCTAAGGAATAAAATGGGCCCTGCTGCAGAAAACTTGAGCTAAGCTTTAGTAAAATAGCCCCTTAAAGACTTACAGAGCTGAGATAGAAGTAACAATAAGGCACTCATTTTCGAAGCATACAGACATCTCAAAAGGACAAAACAGATGTCCATGTTCTTGAAACATCTAAATCTTGATTTTGCAAAGGCAGAATAGGGATGTCCAACACTGCAGTATGTCCAAATAGCAAGGGGGTGTGCTCTGGGCAGAACTAGGGAGGGCCTGAAATCTGGATGTCCAGTTACAGAACAGGAAGAAACATCCATGTCTACAAAGAAGGAAGTCCTTATTTAGACCTGTTTCAGGAGCATCCAGGTTACAGAAAGGTGCTCTGATTGAGCAACTGTCCACTAGAGGGATTAAGGCATGATAATCCCTCAGTGGTTGCTGTCTTCCTTCCTCTCCTGAAAGTGAAGCTAGGATACCAGGTTCTCTGAAAGCTTCAGGTATAATGGTCTTACTTAATAGAACAGGCAGCAGGACTGTGGAGTAGCCCAGTGGTTAATGCACTAGACTGTAAATGCAAGGGACCTGGGCTCAAATCCCACATCTTATCTTTTTTTTTTTTTAAATTATGAGCCCTCCAAAAACTGAAAAATACTTACTATACCTAAATATATAAGATATCTGCAAGCCTGAAGGCTATTGGAGTGGTGTACATTCAGGTACAGTATGCATTTTTCTATTCCTGGATGACTCACAATTACAAAAACGAAAAGTTAAAGTGGTATTTGAACCTGGTCCCTTGGTTTACAGTCCACTGCACTAATCACTAAGCTGACCCTCTGCACAGATGTCTGTGTGGCTATTTTCTAAGAATGCTGCAATACAGACATCCATGTCCCTTGCCCCCCCCCTCCCCCCCCCCCCCCCCGGTCAACCGTTTGGCAGTCATACTGGACATTTTCAGTGCATGGATGTCCATCTGATGTATTTTTGAACAGGCTGTGTTCTGTTTGAAAAAACATGTGAGATGGACATGTGTTTGGGACATTCTGATTTGGACATCCGTATTCTGAATTGGATATCCTTTTGAAAATGCTCCTCCAAATCATCATCATAATTGGTCTGCTTATCAGCTAAGGCAGAATATAAACATAAGCTGCTAGTACTTTCTAATTCTTCCAATGGGATGCCATAAATTGTTGCTGTATGCTGAATAGCTTTAAGCAATTTTTCTTTTTGTTTTTAAATTGAAATTTTTAATGTGTTACAAACAATGCAGAAAAAGAAGGCAATTTCATCAAATCAAATAAAACCACCTTCAAGTCCACATCAAGAACACAATTTCAGTACACATAGGAGAAACAAAAAGGTATATATATATATATATATATACAGTGCAATCCGCTTAAATGCAAGGGTCTGGGACCAAAGAAATACATGCAGTTAACCGGAGCGTGCACTTAACCGTTGTGACCCAAAGAAGCTTGACATCTGATAAACTTCCTGTAGTTTCAGCTTGTTTGAATGCAAGTGTTCCATCAGGAATCGCTCACCAGTAGAGACCGTTTTCGTCAGCATTGAAAATGTCATGAGGTGCAAACTCGTTCAAGATGGTAGGAAGAACTGAAACAACCCAATTTTCAGCACCAAAGTCATCAGCAACTTGTTTCTCACCATGCTGTTTCTTGAATTTTATGTTGTTCCTCTCCTTCCATCTTTCCAAATATTCAACAGTGGCTTTGAATTCAGTTAGTCCAAGACTTTCAGCTAGCTGATTAGCTTTCTCCATAAGCAGTGGACCACTGACAGGAAACTGTCTACTCCTGATGTGAGAAAACCACCAAAAAAGAGCATCTTCTATGTCCTCAGCTTTTCCCGCCCGTTTACGTTTCCGGTGTGGATTTGTATTGTTTTGCCAGTCTTCCAGAAGCTGGTCTCTCTGCTTCAAGATACGTGAGATTTGACTGGGATTGACACCATATTCTTTAGCAATAGATGCTTGACTTTGTTTGTTTTCTAATTTTTTAAAGAACTTCTATTCGTTCAGTCAGTGTTAAAGTCTTACAGTTGCGCGATGATGACTCCAGTGTACACTCTAACAACATACTTTTGCTTCTTCTGCCTGTGGCAGTTAACCAACGAGATTTCAAATTTATTGCCCCTTTGTCACATGCCAATCGGCTTCCATATTCTGCGTGTGCGCTTATGCGGAGTTTTTCCTGCAGATGAGTGGTCTTAAATTATGCATAAAAGCGAAACTTGCACGTATCAATGGTGTGCTGAACCGAAGTTTGTCCCCATAGAAATTGATGGCGTCAAAAATGGGACTGAAGTACGGCATGCAGTTAAACAGAGCATGCACTTATCCGACGTGCACTTAAATGGAGTGCATTGTATATAAATATATATAAAGGCAACTTCAATACTTTGCATTGCAGGTCTAAATAAAACTAAGCCTAACTAATAGGAGGGCTTTTCTACAAAGTTGAATTGTAATCTGGGAGACATCTGGGAACAATTGTATTACTTGATCACAAAACAATAAATTGTTTTTAGGAAAATAGGCTTTAAGGATATTCAACTTATATTCGTCAGATTGCAAAACCAGTAGCAATGTAATACGTTTATTTATGGTATCCTGAGACGATTCCAAAAGCTTAGAAACATCAAACCTATCCAGTGAATTAATCATATCAAATGCAGCCTCTTCTTTCATCGCTTAGAAACTCTAGGCAAATAGTATGCGTTTGCAACTTGAACTGAATCAGAATCTGGAAATTATAGAACATCACGTAAATACATTTTAAAAAGTTCCAATGCAGATAGGTAATGCGTGATTGGGAAATTGAGCAACCTCAAGTTCCGTGCATGCTGAAAATTCTCAATAGACTCCATCTGAAGATGTACCAAAATATTATTCTTAGTCACATTAGTTAAAACAGCCTGAGCCATTTTAATCTGAGAATCAGTTTTTGCTAATGTTTGCTAATATGATTCTCATGTTCCACCATCTTAGAAGAAGCCGTATTTCTGATCCTAGACAAGGAAGAGCCAATGTCTTTTAAAGTGAGATCCTGTAAACCTACTGAGTCATCTTTAGGGGAAAAAAAAAGTCAGCCAAAGGTTTTACTGGAGCTGGAACAGGTAATAACTGCTGAGAAACTACAAGGCAAAGAGAAGAATGCCCAACAGCTGACAAATCAGCCTTAAGGGCTTTTGCTCCTCCAGCTTCAGAAGGCTACAACATTTCCTGAATAATTGCAGGCTGGGGAGGTAGGGATCTTGTGCTGGAGGAGAGAGAAGCTTCCAACAAACTTTCACCTACAGAAGTCCTAGGAAGAGAAGCAATAGCAGATACATGCTGGTCCATTAGACCTCTTACCGGTACCCACTCAATCTTCACCACTCCTCTTCCACATATAAACACTCCTGCTCCTGACTTCTTGGCGCTCCAAAGAGGCTCATAAGGGGTGCACCCTTTTGGTCATGCCCCTTTGAGCTTGCAATCGCCGTAAGCCCATGGCCATGTACCATGGCAGGACAAATTTCTTTAAGGATCCTGCTTAGGACCTACGGGTGATATCAACAACACAGCCTCCATGCACAGTAGTGCCTGCATGCAAAAGGAACTTCTCCTCTGCAGCTAAGATCTTCCCAATTTTTCTAATGCTATATTAAATAATAATGGTGAGAGGGATGTGTTCCAAGGGAAAGAACCACACCAATGAACAAGGATTTGGCCATGGGCAAAAAGGATGAACCACAAAAGATCTGTTCAAGGATGAACCATACAAGATCCATTGATGAACTATAATTGTTCCTTGGTGCTGTGACTTTATATTTGCAAAATGGAAAAGATACCATTTCTATTTTTGAACAGTTTGTAAAACTCAACTGTATACCTATCCAGGCCTGAAATTTTCCTTGTATTCAGAGAATTAATGACCTATTCTATTTCTTTGTTAGATATGTGGGCACTGAAAGAGGCTTTATTAACTTCAGAAATTATCATAGGTTGCAACTTGGACAAAACTGAATCACAGAGGAATGTCTTATACTTCAGACTCATATAATTTTGAGTAAAATGTGAAAATTGCTGAAATGGTTTTCCTTAGTAAAAACTAGCTTGGAATTCTCGATAGCTAAGTTAAACTGTCTCAATGTTCAGCTCTCAATGGTCAACTCTATTGTTTCCTGCATAACAAGAGGCGTTCTATAAAAATATCACCTTTAGCTAGATGACTCAATATTTGTTACTCATATATCAAAAATTGGATGCAAATTAACATTCTATTTTTTGAAGATAATATATTGTTTCTCTAAAAAAGGCATTTCCCTTTCAGTATCTTTGTGTTTCTGTAATTTGCTTTTTTCTTCTCTGCATAAATTTGTTAATATAACATTCCAGCCACATATTATAATATTAAATGCAGTCCCAACTGACCAAATAATGGTTCCAACCAGTTCAAGAATAGCAGGATTGGCAGCTTCCTACCCCCAAACAAGCATCAATGCCACTTATCTGTAGTTGCAATAAAATAAATGTTGAGGAGTTCTACAGAGCCCCATTTCTGTGCAACTCCCTTCTTTAGGGTCTCCCAAACACAAATTTTGAAATGAGGAGCCAAAACTGTGCAATCCAGCAGTCTTCCAAAAGGCTTCAAAATGGCAGTGGCATATGGTGGCATGCTTATTAATTTGTGCAGTGCCTCTTAAGTTCTCTGTTTTCTACTCTAAAGACACAATTTGTTGGAGCCACACAATCAACTGAGTAGTGATATTTCCTTATTCAGTTTGGATTCCTTTGGTAACATCCAGCTGTGTATGCATCTTTTCTTCAGTGTATGAATCTCATTCAACATTTGGGCCTGCTGCAAAGATTTGTCCTTCACCACCATTTTCTCCTGGGTCAGTGGACCCATCTTATGTTGTATTAAGCCAGAAGTTATTGTAAATTGTATCTCTGATTTACTTGCTAGGGTGATAGACGCTGTTACCACCATAATGAAACTGAGGCTGTTTCAAGTGTTTTCTTTCTAAGAAAGGAGTTATTTTTTTATATATTCAGTTCATCTTGAGTGTGTGTGGAACCATCCATGTCAAACTCCAGGGTGCCTCTATGAGCACATTATTCTTGTGGAATGTTTTAAGATTTCCTTGATTCCTTGAAACTCATTTGCTAAAATTTAGTTTGACTACAGAACTACTGGTTGCTATAATGTAAGGTTTCCATTTCAGTCTTATATCTTTGAAGCTTCAGTTCTTTGGAACAACAATTTCAATGAGGTCATTGGCATATTGCTGTCATGAACACGGCAAGTAAAGCTCAATCATGGAAAAGCAGTAGTGGAATTTGGTAGTTTTAATCCTCTGTGAATTTGTGTTTCTGGGAGAAATTAAAGAATCATAAATAGATTTTTTTGTCTAAAGTGCCTTTTTTGTGTAGTCTTTTACAGAAGGAATTAAGGGAGGTCTTCTCCTTAATCCCCCATTGCTTTTTCACCTATTAAAAAAGTATCAACTTATTTTCTTTTCCCTGTTTTGTTCTATTTATTTATTTGTTACATTTGTATCTCACATTCTCCCACCTATTTGCGGGCTCAATGTGGCTTACATAGTACCGTAAAGGCGTTCGCCAAGGCAGGTAGAGGAACAAATACAAGGTGATGTTGTGGTCGAATAAGGAAGGTATGTTTCAGGCACATTAGGGTCGAAAGTAGGGAAGGTTATATAGTATCTAATACGATCTTTGGTTTTGCTGTGTTGCAGAGTTTAGGTCTTTATGTTGGGTTGGTAAGGTACGACTTTTTGAACAGGTTGGTTTTTAGTGATTTCCTAAAGTTTAGATAGTCGCAGATTGTTTTCACAGCTTTTGGCAGTGCGTTCCATAGTTGTGTGCTTATATAGGAGAAGATGGATGCATAGGTTGCTTTGTATTTGAGTCCTTTGCAGTTTGGGTAGTGGAGGTTTTAAAGTAGACTAACATGACTATCACACTACTTTTTTCACCCTTAAATTGACAGTGCACAAAGATTCCAGTCTCTACTTATTTATGAGCATTTACATGTGTAGGATTCTAAGTGGCACTTAGGGGAAAAGATATCAATATGGGCTACCATTAAGATGTAACTTTACCATTTTCTTGTGCTGTTTTAACATAGTTCCTATTTTATGCAATGAGACCCTCTATAGTTACTAATAAATGGGGTTAATAATAAAATAACATGTATTAATGGCAATGCATATTGATAACTTCAGTAAAAAACTAAAGGCCCTTTTGCCAAGCTGCGGGGAAAAGGGCCCTACTCTGGCGGTGGGGGACATTGCTCCCGCGTGCCAGGGCCCTTTTTACCACAGTGGGTAAAAAAGCCCCCAGCACACATAGCCATGCAATAAGAGAACTCTTACCACATGGCTATGTGATGGGGAGCCCTTACCGCCACCCATTGAGGAAATGGTGCATGCTCAGGGCAGGACTACCGCAGGCTGCCATGTTGGGCCAGTGGCAGTCCTGAAAGAGCGAGCGGTAAGCCCACATTGGGCTTACCACCGCTCTGTAAAAGGGCCCCTTAGCGCTGACCGCTATCCGATAAATGGTGCTCTGAGTTGGCTACCATTTCTAGAATAGTGGTGTAGTGTAGTGGTGGGATCCACACCCAACTTTGGACGCAAAGATTTATACCAACTGAAACCTGGTATAAACCTTCGCACATAAATTAGGCATGGATCCTCCAAATTCTATAATATTGCCTATATTTTTTGTAAATGCCCCTGACCCACCCATGTCCCTCCCATGGCCATGCCCCCTTTTCATTTGCATGCTAAAAAATGTACGTGCACATTTTTATAGAATAGTGCATAGCAAGATGTGAACGTTAATTCAAATTGGTGCCAATTAATGCCAATAATTGATTGTTAGGACCCAATCATTGATGCTAATTGGTTCATTACTCAATTATAGTGCCATTTATAGAATTTGAGGGTTAGTGCCTAAGTTCTGAAATATCTTTTTTTTTGTACATGTGTAAGTTGATGCATTATCTTCATTGGTGTTCTCCACATTGATAAATGTAAAATAGTTGCTCCAGGCATATGTAGCTGTATATTCCTGCATGATTATAGAAAATCTCTATCAGCAGATCCTTCTCTATATTACTACTGGAACTGGACATGTCCCAACCTGGATGTCTGAATTCTGATTTCCACATTGTATCTAAAAATAGGGCAGCCTATCTCTGAAATACTCCATTTGGTTAAAAGACCTATATCAAATGAAAACTAAACTGTTGAATATATATCTATATCTATATAGATATAGATATATAACTAAATAGTCAAGAACGGGGAAAAAGAAATGAAAAAGCTAAAGAAACATCGACTTGTAGCCTGGGCCTTGTCGCCAGCAAACTGTAATAAAGAGGAGAAAAGATGACAGAGAATATGGCTTGGAATCTGGGTAGCAGCAACAACATAATCAATGCTTGCAGTACATATGCATAAATCTCCATCAAATGTATCCTAAAGGAAAATTCACTCAGAGAGAACAAATGTTGCTGCCAGGCTTCATGTGATTACCACAATTTTGGCAAACTTGATAGAGAAATCCCTTAACATAATGTGACACAACATCTTGGATCGGCAGGCAGTATTTTTGGAAGCTTTAGGCATATGTGTAACTGCATGCCTTGATTCCATCAAGTTGTCTTCATTATTTAACTCAGAGAAACCCAATAAAACCCTCCTTCATTGGTTTTTAAACCACCCTCTTCTCTTCAACATGTAATACAAAATGAGGTTTAGTACAGCTGCATGAGCATTATTAATCCTTTTTAGATATATAGAGGCTAATTTTATAACAAGATGTTTATGTTGAAAACCCAAGAAGCTGCCTATTTTGTCAAGGCATCATAGGTATACAGATGAGCCCCAGTAGTAAACTGTGCACATATTTTATGCATGTGCACAAATATTTTATAAATGTGAGTACATTGGACTAGATTCTATATATCATGCCTAAACAATTGGCACAAATTTGCCTATGCATAGTCTATGAAGTACACCTTAATTTAGGCGAACTTTTTAGAATAAGCTTAAATTTCTGTGTGGTATATAGAATCCAGTGAGTGCCGGTCCATGAGACTAAATTTAGTCGAGGGCAGTTACGCCTGGTGTAAATGCTGATGCCTAAATTAGGCGCCAACTGGGTGTATTCTATAATAACGTGCATAGATTTTAGAAACTACATAATCAAAATTAAACTAATTGCAAACTTGCAAACAAATGTTTTCAAATTTTTAAAATGAAAACTGAGTTTCTTGAGGCAGTAGATTTGAAAGACAAAGCCCTAGATATCTAAAAAAACACAATTTTCTTGTTCTAGATAGATAAACAAGTATTTCTCTGCCCTGCACATACTAGTAAAATGTGCACATGAATGTTTTTATGAGATGTGCAGACCTAATGCTGGAGAAGCTTACACACCCCTGCTTGTGAAGCTGATGGTAGGCTAACAGAAGCTGCTTCCAGTACCAGGTCAGGTGATGAGCCTGGTCTGGGTCCAGATCCAGGAAGTCTTCAATATATAAGCTTCCTGCAGAAGAGATCTAAGGGGATGCATGTAGAAACCACTGAATAGCCTTAAAATAGGGGACAATGGGGGGGAAGGGAGGATGACTGCAAGGAAAGGGCTAGGATGAAACCACTATCCTGCATAAGCATAGAGCTGCAGGCGGGCACACTCTGCCTTATAAGTACATAAGTATTGTCATACTGGGAAAGCCCAAAGGTCCATCGAGCCCAGCATCCTGTTTCCAACAGTGGCCAATCCAGGTCACAGATACCCGGCAAGATCCCAAAAATGTACAAAACATTTTATACTGCTTATCCCAGAAATAGTGGATTTTCCCCTAAGTCCATTTAATAATGGTCTATGGACTTTTCCTTTAGGAAGCCGTCCAAACCTTTTTTAAACTCCGCTAAGCTAACCGCCTTTACCACATTCTTTGGCAAGGAATTCCAGAGTTTAATTACACGTTGAGTGAAGAAAACTTTTCTCTGATTCGTTTAAAATGTACTACATTGTAGCTTCATCGCATGCCCCCTAGTCCTAGTATTTTTGGAAAGCGTGAACAGACGCTTCACATCTACCCTTTCAACTCCACCTATCTGGTGCCTTGGCCATGGCCAGTACAATATCAACTTTATTGTTGTTTCAAACAGACAAATCTTCATCGAATAAAAATAAACAAAAATATAAATATGGAGATGGCAAACAAAATTAATATAGAAGAGATACACTATCAATGTAAATTAAATAAAAAAAGTTTATCAAAATATACGTCTTTAAGACAAATTTAAATTTAATGTTAAAATAAATTAACAATAAATCACTTATTAACAACCCTCCCCCCCCCCCCCCCCCCCGTTTACTAAGCTGAGCTAGTGGCTGCTGCGTGGCAATGCCGACACAGCACATTTAAAGTGAATGGGCTGTGTTGCCATTAGAATGGGCTGTGTCGGCATTAGTGAATATCACCTGCTAGCACAGGATTTATTTACCACCTTTTTGAAGGAATTCACTCACATAAGTGAACTAGAAAATAATTATGGGCTTCTTTTACTAAGCGGCAGTAAGCCCAATGTAGGCTTATCGCTGGCTATACAGGAAGCACTGCCGGGCTACCGCAGCAGCCCGACGCCAGCACTGGCTCCCTTTTGCCACAGCTTGGTAAAAGGGGCCCTAAACACATTAAGCATGAAAAAATTGCAGGTTCATAGATTCTATATAATTCTTTGTAAATATATATATATATATATATATATATATATATATATATATATATACACTCACCAGTCCACACAGTTATCGTTGTTGACTCAATAAAGCCAGTTGTTAGTGATTATTCACTAACTCCTACATAGTGATCAACAGAATTTAGAATTTAGGGCCATTATCAGCTGATAACCAGGAAACCATTCCCATATATTAAATAGCATCATGTGGAACTGCAGTCACCCAATGACAGGTGTATATGGCAGACTACAGAGTATCACACATCCTGTAAAATATTGTCAAGGGCATGACGTGGGATGTTACATCCAAGGACTGCGATCACATTGAACAACATCCAACACTGTACATCCCCTGGATGATCTGTGTGAGCTGTGCGAAGCAACAATATACAGTTTTTAGTCTGCATGACACAGTGCCCTCTGTATCAGAGAAACTTTAAATGTCCGACATGTTTGCTAGCAGGGAGCCTAACTTCTCTGAGGAGAGCGACCTCCTAGCACTATTATATATATTCCACCACCGACAGCTGTTTTGCCAGCAAGAAGGCAGCCACCACATGCTGCAGCTAAGCACATGAGGAGAAATATCAGGCATATCTAGCAAATTACAAACTGATCAATGTCCCTGTGTGCCTTCACCAACCTTCTGCACTCCATAGTCACCTCCTGAATACCACATAACACTATAGTATTCTCAATTGGCATGATGCCTTTCTGTAGTCTTGGCAGAATTCCTAAAAGTGCAAGGGCAAGACATGCCCTCTACATTCACAGTGAAAACATAACACTAAGGAAATCTCCTGCACAGAAGGGGAGATTCTATATATGGCGTCTAAATAATCAGTGCTGAAATCAATGCCGACTATGCATATTTTATAATCGGTGCCTAGATTTATGCACCAATTATAGAATATGCTTAGTTGATATTTCAGCCCCTAAATCTATACACATCCATTTACACCAACTAAAATGTGGCATAAATCCCAGCATGTAGACTTAGGCGCACTGGGCCATATTCTATAACTAGGCACGCAAATTTCAGAACGCCCATTGCCACACTTATAACCACACCCCTTTTTGCCTGCGCACATTAGAAGTTCGGCGCACATGTTTACAGATTTTGCTTAGCGAGTTGTGTGCCTAAATTCTAATCAGTGCTCATTATTGCTTGTTAAGTGCTGTTATCAGTGCTCATTATTTATTTATTTATTGCATTTGTATCCCACATTTTTACACCTTTTTGCGGGTTCAGTGTGGCTTACAATAAGAAATGAATGATGGAAGTACAATTTGTTACAGATTAGTTATGGATTACATTGTGCAGAATTATGAGAGACAATCGAAGTGTTGTTAAGGAGTGCAACAATGGAACACAAACATTGAACATTGGAAGGAGACAATGGGAGCTTAAAGGGCAATACTAAGGCATAAAGACATATGGTATACATATTTCTGTGAGTAAAAGTATGAGTGATGTGGGATTACGGGGGATGAGAGTTCAAAAGTGGATTTATAGTGCATTAATAATCAGTAAGTGTGGATTTTATGTGTTTTGGCTCTTTCCATAAATTTTTTCAAAAAGATGGGTCTTCAATAATCTGCGGAAGGAAGCTTGCTCGTGGATCGTTCTTAAGTTGCGCGGCAGTGTATTCCAAAACTGCGTGCTCATGTGAGAAAAGGTTGACGCGTGTAGCGTCTTGTATTTCACGCCCTTGCAATTGGGGAAGTGGAGGTTGAGGAAGGTTCGGGATGATCTTTTGGCGTTTCTGGGTGGTAAGTCTATTAGCTCAGACATGTATGCTGGGGCTTCGCCGTGGATGATTCTGTGGATTAATGTGCATACTTTAAAAGTGACGCGTTCCTTGAGTGGAAGCCAGTGCAGTTTCTCTCGTAATGGTTTTGCACTTTCATATTTTGGCTTTCCAAAGATGAGTCTGGCTGCCGTATTTTGGGCTGTTTGAAGTTTCCTCAGTGTTTGCTCTTTGCAACCTGCGTATAGTGAGTTGCAGTAGTCCAGGTGGCTGAGTACGAGGGATTGCACTAGGCTGCGAAAGACGGATCTTGGGAAGAATGGTCTTATCCTTTTCAATTTCCACATGTAGTAAAACATCTTTTTAGTTATGTTGTTTGCGTGAGTTTCAAGTGTTAGGTGGCGGTCGATAGTGATTCCAAGGATTTTGAGCGTTTCTGAGATTGGAAGGTTTAGGTTTGGTGTGTTTATAGCGGTGAATTCCTTTGTGTTGTATTGGGAGGTGAGTATCAGGCATTGAGTTTTTTCAGCATTTAATTTCAGATGTAATGCATCTGCCCATGTGTTCATGATGTGTAGGCTTTTATTGATTTTGTTGAAGATTTCGTTAATGTCTTGTTTGAAAGGGATGTATATTGTCATGTCATCAGCATATATATAAGGGTTGAGGTTATGGTTTGATAGGAGTTTTGCCAGAGGGATCATCATTAGGTTGAAAATGGTTGGTGAGAGAGGTGATCCTTGTGGTACTCCACATTCAGGTGTCCATGCCTTAGACGTGGTTGAATTTGATGTGACTTGATATGAACGTTGGGTTAGGAACCCCTTGAACCAATTTAGGACATTTCCTCCAATGCCAAAGTATTCAAGTATGTGTAATAGGATTCCGTGGTCTACCATATTGAAGGCACTTGACATGTCAAATTGTAGGAGGAGTATATTGTTGCCAGTCGCAATTATTTGTTATCAGCGCTCATTAGCTTGTTAAGCTTGTTAAATTATGCACATTGTTATAGAATCCGCTCTGATTTCCATGCCAATCTCTAGGAATGCTATATAGAATCCAGGGGAGAATCTCTATACAGGAATGTTGTCCACATCCTAGCCTCATGCCTGCCACCTTGTACAAGCTATGATGCACATGAAGCCTGTAGCTGCACAAAGAAACACCCCAGAATCTATACATGAGGAGGGTCCCTCATTCCCAAGCACCAGGTGCACAATGCAGATGGAAGCAGCTATCATACTAAAATATTGCAAAAGAGAGTGCCACGGTGAGAAAAAGAAAACTATGGGTCCTACTGCATGCCATGTAATTACTATTACTACAAACTCTCAACATGAAAAAGCAGTAACCTAAGCACCACAGCATTCACTCATGAGAATTGCCAATGGAAGAACAAAAAAACCAAAACAAAACATTTACCATACAGAATATAGGTAGTGAACATGGAAAGAATAAGTAGCATATCCATGTCCATTCTCCCATTTGTCGTCCAGATGTTTCATAGTGCACAGGAATATAGAGGCCCTGAACACCAGATTTCACAAACTGTACAAGGAGAAGCATTGCTCATCCACTACATCAAGCAGTGGCTGATTGAAGAAGGTGCACAACACTTTGGCAACAATTCAGAGCCCCTTACCTCACTGTGCTGTTGTCAGTCATATCACAAACAGAACACATTTCCCTGATGTGAGGCCAAGGTGTTGTGGTTGCTACAGTACATCTGTTTGTTACTTATGCATCCCAACCACCAATGACAAGGCTCAACCAAACACTGTATGATGTATAGTGCAACAAATCAGAATAGGGGTCACACTGTCAATAACATGCCATTTGATATCAGAAAATGAATGAGAAGCAGTTTACTAATGCTCCACAAGAGGAACAGCTGAAGCCAAATATATCTATGTGGTCTGCCAACGTACCTTGGGACAGGGGCAAATAATCACATAAATAACAAAAGATAATGTACAAGTAGTAGTGGTCCAGTCTTTAATTAAATGATTATTAGAGGGGAAATCTCCATTCTGGGCTTTCAACAGTTGAGGAACACCAATTACAGCTAGAGCACAGTCAATGACAATGAATCTCATTCGGTACAGTCTGCTCTATTTTTTTTCAAGCATTCTACCAAATTGGCAATATACCTGCTACACAGGAATTGTCCATCATGTACGTAAGAACACGTCAGCCTGTCATTATCAGTGTGAACCCAATAATTGATAAGCCATTCTCTATGGGCATACTTTGCCCATAGAAAATGGCTCATATGTAGAATGAATATGCATATACAGAATGAATCACATTTAAACGGTAATCAAAGGCCAGAAATCTTTCTTTTAGTTCATTCATCTGTCAAAGCATACATCCTATGGACTTATTAGTAAGCTTGTTTTCAAATGATAGGGATGGTAACTAGAAAATCTTAATTATTTCAATCAGTTTTCTTCTGATACAGAGAGGTATGGAGAGTACCATCAACGTTAGAAATTAGTAAGTCTAAGAATGAAATGTGAATTTGGTTACTCTGCACTGTAAATCTCTCATTCTTATTCACTGTATTCAAACAGTTAAAACAAAATTGCTCTAATTCTTAAAAAGAGGCTCACGTCATCCAATAAGTGATACCAAAAATAATATGTTGAAATTGGGCCACATTATATACAAGACGTTCTTCAAATCCA
This sequence comes from Microcaecilia unicolor, assembly GCF_901765095.1. Lineage (NCBI taxonomy): Eukaryota > Metazoa > Chordata > Amphibia > Gymnophiona > Siphonopidae > Microcaecilia > Microcaecilia unicolor. The sequence goes on from NC_044031.1 coordinate 88,064,499, forward strand.
TATCTAAATCGATGATGCAAAAAGAGTGCCCATAGCAACTCCTTGAATTTGATGATACATCTCACTTTCAAACCTAAAAAAACTCAGAAATTTGTAATTAGCAAAACTGATTAGAAGGTATGCTTCTTAACGATCTCAAAATAGTATCAAACATCTCCTGTTGTGTGATGTTTGTATCACATCAATAGTCACTAACCAAACCTAGTCAGTGACCTTATCAACTTGATTCAAAACACGAAGCACGTGAAGACTATTTTTAACATATGACTTAACGTTAGAAGCAACTGGCCTCAACTAACAATCCAAATATTGAGGTAAGGTTGAAGTATCGAACCTCGAGCCAATACTATAGGTCTGCCTGGAGTTTGACATAGATCTTTATATATTTTAGGCAAAAATAAATAGAAGATATTTTGGGACATTCTTCAATGAGAAAATCCTGTCCTTTTTAGTAATGATACCTTGTTCAAATGCAACATGTGATTTCTTCACTTGTTGAATGGGTGGAATCATAATCTAATCTCTCATAAAAGTTGGTGTCCACTAGTTGTCAAAATGCTTCTTGTAGATATTGATTTTTGTACCAAATCACCACAGCTTTATCTCATTGATGTTGTTATAAAGCCACCTATAAATAAACTATGAAAATGTGTCTTACATTTTTGAGTGTTTTCCAAATCATGTAATTCATTCAAAATCAATTCTTTATGTACATTTACAAAAGAATCTCCAATTCCTGGTGACATCCAATTAAACTTAGGAGTCACTAATGAATTATCAAGTTCAATCGGGTATTCAATAAAATATGGTTTCAATTGAAATTTCTGAAAAAAAACCCCTTTGTAATACAATATGCATACGAAAAGAATCATATTTAGTAATAGGAACAAATCCTAGACCTTGATTAATAAGTCTCTCCTAATGCTTTGTCAAATTAACTGAATAAATATTTATTTCTTGTGGGTTTGAGGACCTCGACCATTCTGATATCCATAATTCCCTTATCAAGTTGTTTTCCCCTTTGTGCGATTTTGTCCCCTTTCCGTATCTAAAAACGTCCATTGGGGCACCTTCTGATATCAGATGGTGAGTTATTGGTAGCTGCCCCCACTAGTACTACTACTACTAATTATTTCTATAGTGCTACTAGGTGTATGCAGTGCTGCACTCATGATATGCAGGTACCTTCTCTGTCCCTAGAGAGCTCACAAAGTTTTTTTTTGTGCCTGGAGCAATGGGGGGGGGGGGGGGGGGGGTTTGGGTGACATGTCAAGGGTCACAGGGGGTTGCAGTACGAGTTGAGCCCAGGTTGCCAGGATCAAGGTCTGCTGCACTAACCACTAGGCCACTCCTCCCTCCCCCCTCTCCTTTATGGGGAAACCAGATTCTCTGCTTGATTTAATGTGAAAGGTATTGGATTCCTCAGCTTCAAACTCTATCTCCGACTGGTTTAAATGACTCTATGGAATGGATGACTTTTATTTGATTTGAGTCTTCATTTTTTTTCTACCCAGATAACTCACAGGTGCCTGAAGATCATGTGACTATTGCTGATTGATTGTGCCTGGGTGAAAGTTTGTATAAAAGCTTGGGTGCCATCTTTCTTGTACATTTTCTGTAGGAATGGGTGGGGGGGGGGGATTTTAGTGAGTAGTTATTTATATTTGAATGTGCAGGACATCAGACTCAGAGAACAGCTCTGAGTCTGACGTCCTGCACGTACAACGTGCAGGATGTCAGCATGCAACAGAAGAACGAAGACTTTTTTCACTGCAGGACGAAGAGGACGTCGGCTGGTGGGGATTGGGGTCCCTCACCAGCAAAACCGAAGGTAGGCGACGGCAGGGGAGGGTTCATAGGGGGGGGTCGAGAGGGCGGGAGGTTGTCAAAAGTGGCGGCGGGTCGGCAATGGCGGGGGGGGGGAGGCTCGGCGGTGCCGGAGGGGGCTAAAATGTGCCCCCTGACCTCGGGCGCTGGACCCCCCTCCCACCAAAGTCTGGCTATGCCCCTGCTCTGGAATAACCCCCACACTTTGGAATGCACTGCATGAAAGGCTTCATTTAACACAAGACTATCTCTGCTTCAGGAAGTAGATGAAAGCTTGGCTCTTCAACCAGGCCTTTAATGGAAGAAGTAACTAACTTGTTAGTCTCACTCACACACACAAGGAGTGACTCAGGCTGCACATACTGCAGCAGGACATGTTTATCCACTCCTACCCTAGCTGAGATAATATTTAACCATCTCTCTGACTTCATGTGCAACTTTCTTTAAATCAGTCACCTTACTTTCTAACTCTTCTTACTTTCTTACCTATCTATATGTTACAACTTTGCCTTACCCTTCACTGTCAATTATAATGTTCTATTATGTATTGTGTTGACATTGTATGTAGTATGCCATGCCATACTTTGTAGTGTTATTTGAATATCTTATTGCTCATGTTTGATTTATTCTTACTGTACACCGCCTTGAGTGAATTCCTTCAAAAAGGCAGTAAATATATATATCCTGCCTCCATACAGAAATAATATTTATTGTGCTCTTTTGTGAAAAATAAGAAAATGATAAAATTAAAAATTATTTTTTGAATAATATTCTTGGGGTGCACTAGTGAGTCCTACATGGTAAATGAGAAAGACCCAGTGGCGTTCTGTGCTTGGCTGACACCCGGGGCGGATCGCCGCTGCGCACCCCCCCCCCCCCGGGTGCAGTGCAACACGGCACCCCCCCCGGCATGGAACGGCACCCCCCTGGTGTGGACCCTAACCCCCCTCCGTGCAGCGCCTCTCATTGGCCCTTCAGTCACTGAGTCCCGCCCTCGAGGAAATAGGAAGTTATATCAGAGGGCGGGACTCAGTAGTGAAGGGCCAACGATGAGACGGTTTTCTTCATTTAAAGTCAGCAGCGCTGCAGATTGGAGGTGCCGGCCGGAGCTCAGCTAGTAGGCAGGTGGGGACTAGGGGGGAGTGAGAGGCGCTGCGCCAGGGGGAGGGGTGGATGGAGCTCCCCCCCACCCATTGACACCCAGGGCGGACCGCCCCCATCGCCCCACCCTTGCTACGCCACTGGAAAGACCATTCAATTCCTATGGGTTTTCTCTCATTTGCCACACAGAAATCACTAGTGTGGCTTTGTTAAAGAAGCCCTTACTTTGGGATACATGATGAAAAATGTGAAGGCATTTAGAGAAACTTGTGGAAAATGTGAACAGGTTTCATGGTCTCTTTTTTGAAAATCCCAAAAATCTGCACATCCTACTGCCATGATTGTATATAAATCTGTCCTCTTAACCTCATTGAAAATGTCTGAGCGTTCATTCTGTAAAGGGTTAAATTCTCAACCATTATGCTGACCTGTTGCAGGTGCGTGTCCTTATTAGCTGGTTGTTGGGCTAATTTTTGATTCTTTGTCCTGCCTCTGGCTGTCTGTGCCTGTGTGCTTAATTATGTAACATGCAGCATTTCATAAATATCTTGCATATTTTCACAGGGCTGTAGAGAAGTTCATCCACAGAGCAGTGAAGGCAATCTAAAGCAGCTCTTCAAGTTCCCAAAGGTTCTCTGGTGGTGCAATGTATCCAGTTGAACTATTTCTCAGCCTCACTCTGGAGCACTAAGGTGGTGGTGGTGGGGGTATCGTTAGCCACCTCTGTTAGGGGTAAGGAGATGGGACTTGATATACTGCCTTTCTGCGATTATAATCAAAGCAGTCTACGTATTAAATGCAGGTGCTTATTTTGTACCTGAGGCAGTGGAGGGTTAAATGACTTGCACACAGTCACAAGGAGCTGCAGTGGGAATTGAACCCAGTTCCTCCGGTTCTTGGGCTACTGCACTAACCATTAGGCTACCCCATCATCTGTGCAGAATGTGGTGCAAGAGCAATCAGACTTGTGTGACAGACAGTTTGTTGGGTTGTACCTTGAGTGTTTTGTCTGGTAGTCACATGGAATGCAAGTAATGTGGGAGGTGGGTATGTGTGTGTGTGTGTGCCTAGGGGTAGGTGCATGTCTCACCCAGTTACATGTGATCTGACTGCTTTTGAATCTCTTATATATACTAGTGTTGGAATATGTAGGCAACACAACATGACATGAAATCAGTTATTGCTTGCTGCACCTCTTGCACTGTGTTTAGGAAGGCACTGTATTGTGCAGAGAGTGTGAAAGGTATTGAGATACTGAGAGAGGCATTAAGGTATGACTGGCTGGCTGAGACCAGCAGTCACAGCCAGGACAGACTGGAAATGTCCTGTGTCAAGAAAGGCAAGGAAGCGGTTATCTACATCTGAATGGACAATGCCTGTTCCCTGCATGTTTGTAACTATAGGAGGGGATCCACCTCCTAGCACAGATGATGTATGGCAGCCTTAAAAAATCTGAAACTGCTGAGATACTGCTCATCTGGGAGCTCATCTGGGTTCTGGGTCTTTACAGTGTATACTTTGATAGGGATGTCTTCTGCTAGTCCTCCTCTCCTCCCTCTCAGCCTCATGCAGCAGGACTTGTGCTACCTACGCTGTCACTTTGTCCATGACTATGGCATCCTGGAACCACCTCACCACGTATTGTACCACCAACATCACAGTATTCCCTGCTGCTGCTAAATAGTCCCACAACCACTACGAGTGTGCTCCCAGCTACCTTGGTGTCACTCTAACAGTGTTAGGGACCATAGATATGTGCTATCAGCCCACAGCACTACTGACACAGAACAACAGCAGTGGGCTGGGAACCCAGAGAAGTGGGTTTGATTCCCACTGTGGCTCATTGTGACCCTGGACGAATCACTTAACCCTTCATTGCCCCAGGTACAAAAAAGCCTAGATTATGAGCCCATCAGGAACAAAGTACCTGCATATAATAAACGTAAATTGCTTTTGGTTGTACCACAGAAAGGCAGTATATCAAATCCATGACCTTTATACCAACACAGCCAGATCTACAGACATTCATGGGACACAGGGACAGTGAGACACAGGGAGCAGATGCATTTCTAGGAGGCAATGGAATGGGGGACACAGATAGACAGGCATACACAGGGGCAGGCTGCCCAAACAATATGGGATGAAGATGGGGAGGGACTTGTGAGTTGTTGACACAGAAAACATATGGGCTGAGGGGTTATGCGGGTGTAGGATTTGGGTTCCTGAAAGTGTTAACAGAAAGGGCAGGACAGAAAAGGTTTGTAACAGACAAACACAAGCAGACAGAGCTGCAACCAGACCCCATGCATGTTCTTCATTGTCCATTAAACATCAAAATAATTAGTCCCTGAAAACAGATCATGCCACTTGTGGACCTTTCTTATAGCAGGTCTAGGTACTGATGTCTACTTTTCCAGGACTGGATATCACCTAGTTATATGTGGAGGCGCATTTTCGATATGATGTCTAAATCCAACTTTGTTCACTTTGCGGAAAACGTCCAAAAATCTTATAGCGAATGTGGCCATTCTTGAACCTGAAAATAATCTTTTCCCCCCCCCCCCCCCAAAATGGCCATTTGCTATATGTTATTGTGCTCAGTGCATCTATCTTTTTAGACTATTTTTGAAAAAAAAAAGTTCTAAGGGAAATCAAGCCATTGGGAGTAGGAGGAGCCAGTAGACTGGCCACACAGACACCCCAGCAAAGCAGTGGGGCACCCTAGGGGGAACTGCAGTGGACTTCATATAAAAGTTCCCAGGTACATATTTCACCATTACCCCCTTATATTGTATGGTGAACCCTCCCAAACCCACAAAAAACCTCCTGTACCTATCTGTACACCAATACAATAGCCCTTATGCCTGCATGTGTCACCTATATTTGTTGCTTATATCCCACATTTTCCCACTCATTCCCATTCAAAAGCTGTGGGCTGATAGCACCTATATGTGGGTACAGTAAGTTTTTGGTGAGTTTTGGAGGGCTCACATTTTTCACCACAAGTGTAAATGTTAGAGTGGATTATGGGCCTGGGTCTCCTTCTCTGCAGTGCACTGTACCAACCAATAGGCTACTCCAGGGACCTGCTTGCATCTCTAATAGGACTGGCCATAGCATCTGAAGCTGCCATAGAGCTTAGTATGTACTGTTTCTTTTACATCTTTGGGGGTGGGAGGGGTCAATCACCGCTGGGGAAGTAAGGGGAGGTCATGCCTTAATCCCACCAATGGTCATTAGGTCATTTGGGGCACCTTTTTGTGACTTAGTAGTTATTAAAACAGACCTAACCCAAAACATCTAGGTTTTAGCCCTACGTGTTTTTATCTTGTTCCAATATGGCAGAAAAATGTCTAAGTGTTAGAAACACTCAAATCTCGCCTCCAACATGCCCCCTTGTGATTTGGATGCACCTCAGATGAACTGCATAGAAAAGCATCTTAAAACGGGTTTTGAAAATAGCGATTTGGATGTTATAGGAAAAAAAAAATTCTGGTACAGGTAGATCTCTTACATATTCTTCCATGAACACTGAAGCGAAAAATTCATTCAGTCTCTCTACTCTGGCCTTGGCCTCCCTAGGTGCCCCTTTTGCTCCTTCATGATCTAATGGTCACTGTTCCCTCTAAGCTTAGCAGGAGTCCCCCCAACTACAGTCCTGCCAGAAGGGGGGGGGGTGCTGCCCCACCATCATATTCCCAATAGTAAGGAACAGGCAAGCTCTGCGGGAATCCAGGGAACCTTCCTATCTCCAATGATTGAAAACACAATACTGAAGCACCCTCCCCCTATTGGCAGCAATACAGCCAGCGACTCCCACTCAGCCCAGAGGCCACACCCCTCATAGGCTTTCTGCTTCTGATGTACCTGAAAAAGCTGTTAATGTGAGTTTTTGCCTCTGTGGCAAGTTTCTCTTCATATTTGTTTAGCTTTCTTTATCAGTGCTTTGCATCTAATTTGCCAGTGCTTATATTGCTTATTTTCTTCATTCATTCATTCATTTCCTTTTTCCATTCTTTGAATTTTTCCTTTCCATTCTTTCTATTTTTTTTTTTTTTTTTTTTAGCTCTAATAGCCTCTTTCACATCACTTTTTAACCATGCTGGCTGTCATTTGATCTTCTTTCCACCTTTGTATATATGTGGAATGCATCTGGTCTGGGTTTCCAAGATAATATTTTTAAACAACATCCATGCCTGGTTTAAAATCCTAACATTTTGTAGCTGATCCTTTTAGCTTTTTTTTTAAACCATTTTCCTCATTTTATCAGTCACCCTTTTGAAAATTAGATGCTGCTACAATTGATTTCCTTTGTGGCTTCACTCCAGATATTAGCTCAAACTTGATCATGTTATAATCACTGTTTCCCAGCAGATCCAATACTGTTACCTCTTGCACTATGCTCCTCATTCCACTAAGAATTAGATCTAAAATGGCTCCCCCTCTTGTCGGTTCCTGGACCAGTTGCTCCAAGAAGCAGTCATTTATTACACCTAGGAATTTTACTTCCCAGCACTCTCATATAAGCAGGTCAGGAGCAGTAAAGGGGGTGGAGCTGGGAGTTATCTGGGTTCCAGTAATATTCAGTACTGGCACCCACATAACTAGTTGGACATGTATGAATGAATAAAAAGTAGTTCTAATTTTGCCTGGTTAGCTATGTGGGTGCTAGCATAGAATATCAGGCGACACTTGCATAGCTGTGAGTCATGGCCCAAAGCTCATGGTCCCCTCCTACCTTCTGGAGCACATCTGATCCTCTTCTGCCTCCCAAGCGCCAGAAGGCTCCCTCAGGCCTATTTACCAGCCCTGGATGGTCTAGTGGTCTTTGAAGCAGGAGCAAGTTGGGTTGGATTGGGTTGGGTTGGGGGGGACAGGATCAGAAGTGCTTGGGAGGGTGGGAAGGGAGATTTGATGTGCTCTAGGCATAGGAGAAAAAATAAGATGTAGCACCGGGGAGGGGGGAGGGATAACTAGTTCTTTGGGGGTGGGAGAGGGGATTGGAATATTGTGCTCAGAGAGACGGGAATAGGATATGTGGACTCCACTTTTGTGGGTCCTGGCTGAATATTGGCTGGGATTTCCATAACTTCTGGCAGGCAGCAGCAGTCTGGTCAAACACGAATATTCAATGCTCATGAATGCACATGGCCCACCACTGAATATCCAGGGGTTATTTAGCTGGTGACAGTCAATGTTTTGGAAAATGCTGATTGCCAACAGCTAAATATTGACCAGACATTCTTTCTAAAATCACTAAGACAAGACCATATTTAAATGCATCTAAACAGAAGTTCGTATTACTGTTCTAATTAATTTTTTGGATCAAGGAAAGACTTAAAAACTTTTAACCACATTACATATTGGTGCCTATCCTGTATAACAGGTGAAGGTTTTTTTTTCCCAAAACACTGCTCTGCTCACCAAATCATAAATTTGTTTGCTTCTCACATTAAAGTAAATACTGAAAAACCACTATGTAAACTGGAATGCTAGAGCATCATCAAAAGATCATATGTCTAGAATTGATTCTGTTGGCCAAAAAACAAATGATAGCATATGTTATAAAAATGAAATTACAAATAAAAATATTATTTTATTAAGATAACTTCTTGCTGGCCAACCTAACTATTCCATTTGCCCTTGCTTTAGAATAAAACTTAATAAAACAACTGCATAGAAAAATAACATCTTAAAAAGAGTGTGATCAAAGGAACTTGTAGACAGAAATTAACTTATGTCCAGCAAACATTAATACCGGCATAAGAAATCATTGTGCATGAAACAGCTTTCTTTTAAATAGAATGCACAAACAAAAATGCAACTGCTCATGGTAAAAAACTGTAATATCAAAATGCTTCTTTTCTATGAGTGGTTTCCTACCATGGAGACTGACAGGCAGTCTCTCCGCAGTAAAAATGGCATTACTAGATCAACTAAGACAGCCAATGAGGCTCTAAAAAACACAAAACAATAATGCTGCTGCTATCAATATCTACAAAGCCCAAATGCCTCTGTAATTTGCAGCCATATTAATACAACATAATAATGATATAATCCTTAGTTTAAACAGTGTATAGAGGTCAAAATACATGAATACAAAATAAAGGATTATAAAATGTTTTAAAAATGAAAATGTAAAATAATTTTTAAAAATCCTTGTAAAATGTGTATAAACCTATAAAAATAATGAAAAGGGATAAAATGATAGATAAAACTTATTCCTCAGTTATAATATAAAGACGATATTCCTTGTGAAACATTGCCTTGGCCTAATAAAAAATACACTTGATGATATTCAAAATAATTTAAATCACTTGTCCCTGCCTAGGTGCTGGTATTCAGTGACACTTAAGGGAACTTTTAGTAAGGTGTGCTAGCGTTTTTAGCTCACATTAAAATTCTGCTGGCACTAAACGCTGAGACACCCATTATATTCGTATGGGCATTCTAGCATTTAGGGTCAGATTCTATATATGGCGCTTAAAAAATTCATGCAGAAAACATTTCTGCCTAAGCGTATTCTATAAGCAGTGCCTAGATTTATGTGCGGTATATAGAATACGCTTAGTTGATTTCCCAGCACCTAAAACTACACACCTGCATTTACACCAATGAAAACTTGGTGTAAATCCCAGTGTGTAAATTTAGGTGCAGAGAGCTATATTCTATAACAACGCACATAAATTTCAGAACACCCACAAAATGCCCATTTCCCCGCCCCTTTTTACCTGCACACGTTAGAAGTCTGGCACACTGTGCTACAGAATACACTTAGCGATTTATGTGCGTAAATTCTAATTATTGCCGATTAGTGCTCATTATTTCTTATTAAGTGCTGTTATCAATACTGATTAGCTTGTTAAGCCATTTAAGTTACTTGCGTGGTTATAGAATACGCTTGGATATCAGCATGGATCTCTAGGCGCACTATATAGAATTTGGGGGTTAACACCAGCTGATTTTTAGCATGAGCTAAAAAGCTAGCACACCTTAGTAAAAGACCCCATTAGCCAGACAGTGCCGCTGAATAGTGGCACTGACCAAACATTCTAGAAGTAGCATCATTATCAAAAGTCAAACTACTGCAAGTCTCAAATGTGCTATGAAATGTGTTTGATAGTCTTCCTTTTGGAAGCCTTTACAAATTAGTCTTGGAACAAAAAGGCCCTGTATAAAGCTTATTGCAACCCTGTCAAGAGATGCAGAATACATTAATAACACAGAAATCTATTCAGAGCTGACACTTTACAGCTATGGATGATTCGTAGTAAGCACATAACTTCTGCTTCTGAGGCATTATATAAATTTCATTGAAACATATCTAAATAACCTTGAGAGACAACTGAGAAAAATCTTCCAGAGCAATTTTTCTATGAGCAGAGGAAGCTGAAAATAAATCTTCTCAAACAAGGAGATTTTTTTCCCCATTTATTCATAATTCAGTTGAATGGTTCAGACCACATTAAAGTGCCAGGAGGTTGGATATTGTCAGACATGCTAGCAATAGTATTAATGAATTGAATTCTATTGAAATAGCAGTTTTGGAAGAACTCACATGCCTTCACTAATTAGTGAAATGACAGCTTGTAACTAGCAATTAGAAAAATGGGTGCAGTATTTTTCTATATATTTTTAAGGTTATTAAAAATTCAGAGAACAATTTTCAAAGGCATTTACCCAGGTATAATGGGTTTACATTCCCTACAAGAAAAGATGAGATGTACACAGGAAAAGGTAATTAGTTCATTTTTTGTTCAGTACCCTTATTTTCTCATCCTCACCTTATTCCGTTATCTCTTATTTGTCCTGTTTGTCTGTCCTAATTAGATTGTAAGCTCTGTCGAGCAGGGACTGTCTCTTCATGTTCAAGTGTACAGCTCTGTGTACGTCTAGTAGCGCTATAGAAATGATAAGTAGTAGTAGTAGTAGTAGTTTTAAAAAAATTTAACCTTTTTATTTTGATTCTCAGACAGTTTCAGTTTGTTTCACACATTTATTTAAAAAACAGGTTTTGTAATGTGCATTAAAACATTTTAGCATACGCACATGCACAGTATGGGGGGTAATTGTATAACAGTACACATATATTTAGGTGTCTGGATGCTCCTGTGTGGCACCTTTCCTATAAAGTAAAGTAGGTACCTACCTGTTTTCAAATCTATGCTGAAAACCCACCTTTTCACTACTGCTTTTGGCTCCTAGCCACAATTGCCCTCCCCTTGTCCCTTCCTCCCTTCTCACCCATTACTTCCCTCACCTGTAACTGTCTTGTCTGTCTGTATTATTTAGATTGTAAGCTCTTTTGAGCAGGCACTGTCTCTTTGTATCAGGTGTTCAGCGCTGTGTGCATCTGGTAGCGCTATACAAATGCTAATAATAATAATAATGATAATAATAATAATACTTTTTTATAGAATATATAACCAGGTGTGTGTGTGTATATACCGTATTTTTCGGACTATAAGACGCACTTTTTTCCCCCAAAATTTGGGAGGAAAATGGGGGGTGCGTCTTATAGTCCGAAGGTAGCGTTTTTGGACCTCCGTTCCGTACTTACAGGATTCCATGTTCCCTGGTGGTCTAGTGACGTCAGGGCAGGAAAGAGCCCCCTCTTTCCTGCCCATCGCGCTGCTCTCCGTGCTTCTCAATGCTTTCTGATGGTCTCGGCGATATTCAAAATGGCCGCCGAGATTCTCGGCGGCCATTTTGAATCTCGCCGAGACTGTCAGAAAGCATTGAGAAGCACGGAGAGCAGCGCGATGGGCAGGAAAGAGGGGGCTCTTTCCTGCCCCGACGTCACTAGACCACCAGGGAACATGGAATCCTGTAAGTTCGGGACGGAGGTCCAAAACCCGGACAAGACGCACCGGAGCACCTAGGTTTTAGAGGAGGGAAAGAGGAAAATTTTTTTTTCCTATTTCCCTCCTCTAAAACCTAGGTGCGTCTTATGGTCCGGTGCGTCTTATAGTCCGAAAAATACGGTATATATATATATATATATATATATATATATATATATATATATATATATATATATACACACACACATACACACACACACATATGCAAGCAAGCATTTACACCAGCCATAGAGCTGGTGTGTGCACCTGAATGATGGAGATACATAGAGCTAGATTCTATATATGGTACCTGAAAATTCCACATAGAAAAAAATATGTCTAGGCATATTCTCTAAAGTATGCCTACATTTTATAGAATAGACTTAAATTTCTGCACAGTATATCGAATTATGCCGAGCATCTCACCACGCAACCACATTTAGTCATGGCCATTTACACCACATTTTACTTGGTGCAAATCCTGATGCCTGAATTAGGCACAGAGCGGGTGTTTTCTTTAACAACATGCATAGATTTTAGAAACACCCATGCCCCACCCATGGCCATGCCCCCTTTTCAACTATGCAACTTAGAATTTATGTGAACCACATTACAGAATACACCTAGCGAGTTCTGCATTTAAATCTTAATTAATGCAATTAGTGCTGATAATTTCTTATTAATATCCAATTGGCAGCACTGATTTATTTGTGACATTTATATCCCACATTATCCCAAACAAGTTTGAGTTCAATGTGGCTTACAAAAACAGTATAGGATACATAACAAAGAATAATGCATAAGAAAGTAATTTGTTGTAAGAATCCAATTTTACAATAAAGTATCATAAACATACTGGGATAGCTATAGATGTTTAACATTTAGAAAATCTATTATGAATGAGAAATTGTATATGAAACGAAGAGAAAGTTAATGGTAAATATAGTAATAACCAACTCAGGTAATAATTAATTGTTTGAGATATGGTTGTTCTTTGTGAGGGTTTGTTTGAATAGAAATGATTTAAGGATTTTGCGGAATCAAGTATATTCCTGTATATTTCTTATTTTTGGTGGTAAGGGAGTTCCACCATTTGGTTCCTAGGTAAGTGAAGTCTGCAGAGTGGACAGTTTTGTAGATCACTTTTTTTGCAATTTGGGAGGTATAGTCTGAGATAGTTTCTTGCCTCATATGTAGTGTTTCTTTGAGGTAATGGTACCATATACTACTACTACTACTACTATTTAGCATTTCTATAGCGCTACAAGGCGTACGCAGCGCTGCACAAACATAGAAGAAAGACAGTCCCTGCTCAAAGAGCTTACAATATAGTCTGGAGCTGTGCCATTTAGTATTTGAAAGATAAAGGTACATAATTTGAAGGTGATTCTTGCTTTGAGGGAAGCCAGTGCAATTTGATTAGTAAAGGGGAGGTACTTTCAAAACCAGAGATTTTGCATATGAACCTGGCTGCAGTGCTTTGAGCTGTTTGGAGTTTTTTTCAACAGGTACTCCTTACAGCCAGCATATATGGTATTACAATAATCAAATTGGGATAATGTTAATGATTGTACCAATAGTCTCAATGTTTCTGATGAGAAATAGGGTCTGACATAGGAGCCAACTCTGTGGGTGCTGTGGGTGCTTGAGCAGCCCCAATATTGAGAAAATTCCTTGTATATGTTCAGGAATGGGGTTATTCCCATTGGGTTTAGCACTCCCAATAATTTTGAAAAGTTGGCTCCTATGGGGTCTGATCCTTTTTAGTTTCCAAAGAGAACTGAAAGATTTTGTGATTACTGAGGAAACTTGAGTATCAAATGTTAAATGTTTGTCTACAATTATACCTAGAAATTTCAGATTATTGTCAATGAGGAATGAAGTGTTGTCAACTGTAAAACTGCTGTAGTCGTTTTGGTCTCTCCAGCTGTAAAGGAATGAAATACAAACAGGCTTATGCTACTACCTTTGCGTACAAAAGTACACAGTTTTGGAACGCACTACCCATGTCCCTAAAAACCATGACCAATCTAACCAGCTTTCGCAAAGCTTTGAAAACACACCTCTTCAACAGAGCCTACAAAAGTCACCCTCAATGAAACAAATCATTCCTTAAACCACCCAAGTACACCAAAACACCTCTCACACTACCTTACCTAAAACCTTCTACCTAAATTCCTCTCTCACCCCAGCTTATGATCGACTGTTTTCTTAAATCATGTAATGACGTTCTCATTTCCATACTCTGTAAGCCACATTGAGCCTGCAAAAAGGTGGGAAAATGTGGGGTACAAATACAATAAATAAATAAATAAATAAATAAATATGTGTACTTTTCACCAGTGTGGGCAGTTGTAAAATATGTCCTTCAGGGGTGATTTTATAACTGCTTGCATACATAAAACTTATGCGTGTACTTTTCTCTATGTGGACTTTGTATTATTTTCAAATGAAAATATCCAAGTACTTCCACTTTGAAAATTACCCTAGAGAATTTATGTTTACTCTTAAACCTAATTGTTACCATGCACAAATTTTCTTTCATATCATGTTTCACCCAGCTGTGTCAGGAGCTCCTGTGACTATCAAAATATACCAATCAATGTCCAAGAAATTTCAAAATCTAATATCTTTCTGGCATATTTCCTTCCTTTACTTTCACTTTTTCAATTTCAAGGAAGTGTGATGCAGCTGGGTGAAACATGATATCATGTCAGGAGGTTTCCTAGAAATTTGATCACCTTTGGAGCATTTAATTGATAAGTAGATAAGTGTATGCCTTCTTAATTTTTTGACAAGGAAAGGAAAAACAGTGTTGTTATGATACAGATGTTCAAATAAGTTATTAATTCACAAACATTTTCCAGAGATGGGAAGGCAGTAGAAATAGAGGACATGGGACATGAATTGAGGTTGAAAGGGGGCTGACTCAGGAATAACGTCAGGAAATATATTTTTCACCGAGAAGGTGGTAGATACCTGAAATGCCCTCCTGCGAGAGGTGGAGGAGATGCAAAAGGTAATGGAATTAAAAACTGTGTAGGATAAACACAAGGAATGGATCCAAAGAAGCTTAGCGGAGATTGGGTAGCAACATCTGTAACTGGGAAACAAAGCCAGTATTGGGCACGGTCTGTGCACTGATCACAGCTGGACAGATTTAGCTTCAGAAGTTGGAGAACAAGGCCAGTGCTTGGCAGGCTTCTATGATCTGTGCCCTGATCATGGCTGAATAGACTTGGATGGGCTGGAATCAGTGGTGTGCTGGAGTTGGCTCGCAGTGGCTTGCAAGAGCCGGTTGTTAAATTATCTTCCGACTTGCGAGCCGGTTGTTACTAAGATCGAGCCGGCTCTCCTCCCCACTGGCCTAGCAAGGGCAGGTGCAACCCATAGGGGGTGTCGTCTAACAAGGTCCTCCGGTGCTCCAGGTATTACGGCGTGAATTCTAAAACCTGGTGGTTGTAGTCGGGCCAGATTTCAGAGCTCACAGTGAAACACCGGAAAAGTTGTAGGTTCACTGACCTTGTCTTCCATCTTCAAAAGGCAGAAGAGGAAAATTAATCTAATTTAGGATTTGGAATGATGGTTTTTCCCGAATTCAATAGCACCAGACACTATTTTTTTTTTAAAAAGATTCACAGATATTTTATTTATTAAAAAAACCAATTTCTTTAAAGAGAAGTAAACATGTAATCAATGCATTTAAAACAAAATTCTGCTCAAAACCCTAACACTACTGATTCTATCTTCTTTCTTTTGCAGATCTACTCATTAACAACTAACAACCAACAATATCAGATAAGTATTATGTTTCTTTCCCTCCCTTTAAACTCTATTTTTAATTAATGTATACCATCCAATTAATTTACTTTCTTTTATTTCTCTATACAAGAATTTGATTCTTTCTGTGTTGTTTATGTGTTTTCTAGGATCTACCTTCGTCAACGGAATTCAGGATCTCAGGTAAGTATATATGTTTTATTTAATTTGTGTCCAAGTCACTTAGCTGTTCTTTATCGCCACTTTTCTCTGTAGTGCAGGAGTCTTTCTTGCGTTGGGGCCCAGTTGTACACTCCGCTCGCCGTCTGGACGCCTGACTCTTCACCCTAAAATTAACCTTAATAACTTAAAGTGAGAGAAACCCTATCTCCCTGATAGAATTTTTAAATAGAATCTCTAGGTGTCAAGTATAAAGGATTACACTTTGGCCATATAATACTTCAAAAATAAAATAAATTAAAATTTCTTGATCTACTGGACCTGTCCTATCTCTTTTACTTTTCCCTATTCTAAAGGAGCACTAGCGGCATCCACTCATGCACTGCCTCCCCACTACAGCCAAACCACCCTATTCCCTATTAACCCCAATCCAACTCCTTTAAAATTTAACTTTACTTTCTAAGGCACTCATCTACCACACAATCCCCCTTCTTCCTTACCAGCACTCAAATAGTTTTTATTTTCTTCCTCAAACACACCATTCAGTCATCTCTAACCCCTATGTTCTTTCCCACTCTCTGATACTCAGCCAGACACATCCACTCTCTCCGGTGTCTTCAGCTCCTCTGACCAACTGTCCACAGCCCCGTTACCTAAGCAACGGAACTGCGGCCAGAGTTCCAGAGACCCCTTAGCCAATCAGCTGTCCTTTCCAAGGTTCCGTTTTCCTCTGCTGACCAATGGAACCCTGGAAAGCCCAACTGAATCTCCATTTTTACCTTTATTTTTCCCATTGAAATCAATGGGAAAACCAAATAAATTTAAGAAAACCATACCAATTTATTTCCAAATTACCCCAAATTTTTCCCAATCACTACACTCCCCATCCTCTGCCAAATTGTATTTTTAAAATTTAAATTTAACTATTTTTCAAGCCCGTCCCAATATTACCTTCCCAAAAACCCATTTAAAAATCCCAAAATTAATTAAAAAGTATCCCACAAATTCACACAACCCCTTACATACCTACCCTGTCAAATTTAAAAATGTAACCCTTCCACGACCCCTTTAAATGACACCCTATTAAAAACTCCCACTCAAAACATTGAAATTTAAAATCTGACTCACCACAAAAATCCTAAAAAATTCCCCGACCCCAAATCCGAAAACCAAATTTAAATTAAACAAATCCCTGATTTTTAAAAAATAAAAACCCGAATTTACACATTTGAAAAATAAATAAATTAAAATTTCGGGTCAAAAAACCCCTTACCTGGACTGGGATTTTCCCCTCACTCGATCCCTGCCTATGGTTCCGATCCTCGACGTCCTCACGCGAAAACGGAGACAAAAATAAAAAAGCTCCGAAGCCAGGCCCAAAATTTAAGCCCCGGCTTTAGCCTAAACGCAAAACTCACATTCGCAATGTGTGCATGAGGCACGCCGCCTCATGCACACGCCCGCACGCTCCAACGATGTCTTTTTTTTCTCCGGCGCTTGCTGCCTCGCTGCTCCTCCAATGCCGAGCTCTCAGGGCCCAAAATCCAGCCCGAATATTCTTCTTCGTCGGCCTCCTCACTCCCGGCGTTCCCGCGCAGTCGCGGCAGTTCCCAAATCGGAAGTCCCTTCTCCTCTTCACTCCCGGGAACGTGCCAATTGTCCCTGGGAGTCAAAAACCCAACACTGCCTCCCGCAGCGACCCCGGAACCGGCACCAACCAAGAAAAACCCAGCGCCCTCCCCAGTGCCTTGGACGAGTGATACCCAAGAGATGCATCTTTATTGTAAAGGATAACTTTTACAATGGACAAGTTGAGAGCCAGTCAGTACCGGGCATCATGGGAATGAATGTGCTCAGGTATCTGGAAGGTTTGTTCAAGGATCTGACAGTTTTGATGAGTACTCCTGAAAAGATCGCGAAAGTGAGAGCCGAAATATCCCGGAACAAGAACAAAGCAGAAGGATATGTAAAAGTGCGTGGTAGTGTGAAACAGATACTACCTGCAAGGACGGAAAGAGTGCTGATGGGAAAGTGCCAGCAAGTGCGGAAAGTTTCAGGAGTGCTTTTGGTGACTGCATCCCGGAAGGTCACGCTGCCTAGTAAAGTGAGAGTGGTCAACACCTTGATTAAGCCAGAAAGAGGAAACATTTTAGTCCGGATGATCAATGCGGGAGTCCAGGATATTGTTATACCTGGCAGAGCTCAGATAGCAGAAGTACATACAGTAATGGATGGAAAGTCTGAAGAGAGTATCATTGGTTATGAACTGAAGATGAACGGCTGGGAAGAACAGATTCCTAAAGTTAAAGTGGAATGGGACAAATTGTCCGCTGGGCAGGCCCAACAGTTAAAAGAACTATTATGGAAGCATCGCTCAGTTTTTTCCAACAATGATGCAGATATAGGATTTTCAGACCTGGTGTCACATAGGATAGATACTGGTGAAGCTAAGCCAGTGAAACAACCATTCCGAAGGGTCTCGCTGCACATTTATGACCAGTTTAAAGCACACGTGTACGAGCTGGTGAAGCAAGGAGTGCTGAGGAAGAGCTACAGTCCTTGGGCATCACCGGCTGTAGTCATAAAAAAGAAGGACAGCAGCTTGAGGTTTTGCTGTGACTACAGGAAGTTGAATTCTTTGACAATCAGAGATGCATATCCTCTCCCGAGAATCGATGAGTCTCTGGACGCTTTGGGATCCTCAAAGTGGTTCTCGTCTTCTTGATTCCATACCATTTGCAAATTTCCTTTATGACTCCGGATTCAAATGCTGGCCCCTGATCTGAGTGCAGCTTCTCAGGTACTCCATATACAGCGAACCATCTAGATATCAAGGCTTCTGCTGTGGTTTTGGCTGTCTGATTGTGCGTGGCCACTGCTACCGCAAACCGTGAAAATAGATCTGTCATGACGAGTATGCTTTCAAATCCTCGTCTGACCTTTTCCAACACTGTATAGTCCACCGCTAGCACCTCCAGAGGTTTTATCACATGGAAACAACTCATCTCACACCTTTCCTTGGGAAATAATTCTCTCGATAAGCAACATCGTCTACAATTTTTAATCCATTCAGCTACATCCGCACGCATGTTTACCCAGAAGTGCTTCTTTCTCAAGTTTTTGAACAGTTTCTACCGCATAATGTCCCATATTATCATGGAAATTTTCCAGCATTTCTTCTTTCAGCAACTCGGGTACCACGATCTGTAAAACATCCTCTCCGGATCTGCAGTCTTCATAACCCCTGAACAGCATCCCATTCCTTAATAACAGACGGTCTCGATGTTTCCAGAGCTGTCTCACCTCAGGAGGTGTCAAGTCTTCTTGGGAAGGAATATATTGATGTTCCTTCCAACCCATTACTACACTCGCAGTGTCGCCGTCAAGTTGAGTTCCATTCCCCCACTTATTCCACTCTTGTGGCGCCGTCGTGCACCTTCCACTTCTGGTCTTCAGCGACATGCTGCTGTTCACTGCCTTGCTCACTGTGGGTTCAGCCAACGCTGTTCGAGGAGGAGCTGGCCCTTTGGGGCATCGATGAGACGGATGTGGAGCCCTGCTGCTGGATGAACTACCAGCAGTACTGCGAGGCTGAGGAGGCACTGAACAACGTGGAGGCGGGAACAACGGCCTCGTGGCTGCTGGCGCTCTTTGCAGCTGCGGACCTGGGCACTGTTTGAAGATCCCTACTCTTCCTGGGCGGCCAGGGTGAGTGAAGGAACGGGGGGGGGGGGGGGGGGGCAGGAAGGAGGACTGAAATAGGAAGCATGATGGAAAAAAGTTGTCTTAATGAATTCCCAATATTTTTTTCTTCATAAATATGTCTCTCTTATATTTTCATGGGCAGAGTTGTAGTATCAACATTCATCTTGAATATTTGTTTTAATATATACATAGGACAAGTTCTCAGACTCTGGTTTGTGGTAGAGGAGAGGAGAGAGAGGAAACTTGTTTTTTTGTATTTGTATTAGATTTGATAAATACCTGGAAAAACACCTAAATCACCAGAAGTTAAATATGGAGCCAGGCAGTCAATGTTTGAGCATTTAAGATAAGAATTTGTTTGGCATATGAGGGGCCCAGGAAAGGAACAGGGTGAAGAATGCCAGATTTATTTTTTTTTGGGGGGGAGCAATATCAGGTGAGAGGAGCAGTGCACCAAGCAGTGTGGAAGGGAAGGAACAGGGTTAGGGATTCCTGCTGTTTATGCGCAGGAAATAAGACCAGGGTTTCAGGTCCTGGAGGGGAGGGGAGGGAAGAGTGAGGAAGGAGATGAGATGAAGGAAAAGGAAGAGAGGAGAAAAACTGCACATGGATGAAGAAAATAGGCAGAAGCTGAGGACCAGAAATGAAGAAGAAAGGAGGAAAGGAAAGAAATAAATGGAAAGGAAGCCCTGGAAATGGAGTTAAGAGGACAGATAGCAGCAGAATCGGATACTGGGCCAGCATGATCAGAAAAACAGTCACCAGACAACAAAGGTAGAAAAAAATCATTTTATTTTCATTATAGTGTTTGGAATATGTTCACTTTGAGAATCAGGTGCTCAACATTAAAAGTTTATATTTATTTATTATTTATGGCATTTTATCGCACATTAAACATGAATTAGATTGGAACCTGGGATCATTTAATTTTTTTTTTCCGGGAGTAATGCATATGAAGTATCACATACCATATGTAATGACTTTATCTTGTTGAGCAGACTGGATGGGCCATACAGATCTTTATCTGCCATCATCTACTATGTTACTATGCTACTATATGACATGATTCCTCATAGTTGACTAATAAATAAACTAAGTGGGCCCTAAACTGACTGACTGGGTTAGGAACTGTTTGAGTGGAAGGCGACAGAGGGTAATGGTAAATGGAGCTCATTCTGAGGAAAAGGATGTTACCTATGGTGTGCTGCAAAATTCAGTTCTTGGGCCAGTTCTTTTTAACATTTTTGTAAGCGATATTGCTGAGGTTTGCCTCTTTGTGGGTGATACCAAAATGTGCAATAGGGTAGACACACCTGATGGTACGGATAACATGAGGAAGGACATAGTGAAGCTAGAGGACTGGTCTGGACTTTGACAGCTTAGATTTAATGGTAAAAAATGCAGGGTCATGCATTTGGCCTGCAAAAACCGGAGGAAGTGGTACAGTTTAGAGGGTGAAGAACTTTTGTGCACCAAAGAGGAACAGGACTTGGATGTGATTATCTTAAGGTTGCCAAACAGGTAGAAAAGGCAATAAAGCTAGAAGGATACTTGGGTGCATAGGGAGGGAATGGCCAGTTGGAAAAAGGAGGTGATGATGCCCCTGTATAAGATTCTGGTGAGACCTCATTTAGAATATTGTGTACAGGTCTGGAGACCACACCTTCAAAAAGATATAAACAGGATGGAGTCGGTCCAGAGGATGGCTACTAAAATGGTCAGTGGTCATCGTCATGAAGTGTATGGGGACAGACGTAAAGATTTCAACGTGTATACTTTAGAAGAAAGGTAAGTGAGGAGAGATATGATAGAGATGCTTAAATACTTATGTGGCACAAATGATAAAGGGGGTGGAACTCCTCCCATATGAGGAAAGGCTAAAGAGGTTAGGGCTCTTCAGCTTGGGAGAAGAGATGGCTGAGGGGGATATGACTGAGGTCCATAAAATCCTGAGTGGTGTAGAACAGGTAGAAGTGAATCGAGTTTTCACTTTTTCAAAAAGTACAAAGACCAAGGGACACTCAATGAAGTTACATGGAAATACTTTTACAACAAATTGGAGGAAAGATAATGACCTATCCACATAGGGAGGGCAGGCACACAAACGGGTGGTGGCCGGACATGGTTGGGAAAGGGTCAGGGGTACGGCAGATGGGGTGGGAGAACAGGTAGGATAAAAGATGGGGCTAAACAGGTTAGATCAGAGTTAAAGAAAAGCAAGGTGCTCAAGGGAGGAGCAGAGGGAGGGGTTGATACACATAACAAAAGGGGAGGAAGGGTAAGAGGTGGGGAAAAGGGTGGAGACCAGGAGTAGGAAGAAGGGTATTTGCAGAGGGCAGGCACCATGTTGCCCAGCTGCTCCAATAGCTTACCACCCACCCACCCACCCACCCCAGTTTAGAGTATGTAGGGGGCACGTCACAGCATTGGCGGTGGATTCTAGCCTGATAGAGTACAGAGCAGCATGTTTGAGACCAAATCAAGCTGAAACAATGGTCGGTTGTGAATTTGATTTGACATATGATAGCTGTGATATCATGATGTAAAGACTCAGGGCAGTCCTCCTCTTCTACGAGGGGGGGGGGGCCAGCACCATGGAGTGGCCTACCTCCAGACTTGGACGGAATGGGGGGGGGGGGGCTGAAGGCATCAAGAAAAGAGTCAACAGGAATGGAGGGGAAGTACTTCTATGGCAACCCCTGATGAAAGAAATAATGGTAGTGCATGAGTACTTCCATGGCTTCTACCCAGATAGTGCAGAAAATGTGCTTTGTGAGTAAGGTGGCAATAATGTGTTGGAACTGTGTGAGTCATTAGTTTAGGTCCCCTAACCGGGAATGGTAGAGATATAATATTGACAAGAACTAAGATTCATGTATTGTATTTGCTGTATAGTGTCAATTGCATGCATGTATGTAATAATATGAGATTGTAAAATACATTTAACTGATGTATGTAGTGCAATTGCTGCAGCCATATCAAATTCACTCATCTTCTCGGATGGTTTGTCATCTATAGTTGATTTTGAAGTGTCAAATGTGAGTTGCAGGAATGTGCCGAGATGCTGCCTGCTCAGTTTGATATTTTTTCACTCAAAAATAGTTAAGCTCTAGAACTTGCTGCTGGAGGATATGGTAACAGTGGTTAGCGTATCAGGGTTTAAAAAAGGTTTGGAATTTCAAACCAAAGTGTTTCTACACACAATTCTGTTAGAGCTCTGCTACACCATCTTTGAGCCATGCAGGGAAACATCCCCCAATCCTTTCTCTGATCTCGGCGAACAGTGGCAGGGTGTGGGAGCAAGCTCCACTTGATTAATGTATGAACATATGCAAGAAGGGCACAATAGGGCTGATGTTAATTTATAGACCACCTAAATATTGGCAAAAAAAACCCAGCAAAAATTATTTGAAAGAATTACACACTGTTTGACTCGATTTACAGAACTGCTATTATTGGGGTATCTGAATTTACATTTAGAAGACTCAATCTCATAAAAATGTCCAAATTGGTATTTCCAAAACTAATTTTTAGATGTTTTTCTATGAAGTCCATCAGAAGTGCATTCAAATTACAAGGGGCATGTCAGGGGCAGGTGAAAGGCTGGATCTGGGTGTTCCTAACACTTAGACATTTTTGAGCCACAATAGAACAAAACAAAACCTTCTAGGACTAAAACTAAGATGTTTTGAGCTAGACCTGTTTTTATAATGAATAAAGCACAAAAAGGTTTCCCAAATGACCACTGAAGGGAATCAGGGATGACCTCCCCTTAGCCCTCCCACCCCCCCAAAAATGTGATTTAAAACATTACTTGCCAGCCTCTATGCCAGTCTCAGATGTTATACTCAGGTCCATTAGAACAGCGTGCAGGTCCCTGGAGTAGTCTAGTGGTGGGTGCAGGGCACTGCAGATCTGTGGACCCAGGCCCATATTTCCCTCTACCTGTTACACTTGTGGAGGAAAATGTGAGCCCTCCAAAACTCACCATAAACCCACTGCACCCATATATAGGTGCCCCCTTTACCCATAAGGGCTACGGTAGTGGTGTACAGTTGGGGTAGTGGGTTTTGGGGGGGCTCAGCAGACAAGATAAGGGAGCAATGGTGAGATGTGTACCTGGGAGCATTTTATGAAGTCCACTGCAGTGCCCCCTAGGGTGCCCTACTACTTTCCTGGGATGTCTGGGGGACCAGTCTACTAAACATTCTGGCTCCTCCTACATCCCAATGGCTTGATTTTGTGCATTTTGCACTTGGATGTTTGTTTTTCGAAAATGGACCAAAAATCAAAACATCCAAATCACAAAAACTTGTTCAAAACAGTATTAAAAAAAAAAGATAGACATTTTTCTTTTTTGAAAATGACTTTCTTTCCTATTCAAATTTTGGACGTTTTTTGCAAAACATCCAAAGTCGGATTTAGATGTCATATCGAAAATGCCCCTCTCTATCATCCACACATAAAAAGGGTCACAAATTAGATTTTGTGGCTCACCCCAGAGACTCCAATCTTGTAATGCTAGATCATTTACATGGGAACTGCTGATATGGTCAGATAATTTTTTTCTCTCTTTCTATCTAATTCACACAAATGCTCTGGTAGAAATGACCAAACTAAAGTTAATAGGAGAAGAGTGGACCCACAAAGTTTCTGGAATGAAGTCTTGCTCAAGCTATGTCAAGACTCTAAATATTATGAGCTAGAAATGTGGGATGATGCAATCAGTAAGACCTTAGACGAATTGGCACCCTTGAAGGAGGAAAAAGGTAGCAAAGGGAAAAAATATATAGTATAGTGAGCCACTTTCAAAAAAGAAATTAAGATCTATAAGAATCAGATAGCTGAGGCGAAAAATACTTTTTTTTTCAGTCAAGAAATAAGAAACTCTAATTCCTCAAAAATCCTCTTTAAAATCTTTGAAGATCTAACTAATGTAAATCCAATACTTGCAATCCCTGAAGTACTGCAACCAAGTACAGAAGATCTGGTGCAATACTTCCAGGATGAGGTGAATAAAATTAGGATCTCCTTTCCTGAAGTCAATTTAGACAAATTTGTAGGACTAATTTCACACTATTAGTGAAGCAAGATTCCTGTAGACAGAACATGGGATAACTTTGAGGAAGTTTCCTCTACTACAGTCATGAAGACCCTCACCAGACTCTCAAATAAATCATGCTTTATAGATGTGTGCCCATCATATCTATTAAGTGAAAATCTGCCATAATTACTACAATGATTGACAGACTTTGTAAACAGAACAATACAATCAGGCTGCTACCTCAAGTCCTTGTCTGGAATAATCTTATAACCCTTACCAAAATCTATAGGACCAGATCTATCCAAAGTAGAAAACTACCATCCAATCACAAGCATGTCACGGATGGCAAAGCTCCTAGAATTCTTGGTGAATGAATAGCTTCAGAATTTCCTAGAATCCTTTAACATTTTACATAACATGCAACATGGCTTCAGACCTCAACACTACATGGAAACATTACTTCATATCCTCACTATCAAAATTAGATAGTATCTAAGCAAAGGTCACCAGGTCATACTACAGCAGTTTGATATGTACATCTAAGAAAAATTGTAAACAGGATGGAGTCGGTACAGAGGGTGGCTACTAAACTGGTCAGTGGTCTCCATCATAAAACATATGGGGACAGACTTAAGGCTCTCAATATGTATACATTAGAAGAAAGGTGAGAGGGGATATAATGGAGACATTTAAATACCTCCGTGGCATTAATGTACAGGAGGCGATTCCCTTTCAAATGAAGGAAAACTCTGGAATGAAAGGGCATACGATGAAGTTAAGAGGTTATAGGCTCAGGGGTAATCTAAGGAAGTAGTTTAAGAAAATGTGGGACAGGCACGTGAGATCTCTTAGGGAGAGGAGGAGATAGTGGTTTCCATGGATGAGCACACTGGATGAGCCATTTGGCTCTTATCTGCCGTCGTATTTTTATGTTTCTACGTTTCTAGGTGGATGGGCTACTAAATACTTCCTGAAGTTAAACAAACAGAAAACAAAAATACTCTGGTTTAGAGATACTAGTATACTCCCAGATACATCGATATCACTGAATACAGGAGAAACTCTTAAAATAGAAGATCATTCATTGATACTAGACATAATTCTTGACTCTGGGCTGTGCTTTGATAGGCAAATAAATGACCTTAGTAAAAGATTTTTCTAAGATTGTGTCTCCAACAGGAGGATTTTAGGACTCTAGCCCAGGCAGTTTTGTTACCACAATTAGATTATTGTAATTCATTATATCTTCAAATTATGAGCAAATTATGCAGCTGTTTGCAACTACAGCAAAATGCGGTTTGTGTTGTTTTGACAGCGTAACATCCCCCATGAAAAATCTACACTGGTTGCCAATTGGTCAACATATAAACTTTAAGGTAATCTGCTTAATTTTTAAATCTGTACCTGGACTGACCTCAGAGGGGCTAGGAGAACTGCTTGTTGTGCCATCCCCTAACAGAAATTTGGGTTTTCTGAGAGCGCTGAAACTGGGTTTTCCCTTCTGAAGGGTATTTGTTTCAAAACCATCACCAAAAAAACTCCTTCTCTTTTGCTGGGTCGTGACTATGGAACATAATGCCACCAGATCTAAGACATCATCTTCCCATTTCTCCTTCAGGAAGACTTTGAAGACCTACCTGTTTAATAAATAATTTGGATCTATGTTAACTGCTTTGCTTGCTCATGTAACCAATTTTTTTTTCATCTTATTGTTAATTCATTTGTGATGTTAATCTGTCTCAGCAGTTAAGACCTTCTACTAATGTGAACCGCTATGAGTCCTTTTTGGAAATTGGGCGGTATATAAGACTCCAATAGAATAGATTAGAACTTTTTAGTGCTGCTTTGTAAAAGTGATCCTAGGATTATAGAATTCTGCTTAGCACCCAAATGACACTTATGCACATGAATGTTACATTCATATGTGTGAATGCTAATATTCTATAATCTTCATGTGCAAATTATGCTTACATTTAGGTGCTAAGAATTAGGAGGATATTGGATATTTTTCTTAAAGATTGTACATTATCTACACATAGGTGTGAATTCTATCTATGGCGCTGAAAAAAGTGCTATTCCATAAGCCATGCTTAAAGTTAGGTGCAGTTCACAGAATAGCACTTATGCCCGGGAATCATGCCTAACTTTAGACATGGGCGTTTGCACCAACTGAAATGTGGTGCAAATTTTGTGCCTAATTTAGTTGTGTTTCCCCATTGTTCTATAACTATGTATGTTAATTTTAGGAATGACCTAGTTCCATCCATGACCCTCCCATTTCCATGCCCTCTTTTTGAACGCACATGTAAAATTTAGACGCGCATCCCATGCCTAAATTTACACACATATATTTATTTATTGGTATTTGTTAACTGCCTTTATGAAGAGATTCACCCAAGGCTGTGTACAGCAGATACAGTTTATCATAAAATGTACAATTTTGTTAACAGCATAACAATGCTAAAATAGCCAAGTGTAAACATAAATACAATAAATGAGGTAATCTTGAAAATCTAATAATAGAACTATCGTGAATTAGTATAAAAAATATAGACATTTAACTGCACTGGAATTCAAATACCAGAGATATAATACAATGTTAGCATAATACTCATGCCTAATACATTAGAACATTCAACTAACATGATTTTCTACAATACAGATTACCGTATATTCCAATTAAATCTAATTAGTGCCAGTAATTGCTTGTTAACAAGCCAATTATCTGCACTAATTAGCTCATTATTCAATTAATCTGCACATGTAAATTGGGCACGCACCCATATTTGCATGTGCAATTTTTAGTGACTTTTATAGGATTTGGGGAATAGTGCAAACTCTTTCCGAGTAGTGTGTGCATACGTGAACCTATGTTCAAATCATCATGCACTCTTGCACTGTTTCCTGATAGTGTGAACAAAAACAGTGCTGGGCAGAGTTTTACAGTCTGTGCCTTGAAAAAAGTAAGGACAAATCAAACTTGGATATACATATAAAATATTGCATACCATGTATACTGAGTTTATCTTGTTGGGCAGACTGGATAGACCATACTGGTCTTTATCTGCTGTTAGTGTCAAATGGCATCTCATCCCTAGATAAAGTAACTGTTCATGAAAAAAAAGTATGAATGTGCAAAACATTTGAGGTCAGACTCAAGAGTGGATTTCAGTTTAGAGGTCCTATTTGGAAATGAATAAAAATGTTCCCAAGAAATCTTGATGAAATTCAAAGGAGATCTGCAATCCATGAAAATTTATGTTGGGTTTTCTCCAATATGCTTCAGATTTTCTGCAGATCTCTACAGATTTTGCCACAAATGTTAAAGAATTTAATTGAGTGGATTGTAGAAGCAGGGATTTTTTTTGCAGGCTCACTGAATGGGGCAGTGAATGTTTAATGTAAAATTTCATGACCCTTGAGAAGACATCATATATCAAGAAACCACACCTCAAGGTATTCTGTGCTTAAAGCAATAAATCCATATTTAATTAGGAATGATGAAATGCTACAGCTGATAAGATCTTACTTGCAAAATATAATCAAATCTGGGTCTTTGGCTTTTTTCCTGTTGGCTTTCTGCCATTTTAATTAAAATTGCATTTCATATGTTATAAAACCCCTCACTGACAGCATGTTCAGGAATTCACAGCTCCATATCTAGCTCTATATAGAGACCTATATGCTGAAGTTCTATTTTCACTATAATAATTGTTCATTTTCATGTTTATTATATCTCTTCCAGCCAAGGTTCCCAGCTTTGCACTCCATATTCTCATTAAGGAAGTGAACCCACACTATTGCAGTCTGAGCTGCAACATCTTCCTGCCCTTAACGGGAATCTTTCTTGGCAGCATTTTTGAATCTTAGCACTTATCCTTACCAGCAGTTATTGATTAACAGAGAAAAAAAAGCTGGCAAAGAAATATAGATGCACATGGCTTAAACTTTAAACTGGAAGCAAGCTAAAATAACAATGATTTTTCTTGAAATCAAGCAGTAAAATAAGATCTGAGCCATTTAAAAATTGAATATCCGTGATGCATGGACACATGAGGAAAACGTATCAGCTGCTTCTTAATGCTGTTTTGCATTGCAGTTTAAAGGTGATATTCCAAGTGATTTAAATGGCCAGGAAAGGCTCCTAGCCATTTAAATTACTTGTGTGTGGCTATCTAGGAATATTCAGTGGCACTTAACTGGAGAGTACCACTGAATATCTGCCTATGGTAAAAATGGTTAGTTGTGGGAGGTCTGGGGGCAGAATTAGGGCAGGAAGGAAACTTACCAGTTTTTGATGGTTTTCAGTCTGCTAATCAGCTAAGTAAGCATATAAAGTTAGGACAGAAAAACAGCTGTCTTAAATGCGGGAACCTTTTACGAAAGCTTAGTGTGCATTAACGGACATTAGGGTGTGCTAAATGCTGCACACCCTATTTTATACCTATGGCCCTGTGGTACTTAACACATGCTAATGTGCTTGCTAGGCTTTAGTGAAAGGGCCCCTTTATGTGGTGAGTTAACCAGGCACTGCTCTAAGGGGTCATTTTACAAATCTGCAATAAAAAGTGGTCTGCGGTAGTGTGGGCAAGTCTTTTAGGCACGCGCTGGGCCATTTTTTTTATTGTGGCTGGGAAAAAGGCTATTTTTTAATGGGTCTGTGCTAATATTAAAACTAGTGCATGCCTATTTACAGCCTGAACCCTTACCGCCACCTATTGACCAAGCAGTAAAGGCTCACGCTTTACCCACATGGCAACCATACAGCGCACGCCAACGTGGGTGTGCTGACAGTTACCACCAGGAATGCCCTCATGGTAGAAAATAGAAAATTATTTTCTACCATGGGATTTGGCGCATGGAAAAATTGAAATTACCGTTGGGCTCATGTGGTGCCCCGGCAGCAGTGCAGATTGGGTGCGTTAGCCCTCCTGTAAAAGGGCCCCTGAATATCAGCCAATGTAAAATTAACTTCTGGGTCAGCGGATTTACCCAGATATTCAATGCTGGGAGCTGTGCATGTCCTGCCATTGAATATCTGGGGTTAGTGCAGTCTATGGTCAAAAGTGGCTTACTAGCCACTTTTCACCATGGGCTGAATATAGCGTTTTTCTAAATGATACCAGCACACTCCCCCTTCTTTCATTCTTTCTGGTAGTTTTAAATATGAGGTCAAAGATATACGGGCCAATTTTCAGACCATGAGAGTTAGGCTGGGCTACTTCCCATAGTTGGTGCTGAGCCCAGATATTCAATCCAGTGACTGGCATTGAATATCTTATCTATTTTTGGCCAGTTTCAACTTAACTGGCCAAGTCAATATTCGGTTAAGTTTAAATTCGCCAAAGACAGGTCTACTATTTTGGCTGCCCAATATGGCCACCACACTTAGCTGGAGATGCACTGAATATTAGTGGATAGCTGGCTATATTGCGCAATATAGCCAGCTGTCCGCTAAGTACTAAATGCGATTATTCAGCAGGAGATAATTGGCTATCGCCTGATGAATATTCACAGATAGCTGGTTAAGCACTATTTAACCAGCCAGAACCCCTTCCTGGCTGGTTAAATAGCACTTAATATCGGGCAATAGAAAAAAAATTACTAGCAATGGAAAATTAAAGCAACTGAAGCCTTGTCCACAGTGTATATGAGCATTTATAGGGTATAAATTTAATGGCTGATCTAGCTATTTCCAGGGATTAAGATATCACATACCATATATAGATACTAGTTTTGAATTAGTTTAGTTTGTAACCAAATAATTTAAAGAATATAGTAGGGATGGGCTTTCATTTACAATGACATAGGAAATGTATACAAATTATCCCATGTCTTTGCATGCCATTAACAAATGAAAATGAGCTGAAAAAGAACCACATATTACAAATAGTGTGCACTCTTATCTGATAGTGTACGCATGCATGAACCATCGTGCATATGCACTGTAGCTGGAAAAAGTGCACGGCACTCTTTCCCATAGGACAGTATCCTACGGGGAAGAGTTCCATGGCTGTTGCCAGCATTCTTTTCCTCTAAAGTTTGCTATCAGAGTTGCTGCCCTTGAAGCAGCCTGCAGTAGGTGAAACATAGCATTGTTGGGCTAGTTTTAATAAAAGTGCTGTACTTCATCTTCTGTGATCCATTTTCTTCTTTGTTACTATTGGCAGTGGATTATACCAGCCTGTGTTCTGCTGATACAATACTGGAAACACTGTGAAATGAACATTTTCTGACTACCCATTCCTAGAAAATATCTAACAATTGTATTAGGGGCTTAGGGGGCAACTCTATAACACAGGTGCTAACAATTATGCTCCTATTATGCATGTAAATGTTTTGAATAATCGCATTTGTGTGTATATGTGTGCACATATGTGTATAAATGCCAAAATTCTATAAAAGTGTCCAAACATTGCATGCAAAAAATTTAGACGCTCACCCAATTTGCATGTGCAGTTTAACAGAACAAGCCAATTAGTGCCAGTTAGTGACATCAGACAAGGGCGGGCCAGGGAGGAAAGAAGGGAAGTCCGGAGAGGCGATCAGCTTTTGTTGCCGGTGCAGCACCTTCACACGGAGGTGAGAGGCGCTGTGAGGGTCCGGTGGCAGAAGGAGGGGGCGGGTGGAGGGGGGAGTGGCGGCAGCGGCGATGACCTCAGGGGGGACGGTGGGGGCGAGGCCACGGGGGCGGAGGATGGTGGGGAAGCTGTCATTTCAAGGAAGGAAGGAAGGGAGGGAGGGGGACTGGGGCTGTGTAAAGTTCTGATTTTAATGCAGGGGGGGGGGAGCGGGAAGCGGCGGTGGCGACCTTGGGCGGGAGGGGGGCAAGGCCATCCATAAAGGACGCTCCTGACGAGCACTTGGTTGTTTTTGCCCCCTCCCAATTTTTTTTTTACATTTTATAAGTTTTCCAAGCCCGCGCAGCCCCAACGAGAGATACAGACTTCTCGTTAGATTTCCCAGCATTTTCCAGCATTAGGGCAAGTGGAAAAGCTTAGTACATCTCATTTCAATAGGGTTTCTACACAATTTGCTCATCTGCATTCCGTTTGCGTTAGCTGCTACTGTCGTCGGAAAAAAGTAGTTAGTGCATGCCAGGGTTTACTACTTGGAGGAGTGG
Organism: Microcaecilia unicolor; assembly: GCF_901765095.1. Taxonomy (NCBI): domain Eukaryota; kingdom Metazoa; phylum Chordata; class Amphibia; order Gymnophiona; family Siphonopidae; genus Microcaecilia; species Microcaecilia unicolor. The sequence goes on from NC_044031.1 coordinate 88,096,081, forward strand.
CCTAGTGGTTAGGGTGGTGGACTTTGGTCCTGGGGAACTGAGGAACTGAGTTTGATTCCCACTTCAGGCACAGGCAGCTCCTTGTGACTCTGGGCAAGTCACTTAACCCTCCATTGCCCCAGGTACAAGTAAGTACCTGTATATGTAAGCCGCATTGAGCCTGCCATGAGTGGGAAAGCGCAGGGTACAAATGTAACTAAAATAAACTAAAATAAATTAATGGCTTGTTATTGGCTCGTAAAGTTAAGTGCATCTGACCCTAAGTTTACACACAACTTCTCCACTTAAGGAACTGATGATCGCATTTTCCAGAGGCAGGAACATGAAGGAAATCATCAGTCCATCAGAGTTACCCCCTGCGTATGATGTGTCATCTGCATCTACCAATGTTGGACATTATAGATGTGGTCATTGCAAAACTTGTACCATCACTTTGCAAGGGGAGTCATTCATTAATCCGATTGACCAAAGAGAATATCGTTCTACCTGTTACATGGATTGTAAGTTGTCGCATGTGGTGTACGTATTACAATGCCCATGTCGGAAAGTGTATGTGGGGAAGACAATTAGACCTTTGATTTAAGTTATATTTATTGATTTTAAATCATATCACAAGCATTACATCTTGTTAAGAAAAAGAAAGAAAAAAACATTTTCCAATACATTATTCTACCAACATAATTCAACTTCTTTCTTAGACCACAATAATTTTAGTAGAGGGGGCCAAGATACATTAGGAGTGAATCAAAAGAAAATTTTTTTTAAAAGGAATAAGGCCTGGATTCACCCACAAAACTTTTATATTGTGAATTACATGTTCTTAAACTAACAGAGAATCTATTTGTTCACTTTCTTCAGATCTATAAAATTTCTCAAGTGTTCAGGATCTAAGAATTGATATTTATTTTCCAAATATTTAATCTGACATTTACAAGGATATGCCAGTATAAAATTAGCACCTAATGCCTTGACTTCGTCTCTCATTGCCAAGAAAGAACGTCATCTTTCCTGGGTAGCCTTCACTACATCTGGATATATCCGAAGAGTTTCACCATAAAATGGTTTAGCCAAGTTTCTAAAGTACAATTTTTTGATCATGTTCAAATCTTGTTCAAAGACCATTGAAACAAGGAGGGTTTGCCACTCAAAAATCCCATCATTAGAATTTTCCAAGAAGGCCGATAGGTGCTGCAATCCTTCATTCCCCCTCTGTTTTCCTTTTAGGAACTGGTAGATAATATATTTTGTTGATTGGCGGTATTAAGTCTGAAGAAATAGATACATTTTCAACAAGATATTTTTTAAACAACTCAAGAGCGTTAATTTCAGAAGAGCGAGGGAAATTTAGAATCCGGAGGTTCAAACGTCTATTGTAATTTTCAATATTCTCCATTTTACGATGAATTATTGTTTTATCCTTAATCAATAGATCCATTTTATTAGTCAACAATAAGATATCTTGTTGAACCTGCGATTTATTTGAAGAAGTTTCCTGTTTCAATGCCTCGAGCGCGATAGTTAGCGAATCCAATTTACTCACTATTTGTGTAGTCTCCTGAGCAGCTTGAGTAACTATGGATGTTAAAGACTGAATCACAGACAAAATAGATTCCAATGTTGGCGCCATGTTCTCCACCGCAGCCTTTGGAGTGTCTCCGCTGACTGGCAATTCCTGAGCAACGGCTTCTAAGTGCTCCGGGACCTCCAGACGCTCCCAAACAGTTGCGGGGCATGGCGGCGGGTTCACTTCCGTCGGGGACAAAGATGTCTCCAAACCTTGTGGGGTTAGTGCTCCTTCACTTTCCCCCACTGCAGGTAAACTTTCACCGGTCAGTCGTGGGGTGCTTGTGGCAAATCGGTCCAGCGTCGTCTGAATCGTCGTACCTAAAGCTGTCAGCGGTACGCTTCTTATGACGCCCTTTCTTTTACTATGAGGCATATTCTACGATATTTCCCAGGTAAAATGAAGGGAATTCAAACACTCTCCGAGTGCCAACAAGTCTAATCCGCCATCTTGGAAACGCCCCCCTCTGTACCAGACCTTTGAACATTTGTTTGAATGAACACAGACACAGCATTGTCCACCTAAGAGTGGACGTGCCTTTAGTGTCTCACTGCCAGTCATTTTTGCATACCCTGGATGATTTTGTTGTCAGAGTGACTGACCGTGTGGTTCCCTGAACACATGGGAGAGACTTGGACAGGCATTTGTTGCAACTGGAACAACGGATATTTCATCTACAGTCCGTGGAACCCTCGGGTTTGAATTCCAAAATTGATTGGGCTGTATTTTTTTGAGTGTGCAGGGAGCCTTACATGCCTGAGTTGGATGTCTGCTTGGGATTTTGCATTATATTTTTCTACTTTTTATTTTCTATTTTTTATTGTATTTTTGTGTCGTACTTTTGTTGTTCACTTTTCACTTTTTTGCCATTATGGCTCGGTATTCGGCCTGCTGTTGCATGCCTGGAGTGTCCCTTTAAAAGCTCTAGCTTCATGATTGGCTGGTGATAAAGACAGTCTATTTTTTTGATCAGCTGTAGCCATTTCGTTGATTGGCTATTTGTGACGTGTTGGCGGGCGCTTGGCATATTTAAGACGCCGTTTTTTCGAGGCACTTAGTGCAGCGGCAGAGCTCTGAGCCTTTAGCCAGGCAGACTTATTGAGTATGTGTTGCCTTGCCTTTTGTTGTGTTCTAGTTCTTTTTTGGTTCTATCAAGCAGGGTGAGTGGATTGCACGTGTAAGGTTGATTATTTATTTGATTATTCTTGCTTGGTGTTGTAGGTCTTTGTACAGACCCACTGGAGCAGTGATTGCCAGCTTGGCATCCTTATCCCCTGAAGAAGCCACTCGGTGAAACGGGTCCATCGGGTGTGGATGCCTGTCCAAGACGCTGCAGCCAGCTAAGTGGTTTTTTCTTCTGCTCTTGAGACTCTACAACTTTGTTGTTGAAGAACATTTGAGCAAACTTCAAAAAATAAATTCCACGCAAAGGGAGGATTGGGGGTTTTTGAGACCAATGATTACAGAAGTTACGGTGACGTTTCTTTTTTGAAACAATTCCAGCAGTCTTGCTGAGTGTCACCATTTCTGAGGTCTTTTCTCATTTTTCCCTGCTGAATATGTAGTGTGAACAGACTCGTTTCTGGACTATTGTTGTATTGCACAGGCTTGAAGCGAGTGCCCCTCTTTTTTCTGTTATATAGATTTTTACATAAATAATCATTTGTTCAAGATTTAAACCCCCAAATAATTGAGAAACCATCTTTAAGATAACTATTTATGGTTGTTTTAAAATGTAATTGCAAAATAAAATGATAAAAGAATTGAACAAAGCAACAAAAGAATAATAGAAATTAAAGTGGTAAAATATTTACACCAAGGGACCGATGAGGATGTGGGTGCATAATTCTTGCTGGCAAAAAGTTAAGTCCATTGAAATCATCATTTTAGGTCTCATTATACACCAGGATTTTGGGCACCTCCAACTGCAGTCTGTTGCGGGAACAGACAAAGTTGACTGGGGCGTGTCGGAGGCATGGTAAAGGCGGGACTGGGGCATGTTTATTGGCCGAGGAAAGATGGGCGCGTTCGGCCGATAATGGTAAAAAGAAGGGTGCCAGAAGCGAGAATTTGGGTCACTTTTTTTGGACCCTTTTTTTTCACAAACAAGTCCACAAAAAGTGCCCCAACTGCCCAGATGACCACCCGAGGGAATCGGGGATGACCTCCCCTGACTCCCCCAGTGGTCACTAACCCCCTCCCACCAAAAAAAATAACTTAAAAAATTTTCTTTGACAGCCTCTATGCCAGCCTCAAATGTCATACCCAGCTCCATCACAGTAGTATGCAGGTCCCTGGAGCAGTTGTTAGTGGGTGCAGTGCACTTCAGGCAGGTGGACCCAGGCCCATCCCCCCTACCTGTTACATTTGTGCTGCTAAATGGGAGCACTCCAAACAGCCCCCAAAACCCACGGTACCCACATCTAGGTGCCCCCCTTCAGCCATAAGTGCTATGGTAATGGTGTAGAGTTGTGGGCAGTGGGTTTTGGGGGGGGGATTTGGGGGGCTCAGCACCCAAGGGAAGGGAGCTATGGACTTGGGAGGTATTTAAAATTTTTTTTTAACCTTTTCAAGTGCCCCCTAGGGTGCCCGGTTGGTGTCCTGGCATGTGAGGGGGACCAGTGTACTTCGAATCCTGGCTCCTCCCACAACCAAATGCCTTGGATTTGTTCGTTTTTGAGCTGGGCGCCTTCGATTTCCATTATCGCTGAAAACCGATACCGCCCAGCACAAATCCGCTCATATGCGATGCATTTGCCCAGTACGGTTTGTACTATCGAAAACAAAAGATGGACGCCCATCTTTTTTGAAAATACGGTCTGGCCTGCTCCTTCGCGGACCCGTCCTCAGAGATAAACGCCCATGGAGATGGGCGTTCGCGTTCGATTATGCCCCTCTAAGCCTCTTTAAATCTAGTGGAAAAAGTTTCCATAAAGCAAATCCTTTACATGCCAGTGGCTATCAAACAAATCTCTCCTAGAATCAGCAGCAACATTTCGTTTGTGGAAGGAAGTTGTCACACATGAATATAAGTTATCATATACTAAATATTTGGGGGGTTTCTCCCTGAAAGATCTTAAAAATTCAAAATTCATGTTTAATTTCAATGCTTTGGAAAATAGGAAGCCAGTGCAGAGTGCAAGAATTGGCTTCTTAACGTATACCCAGGCTTTCATTCCTGAGACTACTCATACTGCAGTGGTTTGAACCCATTGAAGGCACTGCTACTGCAACTTTGAAGGACCAATATAAAAGAATTACAGCAATCCAGTTGTATAGTAATCAGTGCATTGGTAATCATGGGCAGTTCAGATTTTCCCAAAGAAGGATATAAGTTCAGAATATTCCATAAATGGAAAAAGCAAGACTGAACTTTAACACTAATTGGCTTTAGAAAGGTACTTACATATTCTTTTACTTTTTTATATATATGTATATATATTTTTTAAATTATTGGTTTATTGTAGACCCCTGAGGTAGGCACTCGGCCGAAACATGGTGCCATGTTGGGCATTATAAGAATAAAGTTTTTTTTCGCTGTAATTCCATTGTCCTGTTGTCATTAGGAGAGCCTTGCTGGTCACACTACTCATTTCGTGTGGTGAAAGAACTTAGAACAGGTGGGTTTGGATTGCAGATAGGCAAGTGGTAGGCATGCTTACTACTACTCTTATTGTTTCTTTTGTTCCAAGAATTGCTGCTTCAGAAAGTTTGGGAGAATAGAGCTTGGGGGGGGGGGGGGGGGGGGAGGGATAGAGGTGCAACTCTTTGTGGTAAACTTTTAGTAAATCTAGCTGACTCTCATAGGGGCCCTTTTACAAAGGCACATAAGGGACTACACATGTCCAGCGCATACCAAATTGACATTACTTCCTGGCTACTGCATGCTCTGGGCGGTAAGTCTAAATTTTGGTGCGTACCAAAAATACTTTATATGTTCTACTGCATGGTGCCTACCTGGCAGTAAATGGCAGTGGGTGTACGCTGCATGCCTACTGCCCAGGTAGCGTGTGAGACCTTACTGTTAAGTCAATGGGTGGCGGTAAGGTCTCTCGCTGAAAATGGACATGTGCTGGTTTCTATTTTGCTGCATGTTCATTTCCAGTCCCTTAAAATAGGGCCCCTTTTCCAGGATGCAATAAAAACTGGCCAGGCGCATGCCCAAAAGACGCTCTTGCACTGCCGCAGTCCACTTTTTTCTGTGACTTTGTAAAAGGGCCCCTTAGTTCTTTGGAGAAATAGATGAAACAAGAATTTACTTGTTTCATCTATTTCTCTAACCTATAAGGGGGGGGGGGGTACATAAGTACATAAGTATTGCCATACTGGGACAGACCAAAGGTCCATCAAGCCCAGCATCCTGTTTCCAACAGTGGCCAATCCAGGTCACAAATACCTGGCAAGATCCCCCCAAAAGTACAAAACATTTTATGCTGCTTATCCCAGAAATATTTTCCCTAAATCCAATTTAATAATGAATTTGATATACTACCTTTCTGTGGTACAACAAAAGCAGTAACATTTTTTAAAAATTATATGTAGATATATTCTCTGTCCTTAGTGGGCTCACAATTTAGATTTTTGTACTTAGAGCAATAGAGGATTACGTGACTTGCTTAGAGTCACAAGGAGCTGCAATGGGAATTGAACCCAGTTTTCCAGGTTCTCAGCACACTGCGCTCACCATTAAGCTACTCCTAAAGGGAGCACATAAATCTGATGTACTTTGCCTTTAGATTGTTGGATGGGAGAATTTCTCATGACATGGGCAAAGAACTGGTTATTGTGCTTCCTGCAGATCTGAGTAGACTTTATCTGTGCAATATTCCCACTTTGCTAAAGGAAACAAGAACACAGTTACAGCCCTGATAGGCCTTCCTGTTACCAATGTTGAACAGAGTGTTTTCATGATGTTTTCAATATGTCAGTATTTTCATCTTAGTTGTATGTGCTTCAGGTACCCCTTTGTGTAGGGTTACCATATGGCTCCAGTAAAAAGAGGACAGATTGAGTCAGTCTGGATTTTACTTCCATTGAAAGCAATGGAAGTAAAACCCGGAGTGACTCAATTGTGTATCCTTTGGAAGGACCTTAGTGAGTTTAGTCACTTAATGAAAGCTTTTCTATAGAGAGGTAAAAGAACGTGTATAGCTTTGCCTTCATTAGAAAATACATAGAAGCATGGACTTCTCAAACTTAGAATCATATAATATGGCCTGATTATGTCCTATCTCAAAGATTGACTGTTTGATATGGAAATCTATACTCTCTTAGAACTAAAGAGGAGTTTGGTTAACCCACTCAGCCTCTCATTTGTTTTACAGAAAAGGACTAGTGATTTTCTGCTCAGTTGAAGGGCAACGCTTTGATTTCCTCAGTTTGGTCATCCTGGAAATATGTACGTTCAAGGTTGCAACATTACTCCAAGTAACCAAGTTTCTACCACTAAGGGGCAATGTGGCATTATTCTGGCCTGCAGAATAAAACATTTCCAGGGTGGGAGCAGCAAGGGATTGAGATGATAGAACAGTTAGTGGTTAAAAATGGGGAAATGTTCTCTTTCCTAATGGTGCAACAGAAATCTGGGATATATGCAGTAGAAACTTTTCAATTTTACATCAACTCAAATTATGAAAGACAGATTAACCCTAAATGCAACAAAGGCAATTTACTTTTTTTGACATCCTTTGAAAGACAGCAATGTGATTGTGAATGCAGAAATAGGTTTACACATAAAAGATCACGGATCTTTAAATTTTTAGGGGGTCTGGATTGCTAAGATGAAGTGATACTTTAACAGAAAAGAGAAGTGTCTCTTCAAAGAATGACATATTTCATGCACTGAATCACATTTTTCATCTTTGAAGTGTAAGTTCTCTTACTGTTTAGCATGAAACCCATCAGAGTGTCGTAGTGCAGTAAATCACAGAAATCAGCTCTTCTTATTTCATATAGTTCAGGACTCATTTAACTTTATTCATATATACATTTGAAACTAGTTTCAAACGTGATTTAAATGTTAAATTAGTGAAGACACCTTTTTGGAGAAAAGATATATGAGTGCTTTAGTAAAGACATTACATTATTTTATAGTTGGTCAAGCTGAAAGAAGATATAAATCTATTAAATCCAACCATATTCTAGTTGCCAATCCAGAGGAAGATTAAAATAAATCCACTGCATATTTTTAGCCAATTTGAGAGTAATAAAAGCATGATGGGAATGTGAAGACTCCAAATAGCATTAAATGAAGAGGTAAATATAATAGGCATCTGAGAGACTTGGTGGAGGATAACAAATTGTATTGGATTGTATTGGATTTATTATTTATAATCCACCCTTATCCAGGGTGCTGAACAAAGGGAACATACATAAAATCATATAAATACAACATCCATAACAAATTTTTCTAGTATAATACATAAAACAATACTAATCAAGCATTATTGAAGCCCAAGCTTCCCAGGCAGTCAATCAGTCCAGTAAGAACATAGAAAGCCAAACAAAGCAAATTTGCTTTCAAGTAACATTTAAGTGCTAGCAAATGTTGTACAAGACAATACCAATCAAATACTGTCGAAGTCCAAGCTTTCCAAGCAGTCAATTAACCAGCTCAGCAGGAACGTGGTAAGCCAAACAGAGTAAGTGTGCTTTCATGCGACGTTTAAATGTTAACAGATGATGTTCATTTTTTAGCCCACATAGCAACTTATTCCATTCATTTGGCCCCGCAATAGAAAAAGTCCCTTTCCTTGTTACATCCAAATGTTGCCAATTCAAAGCCCACACCATTATGTCACACGATATCGTGGAGCACAGCTATCGAGAAGGTACATACTTATGTATTGCATGTTTCAAATAAAAGCAGGATTCTTGATACAGAACACAATGTAACAACAACAATTATTTAAATTTCACCCGGTAGGCATAGGTAGCCATTACAATTTTTTCAAGTAAGGAGTACATAACCACATTTCAGCAGGCTAAACAACAATCATACTGCAAAATTCTGAACTACCTGGAGCAAAGGAAGTCAAGTGGCAGGTAGGCTCAAATAAGCCACATTACAATAATCAAGGCCACTTAAAATCATGAATTCAACTACTCTTGCAAAATCCATTTTGGGCAATAATCTCTGCAGCTTGCTTATCAAATGCAGTTTAAAGTAGGAGCCTTGAATCAATTGCTGAATCTGGTGCGGAAAAGAAAAATGAGAATCAAATAGAAACTCCAGACTGCACTTGATTAGATACCTGTGCGGGCACCCCAGATAGAGAAACAGTCTCAGGAAATATAAAGGTTGGATCTGTGGTGACATAAGGTAATTCTGTTTTATCAACATTTAGTTTCAGGCTGGTTGTTGTCAAACATGCAAACAAAGCATCAAAAACAGTCTGCAACTTCAACACAACATTCAAAACAGAATCATTTAGAGGAAGAAAAAATTGGATATCATCCACATAAAAGTGGTATGATACCCCCAGAGAATGCAACAGATCTACCTATCGCCAACAGATGACACATTGGCGATAGGTAAATGTTAAATAGCACTGCTGACAGGGCCAAGCCCTGCGGAACCCTTTTACAATAAGGTCAAATTAAGGAAACCTCATCTTCAAGATGCACAATTTGCTTTCTATCACTCAAAAATGACTTGAACCATGACAAAACAGTTCCCTCAATAGCACATGCCCCAAGGTGCTTCAACAAAACACCATGATCCAAAGTATTAAAAGCAGTGGATATGTCTAAAAAAATACAAAGACATAGTTTAGATGCTTATCTAGGCCTAGCCTAACCTCATCAACTATTACTGTGCCTTCCTAAATCCATATTGATGCACATCCAATTCAACAGCTTGCTCTTAAACCGTGGGACTTTGTGATAATAGGGTACAAACTATATCACAATGATAGGATGGATCAGATTCCTGCAGAACTTTTATTCTGTTTGACTTAATTACCTCTTTAACACATAGCACCAACCCCCTCTAATTTGATTCACCTTAACATTTTGATATAATATGTACTCTGATAACCAGTGTCCCATTGGTTGTCCTCCTTTCATCAGGTCTCTGGGAGGCCTGTTATATCTACCTCTTCTTTCAGTGTTATATACCCTAACTCTCCCATCTTATATTTTAGGCTTCCACTGTAGCATTTGCATAAAGACATTTCAAATTGTGTGTGTGTATGTGTGTGTGTGGTTTTTTGTATTTACAAGCTGCTTAGCAGTTGACAGGGATAATTTGCAGTCTTTGCTTTCCCCTTAAAGGCTCCTGGCTTTCTTTCACCTTTGTTGCAGCCTATCTATCAGAATGCTCTAAGTTCTCTGTTTTGATAGCAACCTTCAAAGATACCTGACTCCAAACCATGTGTACCTGAGAGACTGTTGGCTTTCCCCCAGGTTCTAGTTTAAAAGCTGTATCTCTTTTTTAAATGTTTGTGCTAGCAGCCTGGTTCTATCCCAGTTAAGGTGGAGCCCATCTTTCAGAATAGGCCCTCCTTTATCCAGAATGTTGCCCAGTTTCTTACAAATCTATATCCCTCATCCCTGTATCATGATCTCAAGCATGTACTGAGACTGCAGAGCTCTGCCTGCCTCGTGGGCCCTGCATGTGGAACAAGGAGCATCTCTGAAAATGCTACCCTGGAGGATCATTTCAATTTTCTATTTAAGAGCCTAATTTTGACTTCTAGATTCCCCTACCATATTTTCCTATGTGCTTAATACCTTCATGTACCAAGACAGTCAGTTCTTCCCCAGCACTGTCATTTAATCTGCATCCACCAGTGTCCCTCTCTCATGGAATGCAGAACAGAAATAGAGTATTTTCCCATAAAACTCATAATACAAAATATATATATATATACATTTGTTTTTGATTTCACCTCAGTGACATCAATAAAATCTCTCCAGTAATAGGTATATTATGAAGGAACACAGGACACTACAAAAGCCACTTAGGACTGAAGCTCACACAACAGTGAACCTACCTAAAAAAGGGCAACACTTTAACTATTGTGATGGGCTCTAGAACATTACTATACCTGAACAAACTGGATTACTACAGGTTCCAGCATACAGCGCCAGATTAATACTATATTATGCCCTAGGCAAACATACATTTGCCCTCAATTTACTTCTTTTTTTCACCCCCCACCTCCCGCAAGATCTCTATTCATGTCTCTCCCCCTTCTACACAGACACATTTCATCTCTCCAGAAGTAGCAGGGAAAAGTGCAGAAGCTGGTTGTGGGTGTGGTGGCAGTAATAATCTGTGAGTGGGCATGGGCATTTGGGTAAGCACATTCTTTGAATGGAGAAGCTTAATGATTACAGCTGGAGAGCTTCTATGTTACCAAATTCCAGGATGGAGATTTTAGGTTATTCCTGTATTTCTGACAACACTATCCTGGTGTATAATGAGACCTGAAATGATGATTTCAATGGATAGACTCATGGACTATAAATAATACACTGAGTGGCCCTTTTACAGAGCGGCGGTATGGGCTTACTGCTCGCTCTTTCGGGACTACCGCCAGCCCAACGTGGCCACCTGCAGTAGTCCCGCCCTGAGCATGAATCATTTCTGGGGATAAAAGAAAATCCCTGGAAATGGCTTGGGTGACGGTAACCCACTGGTAATTGAGCATCGCCGTGTGTTGCTCGGTTACCACCGGGTTAGCGTGGGAGCCCTCATTGCCACCTCAATGGGTGGTGGTAAGGACTCCTCATCTCATGGCATTTGGTACGAGTTATTTTGTGTTCGAAATGTTGTGCAATCCCATCTGTCATTGGTGGTGTTTCATTTGATGCCAGTACCTCTTGAGTTTTCGTTAGTTTGTTAATGAGTTCAAATATATATATATTTTTAATTTAATTTAATTTTTATTAATTTCAATTAAACTTTACAAGTTATATAAATTCACTTGCAAATTGCAATATAGAGAAATGAAATTTAATCAGGTATATGTTATACAAAGAAAATCATACATCTCTTCCTTAGACCACATATAGGGGGGGGGGGGGGGAACATGTGAAAAAGTAAGGAGTATAGATAAAGAAACATGTATATTAGAAATTGGCCTGGCCATTTTTCCCTCTCCTATTTCTTAATCTCATTTTTCTCCTTCCCTGGATCCAGTAGGTGCTCTTTTTAATTTCAGAAAGGCACTAAGTTGTTCAGGTTCCCAAAAAACATACTTATTTTCCAAATATTTTACTATACATTTACATGGGTAGGCTAACAAACATTTTGCTCCTATCAACCTTGTTTCTTCTCTAAGTGCTAGAAACTTCTGCCTTCTATCTTGGATGGATTTTGTTACGTCGGGATAATCCAAACTCTGTATCCACAAAAAAGGTTTTAGAGAGTTCTTAAAGTACATCTTTAAAACAGAGTTTAGATTCTGCTCAAACCCAAATGAGACTATTAAAGTAGACCTTTGTAATGCTATTTCCTCCCCCTAATCTATCATGCTTGGACCACCCCCAACTTAAATAACAACCTACCCACAATACACAAAGTCTATAGACCACCCACCTACAACTCACCAGAACAAAAGAATAATAACCAATTAAAAAGAAAAACAAATACATACGGAAATAATCAACAGCAAGCGAAGAAAGGAAACAACAAAACCAAAAACCTAGAAAACAGACATCTAATAAAAATCAACATATCTACGACCCAGACCGAACCATACCATCCAATCCAACTGGGATACGTTAACACCTGGTCAGTAGTAAGCAAAACAAATATTATAATGGATTGGATCACCACAGACAGACTTGACTTTCTATTCATCACTGAAACCTGGATCCACGACCTTAAGGATCCCATAATCCTAGACTTATGCCCACCAGGATACAAAATTACACACTGGACAAGAAACGGGAAAAGAGGAGGTGGTATAGCCATTATATACAAATCCGAATTCACTATTACTACCATAGCTGAATCCATCCTACCTCAACTCGAAATTGCATTGGTAAGAATCAATCACCCAAACCTGCAGGAACACCTTAACGCTATCCTACTTTACAGGCCGCCAGTCAGCTGGCAAGACACTCAAACACACCTTATGGACTTCATCTCAAACACATGCATCTCTACTTCAAACCTTATCATTATAGGCAATATCAACCTGCACTTGGAAGATCTAACCTTAACAAGCACCCAAGAATGCAAGAAATTCCTACAATTATGGGATCTTCACGTACCAAATGCTCAACCGACACACAACAAAGGACACACACTAGATATTATCGCATACAAATTCGACCCAGACCTAAACCTTATACTAACAAATACAAAATGGATACCCACACTTTGGTCAGACCACTACAAAGCATACATCTCCCTCCAATGGAGGACGAAAACTACAATAAAAAAACAAGAACGAAAAACCTACATCACTAGAGGAAAGATAGACCCGACTATATTCTGGCAACAGATTTACGATAACGAATGGGCAACAAAGACAGACACAATCAAATTCCTCCAAGAGTGGGACAAAAGATGCAGAACAATATTAGACAGCATCACCCCAATTCAAACCAGAACCTCACATAGAAAGAACTAGAACGCGCATGGAATAAAAAGAAAGACGAAGCCACACTTAATGCCTGGAAACAACTCCGAAGAAAATACAAATACACCATAAGACAAACCAAAAGATTATACTACAAAACCGAAATAGGTCCAAATTACAAGGACACACACAAACTCTTCCAACTTGTGAACAAACAGACACCACATCAGTCACGAATAACAGCAAAGACACACCAAGAGCTGATGACCTCGCGAAGTACTTCAAACAGAAAATAGTACAACTGCGACTAAAAATACCTGTTAGCCCCATCGAATACACTGCACTACTAGACTGTCTAGACCCAGACCATGGAGCATACCCTGCAGATAGGATCTGGACTAAATTCGAGCCACTATCGGAAGACCTCATCTCCCAAACGCTTAAAAGATTCACCAAATCTCACTGCAAACTAGACATTTGTCCAAATAACCTTATGAAATCGGCCCCCAACACTTTATAACAAACTGTATCTCCATTATTCATAATGTATTGTAAGCCACACTGAGCCCGCAAAAAGGTGGGAAAATGTGGGATACAAATGCAATAAATAAATAAATATAACAGATCTAACGAAACATGTGAATTTCATGCTACAAAATGGACGCTTCCCAAGGGAGAAAGGAAACATCCTACTCACCCCCATACCCAAAGATGCAAAGAAAAACGCGAGTGAGTTAACCAACTATAGACCAGTAGCATCCATTCCCCTAATAACCAAAATAACAGAAGGGATGGTTACCAAACAACTCACAGACTATCTAAACAAGTTCTCAATACTACAAGAGTCCCAGTCAGGATTTCGCTCTAATCACAGCACTGAAACAGTACTAGTTACTCTCATGAATAAATTCAAACAAACGATTGCAACCGGTAAGAATATATTACTGCTACAATTCGACATGTCAAGTGCCTTCGACATGGTTGATCATGGAATCCTACTACACATCCTTGAATACTTCAGCATCGGAGGCAACGTTCTCAGCTGGTTTAAAGGATTCCTAACTACACGCTCATATCAAGTGACATCAAATTCAACAACATCAGCCACATGGACACCTGAATGTGGAGTTCCACAGGGATCCCCCCTCTCACCGACAATATTCAACCTAATGATGACACCCTTGGCCAAACTATTATCAAAACAAAACCTCAACCCATATATTTACGCTGATGATGTAACAATCTACATCCCATTCAAACAAGACCTAAAAGAAATTTCCAATTAAATCAACCAAAGTCTACAGATCATGCACTCATGGGCAGATGCCTTTCAATTAAAACTCAATGCAGAAAAAACCCAATGCCTAATACTCACCTCTCAGCATAATACGAGCAAATTTACCACCATCAACACCCCAAAACTAAATCTACCAATTTCAGAAACCCTGAAAATCCTAGGAGTCACCATTGACCGGCACCTGACACTAGAGAATCACGCGAAAATCATAACCAAAAAGATGTTCCAATCAATGTGGAAATTAAAAAGAGTAAAACCATACTTCCCTAGAACCGTTTTCCGGAACCTGGTACAATCATTAGTACTCAGTCACTTAGACTACTGCAACTCACTCTACGCCGGCTGTAAAGAGCAAATACTCAAAAAACTCCAGACAGCCCAGAACACAGCAGCCAGACTCATATTTGGAAAACCAAAATACGAAAGCGCAAAGCCCCTACGAGAGAAGCTACAATGGTTACCACTCAAAGAACGCATCACGTTCAAAGTATGCACCCTAGTACACAAAATCATCCACGGCGAGGCCCCAGCATACATGTCGGACCTGATCGACCTACCACCCAGGAATGCCAAAAGATCATCTTGCACATTCCTTAATCTTCATTTCCCTAACTGCAAAGGCCTAAAATATAAACTAATGCACGCATCAACCTTTTCCTATTTGAGCATGCAATTCTGGAACGCACTGCCACGGAACCTAAAAGCGACCTTTGAACTGACCAACTTCCGCAAACAACTGAAGATCTATCTCTTCGACAAGATATAACACAAAGACCAAAACTTGTGAAATCCCCACACATATCTAGCAATGTTAAGAATGCCTTATGTCATGTTACTATCTTGTTTTCCATTACCATGCTACCCAAATTACTTCTGTAACACTAAATGTCAATTCTCCTCTCATTTCCACTATCCATGATTTATTGTAAGCCACATTGAGCCTGCAAAGAGGTGGAATAATGTGGGATACAAATGCAATAAATAAATAAATAAATATCAGTCAATGAGTCTTCTAATATGGCTGAAATATCTTGTAAACCTTACTGAATTCCAAACTTTTGGACCTTATTTCCTATGTCAAGTCATTCTACTAAATTTCGATTCGATATTGGCAGATAGAAAGTTTTGTTTAATGGAGGAATTGCTTCTAAAGGAAAATGTAAAACTTCAAGCAAATATTTCTTAAAGAAATGATCCGTCGAGTTTATACCCACTGCCATCGGGAAATTTAAAATCCTTAAGTTCAGACGACGGTTATAGTTCTCTATCTGTTCCACTTTACGATGTATCATAGTCATATCCACAATTGTAGCATTAGAGACAGTTTTTATATTTGTTACCTCTGTTTGTAACTGTGTAATTTGTTGTTTTGTTTCTTGTTTAATTTCTTCCATCGATATTACAAGACTATCAACTTTGTTGACCAATAGTGCCGTTTCTTCCACTGAAGTAGTAACCACTGTTGTTAGTTGTTGTAGAGCACTCCAAATGGATTCCAGGGTTATCACCACGGGGGTATTATCAGCTTACGTTTTCTTCCCCTCCGCATCCATGGGGGGGCACTGCCAGCAAAAGTGCAGTTCGCACCAACCTCCGACGCCTCTGCACTTCCTGCCTCACCTCGATTAGACACGGGACGTGGTGGAGGATTGAGATCTGGAGGCGACAATGATGTTTCATTCACCAGAAGGGTCGATTCTCCTCTCTCGATTCCTTCAGCGGGAGTCTTCACTCCACTTAGAGAGGCAGCAGTTCTATAGCGGTCCAATGTCTGCTGGACCGAGGACGAAGTCCTGTCCGATGGCAGTCGGTCTTTCACCGTCCCTTTTCTTTTCGTGTGGGGCATTGTTTGAAGAAATCAGGAAAAAGGTAATGCCAGCAAACACTGATCACTAACAAACTTGCATGGCTACCATCTTAACACTTTTTTTTTTTGTTACATTTATACCCCATGCTTTCCCACTCATGGCAGGCTCAATGTGGCTTACATATTGTATACAGGTACTTAGTTATACCTGGGGTAATGGAGGGTTAAGTGACTTGCCCAGAGTCACAAGGAGCTGCCTGTGCCTGAAGTGGGAATTGAACACAGTTCCTCAGGACCAAAGTCCACCACCCTAACCACTAGGCCACTCCTCCACTTTCAAGCAAGTTTTTTCATGTTTATCTGTTCCAAGTTTGTATATTTGCTGTAATATACTGCCTTGAGTTTCTTTATGTTCTTACAGCTTTACTCTATGTTGTTTCATTTGTGTCTGTTTTATTTTTGGCCCATGTTCTTTCAAGTTTCTTGCACAGTTTTTTTTTCATATGTAGTAGCTCATCATTAACACAGGGACATGGTTATTTTTTAGTTCATGTTTTCATTTTGAGTGGTGCTATCTTGTTAGTGTGATTTCACTTGCTTCATCCCATTTTCTCCGGAATTGTGTATCCATGGGTGAGATGTTTCTATGTTCATTTGCTGCTGTCGTCCAGAAGATATTGTTGTCTATTTCCCCCCTGGTTGTGCATGTGTGTGATGATGTTGGTACTCTGTTCTTGCCATTTTTCCATTGTAATATAAAGGTAAGCTTGCTGTGGTTTGACCATAATACTTTTCCCCATTTGTGTTTTTTTAATATATGGCTGTTGTTCGCTGAGAATATGTATGCTAGTATATCTAGTTGATGGCCTTTCGGGTGGGATGAGGTGCCTTGTGCTGTATTGAAAAGTTCCATGGGGTGCGGTAAAATAGTACGATGCGTAGTGTAGTATCAGTGACTTTGCATGCCAAGGTTTCAAATGCTGAGGCTATATGTTTATCGATAGTTTCTACAGTGAAGGAGGATTTGTATAGTTTTGCAACTCCTCCTTCCTTCTTGTTTGTTCTTCTGATGTGTGCTGTTTTATATCCCAGTAGACATAGGTCAAGCAGTGCTGAGTCGTCTTCAAGATGCAGCCATGTTTCTGTTGAGTAGTAATCCTAGTTTTTCTGATTCTAACCAGTCTCTGAGTTGTGCTGATTTATTAACTGCTGATCTCACATTTATATATCCTATGGTAATCCAGGAGTATTTATCATCTTTGGTGTTGTTGTATTTAACCGTTTGTAGTTGTTTGTGTGGTCTGTTTGTTTTGGGATTGCGGTCTAGTTGATTGTGGTTGAGGTCTGGTTTATGTTGTTTGTTGTTGGTTTGGGCTCAGTTTTGTTTTGTGGGTTATGATTTGGCTCTTCGAGCTAGAATACATGCATGTGCATGTGTGTGTGTGTATGTGTGTGTATGTATGTTATTTCAAATTGACACTTTATTTTATAAACACATACTCTCAGGATCTCTGTTTTCTCTTCTACAGCCAAAGCATTGCCCCTTCACAACCTCTACATTCTCTGCCCTCCCATTCATGTGATACAGTTTGACCCTAGAAAAATGTGCTAATGCAAAAACATATTCTAATTGCTATGCTTGGGGTAATAAGCATTTTAAAATATATATATATTTTTTTCAATGGAAGCAAAACCCGGACTGGATCAATGTGTCCTCCTTTTCCTGGAGCCATATGGTAACCCTAAGTGCATGGAGCTTGGGGGGCTTGCTCAAACTTCCTCAGAAAAGGTAAAGGCTTTGGTAGTGGGAGTGTGGCCCAAGCTGTGTATACTTGGAGAGGAGAAAATAATTCAGTGGGGAAGCCACTGGTGGAAGAAGCTAACCCATAAATTATCTAAGGGTAGAAGATAGTGCTGATGAAGGGAGGCTACAATTGGGAGAAAGACAAAGATTTGCTCTTTGTGATATTCTGAGTTAAGATTGGACTGTTTTAATAAGCTGAATGTGGAAAAACTGAACTGACTCTTGCATTGTTGATGAGGAAACTGCTTGAAAATTAAGACTGTATTAAAAGGTGCTGAGAAAATAAAGACCTGTGATTTTCAAGAACTATAAGACTGCTGAAGTTTTGTGTGCCCCAGTCGTGAGCTGATCCTGGGCACAGGTCAGCTGGGGAGCAGTTAAACCAACACCAGTAGTGCAGCGAGGATGTGGTTTGGCGCCCATACTGGGGAAACAGTCAGCCAAACTAAGCAGGATTAGCACTGGCCACCACATGGAAGGGAGACCCAGCTCACAGCATATATTAGACGTGTTTGCTTGTATAAGCATGGAAACACCATGGTGGTAATTCTTTACAGGTGGCCTAAAATGTGTGTACTAAGTATGAATTAAGTGCTTACTTGCCATGACAGAATATTAGGGTAAATCCATATTTGCACTTGTAACTTTAGGTATGAGACATACACTAGCTCCATTGTAGACATAAATGCTCATGACTAAATGTGGCACTTAGACACAAAACTGATAATATTCTAAACATGTTTGGCCTGTCCCTGCCCTCTGCCATGCCCATGCCCCTCCCATGTCTATACCCTTCTTGCAGTTACTTGCTGTAGAATTCAGGTGCTAATGTTATGGAAGAGTACCTAGGTGCAGTTATGTGCAAATTAGTGTCAGTTAGTGCCAATTAACTCTAATTATCACTGACTACTGGTTATTAGTGCCACTTTGTGCCTTATTAGGCAATATATTTATTTAGATTTTGCTCACACATTTTTCAGTAGTAGCTCAAGGTGAGTTACATTCAGGTACTCTGGATATGTCTCTGTCCCAAGAGGGCTCACAATCTAAGTTTGTACCTGAGGCAATGGAGGGTTAAGTGACTTACTCAAGATCACAAGGAGCAGCAGCATATAGTAGCACATTACTGCTACTATGCTATAACCTACCCAAACAAATATGTACCTATAGCCTGAGGCTCAAATGTAAATGTGAACAAATCATCTGTATAATCCCAAACACTCACAAATTATATATCTCACACAGTCCAGGCTAACAACTTCAACATCTTTTTCCATTTTTATCTTTTATATTGTCTATTAGATTGTAAGCTCTTTGATCAGGGACTGTCTTTCTTCTATGTTTGTGCAGTGCTGCGTACGCCTTGTAGCGCTATAGAAATGCTAAATAGTAGTAGTAGTAGTAGTAGTGTTTGGGATTATACAGATGATTTGTTGATATATATCCCCACACCTGCACTGAATGGTCTCTTTAAATTGATTGATCAAAAGTAAATGTGGGCACTAGAAGCCATTAGCGCCAGACGAGCGCCTGCATTTACCTATGCAGAATGTTTAGAGGTCCAGAGTGGGGAACAAATAAGCACACAGACGAACAGCATAAGTAGCACGCTAATATAGTCAAACTCATGTTAATGAGATCATTTTGTATTCCTCCCCAATGCTCCAAAAAGAGCACCCAAAAGAGAACTGCCTTACAGCTGCAAAAAAAATAATGCCAGGTCGGAGCAGGCATTAGGGTGTTGGAAGAGAGGATTTCTCATGCTTTTCATGCTTCTGTCTGCAAAGTCTACTGGTTTTGATTGTGTTTGGAAGCAAAAGGAAGCCCGCGCAAGCCCTCAATTGCTGGTCATTAGAAACAGCAGACCCAAGTGAAAGCACACATTGGCCTCTGTTTCCTGGGTCTAAATATAAGTGTCCAAGCTAAAAATAATTTATATTTTGACCGCAGAAAACAGAGGCCAATGTGTGCTTCACATTCAGGCTATAGCAGGCACATGCGCACAGGAGCCTAGCTTACTGTGGAACTCTTGTGCACATTTGCCAATCACAGTCCTCATGCACCAAAGCACAATCCTCCCGCTGAAATTTATGTGCCAGATTATAGAATGAGGGGATAAAGGACAAACATGATGAAGAAAGGGCAGGAATGCTGTCCTTTGCTTGCAGGACTGGGCTAGAAGCAGGGCTGGTATGCACACAGGATGCTCTATTGTATGGTTGGGCAACTACGGACCTTGAGGGCCACAACCCAGGCAGATTTTCAAGATTTCCAAAATGAATAAGCATGAGATTGATTTGCATGTGCTGTTTCCGTTGTATGCAAATTGTGCATATTCATTGTGGAAATCTTGAAAGCTCGACTGGATTGTGGTGGCCCTTGAGGACCGTGGATGCCCACCCCTGCTCTAGTTCCTCTCCCACCTTCCACTGGCAGCGGTTTTCTAGGCAGCAACAGTTCTTGTCCATGGGGAGTTCAGGCAAAGGGGGTGCTCCAGCAGGACAGGCTAGGAGTATATTATACCATACAGGCTTCTGGTATTTGAGGACAGACAATTCAAGGTTGTGCTTTTGTTTGTAAATACAAGCTGCTTAGATGTTCACAGGGATAATATGCTCTCTTTATTCTCCTCCCTTAAAGGCACCTGGCTTACTTATGCCTTTGCTGTAACCGCTCTATCAGGATTATTTCATTGCCCTGTTTTGATATATCCCTCAAAGATACCTCACTCTGAACCATATGCTGCACACAGCTTTCCTCCAGGTTATAATTTAGAAGCTGCTCTATTTTATTTTTAAATGTTAGCACCAAGAACCTGGTTCCATTTCAATTAAAGTAGAGCCCACCTTTTTCAAATAAGCTCCCCCTTCCCCAGAACGCTGCCCAGTTCATAACAAAATCCCTCTTCCCTGCACCATTGTCTCATCCAATAAATGTACATCTAAATGTATTGATAATTTACTCCACTTTTGTGTTTTTTGTTTAATTAGTTTTCCAGAAAATTAGGAAGGAAGAAAACAAGACTGAAAATGTGATAATGAAACCATGTAACCAGATTTAAGTATAACAGTAATTCTGCAGATATCTCAAGAATAAAATTAATGTTCCCCCACTCAACACCCACATCCCACTCCCAACCCAAATACCACAATAACACCTTTCAAATAATACATACTGCAGTGCTTCAAGACAATTGCTATAATCTGTATCCCAAAGAAAATGATTTGCTAAGAACTCTTTCACACAATGCTGTATACTGGAGGTCTGTTCCATGCTATTATAACGTTTAACTACCGTTAGGGAAGGAAACTACTTATTATCCAGGCCTTATTTTACTTTTCAATTTATGCTATGCATTCATGTCAAGAAAAATGTTCTGGCTTCTAAAGTTAAAGATTGTGATGTGGGAACCCTAATGCTCAGTTTCCGCAATCCATCCATTCCATAGCCATCATCTGTTACATTAAATGTTTCCACAGAGATCTTTCAGGAGGGGAAATCTCAAGACACATTATAATGTATTTCCTCACTATTTGCAGAACTTTACGTGCTAGCAAATTAGAAAGTCTCTCTAAGAAATCCGACCAAAGATACAGAATAAACTAGATGCATGTGTTTGTATGTGCTTTTAGAGGGATAATCTATAACTGAGTACTTATGTATAGAGGGTGTCTGATAGTAATCTATTCTATAAAGAAATGATAAGCACTTACTTTCTTTTAAAGAAATCTAGCTTAATAGGTGATATATGTGCATATACGTTAGGCATCAGCACTTAAGTACATAAGTATTGCCACACTGAGACAGACCAAAGGTCCATCAACCCCAGCATCCTGTTTCCAACAGTGGCTAATCCAGGTCACAAATACCTGGCAAGATCCCAGTGGCCAGTGAATGGATTGTTTGCAGTATATCAAATGTCAGAAATAAATAAATAATAAATGCAAGCATAAGTTGGTATCTCCTTGTCTAAGTAAGTTATGGAAGTAAATGCTCCTCTCCTAAGAACTAAATAAGTTGCACCTGCCATTTATAGTCTAGTGCTGAACATTCACCTTGCACTTATGTGTGCAAATGTCCACTTACCCATGTACGTGCCAGCATTCTATAATATTGGTGCTCAAATGGTGCTTAAATTTAGGGTACCGAGTTATAGAAAAAGGGAGTTGATATATAAGATGAAGGTTGAAGGATGTATTTATAGGTTTGTATGGTATTTGTGTAGTAAATGTTTGATTATGTTTATTGTATACTACTCAGAACCATGGGGATTGGGGGGGGGGGATAAAAGAGAGTTTTAAATAAATAAGGGTCCTTTTTTTACTAAAGCTTACCGTGAATTAATGGACATCAGCCTTTGCTAAGTGCTACATGTCTCTTAGGTATAAAATAGGATATGCAGACTTTAGCGCATGCTAATGTCCGGTAGCGGGCACTAAGCTTTAGTACAAGGACCCCTAAATAAATCTACACCCCTTCACAAGATGCTGTAAATGTGTGTACTCTACATATATATCCATGTATTCTATAAAACAGGTAATGTATTCACAACTCTGCCTCAACTCCACCCAAACTATGCCCCAGAGAATGGCTGCATATGGTCTGTGGAAAACATACTGTAGCTGGGTCATCCTTCCAGGACCCAGCCAGGCTCAACCCGGCTTAGCTGCCTTCTTCTTCACACGGCTGCTGCCTCACTCCACAGCAATCTGGCTGCTTTGAGCCTCAGCTCCAGGCCCTGAGAACTTCCAGGACTCCTTCCTCTCTCCATTCCTTTCACAGAGGCACATTCAAAGCACAACGTTTATAAGTAAGGGCTTTTATTTTCTTGCTTCAGGTCAACATAAACGCCCAGGCACACCTTAACTCCAGGTTGTTTAGGGCTTGCTACCCAAAGCACAAATCAGGTTCAAAACAGTCCATATAACTTTACTTCACTTGACCTAAGATTACTTCTCTTAGGGAACAGTGCATTATCAGAAAGAAAATGCAGTAGCTTGGTAGGTTGCAGCCCAGACCTTTTCAGTAGGAAACAGTTTACACAGTCTTTCTTGCACCTCCTTACAGCACAGTTACACAGCTTGGTTCCCACCTGGTTCAGGCTGGGGTTTCAATTGTGCCCAGTCCTCTTTCTCTCCCAGGGCTGCACCTGTTCCCTCTTTAGTAGAGATCTTCCCCAGCGCCTCAGCCTCTCTCCTCCGGTCTTCCACCAGTCTCTCCAAGGCACAGCTAGCCACCCTCTTACAGCAGCTTTTCGGATTTGAGCCAGAGCTCCAATCTCCATCTGTTCCTCCTCTAGCCCTTCAGTAATCTCCATTTTATCCTCCTCTTCAACTTCCCCCACCCCCAGTCTCTCCAGCTGGCCCTCATCACCTTCCTCAGAGACCATTTTCCAGTCTTCTATCTCCTCCCCTAACTCTTGCACAGCCGGGTGGGGAAGAGAAGGATTCTGGGACTGGTAGTTTCTCCCCTTCTTCCTTAACCCAGCCAACCTCTCTGCCTCCGGTAGCCCAGCTTTCTGAATGTGGGTGTTGTGCACATGAAATCTGCCCCGTTGGGATTCCCCGGCTCCCTGCACCCCCTTTCTTCGTGCCTTCCCGGATCCCCTTTCACCTGCACTCTCACAATATGCTTGATCTTTCAGCACAGATATTTTATAAGAATATAAGCGTAGCCATACTGGGACAGACCAAAAGTCCATCAGGTTCAGTATTCTGTTTCCAATAGTGGCCAATCCAGGTCACAAGTACCTGGCAAGATCCCGGAACAATAAATCAAATTTTCTGCTGCCTATCCTAGAAATAATAAGCAGTGGGTTATCCTAAGTCCATCTTAATAATGGCTTATGGATTTTTTCTTTTAGGAAGTTATCCAAACCTGTTTTAAAATCCTGCTAAGATAACTGCTTTTACAAATTGTCTGGCAATGAATTCCAGAGTTTAATTATATGTTGAGTGTAGAAACATTTTCTCCAGTTTGTTTTAAATTTACTACTTAGTAGCTTCATTGCGTGCCCCCTAGTCCTAGTATTTTTCGAAAGAGTAAACAAGTGATTCACGTCTACCTGTTCCACTCCACTCAGTATTTTATAGACCTCGATCATATCTCCCCTCAGCCTTCTCTTCTCCTCTCCAAGCTGAAAAGCCCTAGCCACTTTAGCTTTTCCTCATAGGGAAGTCATCCCATCCCTTTTATCATTTTCATTGACCTTCTCTGTACCTCTTCTAATTCCACTATATCCTTTTTGAGATGCAGTGACCAGAATTGTACATATAATTTTAGGGATTATAACATTCTCGTTTATGTTTTCCATTCATCCTATATAATAATTCTCACCTCCAACGTTCTGACTTGCCTGGGACCATGGCTCATTCCGAGTTACTACTACTACTTATCATTTCTATAGCGCTACTAGACGTACGCAGCACTTGAACATGAAGAGACAGTCCCTGCACAACAGAGTTTACAATCTAATTAGGACAGACAAACAGGACAAACAAGAGGTAAGGGAATATTAAGGTGAGGGTGATAAAATAAGGGTTCTGAACAAGTGAATAAGGGTTAGGAGTTAAAAGCAGCAACAAAAAGGTGGGCTTTTAGCTTAGATTTGAAGACGGCCAGAGATGGAGCTTGACGTACCCGCTCAGGAAGTCTATTCCAGGCATACGGTGCAGCAAGATAAAAGGAATGGAGTCTGGAGTTAGCGGTGGAGGAGAAGGGTGCAGATAAGAGAGATTTACCCAGTGAACGGAGTTCCTGGAGATGGCTAAGTGGGAGACCTGTGAGAAGCAAGTTGCAATAGTCTAAGCGAGAGGTGATAAGAGCGTGGATGAGGGTTCTGGTACTGTGCTCAGAAAGGAAAGGGCGAATTTTGCTGATATTATAGAGAAAGAAACGACAGGTTTTAGCAGTCTGTTGGTCTGCTAGGTTCCGTAGATCAGGCTGACATCACCGTAGCCATTATGATGTCAACTTCAGAACCCGGGGGGGGGGGGGGGAAACATGCCTCACAGCTGATCCATGTCTGGAGGAGGGTCGCTGGACATGGGGGGCTGGAGGGGGGGCAGGGGAGAGAGGAGGGTCGCTGGACATGGGTGGCTGGAGGGGGGGCAGGGGAGAGAGGAGTGTCACTGGACATGGGTGGCAGGATGGGCGGCAGGAGAGAGAGGAGGTTCGCTGGACATGGGTGGCTGCAGTGGGCGCAGGGGGAGAGGAGGGTCGCTGGACATGGGTGGCTGCAGGGGAGCCGAGGAAAACCTTGCTAGCGCCCGTTTCATTTGTGTCAGAAACGGGCCTTTTTTACTAGTTTCCTAATAATTCCTAACATCTTAAGCTGCCGTTGCACACTGAGCAGAGGTTTTACATTCATCTAGTACTGCCCAGTTTTATAAAAGGCCCATGTAAAACAGTCTTTACACACAGAAAAGCATTCATAAAGTTACCCCACAAATGGAAGGGAAGAATAAAATAGAATCCATAAATCACCAACAGCCCTATTTACATACAAGAGTTCTTTGACTGTCAGAGGCATATTTGAAAGAGAAGGACGCCCATCTTTCGACACAAATCGGGAGATGGGCGTCCTTCTCTCAGGGTTGCCCAAATTAGCATAATCGAAAGCCGATTTTGGGCACCCTCAACTGCTTTCTGTCGTGGGGATGGCCAAAGTTCACTGGGGCATGTCGGCAGTGTAATGAAGATGGGACTGGGGCGTGCTTAAGAGATGGGTGTCCTCGGCCAATAATGGAAAAAAGAAGGGCGTCCCTGACGAGCATTTGGGCGACTTTACTTGGTCCATTTTTTCTTGCAACCAAGCCTCAAAAAGTGCCCGAACTGACCAGATGACCACTGGAGGGAATTGGGGATGACCTCCCCTTACTCCTCCAGTGGTCACCAACCCCCTCCCACCCTAAAAAAAAACTTAAAAAAATTTTTTGACAGCCTCTATGCCAGCCTCAGATGTCATACCCAGCTCCATCACAGCAGTATGCAGGTCCCTGGAGCAGTTTTAGTGGGTGCAGTGCACTTCAGGCAGGCGGACCCAGGCCCATCCCCCTTACCTGTTACACTTGTGGTGGTAAATGTGAGCCCTTCAAAACCCACCAGAAACCCACCGTACCCACATGTAGGTGCCCCTTTCACCCCTTAGGGCTATGGTAGTGGTGTACAGTTGTGGGGAGTGGGTTTTTTGGAGGGGTTGGGGGGCTCAGCACCCAAGGTAAGGGAGCTATGCACCTGGGATCAATTTCTAAAGTTCACTGCAGTGCCCCCTAGGGTTGGTGTCCTGGCATGTCAGGGGGACCAGTGCACTACGAATGCTGGCTCCTTCCATGACCAAATGGCTTGGATTTGGTCATTTCTTAGATGGGCGTCCTTGGTTTCCATTATCGACGACAAGGGGGGATGACCATCTCTAAGGATGACCTAAATGTTGAGATTTGAGTGTCCCCGACCGTATTATCGAAATGAAAGATGGACGCCTATCTTGTTTCAATAATATGGGTTTCCCCACCCCTTCACGGAGCCGTTCTGTGAGGATGGCCCCAGGAAAACTTGGGCACCCCGTTCGATTATGCCCCTCTGTGGGACACACCGAGGCATTCCATGGTAAGGTGCACATGTGCACAAACTATGCATGTACTAAATAGTACGTTTTATTTTTTTGACTGAGAGTGTTATGGACCTAGGCTGAAGCCTAAGTGAGACTGAGCCCATGCTAGCACAGAGACTAAAAGGCTACGAAGCCCAACATGCTCATGGAGACCAGAGAGCACAATCAGGAAGGAAAGATAGAATACTCATGCGGGCTGCAAGGCCGAACTGGAACCCACACGTAACAGAGTCCAAAGTGCATGGGCCTCAAGGCTGAACTGGAACCCAATCAATCAGGAAGAAAGGAGAAAGGAACAGAACAAGGTCCCCTAAGAAAATACTGACCAGGCTGCGTACACAACGTAGCGCACTGCCACAAATGAAAGTGAAAGGACAAAAAAACAGTAAACACAGGCACAACAGTAACTGAAGGGTTAAAGACAAACCCAACAACAAAATAGATCACACACTGTGTCTGAAAGCACAGACAAATGAAAGAGCAGCTCACACAGACTCAAATAGCAGATTCAGTAAGTAAAAGGTTAAAGGCAAACACACACAGAGAGACAGCTCACACTATGCCAGAAAGCACAGACAAATGGAAGATCAGAAGGCAAGCTCACAGCTGAGGGAATTAATGCTAGAGCATCCTATACAAGCAGAGGTAGGTTTAAATAGGGTCCGGCATCTGACATCATCTGTCTCAGATGCCAGCCCAATCCCTGACATAGCCAATCAGGGCCAAGTCACTGTCACTACTATGCTTGTCCCAGTAAGCTCATGACAGAGAAGTGTGTCTTGAAGTGAAGAGTGAGCATGTCTATCTAATCAGTCAGGGCAGCCACACTGCTGTGTGCTATCTGATTAGCACAGGATTAGCACATGAGCTCTTAGCACCACTGTTCCCTCTAAGCTGAGTGGGAGTGCTCTGACTGCATTACTACCAGTGGGGATAGACACACCTGCAGAAATTAAGTGACTGCAAAATCACATGATGCCCTAAATCTGGTGGAATAAATGCAAAAATGTTCTATGCTTTTTCTGCTAATACATTAGCATTTTGCACGTACAGATTTATCAGTAGAACAAAGAAATTACTGCTGTGGCAGATTTATTCATGCCAGCATATTAGAAATCCAGCAATCTTGTCAACTAATTTCATTGTTTTGGAAAGTCGTGTGTGATTTGATCTGCATGTGGCTCTTGACTTTCATTTTTTGATAATTATGTGTGCTTAGTACTTACCTCAATAATCACAACTGATTAGCAGGCATGAAGTTGTTGAAATAATGAAGGGGTGAGAACCAGTTGAAAAGGGAATTAATAATGTTACTTTGTAACCCATCAAGGAAATCTTACCTAACTATTCTCCTGTTCCAGACAACGGCAACTAATTGTTTTCAATATTTATTTATTTATGACATTTAAATCCTGCGTTATCCCAAACAAGGCCGGGTTCAAAGTGGCTAACAATAAACATTTGCAAAAGTATAATACAATTAGTAATAGTATATGTAGTAATCATATAACACTCAAACTTCGCTACTATTGAATAACAAGAGTAGGGTTCCAAGCATGCCCAAGAGCTAACAATTACTAGTGTGAGTAAGGGATTTACTAAATAAAAATGCTTTCAATAGCTTACAAAATAAGAGGTAATTGGTAACATATCAAATGTATTAGGCAGAGAATTCCATATCATCCTATTATGAATAGATTTATAATGAAGCTTCTTACAGCTTGGGTAATGAAGGATGAGATAGTCCTTAGATATAAGAAAAGCATTTTATAAAGGCAGTTCTATCAGATTTTGCATGTAGCAAGGTAATAAACCATACAAAATTTGATAAACAAGTCCGCAAAATTAATCCAAGAATTTATTGGAAGCCAATTTAATTTAGCCAGGAGAGGAGTTACCTTAATATAATGAGAAACTCTACAAACGGGCAGCGGTGATCTTTGCTGATTGGAGTTTCTTGACTAAAGAGTCATTTAAACCTGAGTAAACAGCATTACTAACTGACCAACATAACTGCATCCACTTACAATCCAAGGCTGAAAGGCTTGTGTGCCCCTACCTGCTGGGAACTCTGGGATATCCTCCACCTCCAGAAATGGCAAAGGTCCCTTGGCCTCCGTTAGTTGAAGCTTCCACCAATCTCATGCCTGGAGCAAAAGCCGCAAGAGGGGGAGAAGTGAAATCTGCCTGACGTGAGCATATAACACATTAAATACAGATCCTGACTGTGCTAGGGCAGCCCACAGAGTTTGTGGATCCAGCGAAGAAAGGCCATCACATTGTAGAGACAGAGATCTGGCAAATTCACCCCCCCCCTTTATGCTTATTCCTGATCAACTTATTATAGCCTATATGTGCCTGCTGAGTTCTCCAAATAAAAGAGCTCACTAGACCCCTATAGACAGTGGCTGTCCTTGGTCGGCTGCCACCTGGGGTGGTTTGCCGCTGCACTTCCCCCCTCCCCCGGGTGCAGCATCATTCATTCCCCTAGGAGCAGCACGACCCCCCCCCAGGAGCAGTGTCCCCCCCAGCGCATCACTTTCTTCCCCCCCCCCGGTGCATCACCTCCAAGGCACCCCCCAGGTGCATTCTTCTTACCTGCTGGGGTGCTGGGAGCAGCCGCGTGGCTGTCGGCTCCGCCGGTTCCCTGCTCCGTCTGCCCCAGAACAGGAAGTAACAGCAGAGAGAACAGTGACCCTCTGCAACCAAATGTATGCGTATCTTAACTAAAAAAATGTTTCAAAAGAAAAGAAAAAGAAGAAGATTGAGGCTGAAATAGTTGATGTTTTCCACCTCTATATGGCTAATTGTTGAGCCTCACATAGGAAATCATGGCATTTCTAGCATTTTATAGGTTGCTGCAACTATACGACATCAACAAAAAATACTGGATGGATGCCAAGAAAGAATTTATAATCCACCCCCCCCCCCCCCACTCCATGTTTTCTTCTTAATTTACAGAGCTATATGTTGCAGCCTTTTCTCTTATCACATGGATTCTATCTCCCACCAGCCCTCCCAGGATTATTTTTATTGTATTTGCTATATTTCTTTAACATTTCTCTGATATATTGTAAGCAAAAGTGAATAAAATATTTTCGCTGAAAGAAGGCCTGACAGAGATTTCATTGACTTGCCCTTTATTTTTAGAGTCTGCTTTTCCCAGAATAGTACTGTCTTTGAAATGAATTTTTCATATTTAATTGTGTATACATCTAGGGGCACAGGCGTGTTGCTATGATATTGAAGTCTTTTTTTTTTTTTTAACAAATTCTCTCTCTGTTTCCTTTTTTGAAAGTGCTCATCATATTGAGAAAGAGGAACATTCCACTGGCACATGGCCAACTTGTTTACAAAGCAGTGCCCTATGCTTAAGCTGCTTGGTTTAACCAACATACCCACATTCTTCCAAAGTATCTGCCCTATTAAAATATTTTAGACATGTGAAACTGTTCATTCTTCCAAGAATCTTCAAATAGACATATCCTCTATTAATAAAGCCAATGGTTTAAAAACTCATCATTTTCATTCATTAACAAAGTGCATTTTGTAGTAGAATTTTTTTTTTCACATTTCTTTTGGACCGATGGTGAAAGTTTACTACTAGCAGAAAATGGCAAAGGAAAGACAGAAAATATTCTCTGGGCTGCCATGCTAAGCATGAGATTCAAAACACACCGTGGACCTGAGTCATTGTGCTTTCTTCCTATAATTAGAGAATTAGAGAAAAGCCTTTGGATCTATTTATTAAAATATGCTATCAATAATGCAACTGAAAAGTCATGATAAAAAATATGCAAATTAACATAAAATAACACATCTGCCAAAGGTATAGTAAAATGGTATTAATACATAAAGAATGAAATTTATAAACTGGCTGTGAGGTTCCAGCTTTCAGGAGCATGATTGCCATTCATTTGCAAGTCTTTTTTTCCATTAGGAAATTTCACAAAGGGTGTCTATTTAAAAAGGTGGGTAGCCGTGGGATTGGGGTTCCTGTCTCTCTGCATAAATTTATATGTGATTTGAAGAAGGTGTAAATGTGGGCACAAAAGTATGCATGGGAAACTCAAAATGAAAACCATGTGTACTTTTCCTCATATGACCTCCTTTGCTCTTTTTTGATGGCAAGGGGAAAGTAATTCCATTATAAGCACTGCAGGTACTTTCACTAGTAATATTCAGCTGCTGTGGTCAGCATCTATTTTTAAAAGCTGGCTGCAGTGGCCAGAAATAATCTAGGTATTCAGTGACACCAGCCAATATTCAGAACAGTGCCCAGTTAGCTCGGCTGCTAAAGTGAGGACAGCTTTCTTCGCCACATGAAGGTCGGGAATACGTAGACAATATGCTGAAACCTTCAGACCAGTGTGTGGCGGCAACCAAACAAGCAAGCAACCAACCAACCAAACAAACAAACAAACAAACAGAATGTTAGGAATTATTAGGAAAGAGATGGTAGATAAGACCAAGAATACTATAATGCCTTTGTATCACTCCATGGTGTGACCTCACCTTGAGTACTGCATTCAGTTCTGGCCACTGTATCTCAAAAAAAGATACAATGGAATTAGAAAGGGTTCAAAGAAGAGCAAATGATAATGGAGATGGAACTCCTCCCATATGAGGAAAGACTAAAGAGGATGGGGCTCTTCAGCATGGAAAAGAGATGGCTGAGGGAAGATATGATTGAGGTCTACAAAATCCTGAGAGGTGTAGAACAAGTAGAAGTGAATTGATTTTTCACTTTTTTAAAAATTACAAAGACTAGGAGACACTCAAGGAAATTACATGGAAATACATTTCAAACAAATAGAAAGAAATATTTTTTCACTCAATGAATAGTTAAGCTCTGGAACTCTTTGCTGGAGGGTGTAGTAACAGCGGTTAGTGTTTTTGGGTTTAAAAAAGGTTTGGACAAATAATGCTATTGAGACAAACATAAGGGAAGCCACTGCTTGCCATGGGATTGGTAGTATGGAATGTTGCTACTAATTGGGTTTCTGCCAGATACTTGTGACCTGTATTGGCCACTGTTGGGAAACAGGATACTGGGTTGATGAACCATTGGTTTGACCCACTAAGGCTATTCTTATGTTCTTATGGCTACTATTAAGTTGGGTTATTTTGTTACTGATTATTTTAGCACAGGGTCTCATTGCTTAAAATGTGACTCTGTGCTAAAATAACCTGACTTAACTGTAGCCCACATTGATAACTTAATCGGTTAGCGGTCTGAATATGGCTGCTAACTGGTTAAGTACCTGCCAGTCTAAACTCCATCCTGACACTAACCAGACTTTGCAAAGAGAGTTTGTGGTGGCATTCAGTGGCATTGTCTAGTTAAGTGTTACTGAATATCAGCACTTAGGCGGAAACAAGCAATTAATGTGGACACGAGTATGTCCTACATGCTTAAATCGCTACTCTGAAGGGAAAGGATCCAAAATCTGAAACCTTAACATTAAACAAAAGAGCCTCCATCTTATCTATGTTTACTTTAAACCCTGATATCCTCCCAAATTTGGTAAGTTCCTCCAACTGGAACCAAAGGGAACACTATGGCTGGGCCCGAAAAATAAGGGCATCACCTGCATAAAGCAGAACGTTTTGGGCCACTCCCTTAACCCTAATGAGTTCCATATCTGGAGATTGCCTAATCTTAGCTGCAAGAGGCTCAATCGCTATCACAAATAGCAGGGGCGATATGGGGCACCCCTTCTGAGTCCCTCTGGACAGGGGGAATTCCGCAGATGCTATACTATTCACCACAATAGAGCTCTTGGGTGCCATGTATAATGCCTTTACCCAGTGCCCAAATGTCCCATGGCTTCCATCACCTCAAAAAGATAGTGCCATTCAACTCTATCAAACACTTTCTCAGCATCAATCACCACACAAACCACCCTCTCTCACCTCCTGCCAATGATGCCAACCAAGTCAGTTGCTCTGCATACATTGAGGGGCATAATCGAATGCGAACGCCCATCTCCATGGGCGACTATCTCCGAGGACGGGTACGCGAAAGGGTGGGACAGACCGTATTTTTGAAAAAGAGGGGCGTCCATCTTTTGTTTCGATAATACAGTTGGTGCCGGGCAAATGCATCAGATTTGTGCGGATTTGAGCTGGGCGGTATCGGTTTTCAGCGATAATGGAAACCGAAGGCGCCCAGCTCAAAAACGAACACATCCAAGGCGTTTGGTCATGGGAGGGGCCAGGATTCGTAGTGCACTGGTCCCCCTCACATGTCAGGACACCAACCGGGCACCCTAGGGGGCACTTGTAAAAAGTAAAATTAAAAATTAAAATACCTCCCAAGTCCATAGCTCCCTTACCTTGGGTGCTGAGCCCCCCAAATCCCCCCAAAACCTACTGCCCAGAACTCTACACCATTACCATAGCAGTTATGGGTGAAGGGGGGCACCTAGATGTGGGTACAGTGGGTTTTGGGGGGGGGTGGAGGGCTCCCATTTACCAGCACAAGTGTAATAGGTAGGGGGGATGGGCCTTGGTCCACCTACCTTAAGTCCACTGCACCCACTAACAACTGCTCCAGGGATCTGCATACTGCTGTGATGGAGCTGGGTATGACATTTGAGGCTGGCATACAGGCTGGGAAAAAAAAAGGTTTTAAAGTTCTTTTTTTTTTGGTGGGAGGGGGTTAGTGACCACTGGGGGAGTCAGGGGAGGTCATCCCCAATTTCCTCAGGTGGTCATCTGGGCAGTTGGGGCACTTTTTGTGGACTTGTTCGTGAAAAAAAAGGGTCAAAATATGGGTGTCTTTCTCTTTCGAAAATAAGCCTGCTAATCTCCTAAATGGCAACCATTAACAAACCCTGTCTGATCATGATGGATTAAATTAGGGAGAATGTTGTCTAGGTGGTTCACTAGTACTTTCTCAAAACGTTTCATCAGTATTCAGCAAAGCTATTAATCTATAGCTGGCCTTACACATGGAGCTAGGAATAACAGACCTTTTCTTTATCTTGTTAAACAGCTGAGCCAGTACTGGTGACATCAGATCATTCAGAATCTTATAACATTATGTGGGAAACCAGTCCTCCCCAGGACTTGCTCGAGGAAAGGCAAGCAAGTTCTTGAGACACCTCAAGAACAGTAATAGGGGAGTTGAATTGCTGAGATTCTAATACTGTGATAGGAGATAGATTAAATGATTTAAGGTATCCTCTTATTTCCTCAGTGGTGCAGGTAAGCTCTGATATACATATGATCTGATAAATTTGTTTGAACTCCTGGAGAAACTGTAAATCTGTTTACCCATCTATCACTTTGTTTCTTTTTTAACTGCCACACCAGAAGTTTCACCACCCTATTACCACATTCCATAAAATCTTGCTTTAATTTCCTCATCATAAACTCAATCTAAAATATCCAATTGACTTTTAGCTCTCTTTATATGATTTCTTAATAAGCATGAGGGATACCGTTCGTGGAGTCTTTGTAAATTCATCAAACTTTGAAGTATGGCTTGCCTTTTGGCACCTCTAAGTTTCCACGCCCTAGAGGACTCCTGAATCCTCTCATATAAGCCTCCCCTGCATCCTACAGCATGTTAGTGTCATTAAGGGTTAGAAATTCCCACCATTTCTCTCTCAACAGATTTTGGGTCTCCTGTCTCGTCAACCTCCACCATATCCTATACACTAAAACCCACCTCCAACGTTCTGAAGCTGACTGCGTGGACACAAAACCTTGAGCCATTCCTGTGCTCCATCTGCTGAAATGAAGTCGGAACTTCCTGGTACGTCACCAGCAACAATAACCAACCACCACTAAGCAACACGCCCCAAACAGCGTGCTCCAACGTCAATGGCACACAACCGCAGAGAAGTACAGCGCTGCGCCGGTAAAGCACAGGACAACTCACAAACGCACTCGAAAACGGGCCTGCTCCCCTCACAAACACCCTTGAAAATGCCCCCCCCCCCCCGGTGCTCTGACACTTGCACCTCCAGAAATGGCACTGGACCACATCCCCCGGCAACAGACACCGTCATCCGATTTCGGACACCGTCACCTGCCATCTAATATCAGACTCCGGACCTCCCCCACCAAAACAGTCCCTCCCAAATCGGCGAAAACATCAAACATCATCTCCCCTCTCCCGTCACGCACGCCTCTGGCCTTAGAGGACCCCACCCTCTCCCCCCG
Organism: Microcaecilia unicolor; assembly: GCF_901765095.1. NCBI lineage: Eukaryota > Metazoa > Chordata > Amphibia > Gymnophiona > Siphonopidae > Microcaecilia > Microcaecilia unicolor. Next base: position 88,130,876 of record NC_044031.1, read on the forward strand.
CCCTCACGGGTTGACGTCGTCCCTCCGTAACACCCTACCTCACACTTGCAGGCAAGCTCCATCGATGGAGTTACGAAAAAAAAACCCCAGCAAAATCAAGAACACAAGCCACTCCACCCCTCAACTAACGCAGACCTCACTCCAAACAACCCCACATTTCACACACCCACGGACCCCCCCCCCTCGTCACTGACAGACACAAACACACACACACACACACACACACACACACACACACAATACATCCCCCTCCATCCCCCAAAAAGAAAACATGCAAAACCACCTCCAAAACCAAAACAAAACTCTCTTAAGTTCAAAAACAAATCCTACTCCTTGGACTGCACAACACACACACACACACACAAAAATCCACAGCAAAAACACGGACAACCCACTCCACCCCTCAGCAAAGGTTGACCCCCCTACAACCACACTCACATTTCACCAACCCAAAGACCCCCCCAAACCCCCCTGACAGACAAAACCACACACGCACAATACAACAGAAACACATACATTCCACTGCTAACACCCTGCAACAATAACCACCCTCAAAGCCACACACCAATCCATCCCACTTTGCCAGCATGGCACATCCCCCATCCCCCCCTCCCAAAAAAATCCCCCCACAAAACTAACACAAAAAAACACAGATACTCACCAAAAACCTCCACACACACCCCACCCTCACTCACACACACACACACACACACACACACACACACACACACACACACACACACACACAAACTAACTCTGTGACACAGACACACACAATGCAGCTCAGTGACACACATGATCTTTCAGAAGCACCCCTTCCCCACAAAACCACAGAAGATGCACAAGGATACATGCACACTCAATCTCTCTCTCTCTCTCTCTCTCTCTCTCAGTCTATATCATCCCTGCAGCAATAACCACCCTCAAAGCCACACACCGCTCCATCCCATTTTGTAAGCAAGGCACATCCCCCCCCCCCCAAAAAAAAAAAAACAAACATTTAGCACAAACATTTCACAAAAACACAAAAACTCACCACCAGCCTCCAAATACACCCCACCCTCACTCACTTACACACACACACACACACACACACACACACACACAAACTGACTCTGTGACACAGACACACACAATGTAGTTAAATGAGACACATGATCTTTCAGAAGTCCCTCTACACCAGAAAACCACATAAGATGCACAAGGATATATGCACACTCAATCACTCTCTCTCTCTCACTCTATATCATCCCTGCAACAATAACCACCCTCAAAGCCACACACCACTCCATCCCACTTTGCCAGCACGGCACATCCCCCAACCCCCCCCCCCAAAACCCCCCCCCCCCCCAACATTTTACACAAAAAATTCACAAACACGCACTCACCACCAACCTCCAAATACACCCCACCGTCAATCACTTACAATTCACACACAAATAAACTGTTTGACACAGACACACACAATGTAACTCAGTGACACACATGATCTTTCAGAAGCCCCCCTCCCCAACAAAACCAAAGAACATGCACAAGGACACATGCACACTCAATCTCTCTCTCTCACACTCTAAATCATCCCTGCAACAAAAACCACAATCAAAGCCACAAACCACTTCATCCTACTTTGCCATCACGGCACACCCCCAACCCCCCCCCCCCCCCAAAAAAAAGAAAACCCCCAAAATATCACAAAAACACAGACACTCACCACCAACCTACAAATACACCCCACCCTCACTCACTTACACACACACACACACACACACACACACAGACTCTGTGACACAGACACACACAATGTACCTCAGTGACACACATGACCTTTCAGAAGCCCACCTCTCCCCCAAAACCACATAAGATGCTCAAGGATAGATGCACACTCAATCTCTCTCTCTCTCACTCTATATCATCCCTGCAACAAAAAACACCCTCAAAGCCAAACACCACTTCAACCCACTTTGCTAGCACGCCACATCCCCCAAACCCCCTCCCCCAAACCAACATTTAACACAAAATAAACACAAAACCACAGACACACAATACCAACCTCCAAATACAACTCACTCACACTCACACACACACACACACACACACACACACACACACACAAACTGACTCTGTGACACAGACACACACAATGTAGCTCAGTGACACACATGATCTTTCACAAGCCCCCCTCCCCCACACCAGAGAGAGGGGGGGGGGGGGCTGACACCAGAGAGAGGGAGGGAGGGGGGCCTGACACCAGAGAGGGGGGTATCTCTGTCACACACACACTCTCTCTCTCACACACTCTCTCTCTCTCTCTCACAGACAGAGAGTACTCCAGGCACAGGTAAAGTCAATAGGCAGGCAGCAGGCAAGAGAGTAATCCAGGTAAAGGCAAAGTCAGCAATGAGGGACAAAGTAGAGAAGAAACAAACTACTGACCAAGTAACACCTACCAAAGTAGAAGCCAAAGCATGGAGTCCAGGAAGAGCTCAGCTGATAAAGTGCTGGCGTCTGACATCAGCAGGGACCGGCAGGGAGCAGGACCACAGCCATAGGACAAGAGCAGGGGAAGGAGGAACCGGAAGACCAATAGGAGAGAAGCAAGGGAAGCCAGACAGAGAGAGAGCAGATTCAGGTGGGTGGAAGCAAAGCAATCAAGGAGCCTGCAGCCAGAGAAGAACTACACACACATGGCTCAGGGCTGTGCCAGTCAAGTGCGCGTGTCGACGGGAGCCCACGCAGCCCGAGGATGCCGCTTGCATTGAGGTAGGGGACATGACAGTACCCCTTCCTTCCCCCTCTGCCTAGGTCCGGGTTTGGATGGGCAGCGGGTATGGAATTCGTGGATCAATTCAGGTGCATGGACGTTGGTAGCGGGCTCCCAGGAATTATCCTCGGGACCAAAGTGCTTCCAGGAATCAGGCCCTTCAAGGTAGCACCAGAGATGGTAGCAGCAGTGTGGGAGGGGGACGGTGGTATAGCAGTGGAGTGACAGGCAGTGGCTGGGGGGGGGGGGGGGGGCCCAATGACCTTTACTATCTGGGGACCCCGGCCACTGTCAGTCCACCCCTGCAAAGAACCAATCAGCATTCAAAGAGAACAAGCTGATATCTGAATGACCTGACAGGTGTTAAATTGTCAGGTAAGCAAACAGTGGGGGTGGGGATGAGAAAAAGCAAAGTGCAGAATGTGTGCTAAGTACAGAGAAACAAACAACGTGCTCTCATATCAAACAGTGCACACTCCCATTCAAAGACAACAACGGGGAGAAAATTGGATTTCCCCCAGTCATTTTGGATTCTAACAACACATAACAACATGAGTTATGTTGTTGACAATACCTATGTTATTTTTAATGACTGCCCATATCTATAAATATATATCTATAAATAAATAAGTGTTTATGTTTCTTATTTATACTATGAGAAATTTGAGAACTGCTGAGTGGATGACAGTTTTGAAGGCCCTGTATTTAGAAACTCAGGTATAAAGCTGCTATACCAGTCTAACAGACAGTCCAATGGAAACTTGATCTGAAACCACTGTATCTCATAACTCCTTGATAAAGATAACATAATAATAAATCTCTCTTAAGGGCCAATTTGTTTCCATGAGAAAATATTATGCTGAGTCTTGTCTTGCTGTTGCTATGGAAGGATATGCTCCCTGGCTTTTGGATGGAGGCCAGTAATTGTATTTAAAAGGGCTCTTGTGAAAGCATAATTTATGTAATCTGCTCTTATGTCTATGTGGGAGGTTTATTATAGGATTTTGGTATATAATCTACATTAGATATTTGAAGAAAATAATGTTTTAAAGTTGGAGAACTTTACATAAAGCTTTGAATTGCATTCTCGTTAAAAATCTTCTAGTTTGATCAATAGTCTTTGAAGTTATTATGAAGCTATGAATGCATTAGGATTTCTTACTTCATGCTTTATTTTAAACAGAACAGAATGCCTTTCTTCTCTGTGTATGAGAACTTAGATGCCGCCATTGTACTGAGATGAACTCATCCTGCGTAAGCTTATAATTTTAGCCTTTCATATACAATTATTTGCTGTAAAACAACTCAGCTTTCACACACTGTTCCATTCAAATGTTGATATGATAAAATATTTACTATAGAATTTATATAGGAAAATGATCTTCTAATGGAAGTGCTTTCTATTTGTGTATGAGTTTAGGTAGGAGGATATGTTTCAAGAAAGAAGACTCAAATCATTAACAGGCTGTTAAGCCAGGACAACTGATGACTTTGCAAATAAAAATGCACCATTTGATGCTACTGTCTAGAAAAATAAAATAACTTGACTGGAAAAGTCTCAATCTCCTCAGAGTGCAAGGCAGTGGCATTCCTAGCCTGCATGACACTCGGAGCAGATTGCCAATGCGCCCCCCCCCCCCCGGATGCAGCGCGGCCCCCCTACAAAATGACACCTCCCCCCCCCCGGCAAAATGACATCCCCCCCAGGTGCACACCGCTGGCAGGGGGGGGGGTGCTGCGGAACGCGCCTGTTGGCTGAGTCCGAGTTCGCTAACTTCGTTCGTTCATTCGCTGCAGCTCCCTCTACCCCGGAACAGGAAGTAACCTGTTCCGGGGAAGAGGGAGCCTCAGCGAACGAATGAAGTTCGCAAAGTTAGTGAACTCGGACTCAGCCGACAGGCGCGCTGCGGCACCCCCCAGCGGCGTTCACCCGGGGCGGACTGCCCCCCCCCCTTGGTACGCCACTGGTGCAAGGATCAAAAAAGGCCAATATAAGAGCAGTCTCCATATTTCACAGAAAGAAAATCCTACATATGTCTCAAGAAAGGTTGGATGAAATAATAATCTTCATAAGAAACTAAAATAACCATAGACTTTTAATAAAGAAATGCAAAATAGAAAAAAAAACTTTATTCATACAAACCATTTTGCAGCTCGCTCATGTTAGCTGCAAAACTGGAAAGTCCTTCCATTGTCCATACACCTCAATATAGATACACTCCCATACACAGTCCAAGCCCAATCCAAAGACCCTGAAAACAGGTTCACTTATCTTGATAGAAAATTAACAGGATCACAACTAGCATTCCTCAAGTTATCCTTGATTAGTCCTTTGTGGCTGAACTGAGTATGGGGGCGCTGAAACGAACTCTCCCAATTACTACCAGTGCTTCATCAGACAGGTGAAATGCTGCAAAGAGCCACAAAGGAATCTTCCACAAAGCTGCAATGGTCCCAAACAAGTATAATGTCCTTAAACAATGAATCCACACTCTCACTTGTCACGAGTCCATGTTTCACCAAAGCATCTTCAGGAGTGAACAACCCCCGCCCAGACCATGGTGGTTCTCCCAGATAGCAAATTGAAAGCACATGCCTGCGTATAACAGCTGAAGAGTTCACTTTAAAACCCTATTCTATGTGTGATGTCAGCTCTGCTTTTACCATCAATTTCTTTATCCAGGCCAAATGGTTGCACCGTGTTCCATTGATAAATCAGTCTCTGCTCTTTATTTAATAATACAGCTGAAACATCCCCACCAAGGAGTAAATTATTTGTAACAGCACAGCAAACCAGAGATCCCAAATATTATGTCCAGTTCTCTGCCAATGATCCACAAAGGGCGCCTCAGTTCTATTCACCCTAATATTACTCAAATGACAAGCAATCCGTTATTTCACCATTAATTTAGTCTGCCCAATATGCCATAAAGAAGAAAGACATTAAATTGCATAAACTACCTGACTAGACTCACGGTTAGTCCTAGAATGTAAAAATATATATATATATATATATATATATTTAGCCCGTATGAGGACTCATAACAGATTGTGTAACTAATGCATATTTGCAATAGACACAATGGAAGCATAATACCCCATCTCTTCTGATACATAGGGAGTGGGTTCATTCCACTGTGTCATAATCGCTCCTAAACTTTTAGATTAGTTATAAGTGAACTGAGGCTTGTCCTGGAACCCTGGAAAAAGTTGTAATACCTTCCAATGCTTACAAATGACAGCACATATCTGCAGAACATGTCTAGAATAAGGCAGAATACAGGAAAACCTGGTGGCAGAGTTCAAAGTGCTTTGAGGTTTGTGTAGCAACCAATGGTGATGTGCATGGGTGAGAAAAATTGCAACATAACCCAGGGATAAAAAAAAGTAGATGGGTGGGATAATGAATAGACTGCCAAGAAACTAGTTAAAAATAGAGATAAAAAGGGGCCTATGCATGTGAAGAGCAATTCTATAACAAGGACCTTATTGTTACATACTACTTGTGCATGTAAGTGTACAGAGAAACAGCACTTATGCACATAAGTAGTAACAAAGTGACTGACTGCTATTTCATAAGGGCTCAATAAGTGGCATAGCACACAGATGCAAGGGGTCATTCATATAGGTGAGAATGGGAGGGGCAAGGGCAGTACTGGCACTTATCCATGTAACATACACAATACAACAAGTTCTATTCCCTCTTGCTGCATTTAGGTACCTGTAGTTACAGAAGTACATAAGTACATAAATATTGCCATACTGGGACAGACCAAAGGTCCATCAAGCCCAGCATCCTGTTTCCAACAGTGGCCAATCCAGGTCACAAATACCTGGCAAGATCCCAAAAAAGTACAAAACATTTTATACTGCTTATCCCCAGAAATAGTGGATTCCCCCCTCCCTCAGTCCAATTTAATAATGTTCTATGGACTTTTCCTTTAGGAAGCAGTCCAAACCTTTTTTAAACTCTGCTAAACTAACCACCTTTACCACATTCTCTGGCAACGAATTCCAGAGTTTAATTACACGTTGAGTGAAGAAACATTTTCTCCAATTCGTTTTAAATTTACTACTTTGTAGCTTCATTGCATGCCCCCTAGTCCTAGTATTTTTGGAAAGCGTAAAAAGACGCTTCACGTCTACCCGTTCAACTCCACTCATTATTTTATAGACCTCTATCATATCTCCCCTCAGCCACCTTTTTTCCAAGCTGAAGAGCCCTAGCCACTTTAGCCTTTCCTCATAGATTATGCTCTAGGCACATGGCATCAGGGTGCCTACCTGGTTCTGGTGCTACTGCAGCCTGTGTCACTGACTGCAAAGTCTGTTCCAGGCCCTGGCACTGCCTGGCCAGCTCTCTTGCTTCAGTGATACTTCCCTGCTGTGCTGTTATTGCAGAACTTTCTGCGTTGTTTCTCACTAAAATTACAAAGCATGCATCAAATCTGCATTACCACCGGTTAGTGCATGTGCCTGGCGGTAATTCTGAGTTTGGTGTGTACCAAAAACCTGCAGAAGAAAATAATTTTCTATTTTCTACCACGGGGCTTTTGGCGTGCACTGGACGATTACCATGTGAGTAATGCGTGAGCCCTTACCGCTAATCAATGGGTGGCATTAAGGGCTCAGGCTGTAAATAGATGCATGCTGCTTTTAATTTGCCTCATATCCATTTCCCAGCCCCCCTCTCCAAATAGCTTTTTTCGAGATGCAGTGGAGAAATGGTCCAGCGCATGTCCAATACATGCACCCACACTACCACAGACCACTTTTTGGCATGCCTTTGTAAAAGGGCCCCCAAGCGAAGAGTGGCATTATTATTTACTTATTTTATTTAAAAAATTTATTACCTGCACAATCCAAAAGAACTTGGCAGCAAACAAATCAACATACATAATACAAGATAAAAGTACATCATATTATAACACAACAAAAAACGTACATACATAAAATATACTCACTAGATTGTAAATGCTCTGTCTCAAAGATATCTCACTTAAAAATCCTACTTGGGGTGCACGCCCAATTTACATGTGCAATTTAATTGAATAATAAGCTAATTAGCACCGGTAATTGACTTTTTAACAAGAAATTATTGGCACTAATTAGAATTAATTAAAATGTATATATGTAAATTTAGGCATGGGACCCATGTCTAAATTTTATGCATGAGTCAAAAAAGGAAGCACAGACATGGGAGGGTCATGGGAGGACTGGGGGTGTTCCTTTCAGTTACATGCATAATTATAGAATAAGGTGGGATCTGCATCTAATTTAGGCATGAGCATTTGCACCACGTTTCCATTGGAGTAAGTGGCTGTGCTTCAATATAGTCAGGGTTCCTTGGCATAAACACTATTCTGAACATTATTTTGTTGGGTGCTGATTTTTTAGGCACCATATATAGAATTTAGTCCAATATGTATGCATTTCCTTTTTCTTGAAGTAAAACTCCATTATCCACCTTACAGTAACATCTACTAAGGAAACAGAAACACTTTCAGCTTTTCCTGGGAAACTAAAAACTAATAAATTCCTTTCCTGTCTAATGCCAGAAATTATCATGCTTCACAAAGAGGTCACCACAATTGAAAGTATATGACATCCCCAGCACACCTTACCCACCTCTCTAAAAATGGGAATCTGAATCAACTCTTGCTGACCACTATGAAGAGAATTAATTGGTTCATACTTTATAAACTTTGATTTCAAATATCTTGGAGCATCACATCTAGCAATCTTAAAAAACAAACAAAGGATCTTCAATTGGATCCTCATCTTTACTGTTAATCACTGCAATATGCGTAGCGATGAGAGAGATGGAATTTGGAATATCTAAATGCTGAAATGGCTGCTATATTTTGAACTACTTGGAGCGTATTCAACAGCCTCTCAGGTTGATCCACACAAAGACTATTGTAATAGTCTAATCGAGAAATTATTGTAGTATGATGAATTGTGTTGAATAATTACAGATCAAAGATTCCAATTTGAAAGTTTGTCTCTAGCTACCTAAGGAATAAGAATCCCCAAATCCCTAATCACCTGAGAAGGGAAAACATTATCCATCTCAACCTTCAGTGAAATAAGCATGGAATTCTTAACTGCATTCTCCTGGATTAAGAAATTCAGTCTTCCTATGATTTAAAATAAAATTGCTCTCAAAAGCCATACATTAACCAGAGTTAAAGCCTTTGAAAGCTTTGAAATCTGAGCAGATGAATCCAGTGGGTTTGTTTTTGTGGGGACAATTATCTAACATAAAACTCCTGCGATGCAGTTGTCTTAAAAGTTTTCCCAATAGCTGTAGATAAATATTAAAATGCAGTGGCAAAAGGAATAATGTGGGTATCTCCATAGGCAATTTGGATAGAGGTATACAGAGAACCTCAGACATTCACTGTTAGCTCCCAGTGAAACAAGAAAGAACACAGTCAATTGGATACCAAAACCCCTAAAGTCCAGGGACTCATACCTCTTCAAAAGAATACCATAATCAACCAAATCAACTGCTGAGCTGAGATCCAATATTTTCAGCAAAGCCTGGTCCCCTTTATTTACTGAATTCAAGATGGCTTGATCACATTAAAAAAGTTTCCTTCCTTATACCTGTAATAGTCTCTTCCTCTGGCATCAGCAAAGCAGTAGCATAACATGAGTCCCCAGCACTTGGGAATGATTCAATGACTGTACCCCCCCTCTCATCTCATCTCATCCTATTCTGTTTCCTGTTTTGTATACTGCCAACTCTCCCAAAAGGATTCAAAGCAGTTAACAAAAAGATATTACCTTCTTAATTAAAAGAGGTACCTATTGACAAATATAACAAATCTTAATATAGTACAAAACAGGTCATCTAAAAATCCTTAGCAGTCAATAAAATTCGTTTAACTAATAATCATTGATTAAATAACAATGTCTCCACTGCTTTTCTAAAGCATAAATAAGAAGGTAAAACCTTAATCTCCCATGGAAATTCATTCTGGATTCTGGCAGCTTGAAATAGAAAAGAGTGTTCTTAAATGAATCGAAAGCGGATGGATTTAAGAGAAGCATAACTTAACTGTAAGGTATGAAAAAAGTAGTATGACCACTAATGCTCCTACTTGATAATTGCTCCATAGTGAAGTCAGCTCCTTTCCTTCTCTTATATGTGTTTTCTGATATTGCTGCAGGATTGTCACCAAGGAACTATTCCTCTCCTTTTGAACAATATACAGGGAAAGCACTTGGGGTAGTGATTTCATCAGCATTAGAGGTTAGACTGTGCATATGACAGATGCTCATCTGTCACATGTATTCTATCCAGTGAATGCGGCAGCTAGCAGTCTTCATCTACCCTATACCTAAGGCCTAAGGACATGGTTATCCATGTGGGCTACTGATAAGATGTGCTATTTTACCACTAATTTGTGTTATTTTAGTACAAGTTATATTTTTCATGTAAGCTGCCTAGAATCACAGATAGTGTAGGACAGTGATGGGCAACCTTTTGAGCTTGGTGTGTCAAAATTTGCCAAAAAACAGAGCATAACTCGGGTGGTGTGTCACTTTGAGAAAAATCACTGCTACTAGGACTGCCCCCCGGGCCACCCCCTACTCGAGATCGCTGCCCACCCGAGGTCGCCGGGGCCCCCCTCCACCCGCTACCGGGCCCGGAACTAACCTTAAAGCCTCCTTTCACGTCGCAGCAAGCAGCAGCAGGGTAGACCTCTCCTCCTTCCTTCTGTGCTCCGCCCTCGCGGGCGTTACATCAGGCGAGGGCGGGACACGGAAGGAAGGAGTGGCCTGCCCTGCTGCTGCGATGTAAAAGGAAGCTTTAAGGTTAGTTTCCAGGAGCGAGGAGGGAGGGCGGACCACACTGCGGTGGCGCCGCGTGTCATCGAAAATGGCTATGCATGTCAGTGCTGACACGCGTGTCATAGGTTCGCCATCAGGGGTGTAGGATATAAATTATTTAAATAAATAAATAAATAAACTTTATTCAGTGAGTTCTAGTTATTAATAAGTGTGGTTAAACAAATCTTAACAATAGCCCACACTGATAATTTCCCTACCTATTTGAAGAGATTTTTATAGCACTTATGTTAAGCCTATTTTATAAAGACAAGTAGGTGCCTTCTGAGAGTAAGTTGTGTGGTTATCAACTTGGGCTGCCTTTAAGATGTGTTATTTTATCACCAACTCGTGCTATGTTAGCATAGGTCCCATTTTATATAATGACACCTTGTTACTAATAATTGAGCTTAACAGTGAAATAATGTCTTAATAGTAGCCCACATTGATAACTTCTTCGCTAAATGCTTTCTGCAAAACTGTGATCCTCAACACTGCCTCTATACCAATGATTTTTAAGGGATTCCCTTTCTGCATTGGGAGCTGCTGCTGCTGCTGGAACTGATCCTGAGGCTGAAAAAGAAAGCAAAAAGCCAGGGGCATCAAACATATATAAATGGCATAAATAAATAAATAAATAAATAAATAAATAAATAAATAAATATTCTCTATTGCCTGCCTTTTCCACTGACGGTATCACTTTCTGCTTCTTGTTGCTGCTCTCCATTTATCACACTACCAACAGACTTATTCAAACCCTCCTCATTTCCAAAACTCCCAATCTCTTCTAATTTAGGAAATCACTTATACAATGATTCATCCTATTTAGGGGGGGGTATTCTTGATCCACTTCAATCTGGCTTTCACCCTTTTCATTCAACTGAAACAGCGCTTGCTAAAGTCTCCAATGATCTGTTCCTGGCCAGATCCAAAGGTCTCTATTCTATCCTCATCCTTCTCGATCTGCTGCTTTTGACACTGTTGATCACAGCCTACTCCTTGATACACTGTCCTCACTTGGATTTCAGGGCTCTGTTCTTTTCTGGTTTTCTTCTTATTTCTCCCATCGTACTTGTATACTCTGGTGGATCCTCCTCCACTTCTATCCCACTGTCAGTTGGTGTACCTCAGGGAGCTGTCCTGGGACCTCTTCTTTTCTCCATCTATACTTCTTTCCTTGGTGCTCTGATCTCATCCCATGGTTTTCAGTATCATCTTTACGCTGATGACTCCCAGATCTATCTCTCCACACCAGAAATCTCAGCAGGAATCCAGGCCAAAGTATCAGCCTGCCTGTCTGACATTGCTGCCTGGATGTCTCACTGCCATCTGAAACTAAACATAACTAAGACTGAGCTTCTTCTCTTTCCCCCTAAACCAACCTCTCCTCTTCCCCCATTCTCTATTTCTATAGATAACACTCTCATCCTCCCTGTCTCATCAGCTTGTAACATTGGGGTCATCTTCGACTCCTCTCTCTCCTTCTCTGCACATATTCAGCAGACTGCTAAAACCTGTTCTTTCTTTCTCTATAATATCACCAAAATTCGCCCTTTCCTTTCTGAGCACACTACCAGAACCCCTATCCACACTCTTATCACCTCTCATTTAGACTATTGCAACTTGCTTCTCATAGGTTTCCCACTTAGCCATCTCTCTCCTTTTCAATCTGTTCAAAATTCTGCTGCACGACTAATATTCTACCAGTGTCGCTATGCTCATATTAGCCCTCTCCTCAAGTCACTTCACTGACTCCCTATCAATTTCCGCATACAATTCAAACTCCTTTTATTGACTTATAAGTGCATTCACTCTGCAGCTCCTCAGTACCTCACCACTCTCATTTCTCCCTGCACTCTTCCCTGGGAATTCCGTTCACTGGGTAAATCTCTCTTATGTGCATCCTTCTCCTCCACTGCTAACTCCAGACTCCGTTTCTTTTATCTTGCTGCACCATATGCCTGGAATAGACTTCCTCAGCCGGTACGTCAAGCTCCATCTCTGACTGTCTTTAAATCTAGGCTAAAAGCCCACCTTTTTGATGCTGCTTTTAACTCCTAACCATTACTCACTTGTTCAGTACCCTTATTTTATCATCCCCACCTTAGTAATTCCCTTATCACTTATTTGTCCTGTTTGTTTGTCCTAATTAGATTTTAAGCTCTGTGGGAGGAGCCAGCATTTGTAGTGCACTGGTCCACCTGATATGCCAGGACACCAACCGGGCTCCCTTACCTTGTGTGCTGAGCCCTCCAAAACCCACTACCCACAACAGTACAACACTACCACAGCCCTTATGGGTGAAGGGGGGGGGCACTTACATGTGGGTACAGTGGGTTTGTGGTGGGTTTTGAAGGGCTCACATTTACCACCACAAGTGTAACAGGTGGGGGGGGGGGGGATGGGTCTGGGTCCGCCTGCCTAATGTGCACTGCACCCACTAAAACTGCTCCAGGGACCTGCATACTGCTGCGATGTACCTGAGTATGACATTTGAGGCTGGCATAGAGGCTGGCACAAAATATTTTTAAAGTTCTTTTTTGAGGGTGGGAGGGGGGTTAGTGACCACTGGGGGAGTAACGGGAGGTCATCCCCAATTCCCTCCGGTGGTCATCTGGTCAGTTTGGGCACCTTTTTGTGCCTTGGTCGTAAGAAAAACTGGACCAGGTAAAGACGTCCAAATGCTGGACAGGGACGCCCTTTTTTTTCCATTATGGGTCGAGGATGCCCATGTGTTAGGCACGCCCAAGTCCTGCCTTCGCTAAGCCTCCGACACACCCCCTTGAACTTTGGTCATCCCCAAGATGGAAAGCAGTTGGGGATGCCCAAAATCGGCTTTCAATTATGCCGATTTGGGTGACCCTGTGAGAAGGACGCCCGTCTTACGATTTGTGTCGAAAGATAGGTGTCCTTCTCTTTCGAAAATAAGCCTGTATGTGTTTTAGCCTCTGTGGCAAGTTTCTCTTCATATTCTCTTTTAGCCTTCTTTATTAATGCTTTGCATCTGACTTGCCAGTGCTTATTTTGCTTTTATATTCTTCATTTGGGTCCTTTTTCCATTCTTTGAAAGACAATCTTTTGGCTGTAATGGCCTTCTTTACTTCACCTTTTAACCATGCCGGCTGATGTTTTCTCTTCGTTCCGCCTTTGCAAATATGTGGAATGCATCTGGACTGGGCTTCCAAGATGATATTTTTAAATAACATCCACGACTGAATTAGAGGGGCATAATTGAACGAAAACGTCTATATCCATGGGCGTTTATCTCCGAGAACGGGTCCGTGAAGGGGCGGACCAAACCGTATTTTCGAAAAAAATAGACATCCATGTTTTATTCGACAATTTGTGAGCTGGGCGTTTTTGTTTTTCAGCGATAATGGAAAATGAAAGCGCCCAGCTCAAAAACGAATAAATCCAAGGCATTTGTTCGTGGGAGGGGCCAGGATTCGTAGAGCACTGGTCCCCCTCACATGCCAGGAAACCAACCGGGCACCCTAGGGGGCACTTTTACAAAAAAAAAAAAAAAAGGTAAAAGAGCTCCCAGGTGCATAGCACCCTTCCCTTGTGTTTTGAGCCCCCCAAATCCCCCTCAAAACCCACTGCCCACAAGTCTACACCATTACTATAGCCCTGAGGGGTGAAGGGGGGCACCTACATGTGGATACAGTGGGTTTGGGGGGGTTGGACGACTAAGCATTAAGCAGCACAATTGTAACAGGTAGGGGGGGATGGGCCTGGGTCCACCTGCCTGAAGTCCACTGCACCCCCTAACAACTGCTCCAGTGACCTGCATACTGCTGCCAGGGAGGTGGGTATGACATTTGAGGGTGAAAATAAAAAGTTGTGAAACATCATTTTTTGTGGTGGGAGGGGATTAGTGACCACTGGGGGAGTCAGGGGAGGTCATCCCCGATTCCCTCTGGTGGTAATCTGGTCATTTAGGGCACTTTTGGGGGCCTTATTCGTGAAAAAACAGGGTCCAGGAAAAGTGCCCTAAATTCTAGCTACAAACGCATACTTTTTTCCATTATCGGCGAAAGGCGCCTATCTCTCCTCGGCCGATAACCACGCCCCAGTTCCACCTTCGCCACGCCTCTGACATGCCCCCGTCAACTTTGTATGCTTCCGCGATGGAGTGCAGTTGAAATCGTCCAAAATCGGCTTTCCATTATACCGATTTATTCGTTTTTGTGAGATAAACGTCTATCTCATGATTTGAGTCGAAATCTAGGCGTTTTTCTCTTTCAATTATAAGGTGGTTAGTGTCCTAACCTTTGCAGCCAATCCTTTTAGTTTCTTTTTAACCATTTTCCTCATTTTATTATAGTTGCCCTTTCAAAAATTAAATGCAGCTACAATAGATTTCTTTTGCGGGTTCATCCCAGATAGTAGTTCAAATGTGATCATGTTATGATCACTGTTTCCCAGGGGTCCCAACATCACCACCTCCTGCATTATGCCCTGCATGCCACCAAGGACCATATCCCAAATGTCTCCCCCTCTCAGTGGTGTGCTGGAGCCGGCTCGCTTGTTAACTTTGCTCGGCTCTTGCGAGCCGGTTGTTGAGACCCGCGAGCCGGCTCTCCTCCCTCCCTCTTCCCTCACATCACTGACCTGACGAATTCTTTGGGGCAGGCAGTCTTGCCTGCCCGCTGCAAGTGATGACTCTCTCCCGCTGGCGCTGCAGGTTTGCGCTTTAAAAATGGCCGCCGAGACTTCCAGAGGCAGCCTCGCGAGACTTCGCCATTGTAAGTCTCGGTGGCCATTTTGAAGCGCGAACCGGCAGCGCCAGCGGGGGACTGAGTCAGTGCTTACAGCGGGCAGGCAAGACTGCCTGCCCCGAAGAATTAAAGGAGTCAGATCGGTGACGGGAGGGAGGAGAATTCTATTAACAACTCGGGAGGGGTTGGCAGGGGAGGGAACTAGGGAGTCGCTGGGCATGGGTGGATCATGGAGGGGAGAGAAGGGTTGTCGCTGGGCATGGGTGGATCATGGAGGGGAGAGAAGGGTCATCGCTGTGTATAGGTGGATGGAGGGCAGGGGAGAGGAGGGTCACTGCTGGATTGGGTGGATGGAGAGCAGGGGAAAGGAGGGTTACTGGGTATGGGTGCATGCAGGGCAGGGGAGAGAAGGGTCGCTAGGTATATAGGTGCATATAGGGCAGGGGAGAGGAGGGTCGCTGGACATGGGTGGATGGAGGACAGGGGAGAGGAGGGTCGCTGGACATGGGTGGATGGAGGGCAGGGGAGAGGAGGGGAGAGAGAAGAAATGCTGGACATGGATGGAGGGGAGGGAAGAGTGAGGAAGGAGATGAGATGAGGGAAAAGGAAGAGAGGAGAAAAACTGCATATGGATGAAGAAAATAGGCAGAAGTTGAGGACCAGAAATGAAGAAGAAAGGAAAGAAATAAATGGAAAGGAAGCCCTGGAAATGGAGTTCAGAGGACAGATAGCAGCAGAATCGGATACTGGGCCAGCATGATCAGAAAAACAGTCACCAGACAACAAAGGTAGAAAAAAAATCATTTTATTTTCATTATAGTGTTTGGAATATGTTCACTTTGAGAATCGGGTGTTCAACATTAAAAGTTTATATTTATTTATTTATTTATTTATGGCATTTTATCCCACATTAAACATGAATTAGATTGGAACCTGGGATCATTTAATTTTTTTTTCCTGGAGAGAGTAATGCATTGCCGCCGCCGCCCCCCCCCCCCCCCGGCTATAGCCAGCTCTGCAATTTTGGGGCGGCGCAGAGGTGGACGGGGGGGGGGGGGGGCGCAAGGGTGGACATGGGGGGGGCGCAGAGGTGGACCGGGGAGAGAGCCTGTTGTTAAAAATTTACCAGCACACCACTGCCCCCTCTCGTTGGTTCCTGGACCAGCTTCTCCAAGAAGCAGTTGTTTACATCTAGAAATTTTATCTCCCTGGTACTCCCTGATGTAACATTTATTCAGTCAATATTGGGGTAATTGAAATTGCCCATTATTATAGTGTTGCCCAATTTGCCAGCTCTTCTAATCCCTGTAAATGTTTCTTCATCTGTCTGTTCATTCTGTCCCTGCAGAAGGAAGTTCAACCCTATAAGAATACGCTTTCCCTTCACACATGGAATTTCTATTCATAATGATTCCACGCTGCTATCTGTTTCATGTGGAATAGTTGCACATGAAGCAATTCCCTCTTTAACATATAGTGAAACTCCCCCTCCAATTTGATCCTTTCTATCATTGCAATACAATTTGTAACCTGTTAACACAGTGTCCTATTGGTTGTCCTCATTCCACAAAGGCTCTGAGATGCCTTATAATTCTAGCATTTGTATACAGGCACTTCAGATTGTGTGTGTTTTTTTCCCCTTGGATCTACAAGCTGCTTAGAAGTTGAAAGAGATAATGTGCATCCTTTATCTTGCTTTCTCATTAAGCATACCTGGCTTACTTTCAGCATTGTTGAAACCTCTCTACTGGGATTCCCTAAATGTCCTGTTTTAATAGTATCCTTAGAGGATACGCCATACTAAACCATGTACTCCTGGATGACTGTCGGCTTCCCCCCACCCCATTCTAGCTTAAAAGCTGCTCTATCTCCATTTTAAAAGTTAGCCACAAGAGCCTGGTCCCATCTCGGTTAAGGTGAGGCCCATCCTTTTGGAACAGTCTCCCCCTTTCTCAGAATGTCACCCAGTTCCTAACAAATCTAAATCCCTCATCCCTGCACCATCATCTCAACCACACATCCAGGCTTTGGAGCTCTGCCTGCCTTTTTGGTCCTGCACGTGGAACAGGGAACATTTTTGAAAATGCTACCCTGGAGGATCTGGACTTCAGCTTTCTACCTTAGAGCCTAAATTTGTCTTCCAGAACCTCCCTCTCACATTTCATTGGTACCCACATGTACCAATACAGCCAATTCCTCTCCAGCACTATCTAAGATCCTACCTAGGTGTTGCCCGGTGTGAAGGTGGCAGACCCTCATATGTCTCCCATCCAACGGGTCTGCTACCTTTGCACCAGGCAGGCAAATGACCAGGGGATCCTCACGTCCATCAGCCACCCAACTATCTATATACCTAATGATTGAATCACCAAACTACAACAACTTCCTCCTTAGATCATAAGCCCTCTAGGAACTGAGAACTATCTGCTCTACCTGAATGTAATTCATCTTGAGCTACTAAAAAAAAAGGTGTGAGCTAAATCTAAAGAAATAAATAAACTAGTATAGTATATCAAGTCCATTCTGGGGAACCCCATAGTGAGTCTGTTCATTAGATTATACAAGAGGCTTACTAGAAGTCACTAGCAAACCAATTGAAAAAAAAAAAACCTAATGGAATTAAAGCAAGTAACTCAAATGAAATAAAGAATTAGGTTGCTTGAAAACAAAAATGAAAAGACAACACAATGGCATTAGTTGTCCAAAGAAGAAAAAAGTCTCTGGAACAATAACTGAAGGATTATGGGCCTTCAGGAAGATGCCAAGGGAAACAACGCAGAACAATTTATTGCTAATAAATATCTATTTGAACTTGAAATTGATTTTAGCTCAGTAACAATAAAGCAAGTGCATAGGGTACTTGTAAGACAATACCTTGCTGGATCAATGCCTAGAATATTAAAATATTTGGCTGAACCTTGGGGAATGCAACAAAATAACAAGATCATCCAGCAAGAAAAATAATCTTAGAGTTTCTATTTGAATGTTGACTTGGAGATGCCAACAGATGAGGCTTCTAGAAGTTATGACACTGCTAAAAAATAGTATTCCAATATTGTTCCTTGAAGACCACCTTATTAAAAATGGAGTCCAAAATTAATTTTACCAGACCCAATTGAAGCAGTTTAAGGGGAGAAATTGCCATCTTGCTCAGGATGCTGGTCTAGGTGGCTAAAGCGGGTATTAGAACATTGTTGATATGTTACAAAGATAAACACAAGCAAGATGAAAAAAAACAGAAATGATTAAGGGTGGGTAGCCATAAAAATTTTCATTTCATGTTTTTTCCCATGTTGTTTATGAAAATTGTTGTTTTATTCCATTTTTCATGTGCATTTTGTCATTATGGGAGCAATGTCTTTAAGAGTGAAGAAGACACAAAGGGACCCTTGTACCAAAAATTGGCTAGTACAGTTGTCACTACGTGAGTTTTCTGCGTGCTGCGGCCACTTTTAGCGTGGTGGTAAAATGGACATATTGCCATATGTTTCTTTAATGGCCACATGCTAATTTCACAACTAGTGCATGGTCATTACCACAGGATCCCTTACTGACACCTATTTTGTAGGTGCTAAGGACTCCCATGCTAACCCTGTGGTAATCTGCCCGCACTACCTGATTAGCACAGGGTATGCCTACTCTCCTCCCATAGTCACAGATCCTGCACTGAAAACTAAAAAATATTTTTCAGCAAGGGATTAGCATGAGCTAATGAGTACATTACCACGAGACGTCTCAGCGCATCCCACAGCAGTGCTTTTTGCCACATGGTAGGCACGTGCTAGTGTACCTACCGCAGCTTAGTAAAAGGACCCCAATCTTTGCAAAGAGTACACACTTTTATCAGTATATAAAAAAAACCCCAAATGCTTCATTTTTTTCTGTTTGTTTTCATTTGATAATGACATGCCATGACATAGAATATATTGTTGACTTTTCCAGTGTTGCTGAAAATGACAGCCCATCTCTAGAAATGATAATAGTTGCTTAGATATTGCTTCTGGTAAAGAGAGGCTTTGACATGAGGATATGGAGATTAGGGGTTTGCTTGACAGAAACATTTGTTTCACTTCACTTTGCTTTTGTTTTTCATTTCTGTAATTTGGGATGTAATTTTAATAAAGGATTTTTCACATATAAGCCTTGTTTTATGTGCATAAAAGATTACTTATTAAATTACTCTATAAGTTTCATATGTAAAAGTACATGCAGCAGCAAGAAAGCATGCATTTTTATGTGACCTGCATGCAGGTATGTTCAGGACATAGTTAGGCCAGAGCATGGGAGTCACCGTGATGTATGAATATACCGGCTGTTATTGAAAGTGAGTTAACTGGCCGGTGAACTAATAACCAGTGGCTATCTGATCAATTTCAGCGGCATTTACTGGTTATCTTCACTGAAAATGACCAGTTAGTGCCAAAGTACAAGACGGCTATGTTGGGGGTGTTTTGGGGGCAGAGTTCAGTTAGATCCCGATATTCAGAGCTAACCAGCCAGTGTTAGCACATAAGACAGCGTAAAGAGCTATCTTATTTTTATGCGTTAACAAATGGATGATTAGCTCTGAGTATCAAGTTAACCAAGCATGCACTAACCAGATTAAAAAAAAAAAAAAAAAAGGGATATTCAATGCCAGCGACCAGATTGTCCTTGATTTCATTTATCAGATACAAATTATTTATTTATTTACTTCTAATTTACGTGATATTCTTATGCACCTTAATTGTAACAATACTCTAAACTTCTCATTCCGTTAATATTGATTGCCATTGCGACATAATGTAAGCCACATTGAGCCTGCAAATAGGTGGGAAAATGTGGGATACAAATGCAGCAAATAAATAAATAAGTAAATATGGCCTGGCGTTGAATATCTGGGTTCAACGGTGTCAGTGGATATTAACAGAACTGCCCACTGCCAGATGAATATCGGGGGGGGGGGGGGGGGATAGTTTATAAAAATAGGCACCTAGCTGCACAATTCATCCATGTGTATGTATGCCTTCTCCCAAGGCATCTATGCATCTTTATAAAATAGCATGACTATAAGCACCTATTTGGACTTCCAACCTAGGTGACCTGTTATAAAATTACCATTTTCATGTCATTGAGTGCAGGCTATTTCAGAACATTTTGTTTTAATTTCTTATATATCGCCTGCAAGCCTGAAAGCTATCAGAGCCATGCACATTCAGGTGCAATAGGTATTTACTATCCCTGGAGGGCTTACAATCTTAGTGGTACCTGAGGTAATGGAAGATTTAGAGATTTGCCCAAGATATATATTATCTGCTAACACATTTGCTTATTTCCGATCTGACGAAGAAGGGCAACCTTTGAAAGCTAATCAAGAAATGTATTAAGTTATGTCCAATAAAAAAGGTATCATCTTATTTTCTTTTCCATGTTTTATTTTGTTTGATTTCTATTGATAACCTTAAGAGTGGACTAACACGGCTACCACACCTCTCTACCCAAGATCACAAGAAGCAGAAGTGGGATTTGACCCAGGCTCTCTTGATTCTTAGTCCTCTAAGCATTAGGTTACTCCTGCACACCAAGTGGCAATTCTCTAGATATAGGTGTCATTCACATGTGCAAAATCAACATCAGGCCACTGAAAAGCTAAGAATGTGATCAGTGGCTCTTTGAGCAGGGACTGTCTCTCTTTGTTAAATTGTACAGCGCTACGTAACCCTAGTAGCGCTCTAGAAATGTTAAGTAGTAGTAGTAGTATCTAAATGTGCAACTTGATATGTACTGTATATGTATGCACCTTGAAAGGAGGCATATTTGGGGCAAAGAATGGGCATGCACTGGGCAGGATCAGCAACCAAGCGTGCAGGACATATTCTATAAATATCATGTGTATCGTTGTCACATAAAAGATGTGCTGATATGTACACCTTCTATAAATAGCAGCTAAATAGCAGAGAAGATGTTGGAATGTTGTTTGGTGTGTTGTGCTACTAGATGGCATATCAGTGCATAGTCAGGCCTCAGTCTTCCTCTAACTAGCTACCTCTTTGCCCTCACCTAGCCCTCTGCAATCCCATTATTTCCCAATCTGCTCTATTTTGCCCCTTTCTACCAAACACCCTCTCTAGGTCTCTAAAATGCACCCCTCTCCCTTCCTCAGCTCCCCTCTTAGCCTCTCCATCCTTTCTTTCTGTATAATAGAAAATGTGTGTATTGTTAATTTGGGTGTGTCCATCTACCACTGTCAGTCTGTGTGTGTGTTAATGACTTTGTGTGTTTAACCCTGTGTGTGTCTGTGTCAGTGTGTAGTACTGCCATAGATGGTACTGTATGGAGCTGCTTGGGTCAGGGTCAGTGGCTTTTCTCATCACCTCAGTACTGTATGCCAACGGAACTGCAATGCTGAATGAGGACATGAAGAAAAAATGTTGAGATCTGCATAGCCATGCATGGAAGAAGCTGGCTTCTCGACATTACTTGGGCTCTGTCAGCAACATATTTCTCACCTCCATAGAAAGGGAAGTGCTGGACACCTGTGGCTAAAACCACATCTCTGGGGGTCAGTCGGTGAAACACAGCACAAAGAAGATTAAGCAAGAGAGTATCTGTTGTATCGTTCACTGAGTATCAGAGAGCTAGTCAAATGCACCTTCCAATGACTGGCACACACAAGGGCTGCCCTACTGTGACAGAGTGCTGGGCTTTGGGCCATCTGTATCTAGGATAGTTGAGGGCCATATCATTTCTCTCTAAATGGTATGTGGCATACATGCATTAAACGAAGCTCCCACATGCTAAGAATATTGCTTGTGGTATCCTTGCACACTGCCTCTCCCTGGAGCTGAATTTAAAGAGTGAAGAGGGTATGGTTAATCAATAGCGTGGTACCATGGCATGGGACAAGGCCACAGGTTTTGATTTCTACAACACATAAGGTGGCTAGCTCTGTCCTGCAGCAAGGATTTGTTGACTTACACATGATCAGGGCCGCAAGGATATTTCAAGAGTGTCAGGTCTATGTCCTGTACTTGGATGTAGCATGTCAGGCTATACTTGTACTTGAAAGTCTTCTGAGGGATGCCATGTGTACCCTTATCCAGTGTTACATGTTGTTGTTTATGGGATATACCACAAAAGCTATGTTAGGAACTCCCCTTACGTAGTGTGTAATTGGGTCCAACATTGATGTTCACTTTTTATGCAGTGGTGCTGGAAAAAAAAAAACCACATCACAGGGCATATGTGTAATATGCAAAGTTGTTCATCCCATGGGCTGTTAGGGAGTAGACATACCAGACAGTATCTGATTCATTCATGAGGCCTACACTGTTTGCCTATGAGGCTAATTCTCAAGGCACTTAGCATTACAAAATTCCATAGTAACCTATGGAAGTTCCATAGGTTACTATGCTTTGAAGTGCTTTGAAAATATGCATCATACATCATGTAAATGGATGTTAGGAATGTTGTGGGGGGTGGACTGTTTCGTCTGCTCACTGTTATACATGCTATCAGTAGCTGAGGTTTATAATATTTGCATCTTTCTGCACAACCATGTAATGGTTTCTCACTCTGTCTTTGCCTATTAAATGTTTCCTTTTGTTACAGCTATATGTCCATAGGTGTGGATGGTTGAGGAGGTTAGCAAGTTCAGTGGAAGTTAGTGTAGTACCCAATTCACATGGCCTATACATTCACAAGATGGGATAGTAGGGGCTATTGTGAGTGCTGGGGAGACAATGGTGAAATGGTCAGGCCTTATATGGTCTATGTGGAGTGAATACACTGTATTGCTACGTCTTCACATATCTTAGTGTTATACGATATGGCTGCTGCTTTGACACATTATCTAACCAATTTGTCAGTATGCCAGTTGTAGTGGTTATTCACCACATGAGTCCACAATACTACCATCATAGAAAAATAATAGAGGTTAACCTCGTCACTCTCCCTATACACAGTGTCCTATATACAGTGTCATGTGAACCTAGGCGGAGCTGAGCTTCATAAAGGAGTAGCATATGGGACATGAGTAACCACTTTGTTGAGGACAGGCATACATATTAAGATTGCTTCATGTCCCATGGGTATCTCTCTGTCATTATTGTTTTGTTGTTGGGGCTTGTAAACCAATGTGAGTATATGTGAACATGACAGAGGGAATGGAAAAGCATATGCTAGCAATAAATACATATGGCAACTATAATTGCCATTTATAAATATAATTAGTTTTAACTTAAAATATACTTTTATTGAAAGGATGGGACAGGTCATGGGGGAGGGAGGTCACCACAGGGAGAGAAGGAGGACAAATATGAGGAGGCAGATGGACACCATGTGCCCTAGAATGTGCTCTATCCTCTCAGTGTGCTCAGTGCGCTCTTCTATGACCTTTAGCCTCTGATCCAGAGCCTTTTGCAGACAGACAATCTCCTATGCCAATTCAGCTAGTGCACCTTCTCCTACAACTCCTGGGGTCACAGACTGAGATGCCCCTCAGATGCCAAAGAGATGGTAGATTGGCTGCATGAGGGGAAGGAGGTGGGAGCTGCTGGAAGGCCTGGTCCTCATCACTGTCAGAGATGATTGCCATCATCTTCTTCCTGAGGTGGCACAGAGTGATGCCTAGAGCTAGGTGGCAAGGATGGAGGAGTGGTGGGAGCAGTGAGGAATGGTTGGGAGGGAGAGGGTGAAAGAGTGGAGGGAGCTGTGAAGGATGGCTGCGAGGGAGAGGTGGATGGGGAGAGGGACAAGTGAGGGATTTCTGGATGGAGAGCATAGAGGGTTTTGAGTGAGTGGAGAGGCCTCAGCTACAGCTGCTGCCTCTTATTCTTCTGGTTCCCACCTTTCTCACACTCATAGCTTATGATTGAGGGGTCAGGCACCTGTCTTCATCTTCTGGGGTTCTAGCAACTTGCTGTTGGGCTGTGGAAATTAGCCAGAAAGGCAGCTGTTAGTATTATGTTCCTGGCATGAAATACAATGAGAATGTCATTCCTTTTTAGGTTGCAGTACAGGTGGGATCTTGCCAGCATAGGAATGCTTGCATTTTAGGGACAGGGTAATAAGTGTTTGCTTTATTTTGAGGACTCACTGTATCCCCAGAGTACTCAGTACGCATGGATCAAGATAATGCTGGAGAGGCCTTAGGTAGGGAAGGGAGTGGGGTGTACAGCTGCAATGCAATAAGCTGCTGTGGAGCCCATCTAAAAGACATGGTGAGCTGTGTGATCAGAGTGGAGATGAGTTTTCAACTTGTTAGATGCACTGTTGGGCTTAGCATGTAATGTGGTTGGTCACTGAGGCCATAGCTCTCTCAGGATATTGTCAAACACACCTTCAGAGACAGATGTGCAGTGGGGACAGAAAGAATGTAGGATATGTGCCTTCTCGTTAACATCAGCAGTGCCCGTGTCCCTAGTATTGATGGGTGAACTGTGCTGATGGACTCTAGGGCTCTGAAGGTAAGTAGCAACATTGAGTATTGTGTTGTGCCAACTTTGTGTGTATGTGCTTTTAGCTGCCACAAACTGGATATGGGCTCTCACTGAGTCATATCACTTGCCAATGTAGTTGTAACAGTCGGTATTAGGACTGGGTCAGCTGTGCTGACAGCAGTCATGTGTGGATGATGCCTTCATTGTGGAAGCATATAAGATCTTAAAAACAAAAAAATAAGTACTTTGAATTCAATCCCTTGTGGATAGGAAGCCAATGCAATTTCTATACTAATGGTCTCACATGATCAAATCGTCCACCTCCCAAAATCAATTTTTGCAGCAACATTTTGTAATTGTTTAGCCAGCAGACCCAATAAATGAATATTACAATAATTGAAACATGAGAGAATTGATAATTGCTGCAGATGCAAATGAGTTTCTGGCACGCTTGTATCTGTTTCAAAATTTTTGCAAGAAATTTGTGTTGCCATAGTCAGGAACTTCACATTTTCCCTGCTCTGGTGATGCATGAAAAATTTATCTAAGTATACTTCTTGCTCACCTATGGCAGCAAAATCAAACAGGAGGTGCTTTGTCTGTGTCAGAGGCTGTCCCAAAGAAGGTCAAATCCTTAAGGGCTAATGCTCCAGTCCAGGGCTATAAATGTAAAGACTTGCCCTACCCCCAACCCATCCACCCTTAGAAACCCTGCCCTTTTCAAAAAGCACAAAGTCCTGTGTCCTGTTTCTCCTCAAAAACCAGTCCACTCAGAGCCCAGACGAACCTCTAAAGACATAATTCTAGTAGGAGGCAGGAGTGATCAGATCCTGCATCAGCATTTACCTCTTTAAAAAAGGCAGTGTTTGACCCCTAACAGTAGGAAAGAAGGGATGGTTAGAAGAAAAAGATTTATGCCATTATCCTAAACCACTGTAAGCGGCAAACAGTGTAAGGACATCATTACCCAGATTCAACAGTTTGACGTCAAGGAAAATGAACTTCTCATCCTGCCTCTGAAACGATCTGCATCCCTCATGTAAGAGAGAGTTCAACAAGAGGTCTATGTAACAAAGGATAACTTGTGGAAGGATAAAATTACATACATCACCACTTTAGGGATGTCCTGGCTTTGTGTGGAGCACTGAAAAGGGGAATATATAGACTGAAAACAACTACTTTGCCAGACAATATCTAAAATAGTGATCCAGTTTACCAGACCAGTTGAGGGAAACCGTTCTCCAGTCTTCATTTAGATGAGCACTTTTAAAAGGAAAGGATGAAGGATGTCCTGGGATCTGAAAATGTCAGAAGCACAGTACAATGGTTCAGGACCTAGAAGACAATTCTCTGCAATGATACTGAGGGCTTTCCTGCTGGCTCCCCTGCTGTTCCTTGGTCCTCTTTCTTTCTCTCTCTCTCTCTCTCTCATTTTGTTTCCTTTTACACACTCTCTCCACACCCTCCCTCTGCTTCTGCTACTGCAGTCAGAACATCAACAGTGTCCAAGTTAGTTAAAGAAGTCACCCTGTAAGGTGCCTGCCCTTTTAAACATGCTGCAATTCAAACTTATTCTGCCTTCTAGACAAGCAAGAAATTATTGTACTTAAATTGCTTCAATACATACCACACCACTTACTGTATATCATCTTATTATAGAGGTTGGGGGAAGGGGAGAGAGCTCATTATTCATTATTAGCATTTCCCACTGCTGTGTTTGCATGAGTGACTGTAATAACACTAAAGCGTAAAATACATTTTGTTTAAGGCTCTGAATACATTGACTATATGCTCAAATCAATTTCATCTAAATGAGGACTGTAATGTAGTATGAGCAAATAGCATGTTGGAAGCTTTCACTGACATTGCTTTTTAGTGTTAGCAAGTGGAAAGACACATTTCTGTTTTATATACTTATCCTTTCAACTAAATTGACCCACTATCCACACTATCCTCACAAATTAACAACCCTAAGTGGATAATACTACTAATACCAAATTGAGAAAAGAAGGGGAAAAGCCTCAGAGGTCCGTGGTAATACAACACCCTAGTGGACTGGTCCATGGGACGCTCTTTTAATGCTTAATTAAAGCTTACTCAGGGCTGTTCATACTGGACCTCAATCTATCATCGGCAAAAACTCTTTCATCAATGCTTATTCATTTCACATCTTTTATTTTACCAAATAATTATTTTTTAATGTTTCTTTTATATATAAAACCTCACATATCATGCAGCGCACTTATCTGTAACAACGGGGCCCGTTTCACCCTCCAGCTTTGTTAGGCATATAGTGCTGCAAAGTAAGGACAGATAATAAAATACCACAACACAATACATTTCCACTTATACTCTGATATCCTACATGGCTCTTTCCTCGCCCACCTTTAACTGACATCCACTATATATATATATATATATATATATATATATATATATATATATATATATATATATATATATATATATATATATATATATATACATATACAGTGGGGGAAATAAGTATTTGATCCCTTGCTGATTTTGTAAGTTTGCCCAC
The DNA here is from genome assembly GCF_901765095.1 of Microcaecilia unicolor. NCBI lineage: Eukaryota > Metazoa > Chordata > Amphibia > Gymnophiona > Siphonopidae > Microcaecilia > Microcaecilia unicolor. Next base: position 88,158,158 of record NC_044031.1, read on the forward strand.
TGACAAAGACATGAGCAGCCCATAATTGAAGGGTAGGTTATTGGTAACAGTGAGAGATAGCACATCACAAATTAAATCCGGAAAATCACATTGTGGAAAGTATATGAATTTATTTGCATTCTGCAGAGGGAAATAAGTATTTAATCCCTCTGGCAAACAAGACCTAATACTTGGTGGCAAAACCCTTGTTGGCAAGCACAGCGGTCAGACGTCTTCTGTAGTTGATGATGAGGTTTGCACACATGTCAGGAGGAATTTTGGTCCACTCCTCTTTGCAGATCATCTCTAAATCATTAAGAGTTCTGGGCTGTCGCTTGGCAACTCGCAGCTTCAGCTCCCTCCATAAGTTTTCAATGGGATTAAGGTCTGGTGACTGGCTAGGCCACTCCATGACATATAAGTACATAAGTAGTGCCATACTGGGAAAGACCAAAGGTCCATCTAGCCCAGCATCCTGTCACCGACAGTGGCCAATCCAGGTCAAGGGCACCTGGCACGCTCCCCAAACGTAAAAACATTCCAGACAAGTTATACCTAAAAATGCGGAATTTTTCCAAGTCCATTTAATAGCGGTCTATGGACTTGTCCTTTAGGAATCTATCTAACCCCTTTTTAAACTCCGTCAAGCTAACCGCCCGTACCACGTTCTCCGGCAACGAATTCCAGAGTCTAATTACACGTTGGGTGAAGAAAAATTTTCTCCGATTCGTTTTAAATTTACCACACTGTAGCTTCAACTCATGCCCTCTAGTCCTAGTATTTTTGGATAGCGTGAACAGTCGCTTCACATCCACCCGATCCATTCCACTCATTATTTTATACACTTCTATCATATCTCCCCTCAGCCGTCTCTTCTCCAAGCTGAAAAGCCCTAGCCTTCTCAGCCTCTCTTCATAGGAAAGTCGTCCCATCCCCACTATCATTTTCGTCACCCTTCGCTGTACCTTTTCCAATTCTACTATATCTTTTTTGAGATACGGAGACCAGTACTGAACACAATACTCCAGGTGCGGTCGCACCATGGAGCGATACAACGGCATTATAACATCCGCACACCTGGACTCCATACCCTTCCTAATAACACCCAACATTCTATTCGCTTTCCTAGCCGCAGCAGCACACTGAGCAGAAGGTTTCAGCGTATCATCGACGACGACACCCAGATCCCTTTCTTGATCCGTAACTCCTAACGCGGAACCTTGCAAGACGTAGCTATAATTCGGGTTCCTCTTACCCACATGCATCACTTTGCACTTGTCAACATTGAACTTCATCTGCCACTTGCACGCCCATTCTCCCAGTCTCGCAAGGTCCTCCTGTAATCGTTCACATTCCTCCTGCGACTTGACGACCCTGAATAATTTTGTGTCATCGGCGAATTTAATTACCTCACTAGTTATTCCCATCTCTAGGTCATTTATAAATACATTAAAAAGCAACGGACCCAGCACAGACCCCTGCGGGACCCCACTAACTACCCTCCTCCACTGAGAATACTGGCCACGCAATCCTACTCTCTGCTTCCTATCTTTCAACCAGTTCTTAATCCATAATAATACCCTACCTCCGATTCCATGACTCTGCAATTTCTTCAGGAGTCTTTCGTGCGGCACTTTGTCAAACGCCTTCTGAAAATCCAGATATACAATATCAACCGGCTCCCCATTGTCCACATGTTTGCTTACCCCCTCAAAAAAATGCATTAGATTGGTGAGGCAAGACTTCCCTTCACTAAATCCGTGCTGACTTTGTCTCATCAGTCCATGTTTTTGTATATGCTCTGCAATTTTATTCTTAATAATAGCCTCCACCATCTTGCCCGGCACCGACGTCAGACTCACCGGTCTATAATTTCCCGGATCTCCTCTGGAACCCTTCTTAAAAATCGGAGTAACATTGGCTACCCTCCAGTCTTCCGGTACTACACTCGATTTTAGGGACAGATTGCATATTTCTAACAGTAGCTCCGCAAGTTCATTTTTTAGTTCTATTAATACTCTGGGATGAATACCATCAGGTCCCGGTGATTTACTACTCTTCAGCTTGCTGAACTGACCCATTACATCCTCCAAGGTTACAGAGAATTTGTTTAGTTTCTCCGACTCCCCCGCTTCAAATATTCTTTCCGGCACCGGTGTCCCCCCCAAATCCTCCTCGGTGAAGACCGAAGCAAAGAATTCATTTAATTTCTCCGCTACGGCTTTGTCCTCCTTGATCGCCCCTTTAACACCATTTTCGTCCAGCGGCCCAACCGACTCTTTGGCCGGTTTCCTGCTTTTAATGTATCTAAAAAAATTTTTACTATGTATTTTTGCTTCCAACGCTAATTTCTTCTCAAAGTCCTTTTTTGCCCTCCTTATCTCCGCTTTGCATTTGGCTTGGCATTCCTTATGACCCTAATGGCTTGGCATTCCTTATGACCCTAATGTGCTTCTTCCTGAGCCACTCCTTTGTTGCCTTGGCTGTATGTTTTGGGTCATTGTCGTGCTGGAAGACCCAGCCACGACCCATTTTTAAGGCCCTGGCGGAGGGAAGGAGGTTGTCACTCAGAATTGTACAGTACATGGCCCCATCCATTCTCCCATTGATGCGGTGAAGTAGTCCTGTGCCCTTAGCAGAGAAACACCCCCAAAACATAACATTTCCACCTCCATGCTTGACAGTGGGGACGGTGTTCTTTGGGTCATAGGCAGCATTTCTCTTCCTCCAAACACGGCGAGTTGAGTTCATGCCAAAGAGCTCAATTTTTGTCTCATCTGACCACAGCACCTTCTCCCAATCACTCTCGGCATCATCCAGGTGTTCACTGGCAAACTTCAGACGGGCCGTCACATGTGCCTTCCGGAGCAGGGGGACCTTGCGGGCACTGCAGGATTGCAATCCGTTATGTCGTAATGTGTTACCAATGGTTTTCGTGGTGACAGTGGTCCCAGCTGCCTTGAGATCATTGACAAGTTCCCCCCTTGTAGTTGTAGGCTGATTTCTAACCTTCCTCATGATCAAGGATACCCCACGAGGTGAGATTTTGCGTGGAGCCCCAGATCTTTGTCGATTGACAGTCATTTTGTACTTCTTCCATTTTCTTACTATGGCACCAACAGTTGTCTCCTTCTCGCCCAGCGTCTTACTGATGGTTTTGTAGCCCATTCCAGCCTTGTGCAGGTGTATGATCTTGTCCCTGACATCCTTAGACAGCTCCTTGCTCTTGGCCATTTTGTAGAGGTTAGAGTCTGACTGATTCACTGAGTCTGTGGACAGGTGTCTTTCATACAGGTGACCATTGCCGATAGCTGTCTGTCATGCAGGTAACGAGTTGATTTGGAGCATCTACCTGGTCTGTAGGGGCCAGATCTCTTACTGGTTGGTGGGGGATCAAATACTTATTTCCCTCTGCAGAATGCAAATAAATTCATATACTTTCCACAATGTGATTTTCCGGATTTAATTTGTGATGTGCTATCTCTCACTGTTACCAATAACCTACCCTTCAATTATGGGCTGCTCATGTCTTTGTCAGTGGGCAAACTTACAAAATCAGCAAGGGATCAAATACTTATTTCCCCCACTGTATATATATATATATATATATATATATATATATATATTCTTGAACCAATCAATTATCATGTTGTGTTCTGCTTCTGGACAATCAGATCTAAACTTCTCTTTCTGACAACCACTATAGGGCTATCAGACAACTTAATGCCTTAGTTCACCGGCGCTTTTTTAAAAAACACTTGTCTAAGGAAGCACAAAAGGGCACAAACAAATTAAAGAACAATTAAAATATTGAAAAATTAAAGAAAATTAGCCCATTCCACTGCCACATTTAGTACCCTTGGAACTAGAGAATCAAGTCAGTGAATCCAACATTGTTCACTCCGTTTTATTTCATTTTTATTAGTTTTATTAGTTTTAAGTGTAACATCTATCCAAATGCATTACAAAGTACAAAGTAACTGCCATTCCATAAGAAGAAACATAAAACTACAATACTGGTAGAGATCATAAAATCGAATTAAATATACAACAGGTATACAAAAAATGGAAGAGGCATAAAAATAAATGATAATTTGGAGGGAAAAAATAAACAAAGGACAGAGGGGAAAATGAAGAAAGGGAAGAAAGGAGAAAAGGGGTTCATATGGTTGTGCTCAGATGACTACCTATCAGTATTTGATTCCAAATATTGCTGCAGGGTTAACCAAACTTTGTTATTAGACATCTGGAAATGACCAGTGTAAGCTGTACAATATTTATGAATTAGTATAACATTATTCCACCAAAAATGAATGTTGAGTTTTGAATTATTCTTCCAATTGGATAAAATATATTTGAGAGTTATTGCTACCAATGTGTCAAATAGTTTAGAATCATACCCATCCAAGAATGATCCAACTTTATTGAACCAAATATTATCTTTGCAGGGGTTAGAATTTCAGTAAAGTTGAATATGGTGAGATAATTTTCCATACTTTGGTCCAAAAACGATTAGTATCATAGCATTCAAAGAGTAAGTGGAGAAGAGTTCCCTTTTGTCCATTACATGACCAACAGGAATTATCCTTCAACAAACCAGCCACCTTCATTTTTTGAGGGGTCCATAAGACCCTATGATGGAGAAAAAAAAGCAATTGAAGGAAGGTTGAGGAAGCAATGGGTTTGCTTGTTTTAGCCCAAAAAGTATTCCATTGATGATCAGTAAATGAACATTGCAAGTCAGCTTCCCATATTGAACGCAGACCTATCTTTTCCTTTAAAGTGGATTGAATTAGAAATGAATAGAGTTGAGATGCCACATGCTCTTTTTGGTGAACTGGGATGATAAATTGATATATGGAAGGTTGGAGAGTACATAATGAACTGGGATAATGGTTGAACACCATAAAGTGCTGTAACTGGATCCACCGATAGTGTTGATTTGGATGCAATCCAAATTGTGTTTGTAGAATTGGGAATGATTTCAATTTATTATCAAGCAAGATTTGATCCAGGGACCAAATTCCTCTGTTCATCCATTCCTTCCAAAGTATTGGTTTCTTGTTTATTAAAATTGTCGGATTATTCCAGACCAGTGAATGGATATTGAGATCATACGAAGTACCCATAAACTTATCTAACTGCAAAAGACAATTAAAGGAGGAAGAAATAATAATGTTATTTCATAAGGAATCTAGTATACCAGAAGGTACATGTTGATCGAGACAAAATGGCTTCCAAAGTTCCCATTCAATTTGTAACCAAGTTGGAGTATATTCAGTAGCACTCAACAACCATCGTGTTGTTTGTTGTAAAATAAAAGATTTATGATAGGTAATAAAATCCAGGAAGGAGACCCCTGCATCGCCCTTCAGATGTTTGAGTGTGTTAAGCACTATTTTCGGAGTCTTGTTTGCCCATAAAAATTGGCTAAGAAATTTGTCCACCTGTTTATAAATATGCTTGTGAAATAGAACAGGGATCATGCTTAGAATAAAATTAATTTTAGGCACAATCATCATCTTAATAGTATCTAAACGACCCCACCAGGAGAGATGGAGTGGAGACCAAGATTTGAGGAGAGATTGTACCATATCAAGAATATATTTTGCATTAGTCTCAATGGTATCTTCAAAAAATGAATTTAACTGGATACCTAAATATCTTATACCTTTGGATAGCCAATTCAACCCAAAAGGGACTGCTATACTTGGAGTGGCATGAATATTAAGTGGTAAGATCTCAGTTTTCTGAATATTAATTTTGTAACCTGAGAAGGCAGAATAGATTTCCACGAGTTTAAAGAGATGGACAAGAGAGTCTTCAGGATTCTTTGGGAAAAGCATAACATTATCCGCATTGACAGATACCTTATTCTCTTGCAACCCGATTTTAACCCCAGTGATCAACGCTGTAGATCGAAGAGCTATTAAAAAAGGCTCTAAGGCAATATTAAATAGCATAGGGGATAATGGACATCCTTGCCTAGTTCCTCTCTGAAGTAGAACTGAATCAGAGAGTACATTATTTGCTATGATTCACGCTATGGGAGATTTATATAAGGCCTTAATTTTAAGCACAAAATCCTCAGGTACACCCATCCATTGAAAAACCTGGAAAAGATACCACCATTCAACTCTGTCAAACGCTTTTTCAGCATCAGTAGATAGAGCAATTATGGGGTTTGGATCCAACTTAGCATGAACAGAAACATGATGAAAAAGACGAGCATTATCAGTTATCAGTCGCTGGGGCATAAAACCAACCTGATTAGGATGGATGAGCTTAGAGATTACTTTGACTAGTGTATTCGCTAAAAGTTTTGCAAAAATTTTATAATCCAAATTTAGTAAAGATATGGGTCTAAAATTCGAGACCATTGAGGGGTCTTTATGTGCCTTTGGTAACACAGTAATTATGGCCTCACTAAATCTGCTACAGTTAGGTGAGCGACATTCTAAGGATTAAAAAAAAAAGCAATAAGTGAGGAAACAAGTCTGTAGAGAAGGTTTTATAGAACTCACAAGGCAGCCCATCTGGGCCTGGAGATTTGCCTACATTGAGTTGCTTTATGGCCTCTAGAAGTTCAGTAGCTTGGATAGGAGCTTTAAGAATATTAACATCCGTGTCAGAGAGAGAAGGTTTTCATAATGAATTAAAAATTGTTGTAGACCATCCGTATTGATAGGAGTTTCGGTTGAATATAACTTGGAATAAAAAGAATTGAAAGCCTTCAGTATATCTGTAGGATTTGTTAACACCTCTTTTTTGTTACCATAAATTAAGGGTATTTGAGCCTTTGTACGTTTTCTTTTTAAATAATTAGCCAAAAGACGACTGCTTTTTTTTTTCGTTTCTGTGAATTGGGTTTGTTTTTGAACAAAAATTTCATTATTTGCTTTCGTTGACCAAATTTTATTATAAGTAAATTTACGTTGAAGAATAGTATTAAGAAGAGTAGGATGTGGATTGTGTATATATTGTTGTTCCAATGCTTTTATTTCAGATTCTAAATCCAATAACTGTTGATTATTAGTTTTAGTAAGATAAGCAGAGAGTGAGATGAATTCGCCTCTAACTGATGCCTTGAACGCCTCCCAATTATTAATTGGGTTAGTATCATGTAGAATATTGATAGAAAAGTACTCAGAAATGAAATTACGAATTTTAATAAGAGCATTCTCATTGAGAAGAATGTGTGGGTTTAATCTCCAGAGTGGGTTCTTAATAGAAAATAAAGTATCAAATTGTACATGAATAGATATAGATGCATGATCGGTTAGAGAAATTACATCAATTTTTGTTTTTAAAATGGAATTTAAGAGCACATCTGAAATTAAAAAAAAATCTATACGTGTATAACTTTGATGAGGATTAGAGACGAAAGTAAAATCTCTCGCATCAGGATTGCGACTTCTCCATGGATCTATTAGATGGTATTGTTGAATTAGGGAACGTAGCATTATATGCGACTTTGAAGGATGATAGATGGATTTGGACTGCCTGTCAAGCCATGGATCCAAAGGGAGATTTTAAAGACTTGTCCCTGTCACTCCCTCATATCGAGGGTAATACACACTGTACCACTTAACATTCAAATTAATCAAAACTATGCTTAAATTGTCCAGAATGCATCACCAGTAGAGCTGTCATTTTCTGATTTAGCATACAAGAACGATACTCACTCAACCTAATGCTTAGCTTCCTTGTGGTTTTGCCTATGTACAATTTCTCACATGGTCATTGTAGATTATATACTACAAAATCAGAATGGCAATCTGTCCTATGCTTGAGCTGAAATTTCTTACCATTACAAGGATTTACAAATTCATAACATTTTCTCATAATGACACAAGCCTTATATGAGCCACAGTTTTCATCTCCCGCTTCCAATGGCGGCAACACCCCTTTACTAAAAGACAAATAAGCGGGGTTTAAGATCTCTTTTAAGATTTTTCCCTCTCCCTGCCGACTTTGTTGTTCAAATACTGGATGTGAATGCACTATATCCCAATTTTTTTGGATATTACCCACAACCTCCCCCCCACTAAAAACCTTTAAGACACAGGTTTCCACTTCTGTGTCTTTTTTCTTTTGAGGGCCATCCATTATTAGTAAATGGTCCCTGTGATTGTGCTTTGCTCTTTTAGAGGCCAATTTGACAACAGATTTGGGATAACCATGCTCACATAATGTTTTAGAAAAAGTTCTTGCCTGTTGTGTATAGACTTCTGTTTCAGTGCAAATACATTTAAATCTTAATAACAGGGAAAATGGTAAACTAGTTTTTAATTTTCATGGATGACAACTCTCATATCTTAACAATGTGTTGCGATCTATCTTTTTCTTATAAACTCTCATGAGAAATTTGTCATCAGTCTTCTTGATTTCTACATCTAAAAAATGAATCTGCTCCTTAGAGAATTCATATGTGAAAAGAATTGCCAAATTACTTCACAAAATGCTCCAAGGTTGGAAAGTCTCCCTTCCATCACAAGAAGAAGACATTGTCAATGAATCTCTTGCACATAAAAATTTTGTCACTGAAATGAATACCTTCAAGCCATTGCTTTTCAATGAAAAGGTTGGCTACTGTGAGAGCACATGTAGTACCCATTGCTACCCCTGAGGTTTGTAAATACAAATCATCATCAAACAGAAAATAATTTTCTTTTAATACTATGGTAGCTAAGGTTTTCAAAAAAGCAGTGGGTACCTCCATGGGTCATGGTCTTTCCTCCAAAGTTTCAATTATCACCCTTAAAGCCTCATCTAGAGGAATAGATGTTTATAAAGATCTAATATCTAAAGTAACCATTGTACACTCCTTGATATCCTGCAAATCTATTTGTTCCAAAAGTTGTAAAAAATGCTTTGTATCTTTCAAATAAGGGTTAGAACAAAACACATTTCTGTTTCAAAAAATAGTCCAAAAAAGAGAAGAATTGATACATAGGAAACAAGATGGTGGTCTGAAGGGAGCATTGTGAAGTCGCACTGGTCCTACCTTCACTCTCCTTGAACTTAGAAATAATGTTTTCTTTTTTTCTTATCCCTAAATGGAGAGGCAGACAACGCACTGGCCCCACTGCACCAGTTATGCTGATGGTGGGACCTATGAACCGCTTCGCTGTGTCAGGAGCAGCATCGGGACTCATATCTTCGCTGCTGGGGGGAGCGGGGAGAGGTGAGCCGCTTCCCCAGCTTGAAGCAGAAACAACGTTAAGCCCCAAATTTTAATTATAATCAAAAAATAGCTCAAACAAAACAAAACAAAAAAACCCACATATCTTATCAAAAGGGCTACTGGGTTTAAGGAAACTTCCACCTCCATGCATTCTCTATAATAACTGACAAAAAAACGCCAGCCTCATCCTGAAAAAGAGACGTCAGTTCAAATAGCAAACCAATCAATGTTTCTGTTAATTCATTAGGGGTAATGGTAGAAGAGAAGTAGACATGTCCCCTCCTCGCTTCATCCTTCCTATACAATATGAACTTTGGAGAGCTATATTAATATACCATTGAGATGGCTTATCCCACATTTTTTTCTATATCACTTATTTATTTTTCCAGATAATTGTGTTTTCTATGATACAGTTTTGCAATGTTTTCCTTTGCTGTTTATTCAATGTATGTGAAGAAGAATGCTAACTAGATTTATACATTTATGTTGTTTCTGATGAAGGCGTGAAACTGTTTGGCTTATAAGTGCTGCAAAGTTTCTTTGTCTATTATTATCCCTGTTTCTACTAAAGTTATACAGAACCTCATAATTTAGGATAATCTATTTGTATGTAAAAAGTTATGAAATACGACAATGCTGTAACGCCGAATCTAATCATGCACAATGTGCAGGGTAATAAAATGTGGCAGAAGAGGGGAAAGACCTCAGAAAGGTGACAGGCAGCAAGACTGCAGAAATTATTCCCAAATGAGTCACCGTACTTTCTTTAATCATTGGTCTTATCACCCACCTCCTCCCTATATGTGGAAATACTTTTTTCAAAAAGATTTTTATAGAAATAATGCTGTGTATAACAAACTTCAAAAGACAAAAACCACTTAGCTAATAGCAGCGTCTTGAGCAGGTATCCCCATCCAATGGACCTGTTTCACTGATGGGCTTCTTCAGGGGATAAGGACGCCAAGCTGAAAATCACTGCTCCGGTGGCTATCAGGCTGACAACTTGTGCATGGGTCGACTGTTTGTTTTTCAGTTTGTATATTGTCATGTGACAGGGTAGGTGGTGGATTATCTGTTTTTCACATTTTATTTTTTGTTGTAGGACTTAACGACTAGCCACCGGAACAGTGATTTTCAGCTTGGCGATCTTATCCCCTGAAGTAGCCCAGTTCACAATTTTTTCAAGGTCACTTAAGTGTTGGACATGTGACTCCCAACCTGGCACAGTTCAACATATGCTATTTGAATGTCCTATCATAACCCAATACTGGATTGCTGTTTGGTCCGTAATCATTCAGGGGGTCTTTTACTAAAGATTAGCTCAAGTTATCTGTAGCAGGGCTCATAGGAATAAAATGGGCCCTGCTGCAGATAATGCGAGCTAATCTTTAGTAAAAGACCCTTTCAAAGAGAGAAAAATTGCTTCTGAAGCAGCACTGCCAGGCAATGGATTGGATGAGAGGGTGTGATAAGTCTTAGTGAAGGACTTAATTAAATATTGTGATGAGAAATCTGAGAAAAGTAACTATTGTGGTGTTCAGCTTTTTAAAATTTGAAATAATAATTTAAAGCTAATAATCTATATTGTTCATTAATAGAAAAGATGAGCCACTCTGAGGTCCTTTTTCTCCTTTGTATCTTTTGATGTGTAAATTAAAGGCAAAGGTGTGTATATGTGTGTGTGTGTGTGTGTGTGTGTGTAGTGTTGACATTGTACCATTTCTAATATTTCCTTTCCTAATACATGGAAGCCATTTTAACAGAGCACAAAATATATGAGATGGATATGGTAGAGAAGAACAATAATTCTAGACAAAATCGGAGCTATGCCAAGCAGAATCGTGGTCTCTCATTTGTCCTCCCTGCAGGTGGTTGATTAGTTGCTGAAAGGTTTAATGGATATTCTATTCAGAGAAAAGTACACGTGGTAAATATATGTCTGATTTGCTCTAGCAGTCTTTTGTATCCATTTAGTTCATATTAAACAGCAGTTTAAAACAAATTACAGTAAAATACTATAGAAAAGTTTATAATCACACAGACATTCATACCATCCTACATATATTTAAGTCACACAAATTATGATCACTGATATACTGTACTATTAATTGAATATTAATATTACTTGCAAGGATATTTACGGCAGCCAGTGAATACAACAATAGACATCCAGTTCTAAACATTTGGGACTAAATTCTATATATGCCACCTAAAAAATTGTCACCAAAGAAAAAAAATGCTCAGCGCTATTCTACAAACAATGCTTAAAGTTAAGTGTGGTTTATAGAATAGCGCTTATGCATGGAACCACAACTTCATTTAGGTGTGGCCATTTACACCAATGGAAGCGAGGTGCAAATGCTCACACCTAGATTAATCCCGGTTCTGACCTTGTTGCACAATTACACGTGTAACTGAAAGGAACACCCCCCCCCCCGATCAGCCCATGACCCTCCCTTTTTTGACTTGCTTGCAATAATGCTTGTTAAAAAGTGAATTATTGGTGCTAATTAGCTCCTTATTCAATTAAACTGTCTGCACAAATTGGGCGTGTGCCCAATTTATATACACAATTTTTAACACTTTTTATAGAATTTGGGGGGTTGGAGGGTAATTTTAAGTCCATGCAGGGAGCTTGCTGTTCCATGGGTAGATTGTGCCTGCAGGTTTACAAACCAGGTTTTAAGGGAAAATGTCTTTCCATTTTAAAAATTATCCAAAAAGCAAGTGACACTGGGTTCTTACTCCCATACTGTGCTGGTGAAAATATGGAGGGTAAGTCTTCAAAAAGTAGCCATGATAATTTCAAAATGAAATCCTCAAGATTGCTTTGGCTAATATCCCAGTCCCACCCTCAATTCTACCACTTTTCCTTATAGAGAGATAGAATCAAGTTTCACTTGAAACATTTTTTTGGTTGTTTTAAACATGAAGTCATATCAAATGAAATCACAAACAGTCCAGGAAAGTGTAATTTACATTGTATAAATAGGACATGGAATTCAAATGTATCTGTTATTTATATTAAAAAAATAGATCTGCTTAATTTGTTTGCCCTGATACATAAACATCAAAGACAATTTTCAAAGGGCAAATTTCCATGGAGAGGAACTCCCATTTAATAACAAAGACTCTCTATGAAAATTGCTTCTCTTGAAGTCAAATAATTAGGCACTTCAGAACTGACAAGGGAGAACTTAAGGAAGATCTGGACTTTCTATATCACTTTGACATATAAAATTTGACTATTGTCGTCTGATCATTCGAACACATGAACCCATAACATCACTTTTCTTTTTTCTTTCACAGTACTATTAGATTGCATTTTATTATTCACTTGTATCAGTGGCTTTAGCAGGACTGATTTTTTGGGTGGGGCTTGAGATTAATGTGGGTACTGGGTAGGCAATGCAGATGCTGTCGCCAACTCCAGAGTTCTTTTCTCATTCACATGTACTGCTGCTACTGACTGGGGGTGGGTGGGACTGATTGCAAAGTGGAGGGGCCACAGCCCACCCAGGCTCACTTGTGTCCAATTATGCCCCTAACTTTCTCATTTGTTTGAGGTGTCATCTTCAGCCTGATTCTGGTATCTAAGTCTGTTTACTCCTTATGCTTAGTTGTTTATTTTGGATGACTGTTTCCCTCTATCCTATTTAGTGAAATGGAGTTCCTTTTCTGTTTTTCTATCATGCATGTGTTCTGTTCATTGGTATTGTGTGGTATAGCTAATATGAATGAACAATTCTGTTTTTTAAACCTGATGAAGCCTCTGCAAGCTAGACCAGAAATGTACATCACAGCTAGTCCTGGATCTTAGAACTTAAGAATATAACAGGCAGTTTCAGTAACTTCTTCCTTCAGCTGTTGTCTAAAAAGACAGCTAGCCAACTCACACAAGTCCTTTCATCTGAGTTTGCATCTACTCTCAGGACACACTAAGGATCCAGCACTGCTGGTGTCTCTCCTACACTATTCACTTCCAGAATGTCCTAGTTGTCTCTATACAAATTACACAATGGAGCCATAGTGGCATTCTCCTTTGGGGATGTATTGGTAAATAGATCATACCATGTTGCTACACTTCACAACATGCTCTCTGGAAGAAAATACTAATGGGGGAATTCTATATATGGTGCTGAACATTAGGCCCTGCTGCTACACCAAATTTTCAGCATGGAAAAGTGTTCCAATGGATGCAAGGCACCAAAACAGGGCAGAAACGGCAGATCCACATGAAAACAGACTTATGCAACAATCTATAGAATAGCATCTACATAGTAACATAGTAACATAGTAGATGACAGCAGAAAAAGACCCGCACGGTCCAACCAGTCTGCCCAACAAGACAAAACTCATATGTGTATACCTTACCTTGATTTGTACCTGTCTTTTTCAGGGCACAGACCGTATAAGTCTGCCCAGCACTATCCCCTCCTCCCAACCACCAGCCCCACCTCCCATCACTGGCTCTTGCACAGACCGTATAAGTCTGCCCAGCATCTGCAAGGGACGTGGCCATGGGAGGAGCATGGGTGGGCCAGGAGCATTCCCCTATAATGTGCACAGTATTATAGAGTAGTGCAGATCTATGTGTCTTGCACGCCAAGGTTTGTAGTTGGTTTCAGTTGGTGCAACTTCTCATGCTCGAAGTTGAATGTGGATCACAGTGCTATGCGCTATTCTATAAAGGGCACTGAGAATACCATTCAGTGCCAATTTTTTTTTTGCCAGTGAATTTTAATCACCATTTACTGAATTCAGCCTATATTTTTAGCAAAGGAAATGGAGAGTCCTTACATCTACTTTACTATTTTGGATATTTATTACATCGTACTATTATCCCAAAAGCTATGGCATATAAGTCACATCTATATTGATATTGTTGAAATCTATTCTCTGTTATTTTTGTGACATAGAGGGACATTTTTGAAAGGAACGTCTAAATCACAATTCGGACGTTTTACAAAGACGTCCAAATTCCAAACAGGGGAGAAGGCCAGTTTGAAAAAAGATGGATGGACGTCTATCTTTTGTGTTCGGAAACACTATGGGTGTCCTGTAATTTGGACATCCTTTTTTTGGTCCGTTTTCGAATAAAAGATGTCTAAATGCAAGCTGTCCAAAACAGAGGAGGAGTGGCTTAATGGTTAGTGCAGCGGGCTTTGATCCTGCGAACATGGGTTCAATTCCCATTGCTCCTCCTTGTGACTTTGGGCAAGTTAAATCCACAAGGGCATTTTTGGATATGACATCTAAGTCTGAATTTGGATGTCTTTTGTAAAACGTCCAAAATCAGAACAGGAAAGGTAATTTTCTACAAAAAAAGTCAATCTTTTTGAAAATGGTGTTTGGAAAAATGTTTTGTGATTTGGATGTTTTATTGTTTGGTCCATTTTCAAACAAATACATCCAAATGCAAAACGTACAAAATACACAAGAAAATCCACAATAAAGTGAAACCATTCACATGTTCTAAGTGTGTTAAAAACTTTGGTTGCAATGTAAATCTCAAAGTGCATCAGAAAGTCCACACGGGAGAGAAACCATTTATATGTCCTGAGTGTGGTAAAAGCTTTGGTTGGAAATAAAGTCTCACATGGCATCTGAGAATCCACACAGAGATGAACCATTTACATGCACTGAGCAGGTAAAAGCTTTAGTTGCATTGGGACAGGTAATTAGGGAATGTACACGCTTGCTATGAAGTATGGAAAAATAGCACTCTGGTATTTAGATATATGTAATGAAACCTCCTTTTCATCTATAGATCTGAATTCAAAGTCAAAATCTAATGATAAACAATAGACACAAGGCTCAGATGTTATAAAAAAAAAATAGAAAGCTTGACATCAGGTAGAATAGTGGAAAAGTGACATCCCAAAAAAGCAATAGGGTCTTCTTGGGGGCACTGCAGTAGACTTTATAAAACGCTCCCAGGTACACATCTGACCATTGCTCCCTTGTCTGCTGAGCTCCCCAAAACCCACTACCCCCAACTGTACACCTCTGCCATAGCCCTTACAGGTGAAGGGAGCACCAATATGTGGGTACAGTGGGTTTCTGGTAGGTTTTGGAGGGCTCACAGTGTCCTCCACAAGTGTAACAGGGGGAGGTAGAAGCCTGGGTCCACCTGTCTGCAGTGCACTGCACCACTACTAGACTACTCCAGGGACCTGCATGCTATTCTAATGGGCCTGAGTATAATATCAGAGGCTGGCATAGAGGCTGGCAAGTAATATTTTTAATCACATTTTTTGGAGGTGGGAGGGGGATAGTGACCATTGGTGGAGTAAAGGGAGGTCATCCCTGAGTCCCTCCAGTGGTCATCTGGTCATTTGGGGCAATTCTTATGTGGAGTAGAGGAGTATCCTAGTGGTTAATGCAGCAGACGTTGATCCAGGGGAAGTGGGTTCAATTCCCACTATAGCTATTTGCTATAAAAACAGTTTTAGCTCACAACGTCTTGGATGTCTTTGTTTTGTTCCATTATTGCTGAAAGACGTCCATGTCTTAGGAACGCCCAAGTCCCACCTTGAACACACCCCTGGCATGCCCCCTTGAGATTTGGATGAACTTCAGAGAAAGACGTCTAAAAGAGGTTTCGATAATACTGATTTGGACGTTTCTGTGATAAATGTCCAAATGCTGGCTTGTGTCACTTTTTGGACTTCTATCTCTTTTGAAAATGAGCCTGATAGTGTATCACCTCTTTTTTTCCTGGAAAAATTATCCTTGGACCCACCATGTCCTCACAAACAGTGTCTCTATATACGTATTTTTCAGTGAATGCATAAAATATTTGTATTTGAAACAAAACAAAAGAAAACAAAATCTGCCTGAACTGCACCCCTGAAGCATTTTCTGAGCAAATAGCTTCCTCACAGGCTATTAACACATGCCTTATCCTCATTTACCAATCTCTGCCTTATTGCATCATAAGAAAATAAAAACATAAGAATAGACATCCTGGGTCAGACCAATGGTCCATCTAGCCCAATATCCTGCTTCCAGCAGTGGCCAAACCAGGTCACAAGAACCTGGTGGAAGCCAAAATAATAGCAACATTCTATGCTGCCAATCTCAGGGTAAGCAGTGACTTCCCCATGTCTGTCTCAATAGCAGACTATGGACTTTTCTTCCAGGAATTTGTCCAAACCTTTTTTGAAACCCAGATAGGCTGACTACTATTACCACATCTTCTGTGAGTGAGTTCCAGATCTTAACTATTCTTCGAGTGAAAAAATATTTCCCCCTGTTTGTTTTAAAAGTATCTCCATCTAATTTCATTGAGCATCTACTACTACTTCTACTACTACTTATCATTTCTATAGCGCTACTAGACGTACACAGAGCTGTACACTTGAACATGAAGAGACAGTCCCTGCTCGACAGAGCTTACAATCTAATTAGGACAGACAAACAGGACAAACAAGAGATAAGGGAATATTAAAGTGAGGATGATAAAATAAGTGTTCTGAACAAGTGAACAAGGGATAGGAGTTAAAAGCAGCATCAAAAAAGTGGGCTTTTAGCTTAGATTTGAAGACGGTCAGAGATGGAGCTCAACGTACCGGCTCAGGAAGTCTATTCCAGGCATATGGTGCAGCAAGATAAAAGGAACAGAGTCTGGAGTTAGCAGTGGAGAAGAAGGGTGCAGATAGGAGAGATTTACTCACTGAGCGGAGTTCCTGGGGAGGAATGTAGGGAGAGATGAGAGTGGAGAGGTACTGAGGAGCTGCACAGTGAATGCACTTATAGGTCAATAAGAGGAGTTTGAACTGTATGCGGAAACGGATAGGAAGCCAGTGAAGTGACTTGAGGAGAGAGCTAATATGAGCATAACGACCCTGGCGGAATATTAGTCGTGCAGCAGAATTTTGAACAGATTGAAGAGGAGAGAGATGGCTAAGTGGGAGGCCTGTGAGAAGCAAGTTGCAATAGTCTAAGCGAGAGGTGATAAGAGTGTGGATGTCCCCTGGTCTTTGAACTTTTTGAAAGATGTATTCTGAATATGCTGTTAGGAGAACCTAGCACATTCACTTCTTCATCTGTCTTGTCCGGAATTATACGAAATACACTCCTTTCCCTGCAAGCTAAGGATTTGCACAGAAAAAAAAAAAGTTTGATTTTAGATGTGTTAGGGAGTTTTCCCAATTTCACTGTTTCTTTTTTTGTTCATTTCACACGTTTTGTTAAGATAAATTGTTAATGCTTGTCAGAACATTTTAAAATGTACCAATTGTCCACCTCCAATCAATCCTTTGATCAAGACCCTCACCCGGGAGTTTCCCTGGTTGTCTAGTTGGCTGGGGCAGGAGTGCTCCCTTTTTCTCCCACCCCAGCATTACTCTGAGTTCAAAATGGTGCCAATAAAAGAAGCATTCTTCTAGGTTAGAGAACCATTCAGTTTTAGGATTAACTTTCGTGTCCCTACAACGGTAAAATGACAGGCTAGAGCAATGGATATTGTCACCACCTCCATTTCTCCTATCATTGGCCTGTACTTTTGCGGCTGCTGATTAGGTAGTTCTGACTCAAAAGTATGTAGACCACGTTCTACCCAGACCAACCCATGGCTATGACCCATAAATAGGGATATGCACTACACAAGAAAACCACTCTGGGTCCACTGACAATATACTTTTGTAAGATATCAATTTCATTGATTACTTGTGGTCATCTCAGCACTAGAGATCATTAAGGGCCCTTTTACTAAGCATCAGTAAGCCCAACGTGGGCTTACCGCTCACCATTCTGGAACTAGCCTGACGCTACTTCCCACCCCCATCATGCACCTCTTCTTGCGCTACAAAAATATTTTCTATTTTTGTAGCAACAGTGCTTACATGGTGGGAGCCCTTACCGCTACCTCAGTGGGTGGTGGTAAGTGCTCCCCCTCACAGTAAGTGTTTACCCGCTACAGTAAAAGGGGGCCTCAGCATGCATCAAAAACACATGCTGATGCTAATGCAGACCCCCCTTTTAGCGCTGCTTAGTAAAAGGACCCCTTAGTTAGATGAAATAATTCACCATGACCATACTAAGGTCCTTTTGCTAAGCTGCGGTAAGCACTAAAATGCAGTGCAATAGGGTGCATGTCTGAGGGGTGAAGAGTGGCTGTTTCTGTGCTAATCAGCATGCCGGCATTGATGTGCACTGAGGGGACATATTACTAAGGCACGTAGGTGCCTATGCATGTACAACATACATAAAATTAGAACTACCACCCAGCTACCGCGTGCACCAAGTGGTAATTTTAATTTTGACGTGCATCCAAAACGCATGGCAGAAAATAAATTCTATTTTCTACCGTGTGGTGCTAACCGGGCTGTAATTGGTGGTGTATGCGCACTGATGATTACTGCCTGGTTAAAGCCTGAGACCTTACTGCTAAGTCAACGGGTGGCGGTAAGGTCTCTGGCTCAAAATGGTCACGTGCTGATTTTTATTTTGCCGCATGTCCATTTTCAGCAAAAAGAGGCCTTTTTTGCAGGGGCACTGAAAAATGGACCTGCCTGCATCCAATATACATACCTACACCAGCGCAGGCCATGTTTTGTCATGCCTTAGTAAAAGGACCCCTAACTGATTAGCACAGGATTACAACTGAGCCCTTACTGCCTATAAAATAGCTGGAAGTGCCCATATGCTAATTCTTTTTTAATGGCCACACACTAATTGCAAAATTAACATGTGAAGTCTAACAAAAAGGTTCCCACAAACCAAAAAATATCTCAAATGTAACATTTAAATGTTAGGTATGGTTCTTCAGTGACATTATTCCTAAATTACTTCGAGAGAATTCCAATTTCATCATAATCTTCATCAGTCCAATCAATCACATATTTCTTCATTCAATTTATTCATCAAAAACAATTTTTTATAGTAGATTTTCTTTTTGTATAAAATGATAAAGTCGCTTTTCTGAGCAGTTGAAACTCATAGGGGAATCAGTGCCGACACATGTTTCACCATAAAGCTGTTCCAAGGTGCTACTCTTTCACTCTACTCCACATTAATTCAGAAAATAGAAAATCAACCATTTTTCCAGCTGTGGTAGAAATGGCCCCAGTGTGTGGGAAAGACCCGCGTAAGCGTGAACTAAAGCCCCTGTCTACCGCAGATTTATAATAGGACCCCCGGGTGATAAATTGCTCTGCTACCCAATAGAATCTTCATGTTGAAGGCTTATATTCTAGCAGGCTAAATGGATTATTGCACTGCGTTAGGTTGCTTTCAGCTCATTTCCAGAACTAAAGAATAACCTCTAGGAACAAGGAGTCACAATTAGTACCTGACACCCACATACATTTTGGTGTACATTTTGTGAGTTATTAAATTCCAGAACTCTAGCAGTAAGAGGAACAATGCAGACATACACTGTGTGAACAGGACTCCAACCAGTCTCTCCCCCAGCATCTGGAGCAATCCTACCTCAAGCTCCTGGGCCCCTTTTCCACTCAGGGTGAGCTGGTTCTCAGTATGCAAATTGTATGCAGATTAGCATGTTACCCTTTTACGCTCAGGGTGACCTGGTTCTCCAGAGGCAAAATTAAACAGGTCTTACCAACAGCATATTCAGGCAATTCTTTATTCCAGCCCCTGGGCACAGTTCTTCTAGCTTAAATACTTTATACATTCACATATCTTCACACTGAGCCTCCCCACACAGATTCCTAGGCTCAGCACTAACCTCAATACTTTG
Organism: Microcaecilia unicolor; assembly: GCF_901765095.1. Lineage (NCBI taxonomy): Eukaryota > Metazoa > Chordata > Amphibia > Gymnophiona > Siphonopidae > Microcaecilia > Microcaecilia unicolor. The sequence goes on from NC_044031.1 coordinate 88,178,032, forward strand.
GGGACTTCTAACCCCAGGCTTTGCAGCCTGCTCCTTAGTACTGGGACACACAGCCCTACTTCTTCTTTGGACACCCAGTCCTTCCTTCCTTGGACACCCAGTCCTTTCTTTCTTTAGACTCACAGTCCTTTCTTTGAACACACAGTTCCTCTAAGTACTGAGGCTACACAGTCCAACACTAATGCTTTAGGGACTTCTTACCCCAGCCTGTTTTTCTTCCTTGAGCACACAGTCCACCCCAAGTCCATAGGGTTTAGCCAGCTCTTTCCAGGGGAATTCTCTTTCTTCAGCTACCAGCTCTCTCCTCTCCCTTTCACAACTCAGGTGGGGTATAAAGTGGTTAATAGCTAAACAGGACCTAGACCATAACCGCCTGCACCTCTGGACCTCCCAGGGCTCTCCCCGGTCCTAGCGACCTCCACCTATTCTCCTAGTGCCCTCTAGTGGCCTGCCCCGGACATCCTGGACATTTTTAGGGGAACAGCGCAATCTAGCGGCCTGCCCCGGCTAGGACAGCTTCTTATTTATCACAACTGTAAGGGTTATCCTATTTTGGGGGATGACATTGTGCAAGGGAATCCAAAAGTGAGTTGATCTGGGAAAGAATTTTGAAATGAAAAATGCCAATGCAGAGGTTTAAATCTGAACTCATTGCAATTAGTTATTCAATCCAATAATAGCTAAGTGAGTTTGCAGTCTTTACCAAAAGTGTTTCCTGTGATACTGTGAAGAAATCACAGTTGGTAAGAGCACTACCACTGTGAATTTACATTGCTGATTGCTGAAACTCAGTCCTTGATTCCACTCCCATTGTTTTGTTTGACTACACTAAAAATAAGTTCATTTTGTTATTTCTCTCAACCTCTCATCCTAATGTATTGTTGCCAGGTGGGATTAGGGATTGCCCTAGGCACCTGCTAGAGGGTTGGGACTGGGAAGTGAAATAAGCCTTTTTCCTTTGTGTCATGCAAACCTCCAGGGAGCAGAGCCATAATAGCATTGGGTCCGATATTCAAAGCAATGTAATCAGGCAAGATCTCTCCTGCTCACTTACATTGAGAACAGCTAGCTGGCTGCCAATATTCAGTAACAAAATTCCACCAGAATAAATAAATGTATATGATTTTTATTATGCAATGCTCAGAACTTGCTCGAGTGCCTTATACCATAAAAAATGGTTTTGGCCCGTAGCAACCCACCATCATCGCACCAGACCTGCCTGCCTCCTGATTGATTTTATTTTCTTGTGGTGGATCTCGGACCTTCATCCGTGTGTTCAAGTGTTGTGAGATTAAAAACTAAAGATTAAAGACATTTTTAATCTCACAACACTTGAATACACGGGTGAAGGTCCAAGATCCACCACAAGAAAATAAAATCAATCAGCAACCAGCAGAATGCCCACAGATAAGTGCTCCTATATCTTAACAAAATAAGAAGACCATTTTTTTGGCATCTAAGGAGGCAGGCAGGTCTGGTGCGATGATGGTGGGTTGCTAAGGGCCAAAACCATTTTTTATGGTATAAGGCACTCGAGCAAGTTCTGAGCATTGCATAATAAAAATTTTTTAAAAACATATACATTTATTTAATCTGGTGGAATTTTGTTAGTGATTTACCGCACCAGTTGGAATTGCATTGAACCCGAAAGTTTAGCAGTGCCAATATTCAGTACCATATCTGCATAGCTAACTGGGCAAAGTTAGGACTGACTATTGTGCGGCCCTACATGCCCAGTTACCTATGCAAGCACTGGCACTGAATATTGCTGATGGCCACAACTCCCAGCTCCTCCCCGATTTATCCTCTGGACTGCCTAGCACTAATTGGGAACACCAGATTTTCAGCAGCACTAAGTGTCATGGAAAATCCAGAGATTCCCACTCACCATGATTTAATCAAGCAAGTTCCTCTGCAACTTTGTAGCTAGGGATCCTCAAGGATAAATATATCATCCACAACTCAACTATAATCCTCTCCAAATGAGTATGTAATAATATAAGAACCACAGAGTGGAGTGAGCTTTTTGTTCCATGAGCTGTGAAGAAGGTCACAAAACTTTGGCCGTGGTTGGCAGTGGAATAGAGTTGTTTAACAGAGGAGTCGGCACATCCTTTGAAAGCTAAAAGTTAAATAAAAAGATCTTTTTAAACTGAGTAGATTTATAATTGAGTAACATTTTGCTGGGAAGGTTTTTTTCAGCCTATGATGACTACATGAACTCCTAGAAACATCTGGCTTGTAGCCTTAAAGGAGTCAGTTGAGGATTTTCCTTCCATTTTTATGAAAAATTATAAAATTAATTTGATTATTATATACTCACTTGGAGAGGATTATTGGTGAGTAGTTAACCAAGCAGGAGCTATTATCTGCCCTTTGGACCAGCTCCATCTAGTTTATATCTTTAAAAGGTGTGGCCTCTAGAAATGTACACAGTACTTCAAATGAGGTCTCACCAGAGACTAGTCCAAAAACAATATCTTATTTTTCCTGCTGGCTATTCCTTTCACTATGCACCTATCCATCTTTCTGGCTTTTGTGACCTCCTTTTCTACCTGCTTGATTACATTAAGATCATCAGATATGATCACTCACAGATTCTGCTCTTCTTTCATGCATATAAGAATTTCAGTGCTTGTGCTGTAATGCTCACTTCAATTTTTGCATGTCATTTGCATGACTCTGCCTTTTTCAACATTACATCTTAACTACCAAACTGTAGATCATTCCTCAAGCTTCACTAGATCTCTCCTCACATTCTCTACACCATCCAGAGTTTCTACCCTGTTTCAGATGTTAGTATTATTTGAACAAAGGAAAACCTTTCTTGAAAGCCCTTCACAATTATTGTTTACCAAAATGTTTTAAGAAAAAGTCTGGACCAATGACAAATCTCCATGGTAACACTCTTTTCCTCAGAGTGAACTTCATTTCCAGTACACTTTGTCACATTTGACTCAACCAGTTTTTGACTTAGTCACTTTAGGGCTCATTCCTAGGATGCTCAGTTTATAAAAGTCACCTATGTAGAGCAGTGTCAGAGGTCTTGCTGAAATCTATGTACACCTCGATAATACGGTTCCGGCCAGCCAAATGCCTTGGATTTGGCTGGGGTTTGAGATGGCCGGCTTTGTTTTTTAGCGATAATGGAAAGTTATGTCGGCCATCTCAAACCCCGGCCAAATTCAAGCCATTTGGCTGTGGGAGGAGCCAGCATTTTTAGTGCACTGGCCCCCCCCCCCGACATGCCAGGACACCAACCGGGCTCCCTAGGGGTCACTTCGGTGGACTTCAGAAAAGCTCCCACATGCATACATCCCTTACTTTGGGAGCTGAGTCCCCCAACCCTCCCAAAAAACCCAAACTACCCACAAATGTACTGCACCCAATAAAACTGCTCCAGGGACCTGCATACAGCCTCTAGGACTTATTGCTGCTGTATAACTTTGGCACACCAGTTGACACCTGAAGACTAATTTCTTTGAAAAAGTCCTTTATTTGAATAACCATGTTTACTCACAGTTAACTGCAGATCAGAGGTTGTGCCCCACTGGCAAACAGTCTCCCTGGTACTGAGAATAGCAGTAGGTCAGAGCTGGCACAATGGTGTACAATGCCCTCTTTCAGCACCATTCAAGGTAAGAACTACGTTCTCTAACGTGGGTAACACAGGAAAGGGAACTAAAACTGGCTTACAAAAATGGCCACTACCGCATGGACTACAACAGGAAACAAAACAGGGCACACTCGGACCCAGTAAGCAGGGGGAAAGCACCAGGGGAGTAGAGCCTACCAACTACCAATACCTACACCCACCACAATGCATTGCTGATGTGACTCTACAGTGCAAATAACAGAAAAGGTGTCACACTCACCCCAGAGCCACATCACAAGCAGGAAAAGGCTGTCGGAGGACAAAACACATTCTGCTGTCATGGAGGCGGGTACGGCATTTGAGGCTGGCATACAGGCTGGGAAAAAAGTGTTTAAAGTGGGTTTGTTTTGGTGGGAGGGGGTTAGTGACCACTGGGGGAGTACAGGGAGGTCATCTCCGCTTCCTTCTGGTGGTCATGTGGTCAGTTTGGGCACCTTTTTGAGGCTTGGTCGTGAAAATAAAAGGACCAAGTAAACCCGGCGAAATACTGCTTAACGCCATTTTTTTTCCATTATTGGCGAAAGCCGGCTATCTGGTAGCCACGCCCATACCTGCCCATGTCCCGCCATCGCTTCTCCGCTGACACACCCCTTTGAACTTTCGCCAGCAAGGCGACGGGAAAGCGGCGATGCTGTCAAAAAAGCAGCTTTCGATTACACTGATTTCGCCGCTTTTCTGAGATCGCCGGCCATCTCCCAATTTGTGTCGGGAAATGGCCGGCAATCACTTTCTTTTTTTTTAAATCATTTATTTATAATTTTTTCATTTTACAAGGATCACTTGCAAAACAGTAAAACAGAGATGATTGTACGTTAAAACAATATTTGAAGAAAACAATCTCAACAAGATAAATGGATTTTGTACAATCTTTCTCTTTCTTAGACCACAAAATAAATAGGGAGAGTGAAACAAGACAAGGAGATCAATTTAAGCAACAGCAAACAAAGAAAACGTGGTATTAACCTGATTATCCCCAGTTATTATTTATCTAAATCATTTTTCCACATTGATCATCTGGTTGGTTTCTTCAAGACCATAACGGTGCATAGTCCATCAATTTCATTGGAAACATACTTATTGTCCAATATTAGTGAAAGTAATACACCTGATTTCATTTTTTTTCCCTTTTAAAACCAGAAATTGTTTAACAATACAAACCCTTGAATCTTCAATCCAATTCCCGCTGATTAAAGTAATCCCAGTTTCACAGGCTTCACTCCTTTTGAATTAATATATTAAGAGGAATCATTTCAGAGGAAAAAAAAACATTAGGAGTCATACCTGGAAGTCTAGGAAAACAACAATCTCGATATTAATCATCTACAACAATATTCATTTTGTTCAATTTTTTTCTGGTCTTATTATCATTTTCAAATCTTAACCGTTTCCTACTTCAGTAGAACTTCATTTGCTGTATATTCTCAAATGATTCGATTAGATTATCCATGTGGCTCATTAACAAGACTATATCTGAAGCAAAGTCATTCTCTACCACCGTCAGGTCCTGGAGCACCCTCCAGATGACATTCAATGCAACCTCCACGGGAGCCAAAAACTCCAAGCTGATAACTCTTAAGGGTTTAGAAGTAGCACCGCCGACACGGGTTCAGCTGTAAACGACTTCCGTTTCAGCATACACTCCTGACTCACTCCTCCACCCCTTTGGGCATGGTGGTTAAATGATTTTGAGCGATGAAGTTGTTTCCAGGTCCAAGAGCATCGACGCTCCTTCGTCGGCGCTAATCAAAGGACTCATCAACCCAGTCATCTATGGGCAGCTCGTCATACAGCGGTCCCACACTTGCTGCACAGGGGACAAAACGCTGGTCATCGGCGACTGACCCTCCATTGTCCCCTTCCTCTGTTAAGGCAACTGCAATGCAGAGAGGAAATTTCAAGTGAACAAAAACTGAACTTCAGAGGACAGCTGGGCCGTTGAGTGTACGAGCTTCAGGTCACCATCTTTCCCCTCTCCCTAATTTGGGACACTCTTTGTCTGGTTTCTCCTCAGAGGCCTGTCTGATATGGGTAACCCTTCAGCATAGCCCTCTGAGTCATTGAAACACGGAAGCCCCTCCACCACTTACAAGGTGGTGTCCCTTCGGAGGGGCCGGCAATCACTTTCGATTATGAGCTGGATAGTAACATAGTAGATGACGGCAGAAAAAGACCTGCACGGTCCATCCAGTCTCTCTCCTGTGATCTAACTCTCTGAAATAGATCAGATCTGTCTGACAAGACTATCCTCTGATGAAGCAATGCTACCTTCAATCCTGTAATCCACTGGATTATAGAAACCACACTGTTCTCTGCTGTAGCAGCAGTTCCATTAATTTTCACACCACTGAGATAAAACTTATAGGTCTTTAGTGCCCAGCTTCCTCCCTTTCTTCTGCTGTGCAAGGCACAACAGGAAACAGGACACCACCTGTTATGCATGATCTTGTATCATTTCCCCAGAGATAGGGGATGACCTCATATGTATTATAGTTTGGGTTTGGAAATATTATTATAGTTTGGTCAAAATGGTTGTGCTGTAACATGCTTTGAGCAGTATGTTTTGATCAGGCATATAAGGAAAACAATGTATTATTTTGACAAAATGCTAACCCGTCCTGAACACAACAACCACAGACAAGAAAAGAAAGCTAACAGATATTGGGAGTGGTAAAATCTACAGTAAGTACAACGTTTGTTTGTACTTTGTTATAGCTATTGTAGGCTGATCTGTAGCAAAAAGGAAGAGAGAACTTTGACAAAAGAGGTGTGGAGAGAAAACAAAATTCAGGTGATATGCAATCCAGAAACAGCCTTTATTAGGAATGAGAACTTTGAACACACATTGATGATCATAGGTACACTGACACCACCAGTGGAAAACCTGTACACCCTACAACATAAGCAATGGGAAAGCATCAGAAATCACCCATTAACTACCACTACTTGCATTTATATGCTATTTTAAAATAATCTCCCTGACCCTCTCCCAATACCCAAAGCCTTCTCCAGCTTCATAGGCTGTGTGCCATCTTCTTCACAGGGTGGGAGCAATCCTGTTGCTACTGTCTTACAGGGGTAGTAATAGGCAGTGGAATAACTGACCCAAGGATGGTGCCATTTTGAAATTCTGTCAAATTTTAAAAAATGGCATCAAAAGGACAGTGCATTTTATTGTACAGCAGATTTTCAGAAGGTCATGGTCTTTGGGTCAGCTGGTGCCCTTAACTAGTACTTCACTGATGGGTCTAGAGTGATGGGAGATTTATTCTCATAAAGAAGGCAAGTCTGTAACAGGGCACCACCATGTAGGTGCCATATTACTGCAGGTACCAAACCTGTTCTATAACGATACTTATAGAATATTAACGCAAACCTGTATTATCAAGCCTTAAATGTGGGCAGGAATATTTGTGACAGGTTTGCTAAATTCTCGTACCTAAATGTGACATTTATATGTGCAACTAACAGTATTCTGTAAGCTGTCCATGTAAACATCAGCTCCACCTATGCTCTGCCCATGGGAATGCTCCCCCTAACAATTGCATGCTATGCACACTGAACACATAATTATAGAGTACTGTTTAGGCACAATGCTGACATTTTTGGAGGTAATTGTACACTTACTCATATGGGTGGCAACATTCTATAAATACTAAAAACAAAACTATGAGTCTAAACAACCACTGCTGAAAACACTAAAAATTATTATAAATATATTTGTTTTTTTATATGTATATGTTAGCAAACCTATGGAGAAAAAGACCTCAAAAAGCCCGTGGTACTCTATGATTATTCATAGAAAACTTAGGGGTCCTGTTACTAAACCATGGTAAAAAGTGGCCTGCATTAGTGTGGGTGCGTGTTTTGGGTGTGTGCTGGGCCATTTTTTACTGCAGATGGAAAAAAAAGGCTTTTTTCGGTGGGGGTAGTAAATGGCTGTGAACTAGAATGAAAGATAGTGCACGGCTATGTAGTGCCTGAGCCATTACTGCCACTCATGGACCTAGCTGTAAGGGCTCATGCACGGTACTCATGCAACACGTGCCAAGATGGCCACTCTGCAGATTACCACTGGGAATGCTCCCCGCAGTAGAAAATAGAAAAATATTTTCTACTGCAGGAAACGACATGTGCCATCTTTGACATTACCAACAGGTGGGCGTGTTATCCGGGCAGTAGTGTTGATTTGGTGCATGCTACACGTGAGGTAGATCTACATCGCTTTGTAAAAGGCCCCTTAGCTCCTAAACAGACAAAAATATTATCATCGGCCAAAAACCTTGATAAAATTCGTATTAATAGTATTTTAATTTGTTTAACCTTGCAAAAACTTAAAGCTTCAATATGCTACATTCGCAGTCTTTCAGTTCTCTGTCAAAAATAGACATACTTATCTTTGGCTCCCATATTTTATAAATTTACATGTGAAACTGTCAAGTAAATTTAAGCAACCTGTTATGGAATGAGGGAGAAAGGGTATCAGTACATTTTAGAAGTTATTTAAGCATTTAATTATTTTGAATTTAAATTTGAATTTTCCTCCAGGATTTTAGGAGTAGAGGTAGAGAGTCAATTGACCATGGATAATTAAGTTAATAAGGTAATATTTTGTTACTGAAAAAGTTTAAGTCCATTCATAGATATTTTGAATTATTCTCTTTTCGACTTATAGTGCAATCATTATTGCTCTCTAAGGGCCCTGTTTACTAAGCAGCATTATAGGCACGTTAATGTTTTTAATGTGTGTTAACCATGTACGTACCTACAAGATCCCTATAGGTACCTATATGGTTAGTGCGTGCGCTAAGTGTTGAATGTGTCTTCCTCACACATTATACATTAGCTTTTCTTAGTCAATATAGTAAAATAATTATTTGCAGTATGTGTGCATTCCTAGAGCCATACTAAAGAGACCATGACCTCTAAAGCATGCAAGCACTCTGAATATACTTGGTATTCTACTGCTCTAACAGGTCTAAAATGAAATGGATGATTACTACCTGGGAACCCACTCTGAAGTTAAAACATTCAGGCCCCTTGCTTGATATCCTCCAGGCTATCTACAGAAGTGTAGCATCATACCTCCTACTGGTTTGGACTTGGAGTCCAAAAGCAAGGCAAACTTTGAAATATGCACAGTTGATACTCTGCCATGTTGCTTCACAGCTCTAGAGTGATATTTGGGACCTAACTGGTGAGACAATGACATTAATGATCACAGGGGAAAGGGTTTAATTAGGAGTCTTTAGTAGGGGTCAGATGTACTTCTGGGCTAAGAGTAAGGATTTGATGTTGGTGAAGAGTTGAAATGTTGTGTGTATGTATGTGTGGGGGTGGGGTGGGGTGGGGGGAATAAAATCTTAGATGCCTTTTTTATTAAAATGCAGTAGAGTTTTGCAATTACCAAGTAGTAAGTGCTGAAATTTCTGCACAGTACCTTCAAAGTCTCTACATTAACTGATGAGGGCATGCTCACCATCTGCCCGTATAGTTAATGCAGACACAATGCACTTGCCAAGTGCTAAGATGGTTGAGGCATAGACTACTGCAATCTGCTTCTTGCTGGCCTCCCACTTAGTCACCTCTCCCCTCTCCAGTCGGTTCAAAACTCTGTTGCCCGTCTCGTCTTCCGCCAGGGTCGCTTTACTCATACTACCCCTCTCCTCAAGACCCTTCACTGGCTCCCTATCCATTTTCTCATCCTGTTCAAACTTCTTCTACTAACCTATAAATATACTCACTCTGCTGCTCCCCAGTATCTCTCCACACTCGTCCTTCCCTACACCCCTTCCCGTGCACTCCGCTCCATGGATAAATCCTTCTTATCTGTTCCCTTCTCCACTACTGCCAACTCCAGACTTCGCGCCTTCTGTCTCGCTGCACCCTACACCTGGAATAAACTTCCTGAACCCCTACGTCTTGCCCCATCCTTGGCCACCTTAAATCTAGACTGAAAGCCCACCTCTTTAACATTGCTTTTGACTCGTAACCACTTGTAACCACTCGCCTCCACCTATCCTCCTCTCTTCCTTCCCGTTCACATTAATTGATTTGATTTGCTTACTTTATTTTTTGTCTATTAGATTGTAAGCTCTTTGAGCAGGGACTGTCTTTCTTCTATGTTTGTGCAGCGCTGCGTATGCCTTGTAGCGCTATAGAAATGCTAAATAGTAGTAAATAGTAGTAGTAGTAGTTGTTGGGATACAGCTACAAGGATACCTCTTTCAGTATTAAAATCTTGACCCTATGCAATTGGGATTTTGTTCTAATTATGGCACTGAAACAGAACTGCTAGCACTGATGACAAATTTAACATCTAATCTAGACAAAGGAGTGCAGACTGTGATTATGCAGCTAGACATGTCAGCTGCTTTTGATTTGGTTAATTATTAAGTACTTTTAGATAGATTTACAGGCTTATTTTTGAAAGAGAATGGCGCCCATCTTTCGACACAAATTGGGAGATGGGCGTCCTTCTCACAGGGTCACCCAAATTGGCATAATCAAAAGTCGATTTTGGGCGTCCTCAACTGCTTTCCGTCACGGGGACAACCAAAGTTCATGGGGGCATGTGGGAAGCGTAGCGAAGGCGGGACTGGGGTGTGCCTAACACATGGGCGTCCTCGACCGATAATGGAAAAAAGAAGGGCGTCCCTGACGAGCATTTGGGCGACCTTACTTGGTCCATTTTTTGTTACGACCAAGCCTCAAAAAGGTGCCAGAACTGACCAGATGAGCACCGGAGGGAATCGGGGATGACGTCTACTACTACTACTACTACTTATCATTTCTATAGCGCTACAAGGCATACGCAGCGCTGTACACCATACACAAAAAGACAGTCCCTGCTCAAAGAGCTTACAATCTAGATAAGACAGGTAAACAGGCAGAACAATAAGGGTAAGGGAATAAAGAGGTGAGGATAAAAGGACAGTGCAAGTGAGTAGTGGTTAGGAGTCAAAAGCAGTGGTAAAGAGGTGGGCTTTAAGTTTGGACTTGAAAACGGCCAAAGACGGGGCTAGACTACAGGCTCAGGTAGTGTATTCCAGGCGAGAGGTGGACCAAGATAAAAGGAACGGAGTCTGGAATTAGCAGTAGAGGAGAAGGGGACAGATAAGAGAGATTTATCTGCAGAACGGAGTACCCGAGAGGGGGCATAGGGAGAGACAAGAGTGGAGAGGTACTGGGGAGCAGCAGAGTGAATGCACTTAAAGGTCAATAAGAGAAGTTTGAATTGAATGCAGAAACGGATAGGGAGCCAGTGAAGTGACTTAAGGAGAGGGCTAATGTGAGCATAGCGACTTTGGCGAAAAATGAGTCGCGCAGCAAATAATCAAGACGAGAGGTGATAAGCATGTGGATAAGGGTTCTGGTAGAGTGCTCAGAGATGAAGGAATGGATTTTGCTGATGTTATAGAGAAATAAACGACAGGTTTTGGCAATCTGTTGAATGTGAGCAGAGGAGAGAGAGGAGTCAAAGATGACTCCAAGGTTACGAGCTGATGAGACAGGGAGAATGGTAGTGCCATCCACAGAAATAGAGAAAGGGGGGAGAGTAGAGGTAGGTTTAGGTTTACTCCTCCAGTGGTAACCAACCCCCTCCCACCCTAAAAACACCATTTTAAATATTTTTTGCCAGCCTCTATGCCAGACTTAAATGTCATACCCAGCTCCATGACAGCAGTATGCAGGTCCCTGGATCAGTTTTAGTGGGTGCAGTGCACTTGAGGCAGGCGGACCCAGGCCCATCCCCCCCCCTACCTGTTACACTTGTGGTGGTAAATGTGAGCCCTTCAAAACCCACCAGAAACCCACTGTACCCAAATGTAGGTGCCCCCCTTCACCCCTTAGGGCTATGGTAGTGGTGTACAGTTGTGGGGGAGTGGGTTTGGGAGGGGGTTGGGGTGCTCAACACCTGGGAGCAATTTCTGATGTCCATTGCAGTGCCCCCTAGAGTGCCCGGTTGGTGTCCTAGCATGTGAGGGGGACCAGTGCACCACGAATGCTGGCTCCTCCCATGACCAAATGGCTTGGATTTGGTCGTTTTTGAGATGGGCGTCCTCGGTTTCCATTATCACTGAAAATCAGGAACGACCATCTCTAAGGATGACCATCTCTAAGGTCCACCTAAATTTCATGATTTCGGCGTACCCGACCGTATTTTCGAAATGAAAGATGGACACCCATCTTGTTTCTATAATATAGGTTTCCTCGCCCCTTCGCTGGGACATTCTGCGAGGACATCCTCAGGAAAACTTGCATGGCCCTTTCGATTATGCACTTGGTATTACTGGTAGTGTATTGTTTTGGGGTTTTTTTTACAGCATAGAACTTTACAAGTTATATGCAATAAGTTGACATCAGAACCCTGGCGGATGTATGGGAGGGGGGTCCCTCAGGGCTCCCCTCTTTCCCCAAATGTATCCACTATATAATTTAGTGGAATACACAAGGTACTTAATTCTTTTGAGTTCTTATATTATTCTTCTGCAGATGATATGAAGAAAGGATACCAAAGTTAAGGTTTAAATTAGCTAAATCAGAAGTTCCTCTTCAATCAGAAATTAAGATCTTGGGAGTTACATTGGAATTAAGTCTAAATTTGGAGGCACATGCAAGTGAGATTGTCAGGAAAGTCTTTGTTAAGATAAAATTAGTGTGTAGAGTAAAAACATATTTAGACTCCGCCCAGTTGCAAACAATCTTGTTGGCCACTATTATGAGCCAATTAGATTTTTGTTATATTGTGCTGCTGGGTTTACTTGATTTTCAAATACATAAACTACAAATGGTACAGAATGCAGCAGCGAAATTGGTTTTAGGGTGTGAATTCACTGACCATGCTATTTATTTATTTATTTATTGCATTTGTATCCCACATTTTCCCACCTTTTTGCGGGCTCAGTGTGGCTTACAATACATTATGAATCATGGAAATACAATTTGTTACAACTCGGTTATGGATTACATTGTGATGAGTTATGCGAGACAAAGTCAAAGTATCGTTAAGGAATATAATAATGGAAAACAGCACTGAAACATTGGAAGGAAATAACGGAAACAAAAAGGGGCAATATATAGTAACAGGAAAACATTTGGCTTCCGGTGAAGTCAAGAATCCACGTTATATTTTATTTGTTTTAAAAATGTTATATGGTTTGGCACCTGACTATTTGTGTTCAATGATCTCACTGTATTCAGCCAAAAGATCTCTATGCTCCTCTGAAGAAATTAGATTAACAATTCCATCTAAATTTCAATGTTGAAAATCATCAACTTAGAAAAGATTAATCATAAGTTGTGGACCAGAGTTCTGGAATAAACTATCACATAGTTTAAGAGAAACAGATTGTTACTTTACATTTAGGCATTCTTTGAAAGCATATCTTTTTATTATCTACTGAGAGACTAAAACTTCCTATTTGGGGGATTCTGATTCAAATTTTATATGTAAACTTGGACTTCTAGTTCATTTTTTATCATTTGTAATGTGTCTTGAGTCGTAAAACTAAGTTAAGCGGAATATAAATGGCTATGGGGTCCTTTTACTAAGGTGCGCCAAAAAATGGCCTGCGGTAATATAGGTGCATGTTTTGGGTGTGCATAGATCCATTTTTCAGTATACCTGCAAAAATGCCTTTTTAAAAATTTTTTGCCAATAATGGACGTGCGGCAAAATCAAAATTGGCGCGTGTCCATTTAGAATTTGAGACCTTACCGCCAGCCATTGACCTATTGGTAAAGTCTCATGCAGTAACCAGGCAGTAATGATCTACTTGCATCAAATGCCACTTGGCGCGCATCTGATACGCGTGTCTGAAAATAAAAAATATTTTTCGGATGCTCGTATCGGATGTGCACCAAAAATGAAATTACAGGAGCCATGCAGTAGCTGGGCAGTAACTACATTTTGGTGTGCGTTGGGCACATGTAGACGCTTACGCGGTTTAGTAAAAGGGCCACTCTATTAGATTAGATTAGATTAGATTAAGTGCATGACAGAATGTAGATGCAGTTAACACCACCTATTGAGCTAATACACTGTAATTTACCATGCATTAACTGTTAACTGTAAGGTGCATTCTCAGCGCATTCCTTACTCTATTCTATGCTATGCACTTAATTGTGTAAATGACATCTACTAGATTACTTACTGTAGGAAAAGTATGCATCATGATTTAATGAATTGTACATTGCTTATGGAAGTGTGTATGAGTGCAGTTTGAGGGAAGCATGGACAGGGCTCATAGGTATGTGCGTAAATTACAGAGTTCTATCATTTATGTGTATATGTGATAATTTCTAGGTGCATACATAGTACAGGGCTGGTGTAAGTGATAGTGTCATAATGTACATATGTTTTCAGCCATTTGTCCTAGTATTCTATAATGTAAAGTAGGCATTTACTTTTCTTTATAGAGTAGGCTTAAAATATGTGTTCAAACCAGTGCCTACAGCGGGCACCCTGTTATAAACTTACCCCTCCACATGTCAAGCCACCATGATAACTATTAGCTCAGCCCTTACACTGCTGACCATGAATAACCAGGTCAACAATTTCCATCATGAGACTAGAAGTTAGTTTTCATATGATAGGAAGATAGGACACACCGAATGCAATGCACAATAACAGTTTAAAATGTCCTTTGAACACTGTTGCAAACCACATGGTATTTGAACATCTTCTGCATAACATGAATGAAATGATATGTGATCTGTCTTCTTACTCATTTGACCTTTTAAGCATGGATGTGTAGTTTATATCAATGCGTGCGTTAACCTTTCCTCTTCCACTGTGACATTTATCTTGCCTTAACATACAGACTGTTTGGCTAATATCACATCTGACAAATATCTGTTGAGTTTTTATATTCTTCCAAGTGTTGCCTTAGCAAAGTTATGATTAGAACCAATTATCATGAGTATATCTCTGTACCCATATATGTACTACAATTTGGAGATTATGGCCCCTATTTACTAAGCTTCATTATGGCAATAAAGCATATTAATTGGCAATAATGTGTGTTATTTGCTAATAACAAAGCTTAACATGGATTTACCATAACACACAATAAAAAATATATTGAGCTTCAAAGAATAAAAGTACATGAAAAATAGATTATTATAAAAAATACATAATTAAATCTGCATTCAAGCTCACAAGCTGTCTTATCCATTATGACATTAGTTCAAGAGGTGCTATCTATTCCATGGGAGACCCAGTAAAACATGGAGCTGATGCTTGCCGAGCCAGAATAGATGGTATATTAAGCCACATAAGTGTCTACAATCTAAAAATATTGCACCCAGGTCCGATCACTTTATAAAATCATTTTAAAATCACCAGTTCTCCCCAGTGTCCCACAGTCCCCAACTCCTTTACAAAACTATCACTGTCACCACTACATTATATTGATCCATTTTTAAAAATCAGGGTGGTATTGGTTCCTCAAATCCTTGGCCTTCATATTTGGTACTCTTTGAGTCAACCCTGGCTAGGGTTACCATATGGTTCCAGAAAAAGGAGGATAGATTGAGCCAGTCTGGGGTTTACTTCCATTGCTTTTTCTGGAGCCATATGGTAGCCCTATCCCTGGCTCTAAAGGGTCAGAAGCATAGGTGTCAATATTCCAAAATGATTGGAAGTGTCAAAACATTATAAAGCATTCTTTCTGGGGCAGAAATGAAGAATTGTGCTCAATATTGAGGGTGCTCAGAGCTCAATGCACCCATAGAGCTGGATCCTTTGGGCAGCAGCAATCTGTAAACCAGCATAATGCAGTTCTCTTGTAATTCTACTCTTTTTTTCCCATTGTTCCAGTAAGGTAGAGCTCATAAGATACCATCACAACTATCTCAATGTTCTTCTGCAATGTCTTCTATTATTTCTGTTAGTGAATTTAGTAAAGGTCCCTTTAAGAATGAATTCATCTCTAAAAGTTCTCACAGCATAGATGCACCTGTGGAGGGGGCTCGGAAACAAGGTTATTTGTATTTCTTAGGCTTACAATTATGCCCTTCCATCTAGGGCTTACAGTGGACTACAATACCATAGACATATTACTAATTCTATAACAATAGACTAATTGTTTATTTACTGCTCAAAGTTTTACATACTTCTGCACAATCTTTATTGGGGTACCAGCCCTGAGTTTTATTTTGAGTTTTCTTTCCTTCACTTAGTTAATTTCATTTGTTTTGCTTGGATGAAGGCAAGTTTTTGCCTCCCTGCACTTTTCAAGCAAGCACCCTTTCTCTTTGTGTGTGATCTGAGCTGGATCTACAACAAAACAGGCCTCCAGTGATCTGCATCAATTGGATCATCAAAGGACATCAGGATCAGAAACTGCAAAATAAAACCAGCACTACAATCTATGAGTTGAAGTTCACATCGTTATCTTATGTCATCTCTAAATTTCTGATATCCTGCTAAACCTCCCTCTGCATGAAAACTTCCAAATAATTTCACGGGAGTGAAATACAACCATTTGATTTCTCTCTAGTGAACAGAAGTACCTGTTAGATATTAGATATTGAACTTTCAAGACTATTTTATCTTGTTTCAAGATTTAAAAGCAGAGTGGAGGAGTGGCCTAGTGGTTAGTGTGGTGGACTTTGGTCCTGGTGAACTGGGTTCAATTCCCACTGCAGGCACAGGCAGCTCCTTGTGACTCTGGGCAAGTCACTTAACCCTCCATTGCTCCAGGTACAAATAAGTACCTGTATATAATATGTAAGCTGCATTGAACCTGCTATGAGTGGGAAAGCATGGGGTACAAATGTAACTAGATAGATAGATAGAATTAGCAGTTCTACAAGGCTGACTGATTGCATATCTCTAACTAGAGAATCACAGCTTCCTAAGAAGCAAATACTTCTAATGGACTCAGATTCTCATCAACCACTGTCTGTGTAATTAACACTCCACTGTTAATTGCTGCCAAAATACAAACTGGCTTTTTGTTATACTGAATAGCAAGAGAGCTCTGTAATCTTTCCTACTTTAAACAAGAATGTGCTTTGGCCTAGTAAACTAAAGATCTTCATACATCCCAGTAATTTGGGAAAGAAGAAACACTAGACTCCCCAATCTGCCTAGAGGACACAAGCACAAGAGGCAAAACACTTGTCTAGCTATTCCCACATGAACACCTGCCTACCACCATCAAGTAATCCCTAAAACTACAACTACAACCACAATCACAGCTAGCAGAATGCTACTTGGAAACTTGGGCCTAGTGCCAGAATAGCCAATAAAAAATCTCCTGTGATCCATGATGTCATCAGTGAATACCACCTAAACATCTTGGGCCAAATTCTATATATGGTGCCTTAAAAATTGGTGCAGAAAAAGCATGTGGTTTGAGTGATTCTATAAACTATGCCTAAAGTTAGACATAGTTTATAGAATAAGCCTATCCACCATTCTTGCGACTAAAATTTAGGTGCACCCATATGCTGTTGTGGTTTTATTGTCTTTACTATGAAAATCCCAATAAAATTTATTAAAAAAAAAACAGGCCTAAATACTTGCACCTAAGTTAGGTGCAGATTGGGTGTATTCCATAACAATGTTTTTTGAAATGCCTACCATCTGCCCTTTATACACCCATGGCCTTTCCCCCTTTTCAACTGTGTGTATTAGAATTTACCCACACTGTGTTGTAGAATATGCCTAGAAATGTGAGCATGTAAATTCTAATTAAAGCCAATTAGTGTTGCTAATTGGTTGTTAAGTGCCAATTATCAATGTTGATTGGCTTGTTAATCAATTAAGTTGTGCATGCAATTTGGCCATGCGGCCAAGTTAGCACACAACTTAAGGCACCATATATAGAATTTGGGGGGTTGGGAATAACTGAGATCTGGCTGTTTGAAAGCAGCTAAATACCACTAGCTGAAATATGCCCCACAGGAATCACTATCCTGTTCCAACCAAGACAATGGAGGTGGGGTGGAGGGGTAGAAGTCCTGATCCAAGAGACAATCAAACTGCGCAGAGTGTCCATCCCCCACCTGTCTCAGTCAGAATGCCTTCTAATCCAGCTGGGAAATAAAGTAACCAATGCGGCTGCTCATGGTCTACAGAGCATCTCACAACAACACATCATCTGTGCAAGAACTGTTAAATCTGGTGACATGTAATCCTGAGCTACCCTAGATTACTGATCATGGGAGACTTTAACCAGACACCACCACTGCTGCCTTTCTTGATACAATAACAGCTCTAGGATTTACTCAGGCGATCAAATCTCTAACCCATGAAAAGGGCCATATATTAGATTTGGTGTTCTGCAAAGGGATTGACATCCTTGAACACAAAGCTGGTGGCATTGAGATAACACCTCTTTCATGGACTGATCACTTTCTAATCAAAGTTTCTGTTGAGGATTACATAAAACAGATGGGCCCAACCAAAGTTTGGAAGGAAATTTGAGATATGAGAAATCAGACTGCTAATTACTTCCTAGAGGCTTTGTCCTACCCCTATATGGATGAAAAATGATGACAGTGTCAGAACAGGTTGGAATGCACGCTTAGCAATGGCATTAGAAAAAACATCCCCTCGAAAAACGGTCCTATGCTCTACACACAAACGTTCTGCGTTGCCATGTGAGTATTGGTATATATTTGAGAAAGGCTTTAAAAAATATACCTCCTAAGTGGATGAATACTACACATTTGGATAAATTTATGGACCCCAGCCACTCCTTTTCATAAGGAGATACATTTTGGAAAAACATCAAATTGCCCATCTAAGATGTATCCTTTTCACAGCCTCAATATTTCCAAGGTCTGAATCCACTGAGAACTGCATAAGTGCTTTTGAATATTGACCAATAAGCCATTTACTTATGGAAAAATCTTAGAGAATTGACTTCTTCTTGCTTAAGTGGCACAGTATCTGAAAAATAGAGTTATGCTAGCAATGTAAGATACAGAAAATGACATCTGTTCCCACATTTGCATTCTTAATACCAATAAGAATTCTACAGCGCTTAGGCATTTAAATTGACCAGTAGCTTAACATTACAAATATAAATAGAAAAATGGGACCTGAGTGGAAATTAGGAAGAAAGCAAAAGAAAAGACAGAAGCCTCTCATACATACCAAAGCCCATGAAACAAGTGAAGGGAACTAAAATAAGACAGTGAATAAAAAAAAAAAAAAGAGCTATGTCTAAAAATATTTGACTGTAAAATCATAAGTATCATGAGAGTATTCCTTTCTTTGGGGCCCTTTTACCAAATGGTGGTAAAAGGTGACCCAGCGGTGGTGTTGGTATGTGGGATTGCTGCGCGCTGAGGCCATCTTTTACTGACATGGGTAAAAGTGTGGTAATTACATCAGTCCAAAATCCTGGAATGTCCTGCCAAAACAGCTCAAAAAGCTTGTCGACCATCAACTGTTCAAGAAGTCCTTAAAAACATTCTTATTCAACAAGGCTTATTCCACTGGCTAATCCATTGTTTAACCTGTGCCATGCCATGTTCCTTCCCCTCCTGTCACACTCCGAATCTGTGCCTTCTCTGTATTGTATTCTCTTGAATTTGTGTAAGCCACATTGTGCCTGCTTATGTGGGAAAATGTGGGGTAAAAATGCGCCAAAAATAAATAAATAATAAATAAAAAAACTGCAGCATCGCCATTTACTGCTATTATAGGAGGCGGTGAAGGCTCCAGCAGTAATCCAGCTGTAATTGCTAACTGATTACCGCTGGGCATACCCACTTCCCACCCATTGCCACTAGAAAATAGAAAATATTTTCTTGCACTGGAAACGGCATGTGGAAGGCCTGGGACTAACCACTGGGCTCCTGGTGAGCCCAGTGGTAGGGCCAATTTGCCTTACGCAAACCTGATGGTAGCCCTACCACCGGGTGATAAACGGGCCCCTTTATGTTTATGTTTTATTTTTTAATTTTTTTAAATTTCACATTGAATTTTACTATAAAGAGTGCTCACTTAAATAGGGGTGCACCTAAATGCAGCCTCAAAAGCATATATTCTCTAAAGGCATTTCTTTATAGAATAGAAAACCTGTATTATAACAAATGTAGGCAATTATATACAGTGGGGCATCCAGTGATTTTTCCCCCTGTTGTATGTAGGTGATGTTGCAAGTATGAGGACACTCACAAAATGGTTGCAATAATGTGGCTCACCAATTTTGGAGCTGCTGACTCCTTCTTTCTGGCCAAGTGGCTCCTGCCAAGGGAACCCAGATAGTTCACTGTGCTTGGCCAGAGGAGGGACTATGTGCATATAAGAAATGTTGGGGACAGGCTGTGGAGCAGGTTTAATAGCCAAGCATCATTCCCCAGAGTGGTAAGTTCAACAGAGGGGGGAAATGGGAGGAAAACGCTAAATAGGATATGTAAGGGAAATCCATGTGTCTGAAAATGAATCCATGCAAAATATTGGCATACAACATACATATGTTAGGGGCCATTTTGTCAGTAAGAATTCTATTTGGCTCATTTGTCGAGGCCATTCTGTCAGGGCTATTTTGTTGGGGATCTTTTGTTCTGGGCCATTTTGTTGGGATGCCCAGGACAAAACCCTAATGTGCACACATGCGACTCTTATTTCATCACCTCTACATCAGCTCCTGCATATCCTTTGGTAATATAGCCACAAGTGGGCCTCAGGAGCCTGGGACCACCCCCCCCCCCCACACACTTTGGGCTCAGGCTCCTTCCAAAATTGGGGCACCAGATGCATGGCTGGTGGGGATGCTCAAGCCATCCATCCAAAGAGCTTCTCTGCCAGAACTCTCGCCCAAGCTACCTGAGTAGCGAGAAAGCTAGCAAGTCACTCCAGTTTCTGAAGTTGGTAATTCTGCGCATGCTCAGTTCAATGCAAGAACTGAGCAGGTGCAAAAATGCCAGAAACAGCAGCTGAAGCACTCTGCTAATTTCCTACTGCTTAGGTAGCATGGGCAGAGCTTCAACAGAGAATCTCTTTAGCTGGCGGTGCTTCAACATCCTCGTCAGCAAAGGTATGATTTATCAGGGGCTAGGGAGGGTGGAGAGAACTGAGACGCAATGCTTGCATTCTGGCTATGCCCCTGTTGTATACTGTAGCTCAAATCTGTTCTGCAGGTTTGCACAATTTATTAACTCATAAACAAGACTCTGTTACCTGCATTTGTACTGCACAACCCTCCTATCTTTTGAGCACTCATTAGTCAACACAGCTTAACAAAGTCTCAGTCCAGACCATAGCTAAGCATTTTTTTGGTCTGTCCTGCAGATGCTGATTCAGGTCATCAAGCAAAGGAAGAGGGTAGTAGGGATGAGCAGGTTGGTCCTTCCCATTTGTTATGCTTCTCACGTTTGTCTTTCATTGGTTTTATTTACATATTATGTATTATACTTTACATTTTTGCATATAGCTTTACAATGTATAATACATTCTGTATCGTTTTATAAGCACTTTCATTTTTATGTTTCCAATATTTTATTTCTGATTTTGTGATTTTAAGTTTATGTATATCTGTTTAGAACCCTGATGCAGGTGTTTTTGCCGAAACATGGACCGTGTACGGTCTGATCAATAAAATACTAAGCATTTGCCTGATTTCTTGTTATAGAACATTGATAAACACATTCTTGGCTTTTGAGCAGCCTAATGTTGATTTTGCACATGTGAATGGTGCCTGTCTTTTATAGGATTGCCACCTTAGAGCAGCGGTTCTCAACCCAGTCCTCGGGGCACACCCAGACAATCGGGTTTTCAGAATCTCCATAATGAATATGCATAAGATAGATTTTCATGCACTGCCTCCTTAGTATGCAAATGTATCTCATACATATTCATTGTGGGTATCCTGAAAACCTGACTGGCTAGGTGTTTCACAAGGACTGAGTTTAGAGTCGCTGCCTTAGAGTGTAATTCTATAATGACATTTTCATGCATATACAATGCCTCTTATAAAATTACTCCATGCATAAACTAAATGAACGTTTAAGAGTGCATTATTAAAGTGTAGTAAGCTTTTTGCACATACTGTGGGTTAGGTGCCAAAATTTACGCATGGTAAGTGCAGTTTGTGCAGTGAATGTTGGGAGCATGCCTAGCATATGCCCTGTATTTCCCACAAAGGGCTGACACCACATAGTGATTGCATCAGCAGAAAGTACAGTAAGTACATCCATGCTACATGTTGATGCATTTACCATGGACATCTGTGTTAAAATGCACACCTGATCCCCCGGTAATATCTTGACCTCTTTGATCACTCCCCTACTACCATCCCACAAAGAGAAAAACATCCTTTCCCACCTTGTACTTATTGGTGGTTTCCATGGTGGTATAGAGGTGGGGCAGGAGCGATCCCCAGACATTCCTAACTTGTTGCCTCCTGTATTCAAAATGGTAGCTTGGATCATCAATGGTAGTCTTATGGTAGTATTGCTAAGTGTAAAGCTGCCAAATGATGACCTTGATAAATACCTGTTGCTGGGCAAATGAAAAACTTTGGCTTTCTCTAGTCTCAGACTTTACATAGGTCTCTGGTGGTAATGCCTGCTTTAACACCAAAGAAGGGAGATTTGGCATTATTGGGAGAAGAAATATCTTTTCCCCTGGAGCTCCTTGTGGGGAAGTGGTTTAAGAGGTCTCCAGATGCCAGAGTGAGCAGGTGTAACTCAATGAGGTCATCGCATTTGGTACATTGGTAAAAGAGGAAGTGGAGGCTGTAATGTTTCAGCAGATGGGAACATAAATACATAAGTACATAAGTAATGCCACACTGGGAAAAGACCAAGGGTCCATCGAGTCCAGCATCCTGTCCTCGACAGTGGCCAATCCAGGCCAAGGGCACCTGGCAAGCTTCCCAAACGTACAAACATTCTATACATGTTATTCCTGGAATTGTAGATTTTTCAAAAGTCCATTTAGTAGCGGTTTATGGAGTTGTCCTTTAGGAAACCGTCTAACCCCTTTTCAAATTCTGCCAAGCTAACCGCCTTCGCCACGTTCTCCGGCAACAAATTCCAGAGTTTAATTATGCGTTGGGTGAAGAAAAATTTCTCTGATTTGTTTTAAATTTACTACACTGTAGTTTAATCGCATGCCCCCTAGTCCTAGTATTTTTGGAAAGCGTGAACAGACGCTTCACATCCACCTGTTCCACTCCACTCATTATTTTATATACCTCTATCATGTCTCCCCTCAGCCGTCTCTTCTCCAAGCTGAAAAGCCCTAGCCTCCTTAGTCTTTCTTCATAGGGAACAGGACTCATCTGTTGCAGAAAGTAGTAGAGAGTAGAGAGTGGAAGTTCAGGAAAGGGGCTCAATGCAGTTTGAACTGGTGGCATCTTCTGGGTGCCCCTCGGAGTCAACTCCTTTCTCGCATTGACGAAGCCACTCTATATGTACTATGCTGGTGAGAGTTAATGATTTAGTAAATACTTCTGTGAATGACATTACTGTTGTGAAGAATCAAAAAACTTTTTCAAACTCAGAATGGTAACTTTGTTGAAAAGTTTGTGGAGGAATTTAAACAGCTTCATGTAAAATTAATTAAGAATAGGATTTTGCTGCATTGGAAAGTGGACCTACTAGATAATAGATGTGGAAACCTAAATTTCAATTTTTGAATTTCCCTAACTTTCTTGGCCAGTTGCTGAAGGAGTTATTTAGGGGCCAATAATGAGCATGGTTTAAGCAGGCAGGGAGGCGGCCGTGACACTCTCTGATTGCTGCAGTATTGTCTGGTTAGTACTGGACAGAGCTTAAGTAGAACCCTACTGCACCTGAATAACTACCCCTACCCCCCCCCCCCCCCGAGGTATTGCCACATGTCTGTTTTCTGAAATACCAACTTATACATCTAAGTGTGTAAGACATGTGAAAGGCATATAAACAAATTGCCGATTTGCCTCTGTTGATGTTTTAGATGTTTGATTTGATTCAATTAATTGATGTTATATACTGCTTAACACAGCCAAGCTTTTGTTTACATAATGTTGCCAGTTCACGTACGTGTATTACATAAGTACATAAGTACATAAGTAGTGCCATACTGGGAAAGACCAAAGGTCCATCTAGCCCAGCATCCTGTCACCGACAGTGGCCAATCCAGGTCAAGGGCACCTGGCACGCTCCCCAAACGTAAAAACATTCCAGACAAGTTATACCTAAAAATGCGGAATTTTTCCAAGTCCATTTAATAGCGGTCTATGGACTTGTCCTTTAGGAATCTATCTAACCCCTTTTTAAACTCCGTCAAGCTAACCGCCCGTACCACGTTCTCCGGTAATGAATTCCAGAGTCTAATTACACGTTGGGTGAAGAAAAATTTTCTCCGATTCGTTTTAAATTTACCACACTGTAGCTTCAACTCATGCCCTCTAGTCCTAGTATTTTTGGATAGCGTGAACAGTCGCTTCACATCCACCCGATCCATTCCACTCATTATTTTATACACTTCTATCATATCTCCCCTCAGCCGTCTCTTCTCCAAGCTGAAAAGCCCTAGCCTTCTCAGCCTCTCTTCATAGGAAAGTCGTCCCATTCCCACTATCATTTTCGTCGCCCTTCGCTGTACCTTTTCCAATTCTACTATATCTTTTTTGAGATACGGAGACCAGTACTGAACACAATACTCCAGGTGCGGTCGCACCATGGAGCGATACAACGGCATTATAACATCCGCACACCTGGACTCCATACCCTTCCTAATAACACCCAACATTCTATTCGCTTTCCTAGCCGCAGCAGCACACTGAGCAGAAGGTTTCAGCGTATCATCGACGACGACACCCAGATCCCTTTCTTGATCCGTAACTCCTAACGCGGAACCTTGCAAGACGTAGCTATAATTCGGGTTCCTCTTACCCACATGCATCACTTTGCACTTGTCAACATTGAACTTCATCTGCCACTTGCACGCCCATTCTCCCAGTCTCGCAAGGTCCTCCTGTAATCGTTCACATTCCTCCTGCGACTTGACGACCCTGAATAATTTTGTGTCATCGGCGAATTTAATTACCTCACTAGTTATTCCCATCTCTAGGTCATTTATAAATACATTAAAAAGCAACGGACCCAGCACAGACCCCTGCGGGACCCCACTAACTACCCTCCTCCACTGAGAATACTGGCCACGCAATCCTACTCTCTGCTTCCTATCTTTCAACCAGTTCTTAATCCATAATAATACCCTACCTCCGATTCCATGACTCTGCAATTTCTTCAGGAGTCTTTCGTGCGGCACTTTGTCAAACGCCTTCTGAAAATCCAGATATACAATATCAACCGGCTCCCCATTGTCCACATGTTTGCTTACCCCCTCAAAAAAATGCATTAGATTGGTGAGGCAAGACTTCCCTTCACTAAATCCGTGCTGACTTTGTCTCATCAGTCCATGTTTTTGTATATGCTCTGCAATTTTATTCTTAATAATAGCCTCCACCATCTTGCCCGGCACCGACGTCAGACTCACCGGTCTATAATTTCCCGGATCTCCTCTGGAACCTTTCTTAAAAATCGGAGTAACATTGGCTACCCTCCAGTCTTCCGGTATTACACTCGATTTTAGGGACAGATTGCATATTTCTAACAGTAGCTCCGCAAGTTCATTTTTTAGTTCTATTAATACTCTGGGATGAATACCATCAGGTCCCGGTGATTTACTACTCTTCAGCTTGCTGAACTGACCCATTACATCCTCCAAGGTTACAGAGAATTTGTTTAGTTTCTCCGACTCCCCCGCTTCAAATATTCTTTCCGGCACCGGTGTCCCCCCCAAATCCTCCTCGGTGAAGACCGAAGCAAAGAATTCATTTAATTTCTCCGCTACGGCTTTGTCCTCCTTGATCGCCCCTTTAACACCATTTTCGTCCAGCGGCCCAACCGACTCTTTGGCCGGTTTCCTGCTTTTAATGTATCTAAAAAAGTTTTTACTATGTATTTTTGCTTCCAACGCTAATTTCTTCTCAAAGTCCTTTTTTGCCCTCCTTATCTCCGCTTTGCATTTGGCTTGGCATTCCTTATGATCTATCCTGTTACTTTCAGTTGGTTCTCTTCTCCACTTTCTGAAGGATTGTTTTTTGGCTCTAATGATTTCCTTTATCTTACTGTTTAGCCACGCCGGCTGACGTTTAGTCTTTTTTCCCTTTTTTCTAATACGTGGAATATATTTGTCCTGAACCTCCAGGATGGTGTTTTTAAACAGCATCCACGCCTGATGCAAGTTTTTTACTCTGCGAGCTGCTCCTTTCAGTCTTTTTTTCACCATTTTTCTCATTTTGTCGTAATCACCTTTTCTATAGTTAAACGCTAGCGTACTTGATTTCCTAGTTTCACTTCCTTCAATGCCAATATCAAAACCGATCATATTATGATCACTGTTATCAAGCGGCCCTCGTATCGTTACCCCCTGCACTAGATCATGAGCACCACTAAGGACTAAGTCTAGTATTTTTCCTTCTCTTGTCGGCTCCTGAACTAGCTGTTCCATGAAGCTGTCCTTGATTTCATCAAGAAATCTTATGTCCCTTACGTGTACAGATGTTACATTAACCCAGTCTATATGCGGGTAATTGAAATCCCCCATTATTATTGTGTTGCCCAGTTTGTTTGCGTCCCTGATTTCCTTTAACATTTCCGCATCCGTCTGTTCGTCCTGGCCAGGCGGACGGTAGTACACTCCTATCACTATCCTTTTCCCCTTTGCACATGGAATTTCAATCCACAGTGATTCCAAGGAGTGTTTTGCTTCCTGCAGAATTTTCAATCTATTTGATTCAAGGCTCTCGTTAATATACAATGCTACCCCTCCACCAATCCGATTCACCCTATCACTACGATATAATTTGTACCCCGGTATGACAGTGTCCCACTGGTTATCCTCCTTCCACCAGGTCTCAGAGATGCCTATTATATCTAATTTTTCATTTAGTGCAATATATTCTAACTCCCCCATCTTATTTCTTAGGCTCCTGGCATTCGTATATAGACATTTCAAACTATGTTTGTTGTTCCTAAGTACATCATGCTTAGTACTTGACAGTATTAACTGGCAATCTTTTGTCTGATTTTTATTGTTATTTAAAGATACCCGATCTACTACAATCTCTTTTGCAACCTCACTATCAGGATACTCTATCCTCCCTGTTATGGTGATATCTTTGAAAGATACCTTATCCCGAACCATGCTCTTTTGAGCGACTGTCGGCCTTCCCCCCATTTCTAGTTTAAAAGCTGCTCTATCTCCTTCTTAAACGCCGATGCCAGCAGCCTGGTCCCACTCTGGTTAAGATGGAGCCCATCCTTTCGGAATAGGCTCCCCCTTCCCCAGAATGTTGCCCAGTTCCTAACAAATCTAAAGCCCTCCTCCCTGCACCATCGTCTCATCCACGCATTGAGACTCTGGAGCTCTGCCTGTCTCTTGGGCCCTGCGCGTGGCACAGGTAGCATTTCAGAAAATGCTACCCTGGAGGATCTGGATTTCAGCTTTCTACCTAAGAGCCTAAATTTTGCTTCCAGAACCTCTCTCCCACATTTTCCTATGTCATTGGTACCCACATGTACCAAGACAGCGGACTCCTCCCCAGCACTATCTAGAATCCTATCTAGGTGACACGTGAGGTCCGCCACCTTCGCACCAGGCAGGCAAGTCACCAGGCGATCCTCACGTCCACCAGCCACCCAGCTATCTATATGCCTAATGATCGAATCACCAAGTACAACAGCTGTCCTAACCTTTCCCTCCCGGGCAACATTTGGAGATATATCCTCGGTTTTTCAGAAAAGCTTTCACGTCAGCAGATCTTTTCTAAAATACTACTGGAATTGGACACATCCTGATCTGGACTTCCCAATTCCAGTTTCTGTCTAAAAAGGAGCTGCATATATTTTATGGTACCTCTGATACAAGTCTATTTCCAAAAATGGCCATGTTGGATTCATTTTAATACTTTTATAATTTTACAGTTAGTTCGTATTTTTAGAAACATACCTGTTTTTTTTGTTTTTTTGTTTTTAATTGACCATTTTATTTTGGCTTCTCTCCTTCCTTTTGTAGAAATTAGGGAGGCCAGACATATACAGCATTTCTCAGTATTTACTGCCTCCTTTTTTTTCTAACTAGTGGTTGGTTAGTGCAGTGGACTCTGATCCTGGGGAACTGGGTTCGATTCCCACTGCAGCTCCTTGTGACTCTGGGCAAGTCACTTAACCCTCCGTTGTCCCAAGTACAGATAAGTACCTGTATATAATATGTAAACCGCTTTGAAAGTAGTTGGAAAAACCACAGAAAGGCAGTATATAAGTCCCATTCCCTTTCCCTTTCCCGCACACTCTTTTTCTGCTACATGGATATCAACATGTATCCATTTATGTATCCACATCCACAGAAGAACAAAGGTGCCCTCTTTTAAAGTGTGGTAAAAATTTGCAGTTACTGCACATCAGTGGCGTAGCTACAGGGGGCCACAGGGCCCCCGGTTTGGCCCCGCCAGCTGAAACATTTCTCCAGTGCTGCTCTCCTCACATTGCTTGCCCTGCTTCCCTCTCGTCACATGCATGTTCGGCATGCTCAATTTCATTAAAATCAAGCATGCACAATGTGAGGGGAAGAAGGGCAGGCAATGTAAGGAGAGCAGCGCTGGAGAAATGCTTCAGCTGGCAGGTGTTGGGGACCCCCACCAGCCAAGGTATGTGGTGTTGCGGCAGCGGGGGAACGGCGGGGAGATGAGCCAAAATGTGCCCCCCCCCCCCACTTTGGGCTCTAGTCCCTCCCCCACTTCGAGGTATGTTATGCTCCTGCTGCACATTAGTTGCAAAATGTAATGCATGGCTCTACAAAGCATCTGTAGTAACTGTTGAGGGTGTGCCCAGCATCTTCCTATACAGTTGAAATTTTGGCAGGGATCCAGGATACATGTGCAACTAAATTAGTTAACGAGCCATCAAGTCTGAATTAATAGGCCTTAACAATCAATTATTGAGCTTAAGTGGCAGTAATTTGGATTTGTGTGCAGGCACTTAACACAGTTGTTTTTAGAATTACATTGGCTTCCAATAAATGCTAGACTGTATTTTAAGATTTGTATGTTAACTCATAAGGCATTGCATGGCAATTTGCCTGAATATATGCAGTCTTGTTTACAGTGTTTAACTGTCAATTTAGTGCATGGCCTTAGGAATCAGCTGTTATTAACTTTCCCATTGGTTAGGCACATGAAGTCTAAAAAACAATTTAATGCAACTTTGTCAAATCAGGCTGCCCTGTCTTAGAATGCACTACCTTTGTCACTTAGATCTATTAGAAATTATTATCACTTTAGAAGACAATTTAAGGTGTTTTTATTTGTTAAACTTGTAACCTGATTGTGTGGGTATTTCTGGCTTTTTTGCATTGTAACTTCCTAGAGAATATTGTAACTCTCTTTTTTCTTTCTTTTTGTTACCCACATTGAACTATGTAGGTATTTGCAAGCTAAAGGACTCAGATGTAATGTAATCCGGCTGCATGGAATTCTATAATACCAGACATCTAAATCCCTTAGCTCGCTACTCAAAAGGAGGCATGGCTAGAGGAGGGGCATGAGCGGGTCAGGGGAATTCCAAAAATTTGGATACAGTCATTTGCATACCAAAATGCCATGAGTTGAGTGTTGGTATTTACACCAGGTTTCAGCTTTCGTCAATACTGGTGCTCAACTTTAGCATGAGAATCAGCTCTAAGCGCTAATTTATCAATTCAGAGCACTCTTTATAGAACAGCTTAGTACTGATATTTTCCAGTGCTGATTTTTGAGCGCCATTTATAGAATCCCTCCTCTTCGTGTCTTATTCTGTATGCTCCTAAAATTTATGCTCCTAAATTTATGAGCATAATTTATGCTCACAAATTTATGTTCCTAAATTACGAGCAAACTCTGTGCTCCAAAATAGATTATCCTCGTAATTTAGGAGCATAAATTTAGGAGTCTAAATTGTAGAAGCATAAATTTAGAAGCATAACCTTTATAGACGAAGACCCTTAATGCATAAACACTATACTTAATGCCACCTCAATAGATGGTGGTTAATGATCTGCCTTATCTACTACATTAAGAGTTAATGCTTAGTACGTTACAGTGCGCTAACTACAGGACATAGTCCTTGCCCGTTCCCTGCTTTGGGGAAAATTCAATAATTGGATGCCTGGTAGGAGCCTATTCTATAAAGGAATGTAGGTGCCTAGAATTCTAGCATAGCAATGAAAATATGTGCCTATAGGTTAGGCTTTCACATGTATACTGTCACTTATGCCATCATATAATATTCTATAAGTTACATTCATGTAGGTCCTACCCATGCTCCACTCAGACTCATACGCACACTTACCTACAAAATAGGCACTATATAAGATAAGCATTAGTCTATAAATTTGTGTGTAGGAAGCATTTTGACATATACATGCATATCAGCACACATGTGTACATTAATGCCATTTTATTAATGTGTTATCCCAAGATTCTATATATTGCACTCATGATTGTGCATTCAAGATGCACACGCATCTTAATTGAGTAATGAGCTGTTAAACTAGCAATAATTGGTTACTAACAACCAATTATTGTAGTTAATTGGTTCCAATTAGGATTTGTGTGCACATCTTGCTCAGTGCTATTCTATAAAGATCCATGCACAAATCATTTAACATGCAACTGAAAGGGGGATGTGGCCATAGGAGGGATATGGGTTGATCAAGGGCATTCACTAAAGATGCTGTAAATCCTCGTGCCCAAATAAGCATAGATCCTGCCGCTATGCACTATTCTATAAAAGATGCCCATCCAGGAGCACTCTTTATAGAATACCATTCATGACGTTTTGTTTTCAGAAATCGATTTTGAGTGCCATTTACTGAAACTAGTCTTATGCATGTAATTGGCTCATAACTATTAGCATGCATTTTCTATAACTACCCTCTGTGTGGTTAGCATGGGATTTATTATGTGTTTTCGCAACTTGGTACAATCAATGGCGCTCAATCATCTAGATTACTGCAACACACTCTACGCCGACTGTAAAGAACAAATAATCAAGAGACTTCAGACAGCCCAGAACACTGCAGCTAGACTCATATTCGGCAAAACAAAATATGAAAGTGCTAAGCCCCTACGAGAGAAATTACACTGGCTCCCACTTAAAGAACGCATCACGTTCAAAATATGCTCACTAGTTCACAAAATCATCCATGGTGATGCACCAGCCTACATGTCAGACCTGACAGACCTACCACCCAGGAATGCCAAAAGATCATCCCGAAAATTCCTTGATTTGCATTTCCCAAACTGTAAAGGTCTAAAATACAAACTACTGCACATGACAAACTTTACCTACCTGAGCACACAGTTATGGAACACACTACCGCGCAACTTAAAAACGATCTACGAAATAGTGAACTTCCGCAAACTACTGAAGACCCATCTCTTTAACAAAGCATACCACAAAGATCAACCAATATGAATATACACAACTCCCCCACATATATTTAGAACTGTATTATAATATCTGCTTGATATACTAGAATTATGTTTTATCATTATCATGCTGTACAAGATCCTTCTGTACCAGTAAATGTATTTTTAAGATATTTCCACTACTCACGATGTATTGTAAACCACATTGAGCCTGCAAAAAGGTGGGAAAATGTGGGATATAAATGCAACAAATAAATAAATAAATTATGTACTAAGAAGCAAGCCACAACGTTATTAATGCTGCCATGCGTGAACAGTATACCATGTCCTATGTTAACTATGTAATACACTTTAGTTAAAAGGCACACAATTCTTGCTCTTACCATAAAGAACACCTTTAGAAATTTCCCCCCCAATATTCAGTGCTGGGCCATGTCCGGGCAATGGTACTGAATATCGGGGGATAATTTGGGGCAGGCAGGGTGTTGGAGGTTATGCGAGCATGGCCGATATTTAGCCGGGGCCTTCTCTAGCTGAATATCATGCTGCTCTGGCCCTTCATAACTTTTTTTTTATGGATTAAAAAAAAAGCCCCAATCCCCATCCCACCCCAATGTCCCCTCTTCCCTCCTCCCGTGCATTAAGAAAACCACCTCTGCAAGACCCCCCCCCCCCCCCACTCCCCCAATAGAGAAGGTAAGCCCAAAGGCTCATCTACATCTCTGGTGGTTCAGCGGGGTCGTTGGGGGTAGGCACGCAGCCCCCTTGTGGCACATTGGTAAAATGACTGAGCTTGCAGTACTAGCTTTGAATATTGGCCTCTTTATGTACTCAAAAAAAAAAATACAACTTTTCATTTTGGGTGGCCCACTGATTGTCATTTTTTTTTAATTTAAAGTATCTATCTATCTATGTGTGTGTATACATATATTTATTTTATTTATTTAGATTTTGCTCACACCTTTTTCAGTAGTAGCTCAAGGTGAGTTACATTCAGGTACACTGGATATTTCTCTGTCCCAGGAGGGCTCACAATCTAAGTTTGTACCTGAGGCAATGGAGGGTTAAGTGACTTGCCCAAGATCATAAGAAGCAGCAGTGGGATTTCAACCAGCCACCTCTGGACTGCAAGACCAGTGCTAATAGTAGTAGTAGTAGTGTGTGTGTATATATATATATATATATATATATATATATATATATATATATATATATATATATATATATATATATATATATATATATATATATATATATATATATATATATATATATATATATATACACACACACACACAATAATGTTACATATGTATATGTATGCTGTTTATATTTACCGGCTGTTTTTCTTGCTCCAGGACATGCATAAAAATAGAAGCTTTGTTTTGGCTTTATATGCTACCTAACAACAAAAGATGAGAAAAAAAAAACACAATAATTGCAACTTTCATTATTACAAAATGAAAGCAGAACGTATGCTATGATCATCTCACTTACTAAGAAAAGCACTAAAAAATATATATAATATTAATCAAATTTTATGGATTTGACTGCACCTGAAATGAGCAAACTTCAGACCTGTTTTTGTATTTAATGAAGTTTGTATATCAAATTCAGTTATATATTTTTATATTATTGTTAACTATAAATAGGTGGTTATTTTAGAAGCCCCATTTGTCATTTGCACATCTAATACTGTCAGGATTTACAGCTAACACAGGAGTTTACCGTGGCTGTCCGTGGAAGTTTTTTTCCATCTCATTCTCAGAGGCATTGGACATTTATACATCTTGTATAATTTACAACCAAACTCTGACCCCTGAGGCAGACGTTACTTAACGCCAAAACACGGCCCGTGTCGGGTCATTTTTCAATAAAATACTCCTGTTGTCCCAGCCTTGAAGGCCCAGTGTTCCTTTTTTCGTTTGTATACTTTCTATGTATGCTGTATACCCTCTCTGCTTGTTTTGTACCCTCGGTGAAGAACAACATGCACGTCGTCATCAATTACTATAGCAACAAGAAACTGCTGGAAAGAGCAAAGGTCTTTGGTAGCACTGTATCATGGTAAAACATGGACAGAAAATATGGACAAAGTACTAAAGGAGTCATTTCTCAAATTTATCAATGTCTGAATCAGCGGGAGTCTCCAAAGCACTTATGAATGTTACAGTGGAAGGTTGATTTAGGGAAGATATTTAGTGAGGAGGAATGGGAAACTATTTGTCAGCAGACAACCTCCTTGGACATTTCTTCTCCAATTGTAGAAAACAGGTATAAGGTACTGTTTAGGTGGTATTTTACTCCTTTGAGACTAACTAAAATGGGGACCAATTTGTCAGATTTATGTTGGAGGGGCTGTGAATGCATGGGGACATACTGTCATATGTGGTGGGACTGTACCTTAGTACAACCTTTCTGGATTAAGGTATTTGCTAAGTTTTCTTGGATATTGCAGAATATATCGAAGTGAATATAGAATTGGCTCTTTT
Source organism: Microcaecilia unicolor (assembly GCF_901765095.1). Lineage (NCBI taxonomy): Eukaryota > Metazoa > Chordata > Amphibia > Gymnophiona > Siphonopidae > Microcaecilia > Microcaecilia unicolor. The sequence goes on from NC_044031.1 coordinate 88,211,607, forward strand.
GAACAGGCCATTAGCCCATTTGGATGATAGTGCTGACCTTCTGCTGGTGCTGGGTCTCACTGGCGCCGGGGGGGGGGGGGGGTGATTGCTACCATTTGGGAATTGCCTCAAGCCAACAGCCTCATGGCGGTAGTGTTCAAAATGGATCAGTGGTATACTATGTACTACTTAACAGCACTTTGTTGCTTTAAGGTGAGTTGTTTTGACAGACACAGGGCGTTATATATTCAGTGGAAACAGACTTTTGGAACTCCTGCGGAAGTAATCTGATTTTCTTTTTTTGATTGTGAGAGATTGCTTTTAAGTGACTGATGGGGGGAGGGGAGTGTGTGTGTGGGGGGAGTTTTGATGTTGGGTAGTTAGACTTTTTGTATGTTAGATGCACTGAAGAAACCACTGTGTATATGTCATTGATGGTGTTAATTTTTGCTCTTGAAACATTTTAATAAAGGTTAGTAGAAAAAATCAAACTGCTAGCTTCACTGATACCTTTGTTAAAACAAAAGGAACAATATACCACCAAGAAGTCATGCTGTTGTCATCAACAAAATTTGTCCAGATCCCTAACGCAGCCTGATTGCTGAAACACAGTCTATTGGGTTTGTCAATAAAGTCTTAATTTGGTTTGGTCCTTTGTCCCTTCTTGATGCCAGCTTGACTTTGTTGGTTTTTGATCAGACACTTTAAGTCAACATGGTGTCTGTTCATCATTTCCACAAAACATTTCTCCTGGTGGGCTAGATAAAACATTATGGCAATCTTACAGAAGTAGTACCTACCAGTAGACCAGTCAGTGGTATTATGCAGTACAAAGTTAGAGCTCTATTTCAAAAAGGATATAGCAGGATCTGAAAAGGTTCAGAAAAGGGCAGCAAAAATAATAAAGGGGATAGAACGTTGCCCTATGACGGCAGGCTAAACTAGGGGTCTTCTGCTTAGAGAAATGATGACTGAGAGAAAGGATGTGATAGAAGTTTATGAAATCATGAGTGCAATGGAACAGTTAAATAAGGAACAGTTGTTTAACCTGTCAAAAAACACAAACACAAGAGGACACTCCATGAAACTAATGACCATTGGACTGCAAACAAATTATGGATAGTTTTAATTTTTTCATGCCTCATATATTTAAGGTTTGAAATCTGTTAGAAAGGTGATTAATTTAGCAGGATTCAAAACAGATTTAGACAAGTTCATGGAGAAAAATTCCAGAAACAATTATTAGCAAGGTAGACTTGGAAGGAAGAGTCATTGGTCATACCTGGAAATAGAATATGAGAGAGAGAGATCAACTTTTTGGGATCAGGGAGCATGTAACTTAGACTGGCTTCAGTCAGAGACAGGGCTTAAGGGACCTTGATTTGGATCAATATGGCCTTTCTTATGTTTCTATATAACATCCTAGCCCAATGGTTCCCAAATCTTGTCCTGGAAGCACCCTTGCCTGTCAGGTTGTCAGGATATCTACAATGAATATTTATGATAAGAGATTAGCATGCAGTGGAGGCAGTGCATGCAAATCTCTCTCCTGAATATTCAAACTTGCTCTGAAAGTACAGGACAGAGGCTATAAGAGGTTTTGGCTCAGGCAGCAACAACATTGAACTTATAAATTCAATGTGTGATATCCAGACAGATGAAGTAATGATTACATAGCTTTTGTTTAACATATAGATATATTGTTGTACAAGAAAAGATTTGATGAAATGTGGTTGGTGCCCTGTTACGACAAATTTTTTTTATGGCCCATAAGTGAGCCACAAACACAGAGATGAATGTTCTGTTGATAAATGTTTGTAAGAAATAATGCATGTGAACATCTGTCAATGATTTGAAATATTCTCTGTGTTAGGGATAATGTTGGTTTTACATCTATGATTTCTCTTTGAACTATCTATTAGTGAATGAATGTCTGCCATTTTATCATATGATTGTGGACAGTCCTCTGAAATATTAAAGGACATTGGACAGGTTTCCACTAGTTATGATTTTACCTTTGACACAGGCCCTAATTAAACTGAAAATAAACCCTTTAGGAATCGGACTTCAGATGCAGCACGAGAAAGTCATTGCCGCAGATTATCCACATGAAGGAATTATTCAAACTGATTGCAACTTATTGAATAATTTTACATAAAATAGTTGCTGGAGGGTTATCTGACCTTACGTAATATGATTTATGAAGTTTATACTGGAGATGTGTGAATAATTTTAGGTTAAACTCAAACTAGGCAAATTTTGACTCCAGTCAAGTTCATCAAAATTTGGGGAATTTCCATATGGACGCTAACAAAAATGACAAAAAAACATGAGAAAAGAGCTTAAACAGAGAATGATAAAGGACAATTGATTATGTAAAATGGAGAAAGCAACACTGGACAAGAAATCAGCAGCTGATAAAAAATAGGAAAAGGAAGAAAGAAGACAACGGCACAACAGAGGATGTGCGGAGAAGAAAAACTCCTCATGGTCTATGGTCCAGTAGCCAAGGTCCAATAATCAGTTTTGGTGAACAGCATAACTATTTTAATTGGTTCAAGGCCTTGGATAAAGAGCTTTAAGCCCAGCCTTAGCTTTAGTAAAAGATGATTTAGTCCTAAGAAAGAGTAATAGGGTATTCTAAAGCAAAGGGGCCAGGTAGGCAAGAGCAGTGTGGTGATAATTTTCTTGGTGAATAGTCACAGGTGAGAGGAAAATGAGCAAATTGTTGTGTTGCGAATGACAGAAGCATATAGGATGATGTTTGGTTAGGGGCTTAGCTAAGTGTAAATGGGTATATAGGTAAAAAAAAATTCTCTGGATGTTAGGATCTTAAATCTGATTCCAAAGATGATCAAGAGCCGATACTGTGCAGTAGACCATATGACACCTCAGTAGAGATGTCATATGGTGAGGTGGCATATGATCAAACATACAGGCATTGAAAAGAAGTTGATAGCTATGTTTTGTATTAAATGTAAGCACTTCAAAGAGAAAAGAATGATTTCTTTATAGGAGTTACAGTTTAATAGTCAACACTGTTATGTTTACTATTGTACTGTAACTCCTATAATGATATCAGACTTGGAAATCTTGGAAACTCATCGAAACTGGGAAATCTATAATATCCAGGGAAGGAAAAAAGCTCTCTATTTATACAAGTGGAAACTTGGCTATCAAACATCAGTAGAGAGTTGATGTGAAAACTCAAAGATGGACTCACACTGTGAAATAGGAAGACCATGGATAAAAGGGGAAATTGAGGTAGTGGTATTTTCCTAGCAATCCACATGGCCTTTGTCTTTGCAGGGTTAAGTTTGAAGCCATTTGTGGACAACTAATTGGCTACCATGTTCAAGCATAAGTTCAGAAATTACAGGTCATTTGAGAGGGGTTCAGTATAGATTGCCATCTGGATATCATATGAGGAAAAAAGTGCTAAAACCCAGACTTTGGGATAATGTATCCAAAAGTATAGTTGTAAAATATGCTAGAACAGAACTTTGTGGCATACTACATGGCAGGTGGAAAGTATGAGAGTAGGAGGAGCCAGCAAAACTAGTGAATAGTAAATTTTCTAAGAGGCCAATTTAGAAGTGTAAAGGGGTAATTATTAAGGTGTAGTAAAAGGGATGGGGTGCTTTGAATGATGGAGAGAGTCTTTTTGGAGTGGAGGAGTGGCCTAGTGGTTAGGGTGGTGGACTTTGGTCCTGGGGAACTGAGGAACTGAGTTCAATTCCCACTTCAGGCACAGGCAGCTCTCCTTGTGACTCTGGGCAAGTCACTTAACCCTCCATTGCCCAATGTAAGCTGCACTGAGCCTGCTATGAGTGGGAAAGCGTGGGGTACAAATGTAACAAAAAAAATGTATTTTGAGAAGTCTTCAAGATGGAAGGGGCTACATTGGTGGTGTGTTCTCACAGTGGGGATGACATTTTCACAGGGGAGATGTCATTGGGTGGTGTCTTCTCACAGGGGAGTTTCTGGGTAGGGAGGTTCTTCATATTGTAAGGTCTCCACCACCGGGAGACTCTTAGAAAAGTCTCTTGCACTGGGAGACTCTTGGAAAAGTCTCCTGCACCGGGAGACTCTTGAGTCTCTCGGCCCTTTAGCTGAGCTGTGTGCTGTAATCCACTGCTAAAGAGCACATGGTAATCCACAAGGTCAGATCATTATACTTTATTGTAATACCTTTGTGTCAACTGTTCCTCCAAAGGTAGTTCCCACCACAGCATTTCTCAAGAAGCATAGCAATTCAACAGCATAGTATTCAAACCAAAACACAAAAACCCCCAAAAGTTTCCAAAATCTCAGTAGTTCATATAAAGCAGTTATGCAAAGCAATTCTTCAAACAAAGTAGCTCAAAAAGGGCTCAAACTCCCAGCAGTTCATGCAAAATAATTCTCCAAACAGGGTAGCTCCAGAAAGGGTTCAAACCCTCCCCAGCAGTTCATGTCAGAAGTTAGGCAAAACAATTCCCCAAACACAGCAGTTCAGAAAGGATTCAAAGTCCCAGCAGTTCATGTATAGCCAGTGCATTTGTTCTAGCAAAAGAGGTGCCGGTACTCAAATGCTAGGCCACCCTTCAGGAGTGGGGTGATCACTGAGGGACCCACCACACAATAGCCAGGCCCCCTTCAACCAGTCACAGAATCAATGGCAAGGCAGAATTGGTGTGTAGAGCCTGAGCTCTTTCATTAAAACTTGGGACCCTGGGTCAATTTTAGCAGACAATGGAAAAGGTGCTGCTACTCAGTACCCCCAAGTACCCCCTCAAAAAAAGCCCTGTGTATAGCAGTTATGCAAAGTAATTCTCCAAACACGGTAGACCAAAAAGGGTTCAAACTCCCCAGCAGTTCATGTAAGCAGTTATGCAAAACAATTCCCCAAACTCCCAGCAGTTCATGTGTATCAGTTATGCCCAAAACCACCTCTCCTCTCTTCCTTTCAAAAGAAATCAATCTAGGGAGAGTGGCAAGGGTCCCTCCCCAACCAGGCCAGCATTATACCCTGACCACCACCCGCATAACCCTTCTGTGGTAAACCTTCTTCTTCCAGGCACTCCTCCCAAGCAGCCCTCTCCTGTTTCACCTCCTTTCCTTCCAGTTTAGTCAGAGCAGCAATCTCCATTGGCTCCTCTTGCTCTAGTTCCTCCCCTTGCCAGTCCATAGGAACCTCCCCACACCCATTGCTCAGCTGCTCTCCATTTACTTGATTGGGCAGGTTCAGAACTCCTTCGCTCATCCTGGCTCTCTGGGACAGGTTTTTCCAACTCCCTTCTCTTGCCCTTCTCCTGACCTCCTCTGGGGGCTGTTGGGGATTGAAGTCCCTGTTTCTACCATGGGACCTTCTCAGGGGCTGCTGGGAATTGTAGTCTTTTCCTTTTCTCCAATCCCCCAGGGAAAAAGACTCCTTCCTTTCTCTACCCAGTCTCCCTCCCTCTTGAGCCTCCTCGTTCCTTCATGTGCCTCCATTCTCCCTCTCACCCTCATATTCCTCACAATATTGCCTAGATTTCTCTGCCCTTCCCTTCCCACCCTCACCCACACTCCCTAACCCCTAGTCTATCATCTCCCTCAGGCTTCCCTTCCCATCCTCCATCCAGGATTTAACCCTTACTTTTCATTCCTGCCCCTTGGGTTCTGCATCTAAATTTATTTTCCTTACAGCCCACCACCCAGTGTTCTTTCCTTGTTTCCCCTTCCTCTCCTCTGGTGCAGCATCGTCCTTAAAAAAGGTTTGGACGGCTTCTTAAAGGAAAAGTCCATAGACCGTTATTAAATGGACTTGGGGAAAATCCACTATTTCTGGGATAAGCAGTATAAAATGTTTTGTACATTTTTGGGATCTTGCTGGGTATTTGTGACCTGGATTGGCCACTGTTGGAAACAGGATGCTGGGCTCGATGGACCTTTGGTCTTTCTCAGTATGGCAATACTTATGTAGCATCTTTCCTTACACTTCCTCCCTCTAATGCAGCATCGTCCTTCCCTTCCCTTTCCTGGTATAGCATCCTTCCTCTCTTCTCTTCTCTTCTCTGGGCTGCTCTATTGCATGAAAAGTGAAAGGCAGAATGGGTTATTTGAGTTCCTGCATCCATTTAAGGTCAGCCAGTCCCACTGCTTTTGAATACAGACTTCCTGTGTTAGAAGAGTGGGAGTGGCAGACCTTGAGCAGGTGCAAGAGTTCAAAAGTCCTACCTTGCCTTTTTTTTTTTTTTTTTAGCATTTGTAAGTTCTTCTAGGCCCACTCCCCAGCAGTAATAACAGGATTGACACTTTGCTTGCCACTTCTGCAGTCTGAAGGAAGAGGAAAAGTAGCCTTCTCCTCAGGGCCGCCAAGAGACTGAGCCGGGCCCGTGGCAAGGCCGCTCCCTGGGCCCCCATCACTGACCCCTGGGGCCGCTGCCACTGCCACCCCTCCTGGGGTTGCCGCTCCCCCAATTGCTACCACTGTCGCCTCCCTCTTCTGCTCTCAGGCCGCCGGCGCTGCAGTCACCAGTCTCCACCCACCCGCCCCCAGCCCCGTCAACAGTCCCCCTCCGTCCGCCACTGGGCCCCCTGCATTCAAATCGGCAGTGTCTCACCTCTGTGTGAAAGCGGCAGATCGCCTCCCTTTGGGCCCTCCCTCACTGTGTCCCACCCTTGTCTGATGTAACGTCCTGTTTCCGAGAGGGCGGGACACAGTGAGGGAGGGCCCGAAGGGAGGCGATCTGCCGCTTTCACACGGAGGTGAGGCACTGCCGATTTGAATACAGGGAGCCTGGTGGCCGATGGAGGGGGGCTGTCTATGGAGCCGAGGGCGGGCAGGTGAGACTGGTGACTGCAGCGCCGGCGGCCTAGAAGCAGAAGGAGAGAGACCCCGGCGCTGGGCCCCCCTTGGAGGCCCAGGCCCAGGGTATTTTGTCCCCCTGCCCCCCCTCTCGGTGGCCCTGCTTCTCCTGCCTGGAAGCAAAATGAGGCAGCCATCACAGGGATATTTTGGGGACACTTTTTGCCATTTCACTCTGCTCCATGAGAGAGCCGTCACTGAAAATAGCCAATGGAGGGGACTTCAGACAATATTTTTACCCGAAACAGGCTGGGGTCTTCAGATAAGATCTTCATCTGAGATTTGGTACAGGGTTGCACAGTTTGACAAGAAAGACAACTTATTTTTAGTTAAAATCAGCTCCCAGCTCCCGGTCTTTTCACCCATCTTCTTTTCTCCCCATGATTAACTTGTTCCTGTTTCTGAAGCTGACCACCCATCTCTTCCTCCTCACTCTTGTATTCCTCTCTCATTCCTCCACTGATCTTCTCCAGCTCTCTCTTTTCTTCCCACTACTTGATCATACCCCTCACCATTCTTACCATCCCCTTCTCATGGCTGCTATCCTCTCTTTCTTATTCCATCCTTCTGTTTTCCTCCTCTTTACTTACCCTCCTGCCATGCTCATGTGCTGCATTATGCTCACTTGTCTCAATGCTTGATTCTCACAACAATCACAAGCTATCACACCACTGTATCAAGAACTTAAACAGAGAAATAGTGCAAAGACTTGACAAGGGAGTGACCAGCAAGCATTTACACTCAAAAGATTCACTCCTAGCACAAAAGACAAATAAGATCGATCACACATCACAGAAGAAATTGTACTTAAAAAATTGTAAAAACAAATCCAAATCATCTTCTCTTCTTACCAGCGAAGAATTAAGGTAAAGACAAACTTGGCATGTAACTACCCAAGACAGCAATTCTGTAAATTGGCATCTCCTTTTTGGTGCTCTGATGGAGCACGGGGAGTGCTAGTGCTAGAACATCAAGACACCTTGATGCTTTTATTGAAAACTGCAAAACTGCATTGTTGTACCAAAAAGAAAGTGTGCTCACTTATGCCAGGTATTGGAGGGTGCGCCTAGATCTGTCAATCAATGAATGCATCTGATAGTATTCTATAAGATGCACATGTTGATGGATGACACTCCTGTGTCCCACCTATACTCCATCCACATGTATACCCCCTATTCAGTTGTGCATTGTGCTACTTACACGTGAGCTTACAGAATAGGATTTGGGCAAGCACGCAAGTATGTGGTACCTATTTTGCATTTATATGCACCCAGTGGTGTGCCAGGAAATAGTGTGTGTGTTTGTGGGGGGGGGGGGGGGGGGGGTCCGAGGTGGACTAGGGGGCAACAAATTCCTCTCTCTCCCCCATGCAGGCATGCTAGGCATACATTTGCTGGCAGGGATGCCAGGACCCACCAGCCAAATAAACGGATTACCGCCATTCCCTGCTTCTTGTTTCTGGCTCTGAGCAGCATGCCAGGAATTCTCATGCATACTTGTGCGAGAAGTCCTGGCATGTTGCTCAGAGCCAAAAACAAGCAGTGGGGAGCAGTGGCAGTCCATTTCATTGGCTGCCAATCTCGGTGTCCCTGCCAGCAAAGGTAAAGGAGTTCAGCGATACCAAGCGAGGCCCATCTCAAAGCTGGAGATTTACTACCACTATTCTGCAGATTGAAGGCTAATGAGTGAAGTTTTTCTTGTGGGCTCCAGCCATGTCTAAAACCAGTTCTGGCAGAAGCACATTCCAAAAAACAATCAATAAATAGAAAATAAAATTCTTTTTTTCTTGTTGTCTGGCCATTTTATTTTTCTTATTATGCTGTTCCTAGTCTCTGGTTTCTGCTTTCCTCTTTCTTCTCTTAATTGTTTTGCCAGTCTTCTTGCCTGTTTGGCACTTCCTTTCTCTGTATGACCATCTGCTCTCTGCATCCCTATCTATCTGACCCAGCATCACCCTCGTCTTCCCACCACATTGAGCATCTCCCATCTCTGTGTTCCAATTCTTGCCTTATCCAACATAACTCTTCTGTGTCCCTATGATCCCTGCCATGTGACAGCATCTCTCCCTCTCTCTTCCCTACTCCTGCCTTCCCCAAGGGTCCAGCAAGTATTCTTCTCTCTTTCCATGCTCCTGTTCTGTCTCCTCTTTGCAGGGTCAGCACTTTTCTCTTTTTCTTCTTTCCCTGCAGGTACTGGCACCGCTCTCCTTTCTTGTCCTTCCAATCCAATCCAGCACCTCTTACCCTCTCTGTGCTCCCCTTCTCTTCCTCATCCCCCTCACTGAATCTCTTTGTCCCTACATAGCCTCTATGTTCAGCACCTCTCTTCCTCCTTTGGACCCTCCTGATGCAGCACCTCTGTCCCTCCCTGCCCCACCCCTTATATAGCACCTCTGTCCAGTCCTACCCCTCCTGATGTAGCACCTCTCTCCCTCCTGGCTCTCCATGCAGTAACTGCCTCCCTTATTGCCAACCCCCAATGCATCACCTCTCTTCTTCCTTGACCCCCATGCAGCATCCTTTCTTTCCTCTTCCCCATGCAGCACCCCTCTCTGTCCTTGCCCCCATGCAGAACCTCTCTCTCCTTCCTTGCCCCCATGCAGCACCTCTTTTCTTCCTTGCCCCCCATGCAGTACCTCACTTCCTCCTTGCCCCCCATGCAGCACATCTCTCCCTCCTTGCCTCTATATGCAGTACCTCTCTCCCTCCCTCCTTGCCCTCCCATATAGCACCTCTCTCCCTCCCTGATCTTCTTGATGCAGCACCTCTGTCCCTCCCTCCCCATCCCCCAACAGTACCTGGCTGGCTGTCTTCCTTGTTGCCTCTCCCATGATACAGTATCTGTCTCTCTTGTTGCCCTCTTACCCAAAACAGCACCTCTCTGCTCTCTCCTTTTTTGTCCTCACCTAGCACCTCCTTGCCTCTTCTGCTGCAATTCATTTTTAAGCAGTGCTGGCACACATCAGCAAGAGCTGGCTGCTTCAGCCAATCCCATGGATTTTTCTTCAGCCTGTCCTGCTCCTGAGAGCTGAAGGAAGGCCCCTGGGATTGGCTGAAGCAGCCTGTTCATGCTGATGTGTGCCAGCACTGCTTAAAAAAATTAATAGTGGGAAAAGGAGGTGCCAGGGGAGGACAAAGAGAGTGAGCGTGAGCAAGCACAGAGAGGTGCTGCATAGGGGGGGGGGGGGGGGGAGAGAGAGAGAAGATGTCCAAGCCACAGGGGAGGAGGAGGATGATGATGCCAATGCCAAGAGGAGACTCAAGTCACCTGAGCCCAAATCTTGGGAGCCAGTTGTTAAAGTACCTACTTTAACAACTGACTCCCAAACTTCTTAAAAAAACTAACAAACGGCTCTCGCCAGCCAGTGCGAACCGGCTCCAGCACACCACTGCATGCATCAGACATGCTGGACAGAGTTAAAGATCTCAATATACATACTTTGGAAGAAAGGAGGGAGAAGGGAGCTATGATAAGAGACACATACCTGCAGGGCATAAATGCACAGGAGGTGAGTTTCTTTCAATTGAAAGCTAATCAAGAAATGTATTAAGTTATGTCCAATAAAAAAGGTATCATCTTATTTTCTTTTCCATGTTTTATTTTGTTTGATTTCTATTGATAACCTTAAGAGTGGACTAACACGGCTACCACACTCCTCTACTTTCAATTGAAAGGAAGCTCTGGAATGAGGTGGCATAGGAAGAATGCGAGAGGAGACAGACTCAGAAGTAACCTGAGAACTGTTTCAATTTGTCAGTTTACTGACCCATTCTTCCGTTGATACTCCTCAACAACTTACAGCCCCAGAATTTGTTAATACATTTCAGAATAAGATTATTAATATTTTGAGGAAATTGCCTTTGATACAATATATAGCTGTTGATGAAACTATGGTAGGAGGGAATATATTACCGGGAATCCCAACTGACTGATTTTGGCTTACATTTCAGCATGTAGATGAAATCACAAATCAATTGATAAGAAGGTTTGCAAAAGAAAATTGTATTTTAGACCCACATAATGCTGAGTTATTGAAGTCTGTGCCTGGGAATGTGGTCACTAGGTTAACACAACCAATTAATTCTTTTCTAACTCAGGGATTGTTTCATGAGGACATGGGCAGGATTGTTTTGTGAGAAACCTCGGATATTACAGATTGCAATAATTACTGCCCAGTAGCAAATCTTCCAACTTTAAATACAATGATTGAAGCAGTGGTAACAACATAACTTCAAGAGTACCTGAATTACTATAATATTTTGGACAATCTGGTTTTCAAACTCTATAGTTATATAGCGAAAACTCTATAGTTATAAAACCAAAATAGTTATGGTTGTGCTTTTGTCAAAGGTACAAGAATATTTAGCTCAAGGAACTCAAGTTCTAGTTAAGCAACTTGACTTATTGGCAGCCTTTGGTTTTGCTAAACATCAAGTCCTAACAGAAGAACTGAGGGAAATAGGTATTGTAGGCATTGTTTTGAAATGATTTGAAAACTTTCTGGGGATGAGATTTATGGAGTCTTTTCAGATACTTGAAGTATGAAACACGGAGTACCACAGGGTCCATCTTTATCCCCACTTTTGTTTAATCTGTATATATTAATGGAATGGGAGTTATTGTGCAGAATAGGAAGATTTATTATTTTTCCTATGCGGATGATATTATTTTACTGTTTCCTGCTCAATCAGACCTAAGGATCATCTTTCAGTTAATGGATACTGTTTTCCTGGAAATCTATGATTGGTTGTCATGACATTATCTTAAAATTAATCTTGATAAAACAAATATCTTGTATGTTCAATCTAAACAAGATGATTTGTTGAACACTGATGTTGAAAGGTGTAGAGATTACTGTAAAAAAGAGATTAAATTATTCGGGATATGGTTAGATTCTAGGTTAACTGTGGATCCTCATATAAATCATTTGATTTGGAAAACCTTTTTTTAGATTAAAAGTCTTGCAAAGGCTGAAATATATATTTGATAAACAACAGATGCACGTTGCCCTTCAGGCCACAATTTTATATCTATTGGACTATTGTAATGTTTGTCTGTTGGGACTTCTTATGAAAGAAATTCAGAGATATTCAAAATTCAAAGTTATTCAAAATGTGGCAGCAAAATAGATTATTGGAGGCATGAAATTTGACCATGCTAAACCTTTGTTACATGAACTATATTGTGCCAGAATCGAGTTTAAAATGTTGTTTATATTTAAGATAATTTAGGGGCTATGTCTCACTTATTTAACTGTAGCAATATAAATACATCTTCCATCTTGATTACTGAGATCTTCAAATTAATTGCTTTTGGTACCTCCATGTCATTTATCCTGTTGACTAGTGACAACTAGAAATAGAACCTTATTTGCTAATGTAACCCGATGGGTTAATAAAATAAATAAAATTACCCAAGTTGTCCCAGAGTTCCGTGGTGACCAGCAGCGCAGGTCCTTAGAATTAGCTGAGAGTTGAGCTTCTGTTGGCTTAGCAACAGCTTTGTGTTAGCTATATGGCCCCAGTCTAATGTAACGTCCCTAAGTTCCCCAATCAGGATTGGAAGAGAAAGGAAGTCAGGGTTTTGCTTCCCAATTTGGTTTAATTATCAGAGAGGTTTAGGAAGAAGAGAAGTACTGTGCAGAAGAACCGAGAGGAACCGGTGGAGATCCAGGACCAGCAACAAAACGGCCCCCACGCAAGAAAGACAAGTTGCAACTCCCGCTCTCAACGTCAGAATTGTATTCAGCTAAGTGATTCTTTTTGGGTAGCCCCACAAGTTGATAAAGCCTGTGCTTACCTAATTGCTCTGAAAGCAAATATCAACTGAAACAAAGTGAATAGGGAAAAAAAGAAAACAGAATGAGAAACATACTTACCTGAAAGTTTGATCTGAGTATTGTGACTCCTGAAAAGAAGTTGAAACAAAGAATCAAATTCTTTATAGGAAAACTATAGCATGAAACAAATACCAAGTAGAAATTAAACAAGTGACTCATTAAGTGAAAAAATATGAGAGCGTAGAGCACGGATAGAACACTTATCTGATAGAGGTTCAGGGATGAGTTTTTTCCTGTGGGGAAAAAGCACAAACAAAAGTAAATGTGGGTTTTATAATTTGAGTGTTTACAATGTTAATCTGTGTATTGTTAGGCCTGAGTAGAAACATGGTTGTTTAGTCACTGGTACAGACTTAAAAGCTGATAAGGTACAATTGTTAGTACTTGTTATATGAAGTTAAGCATTTTATTATTAAACATTTTTTTCTATTCAACTGGAAAGAAATCTGGTGTGTCTCTTCCAGATCCAGGGAAAATCCCTACATTTAGATTATTTCCTCACCTATCCTTTGAGGGTAGGTGACGAGGTTAGTTTTTGTTGCTTGCTCCTCATTCCTGTGTGCTGGGTTTCCGAGAAGTTGTCATGACTGCTAACATCTGGCTTCCCAGAATCCTGCTCCTACCTTACATCCCACACTGCCGTGAGTGGGCATAGCTAAACTAAAGCCACAGATTTATGGAATCACCTACCATTAGGGATTTAAAAAATTACAGATTATATGCAATTCTGACATGCTTAAAAACATGGTTATTCCAACAATATCTTTAAGTTGATCTGACAGAATATTTTCTAACCAGTGCTTTAGAGGGAGTATTATAAATATGACTGTAAAGTGAATTGTTTCTTTACTTTTACTGTAATTTGTTCTAGGATTTGATCTTATCTGATTGTTCTTTTATTCTTATTGTAACCCACTTAGAACCATTTGGTTAAGCGGGATATAAATGCTGCATTATTATTATTACTTCTTATTTTTTATTCCAGATATTTGATATACCACAAATTGATCCTTTACAGGCAAGCTAAGCGGTTCACAACCAGATAATAATAAAAGTCAGCACTGGGGGTGGGGGTGGGGAGAATAGGGGGTATGGAAGTATGAGATGGGGGAAGAGCAGCTAATTAGTAGAGGGAAAAGAAGAAGAGAATAAGGAGGTTTTTTTAGAAAGACATTGAATGAATGATGGGACATAGCAACTCTAAGAGGTGAAGGAAGGTCATTCCATAAATTGGCATCAAAGTAGCTGAAAGCTGTGTCACGAGAATGTGTGAGATGAAGGGTCGAGGGGACAGGAACAAAGAGAAGATTATCTGATGAAGACCAGAGAGGTCATGAATGGGAATAGGGAACTAAGAGTCTGTGCAAATAAGCAGGAGCATTGGGTGTATGGCCCTTGAAGGCGAGCATGATAAGTTTGTAGTGGATATGATAAGAGATTGGAAGCCAATGTTCTTGATGGAGAAGGAGAGGTCACATGGTCAAAGTGATGAGCGCAGTGTACAAGTGTGGTAGACTGAACTAATTGTAGGTATTTTAAAGAGGATAACAGAAGGTCAGCATACAGAGAAATACAATAATCAATCTGAGTGATAACCAGGGCCAGGATGAGGGAGCGGATGGATTGAGAGGAAAGAAAAGGACAGACTGAGCGGATGTGATGTAATGGAAAGAACAATGATTTAACCACATTATCTGTTTGGTTCTTAAAGATGCATTTGGAATCAGAAATTACACCCAAGATTCTGATGGATTCTTTAAAAGTAAGCTGAATATTAATCAGAACTGGGGCAGGGGGCAGGGGATTATGAATTTGTGGAACAGCCTCCCAGTGGAGATGAAAATTGTATCTGAATTCATGAAAGCTTGGAACAATTACATGGGATCTCTAAGGAAAAGGAAGGGCAGATTGGATAGGCAATATGTTCTTTATCTGCCTTATTTTTCTATGTATTACAGTGGTCAAACGCTCCTCAATGCAGGTATGCTTATATAGAATTGCCCTCCACATGTATAGGAGGGGCTTTCTCAGATGTTCTAATTCAATGTCTCGTAAAGTAGATTTTTGTCCTCATAAGCCATCTGCTGGCAGAAAGAGGTGTTGGAGGAGGGAGACAGTAGGCATCCTTACCATTAGAGGTCTGCTTGTTCTCCTTAACTCCTATGTATTGTCTTCAGCATTGATGAGAATTGCTTCTTAGCTTCAGCTTTCTCCTTTGTTGGTTTTCTTCTCCAACTAGAACCATGCAGGGCACCATTTGTGGGAGCTTTGAAAACTGTTTATATTATAATGGGTAGTGGGAGGAGGAGAAGAGGCAATCAACTTTGTCTAGATCCCACCAAAGAGTTAATCCTAGTCTCCAACACCTAACTGTACATTCACCCATTCCACACAACAAATTTAGGCTGCACAGGGCATACATTTATACTGCTCTGAAAGACCTTAAGCTGACAGAAAATCAATCAATTCCTGCAAGTTTCACATTTCCCACTGTTTTCCACCAATCCAATATTTGTCAAAGGAAACCTCTTAATGTAGTCTTGTAACAGTTGAAATATGTGCCTATAATTTAGGAACAAACACTTATGCCAACCATAGAGCTAGTCTAAGTGCCTACATCTAAATGCCTGAAATATGTACCCAATTTATAGATTTTTTTGTTGTTGTTACATTTTGTACCCCGCGCTTTCCCACTCATGGCAGGCTCTATGCGGCGGGCAATGGAGGGTTAAGTGACTTGCCCAGAGTCACAAGGAGCTGCCTGTGGTGGGAATTGAACTCAGTTCCTCAGGACCGAAGTCCACCACCCTAACCACTAGGCCACTTCTCCACTCATAGTAGTCTATGTTATATATGTAAATGTGAACCCTTACTATTCTCCCTCCATACTCCATCTATGTGCACATCTACCTCTAAAATATACACTATAAGGGTCCATCGAGCCCAGCATCCTGTCCATGACAGCAGTCAATCCAGGCCAAGGTCAGCTATGTACATATTAACAAAATAAAGCTTAGGCGGAATATTGGCATTTACATGTGGCCTTCCCATTATTCTAAACATTCATCTATTAAGGGCAATTCTATATACGAGCAGCTCACATTAATATACGTGTGTAAATATTTAGACGAGTGACATGTACAAGTGTATATGTGTACATACATGAATAAATGCCAATGTTTTACCTCAGCATTATTCTACAAATACCCACTTACCTCCAGATTCTATATATGGGACCCACAGTTCCACGCACAAATTTAGATACATTTCCAATTTGAGCATGCAATTTAATTGAGTAATGAGCCAAATAGAGCCAAAAATTGGGTGCTAACAATCAATTATTAGCATTAATTGGCAACAATTTGAATTTCTGTGTGCGTCTTGCTACGTGCTATTCTATAAAGGTACACATGCAAATTTAGGGGTCCTTTTACTAAAGGGTTGGTGCTCAGAAATGGGCTTCCTGCAGGCCAATTTGGAACTACTGCTGGGCTTCTGCAGGAGCCCAGCAGTAGTTCCCACGCCCTAGTGTATGCCTGGTTACTGCCAGGTTAGCGCGGGAGCCCTTACCTCCACCTCAATGGGTGGTGGTAAGTGCTCCCCCCCCCCCCCCCCGAAATGGTCATGCGGTAAGTGGTTCACATAACACATGCCATTTCTTGTCCAGAAAAAAAGACAGCCTTTTACATGCTGCAGTAAAAGGGGGCCTCAGCATGCATCAAAAATTCACACTGATGCTAGCGTAGGCCATCTTTACCGCAGCTTAGTCAAAGAACCCCTTAGTATGTAACTGAAAAGGGGTGTGGCCATGAGTGGGGCATGGTCAGGTTAGAAACATTCTCTAAAGATGTGTGCAGTATTGTACTATTCAGAAGATCCACGCCTAAATTATGAACAAGGATTTACACCAGGTTCCAGTTGATGTAAATCCTCGAGCCCAAAGTTAGGCATGGATCCTGGTGCTGCATGCTTTTCTATAAATGGCGCCAAACTTGAAACACCGTTTATAGAATAGCACTCGGCGTGCATTTGTTGGGGTGTCCTTAATGTACATGGTGCATATTTGCAAGGGGGTGTACATAAGAGCAGAGCATGGGAAGGACATAGGCTGGGCTCCCACTGAAATGTGTAACTTACAGAAAGTTAAGCATGTCACTTTCACATTTAACTGCCTGAGCTTATGCCAGTTGAATGGCTGGTGTAAATGTGGGAGCCTAGATTTTGGGTGCTCTGAAACTGGGTTATGCTAGTATTTTACAATGGAACTGAGGCACCAAGTTTCTTTATAGATTAGCCTCTTACCGCATGGCTTTGGGGCATCTAAATGGCCTCATAGGGCCTACTTTTTTTTTTGTGATATAGGTATAGATATTATGTGGAGTGGAAAATGGGTGGAGGGATATGTGATTGCAATTTATGAACATACTTTATAAAATGCATGTCTACACCCCTATTCTTTCCAGCACATATATGTGCACAATTATACCTTTCGTGAACCTGGTATAAATTTGTGTGCCTAGTTTTTCTAAGATAATTTTATAAAGTTGCATGTACCTATATGCTTTGAAAACTTAAGTATTGTGTTATAAAATTATCCTCATAATTAGTTTATTACTTATATATTAACCCCTCACCCTCCCAATATTTAAATGCTGCGATTAGCGTTGACTTTAAACACTGATCATGGCATTTAAATGTATTCAGAGATATACAGCAGCAGGCCATACCCTGATAACAGTACTGAATATGTTGGTGTAACATATCCAAGTTGTTGGTTATCCAGCTTATTTTCGAAAGAGAAGGCCGGACATCTTCCGACACAAATTGGGAGATGGCCAGCCATCTCTCAAGTTCGGCCAAATCGGCATAATCGAAAGCCAATTTTGGCCGGCCTTTAACTGCAGTCCGTCGCGGCGCCGGCCAAAGTTGAAGGGGGCGTGTTTGCAGTGTACCAAACGTGGGACAGGGCGTGGTTAAGAGATCGCCGCCTTCGCCTAATAATGGAAAAAAAGAAGGCCGGCCTTAACGAGCATTTGGCCGGTTTTACTTGGTCCATTTATTTTTAGGACAAAGCCTCAAAAAGGTTCCCCAACTCACCATATGACCACCAAAAAGAATCGGGGATGACCTCCCTGTACTCACCCAGTGCTCACCAACCCCCTAAAAAAATAAAAATAAAAACATTTTTTGCCAGCCTCTATGCCAGCCTCAAATGTCATACCCAGCTCCATGACAGCAATATGCAGATCCCTGGAGCAGTTTTAGGAGGTACCGCAGTGCATTTCAGGCAGGTGGACCCAGGCCCATCCCCCCCTACCTGTTACACTTGTAGTGGTAAATGTGAGCCCTCCAAAACCCACCCAAAACCCACTGTACCCACATGTAGGTGCCCCCCTTCACCCATAAGGGCTATGGTAGTGGTGTACAGTTATGGGTAGTGGGTTTTGGGGGGCTCAGCACCCAAGGGAAGGGAGCTATGTACCTGGGAGCAATTTATGAAGTCCACTGCAGTGCCCCTTAGGGTGCCCGGTTGGTGTCCTGGCATGTGAGGGGGTCCAGTGCACTATGAATGCTGGCCCCTCCCATGACCAAATGCCTTGGATTTGGCCGGATTTGAGATGGCCGGCATCGGTTTCCATTATCGGTGAAAACCGATGCCGGCCATCTCAAACCCGGCCATCTCTGACATTTCGCCGACCCCAGCCGTATTATCAAAATGAAAGATGGCCAGCCATCTTTTTCGATAATACAGTGTGTTCCGCCGCTTCCCTAGGGTGGCCTAAGAGATGGCTGGCCATGTTCGATTATGCCCCTCGGCACGTTACACCAACATATCGATATAAGTAGTTATCTGGCTACCAGTGCTGAAAATTGGTGGTACCCAGATAACCTCTGGCTTAGGCTTGACTCCTTCACTTACTGCCCTAACACTATTTGTATACTGCTGGAACAGTTAGTAAAGAATTCCAGTGGTGTTCTCTGGATAATTCTGCTGCACTGGGGGAGGAGAGGAGGGATTTTGTGAACAACACTTGGTACAAGCCACTCCTTCACAGATAATAAGCGCCATGGACTATCAACCCTTTAATTTTTATTTTCATGAACTATTAACAAAATGCAGATTTTATTTTAGCAATCTCTTATTACATCAGCCTTTGAGTAAGCTGACTGATTTTACAAAGCTGTGATATTTTGAAATTCTTAGGCAGGAATGGATAGATGCAGAGCACCCAAAGTACGTACACTCTTTCCACTAATATCAATTTACTCTGCAGGGGGCTGATTGGGTTTTAGGTTTGTCTTTCTTGTGTGGATCCAAGAACAATTGATTGTGTGAGCTTTATATACTACAGGAAGCATTGTATGACAGAATCTGTTGTTGGATGACCCCTGACACAAATGATACGCCAAAACATGGACCATGTCAAGTTCTTAATAAAGTTGCTTTCTTCAACCAACTTTGTTGTCGTCTCCACTTTTTTGATGTTCTCCTGGTGTTGTATTGTTGATTCCCTCTGATTATGGTGTACACTATTTCCATGCACCTATTTTTTATTCATGTATTCCCATACATGTTTTTGTAAGATCCCCTTTCCATGTGTAAAACATCATTCCATGATGAACCAAGACTGACATGTTGTAATGCTGTGCGAAAGATTTTGTAAGAGCATTTTGAATTCTTAATTGCTGTTTTATTCTGTTACCAAAAATAACTTTGTTTTTGACACTGAGGTTTGCTGTATAATTATACCCCTGATGAAACCTGAGGATAAAATGTGGCCACGTCAGATATACCAAGAATAATTTCTACAACTTATGGTGTAATACTTGGTTCATCATGCATTTTCTGCAGTATTTCCAAGCCTCTGTGGTTTGCTGAAACATGCATTCCAGACAGAAAATTCTTTATGAAATTACCCTTAAACTGAGGCTTCAAATCTGTCTAAAGATTTCTAGACCCACTGACTATTGCCCTTATTATTGTGTGATAGATACAGCGGTGTACTTCCATGACAAAATGAAGAATGATATATGCTACCAAGCTCCATTCATTACCGGTAATAAATAGAAATGAAACAAAACATAGAAAAGAAAATAAGATGATACCTTTTTTTAGACTAACAATATATTTTTCTGATTAGCTTTCACAGGTAATCCTTCTTCAGATAAGAAATGAGCAAATGTTGACATA
Organism: Microcaecilia unicolor; assembly: GCF_901765095.1. Lineage (NCBI taxonomy): Eukaryota > Metazoa > Chordata > Amphibia > Gymnophiona > Siphonopidae > Microcaecilia > Microcaecilia unicolor. The sequence goes on from NC_044031.1 coordinate 88,231,449, forward strand.
TATCAGAATTTATAAGTGAAACTCAAAAACATTCCAATGACAGTCTCACAGTAAGAGGTTGGGGTGGGTTAGGTGAGAAACAGGGAGAGCTGGGTGAGAGACAGGAAGAGTTGGATGGTTAATTAAAGGGTGACAAAGCAGTAAAATGTTATAGTTTATAATGGGATAGAAAGCCCAGTTCTTTGTTAAATCCAGTCTGGTGGATGTTAAAATATTTAATCATTCTGACTTCAGAGGTCTTACATTCCTGGATTGTTTTAAAGTTTCCTTTTAATATTCTCACCATAAGATCATTGATGCAGTGTTCTGGTTTTGCAAAGTGCTGTCTCACAGAGGTGACATCCTGGTTGGCATTGTGATGTTTAATATGATGTCTATGTAAACTGATACTTGTCTTTAGCGTCTGGCTTGTTTCTTCAATATGGCACCCTTCTTCACATTTTTTTTACATTGAATGATATATACCATATTTGAAGATGAAAATGTGAAGGATCCCCTTATGCTGAATGTTTTTCCCATGTGAGTGACTGTGGGATCCTGTGAAATGTGTTGACACGGTGTGCAGCTTAGTTTATTGTAGGGATGTGTGCCATTCTCTTCTTTTTGAGATTGTATTGGGATCTTGCTCGTATTGAGAGCTTTCACTAATTTGTGTTTCAAATTAGGTGGCTGTCGGAAGTCCAGCATTGGTGGAGCTGGGAATATGTCTTTCAATAATTCATCCTCCTGGAGTAGTGGCTGTAGATCTTTTACAATTCTTCTCAGTTTTTCCAACTCTGGATTGTATGTCACTATAAGGGAGATTCTTGCTATGGTCTTTTTTTCTTTTTTCTTTATATCCAGGCCTTTGATATGCTGCAAATTAATCTTGTAAAGGCAAACTATGTGGTTCACAACAATCTAATAATAAAAGACTACTGAAGGGGGGAGGGAAGGGCAACATGACAGAGAAGATAGGAGGGCAACTAGCGGAGGAAAAAGCAGAAGAGGACATTGAAAGCCTGAATAGGCACAGCAATTTTATGTATGGAAATTAGCGACCAATAAGAAACTTGTTATAATTCCATAGCAATCAACTCTACTCCAAAAGGGCTTTGTCATTCTTATTGCCTGGATATTAATCTCCAAAAAATGTTTAAGCTCAAATAAAGTAGTTTAAGTGAAGTGATGCCTACGAGCCTGAACAGGTCAGCTCAATCATACCTGTATGTAATCATTAGACTATTGTTTCATATTGCCTTTTTTTTTAACAGTAAGCCTCATAGGAGCCAACTTTTCAAAATCACTGTGGGAGCTAAACCCAATGGAAATTAGCCCTCCCTGGACACAGTCAAGGAGTTTGTTCAATATTGAGGGTGCTCAAGCACCCACAGCACCCACAGAGCTGGCTCCTATGGTAAGCCTATTCTCCTATAGAATGAGAGTACTTATCTCTTTGCCCAATGGCGTTCAGTGGCTGCAGTTAGCACAATTATACAATTATGTCAGAGCATCTATTCTTATGACCTTATAGCTCCAGTGTTGTCCAGACCATTAAATCCAAGGGTGTAGACTGTAATCTGTTTAAGGATAGCCACCTCTTCTATAAGTGGCTGGTTAAATCTGTTTAGTAAGGAGATAATGAATCAGGTCCATTGTCCCAAGAGAAGTAAACAAGTAACTAATATAACCATTAAATTAGAATGGAGTATTTGCAATCCATTCCAGTGCTTCTACCACAACAGAGATCTCTGCTGTAACCTCCATGGTCCAGGCTGTTTCCACTGCTCTCTTGGCCTCTCCTACATATACTTGTTCCTTTTTTTCTGCATCGGTTCGTTTGGAGAGAAAGAGGTCCGGTGCTACATTTATCCCTTGGCAAAGCTGGAAAAGCGAAACAGACACCTGTCGGGGTCCACATGCACACCGGAACACACAGATAAGTGATTTTGAGCCTACCATCGTTAGCACTGAGTTGTTTAAAAGACATGTGGAGTGTGACATATATTATTCAATGCAAAATGTGTGAAGAAGGGTGCTATATTGGAGAAACAAACCAGAAAGATTAGGCTTAATTTAGACATCATATTAAACATTACAATGCCAACCAGGATGCACCTCTGTGGGACAGCACTTTACAAAACCAGAACATTGTATCAATAATTTTACGGTGAGAATATGAAAAGGAAAATTTAATACAATCCAGGAACGTAAGTCAAAATGATGAAATATTTTGACACCCACCAGACAGGACTTAACAAAAATCTGGGCATTCTATCCCATTATAAACCACACACTTATACTGCTTTGTCACCCTCTAATCAGCCATCGTTCTCTCACCCACCCAGCTTTCCCTGTTTCTTACTTAACCCACTCTACCCTGTTCCTGTGAGGCTGTCATTGAAATGCTTTTATGTTTTACTTATACATTCTGAAATTTGTAAATATTTTCTCATTTCTGACCTGAAGAGAAGCAGGTCAGATGCTTAAGACAAGATTCAATCTACACAGACATCACATGAAAATAGCCGGTGCCAGTCAGGCCCCCACCCCTGTGGGCCAACACTTCACAAGACCAGAACACTGCACCAGTGATTTCACAGTAAGAATACTGAAAGGTAATTTTAAAACAATACAGGAACGTAAGACCTTTGAAATAAGAATGATTGAATATTTTGACACCCAACAAACAGGACTTAATAAGGATCTGGGTTTTCTAACTCATTATAAAACATAAAGCTGTATTTGTCTGTTTATTTCTCTGTTTATTACCCTCCTCTCACCTACCAACACCCATTCTGTTAGAATATCAATGAAATGCTTTGATGTCCCCATGCATACCCCCACCCCCCCACTCTGTCAGACAGTCAAAGTAATGCTTTGATGTTTCTCTCATATATACTATCTGCTACCTCATTTGCTTATTTCCGATCTGAGGAAGAAGGGCAACCTTCGAAAGCTAATCAAGAAATGTATTAAGTTATGTCCAATAAAAAAGGTATCATCTTATTTTCTTTTCCATGTTTTATTTTGTTTGATTTCTATTGATGACCTGAAGAAGAAGGTTTACCTTCAAAAGCTAATAAAAAAATATATTGTTAGCCCCCCAAAATGCATCTTCTTATTTTCTTGTATATGTTTTGTTTTATGTCTATTTATTACCTTTAAAAGTGGACTAACATGGATACCACACCACAGCATTCATAACAGCAAATTAATGAACCTGTCACCTGTTGTTGGATTAATTTTATTGCTTATAAAAGGAAGTAATGGTTTTCAGAAACACCCACCGTGTGCAGAAACAAGGTTCAGTAGCTCGGGTTACCTTTTGTGTTTATTGGTGTTATTAGATAGATAAATCACATTCATGTAAAACTCTCATAACTTAAGTCATAGTGACAAAGGTATTTCCACAGTCAGAATTTCTTAGCAGGGTGGTACTAATGTACATACCAGCATGATGGTATGCTTCAATGTTTGTTTAAGGAAGGTGGAGATAAGGATATGAAAGCTGGCAGGGTGATCATGAAAGAAACACAGCTGAAAAGAGTGCATAACAGGTTAAGCTCTTATCAGTAACACTTCAAATTGTTCAAGCAAGAGCAAGGTGGCACTGTAGTGTTAGGAGACATGCAATTGCACAGGTTATGAAATAGCAGTCAGAGCACTGATTTTTCTACTTTATAAAAACATAACTTACGCATATAGAGGGGCATAATCGGACATGAACGCCCATCTCCATGGGCGTCTATGTCTGAAAACGGGTATGTGAAGAGGCGGGACAGACCGTATTATCAAAAAAGATGGGCGTCAATCTTTCGTTTCGAAAATACAGTTTGGACGCACCAAATGCCATGGATTTGGTCCCTTCTGAGATGGGCGTTTTTTTTTTTTAGCGATAATGGAAAATAAAAACGCCCAGCTCAGAAACGTCCCAATCCAAGCCATTTGGTCGTGAGAGGGACAAATGTACAACACTACCATAGCTCTTAGGGATGAAGGGGGCAACTACATGTGGGTACAGTGGGTTTTAGAGGCCTCCCATTTACCACCACAAGTGTTATGGGTGGGGGGGGGCCTGGGTCTGCCTACCTGAAGTGAACTGCAGTACCCACTAAAAGTGCTCCAGGGACAGGACTTGTTGCTGGTTTATAACCTTGGCACAGCAGTTCACACCTGAAGACTAATCTCACTGAAAACATCCTTTATTTGAATAAGCACCTTTACTCACAGTTAAACGAGTCTCGCTGGTACTGAGATTAGCAGTAGGTGCGAGCTGGCAGAATGGTGTACAATGCCCTCTTTCAGCAACATTCAAGGTAAGAACTAAGTGCTGTAACGTGGCTAACACATGAAAGGGATCTAAAAGTGTCTTACACAAATGGCCACTACCACATGGACTACTGGAAACAAAACAGGGCACACTCTGACCCAGTAAGCAGAGGGAAAAGCACCATGGGAGTAGAGCCTACCAACTACCAACATCGTGAGCATTTAACACAAGCTAGTGGAATCACGGATCCCAATACCCTACACCCACCACAATGCATTGCTGATGTGACTCTGCAGTGCCCTTAACAGAAAAGGTGTCACACTCACCCGAGACCCAAATCAGCACCAGGGAAAGGCTGTCAGAGGATAGAACACATTCTGCTGTCATGGAGGTGGGTACGGCATTTGAGGCTGCCATACAAGCTAGGGAAAAAAAGTTTGTAAAGTGGGTTTTTTTTGGTGGGAGGGAGTTAGCCTTGATTTTCTCTCCTCACATGCTATTCTTGACCCACTACAATCTGGTTTTCGCCCTCTCCACTCAACCGAAACTGCGCTTACTAAAGTCTCCAGTGACCTATTACTGGCTAAATCCAGAGGTCTCTATTCCATCCTCATTCTTCTTGATCTTTCTGCTGCTTTTGACACTGTCGATCACAGCATACTCCTCGATACCCTGTCCTCACTTGGATTCCAGGGCTCTGTCCTTTCCTGGTTCTCTTCCTACCTCTCCCTCCGCACCTTCAGTGTTCACTCTGGTGGATTCTCTTCTACTTCTATCCCTCTGCCTGTTGGCATACCTCAGGGTTCTGTTCTTGGTCCCTTCCTCTTTTCTATCTACACTTCTTCCCTTGGTTCATTAATCTCATCCCATGGCTTTTCCTACCATCTCTATGCTGATGACTCACAAATCTACCTTTCTACCCCTGATATCTCACCTTGCATCCAAACCAAAGTTTCAGCGTGCTTGTCTGACATTGCTGTCTGGATGTTTCAACGCCACCTGAAATTAAACATGACCAAAACCGAGCTTCTCATTTTCCCCCCCAAACCCACCTCCCCACTCCCCCCATTTTCTATTTCTGTTGATGGCTCTCTCATTCTCCCTGTCTCCTCAGCTCGAAACCTTGGGGTCATCTTTGACTCTTCTCTCTCCTTCTCTGCTCATATCCAGCAGATCGCCAAGACCTCTCGTTTCTTTCTATACATCCGTAAAATCCGCCCCTTTCTTTCCGAGCACTCTACCAAAACCCTCATCCACACCCTTGTCACCTCTCGTTTAGACTACTGCAATCTGCTTCTTGCTGGCCTCCCACTTAGTCACCTCTCCCCTCTCCAATCGGTTCAAAACTCTGCTGCCCATCTCGTCTTCCGCCAGGGTCGCTTTACTCATACTACCCCTCTCCTCAAGTCGCTTCACTGGCTCCCTATCCGTTTTCGCATCCTGTTCAAACTTCTTCTACTAACCTATAAATGTACTCACTCTGCTGCTCCCCAGTATCTTTCCACACTCGTCCTTCCCTACACCCCTTCCGGTGTACTCCGCTCCATGGATAAATCCTTCTTATCTGTTCCCTTCTCCACTACTGCCAACTCCAGACTTCGTGCCTTCTGTCTCGCTGCACCCTACGCCTGGAATAAACTTCCTGAGCCCCTAAGTCTTGCCCCATCCTTGGCCACCTTTAAATCTAGACTGAAAGCCCACCTCTTTAACATCGCTTTTGACTCGTAACCACTTGTAACCACTCGCCTCCACCTACCCTCCTCTCCTCCTTCCTGTACACATTAATTGATTTGAGTTGCTTACTTTATTTTTTGTCTATTAGATTGTAAGCTCTTTGAGCAGGGACTGTCTTCTATGTTTTGCAGTGCTGCGTACGCCTTGTAGCACTATAGAAATGCTAAATAGTAGTAGTAGTAGTAGTAGGGGAGGTCATCCTCGATTCCCTCCGGTGGACATCTGGTCAGTTGGGGCACTTTTTGGAGACCTGGACCTGAAAAAAAAGGGTCCAAATAAAGCGGACCAAATTCTCATCAAAAACGCCCTTCTTGTTTCGATTATCAGCTAAAGACGCCCATCTCTCCTCGGCCGATAACCACACCCCAGTCCCACCTTCTCCACGCCTCCGACACGCCCCCGTGATCTTTGTTCATCTCCGTGATGGACTGCAGTTGAGGACGCCAAAAATCGGATTTCGATTATACCGATTTGGGCGCCCACGGGAAACGGACGCCCATGTCCCGATTTGGGTTGAAATATGGGCGTCTTTCTCGTTTGAAAATAAGCTGGATGGTGGTAGATTCAGAAAAAAGGCACTTAAAAATTAGGTGCTGGAATACAGGGCGTTAAGTGTAAATTCTATAGTGGCAGGTCCTTGTGGAACTCCTGTTATAGAATACTAGCATAAGCCCACGTTTTTACACCAAACTACTGGTATTTAGGCACCTATAATACTGCACCTAAATGCAGGTCATACCCCTGACCTGCCCATGCCCCACCCTTGGCCATGCCCCTTTGGAATTGAGCACTACAGAAATTAGACACACTGGGGCCGATATTCAGACCACAGGAGTTAGCTCAGCTAAGCCCCGCGGTCAGCGTTAAGCCGGATATTCAATGCCAGGCCATTTCCAGTGACCGGCATTGAAAATCTGTTTTATTCTTGTCTGGTTTAAAGACAACCGGCTGCATCAATATTCAGACTTAGCTATCCATATTCAATTTAAACTGGCCAAAGATATACCAGGTTTTCATGTGGCCAAATATGACCGCGAAATCCTATTTAAAAATCAGTGGATAACTGGTTATATCGGCATATATAACCAGCTAGCTGCTAACCAGGGATATTCAATGGGGGATAACCGGTTATCCTCCACTGAATATCGGCGGACAGCCGGTTAAGTGCTGTTTAACTGATCAGCAGCTGTTCTGACCAGTTAAATATCATTGAATATCAGGGAGGGAGTTTATACAACTGGGGCACAGATCGATTAGCATTTGTTAGGGCCAATTATTGATAGTTATTGCCAGTTAAGTGCCAATCGAGCTGATTGGTTTATGCATGTAAATGACCATATTCTATAACCACACTGCAAATGCATGCCTGTGTTTGGGCACAATTTATAGAAAGAAGGATTTGGTGGTCTATATGCAATGTACATTGTCTAGGTTCCTTTGGTAGTACCTTGGATGAAATGCTGGGTTTAAATTTATGAGGCAACTGAAGAAATAACTTTACGGACATCTCAATGTCTGACCAAAGCTTATTTTACTTCATTTTAACCATTTATAACCCACTCTATCTAAGTAGTCCTAGCAGTCTTACAAAATAACATTATACAGTTTGGGAGGAGAGAATGGCATGCCAGAGGAGATCTAATGTTATCTAGATAGTCCTGCTATTATGCTTATTATTTCTAAAGCACTACCAGGCATATAGAATCATTCCCTGCTCCGCAGAGCTTCCATCTAGTCATACCAAACACGCATGTCAAGAGATTCTAGAGAAGTGGTCAGTATGTAGAAGCAACGTCAAAAAGATGAGGTTTTAGTTTGAATTTAAATATGACCAGAGAGGAAGCATGGCACACCAAGGAGGTCCTTTTACTAAGGTGTGCTGAAAAATGGCCTGCGGCAGTGTAGGCGCGTGTTTTGGGTACGTGCACAATAATTTTTCAGCGCACCTGCAAAAAATGTTTTTTTTTAAATTTTTGCCAAAAATGGACGTGTGGCAAAATGAAAATTGCCACATCATCATTTTGGGTCTGAGACCTTAGCGCCAGCCATTGACCTAGTGGTAAAATCTCATGCGGTAACCGGACAGTAATGATCTATGTGCGTCAAATGCCACTTGGCGCGCATCCGATATGCACGTCCAAAAATAAATATTATTTATCGGACACATGCCAAAAATGAAATTACCACAAGGGCCATGTGGTAGCCGGGCGGTAACTCCATTTTGGCATGTGTTGGGCACGTGTAGATGTTTACGTGGCATAGTAAAAGGGTCCCCAAATTAGGGAGTCTGTTCCAGGCAAACAGTGAAGCAAAGTGGAAGAGCAAAATCAGGAGTTAGCAGTGGCGGATAAGGGTGCATGAAGACATGCCAGATGAGTGGAATTCATGATGAAGGGTGTAGGGTGAGAGAAGTGAAATAATGAGCAGCCGCAGAGAGAATGCATTTTGCAGGTGAACAGGAGTGCCAATCAGTACTATCTAGTTATCTGTAGTCAATTAAGGAGGATCACGTCAGTAACTGGGTGACTTATCTTGTTACCTTTAGCCTTGCATATTCAGTGCTCTGTAAATCAGTTGAAAATTAATTTAAGTTCAACCTGATAAGCTGTCTACTTAACTTTAAGAGGATATTGAACTACCAAATATTGACCCATTTAGAAACATAGAAACATGACGGCAAATCATTCTACAGTTCATTGGACCAATTATCTGTAAAACAGGGATACAATTGTTAGCACTTCTTTTAGTTTGCAGAAAATGTTTTGTTCACCAAGCAGAAGACTACAATTTGTTTCTTCCAATAAAATGGCAGCTTCAGATTGAATACTTTCTATACCCCTTTCCATCTGTCTCTCTTGTTTGATTCCATTGTGGGCAGGTTACATTTGCAATTAAAAAAAAAAAAAAGCATAACAAAGGATTCTATAAACACAATCACTCTCTCACCCCCTTTTTAGATAATTTACGCCTGCATTTTTTGTCCGGTGCAAAGACAAGATTTTTATGGGTTTTTTTTACAAGTCATAGCAGAAGCCATTAATGAAAAAGAATGTGATGCTGCCTGGCAGGGCCTATGGTATATTCTAAATAAAATGTCTCATAAGCCTTTGAACGTAAATTGTTAAATCTTGAAATATGAAATCTTCAAAAGGTTTTTGTTAGTGCAGATAGCTTCTTGAGAGGAAAGGAGCATAATTGTGTTCCCTTTTAAAATTGCTATGAGTTATTTGCATTGATATATCAAGATGGAAGAAATCTATGCTCGCCAAACATTTCATTGAAAGATGCAGAGGTAGCACTCACAGTCCATGACTATAGGGATGTAGGGGGAGTCCCAGTCAAATTTAGAGCTTATGGTTACAGGGATCTAGAGAAAAATCTGGTGCATGGCCTATAGCCAAGAACTGCTGCCACAAAGGAGAAGGACAGTTGGGTTTCCCCAGGGGTCTGAGCTGGGACCGCAACTTTTTAACATATTTATAAATGACCTAGAGATGGGAGTAACTAGTGAGGTAATTAAATTTGCTGACGACACAAAGTTATTCAAAGTTGTTAAATCACAAGATGATTGTGAAAAATTACAAGAGGACCTTATGAGACTGGGAGACTAGCAGGCTTATTTTTGAAAGAGAAGGATGTCCATCTTTTGACACAAATCAGAAGAGGGCGTCCTTCTCACAGGGTCGCCCAAATCGGTATAATCAAAAGCCGATTTTGGACGTCCACAACTGCTTTCCATCGCAGGGATGGACAAAGTTCACGGGGGCGAAGGTGGGACTTGGGCGTGCCTAACACATGGACATCCTCCACCCATAATGGAAAAAAGGGAGTCCCTGACGAGCTCTTGGACAACTTTACCTGGTCCTGTTTTTCTTACGACCAAGGCACAAAAAGGTGCCCAAAATTACCAGATGACCACCGGAGAGAATCGGGGATGACCTCCCCTTACTCCCCCAGTGATCACTAACCCCCTCCCACCCTCAAAAAATATCTTTAAAAATATTTTGTGCCAGCCTCTATGCCAGCCTCAAATGTCATACTCAGGTCCATCACAGCAGTATGCAGGACCCTGGAGCAGTTTTAGTGGGTGCACTGCACTTCAGGCGGGTGGAGCAAAGGCCCATACCCCCCCCTCCAAAACCCACCACAAGCCCACTGTACCCACATCTAGGTGCCCCCTTCACCCCTTAGGGCTATGGTAGTGGTGTACAGTTGAGGGTAGTGGGTTTTAGGAGGGTTGGGGGGCTCAGCACACAAGGTAAGGGAGCTATGTATCTGAGAGCAATTTCTGAAGTCTACTGCAGTGCCCCCTATGGTGCCCGGTTGGTGTCCTGGCATGTCAGGGGGACCAGTGCACTACAAATGCTGGCTCCTCCCACTACCAAAGGGCTAGCATTTGGTCATTTCTGAGATGACCTTGGTTTCCATTATCGCCGATCAAGTCTAAGGACAACCATCTCTAAGGACGACCTAAATTTCAAGATTTGGGCGTCCCCGACTGTATTATCGAAACGAAGGATGGATGTCCATCTTGTTTCAATAATATGGGTTTCCCCGCCCCTCCATTGGGATGTTTTGTGAGGACGTCCTCAGCAAAACTTGGGCGTCCCTTTCGATTATGCCCCTCCATGCGTCTAAATGGTAGATGACGTATAATGTGACAAGTGCAAAGTGATGCATGTTGGCAAGAAGATCCCAAATTATAGCTACGTAATACAAGATTCCTTGTAGGAGCCACCAACCAAGAAAGGGATCTAGGCATCGTCGTTGATGATACGTTGAAACCTTCTGCTCAGTGTGCTAAGGCGGCTAAGAAAGCAAATTGAATGTTAGGTATTATTAGGAAAGGAAAGGAAAACAAAAATGAGGACGTTATAATGTCTTTGTATCGCTCCATGGTGCAACCGCACCTCAAATATTGTGTTCAATTCTGGTCACTGCATCTCAAAAAAGATATAGTGGAATTAGAAAAAGTGCAGAGAAGGATGGCGGAAATGATAAAGGCGATGGTACAACTTCCCTATGAGGAAAGGCTAAAGCAGCTAGGGCTCTTCATCTTGGAGAAAAGATGGCTGAGGGGAGAAATGATAGAGGCCTATAAAATAATGAGTGGAGTGGAAAGGGTAGACGTGAAGCGTCTGTTTACTCTTTCCAAAAATATTAGGACTAGGGGGCATTCAATGAAGCTACAATGTAGTAAATTTAAAACGAATCGGACAACATTTTTCTTCACTCAACCTGTAATTAAACTCTGGAATTCATTGCCAGAGAATGTGGTAAAGGCAGTTAGCTTAGCGGAGCTTAAAAAAAGGTTTGGACGACTTCCTAAAGGGAAAATCCATAGGCCATTATTAAAATGGACTTGGGGAAAATCCACTGCTTATTTCTGGGATAAGCAGCATAAAATGTTTTGTACTTTTTTTGTATCTTGCCAGGTATTTGTGACCTGGATTGGCCACTGTGGGAAACAGGATGCTGGGCTTGATAGACCTTTGGTCTTTCCCAGTATGGCAATACTTATGTACTTTTGAAATGACTGGGCTAAATTAGTTGAAGGGGAATATAAAAAGGGGCAAATCCATGTGTAGTTGTAAATGAATGCTCAAGAGGAGAGATTCCAGATCTGCTTCCAGAAATTCCTAAAATTGCTGAGTCCAACCCACACCCTCCCCCACCCCTTTCCATACATGGGGAACAAACATCTTGATAAACACTTTGATGTATTGACAGATAAATCCATTGGTGCCTGTTGATTGACTGGACAATATAATTTATTTCCAATGTTATATTTTTGGCTGATTCAAATCTGTACTGCTCACCAATCTATTTCTACTTCTCTTGTATGTATATTGCTTTAAAAATGTGATTATTAATTTGGGTTGTGATGCTATTCATTGGAAATGAAAGAAAACACATCAATATGAAATGAAGGCAAGGACTGTGGATAAAGAAAATTAAGCTGATACTGTAGGTATTACCAAGTGGTAGCATGTTGATCATCTCCTGTTCTGAAATAGATTGAAGATCTCAAGTTTTCTGAAAGTTTAGTTAGGGACTATGAGGCATAGTCACCAATGTGTGTTACTGTATTAACATGCATTAATGTTAGTCTGACCTCAGTGGTAAGAAAACTAATGGAAACGCTTCTAAAGTGAAGGATTCTGAGGTTTCTGAAATCAAATGGACTGCAGGACCCAAAGCAGCATGATTTCACTAGAGGCAGGCCATGCCAGACAAATCTGATTGATTGTTTTGACTGGGTGACCAAACAGTTGGATGTGGGAGGGGAGCTAGATTTGGTGGGCTTGGATTTTAGCAAAACATTTGACAAAGTTCCGCATAGGTGACTGATAATAAACTGAGAGCGTCCTCGGTATGAGACCTAAAGTTACTGACTGGGTTAAAAACTGGTTAAATGGAAGGAGACAGAGGGTAATAGTAAATGGAGCTTGCTCCAAGGAAAGGGATGTTATCAGTGGTGTGCCACAGGGATCGGTCCTCGGGCCGGCTCTTTTTAACATATTTGTGAGTGATATTGCAGAAGGACTATCTGGTAAGGTTTGACTCTTTGAGGATGATACCAAACTATGTAATAGGTACATTTCTCAAAACAAGCACATTCCAATCCAGCTTCTGCTCCCCTTCCCTTCCCAGTTCCCCATTCAGCTTTTGTTCCCCTTTTACTCAAATTGAATCCAGCTTCTCCTCCCCTTCCTTGGACTTCCATGCAGCTTCTGCTCCCCTTCCCCCCAAATTCCATGCAGCTTCTGCTCCTCTTCCCCATTGGTATCTGCCTGTCACTTCCTTTCTAGAACTTCCTTGTCTCAGTAACCTTCCTTCCCATGACCTCCCCCCCCCCCCCTATCGTCAGGCATCTCTCCCTCTGTCTTGCTTTCCTCTCTCTCCCCTTCAGGTCCAGCTGCAGTTGCAATCTCTCTGTCTCAACCTCCCCTTCCCACCCGCTTCAATCGGTCATCTCACCATCTCTTTCATCCCTCCTCCCCATCCAACTTATCTCTCAAACACCACCCCTTCCCCTCCCCTTGCAGGCTGTCCTAGAGTTGTTTTTCTTACATTTCTTACATTTCCCAGCAACAGCAGTGAATCGCATACCCTGCTGGCAACCTACCTTTTGCTCCTTCCCTCTATTACCTTCTGCCCTCTCTGATTTTCATGAGGGTGGAAGGTAACAGAGGAAAGGTGCCAAAGTCAGGTAGCAGGCAGGGTATGTGATTCACTACCGTTGCTGGTGACTACTAGAAAGAAAAACAAGTCAGACAGCCCATAGGGGGAGGGGAAGGGGTGGTGGTTGAGAGAGAAGAGGAGTTGCCAATTGACTTCAACGCAAGTAAGAGCATGAGCAATACCTCCAAACTATGCTCATGAGCTGTGGGCACAGAAGAGTATTGAGGAGAGGAGGAAGACTATGTGGGATTTGAGAAGGGTGATGCTGAATGGGAAGGGAGGGGGCAGAAAGGGGGAAATGCAATACCAATTAGGGAGAGGGAAGCAGTATGCCCAACAATATTTAAGAGAGCAATGTCCCCTCCCCCCCCCCCCCCCCCCCCCCCCACACAAGCTATCATGCAGACCAAGTTAAATCAGTAAAGCTTCTTGGTGTCTGCAGTACTTCACGAATGGTTGCTGTGGAAAAGATTAGCAAGTTGTGTGGCAAGTTCTGGCTTTTTTCAGAATCTGTGGAAAATTTGCATACAGTTACATATAGCTGTATATTTAAAATATATTCGCTTTATCCTTCCCACCTGCCACCTGGCTCTAAATTTAGGAGATGAGTCAGTGGAAACAAAATCAATTTGAAGATTTTATTTGTCTCTAAAATTTGAATGGAGGGAAAAGAAAACAACTACAACAAAATTACGGGTTAGGTGCTAGCAGAAATGACACTCAGTTATGTTTGCACATGATTCAATGAAAGAGAATTATTTTGATTTTATATTTAGTGACCCTTCTACTAAGCTGTGTTAAGGAGCTAACGCAGGGTTTACCACATGATACATAAGCACATAAGCAGATATTAACATAGCCCCATGCTACTGCCTCCTGCACTATAAAGGTTCACATTCAGGCTTATTTTCAAAAGAGAAGAACGCCTATCTTTCGACACAAATCAGAAGATGGGCGTCCTTCTCCCAGGGTCGCCCTAATCGGCATAATCAAAACCCAATTTTGGGCATCCCCAGCTGCTTTCCGTCGCGGGACCAAAGTTCCCGGGGGCATGTCGAAGGAGTAGCGAAGGCGGGACTTGGGTGTGCCTAACACATGGGCGTCCTCGACCCATAATCGAAAAAAGAAGGGCGTCCCTGACAAGCACTTGGACGACTTTACTTGGTCCTTATTTTGTTATGACCAAGCCACGAAAAGGTGACCGAACTGATCAGATGATCACTGGAGGGAATTGGGGATGACCTCCCCTTACTCCCCCAGTGGTCACTTACCCCCTCCCACCTTCAAAAAAATTCTTTAAAAATATTTTTTGCCAGCCTCAAATGTCATTCTCAGGTCCATCGCAGCAGTATGCAGGTCCCTGGAGCAGTTTTAGTGGGTGCAGTGCACTTCAGATAGGCAGACCCAGGCTCATACCCCCCCCCCCTACCTGTTACACTTGTGGTGATAAATGTGAGCCATCCAAACCCACCAGAAACCCACTGTACCCACATCTAGGTGCCCCCTTCACCCATAAAGGCTATGGTAGTGGTGTACAGTTGTGGGTAGTGGGTTTTGGGGGGCTCAGCACACATGGTAAGGGAGCTATGTACCTGGGAGCAATTTCTGAAGTCCACTACAGTGCCCCCTATGGTGCCTGGTTGGTGCCTGGCATATGAGGGGGACCAGTGCACTACGAATTCTGGCTCCTCCCATGATCAAATGGCTTGGATTTGGTCATTTCTGAGATGGGCGTCCTTAGTTTCCATTATCTCCGAAAATCAGAAATGACCAAATCTAAGGACGACCATCTCTAAGGTCGATCTAAATTTCCATATTTGTGCATCTCCGACCATATTATCAAAACCAAAAGATGGATGTCCATCTTGTTTTGATAATATGGGTTTCCCCGCCCCTTCATGCGGATGTCCTGCGAGGACTTCCTCAGAAAAACTTGGGCATCCCTTTCAATTATGCCCCTCCACGTAGTATAAATCCTGCATTAGCTGTTTTATGTGTGAGTAGGCAAGAAATGAACATGACATGTCATGACATGAGCAGGCAGAGGTGTGGCTGGTAGTAAGTGCAGCAGCATTGCCAGCAGTGTGGTAGCACAGTGTGCTGTCACTGGTCATGTAATGGTGCTACCCCAAACCCCCCTGATCCATTTCCAATCCCCAATCCAAGTAGCAACCACCCTGAGCAAACTTTGAACCTGAAATCCATCTCCTAACCCCCTTATCCAAGAATCCCTTCTATTTATAGAAGTCTCATCCCCACCACATTAGCCACTCCACATAGACTTACCCTCCCCCACCCTCAACCTCCTGGGATATACCCAGGGTCAGCATTGGAAGGACAATGAGTCCTAGGTGGCAATAATCCCCTTCTGCTGTTGCCCAGGTTAGCACCAGAATCCAAAATGGCACACATGATCTCTAGCTGTAATGCTGCGTTTCACTGTGCCTGCTCTTTGGGGTGGGATGGCTCTCTGTTTGCTGTCTGTTTTTCAGTGTACAGAAATTCATGCTAGTAACTTTGCCTATCCTGAACTTCTTAACCTTTCTATTACTGCCCCCATTTCTCTTATGATCCTTGTCTGTTATTATTCTCCTTCCTCCCCAGTGCACCTCTGGTCTTCTTTTGAGCAGTCGCTGGCCAATGCAGATGTGTGCTATCCTAATTTATTACTAATTGGTGATTTCAGCATTCACAAAGATCTTCCTCTGTCACCTCACACTTCTTCTTTCCTGACTTTTTTTGTCGGGTATTGGTCTTTCTCAGGCTGCTAATGCCCCTACCCACATGACGGGACATACTCTTGATCCTGTAATATTTATTTCTCTTGCTAACTTTTCTTTTTCTAATATTTGCACATTACCTTTGTCCTGGACAGACCATTTCCTGATTTCAGGTATTATTTCTTTTACTTGTCCATCATTGCCCACTCCCCCCCCCCTCCCCCCGAATCGTGTTTCCTGATACATGCATCATGATCCTGACGCTATTGCTCCATTGGCCTCTATATTCCCACCTGACTTTTTGTCACCTTCTCTTGATGATAAGGTATCCTGTTAGAATTCAGTTCTATCTTCCTTTTTTAATATTTATTCTACATGTTCCAATATCCAGACTAATAGTTCCCACAAAAAGCAGCGTCCATGGTTTCATTCTGTATTGTTTATGCTCAGACGCCAACTCAAACGGGCTGAGCACACTTGGCAGAAGCATCACAGTGGTAGCTCTGCTAGGGCTCTTAGAGCTATTTAGAATCTTTACATCATGAAACTTAAAGATGCTAAGCGTTCTTACTTCTCTACCTTGATCAACAAATCATCAAATTCCACGAAAACCCTGTTCCTTATAATGTCTCAACTCATTTCTAATTCACCCGTGTCCCCAGACCTGTCCAACCACTGAAGACCTTGTGGATTACTTCACTTTAAAGGTTCATACATTACATGATTCTTTACCATCTAACTTCATTCATTCAGCTTTAACTGGACCTCTCCTTTCTCTTGTTTCCGCCTCGTCAGCTGCCTTTTCCTCCATTTGGGACTCTTTTTCTATTCCATCCATCTCACAGATAATATGTGTCCTCCGCTCAATGCACATTACTACTTGTTCACTAGATCCAGTGCCATCTAAATGGCTGACTTTCCCTACCCATGGTTTTACCATTAAGTCTTCAAATGATTACTCAAAATCTTACTTCCACTATTGTTCCTACCCCTTGGAAAACAGCAATTGTTACAACTCTTCTTAAGAAAGTTTCTCTTGACCCTGCAAGTTTATCTAATTATCATCCAGTTTTCAATTTACCTTTCATTTCAAAATTGGCAATCCATTTTACATCCCTGTCAAGCAGGTTTCAGGTCCTTACATAGCACAGAAACAACTGTTACTGCACTTATTAGTGAATTGCATAGTATTCTTGATCATAGTCAACTTGCACTATTCATCTCACTAGACTTATCTGACACTTTTGATTTAGTTAATCATTCATTACTTCTTAACATACTGCAGGAAACTTGCCTACATGGATCAGTTCTTAGGTGGTTCAGGTTGTATCTTTCTAACCACTCATTTACCGTGCATAGTTTGACTTTCACCTCATCCCAACATTCCCTTGCGGAATACTGCAGGGTTCAGTTCTTTCCCCACTGTTATTTAGGCCCACTGGCTACCTTAATTCAGGTCCATAACATTCAATTTTTCTTTTATGCAGATGACTTTCTTATGATCTACCCAACCTCATTCATATCTCCTGCTCTTAGACAACTTCAATCCTGTCTGACAGACTTGTTTATTTATTTAGTTAAGCACCAGCTTGTTCTTAACCATTCCAAGAATATAACTTTGTGGATTATTGGTACATACCCCTCTCCTGTGGTCATTCGAGTTCTTTTTGATAGGCCCAATATACCAGTTCCTAGTTTTCGTTACTTGGGCATTTAACTTGATTCTAAATTGTCTTTCGAACCCCAGGTTACACAGGTCTTTAAACAAGGTTTTCTGAACCTGTGCAAACTTTGGACCATTTGCAGATATATCGATACTTAATCTCTCCATACCCTTATATATGCATTCTTGGACTCGTGAATAGACTATTGTAATGGGGTCTGGTCTATTCCAGTATTTCTAGCTCTCTACTCTGCAATCATCAAATGCTACAGACAGATCAAGAGAAATTGCCAAAATTATTCTATGTTTGTCAAGGTGAGAGTGAATTTCCCTTAATAAAGCGGCCACAACAGTTTCTATACTAAAGTGTGATCTGAACCCTGACTGCCTGGGATGTAGGACAAGAGTTTTTCAGTGAAGGAAGTTGTCAGGTTCTCAGGTTCAGAGCCCGCGGGACTGGGCTCTGGAGCAAACGTGAGCCCTTGGGCTGCTGACGAGGAGCGACAGCAGCAGGCAAAACCCACCAACCAACACTGGGTAAGCACACCGGCAGGGACTGCAGGCACTGCCCAGCGAACCGGAACACCTGGACTGGAATCCCCCGGACTGGAGGACACAGGACTGGAACACACACCGGACCGGAACACACTGGACTGGAGCACACTGGACTGGTCCGCACAGCTTCACCTGTGCTTAGCTACTAAGCCCCCCAGGAGTTGAGCTTCTGGGTTCGAGTAGCCGACAGGACTTACTGGATACCGGGTGACATAGGGACCAGGACTGGAAACAGAAGTGCTCCTAACCCTAAACTAGCAGGAGTGTTCCTAACAGTAAACTGACAAAAGGACTTCCTAAGCCCTATGCTAAACAAGAGCTCCAAGCCCTGCTCAAGAAAGGGACTTCCTAAGCCCTAAACTAACAGAGCAGGGAACTAAACCCAAAGCTAACACAGGTGCTACTAAGCACCAAGCTACAAGCAGAGCTTTACACTAATAAGCTAAACACAGAACTAACCAGCTACCTAAGCACTGCTCTAGCAAGCTAGAAACAACTAACAAGGTGCTTCCTAAGCACTACTCTGGCAAGCAACCAGAAGAGCTCCTAGCACTAAAAGGGAAGACAGGGGAGCCACAAGGAAAAAGAAGGGAAGCTAACACATAAGCCAAAAGTGATTCTAAATCACCAAACACCAACAGCAAAGACTGCAATGCTACCAATAGCACAAACACCAGAAGTACTTCTAACAGCAAACTCTGCAGTGTTCCTAACAACACCAAACCCTGAAGTACTTCTATCAGCAACAGAGCTTCCAAAGCCCTACACATAGCAATGCTTCCAAAACCAAGAGGGAAAAGCAGGGGAACCATAAGGGAAAAGCAGGAAAGCTAAACACACAGTCACCAGTGCACACTGCACTAACACTAACCTGGACCTTAGCAAAAGCAAGCAGGGAAACTAGACACAATGTCAGAAGTGCACACTGCACCACCCTACCTAAAGCAAACACAACTGTTGCAAAGGCCCCGAAGGAAACAACACCACTTCCTTATCAAGGCCCTCCCTGATGATGTCACACTCCCTAGACCTAGGCAAAAGCACACTGACCCAGAGAGGCCCAACCCACACCAATGCAAAACCGTGAAACACTTGAAGCCAGTACACCCAAAGAGAGTTAGAGCAACTCAGACTACACCCACAGCTGCAGTGAAGAGACAATTAGCCCCATGCTGCTGGAAGCTGCCAGCACAGAGAGACAGAGCCAGCTCAGAAAGGAAAGAGAAAAGAAACAGAAGCCAGCTAAGAAGCTGACCCCCAGGAAAGAGGTAAGTTTGAGAGGGGTTCAGACCCCAATCATAACAGAAGTTAACAGAGAAAAAAAATGTTTTTCCAAAATGTTAGACAAAAATTAGATACAGGGCGAAAATTACTCAAGATAGTGGGATCTGAAGTTGGCTTTTTTAGAATGGGACAGACAGTGTCTATTTTTCAAATATCAGGGAGCTGTTTGCTAGACAGGCTAAGTTTAATTGAAGATAGTAAAGTAGGAAGTAGGCCAAATTCAGTCATCTTTAGCCATGAGGATAGAACAGGGTAAGAAAGACTACAGGTGACTGTCATTGTACAGATCGTTTCATTAAATCCAAGATCAAGGATGAGTTAGGAACAGGTCCACAAGTTATTTCCCTGTCCATTTGGATATACAGTCTAAGTTGTACTTGAGACAGAGGATGATAAATTGATTTGCCCAAGGTCACAAAGAGCATTAGTAGGAGAAGGATTGGAATCCTGATTTTCACCTGCTGCTTTAATCATTAGGCTACTCCTCCACTAATTCTTTTAGATATGTGTATGGAACTGAGGTGCACAGGCAAGTTAACAGTGTCAAGATTTCCAGAAACCAGTAGATACAATGTATGCTGAAAATGTAAACCACTTTTTGAATGGCATTCTCCACAACTTAAAGGGGACACTACAAAAACTGCTGCATGCCGGAAAAGTCATTGCATTGTTTGTAACATGAATTCTGGGATTAGGGGTAATGCTATAAGGCCTTAAGAGGATCATTCATTCCCTATCTCCCCCCTCCCCCCCCCAAAAAAAAATCTTTACATGCTGCACAATCTTCCAAACCAGAAAAATGTAAAGTCCAAAATCAGCAAAAAGAATACAAAAAGATAACAGTCACAATCTATGGCTTTTAAAGTACAACTGTCAAAAAATGATTTCTCTAGTGGACTGCAGAAATGCTAGGACTCTCTAGGGCTTCCTTTGGATCTCCTTCTCCTTTGAGACCTTCTTGGAAACTTCTAAATCCTCTTCTTCCACAGAAACAGCTATTACATACATGGTTGGTGTTTTTTGTTTCCAAACACAGCTTTTGATCCCAAAGACTTGGGCAAATATCTTCCACACCACTCCAAACTATTGAAACCGTCCAAGTGAGCACCTCACAATCTTAGTAGAAAATGTAAGGTACAACTTGTGCCTGCACCCCAGCTACCTGGTGCCTGAAGAGCACTAACTGAAACATGATGTAAATCCCCAAGCCTAACAGTGCATGCAAATTCTTCAAATGACCATGCCACACCCATGCCCCTCTCATGGCTGTGCCCTGTTTTCAGATCCACCTACTAGAATTTACGTGTGCATCTTTATAGAATACACTTAGCAAGATGTGCACCTAAATTCTAAGTGTTGCCAGTTAGCATTCATAATTGATTATTAGCACCCAATTATCACCACTAATTGGTTTGTTATTTAATTAAATTGCACGTGGAAATTGAGTGTGTGCCCACATTTCCACTGCAATTTTGAGCACCATATATAGAATCCAGGGGGTAAGTGAGCATTAGCGCTTAACACAGTTTAATAAAAGAGACTCGTAATGATTTTTGTACTTGAAGTGGAAATATCTATAACAAATTTTCTGCCAAAAGACCTAAGTAATTTTCAAAATCTGCAATTTAGTATATATCTAAATTATTTTCTTTGCTCTATATTTCTGCTTTAATCATGTTCCCTCACTCTTGTTCTTACTATTTTGTTTTTCTTACCCAATCTTCTCTTTTTGTCCATTTCCTAAATATTTCATTTCATCTCAACTGCATATATTTTCACTGTCTTTTTTTCTCCCTTTCTTTCCACTTCCATCTTTTTTTTACCTGTCATTTGTACCTCTCTCAACCCTTTTTATACTTTTCTTTACATTCCTCTTCATTTTAATCCTTATACAGGTCATTGCGTTTTCTCCCATCTCTCAGTCAGTCTCCTGCAGTTTCCAGTTTATCCACGTCAATGCAAAAGCCATAGCCACAAATTTCCATTTATTTAAAATCACACACTGCTGATTAGGAAGTGAGCTCATGTTGTTCATTAGGAAAATCATCGCCGTCAGTATCACATGGCTGAAGGTAAACAAGCAGAGAAACACTGAACCATAGAAAATGACACAAATGAAAATCATACAGCCTATGCAGTCTGCCCATCAATGCCAACTACTAAGCTCTACAATCCTTTCCTGTACCTCAGAGATCATCTATTGCTGTACTATATATAAATGTAGAAAACCAGATCCACATGCTGGTTAAAGGAAGAGAAAATAAGAGGTAACATCAGGTGATTTTAACCCAGAATAATATAGCGCTGACTGCAGAAAAGAGGGAGGGTGCAAACAGAGACAATTTGTAGCTAGGGAATTATAGAGAAACTGTATGATGTGGCTGTGCCTAGCTCTTAATATGGCATTTAATGTGCTAGCAATTAGCACAGGTGTGATACTTAGGGGGGAGGGGGGTTATCAACACGGGCTACCGTTAAGAGGTTTTATTTTATTGCATAAAATGGGACCTGTGCTAAAATAACACAAATTAGTGGTAAAATAACATGCCTTAACAATAACCCCTAGTTCCAGGATCAAATGGTATTACATAAAACAATTCATCGATTGATCTGTCATCATTATATTTGAAGGAATCAATATTCAAAGGGTGTTATCCAGGAAGGAGTGGCTCCTACCCAAATAACAGCCACTGACTGGGCTAAACTCAGATATTCAATGGCACAAACCTGGATATTGCCAGCACCAACTTTAGCAGCAATGACTAGGAGGAAATGAGAGCAAGACCTTTTGATTGCCATGATTTCATAGTGGAAATCAAAGTAGGTCACCATGGAACTCTAGAAAGTTAAGGTCCCTACTAATGGAGTGGAGGAGTAGCCAAGTGGTTAGTGCACAAGGCAAGCCCACTTCAAATCCTACTGCTGCTCCTTGTGAGCTTGGATAACATAGAATATAGTAGATGATAGCATACAAAGACCTATATATTCCATTTAGTCTGCACACACCTGCCTTCCCATTTAGTCTGCACACACCTGCCTTGGGAGTGCATTCCAGGCATCAACCACCCTCTCCATGAAAAATAATTTTCAGGCATAACTCCTAAGTCTACCAGCCCCCAACCTCAACATTGGGTTGCAAACTCCAAGGGAACAGTATAATATAGGGGATGAAGTGCTTTTGTGTATGAAAGAAGAGCAGGACTTGGGGGGTGATTGTGTCTGATGACTTTAAGGTCTCCAAAGAGGTAGAAAAAGTGATGGTGAAAGCCAGAAGCATGTTGGGTGCATAAGAAGAGGAATGAGCAGCAGGAAACAAGAGGTGATAGTACCCTTGTATAAATCTCTTGTGAGGCCCCATTTAGCATACTGTGTGCAGTTCTGGAGACCATACTTACAAAAAGATATAAGCAGGATGGAGTCGGTCCATAGGGCAACTACAAAACTGGTAAGTTGTCTCATTCATAAAACATATAGGGACAGGCTTATGAACCTCAATATGCATATCCTGGAAGAGAGGTGGGAGAGAGGGGATATGATAGAGATGTTTAAATACCTTAGTGGAGTTAATGTATAGGAGGAGAGCCTTTTTCAAATGAAGAAAAACTCTGGAATGAGGGGGCATACAATGAAGTTAAGAGGAAACAGGCTTAGGAGAAATATAAGAAAATACTCTTTCATGGAAAGGGCGGTGGATATGTGGAATGGCCTCCCGGTGGAGGTTGTGGAGATAAGGACTGTTTCAGAATTTAAGAAAGCGTGGGTCAAACATGTGGGTTCCCTTAGGAAAAGGAAGAGTTAGTGGTTACCTAAGATGGGCAGACTGGATGGACCATTTGGTCCTTATTTTAGCCACTTAGCCATCTATCCCCCCTTCTATCTGTTCAGAACTCTGCTGCACGTCTCATATTCCGCCAGAACCGATATACTCATATCACCCCTCTCCTCAGGTCACTTCACTGGCTTCCGATCAGATACCGCATTCAATTCAAGCTTCTCCTTCTTACCTACAAATGCACTCAGTCTGCTGCCCCTCACTATCTTTCTACCCTCATCTCCCCTTACGTTCCCGCCCGTAACCTCCATTCACAGGATAAATCCCTCCTCTCAGTACCCTTCTCCACCACCGCCAACTCCAGGCTCCGCTCATTCTGCCTCGCCTCACCCTATGCTTGGAACAACCTTCCTGAGCCCTTACGCCAAGCCCCCTCCCTGCCCATCTTCAAGTCTTTGCTTAAAGCCCACCTCTTCAATGCTGCGTTCGGCACCTAACCCTTACCGTTCAGTGAATCCAGACTGCCCCAATTTGACTGCCCCTATCGGACTGACCGTTCACTTGTCTATTAGATTGTAAGCTCTTTGAGCAGGGACTGTCTCTCTTTGTTAAATTGTACAGCGCTGCGTAACCCTAGTAGCGCTCTAGAAATGTTAAGTAGTAGTAGTAGTTATCTGCCATCATGTTTCTATGTACTCTAGTTTTATCATTTTTACTTCTCAGGAAAACATTTGTTTCTATATTAATACCTTTCAAGTATTTAAACGTCTGTATCATATCTCTCCTGTCCCTCCTCTCCTTTAGAGTATACATATTCAGGTCTTACAGTCTCTTCTCATGCATCTTTGGTGCAAGCCTCATACCATTTTTGTTGCCTTCCTCTGGACTACTTCAAGTTTTCTTACATCTTTAACAAGATATGGTCTCCAAAACTGAACACAATACTCCAAGTGGACCCTCACCAATGACTTTTACAGGTGCATCAGCAGCTCCTTTCTTCTGCTGGTTATGCCTCTTTCTATACAGCCTAGCTTCTTTCTGACTATGGCCACCACCTTGTTGCACTGCGCTGTCAGATCATCACATCTCAATGTCCCTATCCCTGTCTGTGCATATCAGCCTCTCGCTGCCTAACACATTAGGTATATATTTTCTCTTTTTGGCTAAATTGGGATACTATTTTGCCCTACAAAAATATGAAATAGTTTCACATTTGGTGCATGATATTTTCAGCCATTGAGACTTGAAATTAAGTAAAATGCTTCAATATCACTGAACTTATATTTGTAATAACATGTGACCCTGATGATGTCACACAATCATAGAAAATGATTTTCCCTAAATTGTAAGACCATCATATAAATAGTAGAAAATATACATTTTTGATGTAAGACCAACAGAGACAGCTTTCTACAATGCATATATTTTTGTAGAAACCAATTCTTCATTAATATGGAATAGATCAATTGTTTTAGTCAGGTGAATATGAGATGAAACCGAATTGGTAGGTTTTAATTCTTATAGCCTGAGTTAAATCCATCAGCAGTATTTGAAAGGACAGTTCAAACTGATATGTACTTCAGCAAGAGAATCATAATAAATTATGTTTTCTCAACCAGACTTGGCAAGCGCCTTTACGGTACTATGTAAGCCACATTGAGCCTGCAAATAGGTGGGAAAATGTGGGGTACAAATGTAACAAATAAATAAATGATTAGCAAGTTTGGGCTAACCATAAAAAATATATGACAAAATTCAGGGTCTAAATTACTAAAAGTCACGTGATATTAAAAAATTAAAAATAGCGCATCAAAGCACTGTTATACTAGCATCAATATATTTATTTGGAAGATTGCTTGGGCCTTTGCTCTTGCCCTTTATGAGAGAATTGCTGGGTTTATTCTTTTACCTAATCACATTGGGCTTGATATTCAGTTCTGGTTAATCAGGTAGCAGAAAGTGCCACTGAAAATCTAGGCAGACTGCTGAAGAACTATTCAGTTAGTTTGAGGGTGGAATCTGAGTGGAGCCAAGAGTTATCCAAGCACCGCCGATAATCACCGATGGCTCCAAGAGTCTGGTTAACTTTGAACAACAAAACATTTTTCCGAAGTTAACCAGGTAGCTATCTTGGTACCTCCGTTGATTTCATCATTACCTGGGTAACTCCTGTCAGGATGCTGAGTGACAGTATATTGAGTTCCGGCACCCATGTAGGTGCCGGCACTGAATATTGGGCACAATTCAGCTGGTGGCAGTAGGTATTTAACAACTGCAGCTTTAAAGCAAAGTCTATTATTCTTTTTGTGTCTTGTCACTAGACTGTAAATTGCAGGGAGCATGGACTGCCTCATAGTTTCTCTGGCACCACTGTACAAATAATGTTATAGTATTAGTATTGTAATAATAATGAAAAATCTTAGGGTAAGATACAAGTTCCAGACAAAATGACAACAGTTTCAAGTTGGTAGGTTGCACAATTTTAGTACAGCACTTCTTTCCTCAAGGATTTCATTTCTTCTAATCTCAGAAAAATATGTGCAAGTAAACACATCTTTGCAAATTACACCATTGACATTTTACTTAATTTTTACTTTAGCTTCTGTTTTTACAATATTTTTTCTATTTTATTTTATGTTTTTACATTTCTGTGGTTGCAGGTAATGTAATTGTTGGGTAAAAGATGTGCTATTTCAACTTTGCCATCTATTGGACTTCTTTAGTCCAGATTCAGCCTGAAATTTAAATGTAGCCCTTAATTCCTTATGAATGTATATCACAAGCAATGAACTATTAGAAGAAGCAAGTGGGGAAATGCTAAGAGATGGAATTTTCCTTAAAAACTGCAAGTTAGCAGATCCACAGTATGAAGCAGGTAGGTAGAATAACAAGGTCACAACTGACATGTCCAACTCTGGTTTCAGTATTTTCGGAATATTATGAATTTTGCCTATTCAGCTCCACCTTTTTATTTTCATCTCGTATGTTGTACAAGATGAGCATGCTTTGAAAAGGTCAATTGGAACAAAGGGAAAATTATTCAGAACGATTGCATTTTGTTGGTTTGTTGTTACGCCTTATCAGCAGCCCATGCACTGAGGAGAGAAGCAGGAACTATATTACATGCAGACCTTTGCTTTCATCTTATAATGAATTCCTCTTAATTTCTACAGGAACACTCTGGAGAAAAGTGGAAGGTTATTTGTCAAATGGACTAAAGCTTGTCAAGTGAAGGTCATTATTTACAAATATTACACTAAATCAAAGAATTGCATGCTAA
The DNA here is from genome assembly GCF_901765095.1 of Microcaecilia unicolor. Classification (NCBI taxonomy): domain Eukaryota; kingdom Metazoa; phylum Chordata; class Amphibia; order Gymnophiona; family Siphonopidae; genus Microcaecilia; species Microcaecilia unicolor. The sequence goes on from NC_044031.1 coordinate 88,257,894, forward strand.
GAATTAGCAACCATGCAGGCTTTCCATGACCAATGTGCCTGGCAGTTGGTCATAGTTATTTTGGCCATAGAAAGCAGGCATGTATGCATGATGATCCAGAACACCAGAATTTTACCCTTGATGCCAATTTCACTTGAAACATGAATGAAATCAAGTTCATGTTTCAGCTGTCTTTTTATTTATCATCATGTTTAGTTTGGGTTCCTAGGCCTCATTTTGCAACTGAGAAGTTTCTCAGTACAGTGGTTGAACTGATTATGGATCTGAACATGTCCCTTAACACAAAGTGCTTCACACTGAGAGAGTAGTTGGTGCATGGAGTAGCCTACTGGTGGAGGTAGCTACAACCAAAGCCATGACAGAATATCAAAATAATGTTTGGGAGAAACACTGAGAATGTTCCTTAGGGTCTCCTGGGGATAAAAGATAGAAGAAATGACAGAGGGAAATGATAGGGGAAATTGAGGAGGCTGGCAATGGGAGTAGGATCACTGAACCACTGAACAGGGCTGGTTCAAGGTTAGGTTCCCTAGGTGAAAATTTAGCCTTTTGCCTCCTTAATTAACTTTCAGGAGGCACACCAATTAACTTTTAGGGGGCAAATCAAAAATTATGATTACCCCAATACCACCTCTCCTAAAATGACCTTGTAAAAATGATTGAAGTAGGAATTGACAGTTCCTTGAGTTTGTTTGACTGTCATTGCTTTGTTTTGAATGCAGCTGCTCTTTGCCATTTTCCAGAAGCTGACCTAGGCTACTATTGAATCTGCCTCTTGGTTAAGCCAGCCCTGCATTTTTGCTGCACCCCTTTTCCTCTCTCTCTCTCTCTCTCTCTCTCACTCACTCTTTCTCAAGTAGTCAGGATTAGTTGCCCCCTTCCTCCTATTATCTTCATATGTGATGTTTTATAAAAATACTTCCAGAAAAATATAGCCAGGGAGCAATAACTAAATAATAAACCTATTTGGTACATTAAAAAGCTAAAATCAGCACTGTTGACAAAATGATTGGTAGAATACATACAGTATGGCTTAATTTAATACTTCAGCATAAGGTTCAGAAGTCAAGATTTGAGACCAGTATGTTATTCTATACATGAGTTAAATTCTTACCCCCCCCCCTCCAATATTCAGTGCTATTTAACCAATCAGCAAAGGCCACTGACCGCTTAAATAACATTTAACTGACTAACTGCGAATATTCAGCAGGAGATAACTGGCTATTTCTGCTGAATATGCACAGTTAGCGCATAACAGCTAACCAACTATATTGTATGATATAGCTGGTTAGCATCAACATTCAGCGCTGAGTTAAGCAGTTAAATAAGACCGCATAAATAATAGTCCTATCTTTAACCACTAGGAACATAATCGGTTAGCGCTGAATATCAGCTTAACTGGTTAAATTCTGGTGGCCAAAAACAAAATTAGATATTCAATGACAGTCACCTGAAATGACTCGGCATTGAATATCCAGAGTCAGTGCTGACCACGGCACTTATTGGCATGGGGTGGTTTGCAGCTAGTGGTAGACAAAGAGTGGGACGTGGTTCACTGGCAAGTTCTGGGCAATGTGTGCTTTCATTTTAATGCAGGGTGATACAATCACCCAGTCTCATTTGTTGGTTTGTGGGGACAGCAGTTGGCTAATAGGGCAATCATCTGGAAGTCAGATAACACGGCAGTAGTGGAAGTTATAGTGCTCCATTGTTTAATGTCTCCTTATCTGCGAAGCATATCCCAGGAGCATGTCTTGGCTGCAATTTTGAGCTTTGGCTCCCCATGTGGCTGAGCAGCCAACCAGGATGTCAGAGAGCCTTTGGAAGGGGGGGGGGGGGGGGGGGAAGGGAATGGGTTTAAGGAAATGGCTCATATGCAGCACCATCATGGACTGAGGGTTGAGGGAATACAAGCCAGGGTCTTGTGTCACCAGAGATCCTAAGATGGAATGTGAATATTATTAATCAAATTTTAATTGTTAGTTCGCTCCCAACTAACTACAATGTCTTAAGTTCTAAGAGTTGATATGTATATTGCTGTTGAAGAATAAAATTGAAATTGTAATAGTTTGATGTTATTAATATATAAAAGCTGTGACCGGTTGTTGCCAGTTGACGTGTTACCTGCTTTATTGGCAATATATGAAATTGGAAGGTACAAATATGAGAGTGCCTATGTTAAGAACATTATTATTTTCTTGAATTGATAGATTTTTCCAAAAAGGATTATACCTATCAGGTATATAATAATTTTTAAAGCTCTTCTTACAAATATTCTTCAATATTTAGTTGTAAACCATCAAAAACATGATTTCTGAATTAAACATCTCAGCTGCAATTGTCAGCTAGATTGTAACAGCATTGACACTTAAAAATAAAATATCATTCTGCATATATGCAGTCAATATGTCCATATAAGTCAGACTACTGATTCTGTGGTCCTATTTTATGCAGGTAAGTTGTAAAGTTTGAATAAATTATGTCTGCATTTATACTTATGCAGATAAATTATCCAGATAGAAGTTGACTATTACAGCTATCCAGATAACTTTTGACCCCTCTACTGGCATGCTTTTAGTCCCCTTATTTTAAATATATAACTTTTGACTGTATATCAATCACTATGTTTTCAGAGCAGCAGGAAATTGAAAGCAAATAACATATCCATTAGGAATATGTACCTGGAAAAAGAAATGTTGTTCATTTTTGGGTTTCCCATACACACAAATTGTTCCTGATTTCTGAGTGTTTCTTTTATTCTTACACTCAATTTAATAGTGTTTTCTGTATGTGTGTGTGTGAAATCATCTTTATTGTGAGTATGCAGGGGCATGTTTAATATGGGTTTGGTGTGGGAAAGTCCCGCATTAATATGTGTTAAGCTCAGAGTTTACTGCATTTTAGTAAAAGAGCCCTTAATTGACTTAACATGTATTAGATTGCATGTTGCTGCAAATATAGTAAACCGTATTACTACACACTAACGGGTCCTTTTACTAAGCTGCTGTAAACACATGTACACGCTTTCTGCATCTTCAAAGGGATTACTGTGAGGCAAGCTCAGGTGTCCTGCAGTAAATCCTGAATCTGTGAGCACTACCCGTGCGCTAAAATTATTATTATTATTTTTTTTGTTGACGAGGCGTGTCTGGGGGGCAGAGAGTAGGTGTTTCTGTCCAGTTTCCATATGGCACTGGGGCCTGTGATTCAGGTGAGGTGTCTGCTTCACTAGTCATACTCAGGACACGAGCCGATGGTACGTACACGAGCATGTAAATTGGTGTGGTGGCAGTTGGCTCCCATGGCGTGTTATACCTTGAGCCTGCTTTTTTCAGGTGGTATTCCCACTGATGAGAATGGATTTGGTTCCTCGGGATCTGAGGGCTCTTCTGATTCAGACTGTTTCAATGCACTAGTAGGTGGTGGGGAGTGTGCCATTACATAAGCTTTGGTTCGTAGAACGGGGTCTTCAGAGGCTAAGAGGCCAAGTTGGTTCTTTCCGTCATTCTGACCCATAGCAGCTTCGAAGACCTTGACCTTTGCCTCAAATGCAGCTACTTCTTTTTCTTGCTGGAGCCTCTCTCACACACACAGGCTGCACATACTGTAGCAGGACATGTTTATCCACTCCTACCCTTGATGAGATAATATTTAACCATCTCTCTGATCTCATGTTCAATTTTCTTTAGTCGCCTTACTTTCTAACTCTTCTTACTCTCTTACCTATCTATATGTTCCATCTTTGCTTATACCCTACATTATCAGTTAAAATGTTCTATTACGTATAGTGTTGACATTGTAAGCAGTATACTATGCCATACTTTTTATTGTTATTTGAATATTTTTACTTCTGTAATTGCCTATTGCTCATGTTCATGTATACTGCCTTGAGTGAATTCCTTCAAAAAGGCGGTAAATAAATCCTAATAATAAATAAATAATCAGTTCAAACATCTATATTAGCGTGAACTAGGGGATCCTTTTTTGACATGGCTTTAATACCATGACTGAAATGTACAATTTACTATACAAAAATTTTTTTTGGGATCCCAAGATCAGGAAGAATAATGGGGGATTGTCTACATCATTGTATCGCAAATGTATATTCCATAACACCTTGTTGCACTTTGGGAGCTTCAATCCATATAGACTCAAATATAATTTACCATTGAACCAATTCCTACACCTGTGGTGAGTGTGTTCCACGTTAAGCAATTTTAAACATAAAGCTGCAATCCTGAAGGAGAGATTTTTGACCTCTAGCTATTCTAAACAAGCGGTTTGACAGGCTTACTTATGTGGATGATTTGCTCAAACAACATTTTTACTTCAGGGCAGTAAAAAAAATAAGGAAGGTATACTAACTTGCTGTTTGCCTTTTTGGAAGTAAGTCAACAATTGGTTCACGTGATGCACCAACATTGGCAAGTGATGCAATTATTTTATATCTTTGAGGAATTTCCCACTATTGCTTATAATCGGGGCAAAACTATTGGGGAACATCTGACTGCCCTTAGATATAAAGGGGTCCTTTTACTAAGGTGTGTTCAAAAATGGCTTGCGGTAGTGTAGGCACAGGTTTTGGGTGTGTGTGCAGAATCATTTTTCAGCGCAAAGGCCTTTTAAAAATGTTTGTCAAAAATGGATGTGCGGCAAAATAAAAATTGCTGCACATCCATTTTGGGTCTGAGACTTCACCACCAGCCGTTGACCTAGCAGTAAAGTCTCATGCAGTAACTGGGTGGTAATGCCACTTGGCGAACGTAGCTGCCGCGCACCAGAAAATAAAAAATATTTTTTGGACGCGTGAAGCGGATGTGCTCCAAAAATGAAATTACCGCAAAGGCCACGTGGTAGCCGGGCAGTAACTCTGAATTGAGCGTGTGTAGGCACTTACACAGCTTAGTAGAAGGGCCCCCAAGGGCCTGAAATCTCTATGACACAATTTGCTCATGAAGCCTGTGGATGATGCCAGTGGTGTTAATTTAATCTATCAGGCACCAAATGGACTGTTCCTCATATACATCGAACCATTAGAGCTAGGGCTAATACTTTCTGCTAAAGCTGTAATGTTGTCTAAACTATCGTTTACTCATGGAATTTAATTTATATTGGCCATAGTAGTTGCCCAGTGAAAGTAAGACCGATGGAACTTAAATCACATATAAATATGCGTAATGAGAAAGCCTTTTTGGTAACCCATTAGGAGGAAAAAGCCCATTCAGTTTTAGGGGTATGTTACTAAGGTGCGATATAGGCTTGTTAGCGTCTTTAACGCTTGTAAATAGTGGATGCGCATTAAACACTAATGCGCCCATAGGCGTGTATAGGTGTGTTAATGCACCTTAACTTTAAAGGTGTGTTAAAAACGCAAACGCACCTTAGTTTAAGATAATTTTTCAATTTCAATCTGTAGTTCCAAAGGAGCTTAACCAGGATATATATACTTTTCTTCAACAGTCTTTTTAAGGACTCCATTACCACAGCGTCTGTTTTTTGAAGTACACGTAAGTTCAAGATCTGTGTTTCACACTTCATATATCACAAGACTCCTGATGCAGGCATTGCTGCCAAAACAAGGTGGCATATGTTCATTTTGGAGGTACGCTTTCGTCCTGTTGTTCTTTGTAGAAGTGTCCTGTTGGTTACACTACTTCTTCTCCACTGCTATGTCCATAGAGTTCCATGTTCCTCCACCCTTGTGGACCCCTCCTCATAGATTACGCTTAGACATTTCTGCATATAAATTCTAATTAGTGCCAATTAGTATCAATAATTGCTTGTTAATTGGCAATTATCAGTGCTGATTGGCTTGTTAATCAACTAAGTTGCACACACCAATCCAGAATATGACTGGATTTGCATGTGCAACTTAAGTCACGCTATATAGAATCTGGGGTTAGTGCTATTCTATAAACCTCAACGCCTTAGTGCTTGTTCCAGAGAATAGCTCCTGAGACGCCACAGCACCTGTTCCAGTGAGTGAAGTACGAGACGCTATAGTGCTTATACTTGTGTGAGTTCCTGAGACATTTTAGCACTTGTTCCAAAGACACTTCAGTGATTATACCTGATTGAGTCCAGAGACACCACAGCACCTGTTCCAGAAAGGTAGTGTTCCTGAGATACCATAGCATGTGTTCCAGTGAAGGGTGCTCCTGAGAATCTACCATCCTTGTTCCTAGAATGACCCTAAGAGTTTCCCTGAGAGGGTTCCTAAGAGAGATCCTCAGAGTCTTCCTGTGAGTGATCCTGTTTTGTATTGACTCGTCAACTGCAGTCTGGTTTTCCACTTTGGTCCAAGGACTCACACTTCTAGCCATTAACAAATGCTTTCTCACAAATCCATGTAATGTGATTTTATATCAGCCATTTCCTGCAAGTAAAGCAAGCTTTACATGTGAAACAGCTTTATAAAATTACCCCTAAATGTGCATTAACCTGCTACAATGTAGCTTAATAGACAGGTATCCATATACCAATTAAAGTTTGGTCAAAATCCAAAGTGCTTGCTTATTTAAAATTTTGCTGACCACAATAGTGACAACACAACAAACTGTCCACCTCTAATCCAAAATGTACTTTAATTAAATTCAGCTTTATGTGGTTGAATATATTTTTCCTGAAGGGTCTTACAATGAAATTGACTAGATATACAATGTCATGTTGCCATATTCAGCTCCTTTTCCTAAGAAAATAATTTCCTGCCTTAGAAGTCCAGTTCATCTTCTGAAAGCTAATTGGAATAGTAGAGTGTTTCCAAACCATACTAAACCATAATGATTTCTTGAGAATCCATTTATCTAATGAAACTGTTTTAGAAACCGGTCATGTATTGTTTGCTTGAAGAATAATTACTTTACTTCCAGAAAACTAGGATCTGGCTTTATCTAAAAACTCCTATTTTTCAAGCCTTGTGTCAATTCACAAACAGACATTATGTAGTGTGCTCCATTAACCTCATGCCCTTGCATAACAGCAGTGTTATAAGTTTGAGTATGGTCAATGGTCCCGTTTACTGGTTTTACTCACCACTGTCAAAACAAATCTTAGCTTGAAAATAATCTTGTTTCTGCTTCTTGATAGGCAGGGTGCTCCGTGTTTATTATCACTGGCAATCCCTTGTAGTAGAGAATGATTATCCATCATGAAAGCCCTATTTCTGGGTACGAAAAGGACTGGCTATGCTATATGTAACAGGGGGTTAGGGGTTAAATAAAATATAAATTAAATACTTACCTGGGAGGCTCTGGAGGGTCCGGGAGCTGCTCCAGGGTGAGTGAACTGTGGCAGCTTTGGGGCCACGGTGGGGCTGCCAGGAGCGGCGGTTGTTTTTTTTATCCTTGGATTTGGGGCCGAGGGGAACGCTGCTTGAGGCAGCATTTTCATTTCCTGACTCCCGGGGACGATTCGGCAAGTCCCCGGGAGTGAAGATGCTTCCGGTGGGGTTTTGTAACCGGGGGACGGTTGGGCACGTCCCCGGTGTGAAAGGAATGCTTCGCCCCGTTTCGGGGCCGAATGGGGCCGGTGTTGGCTTTGGCGCTAGGCGCTAAAGTGAAGAGGAGCGGCAGGGGAAGAAAAGAAACGTGCGGGCGCGCTCCCGGTGGGGGCGCGCTACATGCGAATTGGGATCGCGTCTTCCCGTGTAGGCCGAAGCCGGGGCCTAAATTTTGGGCCCGGCCACGGAGGTTTTTTTGTTTTTCCTCCGTTTTTGAGGAGAGATCACCGGGACCTGGAATTTTGGTGGTCATCAAGTGTGGGGGACTTAAGGATACAGGTAAGGGGGTATTTAGCCCCAAATTTTATTTTTTATATTGTTTAAAATGTGGTAATAGGTGTAGAGGGGCGTAGATTCTGAACGGTTTAACGGATTTAAATTCTGTTTGCAGATTTGTGTTCAGGGGGGTTAGTTTAGGTAAATTAGGGGGGGGGTGTAATTTTAAAATTGGGGTTTACGGGGTTAATTTAATAGGGGGACATTTTGGGGTGCTTCGGGGGGTTTAAATGGTCCGATTTTAATAATTTCGACATATTATGTCCGGGAAGGGGTCTTCTAATTTTTGGATAGGTTTTTGGGGAGTTTTGGGTTTTCGGAGGGGTGTTATGGGGTAATGTTTGATTGTGGGGTAAGGAAAGGGTTAATTTGAATTCTAAAAATATAGGGATTATGGGGAAATTTATATTAGGCGGCATGGAAATTTTGAAGTTAATTGGGAAGAGTTTAGGGGTAAAAATTGGGGAAAATATATGTTTTTAATGATTTTTAATGGGTAAACAGTTGATTAAAATGGAGAATGGAATTTTGGTTAGGGGTTCCATGATGGACAGGTGGAGGAATTCCAAATCAAGTAGAGCACCTGATTGGTTGCTGGACGGCGGAATGTCCAGGGAAGCTCCGTTGTCTAGGCAACGGCCGAGTGGGCAGTTGGTGAGAGAGCTTCTGAACACAGAGGGAGAAGGGTGTGTGTGAAATAGCTGTGCGAAGTGAAGGCCTACAAAGTATGGAAATTGTGTAAATGACAAAGTTTAGTGAAAAAGTGAGTTTTATGGTGGAATGAAAGTGATTGAGAGGAAAACAATAAAAATTTTATGTATGAAAATTTAAATGAAAGTTGAGATAGGGGTTAAGTCTTGAGTGACTGGGGAGTGTACATGGGAAATTGAGAAGAGCTGTAAAGAAGAGTGGAGCTCTCTGTGAGAATAGGAAAAAAGTCAATTAGCATAGGAAATTTAGTCTAGGGTATTTGATTAATTTATTTTTATTATCTAGAATGGCCAGTGTATAATTTAAACCCTTCTATTAGGTATACAGAGAAAAAGTTAAGGAGTAAGGGTTTTCTCTTCAGTTACTTTGTTAAGGACAGGTGTAGGAGAAAGAAGAAAATCCTAAAAGAAAATACTTGACCATAAGAATACTGATCATATCAAGGGCCCCAACGTTTCAAGAAAGGTCAAAGAGCCAGCCAAGAACAAAGAAGACAACAGAGTGTGGTAAAGAAATTAAAGGAAAAGAGATAAAAAGAAAATAAACTTAAACATACTTACCGTTATGTTGTATAGAGTGGAGTCCAGGACCTGAAAAACAAAAGTGAAGAAAAGTATCAATTCTTTGAGAAAAGAGAGAAATGAAATAGAATTGCAAATAGATAAGAGACAAAGGAGAAACAAACGTTTGAATACTTATCTGATGTTTATAAAATGATGTTTTGTAACGAATAGAAGAGATGTTAACCTAGAAAATAGAAATTAAAGTAGTTATTTTAGGAATATATATATATTGGTTTATCTGACAAATAAATTGTTAAATATTAAAGTATATTGAGGGCTGGTTATTTGGGTTAGAAATTGTTGTACCTTATATTTTCCCTTGTTCTATCCTTATTTCCCTAAATTACCTCCTTTCCTATAATCTTTCCTATATTTTGGTGTGGACGCCGTCCTTTGGGAGTCAGACAGCCCGGATACAGGTCACCGACTACAGTTCGAGAGAAATTTTATTTGGAAATTGGGCGTGGTCTGCTCCTGAGGGGCGGAGTCCATGACATATAGGTTACATGTTTCTGAGTGGATGTTTGGCCTTAGGTGATTGGTTTGTTTTTGCCAAGCTATATCTGCAAATTCCACATTCCACCTTCTTTTACAATACTGCACAATGAATGAGAACAGAAGATTTTTAATAAGAGAATTGCTGAATAACTTGGAAGAAGAAGAAGAAAACCTTTTGTTCCACGGAACTATGAATAGATCATAATGCCAAGAAAAAGCATTTACTTCTATCAGTATGTGTTGTAAGAGATGAGGAAACAAATTTACATGACTAGCAAAAATGAAGAAACTTTTGTTTTCACCTCTGTTGAATTTTTTAAAAAAACGCACATCAATGCATTCTGGTATTCAGGGCCAGAATGAGACAGTGTATACCTGCAAGCTAAGAGGGTCATCAATGCTCTAGAACTGTTACCCTGACCAGGGGAGTACCCTTTGCCTAATCCTCTTACTGGGCAACACCATCAGTATAGACTGATATTATCCCTCAAACATATAGGCCTTTAGGCTGCGAGTATTTTTTATTTATATTTTATTCATTTTAATGAAACTCACAAGCAAATAATTGATCTAAAAAAAATACAACAAGTGCTCATAAATCAACCCCCCAAAATGCCCATGATCCTCCCGCATGTAAATTTTAGGCACGGATCCCACGCCTAACTTTACATGCATAATCCCCAATTAAATCTGGTGTCAATAATTGCTTGTTAGAAAGCCAATTCTTGGCACTAATTGACTCATTATTCTGTTAAATTGCACACGCAAATGAGGGCCACGCCCAAATTTACACATGTACTTTTTGGTGACCTTTCTAGAATCGGGGAATATACAGAACGTGACCATCCTGTAGGGAATTAAAAAAACAAGGGAATCATTCAAACAACAACTGAAGGAAATGCACAGTGGAATGTTAACAATTGTGTTCATGTTACACTATTCTGCAGGTGCTAGAGGTTTTGACTTTGTTTGAGTTGCAGTAGCAATAATCACTGTATGAGTGAAAATGAACATTGATAAATGGGAGGGCTCAAAGAAAATATAACCTGCAAGGGTAGTAAAGAATAAATATAGGCTCCATCAATAGCAGATGCTGATAATACCTCTACAAGAAATATCTAAAACATATCATAACTTTGGAAAAATAATAATAATACATATATTCCCCCAATCTAGTATATTCTCCATGGGCTCAATTCTTTTTTGTATATCCAGACTCTTTCGTCAGTAAAGAATCATTAGTTTCTAGTTTAATAACTCTCTCTTCATTTTCCAACATCCTTTTCTCTAAATTTTCCGTATTCAAATTCATTTGAGTTGGGTCCTCAGAAATCTTTGTAAACTGAGGTGACGACCATTGAAATTGAACTGGAAGGGACAGTGGCATTAACTTGAAACACCTCCCAACTAGTTTCTATATTGAAGTTTAGAAAAATGCTTTAATTCAGATTTCCCACCAATGCTGGGAGAAGAAAAAAGGTGGAGCACTCGCAGTAAGTCAATCTTCATCCTGATACAGTGAAACATGTCTGCTCCCGGCCACAAGATCTATCACAGGATGCACCATACTTCCCAAGTTTTCAAATACAGGGTGCTTTGGGAGTGTTTTCAGACTTCCATTGAATCTCTTCATTTGGGCTCCAGCCTCAAATACTGTATCATCAAGAAAATCCACTTCAGCTGGTGGTGTCATTCTTGCACCTGTCAGAACTCAAGAGGCACCCATTCACTAGGAGATGAAGAAACGGCTTGAAGAGACGTGCTAGAACTACCCCTGTTTCCATGCCCACCAGTAAGGCTTCAACTGGCTTAGACAAAACAGCCTCTCAAACAACAAATGTATCCATGAGACCTGATACCAAGAGAGGGGATGAATCACAATGTATCAACCTGCCTTCCAGTTTGATCCACGTTATCATTGCAATATATTTTGTACCCTTCTAACACAGTGTCCCAATTATTAAAACCTCTCTATCAGGATGCCCTAAATATCCTGTTTCAATAGTATCCTTTAAGGATAATCCACACCAAACCATGTGCTCCTGAGTAATTGTCAGCTTCTGTTTATGCTTGTATGCTGTTTTACCCTCTCTTTTGTGACTTTGCGTGCAGAAATTGAAGCATATTCTATAACCATGTGCATAACTTAATAAACGTAATAGCTAATCAGCGCGGTCAATTGAATGTTAACAAGCAATTATCAGCACTAATTGACCTTAATTAAGATTTACGAGCACAACTCGCTAAGACTATTCTGTAATGTGGTGTGCTTAAATTCTAAGTCGCAGAGTTGAAAAGAGGGCATGGCCATTGGCGGGCTGTGGACATTTCTAAAATCTGCACCTAATTTAAGTGTCAGGATTTAAGCCAAGTAAAAAAATGACAAAAGTGGCTGCAAGGAAATTTGGTCGCAGGGAGAGGTGCTCAGCATGTTCTATATACTGCATGGAAATTTAAGCCTGTTCTATAAAATAATGGCGTATTTTAGAGAATATGCCTAGGCATATTTTTGTTCACTTGGAATTTTGAGGTACCATATATAGAATCTAGCTCTTAGTGCAAATCATATAATTTCCTCAGACTATCCTCGATCTTTTTGCTTTTAAACCTTTCTTTCCTGCTTTTTAAGTTGCTGAGGTGTGTAAAGAAATTAATTTTTTTAATGAATTGCTTAGTGAGTCTCAAATTGGCTTTGCATTTATTGTGAAAACATGGAAGCCTATATTAAAATGATTTATGCCTGCTGGGTCACTGGAACACTGCCTTCTCCTGGGAAAAGGGAAAACATTTGGTGGTAATTTATAGAAACTTTTTTTTGCATTTTTCTGTGAGTAATTCTATAATGATTCTGTATCATACAAATTAGAACTCTTATTGGTATGTAGGCCCCCCCAGGATTTTAGGCAACAGTTCATAAAGAACTATTGGCATTTATCATTCAACACAGGCTATTGTTTAGGCAGATTATGGCCCTTGGGAATTTAAACTTGCAACTTGAGGATGCTTCTGAATCTTTTGCAAAGCTTTTATATCTGCTATGCTTAATTTGTCATCTCCAAATAGTTTATTAATTTTCAAAGAATACAAATAACAGGAAAACAATTATGGAAAAACATAGGAAGCAAGAAACACAACAGGTGGGAAAGGAAAAAAAAAGAGAAAGGAAAGAAGAGAAAAAAGGAGGGGAAAGCATCCAGGTGTTTAACAAATAAGTCCTTTGTACTGGTTTAAGGTGTGGCCTGAATAGTTTGGAGGTAGTTGTCCAAAATAGACCAAATTGTTTTCTTAGATACTATCATCCGACTTTTCGCAGCCATGGCGAGCTCAAACTTCTGATGCTGCAGGACTGTATTCCACCAGAAATGAATATTCAGCAACTGTGCGTTTTTCCAGTTTTGCAAAATATGCCGTTGAGCAATAGTGAGGAGAATGTCCAATAGTTTTGATTGCGGGGAGGTCAAATCAAAAGTTGCATGAACGGACTTAAAAATTACAATTGAATAAGTCAGGTCATCAGTTATGGGCAAAAGTTTCTGTATAATATTCCAAACAGCCTTCCAGAATTGAAAGATCGGAGGACACTCATATAGCATATGAGAGAAAGTACCCACTTGCAGCAAACAGTGCCAACATTTGTCTGATGAGCTCAGGCCAGCAGTAGCAAGTTTTCGAGGAGTTCAATTGGTTTTATGATATAAAAAAAACATAGACTGCAAAACCGCTGCAGAGGAAAGAGGTTTCATAACTTTAGACCAGAAACAGAACCACATATTTTCATCTACCACAGACTCTGTATCAAGCTGCCAATTATGTTGAAGGGCAGTATTGAAGTTGTGTGTTGCGTTAATAAAAATTTTATAAATAGATGAAGCTGTGTGCCCAGCTAATACTAGTGTCTGGGCGTTGGCAAATAAAGAAGGCAGCTGAGATGACAATGATGCCAGCTCAACAGATGCCTTCACACTATGAGTAAGTTGCATCCATTGAAAGAACATAGTAGGAGGTAGAGAAAATTTGGATACCACCTCAGAAAAGGACCAAAAACTATTATCAGCATTAACAATATCAGACAGATAGAAGACTCCCTTATCTATCCACTCTTTCCAAAAGAATGGAGCCTTATTTATTAAGATATGCGGATTATACCAAAGTGACTGATGTGATGACTTACTGAGAGGTATTGCTTGAAATTTGTCGAGGTCCAATAAACATTTGACCGTGGAGACTATAATCTGATTAACTCTATGTGATGGAAATGAAAGTGCAGAGGGAATATATCCTCAGAAGCTTAGCTGAAATTGGGTGGCGGAGCAGTTGAGGGGAAGAGGGGGTGGTGGTTGGGAGGCGAGGATAGGGGTGGGCAGACTTATACAGTCTGTACCAGAGCCGGTGATGGGAGGCGGGACTGGTGGCTGGGAGGCGGGAAATACTGCTGGGCAGACTTATATGGTCTGTGCCCTGAAAAGGACAGGTACAAATTCAAGGTAAGGTATACACATATGAGTTTGTCATGGGCAGACTGGATGGACCATGCAGGTCTTTATCTGCCGTCATCTACTATGTTACTATGTTACTATGTAAGCAGTAAAGTGAGAGGAGCTACCATGGCCTCCTCCAATTGCAGCCACATGGGCTTGTATTCAGAAGCGGGGAAGAACCATCTGCACCCCTGCTGTGAAATGTTAAGATTTATGATAAGTGAGGAAGTCGGGAAATAAAACTCCGCCTTTTTCCCTGGTGCATTTAAGTTTCCTCAAAGCAATCTTTGGAGGCTTATTTGACCATAGAAAGGAAGATAATAATTTGTCAACTTGTGAGTAGAATGGAAGGGGAAAGATGATCGGAAGCATACTGTACCAATGCCAGAGGCTATCAGTTAGACTTTGTTATAACATTAGCAGAGGAATCTGAGTCAGTCCACTGGAGTGGTCAGATCATCATCTGTTGGATTTCACTCTTTTATTAAAGACAAAAAGATTCAGTCAAGCCCCGAGAGAGAGAGAGAGAGAGAGAGGGAGAGGGAGAGAGAGAGAGGGAGAGGGAGAGAGCTGGCGAGGGGTAAAATTTTTTTAGAGTCTGTTTTTATTTGTGACTGGTAGTGAAACACCATAAGATGGGGCTTATAACCTGGCAGAAATTATTATTCAAATGTAATTGGTGCTGGGCAAAATAATTTAAATGTGCTATTTTAAATAAGTAATAAAGTGATGACTTTCACTTACATAGGTTTGGAATCATGGTTATCCATAGTGTTAGGGTTAGACTAAACTACCATTCTAAGGGTATGAGTATTTAGTAGAGTTACAGGTTCAAAGGAGCTACATGAATCCACTAAGAAAATTAAAGAATCATATTTGAAAAGTAAGAGTAGATTGCTTTTGGGTTCAATTTGCTCCTGGAGGAGTAGCAGAAATTGCTCAGAAAATTTGTGAAAAGTAACTGATTTGGATCCTTGTCCCACTGTACGTTTTGCCAAATCACCTGTAGAAATGTTATGTGGGCTAGTGCCCTTTGTGACCAGATGTTTATGTGAGAGCAGGGTTTTGTGTGCTATAAGCAATATAGTTTTAACCCTATGCAAAAGGCTATAATCTAGATTTGAACTGACATGACCTTCCAATTATAGGCCTATAGCAGGTCTTCCAGTGCTGGTAAAAATCATTAAAAGCAGTAGTGGTTTCCAATTACATCAATTTCTAGATGCACATGATGTATTACATCCTTCACAGTCAGGTTTCTGTAGCTGCTCTGGTATTTGAGCTACATTTATTGCTGTACAGATGAAAACAGGCTTATTTTTTAAATGAAGTCAGATTTGTCTGCTGCATTTGATGTTAGTAGATCATGAGTTATTATTATTAAGATTAAGCAGGCTGTGAACTTGTCTGGGTTGGTTCTTAATTGATTTAGGGAGTTTTGAAAAAAACAAGATATGGAGGATAAAATTTGAAGATGGGAGGGGGTTAGTGACCACTGAAAGAGTAAGGGGAGGTGGTCATCTGGTCATTTAGGGCACTTTTTTGTGGCTTATTTGTTAATAGAACAGGTCTAGACAAAAATGTCCATCATATAGCACTGGATGTTTTTGTTTTGTTCCATTATGGCAGAAAAACATCCAAGTGTTAGAACATTCAGGTAGGCCGGCGAGGGGCATGCCGAGCAGCCGCACATAACATGGCGGCTGCTGCCTGGCAGCTCCTGTGTCAGAGCGACCCTTCTTTTCCGGCTTCCCCATCGGCGATTGAGATGACGTGGCAGGAGACCCCCTTGCCGTTGGTTGGGAAGCCAGAAGGGGCAGGGCTACAGGGGAAAGCATAAAAGCTAATAACGAGGGGTAGGGAGCCTCTTGTTGGCAGCGAGCGGCGCGTGAGTTTCAATCGCGGTATGAGCCGGCTATCAGATCAGCTGATTTCCCTCCCTTTTTTATTTTCTCAGTTTCTCACAAAAGCCGGCCATTTCCCTTTCCTTGTTCGCGATCGCAGTGTAGCGGTGTCGCGCCTTTTTTTAAATTTTGCTTTTTCCACAGAGCCGGCCATCTCGCAATCATCACGGGCAGAGAGCGGCGCGGGAGTTTCCAACGTGGTTCCCCACACGGTAAAACCTGCTTTTCTTTGTTTCCCTATCGCGTTTCTAGCCGGCTTTCAGATCAGCTGATTCCTTTTGTTTTCCCTATCGCGTTACTAGCCGGCTATCTAATCAGCTGATTTCCCGGCCACCTTTTATTTTGCCGCTTCTCCCATTTCCCTTTCCTGTGCCGCGGTGTCGTGCCCTTGGCATTAATGACCGGCGCGGCAGTACTGGGACGCCCAATACCACGGTGAACAGTTATGTACTAACGTTTTCTTGCACGCTCCTGTATGCCCTTCTCCATTTAACATTTCCTTCTTTTGCCGCTCACCTCAGTTTTTCTGGAAGGCAGCCAATTTTGCTCTCTTCTTTTACTACGTGTGGCTAGCCGGCTATCAGATCAGCCTTGCGGGTCACGCTGCCTCACGCTACACGGAAGCCACGTTTTGGCCGTCTTCCGGAGAGGTCGGCCATTTTGTTTCCTTCATTTACCACGTGTTGCCATACATCTCAAGCATGCCTCGTTGGCCACGCGACACAAAGACCACTTCCACCCTGGCTGCAGCAGAGCAGCCGCAACGTGCATCTTCAAGACAGATTAAGCGCCCACAGCGGTTTACCAACTCCGACTGCCTCCTGCTGCCACGTGCCTCCATACCGCTGACATCAGACATGCCTACTTCTGCTCTTCCCTGCCAGCTGGATACTGTACCAGGCGCTGCGTTGTATGCTAGCGATGCAGTTGACAAGCTACGCCCACATGACCTACCAGCTAATCCCTGCCTACCCGACTCCAACATCAACCCACGCGACGGCGGCCCGTGCAGGAACCCGGCCCAGGTTCGCAACCTTCATCCCGACCTTCCTCAAACCACAGATCATCATCCTCAGGCAGGCAGGCGCTGCACGTACTCAGCAGACACAGGTCGGTTTCCAGATCCAGTGTAGATAGGCCACTGTGCAGACACAACCGCAATTGGGACGATGGCCTTCACTACAGTCACGGTACAAAATCCCACAGCTCCAGAAGCAGATCTGGCGCCTCCAGGTCCCGCCGCCGGCGCCACAGATCGCCTTCTGCCCGGAGACATCGGACTTGCTGCACGTCCCATCACCATCGCAGATCCCCTCCCTCACCCACACAAGTCCGGCTTATGGCTACAGCGGCGACTCGGGAGCGTCTTCGGTCTCCTGCCTCACCACATCGCGCAAGCGCGCCTTCCAGGCCGGTGAGCCACGAAACTGCCTCTTATGCAGATCAACGTCAGGGCCTCCCAAGCCCTATGACAGCATTCTTGACTCCCAGCGGCTCAACCATCAGGCGCCTAAGCGGAGGAAGAAAGGTAAGAAGCGCAAGCACTCCAGATGGTCCAGTACCTCCTCCTCCTCTGATTCTTCCTCCTCCTCTTCGTCGTCCTCCTCCTCTTCCTCCTCTCTACCCCCCCCCCCCAGAGGAAGGCATGCCATTCCCGTTGCTTCGGCACTCTCATATGCTATTCCCCCAGAGCGCTTATGGCAGCGGGTTCCAAGGTCCCTGCGCAAAAAGGTCCTACGGAGGCGGTACTTCGACATCTTCAAGCTGGCCGAAGGACAACGCAGATGACACACGAAGAAGCACGTAAAAAAAGGGCGATCTACTACCAGAACACAACAAAATATTGCCAAGCAACTTGGCATGTTGGGTCACATCCTATGCACGCATGATGAGCATTGTGCATAGGAAACAGCCTGACCAGATCGACCCCATGCTCTGCTATCTGGAAACAGTGTTCACCATCTATCGGGAGCACGAAGGCCATGCCTGGCTGGCGTACAATGAGCACTTCAGGGACAAAATGGAGGCGAACCCTACCATGGCGTGGGATATGGATGACGGAGGTCTGTGGTTACGCAATGTCCTCACCAGACCCAGCACCTCTACCGGGTGTTCCACCCAACTCAGGGCACCTTCCCTCCCCGGAAATAAAAAAGGGAGGCCAGCCACACTCTCCCGAGAGGTGTGCTGGAAGTACAACAAAGGCAGCTGCACCTTACAGGATTGCAAATACAAGCACCTGTGCGCAACGTGCGGTTCTCCACACCCCCTTGCACAGTGTCCTAGAAAAGCTGCTACCCGACACGCCGTCCCCTCCAAACCTTGACCTCTTGCACAAGGCGCCCACGCCCATCCGCATAGATGCGATGAGGCCCTGGCTGGCACGATATCCAGACCGAAATGTCCACCGTATAGCACTGGATGTTTTTGTTTTGTTCCATTATGGCAGAAAAACATCCAAGTGTTAGAACATTCTAAGTGTTAGAACGCCCAGATCCTGCCCTTAAAATGCCCCTGACACTCCCATTGTGATTTGAACACATTTCTGGCAGATTTCATAGAAAAAATGTCTAACAATTGGCTTTGAAAATTCCAATTTGGACATTTTTGTGAGAAAAACCTGCAAATGCAGATTTACGCCACTTTTTGGACCTTTTTCTCATTTGAAAATGAGCCCTTTAGTCAGCATTTTAAAATAATTTGAGTTGGATTTTGAGGGGAGTTGTTTTCTACTTCTTTTTCCAACTCTTATTAGAAAACTCGGTGATAGTTGCCCTTACAGAGGTTTTTGAGCAATACATAGCTCCCCCTGGGCTGTTGAGATTTTATTATTTAAAATTAGAATATATGCTGACTTAGCCCCCCCCCCCCCCCCCGCCCCCTTACAAAGCTGCACTAGTGCCTGCTCTTGTGGTAATGCCCACACAGCCCATTCACTTTGAATGGGCTGTGTGGGCATTACAGTATGGCCTTGTAAAAGGGGGATCATTGTGACCAGTGGCGTTCCTAGGGGGGCGGTCTGCCCCGGGTGCACGCCACTGGGGGGGGTGCCACACGCGCCTGTCCGTCGTTCGTTCCATGCTCCCTCTGCCCCGGAACAGGTTACTTCCTGTTCCGGGGCAGAGGGATCATGGAATGAACGACGGACAGGCGCGTGTGGCACCCCCCCCAGCGGCGTACACCCGGGCGGGGGGGTTCTTTCATGGGGGGGTGTCCTTTCGCCGGGGGGGGGGGGGTCGCACTTCATCCGGGGGGCGGGGTGCATCGGCGATATGCCCCAGGTGTCAGCCCCCCTAGGAACGCCACTGATTGTGACAAAATTATTTTTGATATTATAGGTAGACATTTTGCCTTTTTCCTTCTTATCTGTTATTTCAAGCTGATTAAATTTTAAATGCCAAACATTAAACCATTCTTCTAACTTTTGCAGATCCTGTTTCATGTTTTCCACCCCTTCAGTGGTGTCCATTCTGTTATAAATCATGGTATCATCCACAATAAAAGCAAACCTTACCTTTTAACCCTTCAGCAACGTTGCTCAAAAATATATTGAACAGAATTGGATCCAGGACCAATCCTTGAGGTACTTCACTACTCACCTTTCCTTCCTATGAGTGTATTTCATCGACCACCACCCTCTGGTGTCTGTCTGTCAACCAGTTTCTAATCCAGTTCAAAAGTCCCCTAAATGTAAAAGAAGTAATACAGCTTATGTACTGAAAACTTATTATTCTTTTTCACACCAAAATTTCAATGAAAAATCTATACTCTCCCCATAGGATAAATATTTTCATACTTTACAATTTAGCATTTCATTCGCCCCCATCCAGAACATATGAGGGTTCTGTAAATTAAAATAATCAATTGCAAAGGAGAAAAACATGCAGTGGCGTTCCTAGGCTGGCTGACACCCGGGGCGGATCGCTGATGCGCCCCCCCCCCCGGTAAAATTACACCCCCCCCCCCCTGGGTGCAGCGTGACCCCCCCTGGCAAAATTACACCCCCCCTGGGTGCAGTACGACCCCCCCCGGGTGCATTTTTGCCTGCTGGGGGGGGGGGGGTGCCGCGCCTGTCGGCTCCGAGTCCGCTCGTTCCCTGCTGCTCCCTCTGCCCCGGAACAGGAAGTAACCTGTTCTGTGCAGAGGGAGCAGCAGGGAGGGAACGAGCGGACTCGGCCAACAGGCGCGCGGCACCCCCCCCAGCGGCGTGCACCCGGGGTGGACCGCCCCCCCCCTTGGTACGCCACTGAAAACATGTAAGCACAAAAGAAGAGAAAGAAGAACAAACCCAAAAATATGAACTATGAAGCAGAGAACTATTTAGTTGCATGTAGGGAGGTTTACATTGAAGCATCAAACATTCAGAAGCAGCACTAATGTCTGGAATCTTTAAATCTAGATTGAAAGCCCACCTCTTTAACATTGCTTTTGACTTGTAACCACTCCCCCACATTAATTGATTTGCTTTCTTTATTTTTGTCTATTAGATTGTAAGCTCTTTGAGCAGGGACTGTCTTTCTTCTATGTTTGTGAAGCGCTGCGTACGCTTTGTAGCGCTATAGAAATGCTAAATAGTAGTAGTAGTAGAATATACTAATCAAGTCACAGTATTTGGGAAGGGTTTCTATTTCTTTCTCTTTTAGGTTTTGTTCTTGATCTTTCTTTGTATTGTTATACTTTTTCTTTTATTTATTAATACTTTTTGAAATAATTTCCATAGAGGCAGATTCCACGCTTTCCCAACACATTGAGAAACAGTAATGGGCTCATTTTCGAAAGAGAAGGACGCCCATCTTTCGACACAAATCGGAAGATGGACGTCCTTCTCACAGGGTTGTCCAAATCGGTATAATCGAAAGCCGATTTTGGATGTCCCCAACTGCTTTTTGTCGCAGGGGCAGCCAAAGTTCAAGGGGTATATCAGAGGCATAGCGAAGGTGGGACTTGGGTGTGCCTCGACGTCCTCGATCCATAATGGAAAAAAAAGGACGTCCCTGACGAGCACTTGGACGACTTTACCTGGTCATGTTTTTCTCATGACCAAGGCACAAAAAGGTGCCCAAAATGACCAGATGATCACCGGAGAGAATCGGGGATGAGCTCCCGTTACTCACCCAGTGGTCACTAACCCCCTCCCACCCTCAAAAAATATCTTTCAAAATATTTTTTGCCAGCCTCTATGCCAGCCTCAGATGTCATACTCAGGTCCATGACAGCAGTATTCAGGTCCCAGAAGCAGTTTTAGTGGGTGCAGTGCACTTCAGGCAGGCAGACACAGGCCCATACCCAAACCCTCCCCTACCTGTTACACTTGTGGTGGTAAATGTGAGCCCTCCAAAACCCACCAGAAACCCACTGTACCCATATCTAGGTGCCCTCCTTCACCTGTAAGGGCTATGGTAGTGTTGTACAGTTGTGAGTAGTAGGTTTTAGGGGGGAGGGGTTGGGGGACTCAGCACACAAGGTAAGGGAGCTATGTACCTGGGAGCACTGCAGTACCCCCTATCGTGCCCGGTTGGTGTCCTGGCATGTCAGGGGGACCAGGACACTACAAATGCTGGCTCCTCCCATGACCAAAGGGCTTGCATTTGGTCGTTACTGAGATAGACGTCCTTGGTTTCCATTATCACTGAAAATCAGAAACGACCAAGTCTAGGGATGACCATCTCTAAGATCGACCATAATTTCAAGATTTTTGACGTCCCTGACCGTATTATTGAAATGAAAGGTGGATGACCATCTTGTTTTGATAATACGGGTTTCCCCGCCCCTGCATCGGGATGTTTTGCGAGGACGTCCTTATCAAAACTTGGGCACCCCTTTCGATTATGCCCCTCCACGTCATTATTATTTCTTTTTTTTATAATTTTATCTGGGGCTAAGACTATAATTCTTTTTTCTCTGGTTATGCTTGGCATGCTATATGCATTTGTAGGACACTTTCTTTGATTTTTGCTACTCATACTGCATAATGCAGGGATCAAAGAGAAATATATCACTCCAGATCAGGAAGATTTGAGAAGTACAAAGCATTTCATTTGAGAACTGATATTTGACATTTATTCTTTTAGGTGAGAAGTAAGGATCTACTTTGTTTTATCTGTCAACATGTCAAAGAACTTGAACTGCATATTGAAAACCATACACCATACAATGGTAAAGTTTCAAAGAGCTAAGGGAGCTGTATATTTTTCTACATGCTCAGTTTAAAATTTTCAGCTCCAGTCTACCCATCTAAATTGTGTCTGAAAATTATCGCAACAAGTTTGATGCTGCCTAGAATACTGAACATGTACCTACAGGTGAATTTACATCCCTGAAATCTGCTTCTCCCCCCCCCCCCCCCTGTGATCTTGTTTATCACCCCCAGAAGTATGATAAATGTCAGCCTGAGCCCATGTAGCAAAGCTTGTGATCCTTTTCACAAACATACAGACACACACAAACAAACACATAATTCAGCTTCCTAATTGGAACAAGAGGTTTGTTATAAACACATATTCCATTAATTAAAAAATCTCTCCATGCACCAACTGAAACCTGGTGTAAATCTTTGTGTGCAAATTTTAGGAACACCTCTGCCCCACCCATGTCCCTCCGATGGCTACACCCCTTTTTGGATCCGCACAACAAAATTTACATACACATCTTTATAGAATACTGACTACAAAGATGTGCACGTAAATTCAAATTGGTGCCAATTAGCACCAATAATTAACTGTCAACACCCAGTTATTGGCACTAATTGACATGTTGTTCAATTAAATTCCATGTACACACATTTGGCATGCCCAAATTGTGCATGGAATTTTCAGCACCATATATAGAATTAGAGGGATAGTTTACAGAAATAGACCCAATATGAGGGTAATTTCATAAACCATTTTATGCACACAAAACACTGATTCATGTGCGTAAGTATATAAGTACTGTCATACTGGGACAGACCAAAGGCCCATCAAGCCCAACATCCTGTTTCTAACAGTAGCTAATCCAGGTCACAAGTACCTGGTAAGATCCCCAAAATATATGTTACATTTTATGTTGCTTATCCTGGAAATAAGCAGTGGATTTTCCCCAAGTCCATTTTAATAATGGTCTATAGATTTTTCCTTTAGGAAGCCAACCAAACCATCCAAACCTTTTTTAAACCCCGCTGAGCTAACTGGCAACAAATTCCAGAGTTTAATTTCACGTTGAGTGAAGAAAAGTTTTCTCCAATTCATTTTAAATCTATTACTTTGTACCTTCATTGCTTTCTCCCTAGTCCTAGTGCTTAAATGAGCGTTTATAAAATATTGATGACTGTCATAACAGCATATGCCAAGACATGATGGTGTGTACTTCGCCAATAGGGCAAGTTTAGGAAGAGTGAGGATGAAGTTCCCAAGTATGATGATAGATTCTAAAATACAGTAATCTATGTGTACACTTATACAATCCATGTACGATCATTATACCTGCTCAAGAGCAGATGTCCATGTCTACGTCTGCAATGTAAGTTCAATTTCTGCAGCTCATACTAGCATTTTCTAGAACAGTAGACACTTTCTTGCCCTGTTATCAAATTACCCTCTGTTAGGATTACTTTATAAGGCAGTGCCTACTTTAGGTGTGAACAATGTGCATTAATAAGTACATAAGTGTTGCCATACTGGGATAGACTGAAGGTCCATCAAGCCCAGTATCCTGTTTCCAACAGTGACCAATCCAGTAGTTTAGTCATATTTGGCAATATTCCCTGGATTCTATAAATGTATTTATTTTTATTTATTAGGATTTGTTTACCGCTTTTTTGAAGGAAATCACTCAGGGGCACTTTTACTAAAGGGTTGCCACATGGCAACCCAGAACTACCGCCGGCCCAACGCAACCTCTGGCAGTAGTTCCACCTCCACTGTGTGCCATTTCCAGCACATTGAAAAATATTTTTGTAATTGTTAGCATGAGCCTAACCCAGCAGTAATCAGGTTATGGTCAGGTTACCGCGGGAGCCCTTACCACCACCAAAATGGGTGGTGATAAGTGCTCCCCGCCTCATAAGAACTTAAAAGTAGCCATACTGGTTCAGACCAATGGTCCATCTACTCCAGTATCCTGTTTCCAACAGTGGCCAAGCCAAGTCACAAGTACCTGGTATAAACCCAAATCATGGCAACATTCCATGCTACAAATCCCAGGGCAAGCAGTTGCTTCCCCATGTCTGTTTCAAGAACAGACTATGAACTTTTCCTCCAGGACTTGTCCAGACCTTTTTTAAACCCAAATACGCTAACTATTGTTACTACATCCTCTGGCAAAGAGCTTAACTATTCATTGAGTGAAAAAATATTTCCTCGTATTTGTTTCCATGTAACTTCCTCGAGTGTCCCCTAGTCTTTGTACTTTTGGAATGAGTAAAAAATCAATTTAAATCTACTCGTTGTACACCACTCAGGGTTTTGTAGACCTCAATCATATCTCTCCTCATCCATCTCTTTTCCAAGCTGAAGATCCTTAACCTCTTTAGCCTTTCTCATACAAGAGGAATTCCATCCCCTTTATCACTTTAGTTGCTCTTCATTGAACCTTTTCTAATTCCGCTACATCTTTTTGAGATACAGTGACCAGAACTGAACGCAATATTCAAGATGCGGATGTACCATGGAGTGATACAAATACATTATAGTATTTTCAATCTTATTCACCATCCCTTTTCTAATAATTCCTAGCATCCTGTTTACTTTTTTGGCCACCGCAGCACACTGAGCAGAAGATTTCAGTGTATTATCTACAACGACACCCAGATCTTTTTCTTGAGCACTGACCCCCAAGGTGGATCCTAGCATCAGGTAACTAAGATTCAGATTATTCTTTCTAATGTGCATCACCTTGAATTTGTCCACATTAAATGTCATCTGCCATTTGGATGCCCAGTCTTTCAATTTCCTAAGGTCTTCCTGCAATATTTCACAGTCCACACGTGTTTTCACAACCTTAAATAGTTTTGTATCATCTGCAAATTTGATCACCTCACGCGTTGTTCCAATTTCCATATAATTTATAAATATGTTAAATAGTATCGGTCCCAGTACATATCCCTGTGACACTCCACTGTTCACCCTCCTCCATTGAGAGAAAGGACCATTTAACCCTACCTTCTGTTCTCTGTCCAGTAACCAATTCCTAATCCACATCAGAACCTTGCCTCCTATCTCATGACTCTTTAATTTTCTCAGGAGTCTCTTATGAGGAACTTGATCAAAAGCTTTCTGAAAATCTAGATACGCTACATGAACTGGCTCACCTTTATCCACATGTTTATTCACTCCTTCAAAGAAATGAAGCAAATTGGTGAGGCAAGACTTCTCTCGGCTGAACCCATACTGACTGTCACATTAAATCATGTTTGCCTATGTGTTCTGTAATTTTATTGTTTATAATAGTTTCCACTATTTTGCCCGGCACTGACGTCAGGCTTACTGGTCTATAATTTCCCAGATCACTCCTAGAACCCTTTTAAAATATTGTCGTCACATTGGCCACCCTTCAATCTTCAGGTACTATGAACGATTTTAACAACAGGCTACATATTACTAACAGCAGATCAGAAATTTCATGCTTGAGTTCTTTGAGTACCCTTGGATGTATGCCATCTGGTCCAGGTGATTTACTACTATTTAATTTATCAGGTTGGCTCAGTACATCTTCCAGGTTCACCGAGATTTCTTTCAATTCCTCCGCATCATCACCCTTAAAAAACATTTCTGGTACAGGTAGATCTCTTACATCTTCTTCTGTAAAGACAGAAAGAAGCAAAGAATTCATTCAGTTTCTCCACTATGGCCTTGTCCTCCCTGAGGGTTTCTTGTGCTCTTTTGTGGTCTAACTTTCCCACGAATTCCCTCGCAGGCTTTCTGCTTCTGATGTACCTGAAAAAGTTGTTACTGTGAGTTTTAGGCTCTGTGGCATGTTTCTCTTCATATTCTCTTTTATCCTTCTTTATTAATGCTTTGCATCTAAGTTGCCAGTGCATATGTTGCTTCTTATTTTCTTCATTTGGTCCTTTTTCTGTTCTTTGAAGGACAATCTTTTGGCTGTAAAGGCCTCTTTTACTTTACCTTTTATCCATGCTGGCTGACATTTTCTCTTTTTGTCCACCTTTGCAAATACATGGAATGAATCTGGACTGGGCTTCCAAGATGCTATTTTTGAATAACGTCCACACCTGATTTAGTGTCCTAACCTTTGCAACCAATCCTTTTAGTTTCTTTCAACCATTTTCCTCATTTTAGTTTAGTCGCCCTTTCAAAAATTAAATGCAGCTACAATAGATTTCCTTTGTGGGTTCATCCCAGATAGTAGCTCAAACTTGATCATTTTATTATCACTGTTTCCCAGGGGACCCAACACTACCACCTCTCGCACTATGCTCTGCACACCATCAAGGACCAGATCCAAAATTGCTCCCCCTCTTATTGGTTCTTGGACCAGCTGCTCCAAGAAGCAGTTGTTTATTACATCTAGAAATTTTATCTCCCTGGCACTCCCTGATGTAACATTTATCCAGGCAATATCGGGGTAATTGGAACCACCCATTATTATAGCATTACCCAGTTTTCCAGCTTTCCTAATCTCTGTAAACATTTCTTAATCCATCTATTCATTCTGTCCAGATGCACGGTAGTACAGCCCTACAAGAATACTCCTTCCTTTCACATATGGAATTTCTATCCCTAATGATTCAACACTGCTATCTGTGTCATGTGGAATGTTTATTTTACTCAATTCCCTCTTTAACATATTGCACAACCCCCTTCCAATACGATCCTCTCTATCATTGCAATACAATTTGTACCCTGTTAACACAGTGTCCCATTGATTGTCCTCTTTCCACCAAATTTGAGATGCTTATTATATCTATGTCATTATGCAGTGCTATATATTCTAACTCTCCCATTTTATTTTTTAGGCTTCAAGCATTTGTGTACAGACACTTCAAATTGTGGTTTTTTTTCCCTTTGATCTACAAGCTGCTTAGAAGTTGAAGGGGATAATGTGCATCCTTTGTCTTGCTCTCTCATTAAGCACACCTGACTTACTTTACCCGGGGTTCCATCCCCGGTTAGGGTGGAGCCCATCCTTTTGGAACAGTCCCCCCTTTCCCAGATTGTCGTTCAGTTCCTAACAAATCTAAATCTCTCATCCCTATACCATCATATTAACCATGCATTGAGACTTCAGAGCTCTACCTGCCTTTTGGGTCCTGCACGTGGAACAGGGAGCATCTCTGAATATGCGACCCTGGAGGATCTGGACTTCAGCTTTCTACTTAAGAGCCTAACTTTGGCTTCCAGAACCTCCCTCCCACATTTTTTTATATCATTGGTACCCACAAGTACCAAGACAGCCGGCTCCTCCCCAGCACTAAGATCCATAAAATGCTCTGGGTAGAAGATCAACAAGGATTCATGGGTTTCATTGCCTGTAATTTGCATGTTATGAAATGTAATTGCATGATACTGTAAACTGGTATATAGTAGAATGCTGCAGCCATAATACATCCACTTTTCTTATCAGAAGATTTGTTAAATGCTAATAATTTGGAGTGTGAGTGGGGATGAATGGAGAGTGTCAAGGTGACACCTGCCCTGTTTGTGGCATAGTATGCTATATTACAATGTCAACACAATAAAACATTTTAATACACAAAACAGGGTGTAAGCAAAGATGGAACATATATAGATAAGGTAGAGTAACAGGAGTAAGAAAATAAGGTACTAATTTAAACAAAGTTGCAAATTAGATCAGAAAGGGGCTTGAATATTACGTTAGCTAGGGTAGGACTGGATAACCATGTTCTGCTATAGAATGTGCAACTGGTATCATTCCATGTGTGTGTGTGTATGTGTGTGTTTAGTGTTTTTGTGTGTGTGTGTGTGTGTGTGTGTCTTGCAAATTAGTTACTTTTTCCATTAAATGCTTGGTTTAAGAGCCAAGGTGTCATCTGCGTCCTAAAATAGAGATAGTCTTGTGCT
The DNA here is from genome assembly GCF_901765095.1 of Microcaecilia unicolor. Taxonomy (NCBI): domain Eukaryota; kingdom Metazoa; phylum Chordata; class Amphibia; order Gymnophiona; family Siphonopidae; genus Microcaecilia; species Microcaecilia unicolor. Next base: position 88,285,839 of record NC_044031.1, read on the forward strand.
AAGTGGAGTGGAGGAGTGATCTAATGGTTAGTGCAGTGGGCTTTTATCCCAACATCCTGGATCCAATTCTCACTGCAGCTCCTTGAGAACCTGGGCAAGTCACTTAACCCTCCATTGCCTCAGGTACAAAAAACAAGATTGTGAGCCCTCTAGGAACATAGATAGTACCTGCTTATAATGTAAGACTGCTCTCTGCTTTGAAATTGATGGTTAAGCAGATTGTAAATGCCAAAATTAAATTAAGTAAAGCCTTTCGGGGAATGCATTCCAGAGTGTGGAGCTACTACAGAGAAGACTCACTTGCAGGTATCACATTTTCTGATATCCTTTGGAGAGGGTGTAGTTAGGGATACTCCTTAGGAGGATCTTAGTGACCTTGTAGGTGTGTAGAGGGAGATCATGTTCTTCAAGTACTCTGGCCATCTCCTTCAAGGGCCTTGAAAGTCAAACATAGAGTTTTAGATTTGGCCTGTATTGTACTGGTAGCCAGTGAAGTTTTTGCAAAAATGGTGTGATGTGGTCACATCACTTACAACCTTCTATTAGTCTTGCTGCAGCATTCTGAATCAAATGGAGTTGTTTCCGACCCTTTGTAGTCAGACCACTGTAGAGTGCATTACAGTAATCCAGTCTTGATGTTATGCTATGCACAACTGAGACAAGGCTTGCCTTCTTAATGTAAGGAGACAGGCAGCATAGTTGTCACAAGTGATAGAAGCTACTCTTTCAGGTTGCTTGGGTTTGGAGGATCAGAGTAAGTGTTGAATCTAGCTGCATTCCAAGGTTTCCGACTTGTGATTTGAGGGGGAGCTCGTAGTTCCCAAAATAGATTTTGATGTAAGGTATATGCCTACTTGTGTTAGGGACCCATAGAAGCTCAGTTTTACTTGGGTTCAGGCAAAGTTTGTTGTTTTTAAACCATTCCTGAATTGATGTTAGACAGGTAGTCAGTTTATTTAGGGCTGTGGATAAGTCAGGTTCAATGGATATGAGTAGCTGCATGCCATCCGCATAGTGGAGAACTGTGTATCCATTGACTGAATCAGCTTAGCTAGTGGTTTGAGGTACATATTAAACAGAGTAAGTGACAGTATCGATCCCATCATACCCAGCTTTAAAATTACTTTCCGCATATATTATTGACAGCACTTCTACGTGGAAGTTGCAATATTGTTATTTGGATATGCAGGCTGCCAAGTGATTTTGCTCTTTTTTTTTTTTATGCGTGTAGTTCGTGAAATTGCTGATACCACTGTGTATGTCTGCAAACATATGATTAGCACAGTGGGCCAAGACCTGGGGAAACCAGATTCGATTTTCATTGTGGATTCTTGTGACCTTGGGCAAACTACTTGACCTTGCATTGCCCCTTGTACAAAACATAGATTGTGAACCCAATAGGGACAAGGAAAATATTTACTGGACAGGATTGTGAAAAATTACAAGAGGACCTTACGAGACTGGGAGACTGGGCGGCTAAATGGCAGATGATGTTTAATGTGAGCAAGTGCAATGTGATGCATGTGGGAAAAAAGAACCCGAATTATAGCTACGTCATGCAAGGTTCCACGTTAGGAGTTACGGACCAAGAAAGGGATCTGGGTGTCGTCGTCGATAACACACTGAAACCTTCTGCTCTGTGTGCTGCTGCGGCTAAGAAAGCAAATAGAATGTTGGGTATTATTAAGAAAGGTATGGAAAACAGGTGTGAGGATGTTATAATGCCGTTGTATCGCTCCATGGTGCGACCGCACCTTGAGTATTGTGTTCAATTCTGGTCGCCGCATCTCAAGAAAGATATAGTAGAATTGGAAAAGGTGCAGCGAAGGGCGACTAAAATGATAGCGGGGATGGGACGACTTCCTATGAAGAAAGACTAAGGAGGCTAGGGCTATACAGCTTGGAGAAGAGATGGCTGAGGGGAGACATGATAGAGGTATATAAAATAATGAGTGGAGTGGAACAGGTGGATGTGAAGCGTCTGTTCACGCTTTCCAAAAATACTAGGACTAGGGGGCATGCGATGAAACTACAGTGTAGTAAATTTAAAACAAATCGGAGAAAATTTTTCTTCACCCAACGTGTAATTAAACTCTGGAATTCGTTGCCGGAGAAAGTGGTGAAGACGGTTAGCTTAGCAGAGTTTATAAAGGGGTTGGACGGTTTCCTAAAGGACAAGTCCATAAACCGCTACTAAACGGACTTGGAAAAATCCAAAATTCCAGGAATAACATGTATAGAATGTTTGTACGTTTGGGAAGCTTGCCAGGTGCCCTTGGCCTGGATTGGCCGCTGTCGTGGACAGGATGCTGGGCTCGATGGACCCTTGGTCTTTTCCCAGTATGGCATTACTTATGTACTTATGTAATATGTAAACTGCTTTGATTGTATCACAGAAAGGCGGTATATCAAGAACCTCAGAAACATAAACATACACATTTGTTGGACTCCTTATATATGTTTTACAAAAGGCTCCATGTTTAGCAGAACATTTGTAATATACTCATAAAATGTAAAATTCCTAACTGGATGTTCCATTCCTTATGTGGAGCCCCTATGCAAAACGGGAATTCAGTTATATCTCTCTAGTGTGTGTTTGAAAATCAGCCCCAAATGGGAGTGGGGAGGAGATTGGAGTGGTGTATTGGTAACAATATTTAGTTCAGTAACTCTTAATCCAGTCCTTGAGGCATACCCAGCCATTCAGGTTTTCCAGTTATCCACAATGAATATGCATGAGATAGATTTGTATGCACTGTCCCCTTGGTATGCAAATCTATCTCATGCATATTCATTGTAGATATCCTGAAAACCCAACTGACTGGGTATGCCCTGAGGACTGAGTTGAGAACCACTGGTGCAGTTAATTTAGTCTACGTGGAATGGAGAAAGTAAGAACCACCTTGAGAAAAATTGGGTAGCACATATACAGTGGGGGAAATAAGTATTTGATCCCTTGCTGATTTTGTAAGTTTGCCCACTGACAAAGACATGAGCAGCCCATAATTGAAGGGTAGGTTATTGGTAACAGTGAGAGATAGCACATCACAAATTAAATCCGGAAAATCACATTGTGGAAAGTATATGAATTTATTTGCATTCTGCAGAGGGAAATAAGTATTTGATCCCCCACCAACCAGTAAGAGATCTGGCCCCTACAGACCAGGTAGATGCTCCAAATCAACTCGTTACCTGCATGACAGACAGCTGTCGGCAATGGTCACCTGTATGAAAGCCACCTGTCCACAGACTCAGTGAATCAGTCAGACTCTAACCTCTACAAAATGGCCAAGAGCAAGGAGCTGTCTAAGGATGTCAGGGACAAGATCATACACCTGCACAAGGCTGGAATGGGCTACAAAACCATCAGTAAGACGCTGGGCGAGAAGGAGACAACTGTTGGTGCCATAGTAAGAAAATGGAAGAAGTACAAAATGACTGTCAATCGACAAAGATCTGGGGCTCCACGCAAAATCTCACCTCGTGGGGTATCCTTGATCATGAGGAAGGTTAGAAATCAGCCTACAACTACAAGGGGGGAACTTGTCAATGATCTCAAGGCAGCTGGGACCACTGTCACCACGAAAACCATTGGTAACACATTACGACATAACGGATTGCAATCCTGCAGTGCCCGCAAGGTCCCCCTGCTCCGGAAGGCACATGTGACGGCCCGTCTGAAGTTTGCCAGTGAACACCTGGATGATGCCGAGAGTGATTGGGAGAAGGTGCTGTGGTCAGATGAGACAAAAATTGAGCTCTTTGGCATGAACTCAACTCGCCGTGTTTGGAGGAAGAGAAATGCTGCCTATGACCCAAAGAACACCGTCCCCACTGTCAAGCATGGAGGTGGAAATGTTATGTTTTGGGGGTGTTTCTCTGCTAAGGGCACAGGACTACTTCACCGCATCAATGGGAGAATGGATGGGGCCATGTACCGTACAATTCTGAGTGACAACCTCCTTCCCTCCGCCAGGGCCTTAAAAATGGGTCGTGGCTGGGTCTTCCAGCACGACAATGACCCAAAACATACAGCCAAGGCAACAAAGGAGTGGCTCAGGAAGAAGCACATTAGGGTCATGGAGTGGCCTAGCCAGTCACCAGACCTTAATCCCATTGAAAACTTATGGAGGGAGCTGAAGATGCGAGTTGCCAAGCGACAGCCCAGAACTCTTAATGATTTAGAGATGATCTGCAAAGAGGAGTGGACCAAAATTCCTCCTGACATGTGTGCAAACCTCATCATCAACTACAGAAGACGTCTGACCGCTGTGCTTGCCAACAAGGGTTTTGCCACCAAGTATTAGGTCTTGTTTGCCAGAGGGATTAAATACTTATTTCCCTCTGCAGAATGCAAATAAATTCATATACTTTCCACAATGTGATTTTCCGGATTTAATTTGTGATGTGCTATCTCTCACTGTTACCAATAACCTACCCTTCAATTATGGGCTGCTCATGTCTTTGTCAGTGGGCAAACTTACAAAATCAGCAAGGGATCAAATACTTATTTCCCCCACTGTAGATCATATTTGAAGGTTATTGAAAATCAGAATTTTAAATGTTCTTGTTAAATGATATGTATGTTAAGTATCACACAAATTACTGGATTTTAATTGATCAATTACTATTTCAATTTAAGACTATTCTGCATACTTGTTTGGTTATTAGCTTTTTGAAAATTAGTTTACTGGACCTGTTTGCAACTGATTCTGTTTTTATATTTTTTCATTCTGGTGGTTATCAATAGAAATCAAACAAAATAAAACATGGAAAAGAAAATAAGATGATACCTTTTTTATTGGACATAATTTAATACATTTCTTGATTAGCTTTCCATGTTTTATTTTGTTCCTTCGAAAGCTAATCAAGAAATGTATTAAGTTATGTCCAATAAAAAAGGTATCATCTTATTTTCTTTTCCATGTTTTATTTTGTTTGATTTCTATTGATAACCTTAAGAGTGGACTAACACGGCTACCACACTCTTCATTCTGGTGGAAACCTTATTTCCTCCTTATTTTCTGAAGTTTTTTTCCCTTTCATGTTTTTCAATAATTCTTCTCTTACAGCTAGTAGGAACATTGAAATGTGCTGAGTTTTATTTTTAATTTAACTTGTCTTTGGATGTCAGTTTACTCTCTGCCTCGGATTCATATTTACAGCCATATCCATGTTAATAACCTGGGTAATTTGAAGCAACATTTTACTGAAATACTTAAAGTCAATACTAAGGAGCAATTTTGAGCATTTTGAAAGTTATTTGTGAACAATAGAAGACTTTTTGCAAAACCATTGACTGGTTTTCTATGGCTTTTTGTTTTAGTGCATGAAACAGTTTAAATTTCCAGAACTGTTTGCAGAAACACCCAGATCACTTTGGTGTCCTGCACAATAAATCAGCAGTGATACATTGCATAAATGCCATTCATTACATACTTTCCAAATGTCAACCTAATTTTCTCTCCAAGACAGACTACACAACAATTTCAGAAAATGTCAAGTTAGGCCTGTTTTTCATCCCCTGCTTCCACTGCAAATGGAGAAGAAACTCACAGAAACACAAACAACTTTCCATCACCGATTTTGCCAGCTTGATCCATACTGCTAAGGCATGAGAATGCATTCTTTGTCATATGCTGGGAAATACCTACCAGCCCAGAGAGGTTGGAATTGAATCAGAAGTACAAATTACTAAAAGTTTAATCCACTCACATAAATAACTGTATTAAGGTGTGTATAGAAATAGGTAGAATATATATGTAAAAAACCAAGCTGCTGTGATCCAAGGGTTTGTGATGATCATTGGAGCCAACTTTTCAGAATGATCGGGGGTGCTCAATATGGCATACATGTCTGTAAAAAAGGAAAAACTATGACAAAGTCATAGGTACAGCTGATCAGGTCACATTTAAATGAAGAGCATAGCGGGTAGAGCACAAACTGGAAGGACTCCTGGCTATAAGAAGAGCCAGTGGCGTTCCTAGGCTGGCTGACACCCGGGGCGGATCGCCGATGCGCCCCCCTCCCGGGTGCAGCGCGGCCCCCCCCAGCAAAATTACACCCCCCCGGGCGCAGCACGACCCCCCCCAGGCAAAATTACACCCCCCCGGTGCATTTTTACCTGCTGGGGGTGGGGGGGTGCCGCCGCGCGCCTGTTGTCTCCGAGTCCGCTCGTTCCCTGCTGCTCCCTCTGCCCCGGAACAGGAAGTAACCTGTTCCGCGCAGAGGGAGCAGCAGGGAGGGAACGAGCGGACTCGGCCAACAGGCGCGTGGCACCCCCCCCCCCAGCGGCATGTACCTGGGGTGGACCATCCCCACCCCCCCTTGGTACGCCACTGAGAAGAGCTAGAGAAGCAGTGAGGTCCAGATTCAGTAAATGGTGCCAAAAACCAGACACCGGGAAAAATCAGCACTCAGTGCTATTCTATAAAGGGCATTCTAGGATGAGTGCTCATTATAGTCTTTCTTCTTCTCTAAACCAAACTCATCCCCACCAACTTACAACCAAGCCTCAAAAAGGTGCCCGAACTGACCGCAGGGAATCGGGGATGACCTCCCCTGATTCCCCCTCACTAACCACCTCCCACTCGAAAAAAACAACTTTAAAAACTGTTTTTGCCAGCCTGAAATGTCATACTCAGGTCTATTGCAGCAGAATGCAGGTCCCTGGGGGGGGGGGGGGGGGGGGGGGGTAGCTATGTGTGTGTCAGCGGAGGCATAGCGAAGGCGTGGATGTCCGTCTTTCAAACATTTTGGACGTCCTGAACTGCCCCCCCCCCCCCCACAGGGACAACCAAATTTCAGGGAAGTGGAGTGGAGGAGTGGCCTAGTGGTTAAAACACTGGTTTTGCAATCCAGAGGTGGCCAGTTCAAATCCCACTGCTGCTACTTGTGATCCAAAATCCAAATAAATAAAAGGGGTGTCAGAGGCATAGCAAAGGCATGGATGTCCTTCTCAGAGAAACATCCACATTTTGGACATCCTCAACTGCCATTGCGTACAACGTGGTGCGACGTCAGACAGACTCCGAATCAGCAGCGTACAGCATGGCCACGGAGGAGGACGACGAACAAGAACTTTGAAGACCTCGGCGGCTGGCGGGGGTTGGGGTCCCCCGCCAGCTGAAGAATTATTTTTAAAAGCAGGCGGAAGCGGACCTCGGCTGGCGGGGGTTGGGGTCCCCGCCAGCAAAGGTAAACAACGTCAGCGGGAGAGGGTTGGCGGCGGGAGAGGAGGTGGAGAGAGTCGTTGGTGGCAGGGGGGCGCTCTGGCAATGGCGGGGGGGGAGTCGTTGGTGGCAGGGGAGGCTCTGTCAATGGTGGGGGGGGGTCGTTGGTGCCGGGGGGGGCTAAATGTGCCCCCTCCCTCTGGCCCTGGCCCCCCCTACTGCCAGAGTCCAGATACGCCCCTGGTTTAAACATCATGCCAATCACCCAGTGAGAGGGCAGAACAGTCTGTCTTATATCTTTTATTTCTGATTGTCCTTGGCCTTCTCTTATGCTTTCTTTCTGCTTCCATGTTCTTTGTCTTTTATGAATTCTTTTCCAATCTTTTAATTTCTTTTTTTCCCCTTTACTCCATGTGTTTGTCTCTCCTTTAACTGACTCTCTACCTTCTCTCATATCCTATCTTGATATTTCTTCTCAAATGACACTTCTCTATATAATTCTCATATCATGTTTTTGGCTACTGTAATATTATCTATTCAGGCCTTCCTTAACACTCTATTTGCTGTGGTCAAACAATCCAAAACACAGCTGTCTGAATTCTTAATCACACTACCAGATTTGATCATGTTACCCCTCATCTTATCTAATAACACTGACCACCTATCATGTTTCATATTCACTATAAGATCTTAGTCTTTACCCATAAAATACAGTACTCCGGTTCCCCTTCTTACCTTTCCTCTCTCCTCATTCCTTATACTCCAGCTAGAATCCCTTGATGATAATTGCTTGCAAATTCGCTCTCTGAAAGATGCCCATTCTGAATATACCTGAGCCTACATCTTTTTTGGGCTTGCCCTATCACTCTGGAACTTCCTCCCTTTCATTATCTGCTTAAGTCATTCCTACCCCAAGTTTAAAGTATTATTGGAGACACACCTTTTTGAAAAGGCCTTCCCTGCTCATCTGGAACCAGACATTTTTCCAGGGATCCACTAGCTCAACAGTCCCTCTTTCCTAAGTAGGCCTCTACTTTCCCCTTTTCTCAATTTCTTTCCTTAATTTTTTTAAAATTTGGCATTCTTTTCTAATTTCCTTAGTATTTTATTGAATTATGCATCACTTTGTTATCTTTCTGAGGAAAAGCGATTAATCAAATTTTAATAGATCAAATCTCACTTCTTTCTAGTGTCACCCTCTCATTCCACTTCTCACCTTTTCCACATTTTCATATCTTTTCCCTTTATCATGACATCTCTTTCCTCTTATCTTTCTTTCATCCCTTCTTTTCCGAATCCCACACAGCTATATTCCATCTCATTTCAAGTTTATTAGTATTTACTAATCCGCCAGCTTGCAGTGCCATCTAGGCAGCTTACAATGTGTATATTAGAGATAGAAAAGTAAAATAGAAGTGAGTGAAAGTAAATTGTCAAACAGAAAGTGAGGGAAGGAAGGAAAGAACTCCATATATTTGAGAAAAAGAAGGGAAAAAACAAACACAATAGGGGACAATTCAGGATAAGTAACCAGGCCACTCAGTATGTAGATATAGTTTAACAAAAAGCATCTTGAAATAAAAATGTCTTAAAGGTCAGTACTAAAAGTGAGCAAAGGAAGGGTAGAAGATTTCAGAGAAGGGACCCATGGATGTAAGAGATTGAGGCTCATGTGTGTTCATGGATTACTTGTTTATAGCTCTGTACAATAATCAGGTTTTGGTCTTGAGAGTGAAGAACACATACAGGCATATATTGTTTTAGAAGATGGTAGAGGTGTGTAGGTTCCTTTGAGTCTAAGGTTTTAAAAACAAGTAAAATTAGCTTGTAAGCAATCTGATCAGTAATGGGAAGCCACTGAGATGCCTTCAGAAGCAGTGTTATGTGATCAAATTTGCTGGCCTTATGAATTATTTGAAGAGCAGTGTTTTGTACAAGTTGTAGACGCTGTAAATCTTTAATTCTAAGATCATTATAAAGTGAATTACAGTCTTCTAATTGTGAAATGACAAATGAGTGTACAAGAATGTTTAGTGCTGAGGGCTATAAGAAAGATTGGACTGAATGTATAAGATGTAGCCGGAACAGAGAGCTTTGTACCAGCTCCCCTATCTGTGACTGGAATGAAAGTTCAGTATCCACACGTATGCCAAGGATGCGAGTGACTGAGTGTTGTGAAACCGGGGTATTGCAAAGGTGGATGGGCTGAGTGAAATGTTTAAGTAAATGATTAGTAAAAAGTAGAATCTTAAATTTGTCAGGGTTGAGGATGAGGTGGTTGCCTTGTAACTAACTGGTTGCTGTCTGAAGTTTATCATTAATGGCTGAGAGCTTTGTATGGCTGAGATGATCCATGACAGAAAGAAGTTAAACATCATCAGAGTAGACCTATAGCATAAACCTGAGAGATTGGGTCAAAGTAAGAAGGGTGAAAGAAAAATATTGACCAGAACGGGGACAAGATAGAGCCTTGGAGTCCTCCCGATACAGGGTATAGGGGACAGAGATAGAGTTGTTATAGTGTACACAACATTGTCGATTTGTGAGGTATGACTGGAACCAGTTAACAACTGTTCCTGAGAGGCTGATCTCTCTATATAAAAGGCACCACCAACGTTCTATGAAGCCTCCAGCTGGAAGTGTGAAGGGGGAGAGATATCCGGTTTCCCCATGAGTGTCTGCCCCACCCTCTCTGTAACACAAACAAAGCACGAAATCAAATCGCTCTGTCTGTAACAGTGAAGGACTCAGAGGGGGGGGGGGAGGGGAGAGAGGGCAGAGGGCAGGGACACACACACTCCCACATGCACACAGAAGAAAACCTTGCTAGCCCCCGTTTCATTTGCATCAGAAACAGGGCTTTTTTACTAGTAGTATAATGATTCTACAGTAGAAGTGTGTGATTTATTAGGTCAAAAGCTGTGCTAAGATCTAAAGAGAGGAGATAAATTGAATGTGAATTATCTAGATTGCAGATGTATGTGGGGATGCCCAGCACAGTTGTTTCTGTGCTATTGTCATTTCGAAAGACAGTTTGATATGGATGCAGTATGTTAGTTTTATCAGCAAAATTTGTACTTTTAGATTGTAAGCTCCTTGAGCAGGGACTGTCCTTCCATGTTAAATTGTACAGCACTGTGTAACCCTAGTAGCGCTTTAGAAATGTTAAGTAGTAGTAGTAGTACATTGGTTGTGAACCGTAGCTTTTAAAACTTTAGCCAGCTCCTCTTTCCCCTGCATTTTGTAACCCCTCTAATTGTTCTTCATCCTCTCTCCCAAATCATGTCTCCTTCTCCCAGCTCCTTTCCCACATCTCATTCCATGTTCCCTCTGAGCTCCTCTCACCTTCATGGCCTGCTTCTTCTCCACTCACACAGCTCCATTCTCAGTTACTGTTCTCATCACTCAGCCTCTATTCCCTTTAGAGAAGTGATTTTCAACCTTTTTCTTCTCGCCAAACACTTACAAGGTGCAAAAATTGTCAAGGCACATCATGGAGAGTAAAGCAGCGGTCAGAGCTGATATTCAGCGGTACCATCTGTCAAAGTGATTGTCTCCTGGCCGTTGATAATGGTTTAAATGAGCAGGAGTCTCTCCTGCCCACAGAAACCACTGAATATTGGTCCCTCATTTTTCGGAGCAGGATTTTGCTATGTTTTCTAGGTCTTTCAATATATTTGTTGTGATTTTCCATAACTTCTGCTGTTTTTTTTTAACATCAAGGGTCAGATTTTCAAGAATTAGGGAGAATTGTAAGCAAAAATATTAGAGCAGAATGAAACTCAGATTTGGGAATATGAGGATATGAAGGATTACAGTAAAGAAAGTGTGTAAAATGAAGAAATTATGTATTTGTTCCATGCGGTGGAATCCTGGCATTGCATTTGTTAAGAAAGCAAGAAGGCAAAGGGTCCACAATATTCACCCTGGAACAAAAGACAAAAAGCAGACCTTCCTGAAGAATACACAGTCTTTATTAATGCTCCCAGGATACACTCTCAAATGCCCATTTGAGAGCGCATTTGCTTCAGCAAGGTCTGCTCATTGTACTGTTTGGTTGGTTTATTTTATTATATGTTTATATGTGAAATTAAAAAGAAATCAAAGTGCAAGAAGTCTGCAGGTCTGTTTGTTTCCCCTGTTTCCAAGTAGCTCATCTTTTGCTTAAACCAGTGTTTAATTTCCTGCAAGTTCAATGAAGGAACAAAATCCCCAGAAAAATAATTGTACAAGCAAGCTTGTCTGGTCTCTGAGAACTGCAAGACTAGTGTAGCCTAGCTCTTCAGCAAGAACCTTTGTAGAATCTAACTAGTCAAAAAACAAAACAAAACAATAAGCCTGTTTTCCTAGCAGGATCCCAAACCAGCTCTTCAGTTTTTGCAATCTAAAAGCAAGGATGCTTTCCTTGGAAACAAGAATGCTTGCCCCTGACCCTTCTCCTGATACCCAAAGCTCACAGGTGCATGTTTACTAGAGTCAGGCTTTTATTCTGTCCCAGTCTGTGGCTTAGCCAATCTGCCCAGCAGCTCTGGCCAAGTCAGTCTCACAAATGAGGTCTCTCAGAGCTCCATCCCTCTGGCTGTTAGCTCCTAGCTTTTATAGCAAGACTCTACAAGCAGGTTCTCTTATACCTCACAGCTCTGCCAAGCTACCTCACCAAAACTGAGATGTACCTGCTTGGGGCCACATATCTCCCTGGCCTGCTCCCATGGTCAATCCTCTGGCAGCTCCAAGGAGGTTTAATAGACAGGAGGCCAAGTGACATCAAAATGTTGAAACCAATTAGGCCAATCTCACTTTCCCTTTCCCCACGCAGCTGTCATTGCTGTACTCTCAAAACAAAGCAAGCAAACCTATGAGCTGCTGCATCCACGTTGTCACTTTATTGCTAAAAAAAAATCCTTTATCCTCCACATTTTAAGACACTGTCTATCCTGCTGGATAATGATGGCATGAGGAAAGCAAGTTTGGTCCTGTGAAGACTAACGCAAAATAACCTGTTTCTTAGCTGGGCCCTAGTATTACCATATTAAAAACGCAACCATACCATGCCTCTGTAGCTATGTTCCACTAATGTTAAACAGTTAACTGGATTTCTTGAAAGACTTATATAAACGTAGGATGCATGACTAGGGGCACAAACATACACTTATTTATTCAATATCACAATTGCTCATGTAGAGCCACAAAACAACTTTTTAGGGCAGATAGTGTTCCTTTTATTATTGACCAGATAGAGAGTTTTCAGTTTTGGCATGATATAAGTCATCACAAGAACAAAATATAAGAAAACCAGTGGACTGAATTAGGGGCTTATAGCCCATTTATGTTTAAACAAAAGAGATCTGCATGAAACAAAGTATTTATTTTTATTTATAAAACTACTTGCCCCCAAAACACATTCAAAACAGAATAATCCCTTTTGTGTATCTAAAAGGTAAACGTCTACAAAACAGATGATGTGATTCCATGTGCCCCAATGAAAGGAGAGTTTAATTCTACTTCCATTTAATTTCAGTATATTCCATCATTATAACACCAGGCACAAGAAGGCAGATTACAACTACAATTAAGATGAACCCATCAGGAAACAGGATAGCCTCACTGAAACCTGGACATCTATCTATATATAAGAACAGTGAGAAAAATGAGCCCAAACTATAGAGTTTATAATTGCAGTTTCTACCAGTTACAATAATTTTTGAAGCTGTTTTAGTGACAGTCAATTGTTAATTCTTTTCTCCTCCACCTTTAAAGATGGAGCAACATTAAAGAATGACAAGGTGGATGCAGCACCTCATAAGTTTGCTTGCTTTGTTTTGAGTGGGGGTGGAGGGGGTGGAAAGTGCGTGGAAACATTTCAAATTGGCTTTCTTACCAGAGTGGACTCGATCTGGTGTTGTAGCGCTTTCTTCCTTCTCCCTCTCTTCTGCCCGCTCTCCCCATTGCGTGGTGGTCACACATTTACTGACCGAAGGAAGCGCCGTTCTCCCTCCAGCAGCACTGGTGATTCCCATCAGCCTTCTGACAGCGACAGCGTGCATCGTCGGGGCCTCTCCACCTCAAGCGCATCCTGCTTACTCTGCAACTTCCTGTTTTCCGCACAGGCGGGACGTGCCGGAGGAGGAGAGGCCCCGACGATGCATGCTGTCGCTGTCAGAAGGCTGATGGGAATCGCCAGTGCTGCTGGAGGGAGAACGGCGCTTCCTTCGGTCAGTAAAAGTGTGACCACCACGCGTTGGGGAGAGCGGGCAGAAGAGGCAGGAAAACATTGCAGCCTCACTTGCTAGAGGGCAGAAAAAAATACTGGCAAGAGGCGCATAGGCGCCCCACCTAGCTACGCTTCTGAGTGAGACATAATTCTACTGTGAAGAGCTAGTAGAGACAGAAACCCTTCCAAACCCTTTCCTTGCACCTCTATTCCTCTTCCAGTACATCTCTGTCTTTTATACCTTAATTGCTAAACACATTACAGTAACAAGACATGCAAAATTGTCATGCCAATAAAGTTCTGTGGCATAGTCTCATTTCCTTTTTCTTAGAGTCTGCTACTCTGCCCCTCCCCATTGACACATGCAGGCATAAAGTGCCTCTGTCATTGGTTATAGCAACTCCCCTCCCCAGTCACATCAGTCAGACACAGCCTTCTTTCTTTCTTTCTTTCTCTCTCCCTCCTGTAGCTTGGTGAGACATTCCAGCTAATAGGCTACAGGGAGCGGTGGGAGCAGTAAATTGGATACAGAAGCACTTCCTTCCTTCCTGCCCTCCTTTGCTGCCCTGCACCATGGTGATTTCTGCTCCAAATTTACTACTACTACTACTTATCATTTCTATAACGCTACTAGATATACTGGCTCCAATGGTGTTGATCATGACCAGGCCTAGACCGTAGTAAAAACAATTCACAGATTTCTTTCCTGAACAATAAGAGCATATGAAAGAGATCCTTTGTGTGCTAGTTTTTATAAACAACATCGCCTGCATATCTGCATGTAAAATTAGGTCATTCTTAACACTCTGAGGTCTGTTTACTAAGCTGTAGTAAGCATCAATGCATATTTACTGCAGGTTAAAATCCACTACCTCAAGGTGTGTTTTGGCAAACGCTACCAAAGCAATAAAAAAATAGAAAATATTTTTTAGCACTGGGGGTGTGTTTGGAGGTGGAGAGTAGACGTACCCAGTTCTAATTGGTTAATGCAGCTGCATCGCCGCACAATAACCAATTAGCATATGGTTAGTGCAGGAGCCCTTACTATCTTGTAAATTAGATTGTAGCCATTAACAAAGTAAATGACAAATGCAGCCATTTCACCACTGCTCTAAAAGTGACCTCAGTATGTGGGAAACCCACGCACTAGTAATAGTGCAGCGTAGTAAAAGAGCCTCTCTGTGTTGCTTTTTCAATGATGTCTTCACTGATGCTGAAAAAGAATCAAATCAATGATTCAATCTAGTGACAAATCTTAATCTTTCAATTGTTCCTTATCAAAGTTGGACTCACTGGGCCTGATATTCAGCTGGCAGCGGGCAGCGCTTTTGCTGTCTACTGCCGGTGTTAAACTCAGATATTCAATGCAGCTGGTTAGTGGCTAGCCACTAACCACGGATATTTAGCAGGAGATAACTGGTTATCTCTCACTGAATATCCGTGGTTAGACATCAATATGATATTTAATCGGTCAGCGGCCATGGCTGGCCAGTTAAATAGCTTTGAATATCGGGGGGATTATCTCATAGTTTTAAAATAGCATGTCACTGTTTACATTTCCTTTGAGCAAGGAGAAATCTTTCTTCTTGCTTGCAAAGATAAGAGACCCATTTGGTGGTCTAACTAAAGGCTACCAAATAGTGTAGGTTCTATATTAAAGCACCATGAGATGAGTCTTAGGTGCTTATTTTAGAATGCTTTGTTATGTTTTAGACGTGGAAATGCCAGTATTGTGATGCTGAAATGGTATCCATATGAATAATATGATTTTAGAAAAGCTGGGATATACACGTTGATGACCAAGATATGTTCAGATATTGCCATACAGATTAGAAGCATGTCAGAGGTGTAGCATAGGTGGTGCAGAGATCTAGACATGGTTAACCAATTGTGCAAAGGATGTCAATGTGCACTGTGGGAGAAGCTGAACATGAGGAGGGATAAGAACATAGAGATGTGATGCTAGACATTAGGGAAGGGGGATAGGGACACAGAGGGAAGTTGAATGATGAACATGGACAGCAAAGAAATGCCAAATGGACTATGAGACACTGGCAAAAGTTAAGAGTTAAGAGAAGACAGAGGAAAGTGGAAACCAAAGACATGATTACAAAAATTAAGACAAGACAACAAAGGTAGAAAAATTAATTTTATTTTCTATTTATTGAAAGTAGCTGTAAAGAACTGAATTGAATTGAATCAAATTGAAAAATCGATTCATATGCGTGACTCAAATCAAATTGAATCGAAAACGTTTTGGCTGAATCTGACAGCACTAAATGGTGGATCATGTTCTTTCTTCCATGCCTAGTCTTAATTTCTTTGCAAAAAGGTTTATACCAGTTGACTAATTTCACTATTTGGGAGTTATACTTGATTCACATCTGACATTTTCTCAGCACATTTCAATAGTTCTGAAATCTGGCTTTTTTTCTCTTTATCAGTTGCACTCTGTTACAAACTTTTTGAATGCTGAGTCTCTCCATACTCTTTATCATGCTTATATTACCTCTTGGCTGGACTATTTTAATAGTATTTATGCAGCTATTTCTCAAGTGAATTTGAAGTGTCTACAATTACTACAGAACACAGTTCCTCAATTTCTTTGTAGGGCACATACAGGGACCTTGTCACTCTGTTGTTTCTAAAACTCATTGGCTCTCTGTGCAGTATAGAGTTCAATTTAAGATTATTTTTTTTTAGTTCATGTAATTTTTATTGGAAAATATTTTAATACAAAATCAAGCATACGTCAAAAAATGAAGGCAACAAGCCTAACAGAAACAGCTTGAACAAGGATGAATATAGTATTCGTACATTGTTGCAAGCAAAAAGGTGAAAATGTATGTTCAGTTTAAGATTCTTACTTTAACCTTTAAAGCTTTACTTGAGGGTGTCCCAGACTACTTGACAGATCTAACAATACCTTATGCTCCTCCACATTTATTATGTTCCATTAATGACTGCAGAATTGTCCTCCCAAACCCCGCCCAGTCCCAGTGGGAATCAACTAGACATAGTGCATTCTTTTTTTCTGGCTCCCAGTTTGTGGTTATGGCCAAGATTGCAATATAGCAAACCTTTTAATAAACACAAGCATAAACTTTTAACCCTTTAAAACCTCTTTACAAACTTCCTGTCTACATCATTCTCCAAACCCCTACCTCCACCTGTGCTGTCTCAACCTTCATCTGTGTGCTTTTCCTGTCTCATGTTGTGTCTGTCTGGGTGTTCCCTGCTGTCTCATTGTCCTTACCTCTATGTATTTGTGTGCCTATCCAGCTTATTTTCGAACGAGAAGGCTGTCCATCTTCCGACACAAATCGGGAGATGGCCGGCCATCTCCTGAAGCCAGCCAAATCGGTATAATCGAAAGCAGATTTTCACCAGCTTCAACTGCTTTCAGTCGCAGGGCCAGCCAAAGTTCAAAGGGGCGTTTTGGCAGGGTATGGAAGGCGGGATGGGGGCATGGTTACGAGATGGCCGGTTTCGGCCGATAATGGAAAAAAGAAGGCCGGCTCTGAGGAGCATTTCGCCGACTTCACTTGGTCCATTTATTTTTAGGACCAAGTCTCAAAAAAGTGTCCCAACTGACCAGATGACCACTGAAGGGAATCAGGGATGACCTCCTCTTACTCCCCAGTGGTCACAACCTCCTCCCAGCCTAAAAAAAAATTTAAAATCCTTTATGCCAGCCTCAAATTTCATACCCAGCTCCATGACAGCAGTATGCAGGTCCCTGGAGCAGTTTTTAGTGGGTGCAGTGCACTTCAGGCAGGTGGACCCAGGTCCACCCCCCCTACCTGTTACACTTGTGGTGGTTGAGCCCTCCAACCCCCCCCCCCAAAACCCACTGTACCCACATGTAGGTGCCCCCTTCACACCTAAGGTCTATGGTAGTGGTGTACAGTTGTGGGGAGTGGGTTTTGGGGGGCTCAGCACCCAAGGTAAGGGAGGTTTGCACCAGGAAGCAATTTTTGAAGTCCACTGCAGTGCCCCCTAGGGTGCCCGGTTGGTGTCCTGGCATGTCAGGGGGACCAGTGCACTACAAATTCTGGCCCCTCCCACAACCAAATGCCTTGGATTTGGCCAGTTTTGAGATGACTGGCCTCGGTTTCCATTATCAGCGAAAAATGAGGCCGGCCATCTGAAAGCCGGCTATCTCTGACATTTGGCTGGCCCAAACCGTATTATTGAAACGAAAGATGGCCGGCCATCTTTTTCGATAATACGGTTCAGGACCACTGTTTGCAGCGCCGGCCATATAGATGGCCGGTGCCATTCGATTATGCCCCTCTATGTGTCAGTGAGTGTAATTGTGTGTGTGAGTTTGATTGTGTGTATCTCTGTCTGTGTTTGTGTCACTGGGTCTGTGGCTTAGTATATGTTTTGTTAGATAGCATGATGGTGGTGGGTTATGCAGGTGCAGGGTCTGCCTACAGCTAAAGTTTTTCCTCTGCTCCACCACACACACAGGAGACAATCCATGCCAGTAAACCTAAAGGTTACTGCAACCCTAGCCTTTTTCACCACTGGCAGTTTCTAGTTTGTACTGCCTGTTACAGCTGACCTCAGCCAGTCTGCCGTGCAGTTCTTCACAGTCGTTCTCAACCACACCTCTGAATGAATAGACTTCCCCCCCATTGTGCAGCACAAGCTCCAAACTATGACCCAGTTCTATGAAATGGCCCATTTCCCATCTATTCTGGAGGTCATAGGCTGCACACATGTACCCATCAGGCCTCCAAGAGGAAACGAGGCCACCAACCACAACAGAAAGGCCTTTGAATCCCTCAACATAGAATTGGTCCACAATGTCCAGGGAAAAATTACAAATGTCTTCCCCAAATTCCCAGGATCTTTTCACACAACATATATCCTCTCACACTCTGAAATCTATAAGAAGTTTGAAAATGGCCAGATCACCAGTGGTATGCCCTTCACTGCCCCACACTCATACTTCAGCTTACACAAGAAATTAAGTCCCTGTGCTTCCAGAAAGTTCCCAACACTTATTCTGAGGCATCCTTGTAGTGTTGACTCACCACAACTCACAGCCTCTTTCTCAACTATGACCACTGTCTGCTTCTTTCCATCCCACATATGTGATGGGGGCTACCCTAAAAGGAGGTAGCTCACGATCCCCATATTGAGTCCCCACACAGATTCAGAGAAGCACTACAACAGGGCCCACCACCAAACCAGGGCCATCTGAGAGATCTGTGGGAAGAACTGCTATATAGGCCAAAGTCTGTCACATATTCATGGCATGCTACATGCCCCACAATGTCATACTAAGGCAGGCACAGATAACCCCATCTAGAGGGTGTAGAGAGACAAGACCAGGACACAGAGGAAGAGCCATCACAGCTAGGCAGCAAGAAAAGCATTTTCAGTAAGATGAGTATATGTCAGCAAATAGTGATTGCAATGTTTTAAATTCCTTTCCCCACCCCCCAGTAGTGACAGCAGTGTTCCATATCCTTCCCATCTCGTGTCCCTATATGTGTTTTTGCTGCTTCTTTCCCCTTTCCTTCTCAGAGGAGTTCATTGACATATTATCTGACAGCCCAGCATGGCATGCAGTTGTATATTAGATGCATGGAACAGTTTCCAAGTAGAGGGTGGGGGGCAATGAATGATTAGACTTTAAGAAAGTATAGGACAAACAGTGGATCTCTGAGGGAGAGGAAGGAATTATAGAGGCTGGGTAGCTGGCTTGGACAGGCAGACTGGACAGGCTATATGGTGTTTTTCTGCTTGTAAATGTTGATGTTTCTGTGCTATAGAAGTGGGGATTGATGGTACAAGGACTTGTCTGGCTAGTGTATATGCACTAAGTAAACAACAGAGGAAAATGTTTGCTGAGGCTTCTTCTAACACTCCTGGATTTTTCAAATGCTTATATTGTGATTGCAGCAGGTTATGATCTAGAGGTCAACATAAATGGCCCACCTTCTGTTAGAAATTAAATGATACTCAAGTTTTTAGATCAATTACCATTTTATGACTATTTTGAAATCCTGTGGACTCTACTTACTATTCTGATGTACATGGTGCATACTGAATTTGTGTCTGGAGTCCCTGGGGGGAAAGTGGTTAATAATATGAAAAATAACTAACTGCTCCTTTTACTAAACAGTGCTAGCATTCTTGTTGCTGGGAGTTATTCTAAAAGATGATGGAATTGAGCAGTACCAAGTTTCTAACTAAGTAAGCCCACCAAAATTCCACTGCCTCGTTCCACATGATTCCCTCCTCCAATTAGTGCCTGTCCTCAACTATGCCAACCAATCAGCTGCAGGAGCTCCATTACCAGCCTCCTTCCAGTCCTACCCCCATCCCGACCATATCTTTCTACTAAATGTCCCACCGAGTAGCTCAGCTATGTTATCTCACCCTCGGTTTATTCTGGGGGTGCTTCTGAGAAACAGCATGACAATATTTCAAAATAGCAAAGTTTTGAGTCTAATGTATGGCCATTCACACTGCCATCTACAATTGGCCTCTCATATACACAGCTACCTCATTTGCATCACCCCCTGACATACTAGCACAGCTATGCAAACAGCTCATCTATCCTTCTTTTAACATTTTTATTACATAGCTGTTTTGAAGTCCCACTCCTTTTTCATACATGGAAGTACTTCATCCTCTAAACTGTACTGTTCCTTCAGGTTTTTGTAGCCCAAATGTATGACTCTGCTTCTTTTTAGCATTAAATCTTAGTTGCTAAAATCTGGACCATTCTTCAAGCTTCACTAGGTCCCTCCTCATGCTATCCACACTATCAGGGGCTGTCTACCCTATTGAAGATTTTGGTATCATCTGCAAAAAGGCAAACCTTACCAGACAGCCCTTCCACAATATTGCTCACAGAAATGTTTAAAATAATCGGGTAAACAAACGATCCTTGCAGTACACCACTTGTAACATTTGCCTCTTCCCTTTGTTGCCTTTGGCTCAACCAGTTCCTACCTGGCTGGGTTCTTCAACCAAAGGAAAAGGAAATGCTCAGGTCAAGAGGGAGATTTACTTAAAAACTGAGGAGGTCTAGTAGCATTGCAGCAAAAGGGGACCATCTAGTTCAGGGATCCTGGATTTTAGTCATCTACATCATTATAACCAAACTGTCTGGAGCAGTAGTAGCCATTGCCTTGCTGCCAGTCATAGAATACAGGAATTACAATGGGTTTGTAGGGTCTGGCAAGAATGTATACAAGGAAACAGTACAGTGGCATAGAGATGGGAAAAGAGGCAGAGACCAAAATCAGAGGAAGCAAATTTTATTGAGGGACACAGCATGGCCTGTGTTTCAGTGTATTGCCTGGCAAGAATGCCAACAAAAATAATACAACTGAAGTTGAATTTCATACCCTTAAATATGATCACTCTTTTGCAGTTTAAATTACTTTGGTTTCGTGGCAAATAAAAAATAATTTTTTAAATCTTGTGTTTTGTTTACAGAATTTTTGTTGGGATGGCACCTGGCTTTATGCTTAATCTTTGCTTTCCAGGTAGTACTTTGTGTTCTTAGAATTATTTAATGTTACATTTTCCTACTTTCAAAAGGCTTCTTTTCAAATGAATGTTTTCTAGTTCTTTTTCGTATCAAGCTCTCTGCACTTAGAATTGCTTATCAATAAGTTTAAGATCAGATCTGCCATTTTTCTTTGCATAAAAAACTGAAAACCTTTTACATGACAATTTTTTAGATAACTAATTAGATGATAGGAGGTGTGGAGGGCCATTTTCAATATGATGTCTAAATCTGATTTTGGATGTTTTGCTGAAAATATCCAAAAATCAAGTGTCAAACATAGCGATTTTTGAACCAGGAAAAGTCTATCTTTTTGTTTTGAAAATAGCCACCCCCTAGACATTTTGTCTAGCTGGAGTTAATAAAATTTTTGCAGTGTTTTGAGATTCATCTTGACCATCGCATGAGTTGGACTGGGACTTCTTATGTGTAAGGCATTGGAATTTGGAAGAGGATTAATCATCAATGTTTTTTTTCAAGGGCAGGCATTGCAACACTATTCAGAGAGTTCTGGAGTAAGGATTGTTTTGTATTTTTTCTTGTTGTTTTTTTATTTTGGACTGACTTGATTTTTGTGATTGCCCCATCTTGGAATGTGTTTAGTGGTTGCCAGCAGTAGATTACAGTTTTCCCACTCTGCCAATGATGGTTTTTAGTTTTTCACATGGGTGGAGGTTTTTAATACCTTTAATGTGGGACACTCGTAAAATGGAGAAGAACACCAGCAGTGCATTTTTTTTGAGGTAAGTAACCTGTAGTCTTTTATATAATGTTTTTTGATTGCTTCTGTGCTGTTGGTGCAATGATTCTCATCAGAATACCATAATTTCCCGGAGTGTAATTATGAGGTTGTACTGAGCACCTACATCGAATTTTTAAAATATTTATTTTAATAATATTATCTATGTTATCATATTTGGTATGAGGATTGTAAGGTTGGGATAATAAGAGTCAATAAAAGTGGTTGGATCAATGAATATGAAGGAGATAAATACAAATTTATCTCATGCATATTCATTATGATATCATAAAAACCTGAGTGGCTGTTGCTCCAACAGGACAGGTTTAAGAGTCACTTTTAAGAGTCGCTGTAATACTTGTTGACTAGGGGAACAGGGATGAGGGAGTTGACCTTAGATCCCCTATGTCAAAGCATGCATTGTTGCTGCCTAAGTGATATGAACTGGCCTCTCACTGATCTTTCAACAATGAAAAACTTAATTCTATGAACCTCTATTTTGAGACTACAATAATGATTCAATGCAAGCTATTTAGGGATCCTTTTACTAAGCCATGGTAAAAAGTGGCCTGCGGTAGTGTGGGCTCATGTTTTTGGTGCACGCTGGGTCATTTTTTTTTACTGTGGCTAGGAAAAAAGGCTTTTTTTAATGGGGTCAATAAATGGTCGTGCACTAAAATTAAAAGTAGTGTGTGGCTATTTACTGCCACCCATTGATCTAACAGTAAGGGCTCACACGTACATGTGCGGTATTCATGCAGCATGTGCCAATGTGGCCATGCTGCCAGTGGCGTACCGAGGGCGGGGCGGTTCGCCCCGGGTGCAAGCTGCTGGAGGGGTGCAGAAAGCTGCCGCGTGCCTGTCAGCTCTGCTGGTTCCCTGCTCCCTCTGCCCCGGAACAGGCTACTTCCTGTTCCGGGGCAGAGGGAGCAGGGAACCAGCGGAGCTGACAGCTGCGCGGCTGCTCCCAGCAGCTAAGAATGCACCCGGGGGGTGTCATGCTGCACTGGGGGGGGGATGTGCCAGAGGGGTGTCATGCAGCACCCTGGGGGGATGTACACCACTGCACCCAGGGGGGTGCTCAGCGGCATTCCGCCCCGGGTGGCAGCCGACCAAGGATCATCACTGCATGCTGCTGATTACCACTAGGAACACCCCCTGCAGTAGAAAACAGAAACACATTGTACCACAGGAAGCAGTGCATGCCAACTACAAAATTACCACCTTGTGGGTGCGCTAAGCGAGCAGTCGTGTCGATTTGGTGTGCGCTACATGCATGGTAGCGCTACTGCCGCTTTGTAAAAGGGCCCCTTAATTTCATCTGTGTAGTACTTTTACCATTTTCTAACCCAGCTTCATTTTCAGGGTTCAGATTAAACAAAATAAAAAAAAATCCATTTTCTTCCACTGTTCTGTTGTGAGTAGTTAGGTTACTCAGCCAACATGAATGGAGTACTATGACCCTCCAACAATCAGATCATATCTCTTTGCTATTTAAATAGAGAGGCTGATATTAAAAAAAAAACTACAAAAAAAAGAAATAAAAATGATAGAACAAAAGTTGTACGGTACATGGGAGTTTGAAATTAAACCCTATTCGAATTACAATGGATTGTGTAATTTGTAAGCTTAAGAGATATTCAATAACAGTGGAAGTACTGGGAAGCAAATACTCTCTATGAATAGGGATGGAGTTAATGCAGGAGCTGTGCTATTGTTCCATCAGTGCAATTCAAAGCACACCTGCAAGGGCTTCCTGTTTTCCTCTGATTCACACACCTACTTAAAAATGGAACACAAAAACAGGAATAGGATAACTACCTTTATTATTATTATTTACAAAGCACATATTACATAAAGCAAGCATACTGTAGGGTCTCATTGTAAGGTTAGCTGGATGTAGAAATGGAATGGAATTTGGTCCCATGCTGTTATGTTGAGTCCTAAAGAAAGTGGAATTTTTTTGTGTTTGTTTGCAACTAAACAGCACAAACAGAAGCAGACAGCAGGGTTCATTTTTCAGTGGCAGTTTTGAGGCTTTCTATTCACTGTCAAGAGCATGCATGAACACTGATGCAGGATGGTTGGCTGAGAAAAAGGGAATTTGAAAGTAGGCTCCTTCTTCTTGGTCAAACAATTTCTTTTTTGTGCTCAGCCAGAACACTGTAAAGCACTTTCAATTGCACCAGCCATCCATGTCTCTCCAGTGAGTTCCCTTCTCCATTATTCAGCAGACAAGCAGTTCTACGCAGATTTTTTTTTCATAAGAGCAAACTGTAGGAAGATAATGATGCCAGTTTGATTTACAAAATTAAAGGAAGATTCTTTAATGAAATTGTATGTTAGTGCCATTTACCTATTACTTCAACAACTGCAATGGAACAATTTCACCTCTGTTAATGCACCTCCTCCAAAAACATTAACAAGAGCTCAGTTAATAAAGCATCGGTAAAGTGGCTGTAAGAGAGGAGTGGCAAATTTAGAATTCTTGAACATTTAATTTTGTATAAAGTACACTGTTAATCTATCACAGAACTTTCATCTTCTGAAGGGGTATACAAAGAGTAGAATTAATAGTCAAGTAAGCCTTGTATTCTTGTACCAAAACTGCATCATCGGTACCATAACACAAGCTCTAGTTTCATAATTTAAATTTGACACCAGAATACAAGCGACATCCCCACACCTACTTTGTAAAGCACTCTGCAAACACATTTAAGGAGATCAAGTTATTGCATGTGAAGTACTTTTGTTTAAAAATATTGGGCTTGATATTCAATTGATTTATGCTCTTAACTTTGGGTTCCTTTTACAAATCCTGCTGCTGCTCCTTGTGATCTTGGGCAAGCCACTTAACCCTCCATTGCCTCAGGTACAAACTTAGATTGTGAGCCCTCCTGGGACAGAGAAATATCCACTATATCCAAATGTAACTCACCTTGAGCTACTACTGAAGAAGGTGGGAGCAAAATCTAAATAAATAAATAAATAATAAGCTAAAAATAAGTCTCAGAGTGCCCTTACGCAGTTCTTTCCCACATGATAAGGCCATTTTTACTGCAGCCATAAAAGCCCCGATTTTCTATATTCTGCATTAATGGCCATGCACCAATGTTGCCATTAGCAAACAGCCATTTATTAAAATTACTGCATGCTATGAGCTCTTAGCGTCACCCATTTTGTAGATGGTAAAGGCTTATGTGGTATGTGCATACTAACCAGTTACTCTTGGATTCTATATATTTTATTTATTTATTTATTTATTCACTAATTTAAAAAAAATACTGAAGAGCAAAAAATCAAATAGAATAATACCACACAATTAAAAAAAGAAACCTCAATAGCCATGGGCAACTACATAGATGGTCTTCCCCTTTAACAGGCTCTTATCACGTGTTTCATAAATCCCATGAAACGAACCACAGTGGAAAACAACTCCCCATAGGAGAAAAAAACACTGTAGCAAAAAAAAAAATAAAACAGAGGAAAATATTCAAAATACAATAATCTATAGGGTTAATGTCTAGTTGAACTCCATAACTTGTTGAAAAAGTACACAAAATGCTACATGTGCACAGGAAATTTTTCACTTGGCTTCTCTACCCAGGTGTTTGCTGTAACTCCTCGGTATCATCTTTATTCTTCATCTGGGTATGGCTCCATAAGTGATTTCACTGCAACACCCTGCAGCTCCCCTACAAGAAGCCCCTTGTTTCACTTCTGCCTCAGAGTGAATCAAGCAGGACAATTTTTTCAGTCTCGTAGTCAGTCACAAAATGGCAACAACCAATATAAACACTCTCAGAAAGATCCACCCCCATCCTGACATCAGAGGAAAGGACCAATCAGATATTCTACTTTACTAAAGACCAGATGGAAGATAACATTCTAACTCAATAAAACGCCTCCCACTCCAATGAACCATTTAATCCATTAGGTACTATGGAGGGGCATAATCGAACATCGCCGGCGAAATAGATCGCCGGCGATCTATTTTGGCGGTGGCGCAACAGCTGGCCGGAACCATATTATCGAAAAAG
This sequence comes from Microcaecilia unicolor, assembly GCF_901765095.1. Classification (NCBI taxonomy): domain Eukaryota; kingdom Metazoa; phylum Chordata; class Amphibia; order Gymnophiona; family Siphonopidae; genus Microcaecilia; species Microcaecilia unicolor. The sequence goes on from NC_044031.1 coordinate 88,311,541, forward strand.
ATGGCTGGACATCTTTTTTTTTTTTTTCGATAATACGGTTTAGCCTGGCCAAATGCCAGAGTTCGCCAGGTTTTAGATCGCCGGTTTTGTTTTTCAGTGATAATGGAAAACAAAAGCTGGCCATCACAAACCCGGCGAAATCCAAGGCATTTGGTCATGGGAGGAGCTAGCACTTGTTGTGCACTGGTCCCTCTGACATGCCAGGACACCAACCGGGCACCCTAGGGAAAAATGTTTAAAAAATACACAAATAGCTCCCAGGTGCATAGCTCCCTTACCTTGGGTGATGAGCCCCCCAAATCCCCCCAAACCCACTCCCCACAACTCTACACCATTACCATAGCCCTTATGGGTGAAGGGGGGCACCTACATGTGGGTACAGTGGGTTTTGGGGAGGTTTGGAGGGCTCAACACTTAGCACTACAAGTGTAACAGGTGGGGGGGGGGGGGTCTGACTGCCTGAAGTGCACTGCACCCATTAAATACTGCTCCAGGGAGCATACTGCTGTCAGGGAGCGGGGTATGACACTTGAGGCTGGCATACAGGCTGGTAAAGAAGGTTTTTATTTTTATTTTTATTTTTTTTAGTGTGGGAGGGGGTTCGTGACCACTGGGGGAGAATGGGGAGGTCATCCCCAATTCTCTCCGGTGGCCATCTGGTGAGTTGGGGCACCTTTTTGAGGCTTGGTCGTGAAAATAAAAGGACCAAGTAAACCCGGCGAAATACTGCTTAACGCCGCTTTTTTTTTCCATTATCTGCGAAAGCCGGCCATCTGGTAGCCACGCCCATACCCGCCCATGTCCCGCCTTCGCTACGTCACCGACATGCCCCCCTTGAACTTTCGCCGGCACGGCGACGGGAGAGCGGCGATGGTGTAAAAAAAGCCGCTTTCGATTATACCGATTTCGCCGCTTTTGAGAGATCGCCGGCCATCTCCCGATTTATGTCGGAAGATCACCGGCGATCACTTTCGAAAATAAGCCTGATAGTCTCTAACTTATATATCCATTTCTTCTCTTTCTGATGAAGGCACCAGGAAATATCTCCTCTCCATCCACTGCCTACCAGTTGTTCAATGACCATGCATCATAATTGTTCAAATGAATGATGCAGCAGCATGCAATGTTTTACCAAAGGCATATAGGCTTTCCCCATATTAATGCTGTGTTTATGTTCAATCAATCTAGTCTTTAACATGCGCTTTGTTTGACCGATATACTGCAGTCCACAAGGATATTTTATAAGATATATCACTGCTTTAGAAGTATAATTGATAGTACTTCTAATGTAAATCCATTTCTTTTTCACATTATCCCAAAATTTAGAAGTTTCTTCAGTGACCTTACAATGTTGTATTATCATAGAAAAGCACTTAAATCATAAACCCACCCTAATCTCACCCAAACATACCTCCACTATGCCCAATTGAGATGTAGACAAATTGCATACAAACTGTATAGATCTTAACAATGGATTTTTAAAGTAGAGATTTAGATGTTTTGGCAAAAAAGGTCCATTTGCCACTTTGTGCCGCTTTTTGGACGTTTTTCTATTTGGAAAATGAGCCCCGTGATAGACTATTTTCAAGAATCAGATTGTTGTAAGAGAAAATAAAATACATTTTAGTCATAGTAATTGGTCATATGTTTCTTTGTTAAATCAGTCTTCTTTTTCCTTTCACATTTTTTTGGAACAAATGAAATGAAATGAGTAAATGACTCCATGACTAGCAGCCAAACCACATTACAATTACTCCACATTCTCCAGCTGTTAAGGAACTGGGGTATTCCACTTACAGGACAAAAAAAGCCTGCTGTTGCCATAACATGACTCATAGCCTATATAGTAAGTATTTTTCCCATGGACATAAATGACCCTGTAGTATGCATAGCTTAGCATACAGGCTAAAGCCAATCAGAATGAATGGGGTTTGGCTGATGCAAGAAATGAGGCTGTTATAGTAGGAGATGTGAGATGTGAAATAGATGACAGGTTGAAAGATGATACAGTCTGCTAAACAAGACTTCCAGTGGAGAAAAGACTGCAGGAATTGAGCAAAAAGGTCCTTCACAGAGATCATTGAATGTTATGAGGCAATCTCTTCCTACTGATGGCTGAATTATCATCTCCTCCCTTTCCATGGCTGGTCTGTGGCCTTCTGAGTTGAGTGCTCCTTTTAGCTGTTGCAGGGATATGAGTAAATTTAAGGGAGGAATGCACAGTGATGCTATCAGTCATCTGAAATTGTTTGCTGGTATGTGACCATGATCTTTGCTGTCAATTATGCTGTTAGTCTGTCCAAAGATGATTGTCATTGTGCTGTTACTGATCTGACGTCTAAGGGTGATTGGAAGGGGGAGGGGTTAATAAGATATGATGCCAGTGTCCTTGTTACACAGGGCTGGGAAATTTCTATCTCTGGCATGAAAGGAATGGATGTGTAAAGGACGTACACCTCTGATTCCTCTCCTTTTCCTTGGTGGAATATCAGAGGTATATGCTTTTCGGTCTGTTTTAATTCTCATAGAAATTTCTGTTCTTCTGGATCAGTATGTTCTGCTTCTGTCTTCAGCACTAACAATCAGTACCATGTCTGGCACACTGGTTTGTAATAATGAGGCTACACCATGAGGAAAATAAATCTAAGCATATTTCCCTCAATATTCAGAGTGATTTAAGTCAGCAGGAGAAGCTCTGGGCACTTTAAATCACTGAGCCATCTAACTGATGATATTCAGTGGCACTAAACCAGGCAGTGCTGCTGAATATCATCTCTCACTGTCCATGTCAAAAATGACCAGGTCGGGGATGGCATTGTGGAGGAGCTTAAAAGCTGTCCTAACTTTGGCTGGCCTAGCTATGTGGTTCCTGGCACTGAATATCTGCTGGGACCTACATAACTCTTTTTTTGCTCCTCAATTCCCTGAAAAAAATCCCCCTTCTTTCTGCCCCCTCCCCCAGCCCAAGAGCCACAAACCCCCTCCCACCCCATGGAATGATCCCTCCACCTTGGAAGGCCACCTATGCCTACTTGATATCCCTGGTGGTCCAGTGGGGTAAGTATGGGCAGAAGCGAAGGCTACTCCCCCCTGCCCCTTGCAGCTGCTAAGAGAACATGGTTGCAGAGACCTCTCATGGTACTATCCTATCTTATGACTGTAGTCATCCAAAAAACTTGAAGGATAGCTTTCCTTTTACACAATTATTGAGGATCAGGAGAACTTGTTCTTCAGTATGATCAATAGATTGAAATCCACTCTGCTTCTAATGGAGCCAGATATTTTAATAGAGATCTATTGTTTTTGCAGAAAACATATAATGCAAGTGAAGAATAGACAGACACCAATGTGCTTCAGTTTTCTTCTCAAAGCAGTAAGGTGGTGAAGATTTTGAAAGATAATTGGGATGTATTGCAAACTCTTCAAGTTTTTCAACATTCTAATATGCATGTGGCATTTTCAAGAGAAAGAAATCTTAAGGCAATATTGAGTTCAGCTTCTGCTTGAAATCAGCTCTAAGAAAATAGATAACTTTGTTTCACCAAAAGGTCATATAAGTGCATGACCTGCAACATTTGTGATATTACCTTACAAAAAACAGGAATTTCAAAATCCATTGGACAGAAAAACTATATGGGTTAAAAATGTTACCAGTTGTAAAACTGATCATATCATGTATGAGCAGTGCATTTTTTCTAGCGAAAAAGGTGCTGGTACTCAAATGCCAGGCCACTCTTCGGGGGTGGGATGATCACTGAGGGGCCCACCCCACAATAGCCAGGCCCCCTGCAACCAGTCATAGAAACTATGACAAGGCAGAATTGGTGTGTAGAGCTTGAGCTCTTTCATTAAAACATGGGGATCATGGGTCAATTTTAGCAGACAATGGAAAAGGTGCCAGTACTCAGTACCCCCAACTACCCCCTCAAATAAAGCCCTGTGTATGAGAGCAATCCCCTATTATATGGGATTACTGAGTGGTGACAGCCTTCCCTAGAGTCACTTGGGGGAGAGCATGGGTTTCCCTGGGTGGGAAGGAAGTCCAGCCCTAGGGGTGTGTTATTGAGATAAACTGCAGAAAAAAAGTGGGTTTGTTAGTTGATTGACAAGGGAGTTGGAGCTAAAGGCGATAAAGGCTCCTGTTTGGGGGGAGAAGGGGACTTTGGTTGCCTGTACCCCCACCGGGACCCTTGAAGGATAGGGGAATGACAAAGTGGCTAAATAAACTCAGCTGATTAAGGAGTACATACAGTGGTGGAAATAAGTATTTGATCCCTTGCTGATTTTGTAAGTTTGCCCACTGACAAAGACATGAGCAGCCCATAATTGAAGGGTAGGTTATTGGTAACAGTGAGAGATAGCACATCACAAATTAAATCCGGAAAATCACATTGTGGAAAGTATATGAATTTATTTGCATTCTGCAGAGGGAAATAAGTATTTAATCCCTCTGGCAAACAAGACCTAATACTTGGTGGCAAAACCCTTGTTGGCAAGCACAGCGGTCAGACGTCTTCTGTAGTTGATGATGAGGTTTGCACACATGTCAGGAGGAATTTTGGTCCACTCCTCTTTGCAGATCATCTCTAAATCATTAAGAGTTCTGGGCTGTCGCTTGGCAACTCGCAGCTTCAGCTCCCTCCATAAGTTTTCAATGGGATTAAGGTCTGGTGACTGGCTAGGCCACTCCATGACCCTAATGTGCTTCTTCCTGAGCCACTCCTTTGTTGCCTTGGCTGTATGTTTTGGGTCATTGTCGTGCTGGAAGACCCAGCCACAACCCATTTTTAAGGCCCTGGCGGAGGGAAGGAGGTTGTCACTCAGAATTGTACGGTACATGGCCCCATCCATTCTCCCATTGATGCGGTGAAGTAGTCCTGTGCCCTTAGCAGAGAAACACCCCCAAAACATAACATTTCCACCTCCATGCTTGACAGTGGGGACGGTGTTCTTTGGGTCATAGGCAGCATTTCTCTTCCTCCAAACACGGCGAGTTGAGTTCATGCCAAAGAGCTCAATTTTTGTCTCATCTGACCACAGCACCTTCTCCCAATCACTCTCGGCATCATCCAGGTGTTCACTGGCAAACTTCAGACGGGCCGTCACATGTGCCTTCCGGAGCAGGGGTACCTTGCGGGCACTGCAGGATTGCAATCCGTTATGTCGTAATGTGTTACCAATGGTTTTTGTGGTGACAGTGGTCCCAGCTGCCTTGAGATCATTGACAAGTTCCCCCCTTGTAGTTGTAGGCTGATTTCTAACCTTCCTCATGATCAAGGATACCCCACGAGGTGAGATTTTGCGTGGAGCCCCAGATCTTTGTCGATTGACAGTCATTTTGTACTTCTTCCATTTTCTTACTATGGCACCAACAGTTGTCTCCTTCTCGCCCAGCGTCTTACTGATGGTTTTGTAGCCCATTCCAGCCTTGTGCAGGTGTATGATCTTGTCCCTGACATCCTTAGACAGCTCCTTGCTCTTGGCCATTTTGTAGAGGTTAGAGTCTGACTGATTCACTGAGTCTGTGGACAGGTGTCTTTCATACAGGTGACCTTTGCCGACAGCTGTCTGTCATGCAGGTAACGAGTTGATTTGGAGCATCTACCTGGTCTGTAGGGGCCAGATCTCTTACTGGTTGGTGGGGGATCAAATACTTATTTCCCTCTGCAGAATGCAAATAAATTCATATACTTTCCACAATGTGATTTTCCGGATTTAATTTGTGATGTGCTATCTCTCACTGTTACCAATAACCTACCCTTCAATTATGGGCTGCTCATGTCTTTGTCAGTGGGCAAACTTACAAAATCAGCAAGGGATCAAATACTTATTTCCACCACTGTAAGTACATACATAAGTACATAAGTGTTGCCATACTAGGACAGACCAAAGGTCCATCAAACCCAGCATCCTGTTTCCAACAGTGGACAATCCAGGTCACAAGTACCTGGCAAGATCCCAAAACAGTACAATACATTTTATGTTGCTTATCCCAGAAATAAGCAGTGAATATTCCCAAGTCCATTTTAATAGTGGCTTATGGACTTTACTTTTAGGAAGCCATCCAAACCTTTTTGTAAACCCCGCTAAGCTAACTGATTTTACCACATTCTCTGGCAATGAATTCCAGAGTTTAATTACACATTGAGTGAAGAAACATTTTCTCTGATTTGTTTTAAATTTACTACTTTGTGGCTTCATTGTGCACCCCCTAGTCCTAGTATTTTTGGAAAGAGTAAACAAACAATTCACGTATACCTGTTCCACTCCACTCAGCATTTTATAAACCTCTATCATATCTCCCCTCAGCCACCTTTTCTCCAAGCTGAAGAGCCCTAGCCACTTTAGCCTTTTCTCATAGGGAAGTCGTCCCATTCCCTTTATCATTTTCGTCATCCTTCTCTGTACCAATTCCACTATATCTTTTTTGAGATGCAGTGACCAGAATTGCACACAGTATTCAAGGTGCGGTCAAAACCATATTTAAATCTTTTTATTAAAGTATAAAAAGGAATAATATGCTGTGCAACTGTTGTGCATAAATTACAAATAGAAAACTTTAATAACGAGCAACTATAATAATCCTCCCACTACCAGCAGCCTCTACCCTTTGAACCCCAACATTAGCTGACTTCTACTACCCCAAGGAATCCTAATCTACCCTGTTACAATGTCCAGGGGTACAAAATACAACCTGTTCTGTATGCCTTAAAGGGGAAAAATATGCCATATGAAGCACTGTTATGATTTTTAAATTTGTGAATGAATAAGAAGTCATCAACAATCTCAGGATTCAGACTATCTCTCCTGTATTCCACAGTCCCTAATGCAATAGAAGATGTCTTCTTAGAAGATGTGCTGGTAGCAGGATGTACAGGATCCCCCATGCAAATTTTGCTAGCTGTAGCCAGCATGTTTGCTCGTTTTTCCAATAAATAAAAATATTGTCGTCTGCATCAATCAAACAAACATAAATAACAGTCCAGTTCATTAACAGGCTTCAAATTAGAAAGTGACACGGGGACAAAGTTTGTCCCCGTCCTCACGGACTCTGTCCCTGTCCCCACCCCGTTCCCGTGGGGCCTGTCCCCGCCCCTTACCCGCAGGCTCTGTCCCCATCCCCACAGTTACTGTGGGTCCCCTTCCCCATGTTATTCTCTAATCCACACTATCAGGGGTGTCTACCTTATTGCAGATTTTGGTATCAATCATAAAGAGGCAAACCTTACCAGACAGCCCTTCAGTAAAATTGTTTACAAAAATGTTTAAAAGAATTGGCCAAAACCTGAACCTTGCAGCACACCACTGGTAACATCCCTTTCCTCAGAATGAGCTCTGTTTACCACTACCCACTGTTGCTTTCCACTCAACCAGGGGCCCTTTTACTAAGCCGCGTAGGCACCTATGTGCACCCAACATGTGTCAATTTTGAGTTACCATTTGGCTACCGCATGGCCCTTGCAGTAATTTCACTTTTGTTACGCATCTGCTAAGCGTGCTGGAAAATATTTGTATTTTCTGGCACTCAGGTGGTAATTAGGCAGTAATCAGCATTTTGCATGTGTAGACCATTACTGCCCGGTTACCGCTTGAGACCTTACCACTAGGTCAATGGCTGGTGGTAAGGTCTCAGACCCAAAATGAACATTCAGCATTTTTCATTTTGCCGCACGGCCACTTTCGGCAAAAATTTTTAAAAGGCAATTTTTACAGGTGCACTGAAAAATGATTCTGTGTGTGTCCAAAACACGTATCTACACTACTGCAGGCCATTTTTCAGCACACCTTTGTAAAAGGGCCCCCCAGTTCTTAACCCAGTCACCACAGAGGTCAAACTAACCAGACTAATTTTCACAGCTTCCACCTTTCTTCTATTTTTGTGGAGAGGGACCACATCCACCCTTCTGAGGGACCACATCCACCCTTCTTCAGTCCTCCGGAATCATTTCTGACTCTAGAGAAGAATTGAAAAGGTTAGACATTGGCGCCACCAGAACTTCCCTAAGTTCCTTTATCCGGCCCCATCGCTTTGTCCACCTTTAGTTTAGTTAGCTCTTCATAAAAACAGTCCTCTGTGTCAGGCTTTCAAGGCAGAACCTGGGTTTGTGAGCCCTTGGGCCACTACCGATAACCGGCAGTGGCAGGAGAACCACCCAAACAGGCAGCAAGGTAGACCACAGTCAGACGGGCACAGGCCGGACTAGAGCAGCTGGACTGGAACAGAAGCAATAGGCAGTAAGCAGGAGAATAGTCCACAAATCAAGCAGAGTCTTACTGGCAGGCAGCAAAGCAGAATAAACCAGGAAACAAGCAGAGTCTTGGGTAGGCAGCAAACAGTAGAATAAACAAAGAAACAAGCAAGGTCCATCGCAGTCACCAGGTCTGACCACCAGGTGGCGAAATGAATGAGAGCATGAAACATGGGCACAATCGTGACACTCTGAAAATAATTCAAGGTCTACCACACTTCCATTCCTATTTTATCTTCTGTGGTCCTACTCCCAGTCCTTCATCTGTGTATACAGAATAGAAATATTTGTTAAGCTATTCCACCTTATCCTTATACACTTCTATGTATTTCACCCCTTCATCCTTCAGTCTTACAATACCATTTTTGTACTTCTTATCACTAACATATCTAAAAAAATGTATTGTCCCTCTATTTCACCATACTTTCTGTTTCTTTTCCATTTGCATCTTTACTTTCTTGACTAGTTTACCAGCATCTCTTAGCTTTTCCAGATATTGTTTTGTTACAGCTACTACAGCCAAATAAAGCTGCAGCCAAAAGAATTTGCCAAAGAAGCCTTATCTGTCTATTGAGTGGGGAGGAGGGGAGTGAACAGGACCCCAAGTGTCAGTTTCCAGAGTTATTAACAAATATGTTTGATAAGAAAATAATGAAACACCACAATTGATTATACAGTTATAGTTAAAAATGGATATCCATGCAATAAAACTGTGGTTTATTTATTTATCTAAACCTCAAAAAGAGCTTTAATGGATATCTGCATCAAGTTCATAATACAAATAACAAAAAATGATATCCTTGCAAAGTACTGATGTCATCAAAAATTAATATTAACAGGAGGAAAAAACCTCAAATTATAAGGGAACACTCTATCGTTGATAACATCAACATTAAGGAGGTCCCTTCGCTTATCATGGGTAAAAAACCTCCTTTATTGTCTCAAAGAAATTTTCATTTTTATATTGGCTCATGCTCTACTTGAGACATAAATATAGTACAGAATGATGCACTTATCTTATTAAATCTGCAGTCAGCTCAAGACCCACCACGGCCCGACTTTGGCCACAGTTTCGAATCCTTCCTCAGGGTCCGTGGTGTCTGACTAGTAAAATCTGTAAATAAAGTGCATCAAAATTACATCAGTTCACATTATTTCTCTAACTAGACTTCACAGATTCAAACTCAAAAATCGGTTTAACTTACATAGTGCTTTCATAGTGGTAGGTCTTGAGCTGACTGCAGATTTAATAAGATAAGTGCATCATTCCGTACTATATTTATGTCTCAAGTAGAGCATGAGCCAATATGAAAATGAAAATTTCTTTGAGACAATAAAGGATGTTTTTTACCCATGATAAGCGAAGGGACCTCCTTAATGTTTATTTATTTATAACATTTATACCCTGCATTTTCCCACCCATTGGCATGCTCAATGTGGCTAACATCAGTCCGTATAGGCAATCGCCAGAGTAATACTAAACACAGTATTTCTGAGTGGTTCTGCTGCTCTTGGCACTTCTTGGTTTTCTCTATAAACCCATTGCCTCTGTTCTGTTTGGCTGTCATTTCCGAATGCAGGGTAAATTCTTTCTAAGAAGCTGGAGCCTCCACTTACGGCCAACACAGCTCCCTAGCTATGAACTAAATTCTCTTTTGTTGCCCACCTGATTTTTTTCATCTTTTCCAGACATCTTGTTTCCTTCTTTGGTATTTCCCAGCAGACACCATCATGGTTTTTTTTTTACTTCAGAAATACTTGAAAAGGTTGTTGTATTGGTTCTTGCCTCTGCAGTGGGCTTCTTTCAGAGCCTGTCTTATTTCCTTTTTACGTCTGACTTGCCAGTGCTTGTATTCATCCCTGTTCTTTCCGCTGGGGTCTGTACCTTGACTATTGTGTGCAGTTCTTGTTGCCACATCTCAAAAAAGATGAGGAATTATAAAAGTTATAGAGAAGGGCAGCCAAAATGATAGAGGGGATAGAAGGTTAGGGATCTTCAACTTGAAGAAAAAATACCTGAGGGGAGATATGATACAGGTCTTTAAAATCCTGAGTGGAATGAAATGGGTAAAGAAATTGATTATTTACTCTTTCAAAATACAGAAAGTATAGGGGATGCTCCATGAAGCTGCAAACTAGTACATTTAAAACAAATAAGAGAAAATATTTATTCACTCAAGGGTCCTTTCACCAAGCTGTGGGGAAAAAAGGGACCTGCAGTATTGGCGAGGGCTGTTTCTCCCGCACGCCAAGGTCCTTTTTACCACAGCAGGTAAAAAGCCCCTAAAAAAATGGCCATGCATGGAGGGGAGGGGGGAACACTTACCACTACCCAATGAGGTGGCAGTAAAAACTCCCATGGTAACCTAGCAGTATCAGGGCAGCATGCGGCGATGGCCGATTACTGCCAGGTTATCATAATGCTATAAAATAAATGTTTTTTTTACAGTGCACCAGAAATGGCGTGCACTCAAGGCAAAACTATTGCTATCAGCCGCATTGGGATGGCGGTAGTTCCGGGTTATCATGTATCATTGTAAAAGGTCCCCTCAATGCATAGTTAAGCTTCAGAACTTGTTGCATGCTTAAAACTTTAAAATGTTTTGATAAGCTCTTGGAAAAAAGTCAATTGACTTGATATTAAGGTAGATTTGGGCAGAACCACTGCTTATCCAGGGAGAAGGTAGCATGAAATCAGGATACCTCTTGGGATCCTGCCTGGATGGGCCACTTCTTGGAAACAGAATACTGGGCTTGGTGGGCATTTGGTATGAACCTGTATGGCAATTCTAATTGTTATGTTTACCATTTATCCTGTCTGAGAATTACTGTCAGAATTTCTTTTTCTGAGGCTGTCATCTTTATGGATCTCTTACCACCGGGTTAGTTTTTTTTTTTTTACTAAGTCGTGGTAGCATTTTTAGCTTGTGGTAGAAATCAGCTGGCAGTAAACAATGAGATACCCATTACATTCCTATGAGTGTCTTGGTGTTTACCGCCAGCTGATTTCTACCACAAGCTAAAAACTCTACCGCAGCTTAGTAAAAGACCCCTTAGCGTGGGATAAGGGCTCCCCCCTCCCCAGAAATGACCTTGCTACAACTGGTTCACTTACTGTACAAACCATTTCTTTTTGAAAAAAACCCCCCAACCTTTACCCACTGCAGCGCACACCAAAAACACGCACCGATGCCACTGAAGGCCCCCTTTTACTGCAGTTTGATAAAAGGGGTCCATAGTTAGCAATGCTGTACTGAGATATAGGCATTCTGTTTCATAGTCATCTATTTCATAACACGAATGAAGCATTACAGTGCATGCATTGCCTTGCATTTTTTTTTCTCAGACAGAGGAAGTCATTCAGGTATCATCTGTTTACTCAATAACATGTAGGTGGTGTATAATTGTTACATGGTAACAATGCTATACTTGTGCTAGAGTGTTTTGGCTTTGTTTTCTTTAACAGCATCCAACATGACATCACTAGAGCTCTCTTGATTCCCTAAAATGACTGCTTTCTTAAATTAGATAAGGAAAGACAAGGCATGCTTGTTACCTTGCAGTTTTCCCCCTGTATGTACTTTCAAGGTCTCATTATCAAGAAATTTTCATTGGCTCTCCAACCCTCAGGGCTCATCCTTATTCCCTTACAGCTATTGCTTTGGTCCTGTAAATATTGTGATCCTAACATAGAATATTTTGGAAAATAAGATGCATACAGGGGGTCCTTTTACTAAGCTGCGATAAAAGGGGGCCTGCGCTAGCATCAGCGTGTGTTGTTGATGCATGCTGAGCCCCCCCCCTTTGCCACATTGGGTAAAAAGCTGTCTTTTTCCTGGAAAAGAAATTGCCATGTGCATAAGTACATAAGTATTGCCATACTGGGAAAGACCAAAGGTCCATCAAGCCCAGCATCCTGTTACCAACAGTGGCCAATCCAGGTCACAAATACCTGGCACGATCCCAAAAATGTACAAAACATTTTATACTGCTTATCCCAGAAATAGTGGATGTTCCCCAAGTTCATTTAATAAAGGTCTATGGACTTTTCCTTTAGGAAGCCGTCCAAACCTTTTTTAAACTCCGCTAAGCTAACCACCTTTACCACATTCTCCGACAACGAATTCCAGAGTTTAATTACACGTTGTGTGAAGAAAAATTTTCTCTGATTCGTTTTAAATTTACTACATTGTAGCTTCATCGCATGCCCCCTAGTCCTAGTATTTTTGGAAAGCGTGAACAGACACTTCATATCTACCCGTTCAACTCCACTCATTATTTTATAGACCTCTATCATATCTTCCCTCAGCTGCCTTTTCTCCAAGCTGAAGAGTCCTAGCTGCTTTAGCCTTTCCTCATAGGGAAGTTGTCCCATCCACTTTATCATTTTCGTCGCCCTTCTCTGCACCATTTCTAATTCTACTATATCTTTTTTGAGATGCGGCGACCAGAATTGAACACAATATTCGAGGAGTGGTCGCACCATGGAGTGATACAAAGGCATTATAACATATTCATTTTGTTTTCCATTCCTTTCCTAATAATACCAAACATTCTATTTGCTTTCTTAGCCACAGCAGCACACTGAGCAGAAGGGTTCAACGTATCATCAATGACGACACCTAGATCCCTTTCTTGGTCCGTGACTCCTAACATGGAACCTCGCATGACGTAGCTATAATTCGGGTTCCTCTTTCCCACATGCATCACTTTGCACTTGCTCACATTAAATGTCATCTGCCATTTAGATGCCCAGTCTCCCAGTCTCGTAAGGTCCTCTTGTAATTTTTCACAATCCTCCAGCAAGTTAACGACTTTGAATAACTTTGTATCATCAGCAAATTTAATTACCTCACTAGTTACTCTCATTTCTAGGTTATTTATAAATATGTTAAAAAGCAGCGGTCCCAGCACAGACCCCTGGGGAACACCACTAACCAGTGGCGTAGCCAAGGGTGGGCTGGGGTGGGCCCAGGCCCACCCACTTTAGGTTCAGGCCCACCAAGTAGCAGCACACCTATAATGTGGCTGGCAGGGACCCCAAGCTCCACCAGCCAAAAACTCCCAACAACTGTTTGCTGCCGTGAAAATCTACTATTTAAAAGGTATACGGGGGAGAGGGGATGTTTGAAAGACCATATGGCATGCAGGCGAGAGAGGGAGAAACCAAATCACTTGTAGAAGAAGGTGGAGTTCTGCCCACCCATCTTGGGTCCAGGCCCACCCAAACTTAGGTGTCTGGCTACGCCCCTGCCACTAACTACCCTTCTCCATTGAGAATACTGTCCATTTGACCCTTCTCTCTGTTTTCTATCTTTTAACCAGTTTTTAATCCACAATAGAACACTACCTCCTATCCCATGACTCTCCAATTTCCTCTGGAGTCTTTCATGAGGTACTTTGTCAAATGCCTTCTGAAAATCCAGATACACAATCCAGCTTATAATCGAAAGAGAAAAATGCCTATATTTCGACCCAAATCAGGAGATGGGCGTTTTTCTCGCAAAGGCGCCCAAATCGGTATAATCGAAAGCCGATTTTGGGCGTTTCCAACTGCACTCTGTCGCGGAAACGAATAAAGTTGACGGGGGCGTGTCAGAGGTGTGGTGGAGGTGGGACTGGGGCATGGTTATCAGCCGAGGAGAGATGGGCGTCTTTAGCTGATAATCGAAAAAAAAAGACGTTTTTACCGCGATTTTGGGTCACTTTTTTTGGACCCTTTTTTTTCACGAACAAGTCCCAAAAAAGTGCCCCAACTGCCCAGATGACCACTGGAGGGAATCGAGGATGACCTCCCCGGACTCCCCCAGTGGTCACTAACCCCCTCCCACCAAAAAAAACCCACTTTAAAAACTTTTTTTCCAGCCTCTATGCCAGCTTCAAATGCCATACCCGCCTCCATGACAGCAGAATATGTTTGATCCTGTCACAGCCTTTCCCTGGTTCAGATGTGGCTCTCGGGTGCACTACAGGGTCACATCAGCATTGCATTGTGGTGGGTGTAGGGTATTGGGCTCCGTGATTTCATTAGCTTGTGTTACAGTCTCACGATGTTGGTAGTTGGTAGGCTCTTCTCCCATGGTGCTTTTCCCCCTGCCTACTGGGTCAGAGTGTGCCCTGTTGTGTTTCTGGTAGTCCATGAGGTAGTGGCCATTTTTGTAAGCCAGTTTTAGATCCCTTCCATGTGTTAGCCACGTTAGAGAACTTTGTTCTTCCCTTGAATGTGGCTGAAAGAGGGTATTGTACAGCATTCTGCCAGCTCTGACCTGCTAATCTCACTACCAGGGAGACTCGTTGCCAGTGGTGGGGCACAACGTCTGATCTGCAGTTAACTGTGAGTAAGCGTGCTTATTCCAATAAAGGACGTTTTCGGAGAGATTAGTCTTCAGGTGTAAACTGGTGTGCCAATGTTATACAGCAGTAACAAGTCCTAGAGGCCTGCGTGTATGCAGGTCCCTGGAGCACTTTTAGTGGGTACCGCAGTGCACTTCAGCCAGGTGGACCCAGGCCCACCCCCCCCCCACCTGCAACACTTGTGCTGGTAAATGGGAGGCCTCCAAAACTCACTGTACCCACATGTAGGTGCCCCCTTCACCCCTAAGAGCTATGGTAGTGTTGTACATTTGTGGGTAGTGGGTTTTGGGGGAGGGGGATGGGGTTGGGGTTGGGAGCTCAGCACCAGTGGTAAGGGAGCTATGCATGTGGGAGCATTGTCTGAAGTCCACCGCACTGACCTAGGGTGCCCAGTTGGTGTCCTGGCATATCAGGGGGGCGAGTGTACTACCAATCCTGGCCCCTCCCACGACCAAATGGCTCGGATTAGGACGTTTTTTAGCTGGGCGTTTTTAGTTTCCATTATCGCTAAAAAAAACAAACGCCCAGCTCAAAAATGTCAATTTTTTCGAAAATACGGTTCGGCCCGCCCCCTTCACGGACCCGTTCTCGGAGATAAATGCCCATGGAGATAGGCGTTTCCATTCGATTATGCCCCTCCACATCAACCAGATCCTCTTTATCCACATGTTTGTTCACCTCTTCAAAGAAATGTAGTAGATTGGTGAGGCAAGATTTCCCTTCACTAAATCCATGTTGACTTTGTCTCATTAATCCATGCTTTTGAATATGCTCTATAATTTTGTTCTTAATAGTAGTCTTTACCATTTTGCCCGGCACCGACGTCAGACTCACCGGTCTATAATTTCCCTCATCTCCTCTGGAACCTTTTTAAAAAATTGGTGTTACATTGGCCACCCTCCAATATTCCGGTACCACGCTCAATTTTAAGAATAAATTACATATTTCTAATAATAGCTCAGCAAGCTCATTTTTCAGTTCTATCAGTACTCTGGGATGAATACCATCCGGTCCAGGAGATTTGTTACTCTTCAGTTTGTAGAACTGCCCCATTACATCCTTCAGGTTTACAGAGAATTCATTAAGTTTCTCTCACTCGTCAGCTTCGAATACCATTTCTGGCACCGGTATCCCACCCAAATCTTCCTTGGTGAAGATCGAAGCAAAGAATTCATTTAATCTCTCCGCTACGGCTTTGTCTTCCCTGATCGCCCCTTTTACTCCTGGGTCATCTAGCGGTCCAAGTGAACCACTTGCTATGTGTCCATTTGGGGGGGGGGGGGCGGAGCACTTACCACTACCCACTGAGGTGATGGTAAGGACTCCCACCCTAACCTGGTGGTCCGATTACCGCCAGGTAAGCACCAGTACTATAAGAATATAAAATATTTTTGTAGCGCTACAAATGGCACTTGCTGGGTGTGGGAACTACAGCCGGGCTACCACGGTAGCCCAGCAGTAGTTCCAGATTGTCACGCGGCAAACTTGTTGCCGTGTGCCAACCCTTTAGTAAAAGGGCCCCACAGTTAGGAATCTTCCTTCATGGACCACCATATTTTTAATCTTTGAAAGAATAAATATTTTCAGCTTGAAAAAATTCTCAATGTAAATTGGGGCCCTTTCACTAAACTACATTAAGGGGCCCTTTTACTAAGGTGCGCTGAAATATTGCCTGCGCTGGTGTAGACGCATGTATTGGATGCGTGCAGGTCCATTTTTTCAGCATGCCTGCAAAAAAGACCTTTTTTTGCCAAAAATGGACATGCGGCAAAATAAAAATCAGCGCGCGTCAATTTTGAGCCTGAGACCTTACCGCCACCCATTGACTTAGTGGTAAGGTCTCACGCATTAACTGGGCAGTAATCATCAGCATGTGTACACTGCTGATGACCGCCCAGTTAGTGCCACATGGTAGAAAATAGAAATTATTTTCTGCCACGCTTTTTGGATGTGCGTAGAAACTGGAATTATCGTCCGAGGCATGCGGTAGCCGGGTGGTAGTTCTAATTTGACACCTGTTGTACACACGTAGGTGCCTACACGTCTTACTGTGGGATATGCTAAAGCATCCCAGATTAATTATGCCATCTACAGGTGCTAAGTGCATGGTATTTATGGTTTTTCATTTTCTTTTTGGAAGGGGTCATGTTTATTTATTTGTTACATTTGTATCCCACATTTTCCCACCTATTTGCAGGCTCAATGTGGCTTACATTGTACCATAGAGGCGTTCGCCATCTCCGGTAGAGAAACAAATACAAGAGTTGTTGTGGTCGAATAAGGTTCATGTGTTATAGACACATTGGGGAATCGTAGAGAGGAAGAGTTATACAGAGTTACACAGAGTCTATTACAAGCTTTGGTTTCATTGTGTTGCAAGGTTTAGGCACTTAAGTTGGGTCGATAGGGTATGCCTTTTTGAACAGGTTGGTTTTTAGTGATTTCCGGAAGTTTAGGTGGTCGTGCATTGTTTTCACAGCTTTTGGGAATGCATTCCACAGTTGTGTGCTTATGTAGGAGAAGCTGGATGCATAAGTTGATTTGTATTTGAGTCCTTTGCAGCTTGGGTAGTGGAGATTAAGGTATATTCGTGTTGATCCGATTGTGTTTCTTTTTGGTAGGTCTATGAGATCTGTCATGTAACCCGGGGCTTTGCCGTAGATGATTTTATGGACCAGGGTGCAGATTTTGAAAGCAATACGTTCTCTGATTGGTAGCCACTGTAGTTTTTCTCGGAGGGTTTTGGCGCTTTCGAATCGCGTTTTTCTAAATATAAGCCTAGCTGCTGTGTTTGGAGTGGTCTGAAGTTGTTCTCTGCATCCCGCATAAATTCTGTTGCAATAGTCTGCATGGCTTAGTACCATTGATTGTATCAAGCTGCGAAATGTTTCCCTCGGGAAGAATGGTTTCACATGTTTGAGTTTCCACATTGAGTGAAACATTTTCTTAATTGTAGAGTTAACTTGGCTCTCGAGTGTAAAGTTACGGTCGATAGTAACGCCGAGGATTTTCAGGCTGTCTGAGATAGGGAGGGTGTAGTCAGAGGTGGGGAATGGGTGTGGAAGCGATATTCAGCTAGTGTGTTATTAGCACATGCTAACTGAATAACGCAGACTTAATAGGAGGCGGTCAGTCCTCCCATGTTCATTTTTTAAAATGGCAGTGTGCTAATGGTAACCGTAGCACAGGGACAAAAAATTCAACAACTAGAAAAACAGATATTTTACAGCCATAGTAACAAGAAGAGTGGAAAGTGGACCAGGCACTCCAGGGACAACTCAAGAAAGCTTCAAATTCTCAATGGAAACAAGATTTATTGATGGAAGACTCAATATTGCATTGTTAGACAATGAACTCAACAGCAAATGTTATGATATCTTTATTTGTTTGCTCTTTTCAAAATATCACTGTTCATGTTTTCTTCAAATTTGTAAAAATATATTATATGTATTTCTAGTCTTAATTATTGTAAGCCACATAGAACTGAATAATTTATATTTGGATTATGTGGAATATAAGCACCAATAAATAAATAAATAAAATACTCAAACAATATTTATTGATAGAAGACAACACAGCATGGTGTTTCGACTGAAGGCCTGCCTCAGGAGTCTTTTTATAGTGTCTGTAGATTAAAACCTTCCAATGGTAAGTGTACCAATTAGCATTAAAAACAAGTGGACTTGAAAAAGACCTTTGGGATAAAGCCGTTATGGAAGACAGTCATGCTTTCAAAATAAGTGGGCTTGGCATGCTAAACCTGTTTACTATAGCAGCTTAGAAAAAGGGTCCCAAAATGATTTTGAAATCTAGGGGTCCTTTTACCAAGCTGTGGGAAAAATGGCGGCGCGCTGGCCGTGGGAGCTGTTTTTCCCACGCACCAGGGCCATTTTTTCCATAGCTGGTAAAAGCCTCCCCCCCAAAAGAAATGGCGAGATAACTCTTACTGCATGACCATACAGTGGAGAGCTCTTACACATTTAGATAGCAATAAGGGCTCCCGCACTAACCCAGTGGTAACCGGGCAGCGCTCGGCGATGCCCAATTACCGCGGGTTATCGTGACACAAGCCATTTCTGAGGGTTTTATTCTTCCTCCAGAAATGGCACATGCTCGGGATGGAACTACCGCCGGCAGCCACGTTGGGCCAGCAGTAGTCCTGGAAGAGCGAGCAGTAAGCCTGCGTTGGGCTTTCCGATGCTCTGTAAAAGGTCCCCCTAGATGGCAACAAACTGACCAACGTGAGCAAATCAGATTTGCGAGCAGTAGGCTGAGTAACCCACTGTTCAAGCAGAGAGCTGAGGGACCATTTCCATGTTATTTTTGATGTGTGAACAATTTCTATATTCCTATGGACAGTTAGAAAAATATAAGTGCTCGAATGGCCAAAATAAAAGTCCATCTCTCCTAACTGTCCATAAGAGTTTGTTTTGCTTCTTTTTAAAATGAAAGCTCTCTGCACTGCTTATATGCTTCACTGTGTTGCCAAGATAGTGAATCACAGTTAGTCATGGAACTTTTGCTACATTTCAGTGTTGAATCTTATTATGTTTATAATGAAAGTATTAAGTAGATGGTCTGTTTCCATCTAGTATTTTTATTGAAACTGCATCCTGATGCCAACTTGTGAGAAGGCAATTGTTTAATTTTTGTAGATTATTGACAATCTTGTTGCTTCATACCTTAGAAACATAGAAACATGACGGCAGATAAAGGCCATATGACCCATCCAGTCTGCCAATCCTCTGTAACCCCTAATTATTCCTGTTCCTAAGCAATCCCACATGCTTATCCCATGCCTTTTTAAATTTTGGAACAGTCCTAGATTCCACCACATCCACCGGGAGGCCATTCCATGCCCCCATCACCCTTTCTGTGAAATAATACTTCCTTAGGTTACTCCTAAGCCTATTCCCTCTTAACTTTGTCATATGCCCCCTCATTCCAGAGCTCTCCTTCATTTGAAAAAGACTCTCTTCCTCTACATAAATGCCCTTGAGATATTTAAACGTTTCTATCATGTCTCCTCTCTCCCTCCTCTCTTCCAGCATATACATGTTGAGGTTCATAAGCCTATCCTTGTAATTTTTGCATTCAAGACCGCTTACTAATTTCGTAGCCGCCCTCTGGACCAACTCCATCCTGTTTATATCTTTCCATAGGTGCGGTCTCCAGAACTGCACGCAGTACTCCAAATGGGGCTTCATTAGAGACCTATACAACGGCACTATCACCTCCATTTTCCTGCTGGTCATGCCTCTCTTTATGCACCCAAGCATCCTTCTGGCTTTGACTGTCGCTTTTTCTACCTGTTTGGAAGCTTTAAGGTCATCAGACACAATCACCCCCAAGTCCCGCTCTTAGTTTGTACACTGAAGCATTTCACCCCTATATGTACTGTTCCCTCGGATTTTTGCGACCCAAGTGCATGACCCTGCATTTTTTGGGATTAAACCTTAGTTGCCAAATATTGGTCCATTCCTCCAGCTTTGCCAGGTCCTTCCTCATGTCATTCACACCCTCCAGGGTGTCCACCCTGTTGCAGAGTTTAGTATCATCTGCAAAGAGACAAACCTTACCAGACAACCCTTCCGCAATATCACTCACAAGGACGTTAAAAAGAGCCGGCCATAGGACCTATCCCTGCGGTACTCCACTGACAACATTCTTTTTTTCAGAGCAAGCTCCATTTACCACTACCCTCTGTCTCCTACCATTCAACCAAGTTTTAACCCAATCAGTTACTCTAGGTCCCATACTGAGGGCACTCAATTCATTTATCAGTTGCCTGTGCGGAACCGTGTCAAAGGCTTTGCTGAAATCCAAGTATACCACATCAAGCGCCCCTCCCACATCCAACTGTTTGGTCACCCAGACGAAGAAGACAGTCAGATTTGTCTGACAAGACCTGCCACTAGTGAAGTCATGCTGCCTCGGGTCCTGCATTCCATGTAGTTCAAGAAATCTCACAATCCTCCTCTTTAGAAGCGTTTCCATTAGCTTACTCACCACCGAGGTCAGACTGACAGGTCTGTAATTCCCAACCTCCTCCTTACTTCCACTTTTGTGCAAAGAAACCACATCCGCCCTTCTCCAGTCCACTGTGACCACTCCAGTTTCTAAGGAAGCATTGAAGAGGTCTGTCAGCAGAGCCGACATGAAGCCACAAATCAACCCTTGACTGTGAGAGAAGCAGCCTCCAGTCAGCTTCACTAATTTTCCTTTTTTGGCTTGCAATTTCCTTGGTGCTATTAAAACATCTCTGAGGTGGTGCCAGCCATTGTAATACCTTGGAATATTTACAGAAGAAACAAGATGTCTTACTACATGTACCAATTCAACTAAACTAACCAAAGCAGAAAATTGGTTCTTCATATGCATTTGGCTACCAAACCTGCTGCAGTTTGCAAAAATCTGAGTTCACTTTTTTTTTTTTGCTTTATTTCAGCAGGAAAATGTTTATGTTTCAAACACAGAAGATTGAACATTAATTGCAGTTTACTGCTTATTACTTTTGCACATGTTGCAATAACAAATCATGCCAACATGCCTCCCTCTTAACAAAAATAACACTAATAATAAAAAATTCAAAAGTAACTACTACTAAAGACTTTGGATATTTATTCTCTGCCTACATCAAACAAAAAATATATATAATCTCAAGGCTTTGTGTGATTGCGTCTCTGTACTCTGGTAAACAGAAGCCAAATGCTTCCATTTAGATGGAAAAACAGGATTGAACAAGGCAAAACCTAGTTAAACAACACAATGCAGTATTTGAACTTCACAACAGGCAAACAGAGAAAAGCAAACACTGTATCCTGACTTCTGATTAGGTAGAAATACTTTATGTAGCTTTAGGGAAGTCTAATATTTACTGTGGTAACCCTGTTTAAAAAAGGGTTATCTGGAGATGTTTCTATTTCATTTCTCTAGGAACATAAAGCAGCAACCAGTATGGCCTATACAATTTGGCAGTGTGTAGAAATGAGTACTTTTATACAGGATGAACCATTTTAAATTTTATAACCAATGCATTGCCGATAACTTAATAATTCACAGAGGGGTCCTTACTCAAAGCAATGCACCCTTACGTGTCTTTTTCCCCGTGCTAAGACAATTTGTACCATAGTCAGAAAATGGCTGATTTTCCTTTCTACGATTTAGTGGCCATGTGTTAATGTTGCCATTAGCGCACGATGATTAACAAACATTTGCGTGTGAGCCCTTACAGCTACCTATTTTGTATGTAGTAAAGTTTACATGCTAAATCTGCTCTAATCAGTTAGCATGCAGTAATGTAGGTGCACTAACAGATTAGAGCAGAAAGACCCACTCTCTGCCCCCAGACATACCCCCTAAGCCAAAAAATTTAAAAAATATGTTTTTTTTAGCACATGGGTAGTGTGTGTACATTTGGAACTTACTGTGGAATGCCTGAGTGCACTCCATGATAAGCCCTTTGAAGCTGAGGTAAGCACACACTAGTACTTATAGCAGCTTAATAAAAGGACCCCAAGAAGAGCTGACACTGTCAATTGGTTTGATAATGAGTCATGCACTGACTGCTGTTGACTAGAAATGCATCAGTCTAACTTCTATGATTCAGAATCCAGGAACTAATGATTTGGGAATCGTTTTCGCTTGTTCAGTCTATATAAAGGAAGTGACAGGTATGCAAATCTGTGTCATGTATATTTATTAGGGATATACTGAAAACTCAGCTGGTTGGTGGTCCTCTGGGACAGGTGTGAGAACCACTGATTTAATACACAGTGGACTGTGATTCCCATTAGCAAACTATTTATCTTATATAGCAGGTATTAGTCTCATTTTACAAGGCAAAGATGGTTGTTTTTGAAGCCCCATTTGTGTTTTTGACATGCATAAGCCAACGTTTAAATGTGCATTAAAATCCTGATTTTAGAAAGGCAGACTATTCAAGTTCAAATTGTGAATACATGCATATGACAAGCAGAGTGGGCTGGGCAGGACTACAGTAGGTCTAAAATATACACATGTATTTCCCATTTAAGGGAAGGGAAAGCATATAACGTGTCCAATTCACAAACCCTTCATCTTGCTCATAAATAATATAAAATACCAGCAATTGGAATAGCAAGGGCTGCAGCTTTATGAACAATTTCAGAAAACATTTACAAAAGTTCATCTAATTCCCACCCTGTCCAGCCATACACATATAAAACTGTCAATGCTTCAACCCACTTGACCAGACAGTAACATCCTAGTTCAAATAATTCAAATGACAATGGCCAACCAAGACCCCTATGGTGATGCCAAGGGCGTTTTCCTGACCAAATGCCTTCTTAAATTATTCATATGGCACATACTACTACTACTACTTAACATTTCTAAAGCACTACTAGGGTTACGCAGTGCTGTACAATTTAACATAGAGGGACGGTCCCTGCTCAAAGAGCTTACAATCTAAGAGACAAGTGAATGGTCAGTACGATAGGGGCGGTCAAATTGGGGCAGTCTGGATTTACTGAACGGTAAGAGTTAGGTGCCGAATGCAGCATTGAAGAGGTGGGTTTTAAGCAAAGACTTGAAGATGGGCAGGGAGGGGGCTTGGCGTAAGGGCTCAGGAAGGTTGTTCCAAGCATAGGGTGAGGTGAGGCAGAATGAGTGGAGCCTGGAGTTGGCAGTGGTGGAGAAGGGTACAGAGAGGAAGGATTTGTCCTGTGAATGGAGGTTACGGGCGGGAACGTAAGGGGAGATGAGGGTAGAAAGGTAGTGAGGGGCAGCAGACTGAGTGCATTTGTAGGTAAGAAGGAGAAGCTTGAATTGAATGCAGTATCTGATTGGAAGCCAGTGAAGTGACCTGAGGAGAGGGGTGATATGAATATATCGGTTCTGGCGGAATATGAGACGTGCAGCAGAGTTCTGAACAGATTGAAGGGGGGATAGATGGCTAAGTGGGAGGCCGGTGAGAAGTAAGTTGCAGTAGTCAAGGCGAGAGGTAATGAGAGCGTGGACGAGAGTTCAGGTGGTGTGTTCAGAGAGGAAAGGGCAAATTTTGCTGATGTTAAAGAGGAAGAAGCGGCAGGTCTTGGCTATCTGCTGGATATGCACAGAGAAGGAGAGGGAGGAGTCAAAGATGACTCTGAGGTTGCGGGCAGATGAGACGGGGAGGATGAGGGTGTTATCAACTGAGATAGAAAGTGGAGGAAGAGGAGATGTGGGTTTTGGTGGAAAGACGATGAGCTCGGTCTTGGACATGTTCAGTTTCAGGTGGCGGTTGGACATCCAGGCAGCAATGTCGGATAAGCAGGTTGATACCTTTGCCTGGGTCTCTGCGGTGATGTCTGGTGTGGAGAGATATAGCTGGGTGTCATCAGCATAGAGATGATACTGCAAACCATGAGATGAGATCAGGGAGCCCAGGGAAGAGGTGTAGATTGAGAAGAGAAGGGGTCCAAGGACAGATCCCTGGGGAACACCAACAGATAGGGGGATAGGGGTGGAGGAAGATCCATGAGAGTGAACTCTGAAGGTGCGGTGGGAGAGATAGGAGGAGAACCAGGAGAGGACAGAGCCCTGGAACCCAAATGAGGACAGTGTGGCAAGAAGTAAGTCATGATTGACAGTGTCAAAAGCGGCGGATAGATCAAGGAGGATGAGGATGGAGTAGTGGCCTCTGGATTTGGCAAAGAACAGGTCATTACAGACTTTAGAGAGTGCTGTTTCTGTCGAGTGAAGAGGGCGAAAACCGGATTGAAGTGGATTGAGGATGGTATGAGACGAGAGAAAATCAAGGCAGCGGCTGTGAATGGCACGCTCAAGTATTTTGGAGAGGAAGGGTAGGAGGGAGATGGGGCGGTAGTTGGAGGGACAGTAGGGTCAAGTGATGGTTTTTTGAGGAAAGGTGTGACTACGGCGTGCTTGAAGGTGTCAGGGACAGTTGCAGTGGAGAGAGAGAGGTTGAGGATATGACAGATGGAGGGGGTGACAGTATGAGAGATGATGTTAAGTAAGTTGGTGGGGATGGGATCAGAAGAGCAGGTGGTGCATTTCGAGGAGGAAAGAAGGCGAGCGGTTTCCTCCTCGGTGATGACAGGAAAGGAGGAGGAAAAAGGCCTTGGTTGGTTGGTTGAGGGAGAGGGTTGAAGGGTGAAGAAGAGATGGCTTGGTAGTGAACTCAAGGTTGATCTTTTGCACCTTGTTGCGGAAGTAATCAGCCACATACTTATTCTCAAGCAGTGACGCTAGAGAAGTTGTATTATCCATGCACAAAATTGTCACATTAACTCATTAGGCTGGAATTTACAAGGGCATTCCATTTTACCACCGAAAGCAAAGACAGCAACTCGCTTGTCTTCAGCTTCCACACTAAGCTGTGGCCCTCCTACTCTTACACACATCTTCCAATGCATCTTAAATATCACTAAAAAAATATATTCATTCTAATATCTGAGAGATGGACCCCATCAGAAGAAAAAAGACCATCTACAGTTATCAAATCATAGTGCACCACAAAACCACCCATTAACACCACCCACTTAGCCATCTCACTCTTTTCCATAAACATTCAATGGCCTTTACATTTCGGGCACCTGTCCAAACTCTCCTTGGTATAATATAAGACCAAACAATGCATATTCCTGGATACAAATCATAAATATCCAATACATCCTTTTTCATCTGTCTAATGAGGTCCACTCCTTTAACAATACATAAATTGTTGCCCCCCCCCCAAAAAAAAAAAAAATTCAATAATAAAAGTTTTGGCTTGGACAACCGTCATCTAGCCTGAAACAAAGAAGGCAACAACTGGTCCCAAAATCATTCCACGTAGTCCTAACCAATAAATTCAAAATCCCAAAGGTACCAATCCCAAAGAGATTCCTCCTGATTACTTCTTCAAGTACTTCTGAGCCCAGAATACATGGGAATGGCCACAAATCCAAATGATTATCTCTTCACTCCACAGCACTAGGATCAAAACTAAAGGGATCACCTCCCCTTACTCCCCCAGTGGTCACCAACCCCCTCCCACCCCTACCAAAAAATTTAAAAACATTTTTTTTGCCAGCCTATGTGCCAGCCTCAAATGTCATACCCAGCTCCATGACAGCAGTATGCAGGTCCCTGGAGCAGTTTTTAGTGGGTGCAGTGCACTTCAGCCAGGTGGACCCAGGTCCACTCCCCTACCTGTTACACTTGTGGTGGTAAATGTTGAGCCCTCCAACCCCCCCCCAAACCCACTGTACCCACATGTAGGTGCCCCCTTCACCCATAAGGGCTATGGTAGTGGTGTAGAGTTGTGGGGAGTGGGTTTTTGGGGGGATTTGGGGGGCTCAGCACCCAAAGTAAGGGAGGTATGCACCTGGGAGCAATTTTTGAAGTCCACTGCAGTGCCCCCTAGGGTGCCCGGTTGGTGTCCTGGCATCTGAGGGGGACCAGTACACTACATATGCTGGCCCCTCCCACGACCAAATGCCTTGGATTTGGCCGGGTTTGAGATGGCCGGCATCGGTTTCCATTATCGGCGAAATCCAATACCGGCCATCTCAAACCCGGCCATCTCTGACATTTGGTCTGCCCCAATCTTATTATCAAAATGAAAGATGGCTGGCCATCTTTTTCGATAATACGGTTTGGGACCACCCTTTGCGGCGCCGGCCGTATAGATGGTCGCCCATGTAGATGGCCGGCGCTGTTCGATTATGCCCCTCTAAAGTGTCAGCTGTGGAAAAACAGGTTTCTTCTCTTCAGGCATGTTCAGTCTCTAATGTTAAAGATTTCTTAAATATTCCTATGAAGCTGGAGATTATAAAGAATTTGAGCAGGGCTAAAAACCTGAGATTTCTTAATTTTCCTTGTATCTATTTATTAGCCCCTGAGATTCTTTTGAGAAAGTATTATAAGGAGATTTTGGCTTTAGATAATGCTGACACTTTCCCAATATTAAATTGTTAGTACCTCTCAGGTAAAGAGAGAATAAAAGGTGATCAGTGGAGCAGATCAATTGATCTCCTCTGAAGTGGACCTAACAACTTTTCTGGAAGATAGTCAGGATATTTTTAATGCTAGGTCCACTCTGCTGGACACCTTAGCTTCTGGTTTAGACAAGAGCCTGATCCTGAAAAGATATTTTCAGAAAAAAGATGTACTTTATTGTGGTGTAAAAATTTCCATTTTTCCTGAGGTATCCAAGACTACTCAGCTCAGGCGCAAGGCCTTTCTGGCCCTAAAGTCCCAAGTAGTGGCACTGGGTGCATTTTTTTCTCAAGTTTCCATGTAAATGTATAATTACTTTCCAGGGGAAAGAATTTATTTTCTAGAATTCTTTTCAATTGGAGCAATTTCTTAAAGGACATGAGAAATATGGAGTACTTAATTTAGAGATAGGACTTTTATTTTTTAGTTGGGTTTTGTCTAACTCTTTGTGCTATGGGCGCGTTAGTATTTTTAATGCGCATAAATGGTTTACACACGTTAAACACTAAGCATCCATAGAAATTTATAGGCACATTAGCGTTTTAATGTGCCTTAAATTTACAGGTGTGTTAAAAATCGCTAACGCATCTTAGTAAACATACCCCTTTGTTTCTTATTATAAATTCATGATTGTGAGGTGAAGCTTCCTCTCTTGATGTGGGCTAGGGGAAGCTTTTATGTTTAGTTTTCCTTTTTAATTTTTCTTAGATATTCTTTTCCCATTCTTTGCACTTTGGATTTTGTACTTAAAAAGTTATTAAATAATAATAATAATAATAATAATAATAATTTAAAAACCCTCCCCATGTGAATCACTGCAAAATTAAATAGACCAATCAAAGATTGAAAGTCAACTTCTTTGCAACCAAGGCAAATTCATTGCATCACTCATTTCACTACCTTTTCCATAGGCAATGTACCTGCATTTTCACAGAATCTAACTCCACTCCCAAAAAAGACAAGAATTACTAATTCCCAAAACAACATCAGAATCACTCTCAGAAAAAGAGGATTCAGATGAATCTAAAAATTCAGAGGACTCCCACACTAAGCTTATGTCAGGCTTGTGAGTTCTTGTACCAAGTAGAGCACTGCTGAGCCAGTACTTGGACCAGGTTCCGCTTGGCGGCCAGACAACCCCGGGTTTCACCTGCGCTGACCGCCGTTCCCCAGAGGTTGAGCCCCTAGGTGCGAGCGGCCTGCAGGACTTACAAGACGGAGCAGGAAGCGGGGTGGTGAACATAACGGCCAGACAGGCAGCAGGCAAGAGAGTGATCCAGGTACAGGCAAAGTCAATAGGAAGGCAGCAGACAAGGGAATAATCCAAGAACAGGCAATGTCAATTGGTAGGCAGCAGGCAGGGGAGTGATCCAGGTATAGGCAATGCCAATAGGCAAACAACAGGCAAGAGACTAATCTAGGTACAGGTAAAGTGAATAGGTAGGCAGCAGGCAAGAGAGTAATCCAGGTACAGGCAAAGTCAGTAGGCAGGCAGCAGGCAAGAGAGTAATCCAGGTACAGGCAAAGTCATCAACAAGGGACAAAGTAGAGAAGAAGCACACTACGGAGCAAGTAACACCTACCAAAGTAGAAGCCAAAGCATGGAGTCCAGGAAGAGCTCAGCTGATAAAGTGCTAGTGTCTGGCATTGTTCCTTATAGTTTAACAAAGATTCAGAGTTCCCACCCTTCCAACCCAACTAAATATGATCAATCACTCTCCATCTCAAATCTTCCCAAGAGTGTTGCTTATCTATCCAATGTTGTACCATTGGTGCTGACAAAACTTTATTCACAAATTTAATTTATGTTCATTTAAACGTATCTGCACTTGCCTTGAGGACTGTCCAAAATAAATTAAAAGGACACTGGATCATATAAGAAGACTAGGATATTGCTGTGACCAAATGTTTTTGGATTTAAACATTTATTTTTGTTTGTTTCAGCGAACTACTACCCTGAAGAAAGAAATGAAACACTGGCCACGTTGGCAGTGAGTCCGTTGAAAAAAGCAAGTGCCATTTTTGATTGTTTGAGAAATATCTTTAGAATAAGTGTTATAAATGTTTTTGAATAAGAACTATAAGAGCACAAGAAGATGATATGAGGAACTCAAATAAGTGATAAAAGTGGACCAGTGATGATTGCAGTGTTGCCCTGCTTAAGGAAGTAACAACGCTATTTCTGACGGTCCAAAATATATATATAAATATAAAGGTGCTTAACGATTTTGCAAGGCTGGGAGTTGGTTCACATTGCAATTTGGTCTCCTCGCATATATTTTAAGTGTGTTCATTTAATTTGATCCAGGGAGTATGGCACTAATTAGAAATTTATGTTTATCAAATATTATGTTGACAATTTAGACACTGTAGGTATTGTGATACCTTTTATTGAGCCAGCCAAAATAAATTATAAACATATGACTGCACATTAGCATCTTCTGTCTTCTCATCTCCCCTGGGAAGTATTGGTGCCAGAGTTGAATGCTCAGGTAAAGCTGGAGCCATGCAGCTTCTAGGCACTGGAGGCGATCCTATCTGAAACAGTTTCACCTGTCACCTAAAGAGGAAAAATAAGGGACTAGAAGAGATTAGGATGGGTATCAAGGGAGTAATTTATCAAAATTTATCTGCATGAATAGAACTTTTTTTTAATCATTCAGAAAAGTCATTTTATACAATTGTCCCTCAGGATACACATATATGCACTGCCAAGATGGGATGTACTTATATGCATTCTGTGTATAGTTATTCCTGTAGGCATAATGGGGGAGATTTTATATATATCTTGGGGACCAGTCTGCTAAAAATGTTGGTCTCTCCTACATTCCAATGTCTTGATTTTTTACGTTTTTCACTTGTGCGCTTTTTTCCCCCCAGAAAATGGCCTGAAAAGATAAATGCACAGAGCACAAAACCTTGCTATAAATGAAATTAAAAAAAAAAAAAAGATGTTTTGATTTTTCAAGAATGGTTACATTTGCTATTTGGATTTGGAACATTTAGCGCAAAACATCCAAAGTCTGACATAGACATCATATCAAAAATGTCCCTCTATATAACTGTAAGTCCAGACTTCCCAAAACACCGCAGCCAGACTTATATTCGGTAAAGCGAAATATGAAAGTACCAAACCCCTTACAGAAAAATTACATTGGCTTCCATTAAAAGATTGAATTGCATTCAACATTTGCACCTTGGTTCATAAAATCATTTATGGAAAGGCCCCATCTTACATGTCTGACCTAATAGACTTACCAGCAAGAAACAACAAAAGTTCATCACATACTTTCTTAAACCTCCACTATCCCAACTGCAGAGGACTTAAATACAAATCTATACATGTATCTAGTTTCTCTTATATCTGCATGTAACTATGAAATGAATTACCAACTACCATAAAAACAACGCACGATTTGACAACCTTCCGGAAACTACTGAAGACAAACTTGTTCAAAGAGACTTATAAAAAGGATCGTCTATAATGAATTAGCTCGTAAACTACACCAGAACTACCTTTAATGCACTCTCCTAACTTGACTACTTTAATCACATTCTCATTATTGAACATTATATCTTGTTCTACTCTCATTTATGTTATGAATTATCTATTTATCTACTTCTAGTTTTACTTTATTTTCTTATGCACCTTACTTGTAATATACTTTGAACTTCTTATTCCGTTAATGTGATTGCTATTGTAACATAATGTAAGCCACATAGAGCCTGCAAATAGGTGGGAAAATGTGGGATACAAATGCAACAAATAAATACATAAATAAATAAGTGCTTTGACACGAACCTCCAAATCAAGTAATAATCAAATATATCATCAGAAGACAATAGCCTTTGATCAGTTTCATTTTAATCAGCATATTTAAGTGTTTGTGATGTAGATCATTTAGAAGTAAATGTAGGAAGCATAAGATATAATAAATAATAAAATAATATATTTTTAACAGTAACTTGTAAGTAGTCTTTTGTACTGGATAATGAATATCCATGAGCAAGATTTGCATACAATGCAAATCTCTCTCATGTATATTCATGAAGGATATAATGAAAACTTGACGTGACCCTCAAGAATGTGGGAGTGAAGACCAAGGCCCTAGAACAACAACACAGTGCTTAATCTGAGAAGTAAAATCAAATTACAGAGAGCTCATCTGATGCCAACAAAAAGTTTTATTCTGGTCCTTGCATTTCTCCTTCCAAATGTTATGCATTTTTGCAGCCTTTCTTTAGAACTGGAGATATGCCAGATGGTTCACTGACAATCTTTGCATTGGTGGGTAACTAGTATGTCAAGCTGGGAGATCGAAATACAGAACAACTGCCAAAGGCTAGAACAGTAGTAAATCAACCATATTCTTTAATGTGTAAGCTCCGCTGAATTTATAGTCCACTAGGACTTTGTGTCTTGTGACTTCATAAAACATTGGTTATTAGGGATGTGCAAAAGGTAGCATGCATTCAGTGTTCAGTTGCCCACATTAAAAAAATGTGTACATGCAAAATCAATTTAATGCATATTTACCTATGAATTGACACTAGTAAAATTTTCTGTATCGAACCATATGTTAAAGAGTTCTAACATGTGCTAATTTTTTTTTATTAACACAAACCCAACCAAACCATGTGACACAAACTAAAAACAAAGTTTGAAAATTGAGGAAAAGGCCGAATGAACTGGAAAAAAAAAAAGAGGGGGGTCTTTTACTAAACCACACTAAACACCTCCCCCCTGATATTCAGCGCTATTTAACCAGGCAGCAACAGCTTCTGGCTGGTTAAATAGCTAATATTCAAGGAGGGATAACCGGCTATATCCTGCTGAATATTCATGGCCAGAACATAGCGGCTCACCAGCTGTATCACACAATATAGTGCCAGCTTAACCGGTCTGACTCCCAAGGGTCCTGGCGGGGGTACAGGCAACTAAAGACCTCATGTACCTCACTCCAGACTCTTTTATTACTTTTCAACCCCCAACTCTGCAGTCACTCTCTACAGGGATTCACTTTACCTCTGCAATTTCTCTGTCAACTCCTCCCCTGGGCAGGCCTCCCAACCTCACTCTCCAGCCCACTGGCAGGGACCTTCCTTTTTCCCAGGGCCTCTGAACAATTCTATCATGGCTGTCTTAGTAATAGCCATATCATGGGGTATTACAGTTGTTATTGCCCAATTATTTGTACCGATTGGCTCGTTAAGCAATTAAATTGCATGTGGAATGTGGATGAGCACCCACATTTTCACACACAATTTAAAGCACCATATATAGAATTGGGGGGGGGGGGGGGTTACAAATATACATGTGAAAAACAAAATCAACACAGGAAAGGCAGCAACTTAAATATGTAATTCCAATGTGTAAGTGTGGGCACCTGCAAGTATGACAGCCCTTTTGCAAACCTATATGTTTGAAAGCTGATAAGTACAGACACTGCAATAAACAGTGGGGGTTTAAGAAGGACATCGCCCTTAATTCCTCCTGTACAAAGCTGGTGAAATGAGCATTTAAAAAATATATATATGAGGGTCATTTTCAAAGCACATAGACTTACAAAGTTACATGAGGTTAGTATGGGGGCTCATTTTCAAATCAGTATTTTTGAAACCTATTTCGCAGAAGTGTATCTATACAATTCATCTGAAGTGCATCCAAATCATAAGGGGCATGTCAGGGGCATTTTGAAGGTGGGATAAGGGTGTGCCTAACACTGGGACATTCTACAGCCATAATAGAACAAAAAAATATGTTCAGGACTAAAACTAAGACGTTTTGGTCTAGACCTGTTTTCAGAATGAATAAGGCATAAAAAGGTATCCTGAATGACCAGATGACCACTGGAGGGAATCAGGGGTGACTCCCCTAAATATCCCCCCAGTGGTCACTGACCCCCTCCCACCCCCCCAAAAATGTGAATAAATATATGACATACCAGCCTGTATCGCAGCCTCAGATGTTGAAGTCAGGTCTATTAGAGCAGCATGCAGGTCCCTGGAGTGGTGTAGTGGTCAGTGCAGTGCCCTATGGAGTGGGGAACTCAGGTCCCTATTTCTCTCTACCAATCATACTTGTGGTGGAAACTGTGACCCCTCCCAAAGTCACCAAAACCCTACTGTAACCACATATAGTTGTCCCCTTCACTTATAAGGGTTATTGTAGTAGTGTACAGTTGAGGGTACTGGGTTTTTGGTGAGTTTTGGAGGGCTCAGCAGACAAGATAAAAGAGCAATGGTGAGATGTGTACCTGGGAGCATTTTTATGAAGTGCACAGATGTGCCCTCTAGGGTGTCCCATTCCTCTCCTGAGATGTCTGGGGGACCAGTCTACTAAAAAATGCTGGCCTAGTGGTTAGTGGTTAGGGTGGTGGACTTTGGTCCTGAGGAACTGAGTTCGGTTCCCAGCACAGGCAGCTCCTTGTGACTCTGGGCAACTCACTTAACCCTCCATTGCCTGCCACATTGAGCCTGCCATGAGTGGGAAAAGTGCGGGGTACAAATGTAACAAAAAAAAAAAAATCCCAATGGCATGAATCTCTACGTTTTTCACATTCCGAAAATGGACCAAAAAACAAAACATCCAAAGCACAAAAATCTTGTTCAAACAGTATTTTTGAAAAAAAAAGATAAATGTTTTTCTTTTTCAAAAAATGACCACCTTTCCTATTCAGATTTTGGTCAATTTGTGTAAAACGTCCAAAATCGAAATTAGAAGTCATATCGAAAATGCTCCTTTATGTAACTTTGTAAATATGCTTTCAGAATGAGCACCTATATGTACAAGAAAGCAGCTATTTGAAATTGCCATTTAAATGCCATTTCTCCATGTAAAATGGTGGAATTTCCATGTGGTAATTGCAACTTGGGTTTCTAAAATAATCCCCAAACTGTAACACTCTAAGGGAGGGAGTTATCAATGTGGGCTATCGTAAAAATGAGCTATTTTATCATAAGTTGTGATATTTTAGCACATGGTTTCATTGCATAAAATGGAACCCTGTACTAAAATTGTATGGCATGGTAAAATAACCTGTCTTAACAATAGTCCACATTGATAGCTTCCCCCTCCCCCCAAATGTCTCATTATCCTACAGTGAATACAATTGTTTCGAATATGTGACATAATCAAGAGGATGAAGAAGTTGATTTCTTCTCAGAAATATTATGTTTTAAATTTGTTTGGTAATTCAGCCATAATAGTGAAGAATTTTATAACTCTTATGATGCAAAAAGTCACCTCGGTGGTTCTGTAAATAAAGCATATTAGAAATGATTAGGAAACAAACAGCAAAGGGCTACATGTTTCTGCTTTTAATTGATAAAGTAGAAGTATTTGACATTGTTTTTCCTTTCATTGATGCCTCTGTATCTTGCGGCTTACATGTTCGCATGGTAGTAAGCCAATACAGATGCAAGCGGATTGGCTGATATTCCTTTTATCTTTTACAATAGTCTATTCACATGATTTAAAAAATAAAAAGAATGTACTATTTTTAATTTGACGAGTGTTATTAAAGGAGCACTAGAGTACCCTAGCAGAAAAATAAGGAACCATCATCATTCAAGGCCAGTCCCATCTGGTCTTATTAACACCTTGTAGCAAAATTAATTTTCTTTTAAAATTCTTGTTGCCATAACAACCATTTCAGCTACTTATAGGACATATTGAGACTCTAGAAAAAAAAAACCTGCTTCTAAAGGGCAATTGCAGAATAAATAGAGACAGGCAGTATACTCACTTTGTTTCTCAAACTTGCAGAAAATGTTTAATAAAAATGCCCCAGCAGCTTTTGGAGTGCTGTTGCTTAATTTAATTGAATTTCTTTTAAGTTAGCTAAACCAGGTTCTGAGCTGGTATTGTTCTGACCAATAATAGGAAAGCAATCTTGCTATAGGAAATTTGGAGCGCTTTAAAAATCAAAATTTTGCTTAGTAAAACATCTGTTCAATGTTTAAATACCTACACATGAGAGCTGATGGTTTATTTCTTAAAGGCTGCCTTGTGTTTCTCCTGTTCTATTGGCCAGAGATGACCATCTGCAGATTATATAAAGAGATGTGCTTGAAAACTATGAGAAAGTTTGTTGTCTAAAAGTTTTAAGATATTAAAGGAATTCTAGTTGATATTGAAAGCAGTAAAAAGCTACATTCAAAAAAAGTTATTATTTTGTTGAAAAAAATGAAAATCATTTGAAGTAGTACAATAACGATTATATGGTAATAGTTTCCTGGAGATGGTTTTATGATCCAATTTACACATTTTACTTTTTTTGGAAAAATATGTTTTTTTTGTGTGAAAGATTTTTGGGATTATTGTATTTTATACAATTAATATGGGGCACTTTTACTAAGCAGCAGTAAGTACTATCACACACAGCTTAAAATGGCTTACTCAGGCATCCTGCAGCAGGGGATCTAGAGGCTTTGCCCTTGATGCCTGCCGCATACTACATCCCTCCCTGGTCCTACCTTAAAAAGAGCCACTAGTGATCTAGTGGCCTCTGCGGGGGGAACTTTCTTTCCTGCCTATTGTGCTGCCACAATTCCACTTGCACGGCACTACCGCATTTTAAAAATGGCATCCGAGACTCGCAGAAGTCTTGCGAGACTGTTGAGACCAGTGGGACTACCACAGGAAGTCTTGGCTGCCATATTGAAAACACGGTGGCACCGGCTGGTGAGAGAATAGTGGCAGTGCAGTGGGCGGGAAAGAACATGCTTCCCCCCCAGCAGAGACCACCAGACCACCAGGGCCCTTCAGGAAGGACAGGGGCAGCAGGGGCGTTGTCTGCAGCAGTAGGGGGCAGCAGCACAGTGGTAGGATGTGTGTGTCAGGCAACATCCAGGCAGGGGGCCCAGACCACCCTCAGTGCCCGGGGGGCCAGACCACTCACAGTCCACCCCTGTCACACACTAACCAATTAGGGCAGGATTACCTGTGAGCCCTTATTACCTACAAAATAGTTGTTGGTAAATGCTCTTATGGCAATTCTTTTTAATAGTTATGTGCTGATATCAATATTAGTTCATGCAGAAACAAACAGTCTACTGCAGATGTAGAACAGACAGACAAACAGCAATAGTGATCCAAGGACGGACAAACACAGCAAGAGTTTATCCAAATGTCAACTTTAATGGAAACAGGACCCAACCTGGCCAAGTTTTGGAGAAATGTTCGTCAGGGGTCACGTGGAGGGGCATAATCGAACGTGAACGCCTATCTCCATGGGCATCTATGTCCGAAAACAGGTATGTGAAGAGGCAGGATAGACCGTATTTTCGAAAAAAAATGGACATTTTTCAGCTGAGCGTTTGTTTTTTTTAGTGATAATGGAAACTAAAAACGCCCAGCTCAAAAACGTCCTAAACCGAGACATTTGGTCATGGGAGGGGCCAGGATTCGTAGTACACTGGCCCCCCTGATATGCCAGGACACCAACTGGGCACCCTAGAGGTCAGTGCGGTGGACTTCAAAAAAAGCTCCTACATGCATAGCTCCCTTACTACGGGTGCTGAGCACCCAACCCCGCTCCCCCCAAACCCACTACCCACAAATGTACAACACTACCATAGCTCTTAGGGGTGAAGGGGGCACCTACATGTGGGTGCAGTGGGTCTTGGAGGCCTCCCATTTACCAGCACAAGTGTTACAGGTAGGGGGGGATGGGCCTGGGGCCATCTGGCTGAAGTGCACTGCGGTACCCACTAAAAGTGCTCCAGGGACCTGCATACATGCAGGCCTCTAGGACTGGTTGCTGCTATATAACATTGGCACACGACACCTGAAGACTAATCTCTCTGAAAACGTCCTTTATTGGAATAAGCACGCTTACTCACAGTTAACTGCAGATCAGAGATTGTGCCCCACTGGCAACGAGTCTCGCTGGTACTGAGATGAGCAGTAGGTCAGAGCTGGCAGAATGGTGTACAATGCCCTCTTTAAGCCACATTCAAGGTAAGAACTAAGCTCTGTAACGTGGCTAACACATGAAAGGGATCTAAAACTGGCTTACAAAAATGGCCACTACTACCTCATGGACTACCGGAAACAAAACAGGGCACACTCTGACCCAGTAAACAGGGCGAAAAGCACCATGGGAGTAGATCCTACCAACTACCAACATCGTGAGCATTTGCCACAAGCTAGTGGAATCACGGAGCCCAATACCCTACACCCACATAACAGAAAAGGTGTCACACTCACCCCAGAGCTACATCAGAACCAGGGAAAGGCTGTCACAGGTTAGAACACATTCTGCTGTCCTGGAGGTGGGTACGGCATTTGAGCCTGGCATAAAGGCTGGAAAAAAAGTTTTTAAAGTGGTTTTTTGGTGGGTGGGGGTTAGTGACCACTGGGGGAGTCCGGGGAGGTCATCCCCGATTCCTTCCAGTGGTCATCTGGTCAGTTGGGGCACTTTTTTGGGACTTGTTCGTGAAAAAAAGGGTCCAAAAAAAGTGACCCAAAATCGAGGTAAAAACGCTTTTTTTTCGATTATCAGCTAAAGACGCCCAATGAGAGGGGATGGGTGGGTCAGGAGTATTCCAAACAGTTGTGCGCAGTGTTATAGAATAATAGATCAGCGCACCCAGCTTGGGTGCCAGGATTTACACCATGTTTCAGCAGGTGTAAGTCTGGCACCCAGAGAATAGTGCTTAGCACTGATTTTTTTCTGGTGCCCTTTTTGAGCATCATTTATAAAATTACTTCCCCATACATGTGTATGTGCTAGCATTCTATAACACCCCAATCGATAGCAAATAATTCAACCAACTTCCACTCGAATCCCACAATGCATCAACTAACACAGTCTTCTTACGAGATTCAGTGCAGCAGACTATGTAGATCTAATTTAATCCATCCCAGAAACATTCACACATTTATTAGTTTTTTTCCTCCCTTTTGGTGACCTCAGCAGTGCTCATTGCTGAAACCAAAAGCATGGCAATCAACTTCCTCATCGGCTCACCCGATTTTATAATTTTCTATTCAATTTTAGTAATTTTTAGATTTTAAATTTTACTTATCTCAATATGTCAGACCCAGGGATTTAGTTGCCTGACATGCATGTTTCTCTCTAATATGAGCTGTATCAAGGACATATCCCTACAATAAAGAACAAAGGCCATCATTATTCCTCATCCCTTTGTTAGACAGACAACAAATTCTAAGTCCATCAAACAAGGGAAAAGTCAACTCCCACTAACCCTTCTCTTACCTCAAGTCTCTATTAGCACCAGCTCTACTGTATTCTTTCTTGGGAGCAAACCCTTAGTCAAGATGGCGCCGTCGTTGTTTGAGTCCCTTTAAATACAACAGCTGTTCCTGACGTAATCAACCCACCCCTTGACTCCCATTGGACAGAAACAACTACCCTCTTTCAAATCAGCGATGCCCATTCTAATTCGGCGTTTAAGACCATAGGCATCACCGTCTGCAAGTTGAAAATGTAAAATTGTTCTCTATAGTTC
Source organism: Microcaecilia unicolor (assembly GCF_901765095.1). NCBI lineage: Eukaryota > Metazoa > Chordata > Amphibia > Gymnophiona > Siphonopidae > Microcaecilia > Microcaecilia unicolor. Next base: position 88,349,586 of record NC_044031.1, read on the forward strand.
AATAGCTTTTTAACCGACCCACCCTCCACCCCCCGGTTCATTGCTTTTGGTTTGAGCAATGAACACTGCTGAGGTCACCAAAAGGGGGAAAAAAACGAATAAATATGTGAATGTTTCCGGGATGGATTAAATTAGATCTATATAGTCTGCTGCACTGAATCTCGTAAGAAGACTGTGTTAGTTGAAGCATTCTATAGCTTGCATACAAAAATGCCATCGATCTTTAGAAGCCCTGCTATAGAATGAGGGGCTGCTTCACCCAAACTATGCCCCAGGAATGTCTACCTGCATAAAAGTAGGCGTCTCTTATCAGCACATATATACTTGCACAATTTTATGATGCATTGTCTACACGTAAAACATGTCTTACATGCAAAGAATGCTTTACAAAATTACCCTCAATGGCATGATCATCTTCGATAACTGTAACTGCAAAACATCAAACATTAAGTTAAAAAAGAGGCCACTATGATATTCAAAAGAAGTAGCCAAAAAGGTAAGTGAAAAGAGGTTAACATTCATAAACTACCTGAAAAAAGTAAGCAATGGCTGGAAAAAAAGTAAGAGGAGCTGTGAAAGTAGTCCTGAAAGCAAAGCTATAAATGGGGCACAATGAAATGGGGGAGAAGATATTTTTTGATATGTTAGCGAGAGGACGTGCAGAAGTGGCATTGTCGGACCCAAAGATGAAGGGGAGGAATATGTAGACGCCAATAAGGGCCTGTTTTAATAAATCTTGCTAGTGACTCGCACGGAAAATGCGATGCAGCCCATTCAAAATGGAAAAGGCTGCGGCGCATTTGTTGTACCAAGAAATTGCTAGCATGGTTTAGTAAAAGAGGCCCTAAATTTCTTAACAAATATTTTTTGTTTGGTGTTCACTGAGGAAAGGCAGAAGATGGACACAAAGAGGAAATAAAATGATGTAGACATTGAAAGATCTAGGAACTCTGTTTGAAGAACTAGTTAAACTGGAAGTAGACATGGTGATGGCACTAGATGCAATATATCCCAGAGTATTGAGGGAACTTGCAAAGCTTTCCAAAGGACTGGAGACAGGATGAAGTGATTCCTCTTCACAAATGCAGAAGGAAGCAGTCTGAGAGAGATAAGAACATAAGAGTAGCCATACTGGGTCAGACTAATGGTCCATCTAGCCCAGTATCCTGTTTTCCAAAACAGTGCCTGCATATCTCTCACAGTCACTATTTTCTGTTCCAAAACAGTAACCCGATACAGTTCTTCTGAAAAATGCTGAGAAACTGCCATCAACTTTTGGGACCTGGAATCCCCCATCCAAGCCATAGCATCCCAAAGGGAATGTAAAGTATCTGTAGGCTTTGGAGGAAAAGATGACTTACACAAGACGCTGTGCAGCTGGAGTCGCTCATCTCCTTAACCAGCTGCTCTTCCCAGCTCCTCTCCGGTTTGCTAGCCTCTGATCAATTGAGCTGCTTCTCCTGAAGCAACCAGAGGAGATGTCTCATCTAGCCAGTTCAGCCCTGCTGTGAGGTTCTCTGTCTCCTGGAAAGACCTAGGGAGCTCTCTGACACTAACATTGGGGGCAGACTCCGAACTTCCGGGATGAAAGTGATGTCGGCCTCAAGCAGGGAGAGTCATTCCCCTCTCGATATTCCCTCCACAGGTGAGGCGATTGCACCAGACAGAATTCATGGAACCGCTTAGTAGACCATCGACCCCATATTCTGGACTCCAGGTGTGGCAGGTAACACATGCCACTTCCCTCTTGTTTTGGGATCAGGAAACTGCAAAAGGTATGCTGTTTTAGAGGAAATAAGGTGAAATGGGGCAGAGCCCACATCATGCAGATCCTCTAGATTGCCATCTTGGCCCCCTCCTGGACCCACATATACTATCTTTTGATGCATTTACCATGTGGTAAGTGATCGGCTTGTGCAGTACATGCAGGACAAATGCATTTACTGCACAAGCTTTGCACTTACTGTACTTAAGTTTTGCACTTAAAAAAACTTACTGTACTTTAACAAACAGCCTTCTAAATGCATTAATCCATTCACCACCAGATGTAGATATCTTAGACATTTTTTGGAAATATGGTAACTAGGATAATTGGAATATCTCTAGCAGATGCTGTTGCAACACATAAAGAAGAAAACTACTAAAAATATGTAAGAAAAGCTAATGAGAATGATACTGACATAATGATCCGGAAAATTACTAAACAAGTAGTTTTCAATTTTATTGCATAAAAATACTGTTCCATCTTGAGTGCTTGAGGTGCTAGAATACAAAATGCTTGCCAATTGTTTCAGCTAATTTAGGGCCTCTTTTACAAAGCTGCGCTAGCGATTCCTGCGCGGTAAATGAGAGGAAGCCCATTCAGTTCCTATTGGCTTCCTCTCATTTGCCACACGGCTTTGAAAAAGGGCCCTTTAAACAGAAGTTAATAGAAATAAAATCTATAAGGCCCTATATTCTTCCACTTTTTAGTTGGATGGCAATTTTCAAAAACCATTTACTTGTATAAACAGCTAGTTATATAGAAAAAGATTATCTGAGTATTGCTCCCCTATTTGCACATTAAAGTATGCACATTGTTCCATAGCAAATATACTAATACTATGGGGCCCTTTTACTAAAGTGTGCCGAAAAATGGGCTGAGATAGTGTAGGCATATGTTTTGGGCATGCGCAGATCCATTTTTCAGCATGCCCGTAAAAAAGGCCTTTTTTATGTTTGTCGAAAATGGACGTGCGGCACAATAAAAATTGGTGCGCGTCCATTTTGGGTCTGAGACCTTACTGCCAGCCATTGACTTAGCGGTAAGGTCTCTCGCGTTAACCGTGCGGTAATCGCCTACGTGCATCAAGTCGGAGTTACCGCCCGATTTTCGCTGTGCACCAGAAAATAAAATAGATTTTCTGGCGTGCTTAGCGGACGCTTGTCAAAAATGAAATTACTGCATTGGGCGCACGTAGACGCCTTCGTGGCTTAGTAAAAGGGTCACAATATTTTTATGGAGGTGTTTTTGGAAGTATTCCAATGTTATACATCTAAATAGAGCCTGAGGTGCTCATTTTAGATCCATACTTGTAAATAACATTTAGATATATAGATTGTATATACATATAAATAGTGATCTCAGAATGCTGCTATTTACATGTGTGCATGTGTTGGGACACCCAAATTCAAAGGAGGCATTTCTTAAGTGTGGTTTGGCTGGGTCACAAAAATGACATGCTTATTTCATATTTTCCAGTTGGAGGAGTACAGTACAAGGTAGCACATGTGACGCACCAAGTCCTGTACTCTGATCGTATTCCTTGATAGCTTACAGATGTGATTCAGGAGTATCAGTCTGATTGATCCTTGTGGACTGAAAATTTGAAGTTACTGGCAAATGTCAAAATGCAATCTGTAAGGTACGCTGATACTTGGAATATTACTTTTTTGATAGCAGGTCCACAAATGTGGAACAAATTACCAGGTTACCTGAGATTGTGAGGCAGCATGGGAGAAATTTGCATTCAAATGAGGGAGTGCATACAAATCTATCTCATAAATATACATTGTGAGTATCCTGAAAACCTGACTGGCTTGGTGTTCCCCAAGGACTGGATTGAGAACCACTGCTATAGAGGATAAAAACATGGAATAGTTATAGGATTGCTTGCTGCTGACTTATTGCATAGAGCATGATATTTTGCCCTTATAGATGCTTTAGGACATAACAACCTGCTCTTGACTTGTAGCAAGGAGCTCAGAAAAAGACTCAAAAATACCTCACAGAGGTATTCCAGCTTTTCCCAAATACAAAGATAGGTTGTATGTGCATTTTATAGCATGAATTCAATTCACTTAGATGCCTTAAAAATTTTAGTACACATAAAAGCAATTGTATGCGCATCAACATAAGACATACTGTAAGACACAAGAACTATCATAATGGGTCAAACCAATGGTTCATCTAGCCCAATATCCTACTTCTAACAATGGCCATGCCAAGTCACATGTATTGGACAGATCCTTTCATTGTAATTTATTTGCTTCTTCTGCAATAGCACTGAGTCATTTTCAGATTCCTGCTCCTGAATATTTCTTTTATGATAAACATTTTTAACTTCTTTTGCTTCATGTCATAGGGCTGATGATGCAGACTGCACCATTTGATTGCCCTTTTCTGGACTGTTTCTACTCAGGCTATGCCCATTTGGAGATGCAGCCTTCCAAACTATGCAAATAGTACAGGTGAGGTTTTACAAATGACTTATGCGGAAACCTTATGATGCTTTATAGGGCCCTTTAGCCATAATATGTCAAACCGTTAACAAAGCAATTAGCCTGTGCTAACTCTTAGCACATAGCTATGATAAGAATTAACATGGGTGGCTTGATATTTAGTACAAAGTAATTCCTGTGTTAACTGAATATCATGGGATGTGGTGGAGAATAGGCCTGGTCTGCATCCTACAGTTAACATATGGTGAATTACCATGTGGCAATTATTACTGTGTCCAGATAATCCGCAACAAGCAGAGAACTCGAACGTCTCATGAGAGAATACAAATATGGGAGAGAGTGGGATGTTTGACCACGGGAAACCAAAGACTGGAGGGATGGATTCTTAAAACAGCTGTTTATTGATGAAAAAAGACTCAACACAAACGGTGTGTTTTGGCCATTAGGCCTGCATCAGGAGTCTACAAAACACATATATACACGAATACATTAATAAAAAAACAATGACTATACAAATATATAATTAAAATTGCAGATAAAACAGGAAATGCAAATATTACATTTTTTAAATATATATATAGACCAAATAATAATAATTGTGTAAGCTAAGAACCAATCAAATAAAAAGGTAATCAAAATAAAGAAATATTGAACATATCAATTTTTGTGTACATACTTCTATATATAACCATACAACATTTATATATGTATTTGTACATGAAATACTCTTGTTTCGACCATAAAATATATATATATATATTTGTGTCGAGTCTTTTTTCATCAATAAACAACTGTTTTAAGAATCCATCCCTCCAGTCTTTGGTTTTCCGTGGCCAAACATCCCACTCTCTCCCATATTTGCAATTATTACTGTAGCAGATAATGCATATCACTTATCCCAATCTTGATAGGTGGCACTAAATACATCTACATTATCTGTAATGCAGTTAATTCACAATATGTCTCTGTGTTAACTGTATGGGAAGAACCTGGGCAGAGGCTTTGCAGTTACTATCTGTTAATTTTTTCAAACTAATATGCAGTGACTGCAAAATTGTATTGAACTTTACCAAAAGGACTCCAAAATCTAGTTTCTTGCAGGTAAACTGGTCTTACAAAATCATAGTGCCTGTATACTTGCAGTTTGTTCACCCTGTGTGCCTCCAAAAACTTTTGAACCATGCATCGCATCCAGTGATCCCAGGTGCACACTTTTTATACTGTCATTATTCAGTGTGGACAAACCAGAAGGAAACAGCAGCACAAGCCAAGCAACAAGAAAGTTGAAGTGTAGTGGGCCCAGATGAGAAACGAAAAAGGCGGTCTCAAACTGAAGGAAGCAAATTTTGTTACAGGACCCCCATGGCCCATGTTTCAGCTATTAGATTGTAAGCTCTTTGAGCAGGGACTGTCTTTCTTCTATGTTTATGCAGCACTGCATACGCCTTGTAGTGCTATAGAAATGCTAAATAGTAGTAGTAGTAGTAATTGCCTGTGCACCACCTCTATCCCCCTGCTGCTGTCGAGGACCTCAAAGACAAGCTTGAAGTCACCTTATATTTGGATTACTTGTGACAAGTTCTCTAAGAAAGTTCTCACCATACGATCCCTGACGCAGTCAATCAGCCAAAACACAGAGCACCCTTTACAGAATACTAGTTTTGTGTGGTTCATCCCAGCACCTAACTTTGAGCATCATTTATTGAATTCCCCCCATAGTGTATTTTCCAAATTACCTCTCAGAAAGGAGCTGCAGATATCTATACCTGATTTGAGGCTTATAAAAAACATCCTAGCAAATTTTACGCACCTCTGTGTGTATTTAATAACTTGTGCAAAAGTCCAGACTGCACCCTTGGAAATGCTTACTCTCTTTCCAGACAACAGTACACATTGTTTTCCACTATCTGTAGTCATGGATCTTTTTGATGTGGACTTGAGTATAAATTCCAGTGGTAATTATTTTCTTTAGTATTATAATGATAATATAGGTTTTCCTATGTTTTCTTTTCTTCTAATATGTTCTGACATTTTTTCTTTTCTGTACAAGTAGGGTTTTTTTGTTTGGTTGTAATATTAAAATATTGATAAATAAAAAGTAAAAAAAAAAAAAAAAAAAAAAAAAAAAAAAAATATATATATATATATATATATATATATATATATATATAGTGTTAAAACAAATGTTCTATATAAGGTATAGTAGCTTAAAAATAGTTATAGCTAAACATACAAGCAAGTTCTGATATAACTATTATATTCAATCTTTATTTCATTATAACATAATTACAAATTCTTATTATTATTCAATATATTAAAACCCACAATGAACCATTCATTCTTCATTCATACATACATAACTTTTATATATAACAATAAAATGTTCAAATATTATAACACACATATAACTATCTTAATATATTTGCCAATTAAGTCTATAAGTAATAGTTCTCTCCAAGTCCTCTTAATATAATCGTTCACAAGTTCCGTGCTTTATCTTCTATGACCATAGTCACTTTAAAGTTATCAAAATTCTTCCGATGACAACAACATTCCGTTGTAAAAATACAATCCGTTATAACTCTACTTGGTAAACAGGATTATATATCTTCTGTAGTTCTTCATAACAAATCCACTCTTTCTCCTCTTAATTAGCAGATCATTTATTTTTCTGTCTTTATTATGAATTTCTCCATTTTAATTCAGTCATTTAACTGACATATAATTAAAAATGTGAAGACTTCATTGGTTTAAATTCAACGATATTGTTTCTTTCTCTTTAACCAAAACCCCCCAACACGTATGTGTTTCGCTCCTCAGAGCGTCTTCAGGGGTTGTGATCTAAATGAACAACAATAAATAAATCACTCTCTATTATACATACTTCATATTTCTAAACAAATAAATAAAACTCTACTTACCGGCCAACGCAGACTGTTGGGCACTCGAAATTAATCTTTCTCTGAGTCGTCTCTCAAGACGCCCACACATGCGTAGAAACCTACATCAGGATTCAGTATTTATCCATTACCCATTAGAGGCTTAACCACTCTATTTCCTTATTAAGACCATGGGGTGTGACCGTGTTCCACCTGAAAATTAAACGCTGTTCTCTACGTAACAACATTAAAGGGACATTACCTCCATTTTTTGGATTAACTTGACCTAATACTACAAACCGCAGGTCTTGAATATTGTGACCCTTTGATTGCCAGTGAGTAACGATAGGAGCTTCCCTACGACCAGTGCGTAGGCTGCTTAAATGTTGGGCAATTCTTGCCTTAATTTTCTGAGTTGTTTGACCAATGTACCACAGTTTGCAGGGACATTGAATACCATAAATACAATTTTTAGTCTCACAATTTGAGGTATCTCTTAATACATATTTCTTACCATTAGAGTAAGGAATTTCCACAGATTGAACTTGCATTGCAAATTTGCAATAAACGCAATGGCCACAAATCCCGTGACTGCCAATATTTCTATCAGTAATGCCTACCCAATTTTTATTTGGACTTAAATATTCACCCAAATTTATGCCTCTAGAAAAGGCAAAACGTGGAGTATTTTTAAATTCTTCATGGATGGTAAGAAGTGGCCAATGTTTTTTAATAATCTGAACAATCTCATTGGATTTTAACGTATATGGCAGAACACAGGTTAATGGGTCATGCTTTAATTTGTGGTTCCTTTGTTGGCACCATTCATTATGAAAATTAAAAGCTCTTTTGGTAGCTTTTCTCAAAATTTTTTTAGGATAACCTCGTTGAGCAAACCTTTCTACCATCTGATTAGCTTGAGTTTTAAATTCATCTCGAGAACTACATAGTCTACGAATTCGTAATAACTGACTAGCAGGAATGCTGTTTTTTAATGATTGCGGATGATGACTACGATAGTGAAGAATAGTGTTCCTATCTGTGTCTTTACGAAATGCTTTAGTAGTAAATCTACCATTATCCACACTAATATTCACATCCAGAAAATTAACGGTGCAACCACCGATATGATGTGTAAACTTAATGTGTGCATTAATAGTATTTAGGTATTTTAAAAATTCCTCCAGTGATTCCTCTGAGCCACTCCAAATCAACAGTATATCGTCTATATACCGTAACCAGGTCAAAACTCCTTCGAAAAGGTTAGAAAATACCATTAATAAAGCACGGAACTTGTGAACGATTATATTAAGAGGACTTGGAGAGAACTATTACTTATAGACTTAATTGGCAAATATATTAAGATAGTTATATGTGTGTTATAATATTTGAACATTTTATTGTTATATATAAAAGTTATGTATGTATGAATGAAGAATGAATGGTTCATTGTGGGTTTTAATATATTGAATAATAATAAGAATTTGTAATTATGTTATAATGAAATAAAGATTGAATATAATAGTTACATCAGAACTTGCTTATATATATATATATATATATATATATATATATATATATATATATATATATATATATATATATATATATATATATAAATTAAGAGGCTGTTAATGTATACTTTTGCCCAGGTTTTACGTAATTTTATAAATGCCTTTTCAGAATTTTTACATGTAAAATTATGTTTTATCCATAGAAACAGCTTACAAATGTGTTGCCCAAATGCAGGGCTCTATATGTTTTCCATTAAAGCTTAGTTGTCAAGCTTGACTATTTTTTCAGCTTTTTTAGGTTGCCCTTCATTTTTCTAACCATCTGGGCATGTCCACCTTAAAGCAGATCTTTGTATAATCTTCAAAAAGAGAAGCCTTTCCAATCAACTCCTCTGCAATATCATTTATAAAACTATAACCACAACTGGATGCATGGTTGCTCTCCTAGGCATGCTACTGATAACCCCACTTACTCTGACATGAAATCAATTTACCACTACACTCTCTTGCCTAATACACAACCAGATTCTAAGCTAGTATATAAGAAAGGACCTACTTCTAGGCTGTGCAGTTTATTTGGAAGCCTTCAGTGTGGAACAACACCATAAAGCCCTCATCTGAATATCAGCTGGGACTTGCATAAACCCCGGTAGTTTCCTTATCTTAAATTAGCACCAGATATTCAGAACTGGTGCCTGGACATAGCCCAGCATTGATTATCCGGGGTTAATTCTGCCAATGGATGTCAATGTTTGAAAAAAAATGCTGACTGCCATGGACTGAATACTGGCCAGATCCTTTTCCTCAGAGTGAACTCCATTTACCACTAACTTCTGTTGCCTTTCACTCAACCAGTTTCTAACCCAATCAGTCACTTAATGACCCATACCAAGGACAGTCAATTTATTTATAATTGACCAATGCAGAACTATGTCAAAGGCTTTGCTAAAATCAAAGTGAACCATATCTATTGTTCTCCCTTGATTCAACTGTCCAGTCATCCAGTCAAAAAAATTAATCAGGTTTGACTGACAAGACCTACCTCTAGTAAAACCATTCTGTTTTGTGTGGTTTAAGTCATTGGATTCCAGAAACCTCACTGTCCTCTTTTACATGCTTTTCTATTAAATTACTCACCACAGAGGTCAGACTAACTGGCCTGTAGTTCCCAACCTCCTCCTTACTTCATCTGTTGTGGAAAGGGACAAAATCCATCCTTCTCCAGTCCTCTAAAACTACTACAGACTCTACAGAAAAGTTGGAAAGGCCAGACAGGGGAACCATCAGAACTTTCTTAAGTTCCCTCTGTACCCTCAGATGTATCCCGTCCAGCTCGGTCATTTAGTTTAGCTAGCTCTTCACAAACACAGTCTTCTGAAAATTGTTCAAGGTCTACCGCACATCCATACATATTAACATTTGTCTTCTGTGTTCCTACTCTGGCCCTTTATCTGTGAACACAGAACAGAAAGTTTTGCTAAGCAAATGCATTTTATCCTTATCTTTATCCATAATGACTATTGCTATTATTCAATGGGGAAACACTTTGGCATAAAAATCTTTAGTGTGAGAGCAAGCATTATTTCTGGACAAAGCAGCCAGCAACCTGAACAATAGGATTGTCCCTTTCAATAGCATTACAAATAGGTGTCTTCTCTCCCTCCAAACCTAGGTGCCCTTTTATAAAATTATCCTCTTAGCAGCCACCACTAAATGTCTGAGTCCCCTATCTATGAATTCTCAGTTGCACTGTCTAGATAATGCTGACAGAAGCTCCATCTAAAAATTACCCTCCAAATGTGAAGCAATATACATGTTTTTTAAATTTTTTCAAACAATGCAGTCAGAGCTTTAAAAAAAGGTACTGATCACATTACGAGACAGAGGGCAGCTAGGACCATGGATCCCACAAGTTTTCAAGCATATGTAGGAGCAGAAAAATGTAAAATAAAATATCATATATATTTTCTATACCAGATCCCGGTCTGAGAATGCATCAGTGGTTGCCCCTTAAAGTGTTGCTATCTTGGAATGTCACATAATCAAATCAGTGTTCCCTCACAAAATACATATGAGAGACAGCAGGAAAAAAATTCATCATACTGCTTGCCAATTGAGATCAACAAACTCAATTTAATACTTGACCTTCTGCATCTTGAAAAAGTAGGAAACTTTCAGACCCGGATTTGCTCACAGTCCTTTTCTCATGTTTACAAGGATTCAGTTTACCAAATAAATAATGATCTTCTAGATGAAACTGGAATTCACTTAAAGCCCTGTTTACTAAGGTGTGCTAGTGTTTTTAGTGCACCCTAAAAATTAGCACTCGCTAATGCTAGAAACATCCATAGGAATATATGGGTGTTTCTAGCATTAGCATGCGCTAAAAACTCTATCACACCTACAGCGTGGTGTAGTAAACAGAACCCTTTAGTCTGATTCAATAGAGCAAATGAATGTAAATTATGTTATTGTCATTACTGTTAGATTAATTCTTACCATTATAATTATTGTCTCTAGAGACCAAATTTTAGAAAGTCAGTTGTATGTTTTGTGCATTTGATAGGGAAGATTCTGCAGGAAATCTAGTTATGAAAAAAAAATAGATGTACAGTAGTAACAGTGAAGAATGAGTTTTCAATGTTTCTAAAACATATATTTTGTTCAACTGAATTGAGCCTACCTATTCATGTAAAAAGACAGAAAAGTTCTTTTCTGGTAGAGTATTGTTTGTCTGAAAATATTGTTGACTTATCTTGATTTGTGATTAGAATTCGAATACTATCCTCCACCCTATTGAAAGGAGAGAAATAAATCTGTTGTTATTATTATTACTTTGGGTCTAGTTTTTGAAACAGGCATAATAACTCATTTAAGTTCCCTTTTACTAAGCCGTGTAAGCGTCTACGCATGAAGTTACTGCCTGACTACTGCGTGGCTCTTGTGGAAATTTCATTTTTGGCGTGTGTCCAATACTCGCATCTGAAAATTATTTTTTATATTTGAGCGCACATAACGGACATGTGCCAGGTGGCATGTGGTGCGCGTAGGTCATTACCACCTGGTTACCATGTGAGTCTTTACCGCTAAGTCAATGGCTGGTGGTAAGGTCTCAGACCCAAAATGGACATGCGGCAATTTTCATTTTGCCGCATGTCTATTCGGCAAAAAAAGGGGGGGAGGCTTTTTTACAGGCGTGCTAAAAAATGGATTGGTGTTCACCCAAAACCTGTGCCTACATTACCGCAAGCCATTTTTTCAGCGCACCTTAGTAAAAGGACCCCTTAACCTTTCCCTCTGTATGGAGGTGTACAACCTTTTTATTCTCTAACATAGGCCCTCCTTCCTACCTCTGGGAGATGCCTTGCTAAGGTAGGACTATCCATTACTTAAGAAACCCTATAGAGAGGTGGGATTGTAAGGGAAGGGTGAAATAGACTTCCTCCTTTATTTATGTGCACTTCAAGTGACATATGGACAACTTGAAATATCTGGCACAACCAAGAATCTCAGAACCATGATGGGGAAGTCTCCCTATCCCTTTGAAAAATCAAGGGGTAAAAGTATTCTTGCACATTTTCACCAGTATTTTCTGAGTGTAATGTTTCTCTGGAAAATAATGCATGTAGGCATAATGCATGTAGGCATAAACATGCTTTTACTTCCTTTTAGCAAGACTGAGTAATAGTAACATAGTAGATGACGGCAGAAAAAGACCTGCACGGTCCATCTAGTCTGCCCAATAAGATAAACTCATATGTGCTACTTCTTGTGTATATTTTGCCTTGATTTGTATCTGCCATTTTCAGGGCACAGACCATATAAGTCTTGCCCAGCACTAGCCCCGCCTCTCAATCTTGGCTAAGCTTCTGGAGCTGGGTATGACATTTGAGGCTGGAGTGAAAGCAACTTTCAAAAAGTCCACATATTAACAATTACCCTCTCATATATTAGTGAATTTAAGTAAATAAGAAAATACCATCAGCATTGCTCTTAAAACTTGTCTTCCATTTGCATGTATTATATCAACCTTTTTAAGATGTTGCATAGATAAAAGTTTAAAGTCTCTATTTTTGAGTATCTCAATCTACTCTGGTTTCACCCTGTATCTCTTGTAAGCATGAAATTGTAAAAGCCACTCTACACTTACTGAGCAAAGTAAACTCCACACCACTATATTCCACCAAGTTTAAAGATGCCAAAACCTACATATTTAATAAACATAATGTCATCTGATTAGACATAATAAAGCACAGTCTCCTGGTTCTTATTTTGTAACTGAAGTATCAGTCAGGTCTAGGCCTGTGAGGGCAAGCCCAGTTTTACCCAGCCATTGAACAGAATGTAAATCTTTGAAATTGCTGGTCCTAAGCCAAAATGTTGCTCAGGACTTTTCAGTGTCTCCATGAGTATATTGTGAATAAACTGACAAGGAAATTTACTCTCAAAATTTACATGTTGAAACATTGATCAAGAAATCTCTGTTTCATGATGGCCTGGATTTGAGCCAGTAGGAGAAGCCTTGAATAAATCAAGCACTAGGTATATATGTAATGCTCTTATAGACAATTTTGGGACTTTTCATCTGATTTTCTTTCTCATTTAGTCCTTCACAGTGGGACACTATCCTGCTTATTTTCGAAAGGAGAAAAACGCCCATGTTCGGGAGATGGGCGTCCGTTTCCCGTGGGCGGCCAAATCGGTATAATCGAAAGCTGATTTTGGTTGACTTCAACTGCACTCCATCGCGGGAACAAATAAAGTTGATGGGGGCGTGTCGGAGGCATGGTGAAGGCGGGACTGGGGCATGGTTATCGGCCGAGCAGAGATGGGCGAGCTCGGCCGATAATGGAAAAAAGAAAGGCGTTTTTAGCGAGAATTTAGGACACTTTTTTGGACCCTTTTTTCTCACAAATAGGTCCCAAAAAAGTGCCCTAAATGACCAGATGACCACCGGAGGGAATCGGGAATCACCTCCCCTGACTCCCCGAGTGGTCACTAACCCCATCCCACCAAAAAAAACCCACTTGCAAAAACCTTATTTCCCAGCCTCACGCCACCCTCAAATTCCGTACCCACCTCAATGACAGCAGAATGTGTTCGATCCTCTCACAGCCTTTCCCTGGGTCAGATGTGGCTCTCGGGTGCACTGCAGGGTCACATCAGCATTGCATTGTGGTGGTGTAGGGTATTGGGCTCCGTGATTTCACTAGCTTGTGTTATAGTCTCACGATGTTGGTAGTTGGTAGGCTCTTCTCCCATGGTGCTTTTCCCCCTGCCTACTGGGTCAGAGTGTGCCTGTTTTGTTTCCGGTAGTCCACGAGGTAGTAGCCATTTTTGTAAGTCCGTTTTAGATCCCTTTTGTCTGTTAGCCACATTACAGAAATTAGTTCTTACCTTGAATGTTGCTGAAAGAGGGCATTGTACACCATTCTGCCAGCTCTGAGCTACTGCTAATCTTAGTACCAGGGAGACTCATTGCCAGTGGGGCACAACCTCTGATCTGCAGTTAACTGTGAGTAAACGTGGTTATTGAAATAAAGGACGTTTTCAGCGAGATTAGTCTTACGGTGTAAACTGCCGTGCGAACGTTATACAGCAGCAACAAGTCCTGTCCCTGGAGCAGTTTTAGTGGGTAATGCAGTGCACTTCAGGCAGGCGGACCCAGGCCCATCCCCCCCTACCTGTACCACTTGTGGTGGTAAATGGGAGCCCTCTAACCCCCCCCCCCAAAAACCCACTGTACCACATGTAGGTGCCCCCTTTCACCATTAAGTGCTATGGTAATGGTGTGGAGTTGTGGTGAGTGGGTTTGGGGGGGGGGATTTGGGGGTCTCAGCACCCAAGGTAAAGGAGCTATGCACCTGGGAGGTAATTTAATATTTTTTCCTATTTTTTAAAAGTGCCCCCTAGGGTGCCCGATTGGTGTTCTGTCATGTGAGGGGGACCAGTGCACTACTAATTCTGGCCCCTCCCACGACCCAAAGCCTTGGATTTTTTTTTTTTTTAGCTCGGATGTTTTGGTTTCGATTATCGCTGAAAAACAAAAACCGCCCAACTCAAGCAATCGCCCACATCTCAAAAATGCCCACATCCAATGCATTTGCCTGGCACAAACCATATTTGTGAAACTAAAGGTAAACGTCCATCTTTTTCGAAAATACGATTCGGCCCACCCCTTCATGGACCCATTCTCGGAGATGGACATTCTTACACATGAGCGTTTGCGTTCGATTATGCCCCTCTTTGTGTGTGTGTGTGTGTGGGGGGGGGGGGTAATTTTATAAAGTCATTTTAGTTACTGCAGCTTAAAAAAAAAAGGTGAACGCTTCTCTACATGTATGAAGACCAGAACTTTTGAAAGATTGGTTAATTCAGCCTTACAATGATTTGGTGAGGTCCAGATAGGTTCTAGCCGATATTAGCTTTTGGTCTTATAAAATTGCTGCAAGTGTAAAAGTGCATGCAATGCCATGAACACACATATGTTTACTATAGGGATTGCTGGGGGAATGGTCTAGGTGGAGTGTGGTCAGAACTGTGAAGTATGCATGTTGATTATAAAATAATCAATGAACACATGGAAAACAGACAGCACCCTATGGGCAATATCGATGTACAAGTGAAGCTATTAAGCACAGATCCATGTGTAGAATACATACCTACCAATTACATGTGTCTTCCTGCACTGCCCTGGCACATGGCAAGGCTAGCTGCTTGGAGCCACAATGATTTGTTTCTGGTCCCATGTCTTCATAAAGCATAAAAAGACTGCAGGAGAGAGGACAATTTTAGTGAGGCGAGAGTAATTATATGCAGGTATTTTCTCTGTCCCTAGAGGGCGCACAATCTAAGTTTTTGTTGTTGTTTTTGCTGGGCCAATGAGGGGTTAAGTGACTTGTCCAAGGTCACAAGGAGCTGCAGTGGGATTTGAACCCAGGTTGCCACGCTCAAAGCCCAGCAATTCTGTTTAGCTAAGGTTCTGTAAGACTTTGGAGTTATAAGCATTCCTGATTCCTTTAACATTTTTTTTTTAAGAATTTGGATTTTTTTTTTTAGTTTTTTGAATTAATATATATTTTATATATTTTGACTTAGAACTTTGACTATTATGGCACCACAAATTTCACGTGAACTAAAGTGCTGCCAATTATATGCTATTTATACATTTGATCAACACAAAGAAAAACAGGGCAATATGGAAATTATATGCAGGGTAGGTGCAAGGATATTGGCTACCCTAGGCATATCTTCAGTCTTATTTCTCTCCCCTCCCTACAAGATTTTGATAAATGAACTCAGTCATCAGGATCATCCCAACACAACCCCTCCAACACCAATCCTGTAAAAATGCATAATTAGACATAATACTTTGAATATGCATGTGTGTGTGGGTGTGTGCTAACTCTCACTGCATGTAAGGGGGGTGTGCTATTGGTTCTTGAATATAGTGGGACTGTCAGAACCTATTGTTTTCCTTTGACTGCTACAGCTTTTTTTGCAGCCACCCAGAAACTACTGCACTAGACAGCTACTAGTCCTCACTAATAGTTGAGGCAGCCCTGCTTGTATGTAAAGCCTGTGTTCATTTTACTCTACTCAAGCATGGGTAAAAATGAAGCAATAGGAACAGAATGATCTTCTTCACAATCCACTGAAGCAGGAAGTTGTCATCTGGTAGAAATTTACATTGTGTATGTAGAGAGAGAGAAATTGCCAGTCACGTCCCAGTCAGTAGCAATATATGGAAACAGACAATTTATTGTGCTGTTGCCAAGTGGGAGTTGATGTCCTGTATCTCTGCTGCAGTTTGTGAAAACTACTCAAGAAATGAATGCTGGCAATACAAGTCTAAGTTTAGTCATCCCTCTCACAAGACTGTTTAATAATCAACCAGAATTAATTAAAAATAAATAAATAAATAAATAAATAAATAAATAAATAACATTTCCAGTATCAAAATCACATCATTGTGTGTTTCTGTACTGGGTTGTCTCTAACATGTATTTCTAACATGCTAAACTCAGGACATTAATCTTTTCAAGAGTGATATATTCTAGGTAGAAAATGGAAATGTTCCTCAGTGCTCTTTATGGTTGTGTACTGATTCATTTTTAGATTTTTTGGGGGGCTTTTCCCAATTTTTGAGCATACTTTTAATTAATTTCAGACATTTATTCTAATACATTTAATGCATATTAGAGTTTTCAAATGTGCACAGATTGGATATTTGCATGTTAATCCGTAGGTTAATATGCATTAAATCAATTTTGCATGCACTAAAATTTTTATAGTACCTTAATGAATCAAAGGGCAGAGTATACAGAGAGGCACTTTCTACAATAAGACATAATTTTAAATTAAAAGTCTTTTTTTTTTTTAAATAAAAATCATAAAAGATCCAACAGGGCCATGGTGCTGTTCAGATCTTTTAATCAATATTAATAGATAGATAGATAGATAGATAGATAGATAGATAGATAGATTCATTTTTTCACATTTTAAAAATACAAATAATTCACATTTCATCTATGGGACTTATGATCGTCATCATGTATAACTATGTGTGTATGTATTAGGTGTTATTATATTCCTATATATATAATTTGATTTGTTTGATTTATCTGTTTTAACAGTGTGTGCATTCACTACAGTGCATCTTGATTGGCGAAACATTGCCATATGTGGTCTTTTATGATTTTTATTAAAATAGACCTTAAATTTAAAGTGCCATTTCCTCTGGTCTTCTTGTTTGGTGTCTTTTTGTATTCAAAGGCCTGCCAACAAATGCATATCCCTTTGATCATCCTCTAAGGTAGTAGTATTCATTTCCATTCTTCAAGGGCTGTAAATGGGTCACATTTTCCAACATTCACTTCTGAGAAATCTTTGCTGGCTCAGTTTGCTCATTGTAGGATGAGGCACGTTAATCTTCTCATCTTCAGCCTCCAAGTCAGATGTCCTGTTGGCAGAAGTTGCAGTTTCCTCTTTCTCATGGCCTTCTTGTTGCTCATAATTGACCTCCTCTGGTGTCTTCAGATGGCCTTCCCTGGCTGTTCTTACCCTCATCATCATCCAAAACCATGGCCTCAAAACCATGGCCTATTTATGTATTGCATTTGTACCCCACATTTTCCATCCTAGTGGTAGATTGAATGTGGCTTACAGTTTCTATGTTTGAAATAACAGATTATGCGTTCAAGGGGGATATGGTATTAATATGCAAACTAATCTTTTTCAGAGATAGGAAAGTAGTAGAACTAGAGGTCATAAGTTGAGGTTGCAGGGTGAAAGACTTAGAAGAAATAGCAGGGCATACTTTTTCACAGAAAGGGTGGTGGATGCCGGGAATGCCCTCCCATGGGAGGTTGAGAAGACAAAAAAATGTGTTGTATCCATTCCCTCCCTGAATTGTAACCATTGTAACATTTGTAAGCCACATTGAGCCCGCTCTTGCGGGATAATGTGGGGTATAAATGTACCAAAAAATAAATAAATAAATAAACACAGAGGATATGGAATCTAATACTAATTAAAGCAAAACTTAAATGACCTGATAACAGAAGTGAGTTTTGACAGCAGCTTCAGAGGTTGCTTCTTGGAGCAACTGGTCCAGGAACTGACAAGAGGGGGAACAATTTTGGATCTGGTCCTTGGTGGTGTGCAGAGCATAGTGTGAGAGGTGGCAGTGTTGAGTCCCCTGGGAAACAGTAATCATAACATGGTCAAGTTGGAGCTACTATCTGGGATGAACCCACAAGGAAATCTACTGTAGCTGAATTTAATTTTCGAAAAGACAACTACAATAAAATGAGAAAAATGGTTAAAAAGAAGCAAAGCTAAAAGGATTGGCTGCAAAGGTTAGGACACTAAATCAGGGTGGACGTTATTCAAAAATACCATCTTGGAAGCCCAGACCAGATGCATTCCACATATTTGCAAAGGTGGAAAGAAGAGAAAATGACAGCCTGCATGGTTAAAAAGTGAAAAAGGCTATTACAGGCAAAAGAATGTCCTTCAGAGAATGGGAAAAGGACCTGAATGAAGAAAATAAGAAGCAATATAAGCACTGGAAATTCAGATGGTAAGCATTAATAAAGAAGGCTAAAAGATAATATGAAGAGAAACTTGCCACACTGGCTAAAACTCACAGTAACAACTTTTTCAGGCATATCCAAAGCAGAAAGCCTGTGAGATAATCCATGGGACCATTAGATCATGAAGGAGCAAATGGAGCACTCAGGAAGGACAAGGCCATAGCGGAGAAACTGAATGAATTCTTTGTTTCAGTCTTTATGAAAGAAGATGCAAGAGATCTGCCTGTACCGGAAATAGTTTTCAAGGGTGATGATGTGGAGAAACTGAAAGAAATCTTGGTGAACCTGGAAGGTATACTGAGCACCCTTGGATGTATGCCATCTAGTACAGGTAATAAATCACCTGGACTAGATGGCATACATCCAAGGGTACTCAAAGAACTCAAGCATGAAATTGCTGATCTGCTGTTAGTAATATGTAACCTGTCGTTAAAATCGTCCGCAGTACCTAAAGATTGTAGGGTGGCCACTGTGACACCGAGTTTTAAAAAGGGTTCCAGGGGTGATCCAGGAAATTAGAGACCAGTAAGCCTGATGTCAGTGCCAGGCAAAATAGTGGAAACTATTATAAAGAATAAAATTATGGACCACATAGACAAACATGGTTTAATAGGACAGAGTCAGCATGGGTTCAGCCAAGGGAAGTCTTGCCTCACCAATTTGCTTCACTTCTTTGAAGGCATGAATAAACATGTGGATAAAGGTGAGCCGGTTGTTGTAGTGTATCTAGATTTTCAGAAAATTTTGATAAAGTTCCTCATGAGAGACTCCTGAGAAAATTGAATAGTTATGGGATAATAGGAAATGTTCTGGTGTGGATTAGAAATTGTTTATTGGACAGAAAACAGAGGGTAGGGTTAAATGGTCATTTCTCTCAATGGAAGAGGGTGAACAGTGGAGTGCCACAGGGATCAGTATTGGGACCAGTGCTATTTAACATATTTATCAATGATATGGAAATCGGAATGACAAGTGAGGTGATGAGATTTTCAGATGACACAAAACTATTCAATTTTGTTAAAACACATGCAGACTGTGAAATATTGTATGAAGACCTTAGGAAATTGGAAGACTGGGCATCCAAATGGCAGAAGAGATTCATTGTGGACAAATGCAAGGTGATGCACATTGGAAAGAATAGTCCGAATCATTGTTACCTGATGCTATAGTCCACCTTGGGGGTCAGCAAACAAGAAAAACATTTGGGTGTCATTGTAGAAAATATGCTGAAATCTTCTCAATGTGCAGTAGTGGCCAAAAAAGCAAACAGGATGCTAGAGATTATTAGGAAAGGAATTGTGAATAACACCAGAAATACTATAAAGCCTCTGTATCACTCCATGGTGTGACCTCATCTTCAGTACTACGTTCAGTTCTGGTCACCGTATTTCAAGAAAGATACAGCAGAATTAGAATAGGTCGAAAGAAGAGTGACCAAAATGATAAAGGGGATGGAACTCCTCTCAGATGAGGTAAGACTAAAGAGATTAGGGTTCTTCAGCTTGGAAAAGAGGCAGATGAGGGGAGACATGATTGAGGTCTACAAAATCTTGAGTGGTGTAGAAAGAGTAGAAGTAAATCATTTTTTACTCATTCCAAAAAGTATAAAGACTAGGGGACACTCAATGAAGTTTCTACTTTTAAAACAAATAGGAGGAAATATATTTTCACTCAATGAATAGTTAAGCTCTGGAACTCTTTGCCTGAGGATGTAGTAATAGAAGTTAGTGTATCTGGATTTAAAAAAGGTTTTGATAAATTCCTGGAGGAAAAATCCATAGTCTGCTATTAAGACAGACGTGGAGAAGCAACAGCTTGCCCTAGGATTGGTAGTATGGAGTGTTGCCATGATTTGGGTTTCTGCTAGGTACTTCTGACCTGTATTGGCCACTGTTGGAAACAGGATACTGGACTAGATCGACCATTAATCTGACCCAGTATGGCTACTCTTATGTTCTTGAGGAAATAAAATCAATGCTGAGCAGACTTCTACGGGCTGGGTCTTGCAAATGGCAGAAACAGATCAGGATCGAGGCTCGAGTGGGCTTCAATGGTAACTCCAGTAGTTGGGAAGTAGGACTGGTACTGTGCATACTTCCACAGTCTGTGCCCCAAAATTGGCAAGGAAAGTTGGAGGTAAAGTATACCAGTATTTAATCATGAAGAAGTGGAACTTGGGCAGAGTGCCGGATTCAAATCTGACCACCTTGAAGGGCATACTGGATGGACCGTGCAGGTCTTTATCTGCCAACATTTACTATGTTACTATATGTAAGTGCCATCACTAGAGTTAAAATCCACCTTATTAAGTAATCTGCTTTTTCAATATATAAAATTGCAAATATAACATTGTTATTTGCATTCAGAGTACTGTGATTTTTAATTTATGAATCCTGCCTTTATTTTCAAATACTTAGGAATCTGTCTACTAAGCTGCAATACAAGTGGCCTTAGCGTGCCCCTAAGTGAGGTTTTTCCTGCGCTCTAAGGTCATTTTTACAGCAGCATGAAAATTAATGATTTTCCATTTTCTGAATTAATGGCACGTGAGCCCTTACCACCATCTATTTTTTAGGCAGTAAGGACTCACACTAATTCAGTGCTAATCAGGGATCTGGGATCTGCGCTCAGTTGTGGGATTCCTTATTTTAATTCAATATTTTCTTTTAGTATTATTATTCCTTTTTGGAATACTTTATAGTTATATTGCATCTAGAATTTTATTATATTGTATTTAGGAAGAAACTGAACATTTTTTATTTAATGATTGATATTCCACTGTTGTAATTGTTGAGCTTGTATATTGTATGATGTGTTAATTGACTTGTTATAAACTGTAGTAATCCCTTATTGAGAAAACAGCTGTATATAAACAATACATTGATATTAATTGAACTTTGGGCAACCAATATTGAATACGGGGTTAAGTGCCCACGTGTCTGTATAAATTGGAAAAATTCTTTCTTGCCCTCTCAATCTATTTGATCTGTTATAAAATGACCTTCTTGCTCCATGTCTGGATTTGTATCCTCCAGCACCCCCCTCCTTTTTTTATTTATTTATTATTTCTCCACCTCCTCTTTCTTCCCCCTTTTTCTTAATGTGTTTCTAGTTGTGGATAGTTGTTTCTTGAATGTGAGCTCCGGTTTTGCCATGTTTGTAACTGTTGCTTGTTGAACTGTGGTGAGCTCTTGCTTCTATTGTATTATGTTGAAATCCAATAAAAGATATTAAACTAGAAAATTACCTTCTTGGTATCCATCTCAATCATGTTTGAATTCCACTGCTTTGTCTCCTATAGGTTCCAGAAGTCTGTTCCTGGTGTCCCCTATCCTTTCACTATAAAAAATATTCTCGTATTGCTTTTGAGATTTTCTTTTTCTGTGATACCCTCGGGTCCTTGCCCTTGATTCAATGGAAATGCTTGTAATTTATTAATCACTGGGCCTTCAGGATTGAGAAAAATGTAGTCCTTTAATATCACAAATACCTGACACGGGCCATGTTTCGGCGTACAACCACCTGCATCAGGGGTCAATAAACTCCTATCGGTCAACTTGCAAACTGTGGCGCAAGAGGTAAGTGAAACAATTGGGGTAAAACTCCCGTTGTTTGAACAGCTCGTCTATATTCAGAAAGACGCCTCCAATACTGTGGCGGTTTTCAGTTTGCAAGTTGACCGACAGGAGTTTATTGACCCCTGATGCAGGTGGTTGTACGCCAAAACACGGCCCGTGTCGGGTATTTGTGATATTAAAGGACAACATTTTTCTCAATCCTGAAGGCCCAGTGTTTGCTTTTTTTGTTTGCCTAATTGTATTTGTATGCTGTTTTCCCTCTCTTTTGTGACTGTAATTTATTAATACCACAAAATATTTGGATATTTATATCATGACCCTTTTCCCTTTTTTATTCTATAGAGGATATATATAGTTTACTCTATCTTTCTGTACATGGCTTATATTGAAGTACATTAACCTATTTTGTAGTCATCTTCTGAATTGCCTCTACCTTCTCAATATATTTTCGTAAATGTGCTCCTTTGAATTAAACACACTCATAGTGAAGTCCTAGAAGAGGAATGTATGGAGGTAATATTATGGTTTTCTTCATAAGTATACCATTAGCGTTCCCAACTACTTTGTCATACTGACTGGCTACATTAGGTTAATCAAAATGTTGGCTCCAGTCCTCCTCTTTCACTGCCAGTTTCTCACCTCCAAAACAATGGTCCCTGAATGTCTGTATCCTAGAAGCATTATTCTGCATTTTGGGGAATTAAAGCTTAGAAACTTTTATTATGAGTATTTATACAAGCATTTTAAATAATCTTTGATCCTACTTACCCCTTTTTGTAATTCAGCTCTGTTTCAATTTGTTATATTACCTGCAGAAAGACAGTTAGGGGCCCTTTAACTAATAAATAATAAATACTGCACACTTAGCATGAGCCGATGGCAAAACTAATGCATGCTTAATGTAGGATGTGCTAAAGCATTCTGCATTAGTTTTGCCATCGGCTCATGCTACTTGTGCGTTATTTATTATGTTCTGGAAGGGGGCGTGTGACGGGCGGAGAATGGGTAAGCATGTACATAATGTGAGCCTTCTAAATAGTAGGCAGTAAGTGCTTCCATGTTAATTGTTTTACAAAGTTGCGTTCTAATGCTAACATTAGCACATGGCCAGAACTTCAACATATAGGAAAATTTGTATTCTACGACAGCGATAGAAATGAGCTTAGCATATGGGACAGCCCTGTGTTATTATTATTATTATTAATTACATTTGTACCCCGCGCTTTCCCACACATAGCAGGTTCAATGCGGCTTACATAGTAAATAGAATTACAAAGTCTTGAAGGAGAATGTTACAAGTTGTAGTAAACATAGTAGTAGTGGGGTTTTGAGGATATGTCAATTGAGCATGGAGAGGTAAACAAAGATAGGATGAGCAAAAGGAGAAGAGATTGAGAGGGGTAAGGAGTAAGAAGGATGGAGAGGAAGAGATTGAGGAATGAGCATAAGGAGATTGTGAGACATGGTCAAAGGTATAATAATCATCGGGGCAGGAATCATGTGGGTGGGCTTAAAAAGTTAAGTTGGGTCATTAGGATAAGCTTTCTTGAAGAGATGGGTCTTCAACATTTTTCTGAATGGTAAATGGTCGTTGATTGTTCGGATGGCTCTTGACAGAGCGTTCCAAAGCTGGCTGCCCAAAAAGGAGAAACTGGATGCATAGGAGGTCTTGTATTTAATACCTTTGCAGTTGGGAAGGTGTAAATTGAGGTAAGTACGAGAAGACGATGATCTACTTCTGATTGGGAGGTCGATGAGGTTATTCATGTAGTTAGGGGATTCTCCATATATGATCTTATGAATCAGAGTGTGGACTTTAAAATGTATTCTTTCTCTGATGGGGAGCCAATGAAGCTTCTCTCGAAGAGGTGTTGTGCTATCGAATCTTGACTTGCCAAAGATAAGTCTGGCTGCTGTGTTTTGGGTAGTCTGAAGTACTCACGCACGCAGATTACTGCAACAGTGTTTTCTTAGGATGTAAGACCCTAATCCTGAAGAAGTTTCTTCAGGATTAGGGTCTTACATCCTAAGAAAACACTGTTGCAGTAATCTGCGTGCGTGAGTACTGTGGATTGTACTAGGTTCTGAAAGGTGTCCAGGGGAAGGTATGATTTCACTCGTTTCAAAATCCACATCATATTAAACATTTTTTTTGTGATGAAGGTAGTATGGTTTTCGAATGATAAATGGTTATCAATCGTTACGCCAGGTATTTTTAGGTTGTCAGATATGGAGAGTTTAACGTCTGGGGTGCTAAGAGTAGTCGGGAGAAGTGGAGAGTATTGAGTGTTAGGATGTACTAAACCCATTTACTAGTGCAGCGTAGTAAAAGGGCCCCTTAATTTTTCTAACCCTTCCCTAAAACCCCACTTTTTTGAGATTGCTTTTAGCTCTTAACTCTTTATTCACATATTCAATATCCATGTTGTTTTAACCATTCCCATAATAAATAACTCCACAATCTTTTATTGTCTGTCTTCAATAAATTGCAAACTCTGTTAAAAAGTGACTCTCCCTTATATTTTCACCTGGATTCTATAGATGGCGCCAAAATTTGGGCACTGAAATTGTGCATGGATCAAAGATGCATGTGCAAAATAATTAGCTATCAAGTTATTAACTAGCAATAAATTAACAATCAATTAATATTACTATTAATATATATATATATATATATATATATATATATATATATATATATATATATATATATATATAGTAGTTCTATAGAAATGACTATTAGTAATAGTAATATTAATTTAATTTATAAAGACATTGAAGAGAGCAGGGCTTAGAAACAATACTTGTGACACTCCACTGATTAATTTTTATTCATTACTATGCACTCCTACTGACTACTACTCTGAATCATGTTGCTAAACCAATTTCTTACTCCCACTGACCTACTTAATCATTAGTCTTAACTCTGGAAATATATGATCCCTGGCGATAGACATGTGGTAGACCTACTGCTTGGGGCGCCTTTTTAAAGCCAGTGCAGGACTGCATAGGAGCAATTGAGCATCATTCCTGCCCAAAGACCTCCCTGGACCACCAATGAACTTGGGGGGCTAGGGCTACCTTTGAGATAGGGGAGTGGGGGAGAGGGGGGTTTGTAATTGTGGGGGGTCAGCAGGCCTTGTGCTGGGAATGCTTAATTCAGGGGGGCCCAGAAGCCTTGGGGAACCTGTTCTGCTGGCTCAGATGCATTGGGCCATGGCTTTGTGACCTAACCCCAGCAAAAAGCTGGAATTATTTTACCATGATTTTGGGGCTCTAATTCGACTTGCGGTGTTTCACAGCAAGTTGCGTTAGGGTATTTCCATAGTAATGAGAGACAAAACTTGCATTTGCATATTTTGCATCTTATTACTACCTAACCTATGGCAACTTAAATATTGCTGCAGTATTTTGGGGCAAGCAGCAATAGGGCTGCTTAAGTCACATTAAGGCACAAATAATGTGACTTACTTAAGGCCCTAACGCTGCTTAACAAATTCCTCCCATAATCTGTGGAACTTTCCAGAAAGTAGGTTTTTGGTGGGTTTTGGAGGACTCACACTTTCTACCACAAGAGTACCAGTTAGAGTGGGATATGGGCCTGGGTGCCATTCTCTACAGAACACTGCACTGACCACCAGGCTACTCCAAGGACCTGCTTGTTGCTCTAATAGGCCAGGCCATAACATCTGAAGCTGTCATAGAAGCTGGTATGTACTGTTTCTCAAGTTTCAAGTTTATTATAAAACTAGTAAAAGAGGCCCGTTTCAGAGCAAATGAAATGGGTGCTAGCAAGGTTTTCGTCGCCAACACCCCCCCTCCCTGGCCAATCCCTTTGTTGTTCTGCCATTGCTCCACCCCCAACGTCATGATGTTTGACGCGAGGGCGGGGCCCGGAGCGATTTTCCCCCACCTCCCTACCTCCCTCCCTGCCAACCCCTTCGTTGTTCTGCCATTGCTCCACCCTCAAGGGCGGGGCCCGTAGCGATTTTGGTGGCTTCACCACCACGAACCTTCGAACCTTTTTGAAGGAAGTCAGGGCTTGGCTTCAGTGATGTCAGTGTCCTCAGAACATTGAGGGTGAGTTTTATTATAGTAGA
The DNA here is from genome assembly GCF_901765095.1 of Microcaecilia unicolor. Lineage (NCBI taxonomy): Eukaryota > Metazoa > Chordata > Amphibia > Gymnophiona > Siphonopidae > Microcaecilia > Microcaecilia unicolor. The sequence goes on from NC_044031.1 coordinate 88,375,975, forward strand.
TGTACTATCCCGCTCAATAACATATGTTTGCTTACATGCTAGGTTATAAGATAGAGAGAGGTAATTAAAAAAAAAGTAATAGAAAAAAAAGGGGGTGGGGAAGAACTACAATACCCAAATAAAATGGGAGGTGGGTGAAAGGTAACACGCACTGAGATTGTGTCTCTTCAAGGTTCAATATGTGTCAGAAAAGAGAAAGGTTTTTAGATTAGTTTTAATGTTTTGGAGGGATATCTGATGGTGAAGGGATTGTGGGAGCTTGTTTCAATGTTCTGGGCCTAGGCCTTAAAACATAGTTTTCCTGGTATGTTGATGAATAATTTCACAAAAGGAGGGGATTACTAGCACATTCTGAAAGGAGGAATGCAGCGTTCTTGAATCTGAGTATAGGATAAGCTTTCAGGAAAGATAAGGTGATTCATTTGACTGAAGGGTTTTGAAAACTAGTAGTAGAATTTTGTAAATAAAGTGATGGGGCAGTGGGAGCCAGTGGGTTGCCTGCAGAAGTGGGGTAACTTGATCAAACTTCTTTTTGCCGTGCACTGGGTGAGAGGGGGTCATGTCTTAAACCCATCAGTGGTCATTTGCTGTAGATCTTTTTGTGACTTAGTCATGATTGAAACAGGTCTAGACCAAAATGTGTTACTTTTATCCCTGGACATTTTGCATTGTTCCATTATGGCAGAAAAGCATTCAAGTTTTGGGAATGCCCAAATCCCGTTCCCAACATGCCCCCTTGTGATTTGGCTGAACTGCATTAAAAAAATCTTAAAAATGGATTTCAAAAATAGTGATTTGGACATTTTGGTAAAAAAAAAAAAATGTCATCTGTTCATCTACCACTTTGTGCTGCTCTTTGGACCTTTTTCTGTTTAAAAATGAGCCCCAAAATTTCATCTGCCATTTGGACTCCCAATCTTCCAGTCCTCCTGCACTTTCTTACAGTTTGCATGCAATTTAACAACTTAACAAAATAAAGACATCAATGTTTGTTTTATTTGCCTTTAAAATGTAGGGGAGAAGCAGAAGCACAGCATGTTTACTTTTCAGCTCAGATAGCCTGCAACCAGTGGGAGGCAGGGGCTGGAGCAGAACCAGTTCCTCACAATCAGCAAACCCCAGCTTGGCTCACAGTGAAATTAAAGGGAAACAACCACAGCCATGATCTTGTAGTCAGTCACCTGTTTGAGAAATTTCAAAATACAGTAGTTAAGCCACAGGTTGATAAGCTCCTTTTTTTCTCAGAGTTTAAATAGAAGAATAAGTATAAAATAAGAATCCAGCGAGAGAGAGAGAGAGAGAGAGAGAGAGAGAGAGAGAGAGAGAGCTCTGTCTGTCACTATCAGTGCACTGTCTAGTGTGCTCTGGATGCTGCTAAATGGTTATCAAATGTACTTTCCCTTATTTCCTTCAGAAAACCATATTTCAAAGTACTAAAGGAGTCCTTTTGTTAAAATGCTTTACATTTTGCAGTTACTATGCCTTAATGCAAGAAATTAACATGCAGTAAGTACAAATGTAACATGGCGCTTATTAAGGGAGCTTGCTCCGCATTTCTTCTGCAGGTTGCATTTTAAAATGTACCACAGTCGCAGTTAAAACAGATGCACTTAGGGAAGAATTCAGTAAAGGTCACCCAAAGTTAGGTGTACAGCGCTGCATACGTCTAGTAGCGCTATAGAAATGATAAGTAGTATCATTTTATCTATAATATTAATAAAATTCGCCCTTTCCTCTACGAGGACGCTACCAAAACCTTTACCCACACCCTTATCACCTCTCGCCTAGACTACTGCAATTTGCTTCTCGCTGGTCTCCCGCTCAGCCATCTATCTCATCTTCAATCTGTCCAAAACTCTGCTGCGTGTCTTATATTCCGCCAGAGTCGCTATACTCACGTTAGCCCTCTCCTCAAGTCGCTTCACTGGCTCCCTATCCGCTTCCGCATACAGTTCAAACTTCTCCTTTTGACCTACAAGTGCATCCACTCCGCTGCTCCTCAGTACCTTTCCGCTCTCATCTGTCCCTACACTCCTCCCCGTGAACTCCGTTCGCTGGGTAAATGTCTCCTGTCGTCCCCCTTCTCCCCCACTGCTAACTCCCGGCTCCGTTCCTTTTATCTCGCTGCTCCCTATGCCTGGAATAGACTCCCTGAACCAGTACGTCAGGCTCAGTCTCTGGCTGTCTTCAAGTCTAGGCTTAAAGCCCACCTCTTTGCTACTGCTTTTGACTCCTAACCATGACTCTCTTACTCAACACCCTCACTTATCACCCCTACCACTGCAATTTCCCCACCCCTAGCTGTCTGTTCGTCTGTCCAATTTAGATTGTAAGCTCTGTTGAGCAGGGACTGTCTTTTCATGTTAATTTGTACAGTGCTGCGTAAGTCTAGTAGCGCTATAGAAATGTTTAATAGTAGTAGTAGTAGTAGTAGTAGTAAGTAGTAGTAGGTGCTGGGATGATGCACTTGAAGTGTAAATTCTTTAAAGGCAGTCCTGCATGGATCTGCCTTTATAGAATACTAACTTAAGTCTACATTCTTGCACCTAAATTTAGGTGCAATAATGATAGTATTCTATAACCGTGTGTCTAATTTCCAGGCATGGCCTGATGTGTCCATGTCCCTCCCTTGGCCACACCCACTTTAGAGTTGAGCAAAATGAAAATTAGGCACGGGGGTTATAGAATAGGGCACAAGACATTTTTTTTGTTACATTTGTACCCCACGCTTTCCCACTCATGGCAGGCTCAATGCGGCTTACATGGGGCAATGGAGGGTTAACAATCTGCACGTGATTACTAATTGGCTCTAATTAATGCTTACTATGGTCAATTGATCCTTAGCACTAATTAAGAGTCAATTAATCTATTATGTTATGCATGGAAATAGAAACCACGTGCAGAATTCTGTGCAGAATTTTGGGTGGCATATAAAGAATTTGGGTGTTAGCGCCTTCTCTTTAAGTAGTGCTAGGTGGACCCATGTTAACTGCAAAATGATTGGTTAGCGTGCAGTAGCTGCTGTGTGCTAGCTGAAATTTACTATTCCACACCCATTCCCAAACCATGCACCCTCTTGTTATGCCCTGTAACACAAAATGCCTTTAACTCATAAATTAGCCCTCGCCAACAGTAAAAATAATGCAAAAACAGTTACAGTATTTCTGTGGTAGCAGTTAATACAGACCAATTCACACATTTAGGGCCCTGTTTACTAAACCGCGCTGTAGGCATGCTAACTTTTTAGCGATCACTATTTTTTAGTGCACACTAAAAGGTTAGCGCACCTACAGCATAGCTTAGTAAACAGGGCCCTAAGTACCTAACATGTTTTATTAAAAGGGCCCCAAAATGTGTGTAATGATTACTCATTGTGTGAAAGCTATATAGAGGGTATCTATATGAAAATCGCTTTTGGAAACAGAAATATGAAATCTTTATCAAAAGAGACAGGTGAACTAATTCCACAGATTGGTACAAAACTAAAAAAACAGTTTAGATTGAAGCATAGAAACATATAAAATATGGAAGACAAAGACCATATATTAAAATCTTTCTTATTCTGAAAGTTTCTGCTGGCACAATGAGATGTTATAGCAACTCTACAATCTTTTCGGCTGCTGGATTTCATCCAGTTGTTGCATAATTTATCTCAATGTTGTTTTTAATTTTGCGAGCCACATTGAACTTTATGACTAATGTGGACTATAAATGTTATGTAATATAGACTCTCCAGTCTGCTCATCAAGACCACAACTAAGCTCTACAATCCCTTCCTCTTCCTTAGATATTCTTTATGCTTCCTTCCTGATTTTTAAAAATGTAGATATTGTCCAGGTCTCCGCCACCATCACTGGGAGACAGTTCCACACATCTGCCACCCTTTCTATAAAGAACTATTCCTTGGATTACTCCTGAGTCTACCTTCCTTCATCTCCATCCTATGAACTCTTCTTCCATTGTGTCTTTTTCATGAATGAGCCCTGCCTCCTGTGGATTTACACTTTGGAATTACACTGAGGGGCACTTTCGATATGACATCTAAGTCCGACTTTGGACGTTTTGCAAAAAATGTCCAAAATCTATATAGCAAAGAAAGTCATTTTCAAAAAAGAAAAACGTCTATCTTTTGTTTTTGAAAATAGAAGGCTTTGTGATTTGGATGTTTTATTTTTGGTCCATTTTCAAAACAAAAATTTCCATGTGTAAAACGCACAAAATCAAGCCATTGGGATGTAGGAGGAGCCAGCATTTTTAGTACACTGGTCCCCCTGACACCCAAGGGAAGCAATAGGGCACCCTAGGGGGCACTGCAGTAGACTTCATAAAATGTTCCTAGGTGCACATGTGACCATTGCTCCCTTACCTTGTCTGTTGAGCACCCCAAAACCCAGTACCCCTACAGGTGAAGGGGGCACCTATATGTGGGTACAGTGGGTTTCTGGTGAGTTTTGGAGGGCTCACAGTTTCATCCACAAGTAGGGGGAGGTAAGAGCCTGGGTCCACCTGTCTGCAGTGCACTGCACTCACCATTAGACTGTTCCAGGGACCTGCATGCTATTCTATTGGACCTGAGTATATCATCTGAAGTTGGCACATAGGCTGGCAAGTAATATTTTTCATCACATTTTTTTTTTTTGGGGGGGGGGGTATAGGAGGAGGTTAGTGACCACTGGGGGGAATAAGGGGAGGTCATTCCTGGTTCCCTCCAGTGGTCATCTGGTTATTTAGGGCACCTTTTTGTGCCTTATTCATTATAAAAACAGGTCTAGCTCAAAACGTCTTAGTTTTAGTCCTGGATGTTTTTATTTTCTTCCATTATGGCTGAAAAATGTCTAAGTCTCAGGAACACTGAAGTCCCATTCTGAGCACGCCCCCCCCCCCCTTGAGATTTGGATGCACTTCTGATGGACTTCAAAGAAAAACATCTAAAAATAGGTTTCAAAAATATTGATTTGGATGTTTTTGTGAGAAAAACGTCCAAATGCTGCTTTATGCCACTTTTTAGATGGTTCTTTTTTTTGTTTTGAAAATGAGCCCAACAGTGTCTGGAAAAAATGGGCCCCCTTAGATAGTTTCAAAATACTTTGCAAATGTTTAAACATTTAGTATGACCTTTGAAAATACATTACTATAATGTATTTTTTTGTTAGTGAATTCATAATTTGTGTTCAAGGTGTCCTCCTTCAACCTTAACACAGTCACGAATGCCACTGTGCTGTTGGTTCAATGAATTCTCAGTTTTCATTAATAAAGAGCTCAACTATTTTGCTAGCTTGATGTACTGGAGCTCTATCCCATTGAAAAATAAGGAACTCAGGAATGTCTCAAATTTCAGGCAGAAGTTTCTGTTGCAGAATGTTTTGGGTTATTTGGAAAAATGTTGGGGGAATCCCGTTTTTTTTCCAGACACCGTGTACACAGTAGAAAAAAAGGCAGGATAGGGGGAAATATGGTAGATAAATTTAAATGCTTCCAAAGTATGAATGCACAGAAATTGTGCCTCTTTCAATAGAAAGTATGCATATTTAGATCTTTAAGGGGCTCTTTTACAGAGCGTCGGTAAGCCCAACACGGGCTTAATGAATGCTAAATTTGGACTACCACCAGCCCAACGTTTCTGCCGGCAGTAGTTCCGCCCTGAGCACATGCTATTTCTGGGGGAAAAAGAAAACCCCTGGAAATGGCTTGTGTGGCAGTAACCCGGTGGTAATCGGGCAGTGCAGTGTGCTGCCCGATTACTGCTGGGTTACCATGGGAGCCCTTATCTCCACCTCAATGGGTAGTGGTAAGGGCTCCCTACCACATGGCTGCACGGTAATAGTTATCTTACCGCATGGCCATATTTGTCGGGGGGCTTTTTACCCACTGCAGTAAAAAGGGCCCTGGCGCACAGGAAAACGGCCTGTCACTAACGTAGGACCCTTTTTCCCGCAGCTTGTTAAAAGGACCCCTAAGTTTGTCTCCATATGCTTCCTGACAAAGACTGTTCACCATTTTGTAGTCATCCTCTGTCTGGACTATTCCATCCTGGATATATATTTGTGAATGTGCAGTATCTTGAAAGGTACACAGTCTCCAGGCCAAAAAAAATTTGTCTTTTTATTTTTTTTTTAGTTTTACTTGTTGTTTAAGAAATATTTTATTTTTATTCAAGTTTTTCTTTTTGGAGGGAATGTCATCTTGTGCTCCACTGTACAATAGTGCACTTTGTTGCCTTGTTGCTCAATAGTGTGTACTATTGTGTAATAATGTGCACTATGTTTCAATAGTACACCTTTTAACAATAATGCATACTATTGAGCAATAGTGCACATTATTGATGACATTTCATGCTTTTTCCTGTTGATTCAGGTTAAAAGAGACACAAAAAATGTCATTTGACATTTTCCATGTCATTTCAAACAAATACAAAATCCTATTCCAAATGAGACCTTATCAGAAACTTATGCAGAGGCACCATCATCCCCTTTTTCCTGCTTGCCATTCCTCTCCCTATGCATCCAAACATCCTTAACTCTTTTGCTATTGCTATTATCTACCTATTTGGCTACCTTTCAGATATGATCACCCCAGTTTCTGCTTTTCTTTCATGCACAGAACTTCACTCCTTATATTGTACTCAATGATTCCCATGAATGGGCTGTGACTATACCGGGCTATAATCTTTTTAGAAAGGATAGAGAGGGCCGAAGGGGTGGAGGAGTAACGCTGTATGTGAGAGTGGCTGAAATGCGGGGCACCTTGGGAAAGGAAGAAGCTTTATGGATCGTCCTGGAATGGGAAGATGGAACCTGTATCCACACGGGGGTTATCTACAGACCTCTGGCACAAATAGAGAAGCTAGACAAGGATCTGATAGAGGATACAGTTGTTAGTGGAGGAGTGGGCTAGTGGTTAGGGTGGTGGACTTTGGTCCTGAGGAACTGAGTTTGATTCCCACTTCAGGCACAGACAGCTCCTTGTGACTCTGGGCAAGTCAATTAACCCTCCATTGCCCCATGTAAGCCGCATTGAGCCTGCCATGAGTGGGAAAGTGCTTCTACAAATGTAACAAAAAAAATAACAAAAGATTCAAAAGATTGGTATGAAAGGGGAGGTGCTACTGTTGGGAGATTTCAATTTGTCTGACATGGATTGGAACATCCCGTCTGCGGAATTGGAAAGAAGTAGGGAGATTGTGGTTGCCTGTCAAAGTGCCTTGCTCAGACAAATGGTGACGGAACCCACGAGGGAAGTGTCGATGCTGGATCTAGTGCTCATGAATGGAGGAAGTGTTTCTAATATCCCAATTTAATGTGTGTAACTCTTAGTAGCATATATAGAATTTGACTCTTAGTGCATAAATGCATGGGGGGGGGGGCTTTCATTAGGGAGGAGCATGAATGGGGCATAGGAAGGGGTCCCACTTACCCGCATAACTTACAGAAAACTCTAAGTTACATGCTTAAATTTAGGCATGCCCATTTATGTCAGCCATAGTCCTGGCGTAAGTGGACACATCTAAATGTAGGCGCATTGATGCCCTCTTATGTTAGTACTGCCCTCATAAGCGTTTTCATAAAATAGGCTCACTACAGTTGTTAGTTGGACACTTAAAACTGTATCACCCTGTAATAGAATTGCCCCCTCTGTGCACATTGATTCACACACATGAAGGGCAAATCTATATCTAAGAGCCTGCATTTATATCCCCTAATCTGAAGAGTGCTAGCACTCATGCGTGAAAGGGTGCATGTATTTATTTTATTTTTATTTTATTTATTTAAAATATGTTACAACCCACTTCATCTACAATTCTGAGTGGCTTACAACATAACATTCACAATACAATTAACAGACAGAAAGTAAAATACTCTTCAATAACAAAAATTAAATAAAGAAAAATGTATGAATTATAGAAAAGCCTACGTTTTTTCTGTACATATATTGTAGTATGTAAACTGAATAAATAAAAAATAAAATGTAAAAATACAAACATTATCCACCTCTGACTACATTGGCATCTGTGGCAGATATTCCTGCCCAAGCACTATGGTGGATGGATGCCCAAAGGGGGCCTAGTATGTCAATAAAAGGATGCATACATAGAACATGAGCGGGCATAGGTGCATCTCCCACTTCTAACTTAGGGGTCCTTTTACTAAGCCATGTGAAGCATCTACGCATGCCCAACGCATGCCAAATGGAGTTACCGCCCGACTACCACTTGGCTCTTGCGGTAATTTCATTTTTGGCGTGCATCCGAAAAATATTTTTTATTTTCGTGCGCACATAATGGATGCACGCCAAGTAGAATTTGATGCACATAGGTCATTACCACCTGGATTCTTTACAACTAGATCAATGGCTGGTGGTAAGGTCTCAGGCCCAAAATGGATATACGACAATTTTGATTTTCCCATACATCCATTTTTTGGCAAAAAAGGCCTTTTTTTACAGGCACGCTAAAAAATGGATCAGCGCATGCCCAAAACCAGTGCCTACACTACCGCAAGCCATTTTTCAGTGCACCTTTGTAAAAGGACCCCTTAGGCACCGATGCTCAGAAGCAAATACGAGCACTAGAGGCCATTGGTACCACACTAGAACCACATTAACTAGTGCAGAATGCTCAGAAGATTCTAGGGTGGAAAACTACGAGCGTACCAAGAAGTGGAGCAAATAGCATGCTAATGTAGTCAAATGGATGTAAATGAGGTCATTTCCTATTCTTTCCAAATGCTCAGACAAAATATAACAAAGCAATGTCACTTTACCTCTGCAAAAAATAACACCAGCTCAGAGTGGGGTGTTTGAAGAGAGGATTTCTTGTAATTCTTTCTTTAAAATCTGCCGGTTTTGATTGGTTGCTGGTTTCGATTGGTTTTGGAAGCAGAAGGAAGCCCGTTCAAGCCCCTAAGTGCTGCTTGTAAGAATCAAATGTGCATGAGTCAAAACAGACCCAAAAATGAAAGTGCACATTGGCACCTGTTTTCTGCATTTAAATCTAAGCGTTCTAAACTAAAAAATAAATTGAAGTGCTTATATTTAAAGGCGCAGAAAACAGACACCAATGTGTGTGGTATTTCACTAATCGGCAACTGTCACCTCTTCCTCCTCCTTCCCTCTGGCATTCTGGGCATGCACTGAAGAGCTAGGCTTAGCACACAAGTCTTAAGCACATGTGCCAAGCACCATCCTCCCCCTAACTTCTAAATAACTCCCTAATGCTCAAGAGCACGCCTATATATGCATCTCATTAGCGTTGAGCATTAGGAAGTTGCTCAGATCAGATGCACTGTTCCGGTGCTATTTCTCCAGTGCTGTTCAGTACCGCACCAGAGTTTTGAGCATCGGGACCTTGGAGAATATTGTATGTTATGTGCATCCCTGTCTCATTTATGCAACCGCAGTTATTATTATTATTATTATTATAGTGTAACTGGGGGTGTATATACATCTAAGATGCGTCGATACCGGGTTATACTGATTTTCTACACAGAATCCGGTGCCTAGATGCCATTACAGAGAAGACTCTCATCACACACCTTCAGGGGACCTAATGGGAAGCGCCCAGTTAGAGAATGCCCCCTAGGTTCTTACAGTGGAAGGGGGCAGGATATGGGTGGAAAGTGAAAAGGCTATGGATGTGAACAGCACCTTGTAGTTAGTGCACAGTCATGTGACCATGCGAGGTCAATACTGCAGATAGTTGGTATTATAATGTCCACACTAAGCCTGCAAATAGGTGGGAAAATGTGGGATACAAATGCAGCAAAAATAAGTAAATAAATAAATAAATAAATAAATAACTGACAAACCTTTCCCTTTATTTAGCTGTCGTTCCTTTCCTCACCTATTATAAATTGATTATGTAAACCACATTGACCTGCAAGTCAGATAATACAGTATATTTATACCCCGCATTTTCCCACTAGAGCAGGCACAATGCGGCTTACAGGGTTACTTAAGGTTACAATTCAATGAGGGTAGTGATATCAAATACTAATATTAACATAAATGTGCCCTTACCACCTCCTGAATAGGAGAAGATAAGTGCATTCACTCAACAGGCACTGCACTTACTCAAGTCGCTGCTACTCAAAAGAACCCTATCCTTTTCCTTCTTTGGGTTTCTACTGCTGCATTCAGAGAACAAGAGACTCTCGAAACAAGTCAGCTTGTTAAATGTGAACCTTTCTTCCTCACACAACCTGCACTTAAGCCCACTTTACCACAAAACAAACCTCATGGCACTTTTTTAAAAGAGCCCCTTAGTCTGAAAACATTCACAATTTCAAATGTAGTCTCATATTGTTCTCTGTCTGTAGCAATAGAAGCAAATAAAGGGAAGAGCTAGAGAGAAAATAGAGAAGAACACAGAGATAGAAGAACAGAAGCCCAGGAACAGCAAGAGAAATAAAAGACGATGCTTCATGGTATATCACAACAAAGTAGACTTTTAGGCGAGGACAAAGCACACCTGGCTTCAGATGCCTCATGACTTTTTGTAGGTGCCTGATTTGTCTTGCCATGCTACTTAGCTCCCTTGACTCTTAGTTCCTCTTGAGGAGGTGCAAAGTGTACTCCCACTAACTGCAGAAATGATTGTATGCGGTGTGCTAACTGCACTGTGTTGTTCACTCCTATTATAACCTGTTCCCGCCCTCTAATATAACATTCATTTATTGCATGAATTAGTACGTGCTGTCATGCTACCACAGAAACAGTTACTGTGTTTGTACCGTAACAGCTAGCATGCATGAACTCACATGTTAAGTGCTTAACACGTTTTAGTAAAAGGGATCCTAAATTATCCTGAATAACAGTACATGCAAGCAGGTCATTACTACATTTATGGCTAACCAAAACCTCAACCCCTACATATATGCAGACGATGTCAAAATCTACATCCCGTTCAAACATGATCTCAATGAAATCACCAACGAGATCAACCGAAGCCTCCATATAATGCACACCTGGGCAGATGCATTCCAACTAAAACTTAATGCAGAAAAAACACAATGTCTTGTACTCACCTCACAACATAACACAATACACTTCTCCACCATAACCACATCATACTGCTCTCTCCCTATCTCAAAAAACTTGAAAATTCTTGGAGTCACCATTGATCGAAACCTCACCCTTGATGACCACGTGAAGAACACTACGAAAAAGATGTTCTACTCCATGTGGAAGCTTAAAAGAGTAAAACCTTTCTTCCCGAGGTACGTATTCCGCACCCTGGTACAGTCAATGGTAATAAGTCATCTGGACTACTGCAACGCACTATACGCTGGATGCAAAGAACAAACTATCAAAAAACTACAAACTGCCCAGAACACTGCCGCCAGACTCATATTTGGAAAAACTAAATATGAAAATGCAAAACCCTTAAGAGAGAAGCTCCACTGGCTCCCACTTAGGGAGTGCATTACGTTCATGATCTGCATGATTATACACAAAATCATTCACACAGACGCCCCAATCTACATGCTAAACTTCGTAGACTTACCTCCAAGAAACGCCACAAGAGCATCCCGCAAGTTCATCGACCTGCACTTCCCCAGCTGTAAAGGACTAAAGTACAAGCAGATGCACGATACTACATTCTCGTACTTGGGCACGAAATTGTGGAATGCACTGCCTATAGACCTGAGAACAATCAATGAAACAACTATTTTTTGCAGATCTCTAAAGACACATCTCTTCAACAAGGCATACAATGAGAACTAACGGCCACACAAATCCGCCTGACAACCCACTCAGCCAAGATAACTCACCTTCTATAATTATCACTCAGCCAACATAACTCACCTACTATAACTACCTAATCACCATAACTACCTAATCACCCCTTTCTTCTTCCTCCTACCCTTACCTAACCTCGACACAATATTAAATGTATCTGTCACCCTGCAATGACTTTGCTAAAAAAATATGTAAGCCACATTGAACCCACAATGACTATCCTGCTTATAATCGAAAGAGAAAAACGTCTATATTCCGACCTAAATCGGGACATGGACGTCTTTCTCACGCGGGTGCCCAAATCGGTATAATCGAAAGCCGATTTTGGGCGTTTCCAACTGCACTCCGTTACGGGAAAGAATAAAGTTGATGGGGGCGTGTCAGAGGCGTGGTGAAGGCGGGACTGAGGCGTGGTTATCGGCTGAGCAGAGATGTGCGTGCTCGGCCGATAATGGAAAAAAGAAAGGCGTTTTCAGAGAGAATTTAGGTCACTTTTGTTGGACCCGTTTTTTTCACGAACAGGTCCCAAAAAAGTGCCCTAAATGACCACAGGAGGGAACCGGGGATGACCTCCACTGACTCCCCCAGTGGTCACTAAACCCCTCCCACCAAAAAAAAACAAACGTTAAACACTTTTTTTTCCAACTTGTAAGCCAGCCTCAAATGTCATCCCCAGCTCCATGACAGCAGTATGCAGGTCCCCAAAGTAATTTTAGTTTAGTTGGTGCTGCGCGGGACCCATGCAGAGAGGAAAAATCGGAAGAAAAAAAAAAAAAACAAGCAAGTGCAGTCAGGGACGTCTAAATTACCACGAAAGTAAAAGGGGGAATCAAACCAGCAACCTTCTGATTACAAGCTCAGTGCTCTAGCCAGTGCACCACATTATTCAGTTGCTTAGACATCCTTCCCTTTCCATTAAGTCCCTCCAAGTTTCTGTCAGCCAATCACAGCTGTTTAGCTGACACCAATGTCAGCTAAATGAGCTGTGATTGGCTGACAGAAACTTGGAGGGACTTAATAGAAAGGTAAGGACATCTAAGCAGTAGTGTACTGGCTAGAGCACTGAGCTTGTAAACAGAAGGTTGCTGGATCAATTCCCCCTTCTACTATTGGATGTCCCTGACTGCACTTGCTTGCTTGTTTTTTTTTTTCTTCCGATTTTTCCTCTCTGCATGGGTCCCGCGCAGCACCAACTAAACTAAAATTGCTCTGGGGACCTGCATACTGCTGTCATGGAGCTAGGTATGATATTTGAGGCTGGCATAGAGGCATCTCAGGGGGACCAGTGCACTACGAATGCTGGCCCCTCCCATGACCAAATGCCTTGGATTTGGTCATTTTTGAGCTGGGACGCTTCGGTTTGGATTATCGCTAAAAAACAAAAACGCCCAGCTCAAAAAACGCCCTAATCCAATGTATTTTCGAAAAAAAAGATGGACATCCATTTTTTTCGAAAATACAGTTCGGCCCGCCCCTTCACAGACCTGTTCTCAGAGATGGACGTTCTTACACATAGGCGTTCGCATTTGATTATGCCCCTCTATGTTAACAAAACTATGTAAACCACATTGAGCCTGCAAATAGGTGGGATAATGTGGGATACAAATGCAATAAATAAAATTAAGTGATTAGAGCATAAGGAGGCTGATTTTCAGACCACAAGAGTTAGACCGTTAACTCCTGTGGTCGGCGCTGAGAGCCGATATTCAATGCGAGACAGCTTCTGGTGACTGGCATTGAATATCTAATTGAAATTTGGCTGATCAGACTTTAACCGACCAAGCCGATATTCAGCACTGGCCAGTTGAAGTCAGACTGGCAAAAGATATTCCAGAGTTCCATACAGCCATGTATGTCTGCCAAACTTGGCTGGTCTGACTTTAAAAATCGGCAGATAGCTGGTTATTTTAGCCAATATAACCAGCTACCTCCTAGATGAAAACCAGCAATATTCAGTGGTACATGGTTGACCATGTACTGCTCAATATCATTAGATATCCGGTTATCCCACATTAAACAGGCCAGGTGGAAATCCTGGCCGGTCAAATGAGGCTGAATATTGGGGGGGGGGGGGGGGGGGGAAGAAGGTGTTTATGGTGTAAAAATGACATATTACATTTTGATGTATCATCTCATAAGAACATATAGTGGGTGACCTGCAAAATAGCTCCCCCTCTTGTTGGTTCTTGGACCAGTTGCTCCAAGAAGCAGTCATTTATTACATCATAGAATTGTACCTCCCTAGTGCTCCCTGATGTGGAATTTATCTAGTCAATACTGGGGTAATTGAAATCACCCATTATTATGATGTTTCCCAATTTGCCAGCTTTCCTAATTTCTGTAAACATTTCTTCATCTGTCTGTTCATTCTGTGTACAGCCCTACCAGTAAACTCTTTCCCTTCACACATGGAATTTCTATCCACAAGGATTCCACGCTGCTATCTGTTTCATGTAGAATATTTATTTGTTTGACTCAGTTCCCTCTTTAACATATAGCACAACCCTCCCTCCAATTTGATCACTCTATCATTGTGATATAATTTGTACCCTGATAACACAGTGTCCCATTGATTATCTGCCTTCCACCAGGTCTCTGAGATGATTATTACATCTACCTCTTCATTTAATGCTATATACTCCAACTCTCCCATCTTATTTTTTAGACTTCTAGCATTTGTATATATACACTTCAAATTGTGTTTTTACCTAGTATTTACAAGCTGCTTTGAAGTTGACGGGGATAATTTGCATCCTTTACTTTGTTCTCCAATTGAACACTCCTAGCTTTCTTTTACCATTATTGAAACCTCTCTATTTATTTATTTTAGATTTTGCTCACACCTTTTTCAGTAGTAGATTCCTTAAAGATCCTAATTCAATAGCATCCTTCCAGGATACTCCACTCCAACCACCATGCACTCCTGGGTGAGTGTCGGATTTCCCTGCTGTGACAAAACAGTAGGTTTCTAAGCCTGTGAACTGTATTATTTCATGAAGTGTATTTCTCCTAATTGGCCAGCAGATGATGTCTGTTTTGTTTTGTTTTTTTAACTTACAGAAAAGACTATTTTCTTTTCCAGTTTAAGCTTGTGAGAAGGCAATTTGTAGTACCATTGGCCAGATACTTTCAAAGCTGGTGCTCTGGGCTCTGATTGGCCCTGGAGTTCAAATCTAGCCAGGAGGTACTGGATTTTCCCCATTCTCAGCTTGGGAGTACCGAGGAGAAACATCTCTGTCCTGAGATCCTGTTCAAGACTTATGAGCAGTTAATTTCCTAAAGCTCCCCAGGTAGTAACAAGTGAAAAATATTTTTAATATTGATCTTTATTCAGTTACCTGCTATTTGCTGTACTTTTCCACCTGGTTTTTCAAGCGTTCACTGTTCTACTGTAACAACAAACCTGTTAGTTTATTGGCTCTGTTATTTTGGACTGACCAAGAATTGGTTAGTTTGAACTTCAGGTCTGTAGGTACTTTCCAGGAACTGTGGGACCCCTGAGAGTGCGGCCCCATTGTCCTAGAAATTACTAGGGAATAACTTGAGAGTGCGAGACTCATCCAGAAGCAAGTGGGACCTAGTCGGTGGGAGGAGGGTGCTAGTATAGAAAGCATGCTTAAGTGCAGGTGGGCCTGAGCAGTGCTGGGGACAGGTGACCGCCAGGTTAACCCTAGTGGGTGCTAGGCATTCCGTGACATCCACCTTTTTAATTTAAAAGCTGCACTATCTACATTTTAAATGTTAGCGCCAGCAGCCTGGTTCCATCCTGGTTAAGGTAGAGCCCATCCTTTTAGAACAGGCTTCCCTTTCCCCAGAATGTTGTCCAGTACTTAACACATTTAAGTCCCTCATTCCTGCACCATCATGTCAACCACAAATTGAGACTGTGAAGCTCTGCCTGTCTCTTGGGTGCTAGGCATGGAACATGGAACATTTCTAAAAATGGATTTCAGTTTTCTACCTAAGAGCCTACATTTGGCTTCCAGAACCTCCCTCCCACATTTTCCTATGCCATTGGTATCCACATGTACCAATTGTTTTGGTGATATCTTTGAAAGATACCTTATTCCAAACCATGCACTTTTGAATGACTGTTGGCGTTCACTCAGTTTCTAGTTTAAAAGCTGCTCCAACTACTTTTTAAATGCTGATGCCAGCAGCCTTGTCCCACTCTGGCTAAGGTTGAGTTCATCATTCTGGAATAGGCTCCCTCTTTCCAGAATGTTGCCCAGTTCCTTACAATTCTAAACCCTTCCTCCCTGCACCATCACCTCATCCACACATTGAGACTCGAGCTCTGCCTGTCTCTTAGGCCCTGTGTGTGGAATGGGGAGCACTTCTGAAAATACTATCCTAGAGATTCTGGATTTAAATTTCTACCTAAGGTCCTAAATTTACCTTCCAGAACCTCCCTCCCACATTTTCCTATATCATTGGTACCCACAACTACCAAGACAGCCAAATCCTCCCTAGCACTATCTAAAATCTTATCTAGGTGATTTGTGAGGTCTGCCATCTTTACACCAGTCAGGTAAGTGCCCAGATTATCCTCATGCCCACCAGTCACCCAGCTATCTACATGCCTAATGATCAAATCACCATCTTCAACATCTGTCCTAACCTTTCCTTCCTGGGCAGAAGCTCATGTAGACACATTGTCAGTGTGAGAACATATTACATCCCCTGGTGAGCAGGTCCTGCCTACAGGATTACTTCCTACCTCACCAAGGTGATGCTCTCCTTCTAGTAGACCTTCCTCCTTCAAGGCAGCACAGAGGCTACCAGAATGGAAGTAGGACTTCTCTACAACATCCCTGTAGGCCTTCTTTATTTACCTCTCTGTTTCCATCAGTTCCTCCAAGTCTGCTACTCTAGCCTCAAAAGAACAGGCTCTTTCTCTGAGAGCTAGGAGCTTTTTGCATCGAGCGCACACACATAAAACCTCTTGCCAAGTGGGAGATAATCATACATGTGACACAGTGCAAAAAACTGTATAGCACCCCTCTTATTGCTGAACTGCTGTCTGCATCTTAGTATTATTGTGTTTTTTTTAAACTTCTTAAGGACTAGGGTTATTAGAATAATATAAAGAACCTTAAGATTATATGATATACTGTGTGATTTATTTAGTGTTTGCTTCTCAGAAAGTAATTAAATATAATTAAAACTCTAATGAAAACTCCCTTCTTGTTATCTTAATTAGAATAATTGACCATGGGGCTCATTTTCAAAGTACTTAGACTTACAAAGTGCGTTGAAAATACGCCTCCACAAGTTAAGTCTATAAATGAAGAGATGTGGTGTGGGTGGATGGGAGTTGGAGGGTGGGGGGGGGGGGGGGAAATAAAGACTGAACTAGGCCCTGCTGTGCCTTCTAACCCCCCTGTTTACTATGTCGCGCTAACGGCTGCTGTGTGGCAATATTGACACAGCCCATTCAAAGTAAACAGGGGGGCACATGTCTTTATCAATGAACCTACCTTACCTCTTTTAAACCACAATCTTTAAATCATCAAAGCACAGAATACAAAAAATGTTCACTTACCCAGAGAAATGTCCTCTTGTCTCAGAACTTCTCAGAAAGAAAGTTTCCTTGAACCTTTCCTGGATGGTCTTGTTTAACCAAAACTTTACACAAAGGAACATCATGGGAGAATTTTTTTTTTTTAAAATAAGGCTTCCCTCTCATGAAACCAAACAGGTCTAGAGATGAAAGCTTTCTCACTCTCACTTTTTGAGCACCATTTCTCATTCATCAGAACTTCAGTACCATTGCTCTGATTTTGATTACTGCTTTCATGAGAGGGAAGTCTTAGAGAAGTAAAACAAGTGATCCAACCAGTAGGTAGAAATCTGAGCACACCTTCCTGCCTTCAGCTTCCCCTTGCCCTGTCCCTTTGCACTTTACTGCATATACATGCGCTCTGAAAATGATGTACATTCTTTTAACAACTGGGTGGAAGACAATTTTCAGTTCAAAAAATTTACCTAGATTGTTCTCTATTTTGTCTGTATTCTTTCAGAGGCTCTAAACAAATGCCAGTATCATTTAATACTGTTTTGATTCGTTTGCAAAGCAACCCTATTCTTTAATACTACTACTACTACTACTATTTAGCATTTCTATAGCGCTACAAGGCGTATGCAGCGCTGCACAAACATAGAAGAAAGACAGTCCCTGCTCAAAGAGCTTACAATCTAATAATAAATAATAATAATAAATAATAAATCATTCTAGATTTATACCCTGGATGTACTGTCTGAAAAAATCTCACTCTTTGGCGTTTAGTCTCACTGCTTGGCATGGTAAATCTCATTTTTTGGGATGGTTCACCCTTGGCATCTCTTGAAGTCACTCTCCAAAGAATGTCATTAAATATTTATTTGAAAATAATGAACCCAATTTTCCAGCAGTTGTTTTTCTTTGACCGATTTTCCAGGTCCTCTGATTTGTATTTTAGCAATTTTTCAATGACATTTGTTCATCATATATTATTCTCTTATCCTTCTTGCCACTGAGCCTTTGCTCTGCTCCTTTATAGTCTTTTGCAAGCCACGTTTAATTAGCTATGTATCTAATTTTAATTTTCTCATAATTGGCCCCCAGGGTCTGCAGGCAAGATTTGATTGCTCTTAGTATTGTCTGTATAGTGGGTGTTATCAGTGCCAGCTTCAGCTGGCTCGTGCCATATAACCTGACTGATCCTTTCCCTGCAGCTCTTTATGAGATTATTTAGAACACTGTTTAATTTTTGTAAGGTATCATGTCTTTAGGACATGTGTCCCATACCCTGTCTGCTCCTGACAGTTACTGCTATAACAGTAATATACTACTGTTGCTATACTACTTATCATTTCTATAGCACTTGTAGATCATGCAACACTGTACACAAACACATAAGAGATAGTCCCTGTTTGGCAGAGTTTACAATCTATTCAAAACGGGCAAACCTGACAAATACAAGGTTAAGGAGTTTCAATTATTAAGGGAATGATTAAAACTACATGACAGGCGAATAAAGGGTTAAGATTTAAAGGCATCCTCAAAAACCAGGCTTTTAGCATGGGTTTGAATAGGATCAGAGAAGGAGCAGGATGTGCTGACTCAGGAAAATCTACTGCAGGACTGCAGGCAGAGGTATAGAGAGAGAGGAGAGATACTGAGAAGCTGCAGAATGCATGCACCTGTAGGTCAACAAGAGACACTGGAACTGTATGCAGAAATGGACAGAGAACTAATGGGCCGATGATCAGAAGCAAACGCAAGCGCTAGAGGCTATTAGCGCCATACTAACACCTGCGTTTGCTACTGCCCCATGATCAGAGCCCTCGAGTGCATGAAACAACACGCTCACAGGCTCTGAACGCAAGTAGCATGCAACTGCAAGCTAAATGTATTCCTCCCCAATGATCAGTGAACAGCATGCCAAACATTGGCATGCTGTCCCCGGCAAACCCTACTCCAGGTCGGAGCTGGCTGGCTTTTGCATGCTAGCAGGGTCCCCATTCCCCCCCAATGCAGTCACCCCCCCCCCCCCCCCCGCATGAGCAGGAACCCTGACCCCCCCCCCCCCATCCCACCCACCACATGCCAGGATTCACTGGCCAGGGCCGGGTGCCAACATTTTTGAGGCTGCACTGCTGGAAGAGGAGGGGGTCTGCCTTCCTCCTCCAACAAAGGTAGGTTTTAGAAGTCTATTGAATATGTGCAAAGAAAGATATAAGACCAGAGAAGGCAGGGAGGATGACAGTGTTATCTACAGAAACAGAGAATGGGGTAAGAGGTTAGGGGGAAGGATAAGAAGCTCAGCAGTGGCCATGTTCAGTTTCAAAGGATGGTGGAACATTCAAACAGCTATTGTACGTCATTACCAAATGAAACTGAGCAGAAAAAACATAACAGTTCATATTTTGTCACTCTTCTATAATAGTGTGAACTCTTTGGAAATAGTGCACACTATGTGGAAAGAGAGTGCACTATTTCAGAAAGAGAACACACTATTTCCTAATAGTTCCTAGTAGAACCACCATGCATGCGTGAAATATTGTATATTAGTAAAACATGCCCGTTTCTGGAGCAAATGAAACGGGCGCTAGCAAGGTTTTTCTCCCGAACCCCCCTTCCCTACCCACCTCTTCGGCGTTGTGAAGCCACTAACCACCATTGCTCCGCACCTCGGCAATGCACGCCACCTTCATCTCCTGAGTCGTGAAGCCACTGACGCAATTGCTCCGCCCTCACTCTGTGACGCCATTGCTCCGCCCTCGACGTCATCACGTTTGACGCGAGGGTGGGGCCCAGAGACAGTGATTTTGGTGGTTTCACCACCATGAACCCTTCGAACCCAAAAGAAGTGCCCGAAGGAAGTGAGACTGACGTCAGTGTCCTCAGAACGTTGAGGGTGAGTTTTATTATAAAGGATGTGCAAACTAGTATGTATATCTAGACAAGAAGGGGGATCTTCTATAGTATGCGTTATCAGAAGTATGCTTCATCGGGCTAAAGCCATCCAAACTTGCACATTTTAGTTTGTTTAGAGGAAAAGGCCTCGAGAAGCCCCCAGCTTTTAGCTTCGGGGGCTGGGCTTCATCATCATAGGCCAAAAACCTCTAATTAGGTAGCTTATTTTTTAATTTTTATATAATTTCTTAATTTTTCAATTCATTTTTTGTTGTTTTTTGTCTATATTTAGTTTAAGTATCAAACTAGTATGTATGCACAAACTTTGTATGCGCTCCAAAGAGTGGACATGATTATTGGCAACTGAAAAAATGACAATATGGCCAAATGAAAACAAAAATGAACAAACTAAATATTCCCATTAGTGACACAGGAAATTACATGAAACAAAAATATTCTTGCTGCCCATTGCTAGCAGCAATAGCAGATATGAAGACTGAGTCTTGGGCCTGGATACTTGGTGAAATTTGAGGAAATCAGAACACCAAGGGAACAAATAGAGAAAAAAAAGGAGGTTTCAAGACAAAGACCTGAGGTATGCAGATAGTGGGAAAGCAGCAGAGGAGGATCCAAGAACATATGCAATGGGAAAGAAAATCAAGACAGAACAGATTCCCTAAATCCAAGTGAGGACAGCATATCAAGGAGTAGGTGGTGATCAACAATGTCAAAAGCAGCAGATAGGTTAAGAAGGATGAGGTTTGAGTGAAGGCCCTTGGATCTGGCTAGAAACAGGTCACTAGAGGCTCTGGCAAGAGCTGTTTCTGTAGAGGGTAAGAATAACTTCAGATAAAATAAAGACAGAAGCAATGATCAGCATGTTAATGTAGCTTGGATAAAAAAAGGGAGGAGGGAAATGGGACATAGGCGCCCAGTATCGAAGGCTTGTGGAGGCTAAGCCTCCCCAGCCGCAGCGAGCCGGCTCCTCCCCCTCCCTCCGGATCCGGTCCCGTCCCTCACATTACCGACCTGACTCTTCGGAGCTCAGCTGTCAGCGCTAACTCTCCCCCGCTGGCGCTGCCGGTGTTCGCGCTTTAAAAATGGCCGCCGAGACTTCCAGAGGCAGCCTTGCGAGACTTCTGCTGAAGTCTTGGAGGCCGCCCTGTAAGTCTCGGTGGCCATTTTGAAGCGCGAACGCCGGCAGCGCCAGCGGGGGAGAGTTAGCGCTGGCAGTGGGCAGGCAAGATTGCCTGCCCAAAGAATTTGAAGAGTCAGGTTGGTGTGAGGGACCACATCCGGAGGGAGGGAGAGAGAATTCACCGTAGAACTCAGGAGGGGATGGCAGGGGAGAGAAGGGAGTCGCAGGGCATTTGTGGATGGAGGGGAGAGAAGGGTTGCTGGGTATAATGGGTTCATGCAGGGCAGGGGAGAGGAGGGTCACTGCTGGACATGGGTGGATAGAGGGCAGGGGAGAGGCGGGTTGCTGTGTATGGGTGCTTGCAGGGGGAGAGAAGGGTCACTGGACATGGGTGGATGGAGGTCAGAGGAGAGGAGGGGAGAGAGAAGAAATGCTGGACATGGATAGAGGGGAGGGAAAAGTGAGGAAGGAGTTGAGAGGAGAAAAACTGCACAAGGATGAAGAAAATAGGCAGAAGCTGAGGACCAGAAATGAAGAAGAAAGGAGGAAAGGAAAGAAAGAAATGGAAAGGAAGCCCTGGAAACGGAGTTAAGAGGACAGATAGCAGCAGAATCGGATACTGGGCCAGCATGATCAGAAAAACAGTCACCAGACAACAAAGGTAGAAAAAAATCATTTTATTTTCATTATAGTGTTTGGAATATGTCCACTTTGAGAATCAGGTGCTCAACATTAAAAGTTTAAATTTATTTACTTATGTATGGCATTTTATCCCACATTAAACATGAATTAGGATGTTTTGTGGCTCTACATGAGAATTGTGATATTATGATCCCTTGTTTCATATTGTTGACGGTCTGCATTTTCCGTATGGGTGGTATATTGGTGTATTAGGTTCTGCCCAGTGTAATATTTATGGTACAGTAAGGTTCTGAGTGTGTTTTTGTTTTTTATTTTTAATTTTATTTATATATTTATAATATTTCAAACCTTATTCACAAGATATATCTTGTACAAGAAACACAGAGATATTATCTGAAATAACAAAAAAATATTCTAAAGTAAATATTCCTCTTTTCTTAGACCACTAATTTAGAGGGGGAGGTCAGTAAAGTTGAGGAGAACATATATCATATTAGTTCATAATAGGCAATAAGGCCTGGACCCAAACCACGGGCTATTTTACTCAACACTAGTCCCGAAAGTCATTTGGTAATTTTCTTTAAAGCAATAAAGCTTTTCAGCTGATCCGGTTCATAGAAAACATATTTGTTACCCACATATCTTATCATACATTTGCACGGGTATGCCAGTAAAAAACTGGCCCCCAGTGCTTTGGTATCTTCTCTTAATGCAAGAAACTTTCTCCGTTTTTCCTGAGTTGCTCTTGTAACATCTGGGTAAATCCAGATTCGTGCGCCCAAGAATTCTTTTAAAGCATTTTTAAAATAGAACTTCATTATTGAGTTCAAGTCTTGCTCGAAGACTAAAGAAACCAACAACGTAGAGCGAGTGTGGATTTCGGTTAAGGATTGCTCTAGGAATGCAGTCAAATTTTGTAATCCGGAAGCTTGTTGCATTTGATTCTCTGGTTTTCTCTTTTCCTCCTCTCTCCTTTTTTGCGGTATTGGAAGATAGTAGATTTTGTTTATTGGGGGAATATGGTCAGAGGAGTAGTTGAGAATATCAGACAAATATTTTTTAAACAATTCAAGAGCACTCAGTTCTACCATTTTAGGAAAATTCAATATTCGCAAATTGAGCCGCCTGTTAAAGTTTTCAAGCTGATCGATTTTGTTATGGATAATAACTTTATCCTTAATCAGGCACTCAGTTGTAGTTTTTAGTGAACTTAGTTCTTCTTGGAAAATTATTTTCTGGCTATCAGTATCTTGCTTGATTTTTTCTACAGAGTCAGACAAAAGATCAACTTTAATCACCAAAGAGGCAGTGTCCGAAGCAGCTTTTGTAATTGTCTTATTCAAATGCTGTAACATTATCCAAATGCTTCCTAGGGTTACCTCTGTGGGAGCTAATAGCTCCTGCTGTAAATCATCTGCAGACTTCTGGGGCAAGGCTCCATCCGTTGAGGATTCCTCAGCCCCCTCTTCAGAGACTTCTGAAAACTCTGCCTCACCTCTTGTGCTTGCAGGACACAGAGGAGGGTTAAGATCTGGCGAGGAAACAGTTGTTACTAGCCCCAGGGGAGTCGTCGCTCCTCCAGACGCTCCCACAGCAGGGCTCCTCGCCTCCTTCTCCCGTGGCGGGCTTGTAGCAAAACTATCGAGGGTCGACTGGACTAACTGGGTGGTTCCTGCCACCGATGGTAAGCTTTTTACCACCCCTTTCCTTTTTGTATGAGGCATCTTTCAGAGAAAACTATTATGTTTAAGATAGAAAAGGAAAAAAAATCCAGAGAGCCTCGATGCATGCTAACAGGCAACATCTGACATCTTGAAATGCCCCCAACCCTGAGTGTGTTTTTGCACAAAGTTGTGCATAGTGTTTTGCAGTTGAGCGATTGTGGTTAGTATATGCTTTGAGCAACCACTTTATTCTTTCACATATGATACATATCTAATATCTATATTTAATAAAAGGTATTAATTGTGACTTATTTTTATTTATTTATTTTTCTGTGTGTTATCAGACAATTATGGATTTAAGCTCCACCCCTGGCTCCACCCCCTAGCCCTGCCCCCTTTAGCCTCCCCAAACAGTTGGGCCACCGACCGCCTACGAAATGGGACAATAGTTGGAAAGGCCATTAGGGTGCAGTGAAGGCTTTTTGAGGAGTGGTGTAATCTTCAGGAACAGTTGCATTGGAAAGTGATAAGTTGAGGATATGAGACATGGAAAGGACAACAGTAGATGAATAAGAATTGGATCAGAGCAACAGGCAGTGCATTTGGAGGAGGAGAGAAGATATGCCTTTTCTTCTCTGTGATTTTAGAAATGGAAGGAAGGGTTGAAGAAGGATGTGAGAATGAAGTAGGGGGGGAAAAAAACGAAGGTGTGGGGGTTGGAGATGGAAGCACTTTAAGGAGTAAGTTCAGTGTGGCACAAAGGTGGCAAAGACTGGAGGCAAGTGAGTTTGCCAAATAGACTTAGAATTCTCATTTAGCAAATGCAATAGCAGACTGGATGAAGGGGAGCAGAATTTGAAATATATGAAGTCAGTATGGGTGTAGGATTTTAGCCAAAGATACTCTGCAGAGTAGGCATAGGAATCAGGGCCAGTCCAAGGGTATCAAGCACCCTAGGCAAACCTTCATCCATGCCGCCTTCTCCATAGTAATATAATATGTTATAGACCTTAGCGTTCTGTTGTTTTCATGTGTTTGCCTCTATTCCTCATACTCTATACTTAAATAGTGGATTGCCTCTTGCTAAGATGTGTTGTCTTTCCTACCCAAATTGTAGTTCCTTTCTATTTCAAACTTTTTTAGAATACTTTTATTGTAAATTGCTAAGATCTGTGAGTTAGCTTTGGCGGTATAGCAAACTTTATAATAAACCATAAACCATATTTTTACAACAGCTCAGGAGCAGGCCTAAATGTACATAGAGGTCCAGATTCAGTAAATGGTGCCCAAAATTAGGCTCTCTTATGATCCACACTAAGGAGCTGATGATCAGAAGCAAAAGCAAGCGCCAGAGGCTAATAGTGCCATACTAGCGCTCGCATTTGCTCCCACCCTATGATCAGAGCCAGCAAGCTCATGAAACAACAGTGGGTTTGGGAGGCACTAGGCCACCAGGGTGGATGGGGGTGGGGTAAGACTGCCCACTGGGCCACCAGGATCAGTCTTTTGGTGTCAGGGGTTTAGGGGGCTAGATGTCCTCCAGACCACCAGCCCCCTTGTGCCCTTGTGTCCGGAGGGTGATGGGAGAGGGCCACTGGATCACTGTCCCCTTTTGTGTGTGTGTGTGGGGGGGGGGGGGACCTCTTGTTTGATAGGTCTGGGGGGGGGGGTTGACAGCCTGGAGCTGTCAAACAACTACTGCAGGACGATAGTGCCTTGGGTGCATGCCCAGGCACAATCCTCCTGCAGAAGTACCCCATTGATCAAAACTAATAGCATGTATTAGTTTTGATCTTCAGGGCTTTAATTCCATGCACTGTTCCAGCACTAATTATATAGTGTTGTTTGGAACAGTGTGAGGAATTTGATCATCGGCCCCTAAGATAGCATTCTGTAAAGAGTGCTCCATGCAGAGCGCCCTTTACAAAATAGTAACTTGGCATGTTTCCTGTGCCTAATTTTGAGCCCAACTACTTACACCTGCCAAAACATGATGGCAGTTGAGTGCACAAACCCAAGTATTTTAGTACATGGTGCCTAATTTCTAGGAATAGCCCTAACCTGCCCACATCCTGCATGACCACACCCCCTTTTGAGTTGCGAATTATGAAATACAGGAGTGCATGTTATAGAACAGGGTGTAGGGCAGATGTGCACGTAACTCCTAATTAGTGCCAATTGACTCCAATAATTGTTAGCACCTAATTGAATAATTAGTTTAGTGCACATCTGAGATCCACACCCAATATAGAACCTGACGGCCTAAATCTCATCAGACTCAACTGCAGAACATAAACTTGGCATCGCATGTACTTTTATGTGTGGGTTAATGTTATAAGAGGCATTACAATAGCAATTCTATAACTGAGCACCCACACTTATGGGCTACACTTGTGTGTAAATGTACAGAATACCAGCACTTTCACGAATAAGTGTACACTTATGCATGTAAGCAGCAGCAAAGCAACTACTGATAGGGTGCATGTAAGTGGCATAGCATGCAAATGCAAGGGCGGAGCATGGGTAATGCCAAGATGCTGTTATAGAATAAGCTCTCACTGCATGGCATCAGGGCTCACTTATTGAGCTGCCCCTTATATATGCATATATTGGAATACACACGCAAATGTGACATTGTAAAATTACCCCCAGTGGAGGCAATTTATTTATTTCAGCATTCTTGATATACCGCAAGATGGCCGGTAAAGGCAGCTATGCAGTTTACAACATCAGATTATAGTGATAAGTGCAAGGGAGAATGAGAGGGGTAAGAAAAGGACAGATGAAGAAGAGGGAGTCCTGAAGGTTTTAGAGAGGGATTTAAATTTGAGAAGGGAGGGCTCCAATCTGAGTTGTGCTGGGAGGGAGTTCCAGAGGAAAGGCCCAAGGTAACTGAAAGATGTCTCATGAGAAATGTTCAGTCAGAGGAACTGCAGTGAGGGGGAGGGCAAGGAGATTTTAGGAAGAGAAAGGAAAAGTACCTTCATTTAGTAACCTCAATACTGCTCTCTGAGAGCCTGTTGCAGCAGGAACACACATAATTGATAATATTCTGTACTGTAAGATCCATGTGTAATTGGGAACCCTACCCATGTCCTGCCACGTACACCCCTCCTTTCATTTACACGCTATGCTGTTTACTATATGTGCACCATTACAGAATAGCACTTAGTCACCCTGCTATCCTGTTGCAGTCAAGTGTGACAGCATTCTGCATATTCGTGCATGCATGCATGGGGTGCATAATTGCAGACGCCTAGTTATAGAAGTGCCCTTCACATGCCTGCAATAATACTCCAGAAAAACATTTCACTAATATGATCAATATTCTTTCTACACAAGACCGTTCTTAAATATATGGGTTAATATATCCTGTTCCAGTCACATTACAGTTGTCAGAGAAAACTGTAGGAATGGTAGACAATTATGCCTGCATTCATGTATCTGAAGTTACTTGACAAAGATGAAAACAGCACCACATAAATCTAATGTTGTTATTGAAACTGGAACACAAATGGATAAAGGGTGTATTGATTAATACTCAGGACAAAGATTGCTATGAGAACATTGTGGTCCTATTTGAATGATGTTCATTGGATCTGGTCTATTAACTGTACTTAAAAAGGGCATTAAGGTATGCTTTTTGTATCCAGTTTTGCTCTGGTTGAATACAGGGAAGTTGCTTAAATTCACCCTTTAGTACTTCATTCCCTCTAATAAGAGGCACACAGGTAGAATTTCTGCCAGGAATCTGCAGATTCCATCTTGCATCTGGCAAATATTTATCATAAATACTTTCTGAAGGCTTTCAGTGCTGCTTAGATCAGGGATTCTCAACCCATTCCTCGGAGGACACCCAGCCAGTTGGGGTTGAAAATCTCTGGCTTAGACAGTCACAATCACTTTGAAATACCTAGTGAAGTTGAATGTAACTCGCCTGGAGCTGCTAGTAATTTTGTACTACTATATTTTGTACTAAATTACTACCTATAATGTTGTAACACTACTAAGCATTCATAATCAAAACTCCACTATCAGGGAAAAAAATGCCAATGCCCTTTTGCTGACCAGTTTCAGAGGAGAAAAAAAAATCAATAACCCATCTAAGTTGTACAGATAAGTTAATGCATGAAATTGTTACATAAGAACATAAGAATAGCCATACTGGGTCAAACCAATGAACCATCTAGTCCAGTATCCTGCTTCCAACAGTGGCCAATCCTGGTCACAAGTACCTGGCAGAAACCCAAATAGTAGCATAAGTACATAAGTATTAACATACTGGGAAAGACCAAAGGTCCATCAAGCCCAGCATCCTGTTTCCAACAGAGGCCAATCCAGGTCACAAATACCTGGCAAGATCCCAAAAAAGTACAAAACATTTTATAGTGCTTATCCCAAAAATAGTGGATTTTCCCCAAGTCCATTTAATAATGGTCTATGGACTTTTCATTTAGGAAACCAGCCAAACCTTTTTTAAACTCTGCTAAGCTAACCACCTTTACCACATTCTCTGGAAACGAATTCCAGAGTTTAATTACATGTTGAGTGAAGAATATTTTCTCCGATTCGTTTTAAATTTACTACATTGTAGCTTCATCGCATGCCCCTAGTCCTAGTATTTTTGGAAAGAGTAAACAGACACTTCACATCTACCCGTTCAACTCCACTCATTATTTTATAGATCTCTATCATATCTCCCCTCAGCCGCCTTGGCTCCAAGCTGAAGAGCCCTAGCCACTTTAGCCTTTCCTCATAGGGAAGTCGTCCCATCACCTTTATCATTTTCGTCGCCCTTCTCTGCACCTTTTCTAATTCCACTATATCTTTTTTGAGATGCGGAGACCAGAATTGAACAAAATATTTGAGGTGTAGTCGCACCATGGAGCGATACAAAGGCATTATAACATCCTAATTTTTGCTTTCCATTCCTTTCCTAATAATACCTAACATTTTATTTGCTTTGTTAGCCGCAGTAGCACACTACTACTACTACTACTACTTGACATTTCTAAAGCGCTACTAGGGTTACGCAGCGCTGTACAATTTAACATAGAAGGACAGTCCCTGCTCAAAGGAGCTTACAATCTAAAGGACAAATGTACAGTCAGTCAAATAGGGGCAGTCTAGATTTCCTGAAAGGTATAAAGGTTAGGTGCCGAAAGCAACAGTGAAGAGGTGGGCTGAGCACACTGAGCAGAAGGTTTCAACGTATCATCAACGTATCATCAACGATGACACCTAGAGCCCTTTCTTGGTCTGTGACTCCTACTGTGGAACCTTGCATGACGTAGCTATAATTTGGGTTCCTCTTTCCCACATACATCACTTTGCACTTGCTCACATTATACGTCATCTGCCATTTAGACGCCCAGAGGCTTATTTTCGAAAGAGATCGCCAGCGATCTTCTGACACAAATTGGGAGAAAGCCGGCCATCTCCTAAAACCGGCCAAATCGGTATAATCAAAAGCCAATTTTTTGGGCACACTCGCCGGCATTCCGTCGCGGAGACAGCCAAACTTCAAGGGGGCGTGTCGGCAGGGTAGTAAAGGCGGGACGTGGGCGTGCTTACGAGATGGCCGGCTTCAGCTGATAATGGAAAAAAGAAAAACGGAGATGACGAGCATTTGGCCGGTTTTACTTGGTCTATTTATTTTCACGACCAAGTCTCAAAAAGGTGCCCAAACTGACCAGATGACCACCGGAAGGAATCGGGGATGACCTCCCTATACTCCCCCAGTGGTCACCAACCCCCTCCCACCCAAAAGAAAAAAAACCTTTAAAACATTTTTTTGCCAGCCTCTATGCCAGCCAGCTCCATGACAGTAGTATGCAGGTCCCTGGAGCAGATTTAAAGCCAGGTGCACTAAACTGCACGGAAGAGTCCTTCCCTTACCGATCCCTTAGCAAATCGATAAGGGAAGGGCATGCATGAAGGAAATCGCATGCAAATGAGCTGCTCATTTGCACGCAAATTTCCTTCCCTAGGAGGGGAAGCCAGTTGGCCAGCTCGTAAAAAAAAAAGGATCTTGCTGATCAGTTATGTTATGACTTACTTGTTCTGGAGTGCTGTATTTTGTGATACTGTTTTGAGAAATGTTCAATAAAGACTTTATACAAATTGAAAAAGTCCCTGCCGTGCATTTTCCCTTGATGGTCGTCTCAATAGCAGACTATGAATTCCTCCTCCAGAAACTTGTCCAAATCTTTTTTAAACTCAGCTATGCTAACCACTGTTACCATATCCTCCAGCTGAGCTATAAATTTCATATCAAACTCTTTCCAAAGTCCAAACTTTTCATTTTAAAGAATTAGGGCCCAATAAACTTTGAGTAATATGCTCATAAATGGCTCTTTTTGAAAGTTTACAAGGGCTAAGTGCATATTTTACTCAAAATTTCACTACACTCTTACCCCCTTGTTTACTAAGCTGCGCTAGCGGCTGCCGGGCTCTAATGCCGACACAGCCCATTCACTTTGAATAAGCTGTGTTGGCATTGCTGCGCGATTTAGTAAATATGAGGGTTAAAGTGGGTGGCAACAGGGGCATAATTAGATGGGGAAAAGGAGTTAGGAACTTAGCAGGGATTTTCAGTATTAGGCTTATAAATTAGGCTCATAAATCTAGGCCAAAGAATGGCAGGCCTAAAATTATGAGCATAACTTTTAAGCTCCTAAATTAAGATAACATTGCAGCTGAAAAGTTATAATCCTAAGTTTAGCTGAAAACAGGGCACCCATTTTGGAGCCTAACTTAGGCGCTCAGCATTTTCTGAATATCAGGTCCTTAGTATTTAGTATTAGTTTTGTAAAAGGGTGTTTTAGAAGAGCTGAAAATAATCCTACTGTGATAGAAATGATCACTAGATGTGGATTTACATTCCTAGCTGAGATTTATAGCTTCAGTTACTAACATGTGCCAGCAGCCTACCTACTTTATATGGTACCCAGGGTGGAGCACACACCCCCGGCAGAGCGTGGCCAGTGCAGCCCCCGGCAGCATACCCCCTCCTCCAAGCAAGGGGGTGTGTGGAGCAGGCATGCGCTGTTGGCTCTGCTGGTCCCCTGCCCCCTCAGACGTCAACTTCCTGTTCCAGGGCAGGGGACCTGTAGAGCCAACAGCACGCGCCTGCTCCTCTCACCCCCTTGCTGCTGGCACCCGTGGCAGACTGTTCCCAATGCCCCGCCCTAGGTATGCTAGAGACATCTGCTACCATGTTAGCACACACTAATACTGTCAACTTGTTATTATTAAGTAGGTCCCACTGCATCAAATGGACCAGTGGTAGAATGGCATGTTAACAGTATTAGTAGGTGCTAGTACAATAACTTAAAATTACTTACCTTTCACCAAATCAATGTGAGTTAGAAATGGGTGTAAAGTAATTCCCCTATCTAGGGGGCTTACAATATTCAATGATCAAACTAACAGTTGGTGCCCACATCTTTTAAATGAACTAGAGGCCATTGATCTATCTTACACAAAGTTATTGTACTAGTTTTTTTAGTTGACATTGTAATGAAACTCAATCTCCTTTATGGAGAAAAGCTAGTCCAAAATCTGAGAATCATTTAATAACCCTGTTTCAATGTTGTAAACTCTCACGGTTAAGCGTGGGATAGTACTGTACTGGGACTTGTGCTGTATAATAATGAAATTTTCCACCCAGTCTGCTGCAGCTGTCAGAAAAGCAAATAGAATGTTAGTGATTTGCCCAGGACAAATATTTGGTTTGGTTCATCTTCTGTTTAGTTGTCTGCATGGTTCATTTTGGGTGTCAAATAGCTTGTCACCTTTGTTTCAATCATTTCCTTGAAAATCAATGGGGCAAGTACATTTAATTTATAACACTGGTATTTTCCACCAGTATGTCTATATTTTTGGACCATTAAAAAAAAAGTTCAAGGGAAAAATGCACAAAAACAAGCCATTGGGATGTATTGGGTCCAGCATTCTCATTAGACTGGCCACACAGACATCTCGGCAGAGCAGAGAGGCACCCTAGGGTGCATGCAGTGGACTTCACATAAAAGGTCCCAGGTGCACATCTCACCGTTACCTTTATATTGTATCATGAGCCCTCCAAAACCCACCAAAAACCTACTGTACCCAATGTAATACCACTACAATAGTCCTTATGTCTTCAGGTATCACCTATATATGGGTACAGTAGGTTTTTGTGAGTTTTGGAGGACTCATACTTCTAACACAAGTGTAACAGAGTAGAATATGGGCCTGAATGCCTTTCCCTACAGTGCAGCGCACCAACCACTAGGCTACTCCATACGGACGATGTGTATACTGTGCTTATGTTTGGCAAGTGGATTGATTGCCTATGCTTCACAAGCAGTTTATATATTATCTGAGATAGCAAATGGACTGCAATACTGTTCAGGTAATTTACTGTATAAAATGTTCTTGTGAAAAATATTATATAGGGCAAAGAAAATGGAAGATAAAATTTTGCATTGCTGAACATTTAAGTAATCTGCGAGGGCAAGTGGAAGCACCTTTAGTTCAACATTGGCGGGATGCCCGATACAGTATAAGTAACCTACAATTTGTGGTTTTGAAGACTGTGATACTTCACAGAAGTGGGAAAATGTTTCTCAACTGTTACTTCAAAAAGAACAAAGGTTCATTCTTCAGTGGTCTTCGCTGCAGCCTATCGGTTCAAACAAAGAAGTGGAATGAACACTTTTGTAATTGCTCTTTGAGTTGGAAGTTGCCTGTGACATCCTGGTGCTGCCTTTTACTGTTTCTGGCTTCTTATTGGACATGTAGTAATGTATGTGCATAATTTAAAATAATTGCATGGTGTTTGTTTTCTGCTGGTAGCCATTTTGGAAGTTAAAACTGTTTCTTCTTCCTGCAGTGAGTGAATGATATGTTTATGATAAATGTTTGAATATAAGAAATTGATTTTTTTTTTTTTTTTGGGGGGGGGAGGAATTTTGATTAAAAAAAAAAGAAATTGATTATTTTTGAATTGATTATGAACTATGGGGGTCCTTTCACTAATGCATGCTAACAGATTTAGCACACGCTAAATGATAAGGTGCCCAATAAATTCCTATGGTCATCTTATCATATAGCACATGATAATTGTTAGGACGCACTAAGGGCCCTGTTTACTAAGCTGTGCTGTAGGTACATTAGCGTTTATAGCATGTGTTAAAAATTAGCGCACGCTAACACTAAAGTCACCGATATATTCCTATGAGTGTCTCTAGCATTAGCGCGTGATAAAAATGCTAGTGCACCTTAGTAAACAGGGTCCTTAATCTGTTAGCGCACTTTAGTAATAGGACCTCTATATGCTTTGTGGCTCTGCTTAGGTTCTTCCCTGAAGAAGCCTATTTGGTGAAACTGGGATCCTTGCCATGTATGGACTATGGATCACAGAGAATGTTGGAGTTTTAGAAGTTTACTGAACTCATCAGCTCTTATGAAATACAGCACTCCGGAAAAAATTGATTGGGAGAAGATACTTTACTATGCTTTTTGTCTACGAGAACAGATACGTGAATTTTCATATGTTTTGGATTGTGATGAATATTGGACATACCACTTGAGAATTTTGTGCAATGATTGAGAACAGTGACGTCAATGTGTTATGATGCATGTTGGTTTTTCTGACCACAATCACATTTATTTTGTTTATAATTTTAATGACTGAATGTAAACTCAATGGTGCTTAAATATACTGTGTTGTACTGTGATCTTTTAGGGTGAGTAATAAGAATTTGATTTGATCCCCAAAGTAATCATACAGGGTCTAATAGGACTGGCCATAACATCTAAAATTGTCATAGCGGCTGGTATGTACTGTTTCTTTGAAAGGTGGGAGGGGGTCAGTGACCACTCAGGGAGTAAGGGAGGGCATGCCTTAATCCCTCCAGTGGTGTGGCTTAGTTGTGATTGATACAGGTCGAGACCAAAACATCTAACTTTTAGCTTCTGACGTTTTTGCTGTGTTCCATTTTGGCAGAAAAATGTCCAAGTTTTAGGAAGGTCCAAATCCTGCCCCCAACACAGCTCCTTGTGATTTGGATGCATTGGATATAAACTGCATAGAAAATCATCTTAAAAATGGATTTTGATAATAGTGATTTGGATGTTTTGGCACCCCCCCAAAAAAAAACATCCATTTGCCACTTTGTACCGCTTTTTGGATGCTTTTCAGTTTTGAACCCCTAAACCTTATTGTGCAGATCAAGGTCCTCATGTGCACAATAAAAATAGCTGCCTATCCAATAAGACCATACTGTGCTGAGTAAAGACAGTAGCATGAACATGATAATATTAGCATGTCTCCCTAACCAGGATTCAAGTCTTTCATCTCCTACTGTTGCTCCTCCTTCACTTTGCATTGACTCAGTCACAGACTTAGGCCCTCATTTACTAAGCTCAGTTAATTTTGTATCAATACACATTAACGCAGGATAAATTTGAGCTAAACTCATAAGGGTAAATTCAATAAATGGTGTTGAAATTTAGGCACAGGGATGATGTGTGCCTAAAACAAATTCTATAATGGCAATTCTGTGCGGAACTGCCATCATAGAATACTAGAGTACGATCACAATTTAGCACCTAATTTAGGCATGAGCTCTTACATCATGTTAAAGGCTGGTGTAAGAGCTCCGCATAACTGTTGACAGTTGGGTGCATAACCCTATTATTCAATAACCTGAGCACCTAACCTATAACCACACCAGTAACCTGACCATGCCCCTCCAATGGTCGTGGTCTCCTTGAAGTTGCACATGGATTCTAGAATATCAGCTAAGGAAAGCTGCACATGCAACTGCCAATTAATATCAATTAACACCAGTTAAGGCCAAATTAGACCAAATTGGCACAACTGACTTTATTCTATAAATTAAGCACCAACGTTGCGTGCTAAGCATAGAGTTGGTGTCAATTTTATTGGATTAGGGGAATAGGAGGTAATATTATAAAGGCTATTTCACAGAAATATACAATCATACACATATAAGATGCCACTTATAAAATTACCCACTGCTTAAAAGTACATATGGGACCAAATTCTATAAATAGCGCCAACAAATTAGTGTTAAAAAATAACATGCTAAGCACTATTCTAAAAACAATGCTGTAAGTTAGGCGCCATTTATAGAATATGCTTAACGCCATAATCGGCACCTGAGTATAGACAAGAGCATTTATACAAGACACAAGGATTTAGACAACATGAACTCTGGTGTAAATTCTCATGTCTAAATTAGATGTGGGTTCCGCTTATTCTATAACAACATGCATAAATTGTAGGAACACCCCTAATCCACCTATAACTCTCCCATGGTTGCACCTCCTTTTTGGACCCCCAGGTAAAAATAGGCGTGAATCTCCGCAACTAAAACTGTGCATGTAAATTTCAATTAATGACAATTAGTGCCAATAATTGATTATTAGCACCCAATTATCAGTAGTAATTAGCTCATTATTCAATTAAATTGTGTATGCAAATTCATGCCCAAATTTGTGTGCATAATTTTTAAGACCCATTTATAGAATATTGGGGATGATGACAAGAATTTAGACATCATAGTCAAGACATCTAAAGTTCCACTGATATCCTAGAAAAGGATCTGCTGGCATAGAGCCTGTTAAAAAATCCACCCAAGAACAGGTGCCTCCACAATTCCTCCGTTACCCTCATCTTTCTGTCCTGCCTTTCACACCGTTCCCTTAATTCAGTGACATTCTACTCTTGCCTTCAGTCACCTTTCATTACATGTTAGTTAGCACATTCCAACTGTGGTATCATCTGGAATTAGAGATCTTGGATTCTATGCTGAGATTATTGTTCTGACAGTAGAACCCACATGGACCAGGAGAGAGTGTTTCTGATGTTGGAGTGGGTGATTATCTGGAATCTAGTGATCACCAGCTGGTGTAGTTCAATGTTAGATCACAAGTAGTAATGGTTGATACAAATCTGAGGGTCTTAGATTTCTGGAAGTAGAAGAGCGGGTAGAAGGGCAACAAACCTTTTTTGTTAGGAAAGTTAATAGAGGGAAACATAGTAACATAGTAGATGATGGCAGAAAAAGACCTGCACGGTCCATCCAGTCTGCCCAACAAGATAAACTCATATGTGCTACTTTTTGTGTATACTCTACCTTGATTTGTACCTGTCCTCTTCAGGGCACAGACCGTATAAGTCTGCCCAGCACTATCCCCGCCTCCCAACCACCAGCCCCGCCTCCCACCACCGGCTCTGGCACAGACCGTATAAGTCTGCCCAGCATTATCCACGCCTCCCACCACCGGCTCTGGCACAGACCGTATAAGTCTGCCCAGCACTATCCCCGCCTCCATTTGTGTACCTAAAAAGGTAAACTACAAAATAGATGAAATTTGTGATTTCATGTGCCCCAATGAAAGGAGAGTTTAATTCTACCTCCATTTAATTTCAATATATTCTATCTTCCCATTGCAGATTACAACAACAGTTAAGATGATGAACCCATCAGAAAACAGGATATCCTCACTGAAATCTGGATATCTGTATTGTATAGAAGCATAGTGAAGAAAAATCAAACTATACAGTTTATAATTGCAGTTTCTACCAGCTACTATAATTTTTGAAGCTTTTTTAGTGATATTCAATTGTTACTACATCTACATTTCTCCTCCAGCTTTTAAGGTACTGCCTATCCAACTAAAACAACTTTAGACTTGTTACAGACATGGACCAACAATAAAGAACAACAACATGGATACACAGCTGCTCATACCTTTGGCTTGCTTTGTTTCGTGTGAACGGCAGTGAAGGCTGAGCGGGGGAGTGTAAACAAACAACCAAACTGGCTTCCATGCTTACAGTGGACTAGATGGCTCACTTCCACTCCTATTAAGCTTTTTCTCCCTTCTCCACCCCCTACCGACCGACCGACTTCCTTGGCCAGCTTTTTCTCCCTTTTCCACCCCCTACCTCCCTCTCTTCAGCTCGCTCTCTCCCGTCTGCATAGTTATTTTTACTTCCCTGAAGCCTTTCCCTCCTGCTGCACTGGCGATTCACAGTCAGTTGTTTGCCAGCATCAAGGCCTCTTCTCAGACGCGTCCCACCTCTGCGGAAAACAGGAAGTTGCTTAGAGTAGGTGGGGACGCGTCTGAGGAGAGGCCCCGACGCTGGCAAACAGCTGACTGAGAATCGCTGGTGCAGCAGAAGGGAAAAGGCTTCAGGGAAGTAAAAACGACTAAGCGCTGCGGACGGGAGAGAGAGCGGGCAGGAGAAGAGACAAGAGAACAGATGACTCGTGTGGGACGGGGGAGAGAAAGATTTTCCATGTGGTGCATAGGCACCATTTTTTCAAAATATCTGTTTAGGGGAGCGACTGCTCCCCCTGCGCCCCACCTAGCTACGCCACTGGATATATGACAAAGACATTTAAATACTTCAACGGTATAAATAACAAACATGAAGCAAACCTTTTTGAAAGGCATTAATGCCGTAGAACAAGAGGTTAGTGTATGAATCACTAAGGGAATAGCCCAGTGGCGTAGCAAGGGCGGGGCGGTGGGGGCAGTATGCCCCGGGTGTCAACGGGTGGGGGGGTGCATCCGTCCACCCCCCCCCAGGGTAGCGCCTCCCCCCTGACACAGTCCCCACCTGCCTACGAGCTCCGTGCATCTGCTACTACTACTATTTAGCATTTCTATTGCACTACAAGGCATACGCAGCGCTGCAGATGAAGATGGCACCCCCCCACCAGTGTGGACCCCCCAGGCATAGCGCCACCCCCCCGACACGGTCCCCACCTGCCTATGAGCTCCATCCATCTGCAGCGCTGCTGTAAAGAAGAAATCGCTTCGTCGACCCTTCCCTCACCCACTGTGTCCCGCCCTCTGGCGTAACTTCCTATTTCCTCAAGGGCGGGACACAGTGAGTGAGGGAAGGGCCGACGAAGCGATTTCTTCTTTACAGCAGCGCTGCAGATGGATGGAGCTCATAGGCAGGTGGGGACCATGTCGGGGGGTGGTGCTGGCGCTATGCCGGGGGGGGGTCCACGCCAGTGTGGGGGTGCCATCTTCATCTGCAGATGGACAGAGCTCGTAGGCAGGTGGGGACTGTGTCAATGGGGTGGCGCTGCGCCGGGGGGGGGGGGTGCTGTGTTAGTCTGCACCCGGGGGGGGGGGGGTGCAGTGAAGATCCGCCCCGGGTGGCAGCTGCCCCCGCTACGCCACTGGAATAGACTCAGCAAGAACACCAGTAAATAGTTCTTCAGAGAAGGGATGGCACAGGTATACAACCTTTCAGTAGAGGTGGTAGAGACAAGAATATTAGCTAAATTCAAGAAAAAGGGATAAACTTAAATAAGTGATTCCTTGCTACAAAGAAGTGAAGAACATACCAATTTGGATATACAACATTGTATCAGGGTATAATTTGGCAGACTGTATGGATTTCAGTCTTATCATGTTCTATGCTTCTATTTTTCTTATTTAGCAATAATTCAGCATCTATTCATGTTTACTTCACAGGCTAACTGTTGCTGATGTTAACAAGGATGTCAACTACAAATCATATTAACTGGCCCTGGCAGCTTTTAGCCAGCTGGAAATTTGAGTAAGCACTGCTTGAAAGATCATGTTGACTTGAGTGAACAAGCCAACCTCTAGTATGTACAGTGTAATCTGCTCATTTTGGTTATTTCTAGGCAATCCTCTTTCTTTGGAGTAGCCTAGTGGTTAGTGCAGCAGACTTTGATACTGGGGAACTGGGTTTGATTCCCACTGCAGCTCCTTGTGACTGTGGGCAAGTCACTTAACCCTCCATTGCTCCAGGTACAAAATAAGTACCTGTATATATGTAAACCATTTTGAATGTAGTTGCAAAATACCACAGAAAGGCGGTATATCAAGGCCCATTTTCCTTCCCTTCCCTTTTTATTTCAAGATGTGTAGGGAAGGTATTTGACAGCCTAGAGGCATCTTGGTTACATTTACACATTGGTTGTACATTGTAACTGCACTGCCAAGGGTTTGCCACTATCCCTGGATTCTATATATAGCGCCCCAAAAGTTGCATGTGGAAATAAATTGGATAATGAGCTCTGAAACATCAATAACTAATTATTGATACTAACTGAAATTTGTGTGTGCGCATCTGCATGCATGCTATTTTATAAGGCACGGTGCCTAGCTCCCATCGCACATATTTCAAAGAAAAGAGTGACCATGGGCGTGTCAGGGCATTCCAAAATGTTGCACACAGAATTACAGAATTCTGCCTAACCGCGGCATTCCAGCACCCAAAATTTAGGTGTGGGATCCACAATAAATGTTATTCTATATAAGGTGCATGTCCTTTATAGAATAGCGCTCAGCGCAGAATTTTTGGCACCTCAAATTGAGCTCTGTTCGTTGAATTCCCTCTTTTGTGGGTAATTTTGTAAAGGCATTTTTGTGCTTATTTAATTATATTCATGTACAAAATGCTACTTATCAAATTACCCATGTGTGTAAGTATGCATGATGATAAGGAAGTGCATATTTTTATGCAATTTAGATAGGCATGTGCGGGGTTGGTTCTTTGGTGGAGTACAGGTGCAGCTGTAATTTACTCATGTACTTTTATTAAAAAAAACCACACATTTGCACATAATTTACAAACAAAACATTTACACCTGCTCCTGAGTAGGCATAAATGTCCATAATTTCATTTTAGCTGCAATTTCTGCAGGCTTTCTGCTGGTTTTTGAGAAAGACATAAAGGCATGTATACGTCTTTATAAAATAGCCTACAGATAAGTGCCGTCTTGTCTCCTCAGTCTGAGCATCGTACTATAAAAATGAGCCTTCACCCATTTAGGGGTCCTTTTACCAAGCTGTGGTAAGCAGTAACGTGCTTACTGTAGCAAAAAATGCCTTACCACGAGATACACTCAGGCATCCCACAGAAATTTTGGGATCAGTGCAAGCTACCCACGTGCTAAAAAAATAAAATTGATTTTTTTTAGTTCTGGGGGTGGGTCTGGGGGGGAAGAGAGTCGGCATTTTCTGTGGTAATCGGTTAATGCATCTACATTGCCATGTACTGATTAGCTTGTGATTAGCGTGTGAGCCCTTACCGCCTACATAATGGGTGGCAGTAGCGGCTTGCTTACAAATGGCCATGTGCTAATGGAAAAATTAGCATGCGGCCATTAATAAGGGAAATAGGAAAATTAGCCATTTTACCCCTGCTGTAAAAATAGCCTTAGTGCTTGGGAATGAATGACGCACGTAAGGATGCATTAAGGCTACTTTTTACTACAGTTTGTTTAAAGAGCCCCTTAATTTCCTATGATTAAGTCTCTCCTTTTTTGGCTACGTTTACTGCCATATTATTACAATGCAAGTCTTATGATCATAACTTCTCAGTATGCTGGTGCTACAATATTGCCTAAATATATATATATAATAGCTCAGTAAGTATGAGCAGAACCAACATGTTTTGAGTCCATGAGAAAGGGTCATGGATTTGATATACTACATTTCTGTGGTACAACCAAAGTAGTTTACAGTTATTATATGCAGGTATATTGCTGGGCCTTGTAGTTTCACAGTCTAAATTTTTGTGCCTAAATATGGAGGGTTGGGATTTGTCCAGGATCAGAAGAAAACAAATAGAACTTC
Source organism: Microcaecilia unicolor (assembly GCF_901765095.1). NCBI lineage: Eukaryota > Metazoa > Chordata > Amphibia > Gymnophiona > Siphonopidae > Microcaecilia > Microcaecilia unicolor. The sequence goes on from NC_044031.1 coordinate 88,416,209, forward strand.
AAACAATGGATCCTTTTACTAAAGGGCATTAAACCACGATGGGGGGGTATTCTATATATAGCGCCTAAAAATCTACGTGAAAAACATTTCTGCCTAAGCGTATTCTATAAACGGTACCTAGATTTAGTTGCGGTATATAGAATAAGCTTAGTTGATATCCCAGAGCCTAAAACTACATGCGTCCATTTACACCAATGAAAACATAGCGTAAATGCCAGCATGTAGATTTAGACACACTGGCAAATATTTCATAACTAAGAGCATAAATTTCAGAATGCCCATGAAACACCCAATTCCCCACCCATAATCACACCCCTTTTCGGCTGCGCATGTTAGAAGTTAGGCAGACTGCATTACAGAATACACTTAGGGCATTGTTTACTAAGGTGCACTGTGGGTATGCTAAATTTTAGCTCACGCTAAAAATTACCATGCACTATTGATAGAGACACCTATTATATTCCTATGGGTGTCTCTAGTGTTAGTGCATGCTAATTGTTAGCACGCACTAAAAGGTTTGCAAGCCTACGGCATGGCTTAGGGGCCCTTTTACTAGGGCATGATAAAAAATGGCCTGCACTGGTGTAGATGCACGTATTAGATGCACGCAGGTCCATTTTTCAGCACAACTGCAAAAAAAGGCCTTTTTTGGCCAAAAATGAATGTGCAGCAAAATAAAAATCATCGCATGTCCATTTTGGGCCTGAGACCTTACCGCCACCCATTGACTTAGTGATAAGGTCTCACATGTTAACTGGGCGGTAATCATCAGCATGCGTACACTGACACCTGCCATGTGGTACAAAATAGAAATTATTTTTTGACATGCGTTTTGGATGCACATGAAAATTAGAATTACCACCCAGGGCATGCAGTAGTCGGGCGGTACTTCTAATTTGACGCATATCAACTCATAGAATTTGAGACTTTGTAGTCGGTAACAAACTAACAATAAACAGTTGAATAATTTCCACATATACCCAAATATAAATTGAGATTTTTTGGCAAAAAAAGCGCCAAAATTTAAATCTCAGTTTGTTCTTGAGTCTGCTGGGGTTCCTCAACATCCTCCCTTCCCCGTGGTGTCCGATATTATTTCCCTCCCTCCCCCCCCATAAAAAATATAAGAACATATGCATTGCCATACTGGGACAGCCTAAATGTCCATGAAGCCCAGAATCCTGTTTCCAACAGTGGCCAATCCAGGTCACAAGTACCTGGCCAGATCCCAAGAAAGTTCAATACATTTTATGCTGCTTATCCTAGAAATAAGCAGTGGATTTTCCCCAAGTTCATCTTAATGATGGCTTATGGACTTTTCTTTTAGGAAGATAGCCAAACCTTTTTTAAACTCTGCTAAGCTAACTGCTTTTACCACATTCTTTGGCAATGAATTCCAGAGTTTAATTACACATTGAGTAAAGAAATATTTTCTCCAAATTGTTTTAAATTTACTACTTTGTAGCTTCATTATCATATCTCCCCTCAGCCATCTTTTCTCCAAGCTGAAGAGCCCTAGCTGCTTTAGCCTTTCCTCACGGGAAAGTTGTCCCATCCCCTTTATCATTTTCATCACCCTTGCTCACATACTGTTCCTCCTCCACTGCCACTACCCCCACCTCCAGAACAGAGACAGCCTTTCTCATAACACACCTGTAGGCCTGCCCCCACTCCCAGGGCTACCGTTTTACCTGGTGGTCTAGTAGAGAGTCGGGGTAAGAGCTGTTCTCATGTACTCCTGCCCCTGCTGTCTTCCTCATTGAAAATGGCTGCAATGACTTCTGGCAGCAGTCTCACGAGACTGCCGCTGGAGGTCACATCAGCCATTTCCATTTTGGGGTTGGAGCTGCTATTTGTAGGGGATCCTTTTCAATAAGGAAGACAGCAATAAGGAAGATAGGGGCAGGAGCATGTGAGAATAACTCCTGCCACGACTCTCCATAAGACCTCCAAGCAAAATGGTAGGCCCCAGGGCTAATCTTAGGCAGGGTTGATAGGGGCGGTTGCACATGGACTCACACTCCCTGGGACCCCATGGCAGCCTTAGCGTCTCCCTCCCACTCTCTGCTTCAGTTGTCGTTGCCATCTCCTGTTCTCAATCTAACCGCCTTGGTCAGCTCTCTTCTACTCTCTTTCGGCTCCCTGCAGTGCTGCCTTCTTCAATCCGGGCAGCCAGCAGCCTTAGTGAGGTAGGCCACTGCCTTCAGCAGCCTGGAAGCTTTCTCTCTGCTGCAATTTCCTGTCTCGCATAGGCGTGATGCTGCAACAGAGGGAGAGTTTCCGGGGCCACTGAAGGCAGTGTGCTTATTTCACTGATGCTGCTGGTGGCCCGGAAAATTGAAGAAGGCAGCGGTGCTGTGAGCTGAAACTAAAGGAGAGGGTAGGAGAGAGTTGAAGGCTACAATGAGAGGACCCAAATGGCACAAACAATGACATGAAGACCCAAAAGAAGAAGGGTGAAGCAGCACCAACACTGACAGGAATAACTTAACTGGGAGAGAAGTAAAACAGCAACATCAGCATGGATACCTGATCTCCCAACCTCCCTCCCATTCCAATCTCACCTAAAGTATCAATATCAGCATGACATCCTCCCCCTATTCTGCCCCCCTGCCTGGCAAACAAACCTGCCTCGAAATACAATCCCCATTCCTATAATGGATAACTCCTTGCTCTCCCCCCCCCCCAATTCTTGCTGTAGGACCTGATACAAAATTGTGTCAATGACCCCTAACAGTAGTCTCATAACATTGGGGGAATCCTTCTATATAAGGAGATTAACTGCATGTATTTGAGGATGCCCCCTAGTAGTACCACTGCTGGACTACCATTTTGGGTCATTGGCATCATTTTGGATCCAGCACAGTCCCAGAGTGGGAGCTGAGGTATACTGCTTCCGTCCTGGACTACTATACCACAATGGAGACCCCAGGTAGGTCTTGGGAGGGTTCAGGGAGGGAATTAAAAGGTTGGTCTTTGTGAGAGGGTAGAGCTTACATTCAACGGTGAGGTTGTTTGAAGGGCAGAGGGAGTGATCAGGGTTTGGGGGTTTGAAGGGCAGAGAGAATTAGGATGGGGGGGGGGATGTTGGGGGAAGATATTGATATTCCCTGCTATCTGCCATTGCATGCACAGCAGTGCCCATGTGGTAAGTGCCTGCCTTGTGCAATAAATCCAGGACAGATACTGGGCATCCCCCCCCCCCCCCCACACACACACACACATTTAGTGCACTGGTTTTACACATACCCTGGGATAGATTTTGCTCCTAACTTACTGCACTTTAGCTTCTAAGTTTGCCTGAAAATAGGGCACAAATTAAGGAACCTAACTTAGGTTTAAATTTAGGAGCTCAGCTTGTTTTCACTATTGTACTCTTAGATTATAAGGAGACTACCTACTCTAACTTCCTTTGAGCTACATATGAAAAAGGAATGATCAAAATCCAAAATCTCTTCCCTTCTCTATATAGCAGCAGTTTACTTGAGATTTTTCCATGCTTGTCTTACTCCTCATGAAGAAAGACTTGTGGAGGGCAATTCTATAAAGGGGGACCTATTTGGAGCCTATTCCATAAAGGAAAGTAGGTGCCTACATTTATTTATAGAATACTAGAATAACTTTACACATGAGCACTTACACCAGTCATTTGCTCGCTCCTATATTGGGGAGGTATGTAAGTAATGTAAAGTATTTTATAGTTTATGTGCACGAGAGTACGCCCCACCCATGCTCTGCCCAGAGTCCTTCCACGTGAATACCCACTTGAAAAGTACACGTCGTCGAAGATGTGCACGTACTTGCAGAATAGCTTATAACTGGATTTATGCACGTGCTCCTATATGTACCTAAATGGCTAACATACAGGCATTTATATACATATTTGCTAACTACATCTATTGACTCCTTATTGAATTACACTTCTAGTGTGGGAAGATCTGCTGTATAACAACTGCATGAAGGCATAGCCCAGTGGGCATGCAAATTAAATACAAAGGGATGAATAGTACATTTCTCCACATGTAAAAAAAACACAAAACAAAACTGTGCTATAACTCAATGAATTTTTATATGCTACCTTTGACACTCAACCTTTATGCTACAGTAAACTTGCAGCAAGGGGATAAAGGATAAAGGGGTCATCTTTCACCTCAGATGACTCAAAATCTATAGTGGCTAAAGAACCCTAGCCCCTGATTCCCACTCCCCCATTATGGAGATTTCCCAGTAGTCCACTGACCCCGGTCCCTAACTCCTCACCCCTCACTCCAAAGATTTTTCCAGGTTTCCCAGGTGGCCCCTTAACCTCCCACCCCTTTCACTCCTCTGACTCCACAAAAATATTATGGGGCCCAAGTGGACCTCAAAATACATCCCAGAACCCACCAACCCCCACATAAGTCTCCAAATATGATGCAAGAACAATGCTCTCTTGCTTCTGCCTCTTCACTATCATCTTGGAAAATGGTGGTACCTGGCCCTATGTGCTGTGTTAGGATGCACTGCATGGACTCCAGTCTACCAAACAAGACAATGACTCCATTATTTGACAGACTGACCATGTGGGATCAGGTGCCAACATTTTCCAAGATGGTAGCATGGAAGCAGGAGTGGGCATTGCTCTTGTCTTCTCTGTAGATAGGATTGTGAGGTTCTGATAGCTGGGGGTTTAGTAGAGGAGTGACCTAATAGAGCACCAATCTTGACATCCAGAGGTGGCTGGTTCAAATCCAACTGCTGCTCCTTATAACCTTGGGCAAGTCACTTAACCCTCCATTTCCTCAGGTGCAAAATTAGATTGTGAGCCCTCCCTCCAGGAACAGAATGTCGCAGTCAGTCACAGATTCAGATGTAGTGAGCCCTTTTGCCATGCCAAGAGCAGATGTAGGATCTCTGTTCCTGGAGAAGCGGTCAGCAAGGACCCGGATCTTCACCTGGGATGACCGCCGTTCCCCAGCGGTTGAGCCCTTAGGTGCAGGCGACCAACAAGACTTAGTAAACTGGAACAGACCAAGCTAGACAGGAACAGGAAGCAGGAATAGGATTGGCTAGGCAACAGAAACAGACTAGACTAAGCAGGAGCAGGAACCAAGAACAGGCTGGGAAACAGGAAGGTGACGTCCGGTTCGATCTCTGGTCAAGGCCAACGTTTAGTAAGCAGGCAACATCTGGTCCATGCTTCTGGTCAAGGCAGGCAGGTGACATCAGGTCTGGGCTTCTGGTCAAGACAAGACATGCGGCTAGCAGGCAGGCAAGGTCAGGTCCAGGCTTCTGGTCAGGGCAAGCGGCTAGCAGGAAAAGCACAACTGAAATGCACCAGGTACACCAATGGAATAGCTGAGGCAGAGAGTCCAAGTCCAGCTCCTTCTTAAAAGGTGGAGGCATCTGACATCAGCGTGGTGTCCCCACCCTGAAAGAGCAAGGTAGAGGAGGAGCCAGCCTAGTTAAAGGTTGTGGTGACCATCAGCACCACAGCATAGGACGTAGGAGAGAAGGAGGGGCCAAGTGACATCCAGACCGCCGCACAGGACCCGAGGCAGAATGCTGCGGCGGCCTCCCTTGCCACTGGAGGGGTGAGTCATGACACAGATTACCCAGTGCACTTGAATGTAACTCACCTTTAGCTACTACTGAAAAAGGTTAGAGCAAAAATAGTACTTGTATCCCACATTTTCCCACCTATTTGCAGGCTCAATGTGGCTTACAAAGACCTGTTATGGCATCACCATTTCAGGATAAGATATACAGTTGGTGTTACAAAGAGATCAAAGATGACAGGAAAGATATATGCAAGCTGTTATAGACTTTGACTTTCAGAATAAGGGTGGAGTGGTGAGGTGTTATTCTATAAAGGGTCAAAACAAAGGGTAGGAAGAAACCTCTACGTCAAAAGTCCAAGCAAGGAAAAGCAGAGGCTGACCAAAAAGGCGAATCCAACACTGGAGATATTATTAAGAAGACTTTATTGTAGCTGATATAGGGTGAACCAACACCGTTCGTGTTTCGACGCCACATGCGCCTACATCAGGGGTCAATCAAAGGTTCCTCGGAGAACACTATATCCAAAACAGTCGGGAGATACCCACTCAGCAAACTATGGACCAAACAAACTGGGCAAAAGACATAAGCGCATCAATGGACAAACACTAACCACCACACCATGGTTTGCGTGTAGTCTGAATCTAGCCCTTAGTGCGCAGCATCCTGGTGCCTAATTTTAGATGACCTGTAGTGAATTACCCCCTGTACAACTTTTTTCCCATGATGAAAAAATGGCCAAGTAAAAATGATCCAAATGAGCATTTCCAGAAATGACATGGAAAACAACATGACAATGCCATCCCTTATCTTAACCTGCTTTTCACTAGAGCCATGTAACTGTGTGCCTTAAGCCTGACTGCCCTTTATAACGATTGAGCAATGTCTGGGGCTCCTTGTTAGGGACTGTGAATATAGATGTTGCCTCTGCAGCATTCTTACCCCTAATTGGCCTGGGGAATTGAAGTCTGGCCTGGAGATCAATCTCAGGTGCTTTAGGAGCCAGTGTGCAGCATTTATCTCTGAGTCACTGAGTAAGCTCCAATTTATTTTATTCACTTAAGACTTTGTCTAATTTCGGCCATATATTTGGATTTGAGTAAAAAGAGACCCCCCAGGTGAGTAGAAACTTGTGCAAAAGTGTTTGTGTTTCACCCCCACGGTGACTTCTGTCTTTCTGATTACTGCAAGCTCATTCGAGTCAATCAAAATCTTCCCATATATCATAACCAGAGCCTTACAGTGCAGATTCTGTATTAAATCTGCTATTGAAAGCACAGTATTAGTGATACTAAAAGCAAAAATAAACACATCAGAAAGCATTTATTTTGAATAACAGTGGCCTTTCTGTAGGCTAAGAGAAGCTTGTTATAATGCATTTGAATTACTAAGTACTTCAGACATACTTATCCAGCACTCATCATTAGCATGTTTCTACAAAGTGGCACTGGAGAAATATAAACACTGATTCATATCTCATCTGCTGTCTTGAAAACCATTCCTTCAACTGTTCAGCCTATTCTGTCAGGGACTTTGAGAGAAGGACTGGCTTGGTCTGGAAGAAAAAAAGTCTGTGTAATTGTTTCTGAATGTTAAAACCACAATCGGAAAAGGATGTGGTACATTTGCCATAGGTGGCTAAAGTCTTCTACAAATAAAATAATCTGATTTATGTGACACATTTGTATAAATGAAAGTATGCTCTATGAAATATTTTGACAGGAGGGCAAGGCGTTCTGGAAAATGTGCAAGGATATTTGCTTTGTGGGAAATGAATGTAAGGCCAGTTGTTAGTTATTGAGAAGATAAGAAGTCACCGAAATATTGTTTTTATTTTATAATGCTTGAATAAATATTTACTCCAAGATATTGATTCCATTTAAAACTCATGCCAAGAAATGGCAGCGTGGTATAACTATTATGCCTCTGTTAGAGTATTCTTAACTGTAGGGGAGTATTTATTAGCTTTTTGTTGACAAGCAGGATTGAGTCAGACGCACAAGTGGGTGGTGTCAACTGATATCGGCAGAATGGAACTGCTCTTCCAGAGCTCAGTTGTGGCTCTTTCTGCATACAGTGGTCTTCTCAGTTCCTCAATTTTGTTTTTTTTTTCCGCACTGCTCAATGGATGTGAAACAAAACTGTCCCATGTAGTTTGTTCTCCAGTGTTGTTGTTTTTTTTGTCAAATCTCTGTTAATTCTTCTCTTGTGCTAAGTTGGGGTTTCACCTGTGCCCAAAATGCAGCAGAAAAATCCAGAATTTTGACATGCATATCAAATGCCTCTTGTGCCTTGGTTCTGAACACAACCAAAAGGACCAAGTCACAAAATATTGTGTTTGAATTTCACTGAGAGCACAAAAGATTATATCAATCGACTCAGAGAGCATTTGGGCATATAAGAAAAAATGTTGCTTTTGGAAAAGTCTTGCAATAAGGCTTTGTGTGTGCAGAAACTATGCTTTCTGCAAGAATACCTGTTCACCAACTCTATATAATGCAATATATGTACACCAACTTCTACAAGGTGCAGCCTTCAAACCAGTTCTTTCTATTCAAGCTCACAAGTGGCTAGCATCCATACTAGTGGAAGGTGATAAATGTGGCACTCACCTCATTAGGGCTAGTTATCATTCCTTTGGCACCTCATCTAAAACCTGTTTTGAAAATTGTGGCCTGATGTTGAGCATAGTTGCATGCTTTAGTTTACATGAAGACGTGCACTTCAAGTTAACAGATTCTACTTATAATCTAAACCCCCTCCAAACCCAGATACACCAACCAGTGCCACCACAGCCCATGTTAAGCACATACAATCAGTGCCCAAGGTCTTAGCTCAGGAATTGCCTACTGATTCTTGTGCACAAAATTGCATCCATCCATCTCATGCTCTTAGCTTTCCTTAAGATGTGATCACCTCAATGGGATCACAAATTTCAAATGAATGAGCACTGCTAACCTCTCTATACCATTTTGTATCCATCTTTACAGCTTTGTCTTCTCCTAAGTGGGTGGATGCACAGATCCAGCATAGCAGTAGGGGAGGGGGGGGGGGGTTATGCACTGTAGCACCATCAATTAGCCCTCATTAAAGATGCTTCAGCTCAAGGGTAGGAGCTCATCTAGATCAGTCACATTTGCAAGGGATGTTGTCTAGATATGTGTTAACCCCCTATATCAAACATTTAGAACTCATGGCAATCTTCTATACCTTATGAGTATTGTTTCATGTTGTACATGAGCAAGCACGAGGGATCAAAGTTTCTTTGTCTCTGCAAAGAAGCTGCCTGAATCTGGACTTTTCAATGACCAACTCCATCTAGATACAGGCTACTTACATGCCTGACACACAGAATCAGTTGGCTGACAAGTTCAGCGGAGTGCTTTGACCTCACAATGGTCCCTCAATGTACATATTTTAATGTCCATCCTTTGAGACTGGGGAATGCTTCAAATCAATCTCTGTGCCAAAGAAGAGAATAAACAATTTTCTCTTTATTGTTCCATTCTTCCTTCTTCCCCACATATCATTTGGAACCCCTGATGCTTCTATGAACTTGATTGTTTCTTTATACCTACTCTCTAATTTCAGTCATACTGAGAGTACTGCACAAGTTCCAGCAAAGCCACTTCAGTGATTCTCGGTATCTTACTGGTCTCAACAGAACTGGTTTCTTCTCCTTCACAACCTTGCTATTTCCCTGCAAGTTGTTTCAGTTCCAAGCACTGATCATTCAACAGGAGGGCTGAATTCCTCAAGTATCTAATCTTCACAGGCTGACTATTGAGTAGTCTCTACTGTTGGTGTTTCTCGCCCATCCAAGACATCTTGATAGTTATTTGGAAAGTTTTCATTAGAATGGATTTTTACTTATTTATTCATGTCCACCTATAATTAAGCAGATTACTACTAAAACATACTTAAAAACATACATCAAAAAACAGTAATGACATATACTACTACTACTAACTAGCATTTCTAAAGCGCTACTAGGGTTACGCAGCGCTGTACAATTTAAACATAGAAGGACAGTCCCTGCTCAGAGAGCTTACAATCTTCATCAGCACTGTTCTGTTGTTTTTAGTCATGGTGTAAACCACATGGAGGGGCATAATCGAATGGGGCCGGCCATCTATAAGGGCGGCCATCTCTAAAGACGGCCCCGTCAAGCGGTGTACCTGATTGTATTATCAAAACAAGATGGCTGTCCATCTTTTGTTTCGATAATATGGACAGGGCCGGCCAAATCTCAACATTTGGGCCGCCCTTAGAGATCGCCGGCATTAGAGATGGCCACCATTGGTTTTCGCTGATAATGGAAACTAATGGCGGCCATCTCAAACCCGGCCAAATTCAAGTCATTTGGTCGTGGGAGGAGCCAGAATTTGTAGTGCACTGGTCCCCCTCACATGCCAGGACACCAACCGGGCACCCTAGGGGGCACTGCAGTGGACTTCACAAATTGATCCCAGGTGCATAGCTCCCTTACCTTGGGTGTTGAACCCCCAACCCCCCCAAAACCCACTCCCCACAACTGTACAACACTACCATAGCCCTTAAAGGGTAATGGGGGCACCTGCATGTGGGTACAGTGGGTTTGTGGTGGGTTTTGGAGGGCTCAAATTTACCACCACAAGTGTAACAGGTAGGGGGGGATGGGCCTGGGTCCACCTGCCTGAAGTGCATTGCAGTACCCACTAAAAATTGCTCCAGGGACCTGCATAGTGCTGTGATGGAGCTGGGTCTGACATTTGAGGCTGGAATAGAGGCTGGCAAAAAAATGTGTTTTAATTTTTTGGGGGGGATATGAGGGGGTTGGTGACCACTGGGGGAGTAAGAGGAGGTCATCCCCAATTCCCTTCGGTGGTCATCTGGTCAGTTTGGGCACCTTTTAGAGACTTGGTTGTGAACAAAATGGGACCAAGTAAAGTCGGCCAAATGCTCTTCAGGGCCAGCCTTGTTTTTTTCCATTATTTGCCGAGGCCGTCCATCTGTTAACCACACCACGCCCCGCCTTTGGTACACTGCCGACACGCCCCCCTTGAATTTTGGCCGGCTCTGCGATGGAAAGCAGTTGAAGCCGGCCAAAATTGGCTTTCGATTAAACCGATTTGGCCAGCTTTAGAAGAAGGCTGACCATCTCCCGATTTGTGTCGGAAGATGGCCGCCCTTCCTCTTCGAAAATAAGCAGGTTAGTCGCCTAGCCAGGCTCAATTTTGCGGTATATCATAAATGCTAAATAAAAAAACAAGCATATAAAAGCAGCACAACACTACCAATTCATAGTATATTAAGCAAGGGTAAGGTCACACCATAACCATAATGATCTCACTGCCAAATAGTCTTGTTGGCAATAAAGGTGATCCCACTCCTGACAACTTTCAAGTGGATAGGGTTATCAATTTGGTGATCTGCTAGCAACCATGGCCTTGTTACGTGTCCTCCTATGATGATTCTACAGTACTATACCATTTATATCTTCTTGGGCTTCAAACCTTCTCTATCAGAGTTCATCTTGTTATATTGTTAGCTTACCATTCAATAGATAACTTTCCAGTTTCACAATCCAAGTAGTCACATGCTTCATGAAATGATTACTTCATGTAAAACCTCCATTATAAAAGCCCACTGTACCTTGGGATTTCAATCTACTTCACACTTCACTCATGAAGGGTTTTTTTTTAATCTTGAGAAACAACATCTATCAAGTTATTAATTTGGAAAATACTCTTCCTCATAGCTAACATTTCAGCTAGGATAGTTAGTGAGATTCAGGCATTGGTAATATATGAACCACATACCCAATTCTATCAACACAAAGTCATACTTTGGGCACATTCTGTTTTTACTGATAGTTGTAATATCTTTTCATCTTAATAAAGAAATAAAGACTCATTCAAACACTTGAGAAAAGGCCCTTCATACTCTAGATTGTAAATAGAATCTCACCTGCTACATGAACGGAACTTATTTATTCAGGAAGTCATTCCTGAGTCATTCAGAAGGCCAGCTGCAAAAAGAACCTTAGCAAACCTACTGACCTCTTGCTTACAATTCTGCTATGACCAAGCACATATTTCTCTGAGTTCCAAGGTCAAATCTCATCAAATTAGAATTACAGTGGCTACTATAGCCCTCTTGAAATCTGACTCATTGAATACAAACTGCAAGGCAGCTAATTGGTCTTGTCTTCATACTTTCACTGCACACTATTTGGACTAATAGGTCACTGCCTTCAGTCAAGCAGTACTGTCCAACCTGTCCTTGTTACCTAACAACTATCACACCTAAGGGAGCTGCTCTAAGGACTAAGACAATACATTTGTAAGCAGTACTAAGCTCGGGAGTCGCCCACTTGAGTACCTGACTCAGTCCTGCTTGTCAATGGAAAAAGCAATGTTGCTCACCTGTCACAGATGTTTCTGTAGACAGCAGGATTCATAAGGCATATCATCTCTCTAAGCTCTTCAGGAGTTGTCTAACATTGCTGAGCTTGTGAACTAACTGAAGAGCTGTATGTTTCCAAATTTCTGGAAGTGCTTCCTAATACTACTTAGTACTTTTCTAGAAAATATTCTTTTTATGGGAAACTAAAATGTGTTTTTTGTTCTTTTGGAAGGATGACCTCTAGAAGTAGTAGATTCCAGCACAGAACTTGGCAGCAGTAAAGGAGGATCGCTGCCCACCACTGCTGACACTTGGGTAAATCCCAGGAGAGATTGGGGGGGGGGGGGGGAAGGTAGGTTTGGGAGCAGTGCTTTGCTGGCAGGTGATACAGTTTTCCTGGCTGATGCGGTTTGTGTGTTGGGGGATGGATTTTGAATGTTCTCATAGCTGGCGTTAGGTGTTGGGAAGAGGGCATATCTCTTTAAAAAGATGGCTCCAGGTGTACTTCGATACAGCAGTTGTTGGGTTCCTAACAGGACACAACATCTTGCAAACATATGCGTCAAGCTGTGTATACAGTTGGTGGGGAGAAGAATGGAACAGGCATCTTTTAGAAAACTCAGGCTACCGCCTGTCTATTTTACCTCATTATTAATACATGCACAACACATCCTTTCTCCTGAAGGAAAATCTTGCAGCTACATCTTAAAAGGTATTTTGTCTGCCTGGATTATTATAAGGAATAAAAAGAGAAAAAGAAATCCGTCTTCAGTAGCTCAGAAAGAAACAAAGAAGCCAGCTAACTTTTAAGGGCCAAATCCCCTTCAGCTGCACTTACTTGCAGCTCTTCCTCCTCCTTCCCTCCTCTCCCTCTGGCTTTTCTGGGCATGTGCTTAAGAGCTGTGCTTGATACACAACTTTTGAGAGCATGAGCCATGCACAATCCTCCCCCTGAGCTCCCTAATGCTCAATACTAACAACACGCCAAAATATACATGATATTAGCACTGAGCATTAGGGAGTTCCTTCCCCGTGCTGTTGTGGTGGTATTTTTCCAGCTCTATTTGGTACAGCGCTGGAGTATTGAGCATCTGTTCCTTAGGTACCTAAGTTCAGTTAGGCACCTAACTGCCATTTACCTCCATTTAGTGCCTAACTTCATCCACTTCCACTTAACCCCACTTTCCCCCGTTGTGACAAAACACCTCAAACCTACCCTCATCAACCCAAACCTCTAAATCGCATGGTGGGCAGGTAAATGATCCACACTGTCCAGATCCCAACCTTTCAATACCTTCCTGCCCCAAAACTCTCCTTTTTCCACAAAAAATCCTCAATTCCCATTGGCTGCTAACCCCCTTTTCACCTGTTCCAATCAGCTTCTCCACCTTAACGCTTGAGCCTAACCCATAGCCGCCGAGAGGGGGGGCAAAATTCCCCAGGTCTCCAGGGGGGGCCCGGCGCAGGGGGTCTTTCTCTCTCCTGCTCCTGATGGGACCCAGGTGATTGCGTCCTGACATGAGCAGGAGAGAGAAAATTCCGTCGATGGGTCCCTCTTGCATTGCCTGCCTAGCAGCTACTGGGCCCTCAGGCTGCTCATGCTCAGTTTTGAGACTGAGCATATACGAACTGAGGAAAGCAGCCACAGGGGCAGGCAATGCTGGGCAAAGGAAGGAACTGTGCTGCCTGTAGCTGGCGGGGCCAGCCAAGGTACTTCGGGCGGGCAGGAGGGAGGGGGTGGTGGCGATGATAATTTTTGGGGGGGAGCGGCGGCGATGACGATTCTGTCTCAGGCCCGACTCAGTCTCTCGGCAGCCCTGGCCTAACCTCTCACACTTAACTGCTTCCTACCCACTACCTTCCTTCTCATCCTTTCCCTCCCCCATCCATCATTACTCTTTATCTAGTGTGCGGTTCGCACTTTTGGTATATCCCTTGTGTGGGATTTCTTTAAGGGATTGACTCTTTGTTCAGGAGTATTGATAGTGTCTCTCCTTCAGATTTTTCCTTACATTGATAATTACTTTTTAGCATCCAATTAACAGCACTGATTAGGTAGTTAAACAATTAAGTTATGCATATTGTTATAGAATATGCTTCGGTTTCCGTGTTGATTTTCAGGTGCCATATATAGAATCTGGGAGTTAGTACGTGGTTAACATGGGAAGATAGACTACCCTGTGACTGCTTTAAGGCATTTTGCAGTAGTTTCCCTGTTCCGGCATGTTAAACTTCACATTGCTGAATTTTTTTGAATTTTCTTTCTGGAGTGTGGTATAGATGGAGAGTGACCGTGGAAGCTTTAGCCAACTAGCCTGTTATACTTGCCATATGCTAAGTAGCTAATGCACTGAACATGGGACCACTTAGATCCACCTAAATAACAGGTGGTAAGTGCTTCCACATTAACTCTCTGCATGCTAATGGTAACATTGATGCACAACCTGCAATTTTAAAAAAATGTGCTGCATTAAACCTGGGCTTAGCATGCGGTAAAATTCTGCATTACAATGCATTAAGCCCAGATTCTAATGCATGAAGGGGCCCTATGTTACTCTTATTCTCTTTTTAAAAGTGGATAAAAGAAATCCTGGATAAAAGGAGCAGAACTACCCCAGGAGAGGAGGCAAACTAAAAAGTAAAATAAACAAATAAAATAAAAATGTGTGCGGTGGCTCCTTCTCTAAGATACTATCCCCCCTGTTTACTAAGCCACGCTAATGGCTGCCACATAGCAATGTCGACACAGCCCATTCAAAGTGAATGGACTGTGTCGGCATTAGCACACGGCAGCCGCTAGCGCTTAGCAAATAGGAATGTGTGAGTTGTAGAACAACGTTAATTCCTCACTAGAAAACAAACATTGTAGTTGTATAAGTAATATAATTTTTTTTTGCCTCTTATATAAATAAAATTTGTATTTTGGCCAGTTATGAAGTGTGTAGTGATGCTTTTCTTTCCAAAAGACAACTGAAGGAAAATGAGATCTAGCCCCAGAGTAGGTCTCAAGAGAGAGAGCTAGAGCCGAATCCCCATAGTATGTGCATTCAGACTCTGTTCTATTACTACTACTACTACTCAGTGCTTTTTTTTGTGCCGGTACACGCCTTTTTGTGAGGTCCGGCTCACCTGCCTGCTCCCTTCTGTTCATACACCCATGCTCCCCCCCGCCCTCCCTCCCTCAGCTCCACGGCTTTCCTTGAAATCTTTAATTTACCCGAAATCACGGTGAACCGGCAGTAAAAACAGCTGGCAGGCAGGCTTGCCTCCTCGTCGTTTCCCTTCCCTCTCAGCGCGTTCTGCCTTCCTCTGATGTAATTTCCTTTCTGTGTGGGCGGGATGCGCTGAGAGGGAAGGGAAGCGAGATTCGCTGGACATGGATGGCAGGGGAGGATAGGGGGCAGAGGAGAATCACTGGACATGGATGAGAGGGGAGGACAGGGGAGAGAGGAGACATGCTGGACATGGAGGGGAGGGGAGAGAAGAGAATTGCTGGACATGGATGGGAGGGGAGGGCAGGGGAGAGAGGAGAATCGCTGACATGGATGGCAGGGGAGGACAGGGGAGAGAGGAGACTGCTGGACATGGAGGGGAGGGAAGAGAGAATTGCTGGACATGGATGGGAGGGGAGGGCAGGGGAGAGAGGAGAATCACTGGACATGGATTGCAGGGGAGGACAGGGTGCAGAGGAGAATCACTGGACATGGATGAGAGGGGAGGGCAGGGGAGAGAGGAGACATGCTGGACATGGATGGGAGGGGAGGGGAGGGCAGGGAAGAGAGAATTGCTGGACATGGATGGGAGGTGAGGGCAGGGGAGAGAGGAGAATCACTGGACATGGATGGGAGGGGAGGACAGGGGAGAGGGGAGAATCACTGGATATGGATGGGAGGGGAGGGCAGGGGAGAGGAGAATCACTGGACATGGATGGTAGGGGAGGACAGGGGGCAGATCACTGCACATGGATAAGAGGGGAGGGCAGGTGAGAGAGGAGACATACTGCACATGGATGGGAGGGGAGGTCAGCGAAGAGAGATTCACTGTACATGGATGGAAGGGGAAGGCAGGGGAGAGAGGAGAATCATTGGACATGGATAAGAGAGAAGGGAAGGGGAGAGAGGAGAATGACTGGACATGGATGGCAGGGGAGGACAGGGGATAGAGGAGAATCGCTGGACATGGAAGGGGAGGGCAGGGGAGAGAGGAGACATGCTGGACATGGATGGAGGAGAGGGAAGACAGGAAGGAGATGCACATGGATGGGAGGGGAGAGAGGAGAAATGCTGGAAATGGATGGATGGAGGAGTTGGAGCGGAGAGAGGAGAAATGCTGGACTTGGATGGAGGAGAGGGGAGATAGAATTTTTTCTATATATGGATACAGGAGAGGGAAGAGAGAGGAGAAATGCTGGACATGGATTGAGAGGAGGAAAGAAAAAAGAAGAAGATGCACATGGATGGAGATGAGGGAAAGGGAAGAGAGGAGAAAAACTGCACATGCATGGAGAAAATAGGCAAAAGCTGGATCCACTCTTTACCTCCTCCAGTCAATTCCACAGAGGAGGACCCAGCTTTTACTTATGGATGTAGGGCAAGAAATGAAGAAGAAAGGAGAAAAGTAAAGAAATATATGGAAAGGAAGCCCTGGAAATGGAGTTAAGAGAACAGATAGGGAGCAGCAGAATCAGAGACTGGGACCAATATGAATAGAAAAACAAAGTCACCAGACAACAAAGGTACTGGAGCTGTAACAGCTTACAGAAATTATTTATAATGAAAAAAAATCACATTATTGTTTCTCCTATGCTAGTATAATATTTTCAATGATGTCTGTTTATATGCGCCATGGCTGGTACAAGGGGTGTGGCAAATGTGGGTGTGGCTATAATAGGGGTGGAGTCATATGTGGTGACCCTGCCCATAATGAGTACTGGCACCTTTTTTTCTACAAAAAAGCACTGCTACTACTAATCATTTCTATAGTGCTACTAGATGTACACAGTGCTATATATATTATCACCCTAATTCTATATATGGTGCTCAAAATTGCATGCGTAAATTTGGCCACACACCCAATTTGCACAAATAATTTAATTGATAAATTAGCCCATTAGCACCGATAATTGGGTGCTAATGATCAATTATTGGTGCTAATTGTCATTAATTAAAATTTATGTGCGCGGCTTTAGATGCCATGATCTGCACATAAATTTCATGCATGGATTTCAAAATGGGGCCTGGCCATGGGAAGACCAGGGCAGTCTTGTAATTTGTGCACAATATTATAAGATTTGGGGGATCTGTGCCTAGTTTAGGTGTGAAAATTTACACCAGGTTTCAGTTGGTGTAAATCCTAATGTCCAAAGTTGGGCATGGATCCTGGCACCAAACACTCTTCTATAAATAGTGCCCAATTCTGAGTGCTGTTTATAGAATAGCACTTAGTGCTAATTTTTAATAGTGCCCAAATTGAGTCCTATATGCAGATACTATTAGATTGTAAGCTCTTTGAGCAGGGACTGTCTTCTATGTTTGTACAGCGCTGTGTACGCTTTGTAGCGCTATATAAATGCTAAATAGTAGTAGTAGTACTTCCTCTGTCCCTATTGCAGAGGTTTTCAACCATTGAATTCAATGTGGATATCCTGAAAACGTCAATAGGCTGGTGTGCCCTGGGGACTGGATTTAAACCTCTGCCCTATTGGATTCACAATTTAAGGGGGGGAGGGGTTGTACCTGGGGCAATAGAGGATTAAGTGATTTGCCAAGGTTCACAAGGAGCTGCAGGGGAAATTAAGCCCGCTTCCCAGAACGTCAGCACACTGCACTAATCATTAGGCCACTCCTCCATGCCTTGTCAGTCTTCTTAAGTATGTCTTCCAGAAACTACAACATATTCA
This sequence comes from Microcaecilia unicolor, assembly GCF_901765095.1. Lineage (NCBI taxonomy): Eukaryota > Metazoa > Chordata > Amphibia > Gymnophiona > Siphonopidae > Microcaecilia > Microcaecilia unicolor. Next base: position 88,434,033 of record NC_044031.1, read on the forward strand.
GAATATGGCAGCTGGTAACTTTTCAGAAGTTGCGGGATTGTGTTACTCTATTTTTTAATGCATTACACTGGTTACTGATTGAGTTCCTTCTTTTTTAATTGTTTTGTTTGATCTTTCAGGTGCTGCAGGAATTGGGACCTGTGTATTTAAAAGCACTTGTAACATTTTATCAGCCACGTCGTGCTTTACAGTCTGATGCTTGCCATAACCAGGTATTGCCTTCTACAAAGAAGTCTTGGACAAAAAGCTCCTGTTTTTCAGGAGCAGCACCCTGAGGATCTTAAAGTGCTTAGTGATTATTCAGTATTTTATAAACACTTGAAGACTTGGTTGTTTACTCACTGTTATCTTTTTCTTTTGAGTATTGAGATTGAGGGAGGGGAAAGGGTTGAATAACTGTTTTATATTGGTACTGTTTTTATTGTACTACATGTAGTAACATAGTAGATGATGGCAGATAAAGACCTGCACTGTCCATCAAGTCTGCCCAACAAGATAAACTCAATACATACCGTATGTGATACTTCAGATGTATACCTGGTCTTGATTTATCCATGCCAATTCAGGGTACAGACCGTAGAAGTCTGCCCAGCACTGTCCTTGTTCTAAAATTTCTGAAGTTAATGTTGAAACCTCTGAACAGCTCCACTCCTACCCATGCAAATCTATTCAGCCATGATCAGGGCACAGACCTTAGAAGTCTGCCCAGCACTGGCCTTGTTCTTCAAAAATACAGCAAAGAAAATGTTCTACTCAATGTGGAAACTTAAAAGAATCAAACCTTTCTTCCCAAGGGAAGTATTCCGCAGCCAAGTACAATCAATGGTGCTAAGTCATCTAGACTACTGCAATGCCATTTATGCCGGATGCAAAGAACAAATCATTAAGAAGCTTCAAACCGCTCAAAACACAGCAGCCCGACTCATATTTGGGAAAGTGAAATACGAAACCACCAAACCCCTAAGAGAAAAACTACACTGGCTCCCACTAAAAGAACGAATTGCATTCAAAGTTTGCACCCTGGTCCACAAAATCGTTCACAGGGAAGCCCCGACCTATATGTCAGACCTTATAGACCTGCCTATTAGGAATGCAAAAAGATCATCACGCACATTCCTCAATCTCCATTATCCTAACTGTAAAGGGCTAAAATATAAATCCACATACGCGACCAGTTTCTCATACATCTGCACGCAGATATGAAACGCACTACCGAAGGCCATAAAAACAACGCAAGACCTAACCATCTTCCGAAGGCTACTGAAAACAGACCTTTTCAAGAAGGCATACCATAAGCATCCATCTTAAATACGAAAAATAACACTATATGCGATCTATACAAAACCGAACTCTTATCACATGACTGATCAACCTCTCTGACATTAATGATCAAGCAATATTACTTAAAACCATATGCTGAATGTACACACATGATATATATATATATATATATATATATATATATATATATATATATATATATATATATATATATATATATATATATATATATATATATATATATATACACATACCATGATTTGTTCCATATATGTTATGCTCCATGTATGTTACTATGTATGCATGCATGCACCTTAATGCAATACCATTTGTAATTCTGTTACCCGGAATGGCAACCGCCATTACGGCAAATGTAAGCCACATTGAGCCTGCAAATTGGTGGGAAAATGTGTGATACAAATGCTACAAATAAATAAATAAATAAATAAACTTCTGAAGCTGACACTGAATCTGTCTAACCACAATCAGAGCACAGACCATAGTACATTGCCTAGTACTGGCTTTGCTTACCAATTACCGGTTTTGCTTCCTAATCTTCGCTAAGCTTCTTTTGATCCATTCCCTCCAAACAGGATTCCTTTATGTTTATCCCATGCTTTTTTCAATTGTGTTACTGTTTTCATCTCCACCACCTCCCACGGGAGGGCATTCCAGATATCTACCACCCTTTCTATGGAAAAATACTTCCTGATATTATTCCGGAGTTTGCCCCCTTTCAACCTCAATTCATGTCCTTTCATTCTAGCACCTTCCCCTATCTGGAGAAGGTTTGTTTGTGGATTAATACCTTTCAAATATTTGAACATCTGTATCATATCTCTCCTGTTTCTCCTTTCCTCGAGGGTATACATGTTGAAGTCAGTGTGTCTCTCTTCGTACATCCTGCAATGCAAATTCTATACCATTTTTGTCGCGTTTCTGTTAACCGCTTCAAGTCTTTTTACATCCTTAGTAAGATACAGCCTCCAAAACTGAACACAATACTTTAAGTGGGGCCTCACCAAAACTTTTTAGAGGGGCATCAACACCTCTTTTCTTCTACTGGTTATGTTCCTCTCTATGTAATGTTGCATCCTTCTGGTGACAACCACTGCCTTGTCACATTGTTTTGTCACCTTCAGATCCTCGGACACCATCACCCCAAGGTCCCTCTCCTGAGCCGAGCTTATCAATCTCTCCCCTACTATCCAATGTATCTCTTTTGGATTTGTGCACACCAAGTGCATCACTCTGCACTTATTGGCATTACATTTTAATCTAACAAAAATCCTCTCAACAGCAAATGTGCAATTATGCTGAATGAGGAAAATATCTTAGCACTTATAAAAAATGTGGAGAAAAAAGTCCTCAGTAAAGCAAAGCTTAAGCACGGCTCACCATCATGGATCTGAAAAAAAACTCCACGCTATCTGGGTGCAAAGAACAACCTTTCAAAACTCAGACAGAGCAAAAAAAACACATGTCCACATCCACAGGTATATAAAACTTGAATTTTGATCACTGTTTTTCAAATTAGTATCACATTTGTAATCCACTTATCTCTTGGAATACAATAAATATGTGCATAAAGGTGAATCAGTTGATGTAGTGCATCTAGAGTTTCAGAAACCTTTTGACTAAATCCCTCACGAGAGACTCTTGAGAAAATTAAAAAGCTGTGGGATAAGGAGGCAAAGTTCTGTTGTGGACTGGAAACTGGTTTATAGATTAAAAAAAAAAAAAGATATGGTTAAATGGCCATTTCTCTCAATGGAGGAATGTGAACAGTGAAGTGCTCTTAAACGTATTTATAAATGATCTGGGAATGGGACCGATGTGTGAGGTGATTTACATTTGTAGATGACAAAATCTATTCAAAGATGTTAAAACACATATGGACTTTGAGAAATTGCAGGAAGAGCTTAGGAAATTGGAACACTGGGCATCCAAATGGCAAATGAAATTTAACATGGACAAGTGCAAAGTGGTGCACATTGGAAAGAATAATCCAGATTGTATCCCCCTGTTTACTAAGACGTGCTAGAGGCTGCGGTGCGCTAATGCACTTTGAATGGGCTGTGTTGGCATTGATGTGCGGCTTAGTAAACAGGGGGGATAGTTACTTAATGCTAGAGTCCACTTTAGCGGTCACCACCAATGAAAAAGCTCTAGGTGTCATCATGTACAATACATTGACATTTTCTGCTCAGTGTGTGGTAGTAGCCAAAAAAGCAAACAGAATGCTAGGAATAATTAGGAAAATAAGAATAAGAATATTATAATATCTCTGTATGATGCCATGGTGTGACCCCTTCTTGAGTATTGCATTCAATTCTGGTCACTGTATCTCAAAAAAGATATAGCGAAATTAGAAAGTGTTCAAAGAAAAGTGACCAAAAGGATTGAGGGAATGGAAGGCCAGATACGACTGAGGTTTACAAAATACTGAGTGGAGTAGAACATGTAAAAGTAAATCAATTGATTATGCTTTCAAGAAGTATAAAGACTAAGGGACATTCTACAAAGTTATATGGTAATACTTTTAAAATAAATAGAAGAAAATATTTTTTTCACTCAATGAATAGTGAAGCTCTGGACTTCATTGCTGGAGGATGTGCTAACAGCAGTTAGTGTATCCGGGTTTAAAACAGGTTTGGACAATTCCTGGATGAAAAGTCCATAATCTGCAATTAAGACAGACATGGGAAAAAACACTATTTATCCCTGGGATCGGTAGCATGGAATGTTCCTACTATTTGGGATTCAGCCAGGTACTTGTTTCCTGGATTGGCCACTGTTAAACATAGAAAACAGGGCAATTGATCTGCAAACTCTAAAATAATGGCAGAAAACAAGCAGAGCAGATGAGAAGTTCAAACCAAATGTTTATTAAAACAACATAAATTTAAACTGCCCAACACAGATCGTGTTTCGCCCACATCAGGGCTGCGTCAGGAGTACTGTGTGGTGGCAGTGAGAGACATCACCATTGTGGTTTGACAAAAATCACCTGAAGATGGCAGTGTCACCTCATGAAACCAACAAAGTCTCCACAAACAGCATTTTGCCCTCATGTGAGCGAAACATGGCCTGTGTCCGCAGTTTGAATTTATGTTGTTTTAATAAACATTAGATTTGACCTTGTCATCTGGTCTGCTTGTTTTCTGCTATCATTTTGGCCACTGTTGGAGGCAGGATCAGTGGCATAGCCACGGGTGGGCTGGATCCCACTCAATTTAGGCTCAGGCCCACCCAAAATTTCATCTCCCTTAGTGTGGCTGGCAGGGATCCCCAAGCCCCATCAGCTGAAGACCTCCTCCCCGCCAAAAGAACTTACATCTTGGGCAGATGCCAGCACTGTTACTGAGCTGCTACTGCCAGCCCCAAGTTCCCCCACTGCGTGCATGCTTAGTTTTCATACATGTGTGAAATTGAGCATACATAGTGGCAGGTGGCTGGCAGCAGAAGCTCGGGGACTATGTCAGCGGCTGCCCAAGATGTAAGCTCATTTGGAGGGGAAGAAGTCTTCATCTGGCAGGGATTGAGGTTTCCTGCTAGCACAGGTTATCAATAGAAATCAAACAAAATAAAACATGGAAAAGAAAATAAGATGATACCTTTTTTATTGGACATAACTTAATACATTTCTTGATTAGCTTTCGAAGGTTGCCCTTCTTCGTCAGATCGGAAATAAGCAAATGTGCTAGCTGACAGTGTATATAAGCCCATTATAAACCATAAAGCTGTATTTCTCTGTTGATCACCCACCCCTCACCTATCCGCAACCATCCTGTTAGAATATCAATGATATGCTTTGATGTCCCCATGCATACCTCCGACCCACTCCCATCCTCCCACCCTGTCAGACTGTCATAGTAATGCTTAAATGTTTTCACTTATATACACTGTCAGCTAGCACATTTGCTTATTTCCGATCTGACGAAGAAGGGCAACCTTCGAAAGCTAATCAAGAAATGTATTAAGTTATGTCCAATAAAAAAAGGTATCATCTTATTTTCTTTTCCATGTTTTATTTTGTTTGATTTCTATTGATAACCTTAAGAGTGGACTAACACGGCTACCACACTCCTCTGCTAGCACAGGTATCTCATTTATTTTAGGGGGAGAATGCCAGGAGGGAGGCAAAAATTAAATTTGGGTTTTGCTTTATTTGGGGGCAGGGGGGGGGCAGACATGAAATTTTTGGCTCATCCACTTTGGTCTTGGCCCTGCCCTAAATTACCTTCTCTGCAGTTACCTTTGCAGACAATGGCAGTGAATGTTGGACAAGGATCTGCTCAGCAGTTTCTTCAGTTGACGATACCCCAATGTTTATAAATCTTCCCTGTGGTAGTCACTCTTGATGTAATTTGGCAAGCTATATTAGACTTAGCTAAGGCTATGATTCTTCAGATGAATGTTCTCTCTCAGAATGTTTCTATGATACAACACAAATCAAGAAAAATACTAATGGTTTGGGAAATTTGGTTATGTGGTGACTGAATTAGAAAAAGATAAAGGCAACATAAAATCTGTTCAATTGATAATAATTAAAGAAGTGATTAGTGTAAGGGGGAAATTAAAACCTCAGAGAGCATGGCCACAGAAGGGAATCTATGTTTGTTTGTTTTTTGTTTTTTCCCCCTTTTTTAGATATGTTTCCTTTGAGATGTATTACATAAATATTTAATGGAAATACTGGAGATTTCAGAAAATAACTTGCCACTTTCTTCCAAAGTTTATCATTTACCACAGAAATCTCTTCATTTGTAAGAACAACAAGATACAGCAACACAAAATCTAATGGGCCCTTTTACAGGGCGGCAGTAAGCCCAACGTAAGCCTACTGCATGCTAATCTGGAGCTACCATTGGCCAAACATGGGCACCGGCTGTAGTTCCGGCCCCAGTACGCGCCATTTGCCATGCTATGGAAAATAGCTAGGTATTTTCCAGCGTGGCGCTAACCCAGTTAGCGCGGGGGCCCTTAACACCACCTCAATGGGTGGTGTTAAAATGTTCCCCCCCCCCCCCCCCCCCGCATTGCTACATTGTAAATAAACTTTTACCGCATGGCCATGACATTTTTCGGTCTTTTTACCCGCTGCAGTAAAAATGACCGCGGCGGACAGCAAAAACGACCCTGCTGCTAGCACAGGACTCTTTTTACTGCAGCTTGGTAAAAGGACCCTTAAATTTGGCAAATTGATTTCTTGGAGACCTCAGGGTCAGTGTCCATGTCAGTTTCTACATTAATGGTGACTTTGGTTCTATCTACTACTACTACTACAAATCATTTCTACAGCGCTACCAGTCGTACGCAGTGCTTAACAGTTGAACATGAAGAAAAGACAGTTCCTTCTCAAAAGAGCTTACAATCTAAATCAGGACAGACAGACAGGACAAATAAGGGATGAGGGTAGGACAGACAGATAGGACACATAGGGAAAAGGGACTATTGAAGAGAGGAAGATAAGATAAAGGTTACGAGCAGGTGACAAGTTAGGAATTAAAAGCAGCATCAAACAGGTAGGTGTTGAGCCCGGATTTGAAGGCGGCCAGGGATGGAGCTTGACGTAATGGCTCAGGAAGTCTATTCCAGGCATAAGGTGCGGCGAGATAAAAGGAACGGAGTCTAGAGTTAGCGATGGAGGAGAAGGGTGCAATTAGGAGAGATTTGCCTAGTGAACGGAGTTCCTGGGAAGGAGTGTAGGGAGAGATGAGGGTGGAGAGGTAGTGAGGGGCTGCAGAGTGAATGCACTTATGGGTCAATAAGAGGAGCTTGAACTGTATACGGAAACGGATAAGGAGCCAGTGAAGTGACTTCAGAAGAGGGCTGATATGGGCATAGTGACTTTGGCGAAATATTAATCGTGCAGCAGAATTTTGAACAGATTGAAGAGGAGAGAGATGGCTGAGTGGAAGACCTGTGAGAAGCAAGTTGCAGTAGTCCAAGCGAGAGGTGATGAGAGTGTGGATGAGGGTTCTGGTAGCGTGCTCAGAAAGAAGAGGGCGAATTTTGGCGATATTATAGAGGAAGAAACGACAAGTTTTAGCAATCTGTTGAATATGTGCAGAGAAGGAGAGGGAGGAGTCAAAGATGACCCCCAAGGATATGAGCAGATGAGACAGGAAGAATGAGGGTGTTGTCGACAGAAATAGAGAGTGGGGGAAGGGGAGAGGTTGGTTTAGGTGGGAAGATAAGGAGCTCAATCTATCTACTGACAGGGATTGGTTGTTAAAATTTTACTTTAAACATTGTCAAAAACTGTTTTATAATTTAAAAAATATGGATTTTTTTTCTGTTGTTTCAAGGGAGACTCAAAAGAAATAAACAGTTTTTGCAGTTTCATCCTGAGGTTTTACAACTTGGGAGTTCCTTTTTTTCTTAAATATCCCTGTAAATGTGGGATTAGAATTGACTCCTCAAAGTATTTTGTAGATTTCCTTTTTTTTTCTTCTCATATCCTAATTCTAGAGGTCCATTAGTGTTGAACTATATGGAGATCTGGGAATTTAGGGGTCCTTTTACAAAGCTGCATTAAGCACTAACGTGAGCTTAACACAGCAAAAAATGCCTTACCATGGGGAGCACTCAGGAGTCCCATGGTAATTTTGAGACATGCTACCCATGCATTAAAAAATAAAATTTATTTTTTAGCACTGGGGCGGGTCTGGGGTGGAAAGTGGGCATGTTTTGCGCTAACTGGTTTGCGCAGCTACATTGCCACACAATAACTGATTAGTGTGTGGTTGGCACGTAAGCCCTTTCCACCTAAAAAATAGGTGACAGTAGGGTCTCATATGTTAATGGGAAAATTAGTGCATGGTCATTAATACTATAAATAGAAAAATCAGCCCTTTTACTCCTGTGGTAAAAATGGTCTTAGCTCATGGGGATGATATGGGTAAGGATGCTGTAAGGCCACTTTTTAACCATAGTTTGGTAAAAGGGCCCCTTATTTTGTTTAAAATGTATTTTCATAATTATTTTACACTCATCTTAACTCTATAACTGTACAATTGTTATGGTTGAATGACATACTGAAATTTCATAAATACAAAAAATGAAAAACACTGCCCTTGACCACAACTTCTGGCTATTAAGTCTACAGAGTTTAATTTTATGTTCAGATTCAGATGTGCCCTTGAGTCAAACTGACTCCTGGTGACCACACAATGAGCCCCCCCCCCCCCCCCCATGGTATTCTTGTCATGATACAGAAGTGTTTTGCCATTGCTTCTCCTGTATAGTTTGAGGCACAACTATGTTGTTGTTGCTGCCCAATATGTGTGTACATGTGGGGGGTGGGGGGAGGGGGACATAACCTGGGCTGGCATTATTGCCAGATCCTGCCCAGTACTGGACCTATGGCAATGGAGGGTTAAGTGGCTTGCCCTCTATTTGACCATGGGCCTTCTGGGTCCCAGCCTGCTGCTCTAACCATTAGGCTACTCCTCTAGTCCTTAATGTTTTATATCTTTTACCAGTTAAATTTATGAAGTGTTCCCTAGTCCTGCATTATTTGAAAGGGTAAATAACTCATGAATTTATAAACATCTGTCACATTCCCTTTCAGTCATCTTTTCTTCAAGCTGAAGGGCCCTAACCTCTCTTTCTTCATAGGTGAGCCATTCCATATCGTTTATCATTTTTTGCAGTTTTTCTCTAGGCCTTTTCTGATTCTACTTATGCTTTCATTGAGATGGGCGGCCAGAACAGCATATAATATTCATGGTGTGGTGGTACTATTCCTTATCTGAATTCTTTCTAGCATGCTCTATTTTTTTTTTATCACTGCTGCACACTGAGCTGAGGTTTAAAGCTGTTCATTCTCTGAATCCAAAGTAATTTTGTTACGTACCTAATTAGATGCATTTATTATAACCTCCATGTGGGAGGCACAGCTAGGAGTCTGAAATTATGTATTTTAGACATCTTTTCATTATCAGAAAGTGGGAAGAAAAACATCCCCTGGTAGAGAGTTTTTCTAACAAGTGTGATGGCAACCTTCTATTTTTAAAGTTTTGTTACAATCTCAAAAAATAGGTGTAATAAATAATAGAATTTACTTTTAATTAATTATGTTGGATTCATAAAATGAGCAGCATTAATCTGAATAGTATGACTATTTCAATTTAACACCTACACCTGATCTAACCCATGTATATCTTTTTTCAATATCTGATTCTGGACATAATAACAAAGACCTAGGGAAGGCAATTTTATAATTTGTGCTGCAGGTTTGCTCATACGTTATATCATTTTTAAGGGAAAGTAAATTCATACTTTTCCTCTGACTATTACTACTTTGGATATAGACATACGTATTTATACCTGCTATTTAAAATGCATAACTTATGCACATATACATTTTATAAAGTATGCATGTATGTGGTAATTCCTCCCCATCCCCACCCCTGAGAATGCCTCTGCTCAGGTCTGATAAATATATGTGCATAGGTTTGCAAGCATATATACCAAGCAATTTCATCAAATGTTATTTTTACACATAAAAACATTGTTTTGCCCTTGGAAATGCCTTTTAAAATTCCCCTCTCATTTACAAATATAGCCCAGGACTATGTGACCTTATTCAAGATATTTTGCACTTCATGAAATATTTTGTTTATGAATATCTTTTATGCTCTATTTTACCTTGTTAACTTTATTAATGTTTTTATACTGTGCTTTTGTTTAACGTTACAACTGTGTGAAACAATGGCACTTTCATGGGGGCTTTTATTAACCATATCAATTATTCAGTTTCTTGATTCTCTTATCTAATTATTGCTTTAGATGCCGCTGCTGGGAACACCTTCACCCCATTATGTATTTTAATGGTTGACTTCATGTTGTGTTATATGTGTTATTTGTCTCCTTTCATTGCTGTGAATAAAGTTAATTTGGAGCTCCTGCTGGATTTAGGCACAGCAGTATGTGATTTCTCTGATGCCTGATGAAATGCTTATTCTTGAAATGTGTCGGGTTGTACTTTGATCCCCTGTTGCTTGCTTGTCTTGTCTCTTAGAACTAATTTGTATGTGACTTCAGCATTTACATTTTATATGCTGAAATAGGTGTTTATAAAATTGTAGTGCATGAGCAAGTAAAATTAGGAGCTCAGAAAACACTGTACCAGGCTACTCCAATTTGATAAGAACAGAGCAAGATAGCTGACATGCTGCTGATGTGATCTCTTCTGCTTCTCTTTTCTTGAGTTGTTGCTTATCATATAATGGTGAAACAGAAGGGTAGAGCCAGAGGGGTCCTTTTACAAAGGCATGCTAATGTTCTTAGGGGGTCTTTTACTAAAGCTTAGCTCGAGTTATCTGCAGCAGGGTCCATTTTATTCCTATGGGCCCTGCTGCAGATAACTCACGCTAAGCTTTAGTAAAAGACCTCCTGAGTGCATGCTAATGATTAGCGTGTGCTAAATGCTAGAGATGCCCATAGAAATATATCGTCTTCTCTAACATTTAGCGCATTCTTGTTTTTAACGTGTGCTAAAAACGCTAGCACGCCTTTGTAAAAGGAGCCCAGAGTTTATCCAACTGAACTAATGCTTTCCTTTCCTTCCAGCCCAATGGACCATTTTATGGGGTAGTTAGAGGAGACATTAATGAAATCTAGAAGTTAGCCCTTAGGAGCTCTGTTTGGGAAATGTATATCAACATCTTCTTTGGCCAATGAAATACCACTTAGCCTGAAGGAAACATGGCAGTTACTGATTCTAGTCACAGCCTAAGGTGCTGCGAGCAGAGTTTCTTTTTTATGTTGAATTGACAGTTTTAGGGGTCCTTTTACCAAGCAACCGTAAAGGGGGCCCTGCACTAGTTGTGGTGGCCATTTTTGCTGCATGCAGAGGCACTTTTTACCGCAGTGGGCAAAAAGGCCGAAAAAAAGTAGCAATGAGGTAAGATTTCACTTACCATGTGGAGGGAGCACTCGCCACCACCTTAAACCAGCAGTAACCTGGTAGCGCATGGCACTCCTCGATTACCGCCTGGTTAGCACCTGCAGAAATATTTGTTGAATATTTCTGCTAGTGCCAGAAATGCCGCATGCTGGGGGTGGAACTACCACTGGCACCCGCGTTGGGCCGGTGGTAGCTCCAGATTGGCACACCATAAGCCCGCGGTGGGCTTGCCGTTGCTTTGTAAAGCAGCCCCTTAGTCTCTGATAAAACCCTGGTTGCCAAAGCACTTCATGGAGGAATTTAGCTATTGTGTGTCCCTGCAGACTAGAGGGAAGGAGGACAGCTGGGCTGAATGAGGCTGAGGCTGCTGTTGGAAAAGAGGCTTGTGAGTTGAACTTTAGTTCTGGATTCCAATTATATAAAATGTCTACCTTTTCCTTAGAGATTAGTAGGATAGCTATTGATAAGCTGAGTAAGTCCCTGTCAGGCCAACTTTCCTAGAATGTGCTGCAGATGCACTGGGAAAGTCCAGGCCCAAAGTTCTACAATTTAGGAGTGCAACCACAGGCTGGACTCTAGAGGAGAGGAGGTAGCCTTGATTAAGGCTAATTCGTCCCGCCATAATACAATTGAGAATTTAGAAAATCTTGCATTCATAAATGTTCCTAACGTGAACAAAATCTCTACTAAAAACATTTTGAACAGTGCATAGTTGGACTCAACACATGTCTCTGATTTCTATATCCTTGCTCCTCTGCTATGGAATGTTCTTCCTAAATATATTTTTTTTATTTCCATGAAGCATTTAGGGATTGATATTACCCATTGATCTCTGGGATGTATTGGTGTTGGCTTTATTTTTTTCTTTCTCCCTGCTTCTCTCATTTTATCTTTTATAAGCTTACAAGAATTCTAAACTGCTTTGATATGCTTTTAATCACCGTGCAGCAAGTCGGGTAATAAATGTAGTATAAGAATTACAGACTAGCAAGACTGGTAAATAATTTTTTTGTCCTCTCCCACCTAAAAAAGAAATTAGGTTGGACATCAATTAGATCTTTTGAAAATTTCCTCTGATAGGTTAAACCTAACTACTTTGTTCAAGTCATCCTAGAGCTGGAAGTAAGCTTATGGTGACTATTCTGGTCAATGTTGTTATTGATTTGGATTGTAACTTGGTCTTGTGAAGTTTCTTTCAGCACAGGCAGTATTTTTTCCTTTCTCTGAAGATACAAGTTTTCAGATATGACTAGGTGATGCCAATTGTTTATTAGTGCAATCTAGAGTTTTCTTTGCTTTATTTTCAAACTAGTGGAAAAAGTAGTATTTGACCAATTGGTTTCTCATTGTGATCAACCATCAATATCGCACCCTAATCAGGCTGGTTTCCATATAAACCATAGTATTGAAACTACTGTTACAGCTTTTTTGAGTCAGCTTCACTCTTTTGGGGATAAGGTTCTTGTTGTTTCACTTCATCTATCAGCAGCATTCGATTTGGTAGTTCATTCACTTCTACTCACCCATCTTCAACAAATATGTATATCTGGCACCGTTCTTAATTTGTTAACCTCCTATCTGACAGACTGGTCTTTTTTTTAATCCACACCTTCTACATCAACTTCTGATTTTCCTTTGTGTTCAGGTGTGCCTCAAGGTTCCATTCTATCACCGCTTCTGTTCAATTATTTTCTAAGTCCCTTGACAACTCCTATCCAACATTCTATTCTTCTTTTATGTGGATGACATACTATTCATTTTCCCTACTTCTTTTCTGTCTCCTGATCTCAATCATCTGCAAAACTGTTTGGATGCACTCTCAAATTGGTTCTGCTAGCACAAACTTGTCTTAAATACTTGTAAAACTGTTACCTGTTTAATTACAGGTTCACACCCACAGTTTTCAGTTTTTCCGATATTATTCAACATGCCTATTCCCACAGTAGATTCTTTTCAGTACCTAGGAGCAATCTTCGACAGTAGATTTGCATTTGAGAAACAAATTTCCCTAGTTATTAAATCCAGCTTTTTCTCACTCAGAAGACTGCATTCGATCCGAAGTTACATAGAATTTTCTTCACAAAATATCTTAGTTCCTGCATTGGTGATTTTGCAGTTTGATTACTGTAACATTGTTTATTCAAGGACACCAAAAAACTCAACTCTGCAGACTTCAAACACTTCAGAATTCAGCAGCCTGTCTTTTATGTAATGCTCAAAAATTTGGCCATATTTCTCCTTTACTGGAAAAACTTTATTGGCTCCCTGTTCACTTGTGTATTCAGTTGAAGATACTATGCATAGTCCATAAAGCTATTCAACTAGGTACACCATTGTATTTTTCATCTAAACTCATACCCTATACTCCAGCCCAATCTTTTAGATCCCTTGATGCACATAAATTTGTTTAGACTTCTCCAAGATTGGTTTATCACGATTCCACCAGAACTCAGCCTTTTTCTTCAGAACTGTGTGGAATGACCTCCCTCTTGCAATCAAATTTGAGACCTCATTTATAGAGTTTAACTCTTGATTGAAGACTCATTTTTTAAATCTAGCTTTTGAACACATTGATATCTAAGTTGTATTGATTGGAGATGTTTTTCTCTGCCTCACATTGATGCATTCTATGATGATTATTTTCTAATTTTTATGTTTTCCTTAGTTATGAATTGTTCTTTCCTATTATCATATGGCATTCCCCTTCGATCTAATGTTATTTAATTTATAAATCTATGTAAACCACTGTGATCTCTTATCAGTAATGGCAGTTTATCAGATTTTAAATAAACATAAACATTATGGAGATCAGAGCTATGTACATTCTGAAGTATCCTTGTAAATGTATTATGAAGCATAAGAATGTGAAATATGTTTGTGTGTGTGTGTGTTATCCTGAACAATAATCCTCTTCTCAGTAACAGTCAACAGCAGATCCTACTGTTCTTCTGCCTTCTCCTTCTTTAGGGGGTCCTTTTACTAAGGTGCGCTGAAAAATGGCCTGCGGTAGTGTAGGCATGGGTTTTGGGCACGCACAGAATCATTTTTCAGTGCACCTGTAAAAAAAGACCTTTTAAAAATTTTTGCCAAAAATGGACGTGCGGCAAAGTGAAAATTGCTGTGCATCCATTTTAGGTCTGAGACCTTACCACCAGCCATTGACCAGCGGTAAAGTCTCACACAGTATCCATGCAGTAATGACAAACACATGCCAAATGCAACTTGGCGTGCATCCAATACATGTTGCAGAAAATAAGAATTATTTTTCAGCCGAGCATATCAGATGCGCACCAAAAATGAAATTACAGCAAGAGCCATGCAGTAGCTGTGTGATAACGCCATTTTTGGCGCAGGTTGGGTGCACGAAGACACATACAATGCTTAGTAAAAGGGCCTATAGGTTTGGAGGATAGGTATAGGAATGGAGAAGTAGCCTAATGGTTTACCAGAAGCCTGAGAACCTGGGAAGCCATTTATCTTCAAAGTTCAATAGGAAGAGAGACTTATTAAAATATAACAATGTTGTGTGTTTTGTTTCTGTCTTTGTGCATGTACTCCAGAGCTGATACAAAGGTATTTGGTACTCTTGGTGAACCTTCAAGCTTGTGCTCCCCTCCTAAATTAACTTTCAGACCTCCAGGTTCTCCCCCCTCAACAATTATGATTACCTCAATAGCATCTTTCCAAAGAAACCATAAAAGTGCACAGTTTGACATCATACTTATATATATATATATATATATATATATATATATATATATATATATATATATATATATATATAAAATAAATGTTAATATTTATGAAACAAAGTTTTATATTTATGGGGTTGATATTCAGCATGGTTTAAGTGGGCAGGGGATGTTCCTGCCCACTTATACCATGCTGAGCTGGCCAGGTGTCAATATTTAATGACACTTAAAGTGAGCAGTACCATTAAATATTTGCTCTACATACACACTGCCCATTAGTGCTGAGGCAGTCTGGGGACAGAGATGGGGAGGAGCCAGCACTTATGTGGGCATGGACCATATGCAGTGTCAGTGCCTGCATAACTAAGCAGCCAGATAGGACCACACGAAAGGATGGCCTAGTTTTAGCCACTTAGCTATGCTGCTGCCAGCCTTAAATATCAGCCAGCATCCACATTACTTCAAGATAGAGGACTGAGTATCTGTGCTCCCCTCCTGATGCCCCGCCAACAGCATTCCTCTTCCTAATAATCCCCCAAACAAAGGAGCTTAACCCTCTCCTGAACCCCCAAGAGTATTGGTCCCCCTTCTGAACCCCCCCCCCCCCAGAAGAGCTTACCCTCTCCTGACCCTGTCGAAGAGCAGTCTCCCTCCATTCACATGTGCCTTGTAACTATAACTAAACAGTCCTATCTCCCACATTTTTCTCAGACTTCTGCTTTGCTGTTCTGCCTCTCAAATTGTCACTCATCAAATCTATATATATTTTCTCATCTCAAACCACTTCCTTTCTCTTTTCAAAGAAGCTCAAGCCTTATCTATTCTTAAAATGTCGTGGCCCTTATTCACTTTCCATTACCCTTCTCACTTTTTCACTTCAAAAATTCTTGAATATGTTACTGTTACTGTTTTTCCTGCTACCAATCTTCATTTCTTAGAACCTCACCAAAATCACTGAATTTAAACTTCATTTCTGTTTGTTTGTTTTTTTTAATGCTCTGATTTTTATCAAGTTTTTTTTGAAACCTTTGAACTACATTAACTACATTTGATAACGGTGAGCTCCACATACTGTTTTTCAATTTACAATCTTTCAGCATCACTGATTTTGTTCTTTCCTGTTACAATTGTGTGTGTGTGTGTGTGTGTATCTGCAAAGTTTTTTCTATTAATGTCTTTTTAGAAATCAGACTCTGCAACTTTCTTCTTCTCCTCCCTACTCTTTTTTCTATGACTTTCCTTTAAGAACTTACGGGGTCTTTTACTAAGCCGCGGTAGATTTTTAGCTCCCGGTAAAAATCAGCTGGCAGTAAACGCCCAGGCGACCATTATATTCCTATGGCCACCTCGGTGTTCACTGCAGTTGATTTGTACCGCAAGCTAAAAATGTTACCGCGGCTTAGTAAAAAACCCACTCAGATAACACTGTTTTATAGTTGTTTCTAGTTTCTCCATTCTTTTACTGTTTTCCTTCTGTTTGGCTCGTCTTTTTCTGCTGGTGAACTTGAGTGCGCGATAGTCTATGTTGGTCTGTCTTTATCTATCTGGTTAGGCTTTTTTTTGACATTGGAATATTAGACCAGCATACGTATGTGTAGGTCAGTGGTTCTCAAACCTGGTCCTGGAGGCACCCCGGACAGTCAGGTTTTCAGGATATCCACAATGAACATTCATGAGAGATGATGTACATGCAGTAAATGCAAATCTCTCTCAAGAATATTCATTGTGGATATCCTGAAAACCTGACTGACTGGGGTACCTCCAGGACCAGGTTTGGGAACCACTGGTGTAGGTAATATGAGAGTGAAGCAAGAATGTTTCTTAATGACCCCCCCCCCCCCCTTAAATAAGGGGTTTTGAGAAGCAGAAGGAAAATGCAGAAATCTCTGGTTAAAGTGATTTTGGAAAGCAGGATAACTCACTGAGGTGAATTGATTGAGAGAGAAAGGGAGACTCATGGGCGTAGACTGGGGGGGCGAGGGGGGCAATGCCCCCCCAAACGACGACGAGGCGCCGCCGCGCCAGTAGTTAAAAAAAAAAAAAGCAGGCACGCGCTCCTCTCCGTCCGCTTGGCTTCCCTGCCCTCTCTGTCTGCGTCCCGCCTTCCTCTGACGTCATTTCCTTTCGGGCTGGACGCAGACAGAGAGGGCAGGGAAGCCAAGTGGACAGAGAGGAGCGTGTCCGTCTACCCCTCTCTCTTCCTCCCTCCCTCTGGCGCAGGCAGCAGTCTTTTCCAGTGTCCCTGGCAGCGGTAGCGTTGTACACACTGCCTTTGGCTCTGCCCCGAAGCCTTCTCTTCAAGTTCCTGTTCCCGCATAGGTGGGAACAGGAACTTGAAGAGAAGGCTTCCGGGGCAGACCGAAGGCAGCGTGTACATCGCTACCACTGCCAGGAACGCTGGAAAAGACTGCTGCCTGCGCCGGGGGGAGGGAGGGAGGAAGAGAGGGGGGTAGACGGAGTCACGATCTTGGACCTCGCCGGGGGGGGAGGGGCAGCAGATGGAAGATGGATGGGACTGGGAGGGGTGTGGAGCAGAGGGAAGATGGATGGGACTGGGAGGGGTGGGGAGCAGAGGGATGGACCAGGAGATGGATGGGACTGGGAGGGGTGGGGAGCAGAGGGAAGGACCAGGAGATGGATGGGACTGGGAGGGGTGGGGAGCAGAGGGAAGATGGATGGGACTGGGAAGGGTGGGGAGCAGAGGGAAGGAACAAGAGATGGTTGGGACTGGGAGGGGTGGGGAGCAGAGGGAAGGAGCAAGAGATGGATAGGACTGGGAGCGTTGGGAGCAGAGGGAAGGACCAGGAGATAGATTGGACTGGGAGGGGTGGGGAGCAGAGGGAAGGAGCAAGAGATGGATGGGATTGGGACAGGTCAGGCACAGCAGAGGGAAGGAACAGAAGATGGATGGAACTGGGAGGGGTGGGGAGCAGAGGGAAGGAGCAAGAGATGGATAGGACTCGGAGGGTGGGGAGCAGAGGGAAGCCTACTGGAAAGAAGACACTGCATAAAACAGAAGACACTGGGACCAAAGCGAATAGAAAAACTAAATGATCAGACAACAAAGGTAGCTACAAGTATTTTATTCAGAATTTATTAATTGAAATATGTCAGCTTTTTGAAATATGCATCTGTGATATTTTGCGTGTAAATTTCAATTCCTTCCTCCATATTAGCATATTCATTTGATTATGTATATATGCAAATGATATGCTAATAAGCTCCGCCCATATGCTAATATGCTCCGCCCATCCTTTGCCCCCCCCAAATGAAACAGTCAAACTACGCCTATGAAAGGGAGTGTAGTAGCAGGAGTGAAGGTGGGCCTGGAGCCTTGAATAACACAGTCACAGAAAAATTTTAAAGTGAAATAAACCAATTTGACATCCACTTCATCATCATAGGTGGTGAAGTCTGTACTGCAGACTTACATGTGATCACTTTGTCATGAAAATAAGTAGATTAATCTGCTGAAGGTAATTATTTTATGAGAGTTTGTACTTATTAGGTCTTTTGGTTGACTAGCCTCAGTTAAAATTTTAAACTGTTTCCTTACATCTGTTGGTTTTTCATCTTCTTGTGAAAAATAAAAGTATCTATTTGCTACTAATAATTTAAAGGTATTGTATTAAAGACTGCTCTTCAATGTTGCGTAGTTGCTAAAGAATTTCCTTTATTTTAAGCCATACCCTTTCTAATTGTCAGCATTTCCTCTTCCATGTTACCAAGTCATCATTGAACCAAGGGCATATTTCCTTTGAGGAATTGCACGGTTGTGCATTCTTGCTGAGCTGGAGGGATACCTGCTTTTTCTTCGAGCATTAGGCCTCATACTCGTATGTATTTCTTGTACAAGTGGTTGAAACTGTGATTGTACGTATGTTTAACATTTTAAATACATAATTTAAAAAAAAGAGGATCAATTTTATTTAGGACTGCTTTTGCAGTTCTATCCCATTAATTCTGGGTCATCAGAAATTTTTGTTAATAGAGGTGTAACTTCCTGCCAAAATGTTGCTGCATCAATTTTCCCAAGAGGAACACAAAAAGATTATTAGATAAAACACAAAGAGGGAAATATGGTTAGCAAAAGCACAAGTGGAAGAAAAAATGGATAAAGATGTAACGAGAGGTGGCAAGACATTTTTAGATAAATTGGGGGGGGGGGGGGGGGAAGGAAGGCTAGAAATGGAGTTTAAGACAGAAAGATGCTGAAACCCACTATGTGGAGAGAGACAAGGAAAATCGGACTGCTTAACAAATACATCTATGTTCACAGAGGAAAATCCTGGAGGACTGCAGTTGGCTGCTGCCACGGGTATATGAGAATGGAATGGATATCACACTAGTGGCATAACTATGGGGGGCCACAGGGCCCCTAAAATTGGCTCTGGTGCCCCTGGTTTGGCTGTCAGGGGTCCCCAACCCTCGCCAGCTGAAGTGTCCAGAACTGGTCTCCAGCTCTCTGTTGCATTGCCTGCCCTGCTCTTCCCCACATGTCACATGTTTAAGTGAAACTGAGCATGTGCAACACTTTGCACATGCTCAATTTCATTAAAATGAGTGTGTACATGATGTGAGGGGAAGAGCTGGGCAGGCAATGCAGCGGACACTAGTGCTGGACAAATGCTTCAGCTAGCGGGGGTTGGGACTCCCGCCAGCCAATTTATGTGAGGCGGTGGTAGCAGTGGTGGCGGGACGGAGCGGCAGGGAGGTGGGTCAAAATGTGCCCCCACCCCCACTTTGAGCTCTGGAACCCCCCCCCCCCCCCCCCATGTCGAGGTTTGGGAAGCAAAGCCAGTGCTAAGTGGACTTCTACAGTCTGTGCCCCGATCGTGGCCTAGATAGATTTGGATGGGCTGAACTGGAGCTTTTCAAGGGCTTCGATGACATCTTTAGAAGTTTTAGAACAACGATGGTGCCGGGCAGATCTCTACAGTCTTTGCCCTGAAAATGAAATGAAGAAATCAAGATCAGGTATATACACATGTTGGATTACCTCGTACCTTAGTGAAATGAGTTTATCTACTTAGGCAGACTATATGGACCGTGCAAGTCTTTATGTGCTGTCATCCACTATGTTACTATGGAATTCGTTTTCAAAAAGAGAAAAACGTCAAAAAATGTGGCAAAAATCTGCATTTGGACATTTTTCTCACAAAAACATCCAAATTGGTATTTTCAAAATCAAATTTTAGACTTCTTTCAATGAAGTCTGTCAGAAATGTGTTCAAATCACAAAGGGTTGGTCAGAGATGTGTTAAGAGCTGGACCTGGGTGTACCTAACACTTGGACATTTTTTAGCCATAATAGAACAAAACAAAACCGTCCAGGACTAAAACTAAGATGTTTTGAGCTAGACCTGTTTTTATAACGAATAAGGAATAAAAAGGTGCCCTAAATGACCATTTGACCACTTAAGGGAATCAGGGATGACCTCCCCTTACTTCCCCAGTGGTCACTAACCCCCTCCCCCTCTATGTCAGCCTGAGATGTTATACTCAGGTCCATTAGAACAGCATGCAGTTCCCTAGAATAGTCTAGTGTGAGTGCAGTGCAGGCCCAGGCCCAGGCCCATACCTCCCCCTACCTGTTACACTTGTGGAGGAAACTGAGCCCTCCAAAACTCATCAGAAACCTATTGTACCCACATATAGGTACCCCCTTCACCCGTAAGGGCTATAGTAGTGATGTACAGTTGGGGGTAGTGGGTTTTGGGTGGGTTTTAGGGGGGGCTCAGCAGACAAGATAAGGGAGAAATGGTGAGATGTGTATCTGGAAGCATTTTATGAAGTCCACTGCAATGTCTCATATGGTGTCCTATTGCTTTCCTGGGGTGTCTGTGGGCCAGTCTACTAAAAATGCTCACTCTTCCTACATCCCAATGGCTTGATTTTGTGCATTTTGCACTTGGACGTTTTTTTTTTTTTTTTTTAAATCAAAACTGGACCAAAAAACAAAATGACCAAAACACAAAACCTTGTTCAAAATAGTATATATTTTTTTTAAAGATAGACGTTTTTCTTTTTTGAAAATGACCTTCTTTTCTATTCAGATTTTGGACTTTTTTGCAAAACGTCCAAAGTCGGACATAGACGTCATATCAAAAATGCTCCTCTATATTACTGTAGTTTTGATTAGGAGTATAAATATTTTTCCTTTGTTAATTTTAGATTTCCTTTGTATTAATACCGCTGTGTTTTTAAAGCAAGTGTTGTACTTTTGAATAAATAATTAAAAATAAATATCAGATGGATTGAGGTTTTTTTTTCCATGAACTGTTTTCCAAGTTGCTGTTTAGTAAAGAGAGTTATAAGTTCACCTTGAAGACTACCTTTCGGCCTACCTAGATTTAGCCCGGCCCTGGCCTGCACCCAGCTCAATTGAGATACAATATGTTTTTGTGGACCCTGGTCCTGGGTACCTGACCAAGGGAGCTTAGCTAGATACTGTTTTATCTTAGAGAGTGAGGGGATCCTTTTACTAAGGTGCACCGAAAATTGGCCTGTGCTGGTGTTGACGTGTGTATTGGATGCACACAGGTCCATTTTACAGCGCACCTGCAAAAAAGGTCTCTTTTTTTGGGCCAAAAATGGACTTGCGGCAATATGAAAATTGGCATGTGTCCATTTTGTACCTGAGACCTTACTGCCACCCATAGACTTAGCGGTAAGGTCTCACGCATTAACCGGGCAGGAATCGTCAGCATGCGTACAATGCCAATTACTGCCAAGTTAGTGTCACAAGCCAGAGTGGATGCACGTAAAAAATGAAATTGCCATCCGGGCCATGAAGTAGTCGGGGGGTAGTTTAAAATTGATGCACATAGGACACACATACAAGTCTATGTGGCTTAGTAAAAGGGCCCCTAAAATTCTCTCCCCCTTGTTTCTTTTGTTTCTTTTCTTGTCTTCTGAAAATACCACAGATATAGGGGCGCTTTTACTAAGCTGCGTAAGCGTCTATGCGCCCAATGTCCACCAAAATGGAGTTACCGCCCGGCTACCACATGGCTCTTGCGGTAATTTCAGTTTTGGTGTGGCCGAAAAATAATTTTTATTTTCAGATGTGCGTATCAGACCTATGCCAAGAGGCATTTGACATGCGTAGGTCATTACCGCCCAGTTACCACATGAGACTTTACCGCTAGGTCAATGGCTGGTGGTAAGGTCACAAACCCAAAATGGATGCGCGGCAATTTTGATTTTGCCACACGTCCATTTTCAGCAAAAAGTTTAAAAAGGCAGTTTTTACAGGTGCGCTGAAAAATGGATCAGTGCGTACCTAAAACCCGCACCTACACTACCACATCATTTTTCAGCGCACCTTAGTAACAGGACCCCATAGTAAGTAGCTGATCTTAGGCAGTAATTCTTAGCTATAAATAAAAGTGCCATGTAAACATGATGATTATAATAATAATAATAGCCATTATAATGATTATATGCAGAATAATATAAATAAAGCACGATGTTGCTATGTGTTAATCACATGCAAAGTGATAACATTAATTGAAGATGTACAATTCTCTATAGTTTAGAACATTTAACAGCTGTTTAAATTATTTTATCCAGTTGTAAATCCCCAACAATTTTTTAAATTACCAATTGATATTTAATTAACATACATTAACTGTCCAATTAAATTTAAATTGAATGCACCCTTATGTGTTTCAACCACTTAAGTTGCAGTATCACATCCATTTCATAAACAAAGTATACATAACAGTTTATAAAATGGGTTCTTCTGGGATATAAAACACAATTAATTTAAAGAGGAAAGTGATAAAATTGTTCTCATCAGTGGCATGAATCATGATTCTGTCTAATCTGTTCTGAAGGGATGGAAATTGGCAACATCAGAGTGTGTTCTATGGCAATATTCTGGAATTTGCATTTAAAAGATGGTTAAAGTTTTCAGCTGTACAATGTTTTTGTGAGATGCATTGAGCAATGAAGTTGCAAAAATTATAACCTGAACAGCACAATTCAGAGAAACTGCTACAGATTGTTCTTTTTAAAGGACAAAAAATGAAAACTTTCAGGGACCATTGCAAACACCTGCCATTGAAAATGCAGATGTTGAAAATGGCATCCATTTTCCCATGCTATCCTTTTAATTCTGTAGTGCTGCTTGTAAGAGAAGGAACTTGACTTCCAATGAGATCACCCTTCCCCATCTCTACCTACCTGTCTCTCTTATTTACTCTGATATAATTAACTTATATTTTCTCTATCAATACTCTGTAATCCATATTTTTATGTAAGCCGCATTGAACCTACTTTAAGTGTGAAAGCGCGGGGTACAAATGTAATAATAAATAAATATAGGAACACAAGGATTTCCATAGTGAGCCAGACCAACCGTCCACCAAGCCTAGTATCCTGTTTCCAACAGTGGCCAACCCAGGTCTCACGTATCTAGCAGGATTCCACATAGTAGATAAGAGTCTATCCTACTTACCCCCAGGGGTATGCAGTACCATTCCCCAGGTGTATCTTAATAATGGTCTATGGCTTTTCCTTCAGGAATTTGTTCAAACCTTTTAAAATCCATCTATGCTGACTTCTTTTACTACATCCTCCGTGAATTCCAGAGCTTAATTATACATTGTATGAAAAAGTATTTTCTCTTATTTGTTTTAAATGGGCTATTTAGTCATTTTCTGGCATTTCCACTAGTCTGTACTTTTTACAATTGTAAACCACATTTACCCATTCCACAGCACTCTTGATGTTATAGACATCTCATATCTTCTTTCAGTCATTTATTTTCCAAACTGAAGAGTCCAACCTGTTTAGCCTTTCCTCAAAGGGGAACCATCTCGTCCCCTTTATCAAATTTGGTTGCCCTTTTCTTTACTTTTTATAGTTCTGCTAGAGCCATCATTTTACAAGCCCTATTTGGATTCAGTACATGCATGAACCCACGCATAAACGTTTATTTTATATAAACATCTAAGTTCATATTTTGCAAAGCCATGGACAAGCATGTAATAGACCTAAGTGTGTGTGTGAAAGGGAAGGGGGGTTGGCTTGGGTGTGTTTTGTTTGTGACAAGGTCATGGCAAGTTCACAGATGTTTTTGGTCCCTATTTCAGAACGGAACTAACCGTCTATGTCCTAAAAGACCACACCTTATCCCAAGCATGTTTAGGATTTTGTGACCAGCTACTATTGATCAGCACTCTACTGAAGGGATTAGAGGATTGTCCCCTTAATCCTTGGATGGCTTTTGGTCTCCAATATACTAATAGGATCTTTTACTAATGGTTAGCTCAAGTTATTATTATTTTGGCAAAAAGTCTATATTTCCATTTCCATTACTTATCTAAAATGGCTCCGCATATATTTTTGAGAGGCAACAAAAAGAAATGTACATAATAATCAAGAAACAGTTACATTGTGCAGTAACATAGAGATATTATGATATTGTCCATTGTATTCTCCATTCCTTTCCTAATTGTTCCTAACATTCTATTTGATTTTTAGACCACTGCTGCACATTAAGCTGAAGATTTCAATGTGTTTCCACAGTGATACCCCCCCCCCCCCAACACACACACCATCTCACAGCCATAATCAGTCAGGAAAACCATCTAGATTTCCTTTCGATCATGGCTGTGAGATGAATGTGTTTTTGCACTGAAAATATACAAAATGAATAGCCATTTTCCAAAGTTAATGACAAAAAATAGGGATATGAATGACTGACTGGCATCATTTTCAAAAATAAGGCAACACAGACCTCCCTGTAGAATGGATGAGTAGCATAATGGTTAGAGCACTGACCTGTAAGTCAAAACACAGGTTCAAACTGCACTATACCTTTTTTTTTTGTAACTGTGGTACCTCCAAAACCTGAAAAATACCTACTGTACCTGAATGCACACCACTTCAATAGCCTTCAGGCTTCCAGGTGTCTTATATATTTAGGAGTTACGGATCAAGAAAGGGATCTGGGTGTCGTCGTCGATGATACGCTGAAACCTTCTGCTCAGTGTGCTGCTGCGGCTAGGAAAGCGAATAGAATGTTGGGTGTTATTAGGAAGGGTATGGAGTCCAGGTGTGCGGATGTTATAATGCCGTTGTATCGCTCCATGGTGCGACCGCACCTGGAGTATTGTGTTCAGTACTGGTCTCCGTATCTCAAAAAAGATATAGTAGAATTGGAAAAGGTACAGCGAAGGGCGACGAAAATGATAGTGGGGATGGGACGACTTTCCTACGAAGAGAGGCTGAGAAGGCTAGGGCTTTTCAGCTTGGAGAAGAGACGGCTGAGGGGAGATATGATAGAAGTGTATAAAATAATGAGTGGAATGGATCGGGTGGATGTGAAGCGACTGTTCACGCTATCCAAAAATACTAGGACTAGAGGGCATGAGTTGAAGCTACAGTGTGGTAAATTTAAAACGAATCGGAGAAAATTTTTCTTCACCCAACGTGTAATTAGACTCTGGAATTCGTTGCCGGAGAACGTGGTACGGGCGGTTAGCTTGACGGAGTTTAAAAAGGGGTTAGATAGATTCCTAAAGGACAAGTCCATAGACCGCTATTAAATGGACTTGGAAAAATTCCGCATTTTTAGGTATAACTTGTCTGGAATGTTTTTACGTTTGGGGAGCGTGCCAGGTGCCCTTGACCTGGATTGGCCACTGTCGGTGACAGGATGCTGGGCTAGATGGACCTTTGGTCTTTCCCAGTATGGCACTACTTATGTACTTATGTACTTATGTCACGGTTGTGACCGTGCCCTTATGTTCAGACCTACTGTTTCTCTGTATCTAGCTCTGTGACCTCTCCAGTCTGCCTTTTTCCCTATTGCTGTTCTTCCTGTAATCCAAGCCTCGCTTTGGTCTCCCTGCTTCTGCTTCATTTTGTAGAAATATACTGTCACTTGCTCTCAGTGAAATACAGGCCAATGGCTCAGGCTAAGAGCTAGGCCTCTTAAAATCAAAAATCATCTCTCACACAAAATACATTTCAAGGCAGCAAAAGCTGAAGTGAGTTCCCAGAGAGTTAACAAGGGAGGGGGAATTTGCTCTTGTCAACAATGCTGGGACTGGCACCTGCAAGAAGTCATGAGCGAAGATGTTTTGGCTAATGGAAGATAGTAGTGGGTCAGGTGCAAGTAGGGGGGGGGGAGCTGAAGAGGGCAAAATGGCCTGTGAAGTCATTTCTTCACAGATGTTGCCCTGAACATATTTTGTTTATACTTAGAGCTTGGGAACATGTGAAGTCATTCTTATCAACTGATAAGGGCCAAAGAGTTCTGGTGAGAAAGCTAGGGTTCATTGGAATGAATAGAGTCAGAAGGGTATAAAAAGGGCAGTCTGAAGGGTATAAAAAAAGGGAAGGCTGAAGAAGGCTGGAGAGAGAGGACGTGTCATGAAGTGCTGTTCCGCTATGTGAATGCCTGGTTGCCTGTACTGCCTTTAGGTAAGATACTGATGCTAATAAACTATATTACTATATCTACTGACTATTGGGTTTCTTTCTAATTATGGGGCTTGCTACTGCCCAGACTGTGTAAAACTGTCATGAGCAGATACAAGGACAGGGTAATTAAGTATTTAGAGGGAACATGCAATCCTTTTCAGGATAGTAGAAAGCCCATGGCTTCTGCTGCCCAAACCGTTCTGGCAGACCCAAATATTTTCAATTTCCTGCTCAAAATGCCACTATGATGCATTTTAATAGGCAGCCGAGGGGACACGAGCAGCCTGACTCC
The DNA here is from genome assembly GCF_901765095.1 of Microcaecilia unicolor. Taxonomy (NCBI): domain Eukaryota; kingdom Metazoa; phylum Chordata; class Amphibia; order Gymnophiona; family Siphonopidae; genus Microcaecilia; species Microcaecilia unicolor. The sequence continues at coordinate 88,460,656 of NC_044031.1, forward strand.
CAGCATACAACCATGGTCTCCCTGCCACACAGCCCGATCCCTCAGACACACAACCAGACTCTCTCTCTGCCAACAGTCCAACCCTCCCCCCCCCCCCCCCACTGCACAAAGGCCAAGCACTCTGCCAGTCAGACTGATAGTCAGGGATGCATTTGGACCCCCACCCATGTGCAAGCAGGAGCCTGGCATGTGGAAGCCACTCCAAGCTCTTCACAATAGTCCTGCAAGGCAAAAGAACCCCCACCTTCGACACAGTCCCTGAACTTACTGGGGCCCACTAGTGGCTAGTGGGGCGAGAGTGATGTCCCCTCATTCTCTTCTCATGGCATTTTGCTAACCAAAATGGCCACCAAGAACTCCAGCAGTAATATTTCAATATTACCGCTTGGGGTCAAGCAGCCATATACACTGGTGGATGTGGGTCCAGGCTGTATGTGGAAGATGGTATGACTGGAAGGAGAGTCTCAACTAGGGGAGTTGAGAAACAGGCTTATAATAAAGACTTTTAAGATAAGTGTGCTTGATATAAATATATGATAAAACTGTTGCATGATTCAAGTTGGACTCTAATTATTAAAGATGGACACTTTTTGGGTGTTATTGCTTGGACATTATATCAAATGGAAGGTTTTTGCCAATGATGAAGAGCAGATCTTTTGATTGATATAGCTATATAAGTCGTTTAGACTTTGAGCTCTTTGATTCTTTTCCTTCCATTTCATTTTTTAAAAATCTTTAACAGCTGATTTGACTGTTTTAAGATAGGGAGGGGCATAATCAAACGAAAACGTCTATCTCCATGGGCGTTTATCTCCGAGAACGGGTCCGTGAAGGGGCGGACCAAACCTTATTTTCGCAAAAAATAGACGTCCATGTTTTATTAGACAATTTGTGAGCTGGGCGTTTTTGTTTTTCAGTGATAATGGAAAATGAAAGTGCCCAGCTCAAAAACAAATAAATCCAAGGCATTTGTTCGTGGGAGGGGCCAGGATTCGTAGTGCATGGTCCCCCTCACATGCCAGGACACCGACCGGGCACACTAGGGGGCACTTTTACAAAAACAAAAAAAAAGGTAAAAGAGCTCCCAGGTGCATAGCACCCTTCCCTTGTGTGTTGAGCCCCCCAAACCCCCTCAAAACCCACTGCCCACAAGTCTACACCATTACTATAGCCCTAAGGGGTGAAGGGGGGCACCTACATGTAGGTACAGTGGGTTTGGGGGGTTGGACGACTAATAAGCATTAAGCAGCACAATTGTAACAGGTAGAGGGGGATGGGCCTGGGTCCACCTGCCTGAAGTCCACTGCACCCCCTAACAACTGCTCCAGGGACCTGCATACTGCTGCCAGGGAGGTGGGTATGACATTTGAGGGTGAAAATAAAAAGTTGTGAAACATCATTTTTTTTGTGGTGGGAGGGGGTTAGTGACCACTGGGGGAGTCAGGGGAGGTCATCCCCGATTCCCTCTGGGGGTAATCTGGTCATTTAGGGCACTTTTTGGGGCCTTATTCGTGAACAAACAGGGTCCAGGAAAAGTGCCCTAAATTCTAGCTACATACGCATAATTTTTTTCCATTATCGGCGAAAGGCGCCCATCTCTGTTCGGGTGATAACCATGCCCCAGTCCCGCCTTCACCACGCCTCCGACACGCCCCCGTCAACTTTGTACACTTCCGCGATGGAGTGCAGTTGAAAACGTCCAAGTTCGGCTTTCGATTATACCGCGTTATTCGTTTTTGTGAGATAAACGTCCATCTCCCGATTTAGGTCGGAACTTGGGCGTTTTTCTCGTTCGATTATAAGCAGGATATTCTCTTTTGTTGTTTACAGTGGAACATTTTTTTTAATTTGTGAAATAGGAAATACACATCTGGATTATGTTCCCGCCCAGACTACTCCCTCTCCCTGACCTCTTCACAACCCTCTTGCCATTTGGACACATTGAGCTTCCCGACTTCTGAAAGGTCCCCAGACAAAAATTACTTTTAAATATCTGGACCTCTGCAGATGATTAAGAGCCATAGACAGACAAGCTGGGTCAAGCAAAATCATTGGGATAAATAAATGGGTAGCTAAATTGAAGGTGAATTGTATGTACAGTTAAATATGGTACGATGACCTGGTCTTCATTACAGGGTGGGCAGCAAGCTAGTCCACAGGTGGAGTGAGTGGCTACTCAGTCATGACCTGTATTTGAGTGGTAGAGGTGGAGTGGAGGGAGCCACAGTGATTGGGCTAACAAAAGCCATGATAGAGGCTAGTGACTGAGCTGGTTGCTATGGTTTGGGGGTAAAAAGCACAATCCATAATAGCTTGAACTACAGAATAATAGCAAACAGTAAGCGTATTGCTAGTGTCAAATGTGTCATGATCATTTTTAGTAATATACCAGACAGTTACTGTTTATTATATTAGGGCATTATAATTCATATGACATTTGATAGGATATCTATTCCAATAGAAATAAAGGTTCCTCCTTTTACGCTCTAATTGGAAGTTAACCTTTAACTTAAAGCCCTAGTAAAGGAAATGTCCTTCCTAATCATGTTTACTACCTCTGGTTTTATTGAGAGATGTGCTTCTATGTCTTAATGTGTTCTTTATGAGCATTAAGCATAGATTAAAGAGAAGAAGAAGCAGTAATTCCAAAGAAACATAAAAAAAACAGGTCTTCAAATATAGTTCCTGAAACAATTTGGTCTGCCAAAAAGCTGAGCCAGTCAACTATATGAGAAAAATCTGTACTGTATGTTATTATGTTATACTGAGCCTATGGTAACTGCAGTATCAGTATAAGAAACAAGGTTAATACAAATGTAGGAAGAACTGATGACATTAAAAAATGAAGAAATCAAGGAATATCTAAGGATACCATCTTATAGATTGTGTGTGTGTGTGAGAGAGAGAGAGAGAGAGAGAGAGAGCGAGAGAGCGAGAGAGAGAGAGAGAGAGAGAGAGAGAGAGAGAGAGAGAGAGAGAGAGAGAGAGAGAGAGGTGCTTCCAATCAGAGATGTATCTATTGCCTCTATGAAACAGGGATGTCAAACTATGAAACAATGCAAGAGAGAAAAATAATCATTCAGCTGTAGTGTATGTTACTCTCAGATTCAGGTTTGGAACAAACGGATTGGGGATTCTAGAAAAGAATAAAATCTCTTGTATTAAAGCCTATTTGATCATGATCCCCAACAGGCACCACCAGAGAGGAGGAGCTGCCATTTTACAGAATTTGGTAAATACATGGTTGCTGTGGCATCTTCAGTTTGAGCCTGAAGGTGAGGCATTTTGCTATTGGGTAACAGCTATGGCAGCAAATCTATAAATTGTTTTAAGAACTACAAAAGGGCACGCTCAGAGTCAATTCTATAATGGCAAGTGTGCACCTAAGCCATTATAGAATATTAGCACAAAGCACAGTTGTATGTCAAAAATTAGGTGCACCTACTTTACAACAGGTCAATGTATTTATTTGTTACATTTATATCCCATATTTCCCCACCTATTTGTAGGCTCAATGTGGCTTACATAGTACCGGAGAGGCATTACAGACTCCGGTGTAAACAAATACAAAGTGATGCTGTGGTAAGATAAAGTTCATGTGGCACAGCCACAGTAAGGAATCGTACAGTGGAAGAGTTGTGTTATGCCCATTATGTTCTTTAGTTTTGTTGTGTTGCAAAGATCAGGCATTTATGTTGGATCAGTAGGGTATGCCTTTTTAAACAGGTTAGTTTTTAGTGTTTTCCAGAAGTTTAGGTGGTCGTTCGTCAATGGCTGGCATAAGTGGGTGCCCGTAAGTACATCATTATTCAGTATGTGCAACTGACGGTATTCTATAATTTGTGTGGTTCACTTGACAAAACGCCCATGACAAGCACATGCCCCAATAGTTGTGCACTAAGGGTCAGATTCTATATAGCATGCCTAGAGATGCGTACCAAAATCCAGGCGTATTCCATAACAACATTTGTAACTTAATTGGCTTGACAAGCTAATCAACGTTGATAGCAGCACCTAACAAGCAATAATGAGCACTATTTATTTATTTAGATTTTGCTCACACCTTCTTCAGTAGTAGCTCAAGGTGAGTTACATTCAGGTACTCTGGATATTTCTCTGTCCCAGGAGGGCTCACAATCTAAGTTTGTACCTGAGGCAATGGGGGGTTAAGTGACTTGTCCAAGATCACAAGGAGCAGCAGTGGGATTTGAACTGGCCACTTCTGGATTACAAGACCTGTGTCTATTATGCGCACAACTCACTAAACATATTCTGTAATGAACTGCGCCTAAATTCTAATGCATGCAGTTCAAAAGGGGCATAGTTATAGGCTGTGAAATGGACATTTCATGAGTGTTCCAAAATTTGTGCATATAGTTACAGAATATGGTCCAGTGTGTGTAAATCTATGCATGGGGATTTACACCACATTTTTGTTGGTGTAAATGGAAGTGCGTAGCTTTAGGCACTGTCAGGTTTGCTGAGGCTGTATTCTATAACAATGCACAAAAGTTTTTGGAACACCCCTGGCACACCCATGGCCATACCCCTGTTGAGTTATGCACTATTATAAAATAGTGCACAGCCACATGTGCATACAAATTTTAATGGGTGCCAATTAACATTAATAATTGGTTGTTAGCACCCCACATAGCTATGCCACTGGTGTGCACCCTTATTTGGAAATCAGACCCATTAGTTAATTTTCAAATTAGTACATGGACATTAGCTCATGAGCTCCTGCTGCCACCTATTCATGTGGTAAGGGCTCATGTGCTAATCATACGCTAATCAGTTAGCATGCAGCAATATCATTGTGCTAACCGATTATCGCAGAACATGCCCAATCTCTGCCCCAGATCTGCGAGTGGGTAGCACACGCCAATCCCAAAATTACCACGGTAAGCCCTTTTTTTGCTGTGGTAAGCATATGTTAGTGCGCCCTCCAGCTTATTAAAAGGACCCCTAAATCTTATAAGGGTGTAAGTATAGTTCATTTGTGAGGAATCTGTCACCCTGAACAATTGCCGACCCACTCTGACAAATTTAATGCCCTTTCAGTTAAATATGTGATCCTGTATCTTTTCAGTTGCCATTGAACTGAAGTAAATAAGCAGTATATAAAAGCTGATTTGATTTAGTGCTTTCATTTCCCTGGTAGCCTATTTCCGTACATTAAGATACTCAGTACTGTAACTCCATTTTAGCTGTCATACACAAACGGATTATATTGCTTGCTGCTTCACTGTTATGCTACTTTCCATTTCTAACATTTTTATATTCTTCCTGCATAGAAGACTATTAACTCTATTAACTAGACTGATTTTGATTAAATGAGAGTTGGGTTTTCACTGTAGCCATTTTACTTATTGGAGGCCAATGTCTGAAAGCCTTCTGGTACCCTATCCCAACACACACACACACACACACACAAAGAATAAATAATTATACTAATAATGACGGCACTGGACTGGCAAAAATCCAAACATTAGGGTCTCTACAGTGCAAAATTGTTCCATGCTATGAGTATGTGGAAATCTTTCATACACAATTTTGAGTGAAACCCACTGTATTTTCTGTACTCTGCAGAAACAGCCCAGAACCGATTTTGTAATATTACTGGCATTAGCCACAGTGTCTTCCCTAAATTCTGCCCTGTACACATATAAATAGCCATGAGCAACTGATTACTCAGACAAAACCATCTTTTCTCAGGGTACTGTCTTTCACAAAAGTCATTTGACAATTTCCTCACAGTTCTAAAGTTGCCCTCTTTCTGCTCCAGACGTCAGGCCTCTGTTGAAAACTTTGGGGCTCGTTAGGAAACTGGAGCATTTCTAAGGTGACACAGAGCAGCTTTTCTTCAGGTTAATTGTGCATTACTTATTTTTGTGTTTGCCAGGAGTATTATTCACAAAATTATGATCTGTTCTACTTTCCAAAGGCATTATTCTAGATTTGAGGCTTATGCGTGCAATATGGCCTTTGTATAATGCTCATTACTATTATTACTACAACTGTGATATTTATTTCTTCAGATTTTTAAAGATTTGTACTATTCTAATGATACTTTAGTTTCACAGGAGAAAGAAGATTCCAAAACAAAATTATCAAAAAAACCTTTTGAATAGCCATAACATACTTCATATATGTAAATGGTACAGTTATTATTTTAGAAATATAGCACCTGTTATCCACCATTTATTTTATTCAAAACATTGATAATCTGCTCAATTTACAATTCTCAGCATATTATAGTGTCACAAAAATACTATAAAGGACATATCAAAATATTAGAAACAACTTAAAATAATAAGCCAAATATCTAACATCACATATTACCCAAATTTTCACCAAAGTCACAATGGAATAAAACAGTCTTCAAAGACTTTTTAAAGGTGTATAAATTCTTCATTGATCTTAAAGGGCAGGGTAGTGCATTCAAAAACTTTGATGAAGCAACAAAAAAGATAGAGGTTTTATATTCCTCCCAATTTCATATAGCTGCTATTTACACATGGAGTTCTACACCATGCAGAGATTTCAATGGGGTGTGGGTTGGACATGATTTGGGAATGGCTTGAACTGTACTAAAATGTGCACATGTATTCCTCATTTCACAAATGGACTATGCTTGCATGGGAAAAAATGATATGGGCTTTATATGAGTTCAAAGGCACACATACATTACATTTTTACATTACATAAAATTCTCGTATGCCGCAACTTTCAGTGTGACTCACAGAAAGAAGAAACAGGCAGGACCTACGAAATAACAAATCAAATTCAAAATAAAATACTCCCCTCAACCATTTATGAGTTAACATACCTTAAAATAATCCCCTTACCCAAGGGCTACCATACAAACAAAACTCAATCACCCTAAATATTTGTTAACAAGGAAAGTTTGTAAAGATTTCCTAAAAACGATATAATTTAGAATTTTCCTTAGATAAAGAGGAATAGCATTCCAAAGGTGCTCATTTTAGCCTGATCCCTACAGGAGGGATTAAGGGAGTCATTTTCCATAATTCTCCACTATTTCCACCTCAAAAATAAAATCAAGTTAAAACTGTGGCCTCCATACTTCATTAGTAGCACTAACACATGTAGGTTTGTAACATGGGGCAGCTACACATGGAAGTAGTCTCACTTATATATGGAAGTTGCAGTATTGACACTTCTATGTATAAGTGCTGACACCTCCATGTGAAGGCTGCCAGGTTCATTCTCTTCATTTTTTCTATTTGTATATTTGTAAAATGGTTACTCCACTGCACATGCTGGCAAAATACATCTGCATTCCTGGAGGTGTTTTAAAAATGGCTTTTGTATTGCCAGATCTTTTTTCTAAAATCCAACCAGAATTGAGCATGCTCTGAGCTGGACCTCTCAATTCCAATCACTGGGGTCTTTTTACCAAGCTGTGGTAAAAAGGGTCCTGCAGTAACAGCATGTGGCCATTTTTGACGCATTTCAGAGCCCTTTTACTGTAGCAAGTAAAAAGCCTCTAAAACAGACATGACCATGCGGTAAGATTATTCTTACCGCACGGCCATGTGGAGGGGAGCACTTAGCACCACCCATTGAGGTAGCGGTAAGGGTAACCGGGCAGCAAACAGCACTGCCCAATTACCACCGGGTTAGTGCCACACTAGAAATTATGGAATTAGTTTCTGTAGTGCCAGAAATTGCATATCCTCAAGGCAAAGCTACTGTCGGCAGTTGCGATGGGCCAGCAGTAGCTCCAGGTTGTCATACAGCAACCATTAGTAAAATGGCCCCTCTGTGTTTTAGGTACAGTGGGCTTTACATTATTTTTCTTCATAAATTGAAAAATTAAGTTATGTTTATACAGCAAATATGTCACACGAGGGATAAATAGATGTCATACATAATTATTACACGTATCCCAAAACACCAGATAACCACATTTTTATTCAAAAGTGCCTTATGCATTCTTGTATATGTCGCAAAAAACAAAAAAACAGTAAGACATCTTAAAAAAAAAACTTTATACAATCAATTTATTTAAAACTTGTCTTTATGTCAGTTGAAGCAAGACACCGATTATCCTTGACATGGTTCAAAGTGTCACTGAGGAAGGAGACATTTTAGTAAAATACACCACCGAGGGCACTTTTACACTTTTACTAAGCTGTGCTAAAAAGTGGCCAGCGCTTTCTCATGCGCTGTGGCCACTTCTAGCACAGAAACTCTGGAATTCTACATATGACACCTTAATTTATGCACGGAAGTCAAAGCATATTCTGTAACAATGTGCATAACTTAATTGGTTAACTAGCTATTCAGCTCTGTTGATTGGATGTTAACAAGCAATTATCAGCACTAATTGGCATTAGTTAAGATTTAGATGCATGACTCACTAAGCATATTCTGTAATGTGGTGCATCTAAATTCTAAGTTGAAAAGGGGGCATGGCCATGTGTGGGGCGTGGACATTTCTAAAATCTATGCGTGTTGTTATAGAATACATCCACTCTGCACCTAATTAGGCATCAGGATTTATGCCATGTAAAACATGGTGTGTATGGTTGTGACTACATTTGGTTATGTGGAGAGGCACTTTGCATTATTCTATATACCGTGTAGAAATTTAAGCCTGTTCTATAACATTTAGGCGCACTTTACAGAATACACCTAGGTGTATTTTTTTTTTCTGTGCGGAATTTTCAGGCACCGTATATAAAATCTAGCCCTGAGTGACAAATTCATCCCCAATTTCCTCCTTTCTTTGAAGTCCCCAAAACTACCTTGATCATCTGTTCATGTGTATTATCCCCCAGATTCTATAAACAGCGACTAAAGTTCTGCACACAAATCAGAACACATAGCCGATTTGTGCATGGAACTTAGGGCCCCTTTAACTAAGCGGTGGTAAGCCCAACGCGGGCTCACCGCTCGCAAAACAGGAAGTACCATCGGGCTACTGCAGCAGCCCAATAGTACTTCCCACCTCTAGCACGCTGTCATATCTGGCGCTACAAAAAATATTTTCATAGTGCCGGAGTGTACCTGAGCATGAGCCATTACCACCACCTCAGTGGGTGGCTGTAACGGCTCTTCCTGAAATGAACATTTGGCAAGAAGGGGGGTGTTGATGCCCCTGTATAGGTCGTTGGTGAGGCCCCACCTGGAGTATTGTGTTCAGTTTTGGAGGCCGTATCTTGTTAAGGATGTAAAAAGAATTGAAGCGGTGCAAAGAAAAGCTACGAGAATGGTATGGGATTTGCGTTGCAAGATGTATGAGGAGAGACTTTCTGAACTAAACATGTATACTCTGGAGGAAAGGAGAAGTAGGGGTGATATGTTACAGACGTTCAAATATTTGAAAGGTATTAATCCGCAAACGAACCTTTTCCGGAGATGGGAAGGTGGTAGAACGAGAGGACATGAAATGAGATTGAAGGGGGGCAGACTCAAGAAAAATGTCAGGAAGTATTTTTTCACGGAGAGAGTAGTGGATGCTTGGAATGCTCTCCCACGGGAGGTGGTGGAAATGAAAATGGTAACAGAATTCAAACATGCGTGGGATAAGCATAAAGGAATCCTGTGCAGAAGGAATGGATCCTCAGGAGCTTAGTCAAGATCGGGAGGCGGGGCTGGTGGTTGGGAGGCGGGGATAGTGCTGGGCAGACTTATATGGTCTGTGCCAGAGCCAGTGGTGGGAAGTGGGACTGGTGGTTGGGAGGCGGGGATAGTGCTGGGCAGACTTATGCGGTCTGTGCCCTGAAGAGCACAGGTACAGATCAAAGTAGGGTATACACAAAAATTAGCACATATGAGTTATCTTGTTGGGCAGACTGGATGGACCGTGCAGGTCTTTTCCTGCCGTCATCTACTATGTTACTATGTTACTTGCCGCATGGCCATTTGCTGCAGGAAAGAGAGACTTCCCTTTAACCGCTGCGGTAAAAGGGGACCACGACGCACATGAAAAACACACACTGACACCAGCACAGGCCCCCCTTTTGCTGCAGCTTGGTAAAAGGGGCCCTTAATTTGGTAACAAGCCAATCAGCACTGATAATGGGATGTTATCAAGCAATTAGTGGTACTAATTGGCACTAATTAGGATTTATGCACACAGCTCGCTAAGCATATTCTATAAAGCAATGTGCATAAATTGGACCACGTGGATCTCAAATTGGGGTGTGGCCTTGATCCATGCCTAAATTAGTCGTGTGCTTTTACACCAGATTTTAGTTGACTTAATGGTCATGACTAAATTTAGTCACAGGAGCAGGTGCTATGTGTATTCTATAAGCTGCATCTAACTTTAGGTGAGATCTATTGAATAGCACTAAGCGTGGTTGTTTTTGGGTGCTGATTTGTTCATCATCATGTATAGAATCTAGTCCTATGTGTCCAATATATGGTGTACTGAAATCTTGATTATAAAGTTTCAGTTCTACATTAAAGCAGTGTTTACCATGTGTATGCAAATCATGCATATTCATTGTGGATATCCTGAAAACCTGACTGGCAAGGAGTACTCCAGGACTGGACTTGGAAACACTGCATCAAAGTAAACAAATACAACAGGGTACATGATTTTAACCTGCAGTTATTTTTGAAGTCAGATGAAAATGCATAAATGGAATAATCACGCTTGCCCAGCTCTTCCAGAAGCTGTTACGCCTACTCCCAAGACATGGTGAGAAAATATAAATGCAACTCCTCCATCCTTACCTTCAATCCTCTGCCCACCGCTTTTCTAAATAAGAAATTGATGAGAAATACTTACACTGAGTTTCTAAACAGGAATGCTGAAAGCATAAAATGAAAGTGCATCTCTGTGAAATCTGTTTGGCCGATATTCAGCTAGCAGCAGTCAGTTTTTTTTTTTTTTTACACTGACCTTGGCTGGCTAAATTAGCCCTGGATATTCACTGTTGAGCCATATCTTGGCACTGAATATCTGGGGCTAATTTGCCCTATACGGGCCGCCAGGACTTATAATGATTCTTGCTGAGTATCAGCCACAATCCTCATAACTATTTTACTTTTTGGATACCCTCAATCCCCCTCCTGGCTCCTGAAAAATCCCTGTCCTTCCCTCTCTCCACCCTCAGCCTGCAGCCATTCAAAACCCTCTACCGAACATTCCCCCCACTTCCCCTAGCCCCGAGGTCTAGGTAGCCCCTCCCCCCAGGCCTATCTGATATCCCTAGTATTCCAAACTTATTTTGAATATCAAGCATGGAAAGTTCATAAATACATTTCAAAAATTGCTGCTTACATGTGTATCCAGTTGCATCAGATAAACATGTACATGTATGCCTGTTCTTTAGCAAACATAAATATACATGCATGTATCGACTGGGATTTACACATATACTTTGAATTTGGAAAGTTTGGAATCAGGTTTCAGCCAGCGTAATACTCTAGTCAATATTCAGCTGGTGGTGTGAGCACTTTTTAAAAAGTTTATCTTCACTGGTTAAGTTAGACCTGAATACTCAATACAGACATTGAATATCTGGGCATATTATTATTATTATTAGGATTTATTTACAGCCTTTTTGAATGAACTCACTCAAGGCAGTGTTCAGTAAGAATACATCAAACATGAGCAATAGACAATTACAGCAGTAAAAATATTCAAATAACAATACAAAGTATGGCTAGAGTATACTACTTACAATGTCAACATAATACGAAATAGAACATTTTACATAAGAGTAGCCATACTGGGTCAGACCAATGGTCCATCTAGGACAGTATCCTGTTTTCCAAACAGTGGCCAAGCCAGGTCACAAGTACCTGGCAGAAATCCAAATCGTGGCAACACTCCATACTACAAATCCCAGGGCAAGCAGTTGTTTCCCATGTCTGTCTCAATAGCACATTATGGACTTTTCCTCTAGGAATTTGTCCAAACCTTTTTAAACCCAAAGCTATTGAGACATACTCTGTTTACTGGCACTTATCTGGGTCCCAGTCAACATTTGATTTTCCTTGACCCCCCCCCCCCCAAAAAAAAAAAAAACAACAAGCCCTTATATGGAAGGCCGACCTCTAGTGGTAATACCATAAATCTACCAGTAGGGGCCAGCACCACAAATTTTAAGGCCATTTCCACACCAGACTTCTAGATCACCTGGGATCACTTCTGGGTAAGTCCTAGGGTGATGGGGTTTCTGTGGGTGGGTTTGATGGACAGGTGGAACAGGACTTATTTTAATGGGGATTTGGAAGGAGAAACAGGGGAAATTGGAATTTTTGGAGACCTAAGAATTGGAGGGGGTCATCACAGGGGTGGGATGGGTAGTAGGATCAGGCAGTGGCCCAGACGTTATGTGGATGCTGGTTGATATTCAGTACAAGGAACTAACAAAAGGCTGTCCAGTCTGGCCATTTAGTTATATGAACACTGGGCCTGTATATGGCCAGTGTCCTCATAAACGTCAGCTCTTCCCTGACTCTGCTTCTGAACCACCCCTGCACTGCCCAGATTTTCATGAGCGGTTGGTGCAGCTATTCATCAGCAATGCCAGTAAAATACTGCTGAATACCCACTCAGCTTGGTTTAAGTGAGTATGACTCTCTCCTAGCCATTTAAACCACACTGAATATTATTGTTAAGCATTCGTACCATGGCTTAACTTGTTACATAAATTCAGTGCTGCTAGCTACATATCCTATATAATAAAAAGCACCTCCAACATTCTGAAGCTGACTCTATGGCACTGTGGTAGTGTAGGGTTCGTAAGCCTGTAGTTCAGCGTTTCATTGGCTCTCACTGTCAACGAAGAACCAATCAGACAGAACGGAATTTGGAGGAGGGAAGTAGAGTGGATTAAATCTCTAACAAACAATCATATACAGGGAGGTACGAACATCAGTGGAGTTAAGTGCACAGAACGGAAGGGAAGACAAACATTTAATCACTTTGTCACTCACACACATCACACACACACAGACATTACACACACACACTCAATCACTCTGTGTATCTCTCTCTTACACTCTCCGTAAAACACACTGTCACTCTCAGTCTCTCACATGGGCAACTGTATATTGCATTCTCACGAGTAAGGAGCTCTTCTGATGTGATTGTTAAACTGATTGAAGGGCCTGAACAAGGAAAACTTTTACCACATTGTAACACAGTTTACACAAAAAATATTGTATATAAAGAAATCTTACACATGTAAACAACAATTATATTCAGAATACAACCGTGGAAACACTAATGGCAGGAAATCATTACATTGCTAGCGCCCGTTTCATTGCGTTAAGAAACGGGCCTTTTTTACTAGTGCTATATATGAGAAGTGATCGTGCCAGCACTATCCATTTAGCAGCTGAATATTGCCACTGAATGGATTAATTCTTGTGTCACCTCCATCCCTTCCCTAGTTATCCAGACAAAATCTAGCAGGTTGGTATTCATTTCAACCCACGGCAGTCAGAGTGATTTTAAACACCAGCTGCTGCAGGCTTTTTATAGCCTGACATTCAATGCTGGGCTATTCCCAGATACCAGCACTGATTATCCAGGTACCAGGCAACTGCCAGCACTTATCCATGTACCAGTGATATTCAGATCAGTACCTGGATATCTATCCAGATAAAGTTAGGACGGTCGCTCATGGAATAAATCCCGGCTCCTCCCAGATTCCATCCTAGGACTGTCCTGGCACTGCTTGTGGATTTTCAGTGCTGCTGAAAATCAGGATATAGTTTAGTTTATTCACGTGTATTCTGCATAAAAACTATATGGATAACAGGAAAACATACACAATCCTACTAATATGCAGTATATGCTAGTGCTCAAACTATGATACATAAGAACATATGAACATAAGAGTAGCCATACTGGGTCAGACCAATGGTCCATCTATCCCGATATCCTGTTTTCCAAACAGTGGCCAAGTCAGGTCACAAGTACCGGCTGGCAGAAACCCAAATCGTGGCAACACTCCATATTACAAATCCCAGGGCAAGCAATTGCTTCCCATGTCTGTCTCAATAGCAGAGTACGGACTTTTCCTCCAGGAATTTGTCCAAACCTTTTTTTAACCCAGATACACTAACCGCTGTTACCACCTCCTCTGGCAAAGAGTTCCAGAGCTCAACTATTCATTAAGTGAAAAAATATTTCCTCCTATTTGTTTTCAAAGTATTTCCATGTAACTCCCTCAAAAGTATTTCCATGTAACTCCCTCGTGTCCCCTAGTCTTTTTAAACGAGTGAAAAATTGATTTACTTCTACTTGATCTACACCTTTCAGGATTTTGTAGACCTGAATCATATCTCCCCTCATCCGTGTCTTTTCCAAGCTGAAGAGCCCTAACCTCTTTAGCTTTTCCTCATACAAGAGGAAATCTATACTAAATATGCACAATAACACCACAGATTGCAAAGCTCTACAACCTTAATTTTATTAAGGAGTAACAAACCTCAGAGGTCTTAGGGGAAACCCAGGGCAGAACCAGTCTCAAAAAACTCCTTCTTTTTTTTCATTTATATTTGTGCTACCCTTAACTGTGCATCAAAGTACATTCATAAGCAATACGACATTTCGTATGGTCATTCAAAGCACCAAAAGAAGCAGCACTTAAGTTCAATGGGGCCACTGTTTCACCCATTACGGCTTTCTCATGAACTTATGCTTCTTTTATCGCCATTTGATAATCTTCAGATCACCAGCTGCTTCATTTTTATCTTTCAGCTGCAAGCAGTTTCATTCAAAATGGCACTCCAGTTAAGGGTAGCACAAATATAAATGAAAAAAATGAGAGTAAACATACACAATCCCTAAGGGGCCCTTTTACTAAGCTGTGTAAGTGTCTACACGTGCCCAACGTGCGCCATAATGGAGTTACCACCCGGCTACCGTGTGGCTCTTGCGGTAATTTCATTTTTGGTGCATGTCCGATACATGCGTCCGAAAAATAATTTTAATTTTCGGATGTGCATATTGTGATAAGGAAGAGGCTGTCCTACCCTGGTTGGGCCCCTAGAGGGCGCGGACCCCCTAAAATGTCCAGGGAGAAGGGCTGGGTGAGTTGCTGAAGGGAGCCAGAAAGGGGAGGTATAGCTGGAGGTCGCTAGGACCGGGGAGAGTCCTGGAGGTGGAAACAGGTGCAGCAGGTTATGGGCTGGGGCCTGTTTGGCTATTAACTACTTATACTCCTCCTGAGTTGTGAAGGGAGGGAGGAGAGCTGGCAGCTGAAGAAGGGGCTGGTAACTGAAGCAGAGGGACCCCCATGAGAAGTACTGGCTGAGCCCTATGGCCTGGTGGTGAAAAGACTGTGTCTAGAACAGTGAAGAGGTACTGTGTGTCCCAGATGAAAAGGCTGTGTCTAGAACAGTGAAGAGGTACTGGGTGTCCCAGATGAAAAGACTGTGTGTCTAACACAGGGAAGAGAGACTGTGTGTCTAGAGCTGTGTGCTACAAGGAGGGACTGTGTGTCCAGGGACTGAGTTAGTACTGAGCCCAAATGCCTGTGTGAGAGGGCTCAGGGGGAAGAAATCTATGGATATTGAACTGTGCAAGAAGAAATGTTTAAAATGGAAGATTGCACTGAGTAGGAAGAAATGAAATGGTTAAGCTGGAAGAACTGTTTAAGCTTGTGAAAGTGTTGTAAGCTAAAAGAAGTGGGCCCCAGAGGCTGGAATAAAGATGTGTATGAAAAGAGCCTGATTGGGGAGACCTGACTATGTTTGCCTTTTGATAAGCAGGTCACCCTGAGTGAAAGAGGGACCTGGGATCCTGAGGTGGGAGCTTCATCATCCTCACACAAGCATCATCATTTTCACAATATCGGACATGGGCCAAGTGACATTTCATGCGCATAGGTCATTACCGCTAGGTCAATGGCTGGCGGTAAGGTTACAGACCTAAAATACACATGCTGCAATTTTGATTTTGCCGCACGCCCATTTTTGGCAAAAATTTTTAAAAGGCCTTTTTTATAGGTGTGCTGAAAAACTCACGCCTACACTACTGCAAGCCATTTTCAGTGCACCTTAGTAAAAGGACCCCTAAATAATTAATACAAGAACATACAAACTACATTAAAAACAATTAAAAAAAACATTTTCCACCTTCTTCAGAATAACTGAACATCCAAAGACTGCCAAAGAGCGTACACATAAATTTTCAATCCTAAAATGCTTATCAGGGTAGGAGCTACTCCTAATTGGATAATTCCCACTGAATATCGACCTCTGCCTCTTTACTGAATTAAATAGTCCATTTTATCTGAGTAATTTTTTAAAAAGTATCTAAGCATAACACTTCTGCATTTGCCACCTGCTGGAAACCTGTAAATTTCTGTAAATAACTTAAATTTGACCCCAGGAATGTTCACTTGAAATACACTTGAGTGTTCATATGATTTTTGCCTATACATATTGTAATGCATGTACCTGGCACATTATTTTAGCAGCTCTTTCCATGTATGAAACCTTACACGATGTGCAGTGGCGTTCCTGGACTCGATGGCACCCGGGACGGAGTGCCGATGCGCCTCCCCCCCCCCCGGGTGCAGCGCCCCCCCCCCCCCGCTAGATGACACCTCCCCCCCTCCGGTGAAATTACACCCCCCGGGGTGCATGCCGCTGGGGGGGGTGCCGCGGCTTGCGCCTGCTCCTCCGAGTTCGCTAAACTTCGTTCACTGCAGCTCCCTCTGCCCCGGAACAGGAAGTAACCTGTTCCGGGGCAGAGGGAGCTGCAGCGAACGAACGAAGTTTAGCGAACTCAGAGGAGCAGGTGCAAGCCGCAGCAGCCCCCAACGGCGTGTACCCAGGGCGGACCGCCCCCACCGCCCCCCCCTTGGTACGCCACTGATGATGTGATATCCACAAGCGAGCCTTCTCCGGAGTAGCCCCCACACTCTGGAATGCACTGCCTGAACGGCTCCGTTTAACACAAGACTATCTCTACTTCAGGAAGCAGATGAAAGTTTGGCTCTTCAACCAGGCCTTTAATGGAAGAAGTAACCAGTGCTTTTTTTGTGCCGGTATGCAACGGTACGGCATACCGGCACCTTTTTCTCCTCCTGTCCTCCCCTCCCATTATTTCCAGTGATTCTCCGCCTCTCCCCTGCCCTCCCATCGACGTGCAATGATTTTCCGTCCCTCCCCTGCCTTCACCTCTCCCATATCCAGCAATTCTTCGTCCCCCAGCCGTCCTCTTTCACTGCCTGCCAGCCAGCGTTGGACTCAGAGGCGAACGGTGCAGGCAGCGATTGGCTGGCAGCGTCGTAGCTTCCCTTTGCAAGTCCCACCTCTGCGTAAACAGGAAGTTGTAGGCGGGACTTGCAGAGGGAAGCTACGATGCTGCCAGCCAATCGCTGCCTGCACCGTTCGCCTCTGAGTCCAACGCTGGCTGGCAGGCAGTGAAAGAGGATGGCTGGGGGACGAAGAATCGCTGGATATGGGAGAGGTGAGGGCAGGGGAGAGACGGAGAATCGCTGCACGTCGATGGGAGGGCAGGGGAGAGGCGGAGAATCACTGGAAATAATGGGAGGGGAGGGCAGGGGAGAGAGAATTGCTGGACATGGGATGGGATAGGAGGGAAGGGCAAGGGAGAGAGAATTGCTGGACATGGGAAGGGCAGGGGAGAAAGAATTGCTGGACATGGGATGGGACGGAAGGGCAGGGGAGAGAGAATTGCTGGACATGGGATGGGAGGGAAGGGCAGGGGAGAGAGAATTGCTGGACATGGGATGGGAGGGAAGGGCAAGGGAGAGAGAATTGCTGGACATGGGATAGGAGGGAAGGGCAGGGGGAGAGAATTGCTGGGCATGGGGTGGGATGGGAGGGAAGGGCAGGGGAGAGAGAATTGCTGGACATGGGATGGGAGGGAAGGGCAAGGGAAAGAGAATTGCTGGACATGGGATGGAAGGGAAGGGCAGGGGAGAGAATTGCTGGACATGGAGTGGGAGGGAAGGGCAGGGGAGAGAGAATTGCTGGAAATCAATGGGATGGGAGGGAAGGGCAGGGGAGAGAGAATTGCTGGACATGGGATGGGAGGGAAGGGCAGGGGAGAGAGAATTGCTAGACATGGTATGGGATGGGAGGGAAGGGAAGGGAAGGGGAGAGAGAATTGCTGGACATGGGATGGGAGGGAAGGGAAGGGCAGGGAAGAGAGAATTGCTGGAAATCAATGGGATGGGAGGGAAGGGCAGGGGAGAGAGAATTGTTGGACATTGATGGGAGGGCAGGGATTAGATAATTGCTGGACATGGAGGGGAGAGAGGAGAATCACTGGATGGGGAGGGGAGGACAGGGATGAGAGAATTGCTGGACATGGAGGGGAGGGCAGGGAAGAGAGAATTGCTGGACATGGAGGGGAGAGAGGAGAATCACTGGATGGGGAGGGGAGGACAGGGAAGAGAGAATTGCTGGACATGGAGGGGAGAGAGGAGAATCGCTGGACAGGGAGAGGAGGACAGGGAAGAGAGAATTGCTGGACATGGATGAGAGGGGAAAGAGGAGAAATGCTAGAAATGGATGGAGAGGAGAGCAGGAGATAGAGGAGAATTGCTGGACATGGATGGATGGATGGAGGAGTTGGCTAGGAGAGAGGAGAAATGCTGACTTGGATGGCGGAGAGGGAGAGAGAATTATTGCTTTATATGGATACAGAGGAGGGAAGAGAGATGAGAAATGCTGACTTGGATGGAGGAGAGGGGAGAGAGAATTATTGCTTTATATGGATACAGAGGAGGGAGGAGAGAGGAGAAGTGCTGGACATGAATGGAGGGGAGGAAAGAAAAAAGAAGATGCACATGGATGGAGATGAGGGAAAGGGAAGAGGAGAAAAACTGCACATGGATGGAGAAAATAGGCAAAAGCTGGATCCATGTTATACCTCCTCCAGTCAATTCCATGGAGGAGGACCCAGCTTTTACTTATGGATGCAGGGCAACAAAAGAAGAAGAAAGGAGGAAAGTAAAGAAATAAATGGAAAGGAAGCCCTGGAAACGGAGTTAAGAGAACAGATAGAGAGCAGCAGTATCAGAGACTGGGACCAATATGGATAGAAAAACAAAGTCACCAGACAACAAAGGTAGAAAAAAATCATTTTATTTTCATTTTAGTGTTTGGAATTTGTCTTATTTTGCACTGGGTATACTGGAGCTGTAACAGCTTACAGAAATTATTTATAATGAAAAAAAAATCATATTATTTTTTCTCCTATACTAGTATAATATTTTCAATGATGTCTGTTTAAATGCGCCATGGCTGGTATAAGGGGTATGGCTAATGTGGGTGTGGCTATAATAGGGGCGGTGCCATGTGGTGACCCCACCCACAATGAGTACCGGCACCTTTTTTTCTACAAAAAAAGCACTGGAAGTAACTAACACACAAGGAGTGACTCAGGCTGCACATGCTGCAGCAGGACATGTTTATCCACTCCTACTCTAGCTGAGATAATATTTAACCACTAGTAAATAAGGCCCGTTTCTTACAGAGATGAAACGCGCTAGCAAGGTTTTCCTTGGAGTGTGTATGTTTGAAAGAGTGTGTGTGAGAGTGACTGTGTGAGTGGAGGAGTTGGGGGGTCATAGGGTGTGTGGGGGTGATTGAGGTACATACAGTGGGGGAAATAAGTATTTGATCCCTTGCTGATTTTGTAAGTTTGCCCACTGACAAAGACATGAGCAGCCCATAATTGAAGGGTAGGTTATTGGTAACAGTGAGAGATAGCACATCACAAATTAAATCCGGAAAATCACATTGTGGAAAGTATATGAATTTATTTGCATTCTGCAGAGGGAAATAAGTATTTGATCCCCCACCAACCAGTAAGAGATCTGGCCCCTACAGACCAGGTAGATGCTCCAAATCAACTCGTTTCCTGCATGACAGACAGCTGTCGGCAATGGTCACCTGTATGAAAGACACCTGTCCACAGACTCAGTGAATCAGTCAGACTCTAACCTCTACAAAATGGCCAAGAGCAAGGAGCTGTCTAAGGATGTCAGGGACAAGATCATACACCTGCACAAGGCTGGAATGGGCTACAAAACCATCAGTAAGACGCTGGGCGAGAAGGAGACAACTGTTGGTGCCATAGTAAGAAAATGGAAGAAGTACAAAATGACTGTCAATCGACAAAGATCTGGGGCTCCACGCAAAATCTCACCTCGTGGGGTATCCTTGATCATGAGGAAGGTTAGAAATCAGCCTACAACTACAAGGGGGGAACTTGTCAATGATCTCAAGGCAGCTGGGACCACTGTCACCACGAAAACCATTGGTAACACATTACGACATAACGGATTGCAATCCTGCAGTGCCCGCAAGGTCCCCCTGCTCCGGAAGGCACATGTGACGGCCCGTCTGAAGTTTGCCAGTGAACACCTGGATGATGCCGAGAGTGATTGGGAGAAGGTGCTGTGGTCAGATGAGACAAAAATTGAGCTCTTTGGCATGAACTCAACTCGCCGTGTTTGGAGGAAGAGAAATGCTGCCTATGACCCAAAGAACACCGTCCCCACTGTCAAGCATGGAGGTGGAAATGTTATGTTTTGGGGGTGTTTCTCTGCTAAGGGCACAGGACTACTTCACCGCATCAATGGGAGAATGGATGGGGCCATGTACCGTACAATTCTGAGTGACAACCTCCTTCCCTCCGCCAGGGCCTTAAAAATGGGTCTCCTCTCCGTGGTGTCTGTCTTGCTGTAGAGCGCTGTCCAAGTCCCTTCACCGTTCCCCTGGCTCTGAAGGCTGCATCCTCCTCCGCGTTTGCTCCTGATGGTGCCATGTGTCGCGCACCCTCCCTCATCTCGGTTCCTGTGTTCCTGTCCGTGGCTGGCGTCCGTCTTGCTCTCTTCCGCCATCCACGTCCCTTCACCGTCTTTGCTCCGCCCTTGACGTCATCATGTTTGACGCGAGGGTGGGGCACAGACATGGTGAGTTGTAGGGCTTCACCACCATGAACTTAGGAACCTTTGTGGAACAGGGAGTGAGCTGCTGGCTTCCGAACGTTGTCCTCAGAACGTTGAGGGAGCGTTTTATTATAGTAGATCTCTCTGAACTCATGTGCAACTTTCTTTAAATTAGTCACGATATTCTCTTACCTATCTATGGGCTTCTTTTACTAAGTGGCTATAACGGAAGTACCATCAAGCTACCGCAGCAGCCCGGCGATACGTTCCACCCCTACCGTGCCATCATTTGCAGTGCTAAAAATGTTTATTTATTTTTCTAGCGCCAGACTGTACCTGGCGGTAATCAGGCAGTGCCGCATGCTGCCCAGTTACTGCCAGGTTAGCGGGAGCCCTTACCGCCATCTCAATGGGTGGCAGTATGAGCTGCCCCTGAAATGGTCACGCAGCAAGTGCTTTACTTGCCGCCCAGCCATTTCATGCAAGAAAGCGAGGCCTTCCCTTTTACCAGCTACTGTAAAAGGGGGGCCTCGGCGCGCATGTAAAACACACGCTGACACTCGCACTGGCCACCTTTTGCTGCAGCTTGGTAAAAGGGGCCCTGGATGTTCCATCTTTGCTTATACTCTTTATTGTCAATTAAAATGTTCTATTATGTATCGTGTTGACACTGTAAGTAGTATACACGCCATACTTTGTATTGTTATTTGAATATTTTTACACCTGTAATTGCCTGTTGCTCCTGTTTGATTTATTCTTACTGTACACTGCCTTGAGTAAATTCCTTCAAAAAGGCAGTAAATAAATATCAGTACCTAAATTGATGCACCTCCATTTACACCAACAAAAATGTGGCATAAATCCCAGCACGTAGATTTAAGCACTCTGGGCCAAATTCTATATCTACGCGTGTAAATTTCAGAATGCTCATGGAACGCTCATTTCCCTGCACATAACCATGTCCCTTTTTACCTGTGCATGTTAGAAGTTAGCGCACTGCATTACAGAATGTGCTTAGCGAATTGTGTGTGTAAACTCTCATTATTGGCAATTAGTGCTCATTATTCTTTCAAATCTGTTATCAATGCTGATTATTAATTAAGCCAATTAAGTTATGCATATTATTATAGAATAAGCTTGGATTTCACCGTGGATCTCTAGGCGTGCAATATAGAATCTGGGGGCAAATACATAACATTTTCTGAAATGAAACTGGTAATCAAATATGCATCACTATCCAGCTTATTTTCGAAGGAGAAGGGCGCCCATCTTCCGACACAAATCGGGAGATGATTGTCCTTCTCCTAAGGGCGCCCAAATCAGCATAATCGAAAGCCGATTTTGGTCATCCTCAACTGCTTTCCATCGCAGGGACGGCCAAAGTTCAAGGGGGAATGTCAGTAGTGTACCAAAGGCGGGATGGGGCATGGTTAACAGATGGGCGTCCTCGGCCAATAATGGAAAAAAGAAGGGCGTCCCTGACGAGCATTTGGCCGACTTTACTTGGTCTTTTTTTGTTCATGACCAAGCCATGAAAAGGTGCCCGAACTGACCAGATGTCCACCGGACGGAATCGGGATGACCTCCCCTAACTTCCCCAGTGGTCCCACCCAAAAAAACTAATTAAAAAAACATTTTTTCCAGCCTCTATGCCAGCCTCAAATGTCATATCAGCTCCATCACAGCAGTATGCAGGTCCCTGGAGCAGTTTTTAGTGGGTACTGCAGTGCACTTCAGGCAGGTGGACCCAGTCCCATCCCCCCCTTACCTGTTACATTTGTGGTGGTAAATGAGAGCCCTCCAAAACCCACCACAAACCCACTGTACTCACATCTAGGGTCCCCCGTTGCCCTTTAAGGGTTATGGTAGTGTTGTACAGTTGTGGGTAGAGGGTTTTATGGGGGGTTGGGGGGCTCAGCACACAAGGTAAGGGAGCTATGCACCTGGGATCAATTTGTGAAGTCCACTGCAGTGCCCCCTAGGGAGCCCGGTTGGTGACCTGGCATGTGAGAGGGGACCAGTGCACTACAAATGCTGGCTCCTCCCATGACCAAATGGCTTGGATTTGGCCATTTTTGAGATGGCCGTCCTTAGTTTCCATTATTGGCAAAAACCAAGGGCGGCCATCTCTAAGGTCGAGCCAAATGTTGAGATTTGGCCGTCCCCGACCGTATTATTGAAACAAAAGATGGACGCCCATCTCGTTTCAATAATATGGTTGAGGACATCCCTTTACAGGGCCATCCTTAGAGATGGGCGCCCTTAGAGATGGGCACCCCCGTTCGATTATGCTCCTCTATCTCTCTTTCTTTTCCTCACATCCTTTTCTTATCCTCCATTTCCTGCAGGCTCCACCTCTCTTTCATTCTCGTTCCCTCCTTGGTGAATTTCTTCAGCTGATGGGGAGCAGGAACCTCGCTGGCATTCCAGTCTTCCCTGTTCCCCTATGTGGCTCTTTTTCTGTGCCTGTAGGAGACTAGAATCCTACTAGCACTGTAGCCTTCCCCATATCACCGTGCAGGTTTCTCTTCTGTTTACTGCTTCTCTCCCCACCCTCCACCCCATGCTTCACAAGATTGAGGTTTAGCTTATGAAGCTCATTTCTTCTTAAAGTAAAACCTGCTATATATAGACAGAGGGACAAACAGACAAACTAATGCACAAACCCTCAGTAACAGGGGCCCTCACTGCTGCAACATATACCTAAAAAACAGAAAAGACATGCATTGAAAATGTGGGAAAATGCTGACATAAAGCTTAGGCCCTTTCACTAAAGTGCGGTAAAATCTGGGCTTAACACATTTTAATGTAGGACTTTCCTGCACGCTAAACCCAGAATTAACATGGTACCCTTTTTTTTAGGGCTTTGACTTTTTTTTTTTAATTTTCAAGTCATGTACGTATAGCCCCATTAGCATGTAGTACTTGCAAAAAATTAATGCAAAAACACTTACTGCCTCCTAAGTGTTTTTGTGTTGTGTTCCCATGTTAACTCTACATTAACAAGTTTGCATATGGTAACCATAATGAGCTAGCTGGATAAAGCAGGAATACCCTCTCTCCACCCATGATATGCCCCCTCCAAAAACTGTTTTTCAAAAATCAGTAAAACATGGGTTAGTGTGCGGAAACAGGCAAACCACTTTAATGCATTTCAGCAATATCCTGTTGCACTAACCGAACATAAAGGGATTAACACCCTTTAGTAAAAGGGTCCCTTAAACAGATTGATGTCAATACTTATATAGTTTATTAAAATGTTCTATACCACCAGGCTTCAGGAGATCACTCCAGTTTACAGTAGAAGCAGATGTTGTTGAGGTATCTCTTAAAAGATAGTGAAACAGAAGGTATTTTACTGCTTGCTTTTAGTAGCATGTTCGGATTACTTTGTATTCATTTATTTGATAGTCACCTTTTCCAAGGGTAAGGTACAAGATGGTCATATAACTAGAGAAATACATATGTGTAAATGAATGTTGGATGATATGGCTGAACAAAACAAGGCAAATGTTTTCAAAAGAGCTTCCTCTCTTTGTTAAAATACATATTACATTAATTGTTGCAACCACTGCAATAAAAATTCTTGCATAAAATATGAAATTATTATGTAAAACTAAAAGAGAGCATTTTGCAGAAGCTCTTATGGGTCCCTTTTACGAAGCTGCACTAAAAAGTGGCCTTTTTGTGCACTTACATGAGTCTTTCCTTTATGCCAAACATATTTTTACCGCAGCAGTAAAATTGCCGATTTTTCATTATTTTAATTAATGACCATGTGCTAATGTTGCCATTAGCACATAGACATGAAATAAAATTAGCATGTGAACACGTACCAACACATTTTGTGAGCATTAACTGACGGATTCTATGTATCGCGCTTAGCATTCCGTGCTAAAACCTAAGTGTATTCTATAACAATGCACATAACTTGATTGGCTTAACAAGTCAATCAGTGTTTTTAATAGCACTTAACAAGCAATAATGAGCACTCAGGAGTGGAGTGGAGAAGTATCCTAGTGGTTAGTGCAGTGGACTTTGATCCTGGGGAACTGAGTTCAATTCCCACTACAGCTCCTTGTGACTCTGGGCAAGTCACTTAACCCTCCATTGCCCCTAGTATAAAATAAATACCTGAATATATGTAAACCGCTTTGAATGTAGTTGCAAAAACCTCAGAAAGGTGGTATATCAAGTCCCATTTCCATTTCCCTATTTGAGATTCAATATGGAATGTTGCTGTTACTACTATTTGAGATTCTGGAATGTTGCTACTATTTGAGATTCTACATGGAATGTTGCTATTCCACTAGCAACATTCCAGGTAGAAGCCTGCCCTTGCAGATCAGCAATGCGGCTGCGCAGGCTTCTGTTTCTGTGAGTCTGACGTCCTGCACACACTAACATTTACTGCAGCATGCTAAAAGTGTCCCTTTGTTGGTTAATAACTTCGTTTCAAGAGAAGACCTCATACTAGCAAGGTCCAGTGGTCTTTCCACTTCAAAGAGAATATGGCTTAGTATCAATCAAAACTGTGCTATTTTGCCATATAGAATAATGTTCAACAAACAACTATCAAATAACCAACATGAGAACATTTATAATACATTTGTAATTGATTACTAAAAGAAGAAGAATGGTATTTGAAAGAGAAGCAAAGGTTATTGAATTCATCACTTCCATATATTGTTTAACACTAGAAATAATGTAGAGCACACGTAATCAAATTTGAAGGTTATCTGCTTATCACTTTAAGTTTTGCAGTAGTATAATAATGTATATAAACTAAAACAATTTGAGGTAAACAAGTAGATAAGTGAAACTTCTCTTGTTCCTATTTAGAATATTGAGTGTAGCCCATGTTCAGGAGTAAACCTACTGTTGCAAATGTTATTTTATTGGGTTTTTGTTTAGTTGTTGCTTTGTATTGTTAATTTGGTGGGCATTTGGAATTGAAAAAAAGTGTTATTTGCTATCCGCCATGCCCAGTTATTTCTTGTAAAGTACAGAGTGGAAATATGTAAATTAAATTAAATTACTGTGAAACCTTTCTGTTAAAATCATCAGTATCACTGGTTAAGTAACCTAAGAAGAGAGGAAGCCTGAATTTTCCTGTTGTCATATTTATCCAGCATTTGCATATCATTGGTCTGACCCACAGCTGTTCAAAGCATATTAGAAAAACATTTGTCTGAGATGCTTTAAATATTGTGGACTTTGTCTCCAGGAAGGAGCTGAATTAGATGACATCATAAGGTATCTTTGACATCTTTTGATATATGAATGTGTGAGTGAATGTAGCTACTGTATGTGTTACCAGTTGGCAATTATTCAAGTATTATCACTTCTCTAGTGCTACAAGTAACTTTGAAAAAAATTGTTTTACTATTTTTCACATACAAAATCTTTATGCTGGGTTCAAAGAACTCGAGATCCATGATTAGCACAAGTATGTTCATGTAACACAGGTGAAATAGTCCTTCCTGCTAGTAATGAGATAAACTAATTTCAGCCCTTGATAGCTTTCTTAAAGCCACTTATGAAGAGTAAATCCTCTTGAATTAAATCAGTTCAATGATGCTGAAGGAAGTTAATATTCAAAACCACTTTTCATTCTCTGGCCTGGTTAGTCAAAATTGGGTAGATTCAGTAAATGGTGCCTAAACATAGATGCCGAGATACAGGGTGCTAAGTGTGAACTTTATAACAGCAGCTCTCTGTGGAACTGCCATTATAAAAATGTGAAACATGATGGCAGCTAAAGGTGAAATGGCCCATCCAATCAGTCCAACCATACCATCCACTAACTCCTCCTTTCCCTGCTTGTCCCATGCTTTCTTGAATTCATATACGGTCTTTGTCTCCACTACCTTCATCGGGAGGCCATTCGATGTATCCATCACCCTTTCTGTAAAAAAAGTATTTCCTTAGATTACTGCTGAGCCTACAACCTTTCCTATGCCCCCTCATTCCATAGTTTTTCTTCCACTGAAATAGACACTCTTCCTGTACGTTAATACCACTGAGATATTTAAATGTCTCTATCATATCCCCTCCCTTCCACTTTTCTTCCAGAGTATATATATCGAGGTCTGTAAGTTTGTCTCCCATATGCTTTATAATGGAGACCAATGATCAGTTTTGTAGTCGCACTCTGGACCGACGCCATTCGGTTTATATCTTTTTAAAGGTGCAGTCTCCAGAATTGCACACAGTATTCTAAATGGGGCCTCACCAGAGTCTTAAATAAGGGCACTATCACCTCTTTTCCTGCTGGCCACTCCTCTCCCTATGCACCTGAGCATCCTTCTGGCTTTGGCCGTCACCTTTTCTACCTGTTTGGCCACCTTAAGATTTTCAGATACAATTGCCCCCTATACGTCATCTCCCTATACTATACTGCTCATTTATATACTGAATGAATCACTTTAAGTGGGTATCCCAGCGCTGAAAATCTATTTCTTAACTGATTGGCCTGAAGTTTGTTTGTCTGTTCTAATTAGATTGTAAGCTCTGGCGAGCAGGGACTGTCTTTTCATGTTCAAGTGTACAGCGCTGCGTACTGTAGAAAAGAACCTGCTGGTCCTCAGCTTAGAGCCCTTTTCCTCTGTTGTCCCACTTCCTTAGGGATCTTTCCACTCAAAACCCGGCTCCCTGGGGAGACAGGCTGTTTCCAGCACCTTTCAATTTACAGCAAGGCTTTTAAACACAGTTCCACTTGCAGCAGGGCCTTTCCAAACACAGCCCTAAATGTAGCCTGGCCTTCCAAACACAGTCTCAAAAAGTAGCAAGGCTTTTAAACACAGTTCCACTTGCAGCAGGGCTTTTCCAAACACAGCCCTAAAGGTAGCCAGGCTTTTCAAAAACAGTATCACAAAGTAGCAAGGCTTTTAAACACAGTTCCACTTGCAGCAGGGCCTTTCCAAACACAGCCCTAAATGTAGCCTGGCTTTTCAAACACAGTCTCAAAAAGTAGCAAGGCCTTTAAACACAGTTCCACTTGCAGCAGGGCTTTTCCAAACCCAGCCCTAAATGTAGCCAGGCTTTTCAAACACAGTATCACAAAGTAGCAAGGTTTTTAAACACAGTTCCACTTGCAGCAGGGCCTTTCCAAACACAGCCCTAAATGTAGCCTGGCTTTTCAAACACAGTCTCAAAAAGTAGCAAGGCCTTTAAACACAGTTCCACTTGCAGCAGGGCTTTTCCAAACCCAGCCCTAAATGTAGCCAGGCTTTTCAAACACAGTATCACAAAGTAGCAAGGTTTTTGAACACAGTTCCACTTGCAGCAGGGCCTTTCCAAACACAGCCCTAAATGTAGCCTGGCTTTTCAAACACAGTCTCAAAAAGTAGCAAGGCCTTTAAACACAGTTCCACTTGCAGCAGGGCTTTTCCAAACACCGCCCTAAATGTAGCCAGGCTTTTCAAACACAGTATCACAAAGTAGCAAGGTTTTTAAACACAGTTCCACTTGCAGCAGGGCCTTTCCAAACACAGCCCTAAATGTAGCCTGGCTTTTCAAACACAGTCTCAAAAAGTAGCAAGGCCTTTAAACACAGTTCCACTTGCAGCAGGGCTTTTCCAAACACAGCCCTAAATGTAGCCTGGCTTTTCAAACACAGTATCACTAAGTAGCAAGGCTTTGCGCGGGCTCAAAGCCTCCGGGTCCCACCCTCTTGGTCAGCCTTTTCTCCTGACCCCCTCCCGCTTGACCCGGACAGCCCCCTATACCTCCTGCTCTGACTGAGTCAGAGCCAACAGCTCCATCGGTTCCTCAGGGACTTCCTCTGTCTCTCCTTGTTCCATCGCCTCTGGCTCCTCTCCTCCCCTCTCCTCTGGAGCCCAGTCCATTTTCTCCTCTCCCCTCCCCCCCTCCAGCTGATTCCCTTTTCCCTCATTAACCGGGTTCTGGGGTTGTTCTTTCTCCGCCCCTTTTTTCCACCACCACTTTTTCCACCAGGGTAGAGCTTCAGCTTTCTCCCTTTTTGGTTGGCCCCCTTTTGGAGCCTCTGGGAGGTGCACCCTATTTCTCCCCCTTACCAGGCGCTCTCCTGGGGCTTTCTGGGACTTGTAGTGTTCTACTCTTATGTCCCTTTTGGGCAGGATCGGAACCCCCACCGTATCATCTTTCCCTTTTTGGTAGCTGGGGTTCCTCCCCACCCCCTTTCTTTCTCCAGACTCCTTACCATACTCCTTACAGTACGTCTAGTAGCACTATAGAAATGATAAGTAGTAGTAGTAATGTTTATATCCAGAAAAATTGACTTACTGGCAAACTCTTTTTTAAATGATAAGAATGATAACTTGTATATCTTTTAAAAAATGTACTGTCAGTAATTTTTGCAGTATAGAGATATTTGCAAAGTGCTTTGCATTTTTGTTCTCTTTAAATCTAAAAATGAAATGCAAGTTTGACTACATTGCATGATGAACTTCAGATTTTCATTTACACCATTAAAATAATTCAAATTGTTATACTTCTTAAAACAAAGCTCTCCACGTAAAGAAGATATAATCTAAAAACCACTGCCATAAGGACATGTTGAAAAAATACCGCTGAATATACAAACCTCTCTTCAAACTCAGCCATATACTATTCTAGAAACAGCATACCTAACTTTTCTAGCATACAAACATTTGAAAACATGATAATGACAAGGGAAATCAATATCCAAGTCAACTCCTATATAGCCCTCATCAATGATAATTTATTTATTTTTCTTATTTCTTCATGCCTTTCCAGTAAGAGTTCAAGGCATGTTATATTCAGGTATAGCAGGAATTTCTCTGTCCTCAGATGATTAACAATTGATGTGGTAGAAAGTGGCCTTAGTGCACCCTTATGGGGGTCTTTCCCACATGCTAAGGCCACTTATACAACAGCAATAAAATGGCCGATTTTATATTTTCTGAACTAATGGCCATACACTAATGTTTGTTAAAGAAAACCAAAAATAATTGGAGAGCAAATTAGTGATAACGTAACTAATACAAGTAATTTGATCCTAGAATTGTTAAAGCATAATTCCTGGCTAGGAATTATCTTTTACAATTTCAATAATTAGAAGCCTCAACTACTCCGAGGACAGTCCTGGACTTTTCAACAAACCTCAGTAGGGATTATATCATAGGCCTCAGTCTGTCTGAAAAAACAATGGTGGAAAACAACTCCCTTAAAATATTAAATAGGGAGAAAAATCCACCATTGAAAAACCCAGAAAAGGGGCACCTTTGCTTCACAAAAGCTGCGTCAGGAGGAGGAAACTTGCATCAACCCAGGCCTTGGAGTCACGAGACGTTTGATTTGTGCTTTGTAGATTTCTACAGTTTCTACAAGCAGTAGTGACATAGCGACAGCTGGGAAAGCTAAGTACTGTTTTGAGTCCCGTGATGGCACCATTTCCAGGAACTGTGATATTTAAGACTGATATGGAACTGAGTTTATTTATTTATTTATGGTTTGCTTATATCCCACATTTTCCCACACATGCAGGCACAATGTGGCTTACAAAAAGTTAAATAAAATCACAAAATAGGAAACTGAGAAAAGTATACAAGGAGGAGGCAGGATGAAAAACATCTAACAGGGTGAATCTAACAGGGTAAGGGTCAAGGAGAGTGCATCAGTCAACGGTGAAAAGTGGGGAGTAGGTCTTGGCAAAGAAATAGGTCTTTAACAACTTCTTGAAGAGGGAGTGGTCTGCTTGATTTTAAGGTGTTGCGGGAGTGCATTGGATATACTTTGGTTTTTAGGAAGTAGGTGAGTCTGTACTGATTTTTTCAATGGTGTTTTTCCCCCCTATTGTTTTTTTTTTTCTTAATATTTTAAGAAAGTTGTTTTCCGCCATTGTTTTTTCAGACAGACTGAAGCCTAAGATAGAATCCCCATTGAGGTTTGTTGAAAAATCCAGCACTCTCCTCGACGTGGTTGAGGCTTCTCCTTTATTTAAATTATAAAAGATAATTCCTAACCTGGAGTCTGCTTTAACAGTACTAGGAGCAAATTACTTAAATTACTTATGTTGAGTCATGCACTAATATTGCCATTAGAGTGTGGCCATTAATGAAAATTAGCATATGATCACTTACCACCACCCATTTTGTAGGCGGTAACAGTTCATGTGCTAATCCTGCACTAATCAGCACCTGGTAATATAGATACACTAACTAACACAGAAACGCCCACTCTCTGACTTCTGACATGTCCCTTCAGCCCCAAAATATTTTTTAGTGCATGGGTAGCGCACTTAGATTAGAAACTGATCATAGGATGCCTGAGTGCGTCCTACGGTAAGCCCATTTAAGTTATGGTAAACGTGGAAAAAGGATCTGGGTAAAGAAAAAAAGAAGCGACATAAGCACTGTCAAGCTAGATGCAAAGCATTGATAATGAAGGATAAAAGAGAATATGAAGAACTTCCCGCCGAGGCAAAAACTCATAGTAACACCTTTTTCAGGTGCATCAGAAGCAGAAAGCATGAGAGGAAATCCGTGGAACCGTTAGATCTTGAAGGAGCAAAAGGGGGCACTCAGGGAGGACAAGGCCATAGTGGAGAGACTGAATGAATTAATCATCCGCAGTGCCAGAAGATTGAAGGGTTGCCATGTAACACTGATTTTTAAAAAGGGCCCCAGGGATGATCTAGGAAATTACAGACCAGTTTAATGGATCACTGTCAGCCTCACCAATTTGCTTCATTTCTTTGAAGGCGTAAATAAACATTTGGATAAAGGTGAGCTGGTTGATGTGTGCATCTAGATTTTCAGAAAACTTTTGACAAAGTTCCTCATGAGAGACTCCTGAGAAAATGAAAAACCCAAGGGATAGGAGGCAATGTTCTGTTGTGGATTAAGAATTGATTATTGGACAGAAATCAGAGGGTAGGGTTAAATGGCCAGTTCTCTCAGTGGAGAAGGGTTAATAATAGAGTGCCTCAAGTATTTATACTGGGACCAGTACCATTTAACATATTTATTAATGATATGGAAATGGAAACAACGAGTGACATGATTAAATTTGCAGATGATACACAACTATTTAAAGTTGTAAATAGTTGTTTGTGAAAAATTGCAGGAGGACCTTAGGAAACTGGAATGTAAAGTGATGCACATTGTGAAGAATAATCTGAATCATAGTTATCTGGTGCTAGGGTCCACAGTAGGGGGGGGGGGGGGGTCAACACTCAAGAAAAAGATCTAAGTGTCATTGTAGACAATACGCTGAAATCTTCTGCCCAGTGTGTGGTGGTGGCAGCCAAAAAAAAATCAAACAGGATGCTAGGAATTATTAGGAATGGGATGCAAAATAAAACCAAGAATATTATAATGCCTCTGTATTGCTCCATTGTACAACCTCACCTTGATTACTGCATTCAATTCTGGTTGTTGTATCTCAAAAAGATATAACAGAATTAGAAAAGGTTCAAAGAAGAGTGACCAAAATGATAAAAACCTTGGAACTCCTCCTTTATGAGGAAATGCTAACGAGGTCCATGCTCTTCAGCTTGGAAAAGTGAGGGCTGGGGAAGGATTTGGTTAAAGTCTATAAAATCCTTTTGAAAAGTACAGTGACCAGGGGCATTTGATGAAATTACATGGAAATACTTTTAAAAGAAATATGAGGAAATGTTTTTACTCAACGAATAGTTAAGCACTGGAACTTATTCCTAGAGGATGTGGTAACAGCAGTTAGTATATTTGGGTTTAAAAAGGTTTTGAAAGGTTCTTGGAGGAAAAGTCCATAGTCTGTTATTCAGATAGACATGGGGGAAGCCACTGTTTGCCCTGGGATTGGTAGCATGGAATGTTGCTATTAAATGGGTTTCTGCCAGGTACTTGTGACCTGGATTGGTCACTGTTAGAAACAGGATACTTGGCCAGTTTGGTTTGTACCTGAGATAATAATGGATTAAGTGGCTTGCTGGAGGTCACAAGGAATATCAGTGGATATGAACTCTGGTCACTCTGGTTCTTAGTCTGCTGTTCTAACTACAAGGCTAATCCTGAACTCAACACAACCCAGTCCTTGGCACACATAGTTGATCTGTTTTTCAGGATATCTACAACAAATATACGTTAGATAGATATTGGAAGCAGTATATGCAACACTACCTCATGCACCTAGGCCCCAGCTCTGTGGGTGCAGTGGGTGCTGAGGACTTCCAAAACTGAGCAAACTATTTCATTTGTGTCCAGGGAGGGTAATTTCCAAAATGTTGGCATCTATGCTTATCAGTGGTGTAGCTACAGGTGGGCCAAAGTGGGCATAGACCCACCCATTCTTATCCTATGCCCACCATGAATGGCCCTCCCTCTCTAATCTACCTCAGCCTCTTCACTGGTGCAACAGCGATACACCTTCACTGCCAGTGTTGGCCCTGCAGGCTTTTCTCTGCCACATCCTGCCTTCGCTGACATCACTTCCTGTTTCCTGGATGGAGCAGAGGGTGCATCACTGCTATGCCGGTGAAGATGCAGAGAAAATCTGGGAAGGTTGTCAGGCCATGCGCAGGGTCTAATACTGGATCTGGGGTCAGAGGAGAGGGAAAGATGCAAGAAAAAGGAGTGGGGGAGTTTTGAAATGCCCACCCATCCTAACTGTGGGCCTACTCAACATGAGAGGTCTGGCTACACCACTGATGTTTATGCAGGTTCATTCTGGATATCTTGAAAACAAGATTGGCTAGGTGTATCTTGAGGACTAGTTTAACAATGAAAATAGTGGAGGAGTGGCCTAGTGGTTAGGGTGGTGGACTTTGGTCCTGAGGAACTGAGTTTGATTCCCAGCACAGGCAGCTCCTTGTGACTCTGGGCAAGTTACTTAACCCTCCATTGCCTGCTGCATTGAGCCTACCATGAGTGGGAAAGCATGGGGTACAAATATAACATAAATAAAAATGTGCTCAATTATACCCTAATATTTTGGGGTCCTTTTACTAAGGTGTGCTGAAAAATGGTCTGCGGTAGTGTAGATGCATGTTTTGGGTGCATGCAGAATAATTTTTCAGTGCACTGCAAAAAATGCCTTTTTTCTAGTTTTGCTGAAAATGGACGTGTGGCAAAATGAAAATTGCCGTGCATCCATTTTGGGTCTGAGACCTTATCACCAGCCATTGACCTAGCGGTAAAGTCTCAGGCGGTAACCGGGCAGTAATGACCTATGCCTGCCAAATGCCGCTTGGTGCACGTAGCTGATGCGCACCAGAAAATACTAAATATTTTCGGGTGCACGTAGCGGACATGCACCAAAACTGAAATTACCACAAGGGCCGAGCGGTAGCCATGCAGTAACTCCATTTTGGCGCGCATTGAGTGCACTTAGACGCTTACGCGGCTTAGTAAAAGGGCCCCTCAGTGTCAGGTCTAATCTGGGCAGCAGCACTTAATATCAGTGGTGGGCTGGATAACTGTCAGGGCTGCCCTAACTGCCCCTGCATAAAATGGATAGTGCCATAGTGATCAAAGCTGACATTCAGTGGCAATCTCTGTTGAAATGCCACTGAAGATCAGCACCTGAGCTGGCCAGCGCAGTTTAATCCTACCCTGTTAAAAAGCAGTGAATAACGACCCCCAGATATGTAATTCTTGTGTTCAAGTATCAGAAAAAAAGATAATCTGCCAGCATTAGTGTAATTCCAGAAGGTGATATCCCTAAACTGTGGTACTTCCAGAAGCAATTGGATATCTAGATGATCTGAATAAAACAGACTGATAATTTTATAACCAGGCACCTAAAAATATGAAAAGGCGAATATTTCAAATAAGAACTCGGAGTCAGCCCTAACAGGAAAAGGATGTTACCAGTGGTGTGCCGCCTGGTTCTTGGGCCAGTTTTTTTCTTTTTAACATTTTTGTAAGCGATATTCCTGAAGGGCTGTCTGGTAAGGTTTGCCTCTTTGCAGGTGACATCAAAACCTGCAGTAGAGTAAACACCCCTGATGTTGTGGGTAACATGAGTACAGATCTAGTGAATCTTGAAGAATGGTCTGGAATTTGGCAGGTAGAAAAGGCAATAGTAAAAGCTAGAAGGATGCTTGAGTGCAAATGGAGAGGAATGGCCAGTAGGAAAAGGTGATGATGCCCCTGTATAAGCCTCTGGTGAGACCTCATTTAGACTATTGTGTACAATTCTGGAGATTTATTTTTTTATTTGTTTGTTACATTTGTATCTCACATTTCCCCACCTTTTGCAGGCTCAATGTGGCTTACATATAACCGTTAACGGCGTTAGCCGATTACGGTCTGAACATACATGGTATGAATGAATACAAAGTGATATTGTAGTAGAATGAGGTACATGTATGGTAGGTGCAGTTGGGGGGAAATTAGAGAGGGAAAGGGGGAAGAAGAGTCAGATAATGTCCATTACGGTCTTTGGTTACATTGTGTTGCAAGTGACCAGGTATTTTTATGTTGGGTCGGTGGGGTATGCTCTTCTGAACAGGTCTGTCTTTAGTGCGTTCCGAAAATTTAGGTGGTCGAGCGTAGTTTTTACTGCTTTTGGCAATGCATTCCATAGTTGTGCGCTTAAGTAGGAAAAGCTGGTTGCATAGGTGGATTTGTATTTGAGTCCTTTGCTGCTTGGGTAGTGGAGGTTTAGGAATGATCGTGCAGATTTTGTGGTGTTTCTGGTTGGCAGGTCGATGAGGCCTGTCATGTATCCCGGTGTCTCGCTGTAAATAATTTTATAAACAGTCATGCAGATTTTGAAAGTGATATGTTCTTTGATTGGTAGCCAGTGCAATTTTTCTCTGAGTGGTTTGGCGATGTCAAAACGTGTTTTTCCAAATATAAGCCTGACTGCTGTGTTTTGGGCGGTCTGAAGTTTCTTTATGATTTGACCATTGCATCCCACATAGATTCCCTTACAGTAATCTGCGTGGCTTAGTACCATGGACTTTACCAGGTTACGAAATATTTCCCTCAGGAAGAATGGTTTTACGCGTTTGAGTTTTCACATTGAGAAAAACATTTTCTTTATGGTGGATTTCGCTTGGGTCTCTAGTGATAGGTTACGGTCGATTGTTACTCCAAGAATTTTCAGGCTGTCTGAGACAGGGAGGGTGTATCCTGGGGTGTTAATGTTTGTGCCTTCAACAAGATATAAACAGGATGGAGTTGGTCCAGAGGGTGGCTACTAAAATGATCAGTGGTCTTCATCATAAAGCATATGGTGACAGACTTAAAAATCTCAATATGTATACTTTGAAGGCGGGAGAGGGGAGATATGATAGAGATGTTTAAATTTTTAGGTGGCATAAATGCACAGGAGGTGAGTCTCTTTCAGTTGAAAGAAAGCTCTGGAATGAATGGGCATAGGATGGGGGTGAAAGGGGATAGACTCAGAAGTAACATGAGGAAATAATTCATCAAGGAATGTGTGCTAAATTCATGGAACTGCCTACCTGTGGGTGTGGTGAAGACGAAAACAATATCTGAATTCAAGAAAGCTTGGGACGAGTACCTAGGATTTTTAAAATTCACACACACAAATTTATATTCCTTATAAGAAAAGTATAAATATGTGTGAGATTGTGGGAGTAACTTTTTCTTAAACATGCATACTTTTATTAGATATATTCATACATTGCCTCTCCCAAACTACACCCACTAGAATATTCTTGTCAGCATGCATAATTATATGAACGCATATGGCTCAGCTATATGTAACACACACAGACACACTTTACACAAAGGAAAACCTTACAATCACCTCCTCAATGTCTTTTAGTTGTTCAATTTCTGAAAATGACCTGTGAATATGTTCTGCTTCATTATCGTACTCAATATCATAATGTGTACGAAGGGGCACATTTTGATAGGAAATAGGTCTGTCTGTGAAGCTGAGGTATCATATTATCTCTTGCTAAAGTTCCAAAATCAGGCTTAACACAAAATTAAAACAAGTTATTTTGAGCTATCAAAAATATGCACTTTTTGAAATTAGTACATGCTGTTGTTTGTAGGTAAATGTGGTGCAATGCTGAGCCAATTAATAAACTGTTTTGCATAACACAAGTCATATTAAGATGCACCTCAAGAGATTTAGAGGCCCCTTCACTAAAATGTTTTAAGCAGTTAATACATGACTTAGCCCATGCTGGTAGTGTACAATCAGCCTTGATTCGCAGCAGGTGCAAATTCACAATAGACTGGTAGCCTGGAAACAAAAAGAAAATCCTGCTGGGAAATGGAAAAGCGCAATGCCACCTGAAGAAAACCCCTTCCCTCTCCCTTTTGTCCAAAAAAAGGGTATTTCCTTTATTTGGAGAGCAAAAAGGTATTCTTAGCTGACGCTGTTCTTTCATTGGTAGCAGGAATAGACAGGGGATTCCCCAGTAGCATTTCATTCCTACTTTCTCTTTTACCAGGGAGGACTGAGGAGAAGGAAGATGACTTTGAGAACATTTTTTCTTCAGGTTGTTTACAGGCAGGGAATTCAAGAATAGCCTTGAATTGCTCTTTCCCATTCTACAGCCTTGCTCAAAGTTCCAGTATGATGATGATTATTATTATTTCCAAGATATTTATTTATGTATATTCTGCTTATATATAGGCACAGTATAATAACCAAAAATATATATAAAATCAAGAACATTAAAACAACAAAAAACAGAAACAATTAAAGGAACAATACACAGCAGATATAAAACTAGTCTATATATTTTACATCCATCAGATACATAAACCTGCACATCAACCAGTTAGAACTGCCTCTAAGCTCAACTTCTCCATGCAGGAGTCTGAGCTCCTCATCCTACTGTAGCTCAGGCACAAGAGAGAAATATTTAAAAGACACCACCACCTGCCACCCCACAATGTGTCCATGAAGGAATGGAGATCAATCAGAAGCAACCTGGAAAGGTGGGGGTGAAGCAGTGCCTCCCAGGATCACATCACCAGTCATGTGTAAGCACCATACATAGGCATCTCGAATGTTGTGCTCAATTCTGGTCACCGCATCTCAAAAAAAGATATAGTGGAATTAGAAAAGGTGCAGAAAAGGGCGACAGAAATGATAAAGGGGATGGGACGACTTCCCTATGAGGAAAGGCTAAAGTGGCTAGGGCTTTTCAGCTTGGAGAACAGAAGGCTGAGGGGAGATATGATAGAGGTCTATAAAATAATGAGTGGAGTAGAAAGGGTAGACGTGAAGCGTCTGTTTATTCTTTCCAAAAATACTAGGACTAGGGGGCATGCAATGAAGCTACAATGTAGTAAATTTAAAACTAATTGGAGAAAATTTTTCTTCACTCAACGTGTGATTAAACTGTGGAATTCGTTGCCAGAGAATGTGGTAAATGCGGTTAGCTTAGCAGGGTTTAAAAAAAGGTTTGGACGGCTCCTTAAAGGAAAAGTCCATAGACCATTATTAAAATGAACTTGGGGAAACTCCACCTGCTTATTTTTGGGATAAGCAGCATAAAATGTTTTGTACTTTTTTGGGATCTTGCCATGTATTTGTGACCTGGATTGGCCACTGTTGGAAACAGGATGATGGGCTTGATGGGCCTTTGGTCTATCCCAGTATGGCAATACTTATGTACTTTTGTTCTTATATTCTTATTATGGAAAGTTTTGATTCTCCCAGTTCGAGGCCAGAAAGGAAGTCAGCTACTTCACTGATTAAGAAGTGGTTACCTGGGAGGCTGCATCAAGGAGGTTTTATGACAGGAGACGGCATGATGTCAAAACGTTGAAGCTGTCTCCTCCTCATAGCTGCTATATTGGGGATGGGGAACTCTAAACAATCAGCATATGGATATACATAGAGGAATTGTCAGAACTGTAACCCAAGGTTAAATTATTTTTACTTCTTGGGGGGTCCTAGCGGGTGAGGAGACTTCCATTGGTGCCTGCAGATTAGGGCTATATGAGCCATGGTCCACCAGGTGTGGGCGCTCCAGAGCAGCAGACTTGGTTTTTGAATCATGGGAGGCTTGATTTTTGTAGGTGCCAGCTTTAAGAAAGACTCTGGCTCTGTCTGAGCGTCGAGACTGAGTAGTGGGGACTCCTGCAGCCTCAAAAACCAAGTCTGCTGCACAGGAGCGCTCTCACCCTTGGTGTAACCATGGCTCACACCCCAGGACCCCCTCCGAGGTAAAAATACATTTAAAAAGTTGTCAAAAAATCTACACGTGGAGGGGCATAATCGAATGTGAATGCCCATCTCCATGGGTGCCTATCTCTGAGGACTGGTATGTGAAGGGGCGGGACAGACCGTATTTTTGAAAAAGATGGGCGTCCATCTTTTGTTTCGATAATATGGTTGGGGCCGGGCAAATGCATCGGATTTGGGCAGATTTGAGCCGGGCGGTATCGGTTTTCAGCGATAATGGAAACCGAAGGCGCCCAGCTCAAAAACGAACAACTCCAAGGCATTTGGTCGTGGGAGGGGCCAGGATTCGAAGTGCACTGGTCCCCCTCACATGCCAGGACACCAACCGGGCACCCTAGGGGGCACTTGTAAAAAGTTTTAAAAAAATTAAAATACCTCCCAAGTCCATAGCTCCCTTACCTTGGGTGCTGAGCCCCCAAATCCCCCCCAAAACCCACTCCCCAGAACTCTACACCATTACCATAGCACTTATGGGTGAAGGGGGGCACCTAGATATGGGTACAGTGGGTTTTGGGGGTGGTTTGGAGGGCTCCCATTTACCACCACAAGTGTAACAGGTAGGGGGGGATGGGCCTAGGTCCACTGGCCTGAAGTCCACTGCACCCACTAACAACTGCTCCAGGGACCTGCATACTGCTGTGATGGAGCTGAGTATGACATTTGAGGCTAGCATACAGGCTGGAAAAAAAAAGTTTTTAAAGTTCTTTTTTTTTTTTTTGTGGGACGGGGTTAGTGACCACTGGGGAAGTCAGGGGAGGTCATCCCCGATTCCCTCCGGTGGTCATCTGGGCAGTTGGGGCACTTTTTGGGGACTTGTTCATGAAAAAAAAGGGTAAAAAAAAAGCGGCCCAAATTCTCGTTTCTGGCACCCTTGTTTTTTCCATTATGGGCCGAGTGCGCCCATCTCTCCTCAGCCGATAAACACGCCCCAGTACCGCCTTCACCACGCCTCCGACACGCCCCCATCAATTTTGTTTGTTCCCGCAACAGACTGCAGTTGGAGGCGCCCAAAATCGGCTTTTGATTATACCGAATTGGGTGCCCATGAGAGAAAGGCGTCCATCTCCCGATTTGGGTCGAAATATGGGCGTCTTTCTCTTTTGAAAATAAGCTGGATAGGCAAGTACTTGATATTGTTTTTATGTAGAAAGATCTTTATTGTCATCATAAGCAAAAATAAAGGCATATAGCACAGCACTGAAATTCAACCAGAAACAGAACCAGAGCATCACGTACCTACTTGAATCTCCACTACCCAAGCTGCAAAGGACTCAGGTACAAATTAACCTATGCATCCAACTTCTCCTACATAGGCACACAATTGTGGAATACACTGCCAAAGACTGTGAAATCAATCTAAGACCATCTAAACTTCAGGAGATCATTAAAAACCTACCTATTCAGAAAAGCATTCCCCACCGACCTAACCTAGATGCCTCTACTCTGCAACACAGCAAAACCATAGACCGTATTGGACATTATATATTACTTCCTATCTTCGATCCCTAGGCACCTGAATATACTAACCTTACCCGACCCTAATATCAAATTGTATTTGTTTCCATACCGGTCTTGGCGATCGCCTTTACGGTAAGATGTAAGCCACATTGAGCCTGCAAATAGGTGGGAAAATGTGGGATACAAATGCAACAAATAAATAAATAAATAATACAGCATTGCAAATAAGGCAAGCCATAGAGCACTGGCAAACACATTTTGAATATAACCCTCTCCCTTCACAAACCCCTTGAAAAATCCCCAAACCCCACCCCCCAACTTCCCTTACATCCCTAATCATCCCCTCCTAACAGAAAGTATGCAAAACCAAGGAGGTTTACTAAAACAATATAAACCTCACAAGTTTGCTATTGTTTTCAATAGCATCTGCAAATGTTTGGGGTCCGCCCACTGGCTTCCGCCCACAAAATGGGCCAGAAAGGCTCATGCTGTCTCCTGTCATAAAACCACTTTGCTGCCTAGCCATACATTGCTCAGTAACAGAATTAAAGAAGCATTTTCAGAATGGGTGGCTCAATGAACAGTTTTCATTACAATTAGTGTGAATCAACTAGTTTTCTAATAAACAAAGCCACTGTTGGCTTCAGTCCCTTATAGGAAAGGTGGAGAAAAATGAGTGATTATAAAAGAAAGACCTTCAACCAAGCCGACTGGATGGGCAGGCTGGTCATTAGTTCCTGTCATTTGCTATGTCAATGACTTAACAAGCTTCAATGTATGAGGAACTGCTAATGTGCAAAGTCAGCATATGTTAAAATCTTTTTTTTTCTTTTCCATCTACATGTTCTTTATTCTTCCTAATTAGCTTTACTGTTTTTGAAAGGACTGTATTGCTAGGATCCAGCTCACACACTAATAGGGATGTGCATTCATTTAAAATGGCATTGGAAATGTCAACAACATTACCCGTGTTGTTTCATGTCATTGCGAAATGAAAACAAGCAGGAAAAACACAAAATTTCTTGTTTTTTTTTCATGTGCCATCAACAGTGTGCACAGTTCATAAAAAGTATGCACTATTCACAAAGGGGGGAATGCTATATATGGTGCCTTAAAAATCAGCACCGTAAAACCACCGTAAAACAGCTCATGTGCTGTTCTT
The DNA here is from genome assembly GCF_901765095.1 of Microcaecilia unicolor. Lineage (NCBI taxonomy): Eukaryota > Metazoa > Chordata > Amphibia > Gymnophiona > Siphonopidae > Microcaecilia > Microcaecilia unicolor. The sequence goes on from NC_044031.1 coordinate 88,502,272, forward strand.
GTGCCTAAAATTTAGGTGCACCTATTTAGGCCACCTAAAACTAATCCAAAATATCTGGGCCTAAGTTAAGCGCAGATCAGGTATATGCTATAATAGTGCTCATCGTTTTTTTAAATATCTACAACCCGCTCATTCCACGCCTACTACTACTACTTATCATTTCTATAGCGCTACTAGATGTACGCAGCACTGTACACTTGAACATGAAGAGACAGTCCCTACTCGACAGAGCTTACAATCTAATTAGGACAGACAAACAGGACAAACAAGAGATAAGGGAATATTAAAGTGAGGATGATAAAATAAGGGTTCTGAACAAGGGAACAAGGGTTAGGAGTTAAAAGCAGCAGTTAAAAGCCTATGGCCTATGGCTACACCCCCTTTTTAACTGTGTGCATTAGAATTTACGTGCACTATGTTATAGAATAAGCCTAGAAAGTTGTGCATTTAAATTCTAATTAAAGCCAATTATTGCCACTAATTGTTTTTTAAGTAACAATTATCAGCGCTGATTAATCAATTAAGTTGTGCATGCAATTTGGTCATGCTGCCAAATTATTGCACACAACTTAAGGCACCATATATAGAATCTGGGGGAAAGAATACACACTATAGTGGAAATTCTATAAATGGTGCTCAAACTTTGTTCAAAACAAAAATCAACGCTGAACAGTATTCTATAATGGCATTCTGGGATTGGCACCCTTTATAGAATAGTGTGTAGCATCAGGAGTCACACTCAATTTTGGTCGTAAGGAGTTACATCAACTGAAATCAGGTGTAAATCCCAGCGTGCAACTTGAGGGCAGATCCCCTGAATTATATATCACTACGTGCAATTTTAAGGGAGTGTTCCTGGTCTGCCCATGCCCCTCCCATGGCCACACCCCTTTGCATATCTGCATAAAAACAAGCACTATTATATAAATGGGTGTGCACATGTATTTTCATGTGGATCTGCCATTTCTGGCCCATTTTGGCACCTTCCATCCATTAGAACACTTTTTACACTGAGAATTCAGCATACAGTAGCGCCTAATGTTCAGCACCATATATAGAATTTCACCCCCTATTTGTGAACAGTGCATCTTCGTTTAGAAAGAGCACACACTATTAGGCATATTTTCAAAGCACTTAGCCTCCCAAAGTTCCATAGAAACCTATGGAACTTAGCCTCCCAAAGTGCTTTGAAAATATGCCTCTATATTAACTACATTGCTCCCATAACTTGAAAAAATTAACATTCCCAGAAATTACGACATGGCAATTTTCTTGTGGCACACCCCATACTACCTAAAGCTCAGTTTGCTAGCATGGTTTCACAATCTCACAACACCCCTTAGCACATCAACACAGATAAAAGCTGGGAGCCCTAGTTACTTGAGTCTTTACCAGAAGAAGGGGTTTCATCACCGCAGCACCCACCTATTATCCCCAGCAATCATGAGTTAATAGAAGACATTCTACATTCATACATCATACTTCCACATGCCCCCTACCATCTTCTATAGCACAGCCACAGAAAAGAAGAACATAATGGCAGAAAAAAAAGCCATGTGGCTTATCCAGTCTGCCCATCTACAACTGCTCAGTTTTACAATCCCTTCTTCTCCCTGAGAGATCCTCAATGTCTGTTCCCTGATTTATTGTATTTAGATGCAATCCTCATCACCACCTCCACTGAGAGGCTATTCCACATATCCACCACCATTTCTCTAAAAAAAATATTTCCTTAGATTACTTTTCATTCTGCCCTCTTTCTTTATCATTTCTCCTGTATCCATCCTTTCCTCCAGGGTATAATGTTTAGGTGAAAAATAAAAAGACATTAGGATATTGCCCAATATGATAAGAAGCCCTCAATCAGGGGCAGAGCAAGATGATGCTGGCTGTGTGAGCTTGGAGATCGGCAAGTGCTTGCCTTGTTGTTTCCTACTGATTTGCACTCTTGATATGGGCAAAAGGAAGGGGTGTTACCATTCATCTTCAGAAGCTGCTTCTGCTGCGTCAACAAGTGGTCCAATACTTATCTTCTTCACCACCAGAGCATTAAAGAAAGAAGCTCCATCAAGGAAGTCGCTGGGAGGAACACCACCAGTTGGAAGATTGGTGGATCTCTTGGCCCTTGAAATAATTTTGAGTCCTGGGAAGCATAAGAGGCTCCTCCCCTTGATATATCCTCAGTAGTTACTTTGGAATCTCTTTCTTTTTTTAACTTTATATTCATTAGAATTTCTCATTATAGTCCCAAGCAAAAATAAACATATACAGAATTCAAGAGGAAAATATAAATATAGCAAAACTTTAAATCAAAGAAGAAACATATTAATAGCATCAAGTCCATAAAATTGAGGGGGGGGGGGGTACAATTTGAAAATCTTGATGAAAAAGAAGTCTTCTTTTGACCCTATAAAAAGAATAAAGCAAAACCAAATAGCACTCTAAGGGACCTGTTTACTAAGCCGTGTTGTAGGCATGCTAACATTTTTAGCACACATTTTTAACACCCATAGGAATATATGGGTGTCTCTAGCATTAGCGTGCACTAAAAACGCTGGCGCACCTTAGTAAACAGAAAAAGTAGAAATTTGAGCAGGGCCAAAAAAGATATATTTTACAAAAACAGGGCCCCCAATTGTAGGATCCCCAGTCTAAGCAAAAGAAAATTATTTCTTCTTTTTGAAGTTTCTTTAGTAACATCTAGAAACATCCTATCCACATTCCCCAAAAAGCTGCATCTCGATGTTTAAAAAACATGTGAAGCAGCCAGTCTATATCAGCAGGTAAATCCATAAACAGTTGGAAGATGTAATGGGGCAATTTGACAAATTAAAGAGTAGCAAATTGCCTGGACTGGATGGCATGCATACCAGAGTACTGATAGAACTGAAAAATGAACTTTCAGATCTATTGTTAGTAAAATGTAATTTATCTTTAAAATCAAGCATGGTACCAGACGTTTGGAGGGTGGTCAATATAACACCAAGGGTAGGGAAGGCAGAGGCTGAGCTCACATTGGGCTCCTACAATTCAAGCTAAATAATACACTATTTGTTTATTTATTGTTCAAATTTTTACATACCAATCCTGAGTTTATTTCGAGTTTTCTTTCCTTCACATTGTAAATTTTATTATTTTGTTTAGATAAATGCAACTTTTTGTCTCCTTGTACTTTATAAGCAAGCAACCTTTTGCTTATGATCTGAGCTGGATCTACAACAAAAAAAAAAGCCTCCAGTGATCTGCATCAATTGGATCATCAAATGGCATCAGGAGAAGAAACTGCAAAATGATGGAAACCATAACTATAATTCCGTGATTTGAAAGTTTATGTCTTTTTAACTTATATTATCTTTAAATTTCTGATATCCTGCTGAATCTCCCTCTGCATTTAACTTTCAAATAATTTCACAGGAGTGAAATACAGTCATTTCATCTATGTCTCTAGTGAAGAGAAGTACCTGCAAGATACTGGACTTTAAAAGCTACTTTACTTTGTTTCAAAATTTAAAAACAACAACAACAAAAAATAGAATAAGCAGTTCTATGAGGTTGATGCCTGACTATGGGGATCATTTTCAAAGCACTTAGACTTGCAAAGTTCCATAGGTTACTATGTAGGAGCAAAGTAAGCACTACAGAATGTACTATAGAGTACTACATGCCACTATATAGCAAAACTGTATAGAAATATTGTGACTGGTATTATTCAGCTAACCGGACTGTGGAAAACAGACTCTGGCTAATTCCATCTTTCAGTGCTGAGGCCTGAATCTTGCTAGGCCTAGGCCCAGATTTGCTTGCAGTCAGCAAACATTCTAAAAACAACTCAAGGACTGCCAACCGTCAAGGACCACAGAATTTCCCTTCTGCTAATTGGAGCGACACATTGCCTGGATGGACAGCGTGATAACTGCACATTGTTTACTGAAATCAGCATGCTGTGATCACAGTAACCCCACCATTTCTTGCATGTAGCATATTGTTTTGCTATTCTAAGTCAAAATGTAATATAATGTATTTCTTGTATCCTGCCAACTCCCACTATTAGTGGTTCAAACCAGGTAACAAAGTGTCACAAAACAGAAAAAGAAAAAAAAAGAAAAAAAAAGAAATTGTTTAAACAGATAAGTCTTAAGATTCTTGTGAAATTACAAATAATTAAGGGATCCTTTTACTAAAGTGCAACGAAAAATGGCCTGCGCTGTTATAGGCATATGTAATAGAAAAAAGGCCCTTTTTTGGCTGAAAATGGATGTGCAGCAAAATAAAAATTGGCACACATCCATTCTGAGCCATTGACTTTGCAGTAAGGTCTCACGCATTAACTGAGTGGTAACTGTCAGTGCGCATACACTGCCAATTACTGCCCAGTTAACGCCACACGGTAGAAAATAAAAACTAGTTTCTGCCACACGTCCGAATGGAATTACCACCCCGGGCACATGGTAGCTGGGTGGTAGTTCCAAATTCATACACGTTAGATGCGCATGGGCACCTGAACGCCTTAGTAAAAGGGACCCCAAAAGAGCTTCGAAGTGTAGTAGCAAGAGTAAGCCAAAATTGAAGATCCAGATAGCAAAAAGACATCTCTAAGCTTGTCTTATATTTAACTCTTGAAAGAGATGGCATTAGCAAATGCAAAGGGTCTCTACAATTAGATGAGCCACGGACATTGGGAAATGAGATCAAATTTAAAAGGTAGTCTGGAGCTGAGCCATCAAACATTTTAAAAACAAAACAAGCTACCAATCTCAGGGCAAGCAATGGTTTCCCCCATGTCCATCTCAACAGCAGACCTTTTTTAAACCCATATACGTTAACCGCTGTTACCACATCCTCTGGTAATGAGTTCCAGAGCTTAACTATTTGTTGAGTGAAAAAATATTTTCTGCTATTCGTTTTAAAAGTATTCCCATGTAACTTCAACTTCATTTTTCTCATTACATTTATTTTTCTCCCAGTTGCTACTTATGGCTCCAGTACACTTTTTCTTCTTGGTACTGTCCCTTCCTAATCTGTTTCTCCATCTGAAACCACTGTACACTGCAGGAACACAATGTCCACCTTCTGTATTCATCATCTCACCATCTCTTTTTTCCTCTTCCTTTTTCTCAGCTCTCAACCTTCAACACTTCCTTCCTTTCATTCATCCATCTCCTTTCTATCTGAGTAAATCTCGCCTTTGTCGCTGTCGTCATACCTCTCCTACTCTTCTCCGTACTCTCTTTCTCCTTTTCCTGCTGTCCACTGGGGACATTAATCCCAATCCTGGTCCTCCACATCAGCTCTCATCCTATTTGTGCAGGTCACACCATGATATCTCCAATCAAATTTCTGTTCCTCTCCTCCCCCCTTCTTCCCTGCCTTTCTCTTGTGCTCTGTGGAATGCCCGCTCTGTCTGTAACAAACTTTCCTACATCCATGACCTCTTTATCTCTCGTACTCTCCATCTGTTTGCCCTAACTGAAACTTGACTTTACCCTGAAGACTCTGCTTCAGACGTGGCCCTATGCCATGGAGGTTATCTTTTCTCCAATACTCCTCGCCCAATTGGCTGCGGAGATGGTGTCGGGCTACTACTTTCACCCTCTTGTAGATTTTAACCTCTTTTTCCACCTCAATCTCACTATTTTTCTTCCTTTGAAGTCCACTCCATCCGTCTATTTGCTCCTCTGCCTCTCTGAGTAGCAGTCATTTATCGACCTCCTGATAAGTCCCTTTCTTTCTTTCTTTCTCACTGACTTTGATGCCTGGCTTTCCTTCTTTCTTGAACCTTCATCTCCTTCGCTCATTCTTGGGGATTTTAATATTCATGTTAATGATCCCTCTGACTCTTATGCTTCTCAGTTTCTTGCTTTAACATCCTCTTTCAATCTTCAACTGTGCTCCACTGCCCCCACTCACCAGAATGGCCACTGTCTTGATCTTATCCTCTTCTCAAACTGCTCACTCTCCAGTTTCTGTGCCTCAGCTCATTCCTTTCTGACCATCATCTGATAACTTTCACACTTAAACACCCTCCTCCCCAGTCCCGTCCAATCTTAACCAATACATTTAGGAATGTTCAGGCTATTAACCCTTCTACTCTGTCCACTAGTGTTTCAAATCTCTTCTCTACCAATATGTTATCCACGTATGTCAATGAGGCTGTTTCTTCCTATAATACTATTCTCTCCTCTGCTCTGGATACTCTTGCTCCTCCCATTCCCCGTCTGTAAAACGTACCAAACCCCGGCCTTGGCTGACCTCTAGAATCCGCTACCTACGTTCCTGTGCCCACTCTGCCGAACGCCTTTGGCTGAAATCCCGTGCCCATGCTGACTTCATACATTTCAAATTCTTGCTGACCTCCTTCCAGTCTGCTCTTTTACTTGCCAAACAGGATTATTACATCCAGTTGACAAATTCTCTTGGCTCAAACCCTCGATGTCTCTTTGCCACACTGAACTCTCTCCTCAAAGTGCCTTCACCTCCAACCCCCCCCCCCCTTCACTTTTCCCCCCAGATTCTAGCTGAGTACTTTCATGATAAGGTTCACAAGATTAAACTTGAATTCTCAACCAGGTCACCTCCACCTCTCCTTCCCTTAGACCATTCTCTCAACCCTCCAACCCCGCCTCCTTTTCTTCCTTTTCTGAAATCACAGAAGAGGAAACTACACATCTTATTTCCTCCTTGAAACTAACTACCTGTTCCTCTGATTCTATTCCCACCCATCTACTTAACTACTACTACTACTACTACTTAGCATTTCTATAGCGCTGCCAGGGTTACGCAGCGCTGTACAAGTTTAACATGGAGAAGGACAGTCCCTGCTCAAGAGAGCTTACAATCTAAAGGTTACAAACTATCTCTCTATCTATCTATCTCTCTATCTATCTATCTCTCCTACTGTCATCCCTTTTATCTGTCATATCCTCAATCTTTCACTGTCCACTGCGATTGTTCCTGATGCCTTCAAACATGCCGTAGTCACAACACTCCTTAAAAAACCTTCATTGGACCCTACCCGTCCTTCCAACTATCACCCCATCTCCCTCCTCCCTTTCCTATCCAAGATACTTGAACGTGCTGTTCACCGCTGTTGCCTTGACATTCTTTCATCTCAAGCTATTCTTGATCCACTTCAATCTGGCTTTCGCCCCCTTCATTCAACTGAAACAGAGCTTGCTAAAGTCTCCAATGATCTGTTCCTGGCCAGATCCAAAGGTCTCTATTCTATTCTCAACCTTCTCGATCTATCTGCTTTTTTTGACACTGTTGATCACAGCCTACTCCTTGATATGCTGTCCTCACTTGGATTTCAGGGCTCTGTTGTTTCCTGGTTTTCTTCTTATCTCTCCCAGCGTACCTTTAGTGTATACTCTAGTGGATCCTCCTCTACTTCTATCCCACTGTTAGTTGGTGTACCTCAGGGATCTGTCCTGGGACCTCTTCTTTTCTCCATCTATACTTCTTCCTTTGCTACTCTGATCTCATCCCATGGTTTTCAGTATCATATTTATGCTGATGACTCCCAGATCTACCTCTCCACACCAGAAATCTCAGCCGAAATCCAGGCCAAAGTATCAGCCTGCCTGTCTAACATTGCTGCCTGGATGTCTCAGCGCCATCTGAAACTAAACATGACCAAGACTGAGCTTATCATCTTTCCCCCTAAACCAACCTCTCCTCCTCCCCCATTCTCTATTTCTGTGGATAACACTTTCATCCTTCCTGTCTCATCAGCTCGTAACCTTGGGGTCATGCTCGACTCCTCCCTCTCCTTCTCTGCACATATTCAGCAGACTGCTAAAACCTGTCGTTTCTTTCTCTATAATATCACCAAAATTTGCCCTTTCCTTTCTGAGCACACTACCAGAACCCTCATCCACACTCTTATCACCTCTCGCTTAGACTAATGCAACTTGCTTCTCACAGGTCTCCCACTTAGCCATCTCTCTCCTCTGCTGCATGACTAATGTTCCGCAAGTGTCATTATGCTCATATTAGCCCTCTCCTCAAGTCACTTCACTGGCTTCCTATCCGTTTCCGCATACAGTTCAAACTCCTCTTATTGACCTATAAGTGCATTCACTCTGCAGCTCCTCAGTACCTCTCCACTCTCATCTCTCCCTACATTCCTCCCCGGGAACTCCGTTCACTGGGTAAATCTCTCTTATCTGCACCCTTCTCCTCCACTGCTAACTCCAGACTTCGTTCCTTTTATCTTGCTGAGCTGGTACGTCAAGCTCCATCTCTGGCCGTCTTCAAATCTAAGCTAAATGCCCACCTTTTTGTTGCTGCTTTTAACTCCTAACCCTTATTCACTTGTTCAGAACCCTTATTTTACCATCCTCACTTTAATATTCCCTTATCTCTTGTTTGTCCTGTTTGTCTGTCCTAATTAGATTGTGAGCTCTGTCGAGTAGGGACTGTCTCTTCATGTTCAAGTGAACAGCGCTGTGTATGTCTAGTAGTGCTATAGAAATGATAAGTAGTAGTAGTAGTAGTAGTTAATGAGCCAATTATGGGCACTAATTGGCTCATTAGTCTATTAAATTCCATATGCAAATCGGGGCTGTGCATAAATTTGCATGAGCAATTTTTGGCGACCTTTATAGAATCAGGGGGTAACCATGGATATTCAGCACCACTAACCAGTTAAGTGCTGTTGAATACCTGTGGTTAGCCCCGGACAAGCTATTTACATGGCCAGGAGCCTGTTCTGGCCTTTTAAATCGTTTTGCATATCGACCCTGTGATATCTAGGAATTAAAAAAAAATGTTGCTGTGGGTCTCTGTTCCACATTGAGTTAATAATCCAAAATCTCAAATGTGTTTTTTCTTATGATCATTCTTTTAGCACTGGAGAGGTGGGTTAGCCTGACCCGAGTTCAAAAAGGCAATAAAATTATTGGCCTTTTAAAACTAGGACGGCACAACTTTGCAGTCCTATTATGCCTGTCACGCTATTGATTCTGTTTTTAGAGATCAGAGTGTTTACTTATCAAATCCAAACAATTCATGTCCCAGGGTTATGTTAGCAGCAAGTCTGGATATTTCCTTCTTTGGCTCTGGTCTTGCATCTAAAGGACCTTATAGACAAAAAATAAAACTCCATAAAATCTGTAGTTCTAAATCTATATACACATCCATCTTCTAAATCTTACTTTTCCATTCCAGACAAATTAATGAATTAGAATGGAATTATTGAAAATTTTACCAGTTGTATTAGTGTACGTAGAATATAGTAATTTGCCCAAGTGACTTCAGATACATAGACCTAAAAGATGTGTAATAATACATATGCTTAACTCCCATTCATCATCATACCCTCATTTTGCACAGATGCAAAATAGCAAACCAGATAGCTTTAACTTTAATAATAATCCTTTATTTAATAATAATCCTTTATTTGTATAACACTTCTGAACATACAGAGGTCAGTACTGAAAAGCACTTATATGATCAATGGTGGCACAGGCCATATATGTGCTTTAAAAGAAAAAATTGCAGGGATTCAATAGATCATTTTGGTTGCATAGAATTCTAGAAAGCTGCAGACCCAGATATCCAAATATTTTACATATTTGGTGAAGCGGCTTATAGAGTAGGGTCATTTGCACATGTAACTTAACTCCTTGTTTACTAAGCCGCGCTAGCAGCTGCCACGTGGAAGTGCCGACACAGCCCATTCACAGTGACAATTCAATGGATTGAAGTGACAATTTTGGATCATACCGAGACTGAAGTGACAATTTCGAATTATGCCAAGCTAAGTACGGTGTGGAGGAGTGGCCTAGTGGTTGGGGTGGTGGACTTTGGTCCTGAGGAACTGAGTTCAACTCCCACCTCAGGCACAGGCAGCTCCTTGTGACTCTGGGCAAGTCACTTAACTCTCCATTGCCACATTGAGCCTGCCATGAGTGGGAAAGCATGGGGTACAAATGTAAGAGAAAAAAAAATAATAATATGAATGTAGGCAGCAATTCTTATCCTTTATCAGTAAGTGTTATTGCTATTTAAGGACTGTTTTGGTCCATATATGAGTGGAGCTTTTTTTAATGACTGATGATTATTGTGAGCCACCTATATATTGAAGGCTTGCCTTACAAATAGGTGTGTCTCCTTTTGTTTACTGAGGTCCTTTTTCTCCACTTTGTAATATTTGGGCAATCCTTCTGATACAGAATACTTATGTAGAAGTGGTTATTTTTTTCAGTGAGGTTAGAATTCTACAGATTCCTTGTGTATGCGGATAACTGAAATCACTCTTTATTATAATGTTGTCCAATTAGCCAGGTTTCCTAATTTCTCTAAACATTTCTTCATCTGTCTGATCGTTCTGCCCTGGCAGACGGTAGTACAACCCTACCAGTATACTCCTTCCCTTCACATATGGAATTTCTATCCACAAGGATTCTACACTGCTATCTGTTTCATGTAGTTTGGTTATTTTGTTTGCCTGAATTCTCTCGTTAACATATAGCGCATTCCCCAAAATCAGCCATTGAGTTGTCTGGTCGCCATCATTCTTAGTAGAGTGGCCAAACAGGCATCCCAGTAGAGTAGTGGAGCAGCCTAGAGGATACTGCAGTGGACTTCACATGAAAGGTCCCGGGTACACATTTCACCATAACTCCCATATATTGTATGGTGAGCACTCCAGGAGCAGACAAATACCTACTGTACCTCACTGTGCATCACTACAATAGCTTTCAAGCTTGCAGATATCACCAATATGTAGGTACAATAGGTATTTAGTGTATTTTGGAGAGATCATATGTGTACCAGTTAGAGTGGGATATGTGCCTTGCTCCCCCTCTCTACAGTCCACTGGGTTCCTCTGGGACTACTACTACTACTACTACTACTACTATTTAGCATTTCTATAGCACTACAAGGCGTACGCAGCACTGCACAAACATAGAAGAAAGACAGTCCCTGCTCAAAGAGCTTACAATCTAATAGACAAAAAATAAATAAAGTAAGCAAATCAAATCAATTAATGTGAACGGGAAGGAAGAGAGGAGGGTAGGTGGAGGCGAGTGGTTACAAGTGGTTACGAGTCAAAAGCAATGTTAAAGAGGTGGGCTTTCAGTCTAGATTTAAAGGTGGCCAAGGATGGGGCAAGACGTAGGGGCTCAGGAAGTTTATTCCAGGCGTAGGGTGCAGCGAGACAGAAGGCGCGAAGTCTGGAGTTGGCAGTAGTGGAAGGGAACAGATAAGAAGGATTTATCCATGGAGCGGAGTGCACGGGAAGGGGTGTAGGGAAGGACGAGTGTGGAGTGATACTGGGGAGCAGCAGAGTGAGTACATTTATAGGTTAGTAGAAGAAGTTTGAACAGGATGCGAAAATGGATAGGGAGCCAGTGAAGGGTCTTGAGGAGAGGGGTAGTATGAGTAAAGCGACCCTGGCGGAAGACGAGACGGGCAGCAGAGTTTTGAACCGACTGGAGAGGGGAGAGGTGACTAAGTGGGAGGCCAGCAAGAAGCAGATTGCAGTAGTCTAAACGAGAGGTGACAAGGGTGTGGATGAGGGTTTTGGTAGAGTGCTCGGAAAGAAAGGGGCGGATTTTACGGATGTTGTAAAGAAAGAAACGACAGGTCTTGGCAATCTGCTGGATATGAGCAGAGAAGGAGAGAGAAGAGTCAAAGATGACCCCAAGGTTTCGAGCTGAGGAGACAGGGAGAATGAGAGAGCCATCAACAGAAATAGAAAACGGGGGGGAGCGGGGAGGTGGGTTTGGGGGGGAAAATGAGAAGCTCGGTTTTGGTCATATTTAATTTCAGGTGGCGTTGAGACATCCAGACAGCAATGTCAGACAAGCACGCTGAAACTTTGGTTTGGATGCAAGGTGAGATATCAGGGGTAGAAAGGTAGATTTGGGAGTCATCAGCATAGAGATGGTAGGAAAAGCCATGGAATAAGATTAATGAACCAAGGGAAGAAGTGTAGATAGAAAAGAGGAGGGGACCAAGAACAGAACCCTGAGGTACGCCGACAGGCAGAGGGATAGAAGTAGAAGAAGATCCACCAGAGTGAACACTAAAGGTGCGGAGGGGGAGGTAGGAAGAGAACCAGGAAAGGACAGAGCCCTGGAATCCAAGTGAGGGTATCGAGAAGTATGCTGTGATCGACAGTGTCAAAAGCAGCGGAAAGATCAAGAAGAATGAGGATGGAATATTGACCTCTGGATTTAGCCAGTAATAGGTCATTGGAGACTTTAGTAAGCGCAGTTTCGGTTGAGTGGAGAGGGCGAAAACCAGATTGTAGTAGGTCAAGAATAGCATGTGAGAAGAGAAAATCAAGGCAGCGGCAGTGAACAGCACGCTCAAGTAATTTGGAGAGAAAAGGAAGGAGGGAGATGGGTCGGTAATTAGAGGGACAAGTAGGGTCGAGTGAAGGCTTCTTAAGGAGAGGTGTGACCACAGCATGTTTAAAGGCAGCAGGGACAGTCGCAGTGGAAAGTGAGAGGTTGCTGCTCTAATAGGAATGACCATCACATGTGAAGCTGTCATAGAGCCTGGTATATACTGTCACTATCTCATCTTAAGGGGCTGAGAGGGGGGCAGTGACCACTAAGGAAGTGAGTGAGGGTTATGGTCATTTGGTCATTTAGGGCACCTTTTGGTCACTTACCCCCCTGTTTACTAAACCATGCAGCAATGCCAACACAGCCCATTCAACGTGAATGGACTGTATCAGCATTAGTGCACGGTAGCCGCTGGTGTGGCTTAGTAAATAGGGGGGTTAGTCATGATGATTCAAATAGGTCTAGCCAAAAAATCTTAATTTTGACCCTAGATGTTTTCATTTTGTTCCATTATTGCAGAAAAGTGTCTATCTTTTGGGGCTGCCACTGTCCCACCTAGGTCCTGCCCAAAACATGCCCCCTTGAAATTTAGACTAACCGTAGAGCAATATGTCTAAAATTGGGGTGTCAAAAATCACAACTTGGATGTTTTTGAGAGCAAAATGTCCTTCTGCCACCTTATGATGTTTTTTTGGATGTTTGTTTTGAAAATGAACCTCATAATGTTCTGTAAGGGCACTGGGGTGTGAATTTGTTGATGGACCATTCCACAATCAGGATACCTCATTTACAGAGAAGTTTATAAAAGGCTATTTCACACATACATGACACAGATCTGCCCAATTGTGTAACACTGCACACAAATTCCATTACCGACCTTAACCCGCTCATACACCTTCCATGGCAATGCTCCCTCTTTGGAATCACATGTAAATTTTTAAGCACGCATCTTTATAGAATAGCGATTAAAAGATGTGCATGTAATTTTAATTATTGCCAATTAGTGCCAATAATTTTATTTCTTTTAAATTTTGCTCACACTTTTTTCAGCAGTAACTAATTGATTATTAGCACCCAATTATTGGCACAAATTGGCTTGTAATGCAATTAAATTGCATGCGCAAATTGAGCATGTGCCCAATTCTCCCCCAAATCTTTTTAGCACCATATATAGAATTTGTACAATTTAACATATGTACAATTTAACATAGAGGAGCCCTAAGTGCTAGTTAACCATCCAGGAGCCGTTCCAGTTAAATTTAAGAGCACAAAAAAAATGAGTGGCAACAGGGACAGATTTAGGGCAGGGAAAATAAGTTATGAGCTTAACACTGATTTTCAGTACTAGCCTCATAAATTAGGCTCACAAATCTAGACAAATGAATGGCAGGCTTAAATTTATAACTGTTAAGCTCCTAAATTAAGATGAATTTTCAGCTGAAATGTTATGTTCTATGTTTGGCTGAAAATAGGGCGTAAACGGGGAGCATAAATTTAGGAGCACAGCTTTTTTTGAATATCGCGCCCATTGTGCCCATTGTGATTTGACCAGGGTCACGGGGAATGCCAGTAGAAGTGGGATTTGAATTCTGCTTTCCCTAATTTTCAGCCTATTGCTCCAAACACTGTGCAAACTCCTCCTCCTGTTTGGTAAACGTGGAGGGGCATAATCAAATGTGAACGCCCATCTCTATGGGCGTCTATCTCCGAGAACGGGTACGTGAAAGGGCGGAACAAACCGTATTTTCAAAAAAAATGGGCGTCCATCTTCTTTCCGATAATACAGTTTGTGCCCAGCGAATGCATCAGATTTGTGCGGATTTGAGCTGGGCGGTTTCGTTTTTCAGCGATAATGGAAACCGAAGGCGCCCAGCTCAAAAACGACCAAATCCAAGGTATTGGTTCATGGGAGGGGCCAGGATTTGTAGTGCACCGGTCCCCCTCACATGCCAGGACACCAACACGGGCACCCTAGGGGGGCACTTGTAACAATTTAAAATAAACAGTTAACTACCTCTGAAGTCCATAGCTCCCTTCCTTTGGGTGCTGAGCCCCCCAAATCCCCCCCAAACCCACTGCCCACAACTCTACACCATTACCATAGCCCTTATGGCTGAAGGGGGGCACCTAGATGTGGGTACAGTGGGTTTTAGGGGCGGTTTGGAGTGCTCCCATTTACCACCACAAGTGTGACAGGTAGGGGTGATGGGCCTGGGTCCACCTGGCTGAAGTCCACTGCACCCACTAACAACTGCTCCAGGGACCTGCATACTGCTGTGATGGAGCTAGGTATGACATTTGAGGCTGGCATACAGGCTGGAAAAAAAAGTTGTTAAAGTTGTTTTTTTTTTTTGGGTGGGATGGAGTTAGTGACCACTGGGGGAGTCAGGGGTGGCTATCCCTGATTCCCTCCGGTGGTCATCTGGTAATTTAGGGCACTTTTTTGGGACTTGTTCGTGAAAAAAAAGGGTCCAAAAAAAGTGACCCAAATTCGCGCTAAAAACGCCTTTCTTTTTTCGATTATCAGCTGAGGACGCCCATCTCTCCTAGGCCGATAAACACGCCCCAGTCCTGCCTTCACCATGCCTCCAACATGCCCCCATCAACTTTGGCCATTTCCGCGACAGATTGCAGTTGAAGACGCCCAAAATCGGCTTTCGATTATACCGATTTGGACGCCCACGGGAGAAAGATGCCCATCTCCCGATTTGGGTCGAAATATGGGCGTCTTTCTCTTTCGAAAATAAGCTGGATAGAAAGATTTGGAACCACTGCAGATAAGGAAGTAAGCCTTTTTAATGAATTATTATAAATAGGCAGATTTAAATATTAAACTCTTGTCCTTCGACTCTTTTCAGATTAACAAGGAAGAACGTGTCATTTTTTTCAATTAATGAAATTATTATTAAAGGATGCCAGCTTGTTTAAATATTTGCCTTTCTTATTCAATGTACTGTAATTTGTTGCAGTACGTTTGTAAAGTATGCATGGTATTAGATTTTAATTCGATGGTATAATGTTACTTACTTATGAAGTATGTAATATAATATAGCTTTGATGAGACATCTAAAAATATTATTAGCTTGGATATGTTAGCTAGTAGATGCTGGGTAGGATACTAGCCTGACAAAAATAAAACCAGTTAAAAGAAAAAATAACAGAATGGCTAAGTAAAAATTTCACTATTATAAGAGTATTTAAAAAGCAAAGTACATAATCAGAAGGATTAACAAAAGCAGTACGGAGGTGGCAAAGAGATTAACAGATTTGCAGTTTAGAGTTTAACATTTTATAAATGAAAAACAATGAAGTTGATTCTGGTATTTACAGCTTGTTTCAATCTCTTCTTCATAGACAGCTGATGACTCACTTATTTGGGGAGGCTGAGGCAGCAAAGCTATGGGGAGAAGGGTGGTCCTGTGCTGCACAGAATTTTGCTCTTCCTTAACCCCTGCCGCTCCCACCTCATGTCCCCAGGGACTCTCAGACTCATACAGAGGGGCATACTCGAACGAAAATGTCTATCTCCATGGGCGTTTATCTCCGAGAACGGGTCCGTGAAGGGGCGGACCGAACCGTAATTTCGAAAAAAATAGACGTCCATGTTTTATTCGACAATTTGTGAGCTGGGCGATTTTGTTTTTCAGCGATAATGGAAAATGAAAGCGCCCAGCTCAAAAACGAATAAATCCAAGGCATTTGTTTGTGGGAGGGGCCAGGATTCATAGTGCACTGGTCCCCCTCACATGCCAGGACACCAACCGGGCACCCTAGGGGGCACTTTTACAAAAACAAAAAAAAAAGGTAAAAGAGCTCCCAGGTGCATAGCACCCTTCCCTTGTGTGTTGAGCCCCCCAAATCCCCCTCAAAACCCACTGCCCACAAGTCTACACCATTACTATAGCCCTAAGGGGTGAAGGGGGGCACCTACATGTGGGTACAGTAGGATTGGGGGGGTTGGATGACTAAGCATTAAGCAGCACAATTGTAACAGGTAGGGGGGGATGGGCCTGGGTCCACCTGCCTGAAGTCCACTGCACCCCCTAACAACTGCTCCAGGGACCTGCATACTGCTGCCAGGGAGGTGGGTATGACATTTGAGGGTGAAAATAAAAAGTTGTGAAACACCATTTTTTTTGTGGTGGGAGGGGGTTAGTGACCACTGGGGGAGTCAGGGGAGGTCATCCCCGATTCCCTCTGGGGGTAATCTGGTCATTTAGGGCACTTTCTGGGGCCTTATTCGTGAAAAAACAGGGTCCAGGAAAAGTGCCCTAAATTCTAGCTACAAACGCATACATTTTTTTCATTATCGGCGAAAGGCGCCCATCTCTGTTCGGGTGATAACCATGCCCCAGTCCCGCCTTCACCATGCCTCCGACATGCCCCCATCAACTTTGTACGCTTCTGCGAAGGAGTGCAGTTGAAAACGTCCAAGTTTGGCTTTCGATTATACCGCGTTATTCATTTTTGTGAGATAAACGTCCATCTCCCGATTTAGGTCAGAACTTGGGCGTTTTTCTCATTCGATTATAAGCAGGACAGTCTCCTTCTTTCTCCTCTCTGTGCCCAAGGGTGTAGACTGATTTCTTAAGTTGCTAAAGTTATGTGATTAGAGAACAACTTAATCACATGCTAATTATTTAAACAAGAGGAATAATGAGCTTCTAAGCTCATATCCCCCTATACCCTAAAATGTATTAATGGTATTGGGGTGGGAGAGTGGTAAAGCAAAGATTAGCATGCTGAACCCTGCACCATACAATCACTATGTTAAATTTTTGGGTAAACATTCCAGCATAAAAAGGCCAATTAAATTCTGATTGCTTACCTGCCATCAAGATAAAAAAATAAACCTGAACAGACCCAAATATCCCTGCTGCTCCCCTGACAAAAAAACAATGCTTGCCAGAGGTCCTTGAAGTCTACTTGACCCACCCATACCCTTCTGTAGGCATCTTGATGTCTTGCTCATTATTGTCAAAATCATGCCAAATCCCTACCACCTCACACTCTGTCCATATACAGGTCAAAATGTGATACAGTGTTGAACAGGCACCAATTTGACAGTGTTGAGAAAGACAACAGGAGGTTAATACCTCTCCTCTTGCTAGGGAGGAGGGATAAATGGACCTGGGAAGGTTTGAGTGGTTGACAGTTCTTGGATGATAGGGAGGAGATGCAAAGGTTACAGTTTATGAATACAAAGAATGAAGAAAATCACAAAAAGAAACATTAATAAATAGTGCAGGACCGATTTAAGATAAGGAGAGCACTGCCACTTATCTAGGTCACTTACAGCACTTTGAACCAGGATTTTTGAGTAAAGCAGCACCCCAGATAATCCCAGGTGACAGAGGTCCCTCTCTGAAGTTTCAGTTGCCTGGGTGTGTGTGGGGGTGAAAGTTTCTTTAACTCAGAGATGTCAGGACTTAAAGGAGTCCCTATTTTCTTTTTAGCTGTCATTCTTGCCCCAATGACCCTGCCTTGAATATGAAAAAAGTATTTTTAAAAATAGATATAAAGTAATCTAAACTTCTCCACAGTGACATAATCACAATAAATATTTTTATTTAGGGGTATCAACTTGCCCAGGTCAACCATACATGCCAATTCAGTCTTTGTTTCATTTCCCTCCCCCCCTATTGCATGTAGGGAGTTGTAGTTCTGATTTTCTTAGGGCAATAAATGGGGGGGAAAAACAGAAGTACAAATCCATACATGCAGTGGAGAAAAACCACCATTGGATCATCCTGTTTGACAACCTTGGGGAGGTGGCAATCCTATCTTTCATCTGTTGCTAGCCTCTCTAGCTGTCTCTTACTGTGCCTCACCCCTTACCCTCTCCCACTGCTGTAAATGTCTCACCCCATCTTCAATGCTAACCAGAAAAGTAGGGAAGGAATGTAGGTCAACCAGGAACAAGTAGGCTCCTGAGATCAATCAAATTCTTTAATTTCAGAGGGTAAATGCAGTAAACACAGTCAAAGTCTTTATTTCCAAAGAAAAGATACAATGGACTCAACAACCCCCTGTTTTGGGAAACAATAGCCTGCTTCAGGAGTCTAAGTATCTGATAAACTGTCTCAATGTTTATTCACAAAGCAGACAGAGCATAAGACCAGCTGCTTGTAATTGAAGTGTGTTATAAATATCAAGTTCTAAAACTTCAATTCTCCCATAAGGGATATAATAAGCTGGTCTGGAGAAACAAAGTTGAAACTTAAAAGACCTTTAAAGAATTGGTTTCCAAAGAGTCTGAACTGATGTACTGTCAGAAACACATTTACTGCATTTACCATCTAAGATTAAAAACTTTGATTGATCTCTGGAGTCCCACTTACTCCTGGTTGACCTAAGTCCCTTACCTTTTTGACTGGTTAGCAATTTTCTCATAGAGAACACTTTCTTGTTTTCACCCCATCTTCAAACCTTATGGTGTTCTTCAATGCAAGGCCCAGGGGCTAATAGTAGCCCCTGGAGACCTCTGGGGTGGCCCCTATTTACTTATTTATTGGATTTATATCATGCTTTCAAATCAAAGTGGGTTACAGTAAAAAAAAAACTCACAATATCAAGACATATACGATAAACACTAACGATATCATAAAATCAAGGAACGTCTAAGTCACTGTAGACTCAATAAGGAGAACTGCTGTAGAATCAAATTTGTTCATAAACATTTTTTTCACAAAATAAAGTTTTCAAAAGTCTCTTAAACTGTTGATAATTAGAACAGAGTCTTAAATGACCTAGAAGATGATTCCACAGTTCCACCCCAGCTATCGAAAAAAGTATGATTCCGTGTTTCTGACAGATGACATGCACACAAAGCTGTTTCATCGACTCAGAGCATAAAGCTCATTTATACATAATCATAGTGTCCATAAAGTATTTGCCATGTATATGTTCACAAATCTTTACTGGTAGCCAGTACAAAGTAGGAATAATGCGCTGAGACCTCTACATTCTGATAAATAAACAAGCTGCCGCATTTTGTACAAGAGCCTGTATCCTAGCTGAAGTCAGACCCAAATAAATGGAATTAAAATAGTCTAATTGTGACAATTAGACTATTTTAATTGTACAGAAATCGTTCACTGGTATCATGCCCGTATCATCATTCTATTTCTCCTTTACTACTGTCTGGCTGTCTTCTCGGCTCATGACAGAAGGCAGGGAGTGGATGGGTAGAAGGATATGGTATTTCTCAATGGAAGAAGAGAATGCATTTGGAAATGCCTACCTCTTTGAAGATGGCCTGGTAGGGATGGATGTTAATGACACACTTTGATCAGCAGTGTTTTGGTCCTGTATTGCAAAACATTTGGAGACTCTCCTTCAGCTAATTTGGATCCAAAATGGCCCTGAATTAAAAATTAGTGAAGACCACTGCCCTAGTATGTAGCTGTCTTCCTCTCCTTCTCTCTCTCTCTCCACACTCTGCTGAGCTTCTGAAACTGTAAGTACTTAAGTCAGGGGCTTATCTTACCTGAATTCTTGACACCATTGGAAGGCTCTGCATACCTCCATTAGCATTACAGAATTGATAGTTACTATTAAATCTCTCCCTCTCCCTGGCATTATCTGCTCGATATCCTAGATCAGGAGTGTGCAACCTGTGGCCTGCAATTCAATTTTAGGTGCTCTGAAAGACCATGGGATGTATACACAGGAAATGTCATTAAACAGAGTTTTGGTGATTTTAAATACTGTGTTTTGCAAATATTTTCAGAATTGCACTCTATTAGTTTGTTTTCATTGTTTTTAATAATATTTTTACTTATTTATTTGTTTCACAGAAGATCTATGGAGTTCTATGTGTAACCCTGGTCTCAGCTCACTTCCACACACTGAGTCTGACCCGGGCTACAAGCACAAGTCCTTACCACGGTATCACCGGGGACCACACACACACCCCGTACTCACAGTCCCAATGCACCTACAGTCAAGCTTGGGAGTGGGTTAATGATCTGGAAAAAAAGATCCAGGATATTGGGAGTTTAAGAGAAATTTTATAGGAGTACTTCTTTCTCAGTCTTTGGACAAGTGTCCTTGATCTCACACCAAAGACTACTACTACTACTACTATTATTTAGCATTTCTATAGCGCTACAAGGCGTACACAGCGCTGCACAAACAAAGAAGAAAGACAGTCCCTGCTCAAAGAGCTTACAATCTAATAGACAAAAAATAAATAAAGTAAGCAAATCAAATCAATTAATGTGAACGGGAAGGAAGAGAGGAGGGTAGGTGAAGGTGAGTGGTTACAAGTGGTTACGAGTCAAAAGCAATGTTAAAGAGGTGGGCTTTCAGTCTAGATTTAAAGGTGGCCAAGGATGGGGCAAGACGTAGGGGCTCAGGAAGTTTATTCCAGGTGTAGGGTGCAGCGAGACAGAAGGCGCGAAGTCTGGAGTTGGCAGTAGTGGAAGGGAACAGATAAGAAGGATTTATCCATGGAGCGGAGTGCACGGGAAGGGGTGTAGGGAAGGACGAGTGTGGAGAGATACTGGGGAGCAGCAGAGTGAGTACATTTATAGGTTAGTAGAAGAAGTTTGAACAGGATGCGAAAACGGATAGGGAGCCAGTGAAGGGTCTTGAGGAGAGGGGTAGTATGAGTAAAGCGACCCTGGCGGAAGATGAGACGGGCAGCAGAGTTTTGAACCGACTGGAGAGGGGAGAGATGACTAAGTGGGAGGCCAGCAAGAAGCAGATTGCAGTAGTCTAAATGAGAGGTGACAAGGGTGTGGATGAGGGTTTTGCAAAGACCACTTTTCGCTCTGGGAGTTTTACTTAATGCAATATATCTTTACTGAAACTTTTGCAAATGGCAGTTAAACTCTTCAGAACTCCTGATTTATAATATCCGTCTCAGATTATTAGTGACAGCCTCAACTGCTCCACTTCCCTCTCTGTGTGGTTTAGGTATATACTTATTTACATTTTCACCTTTCCATTATCCATTTTGTTAGGCCAGCAATAATCCAAGGGATGCTCCTTTTGCTCCTGATATCAATCCGACTCCCTCTGGCACAGACCCTTTAGACTGTCCATCTTCCAGTGATGCACCTCGTAGGGCTGTACCCCAGCCTTGAGCAGACTTCCCTGGTTCTAGATCCTGCTATCAGGTTGGAATCCCCTTATCCACCTGAAGCTCTAACTCCTTCTCAGTTGCCACTTATAGGGGCAGCAACTATTCCTTTGTTCAGCCCGAGTTTATTCTGCAATCCATGATCCCCCAATAATCCCAAGGGTCCTGGGGGAGGGGGGAGAATATGAAACCAAAGACCTCATGTTCCCCACTTCAATTTCCAACTCAACCTCTGCTGACACTCACTACAGAGAACTACTTTATCTCAGCAACTTCTCTGCCAACCTTTCCCCTGGGCGGGCCTCCTGATCTCTCTCCAGCACACTGGCAGGGACCTTCCCTCCCCCCAGGGTCTCTGGAAAAATCTATCACCACTGTTCAGTAATCAGTGGCGTTCCTAGGGGGGCTGACACCCGGGGCAGAACACCCCCCGCAAAGGAACCCCCCAGGTGCACGCCGCTGGGGGGGGTGGGTGCCGCGCGCACCTGTCCTCCGTTCGTTCCATGCTTCTTCTCTGCCCCGGAACAGGAAGTAACCTGTTCCGGGGCAGAGAAGAAGCATGGAACGAACGGAGGATAGGCGCGCGCGGCACCCCCCCAACGGCGTGCACCTGGGACGGATCGCACCCACCGCCCCCCCCCCCCAGGAACGCCACTGTCAGTAATACCCATACAGTGGGGTATTACATGTGCATATTACATAATGTTATGGCCCTTTAGGGATAGTACTGACATTCATGCAGTCCTCTGTTTATAAAGTTTGTCATCCCCTGTCCTAGATTATAAACTCTTTTGAAACAAGCATTCTAACCCTCTGTCAAACATGTCTTTCTCCTTTTCTACACCCCTTTCCCCAGGATTTCCCACCACCATCACCAACTAACTGATCTTACTCTCTAGTCATGAGTTTCTTTACCAGCAGTACTTCTCGTAAGTCAGCCAAGCATACCATCAGACTCTCCTTCAAGGGCTCTGCTTCAGAACAGATGGGTTCAAACTCCCCCAACAGGAGTAGTATCATCGGATCACCCTGCTCCTTCTGGGACAGTGCCTTCCTCTTTTCAGAAGGTAGCTGACACCCAGAATTAGAAATATTCAGGCCCCTGGAACATATCTCGGAAGTTTTTACTTATGGCTACCCTGAGATTTGGTGTGGAGCAGTCTCCTACAAATTTTTTCTCCTTATCCCCCATCCCCCGTCAGAGATGACCTCAGCACTATCCTTTTTCCCTGACTCTAAGGTTCCTCCCTTGCTAGTTTACTCACTGAGCAGCCCTCTGCTTCCTGCCCTAGTTTGTCCCCTCCCAAGATTTCATAAGTGTCTCCATAGATAGTCCCCACAAACACCAATACTCAGTAAACAGGAAAATATGTCACAGTCAGCAAGTAAGGGGAAAGGAAGTTACCAGCCTCTCTGTTGAGACTGAGGAAAAGCAGAATTAGCAGAAAGTGAGAGCTCATAACTCTACCTCTCTGCTTCCTCCTTGCTCAACTGCACTTCAAACAGCCTCATTTTCTCCCACCCTAAACTGCCCAGGACTCTGATGATATATGGCAGGGGCAGCAGAATGCCTTTTTGTTTGGGGGGTGGGGGCAAGCTTGTATTTATACTTGTTCATTTTACTATTGTTATGCTGTTAATAAAATTGTAAGTTTAATGTACACCGCCTTGGGTGAATCTCTTCATAAAGGTGGTTAATAAATCCCAATTTAAATTTTTTTTTAATGGTATGCCTTGTGGTGGTCCTACAGAAGGAATCACAGCCTGAAAGGAAACTAGCTTCATTTGCAAAAGATCACCTAAGGAAAAGATCTTAGAAGCTCTTAAACATTTCAAGTTTAAGGGTCAATTCAGTCCCCTCCACCCCAGCCCCCTTAGCTTTGGGTCTCCAATAAACATGAGCCAAACATTGGTGCAGGACATGAGGAGGGAGAGAGAGCACAGCAAGCAATGCAGTGGTGGGGGTTGGGGACCCCGACAACAAACCCAGGGGACCAGACAAAATTTGGGGGGCATAGGCTTTGAGATCTACCTGTGCCAAAAATGGTTTTCAAGAGTGACAGCATGAAGGAACTAAAATAAACCTCAGTGGACGACATACTGAGCCAAATCAACAAGTTCAAGAGTAGTAAATCACCTGGACCTAGGGTACTGATAGAACTCAAACTTGAAGTTGCTGATCTGCTGTTAGTGATTTGTAAACTGTCATTAAAATCATCCCTAGTACCTGAGGATTGGAGGGTGATCTGGGAAATTACAGACCAGTAAGCCTGTCATCAGGACCGGGCAAAACAATAGAAACTATTATACACAATAAATTGATCCCTTTTAATAAACTATAATAAGTGCAAATGCATGCTTATTGTGGAAAAAAATGGTCTAACACAGGATGCAGTAAAGTATTTTTTGTTAGTTTTGCCATTCATGCACACTAATTGCACGGTATTTATTTTTTTATGTTTTGGTGGGGGCATGTCAGGGGCAGTGCTGTGTAGCTACTGCGCTGACATTAGTGCACCATAAGTGACATAACTCAGGAGCTCTTATAGCCAGAAAAAGATATAACTGAATGTATGGCTGCACTAGAAATTGGCTTTGCACAAGGGGAAAGTCCCATATTGGGACATGCTAAGCTCTTTTACTAGTACAACTTAGTAAAATGGCCCCTACATTACAGAACACATAGACAAATGTGATTTAATGGGACAGATTCATTTCTTTGAAGGTGTAAATAAATGTGGATAAAGGTGAGCCATTTAATGTAGTGTATCTAGATTTTCAGAAAGCTTTGGACAAATTCTTTTATTTGAATAGTTTTGTGTCATCTGCAAATTTAATCACATCGTCTTTCCGATTTAAAGATCATTTATAAATATGTTAAATAGCACCAGTCCCAGTACAGATCCCTGTGGCACTCCACTATTCACCCTCTTCCATTGAGAAAAATGCCCATTTAACCCTACTCTGTTTTCTGTCCAATAACGAATTCCTAATCCACAAAAGTACATTGCCTCCTTTCTTTCACCATTATTGAAACCTCTCTATTGGGATTCCCTAAATGACCTGTTTATTTATTTATGACATTTATATCCCACATTATCCCTAACAAGGCTGAGTTCAAAGTGGCTTACAATAGTACAGGTCAAAATCCTCATCTCAAAAGTGAATAAGTAAATCTAAGAACTCTCAATGATTAAAACTGCGGTGGATATCACTATTTATATAACAAATCACTCTTTCTGTAAACAACCCTGCCGACAGTTAAAGCAGTAATCATTGGTTAAAAACCTCCATTGTACAAATACTGTTCAAAACAAAAGTCTTCAAAATGTGAAACTGTTGATACTATCTTCATTCTCTTTCAAATCAGTAACATATACAACACTTACCTTACTGCTGAACACAATGAACAAGATGGCTGAGACTACCTCTAGAAGTTATCTGTGCCATTTTGGAGGTGGTTCCAACCCAGAAAATGGTGTCAGACATAAAACAAATGCAAGTTATATATATATATATATATATATATATATATATATATATATATATATATATATATATATATATTGTATTCCTTTTACCTCATGTTCAGATTACTAAAAATTTATTTGGACATGATGGTTCTGAGCTATAAGCAGAAAACACAAGTGTTTTCCAAAGACATTTTTTACCAAGGGGGGGGGGGGGGGGGGTCATGCTGCTTTCCTGACGTCACATCTACCTCCTCCAGCCAGGAAGATGGTAATAGAGCAGAAGTTCTCAACCCAATTCTTGGGACCAACCCAGCCAGTCAGTTTTTCAGGCTATCCACAATGAATATGCATGACATAAATTTGCATGCACTACCTCCACTGTAAGCAAATATATGTCAAACATATTAACTGAGGATAGCCTGGAAACTTGACTGCCTAGGTTTTGTTCTGAAGACTGGGTTGAGAACCACTGTAATAGATGTTCTATGCCTAGGCGCGTTCTCTAAAGTATGCCTAAACTTTATAGAATAGGCTTAAGTTTCCACATGGTATTTAGAATTACAGTACACCAAGTGCTTCTCCACGTGACCAAAGTTAGTCATGGTCAATTACTCCACATGTTACTTGGCGTAAATCCCAATGTCTAAATTAGGTGCAGAGTGGGTATATTCTTTATCAACGTGCACAGATTTTTGCCCATTCCCTACCCATGTCCATGCCCTCTTTTCAACTATGTGACATAGAATTTACATGCACCATGTTACAGAGTACGCTTAGTGAGTTCTGTGCATAAATCTTAATGCCAATTAGTGCTGATAATTGCTTATTAACATCCAATTGACGGTGCTGATTAGCTAGTTAACCAATTAAGCTACACAATATATAGAATCCTGCTGATAGTGCATAACTGCAAGGATGTATTTATAGGGGGAGGCACATGGATGGGGCATAGGTGGATCCCTACTACTACTACTACTATTTAGCATTTCTATAGCGCTACAAGGCATACGCAGCGCTGCACAAACATAGAAGAAAGACAGTCCCTGCTCAAAGAGCTTACAATCTAATAGACAAAAAATAAATAAAGTAAGCAAATCAAATCAATTAATGTGAACGGGAAGGAAGAGAGGAGGGTAGGTGGAGGCGAGTGGTTACAAGTGGTTACTAGTCAAAAGCAATGTTAAAGAGGTGGGCTTTCAGTCTAGATTTAAAGGTGGCCAAGGATGGGGCAAGACGTAGGGGCTCAGGAAGTTTATTCCAGGCGTAGGGTGCAGAGAGACAGAAGGCGCGAAGTCTGGAGTTGGCAGTAGTGGAGAAGGGAACAGATAAGAAGGATTTATCCATGGAGCGGAGTGCACGGGAAGGGGTGTAGGGAAGGACGAGTGTGGAGAGATACTGGGGAGCAGCAGAGTGAATACATTTATAGGTTAGTAGAAGAAGTTTGAACAGGATGCGAAAACGGATAGGGAGCCAGTGAAGGGTCTTGAGGAGAGGGGTAGTATGAGTAAAGCGACCCTGGCGGAAGATGAGACGGGCAGCAGAGTTTTGAACCGACTGGAGAGGGGAGAGGTGACTAAGTGGGAGGCCAGCAAGAAGCAGATTGCAGTAGTCTAAACGAGAGGTGACAAGGGTGTGGATGAGGGTTTTGGTAGAGTGCTCGGAAAGAAAGGGGCGGATTTTACGGATGTTGTAAAGAAAGAAACGACAGGTCTTGGCGGTCTGCTGGATATGAGCAGAGAAGGAGAGAGAAGAGTCAAAGATGACCCCCAAGGTTTCGAGCTGAGGAGACAGGGAGAATGAGAGAGCCATCAACAGAAATAGAAAACGGGGGGAGCGGGGAGGTGGGTTTGGGGGGGAAAATGAGAAGCTCGGTTTTGGTCATATTTAATTTCAGGTGGCGTTGAGACATCCAGACAGCAATGTCAGACAAGCACGCTGAAACTTTGGTTTGGATGCAAGGTGAGATATCAGGGGTAGAAAGGTAGATTTGGGAGTCATCAGCATAGAGATGGTAGGAAAAGCCATGGGATGAGATTAATGAACCAAGGGAAGAAGTGTAGATAGAAAAGAGGAGGGGACCAAGAACAGAACCCTGAGGTACGCCGACAGGCAGAGGGATAGAAGTAGAAGAGGATCCACCAGAGTGAACACTAAAGGTGCGGAGGGAGAGGTAGGAAGAGAACCAGGAAAGGACAGAGCCCTGGAATCCAAGTGAGGACAGGGTATCGAGAAGTATGCTGTGATCGACAGTGTCAAAAGCAGCGGAAAGATCAAGAAGAATGAGGATGGAATATTGACCTCTGGATTTAGCCAGTAATAGGTCATTGGAGACTTTAGTAAGCACAGTTTCGGTTGAGTGGAGAGGGCGAAAACCAGATTGTAATGGGTCAAGAATAGCATGTGAGGAGAGAAAATCAAGGCAGCGGCGGTGAACAGCACGCTCAAGTAATTTGGAGAGAAAAGGAAGGAGGGAGATGGGTCGGTAATTAGAGGGACAAGTAGGGTCAAGTGAAGGCTTCTTAAGGAGAGGTGTGACCACAGCATGTTTAAAGGCAGCAGGGACAGTTGCAGTGGAAAGTGAGAGGTTGAGAATGTGACAGATAAAAGGAATAAGAGTAGGAGAGATGGCATTAAGAAGGTGGGTAGGAATGGGATCAGAGGAACAGGTGGTACATTTTGAGGAAGAAAGGAGAAGTGTAGTTTCCTCAATAGTAACTTCAGGAAAGGAGGAAAGGGAATGAGGGGAAGGAGAGAGAGGGGGACGGACTAGTGGAGGGAGAGGTGGTGAGGTAGAGAAAGCAAGGTTTATCTTTTGAACCTTGTTGTGAAAGAATTCAGCAAGGGTCTGAGGAGATAATAAAGGGGGAGTTGGGGGAGGGGGCACCTTGAGGAGAGAGTTCAATGTGGTGAAGAGAAGTCGAGGATTAGAGCCAAGAGAGTTGGTCAGTTGGATA
Source organism: Microcaecilia unicolor (assembly GCF_901765095.1). Classification (NCBI taxonomy): domain Eukaryota; kingdom Metazoa; phylum Chordata; class Amphibia; order Gymnophiona; family Siphonopidae; genus Microcaecilia; species Microcaecilia unicolor. The sequence continues at coordinate 88,530,089 of NC_044031.1, forward strand.
TAATAATCCTGTTTGGCACGTAAAAGAGCAGATTGGAAGGAGGTCAGCATGAACTTAAAGTGTAAGAAATCAGCAAGGGCCCGAGATTTCCGCCAGAGGCGTTCGGCGGAGCGGGTACAGGAACGTAGGTAGCGGATATTAGAAGTCAGCCAAGGTTGGGGTTTTGTACGCCTTACAGGGCGGGTCATCAAAGGTGCAAGAGTGTCTAAGGCAGAGGATAGAGTATTGTTGTAAGAAGAAACAGCCTCATTGACAGACGTGGATGGTGCCACAGTAGAGAGGAGGTTAGAAACATGGGAGGATAGAGATGAAGGGTCAATATCATGAAGATTCCTAGATAAATTAGATAGGATAGGACGGAACTGGGAGGGGGGAGATTTAAGTGTGAAAGTTATAAGATGGTGATCAGAGGAGGGATGATCAGAGGCAAGGAAACTAGAAGGTGAACAGTTGGAGGAGAAGATGAGATCAAGATAGTGACCATTTTGATGAGTGGGGGAGGTGGAGCATAGTTGGAGATTAAAGGACGACGTTAAAGCGAGTAACTTGGAAATAGAAGAGTTGGAAGGATCATTAGCAGGAATATTAAAGTCACCAAGGATGAGAGAGGGGGAGGAAGGATCATGGAAGAAGGCAAGCCAGGCGTCAAAGTCACTGAGAAAGGATGAAAGGGACTTACCAGGGGGACGATAAATGACCGCTATTCGAAGAGGCAGAGGAGAGAAAAGGCGGATAGAGTGGACTTCAAAGAAGGAAAAACAGTGAGATTGAGGTGGAAGAAGGGGTTGAAATCTGGAGGAGGGAGAGAGAAGTAGTCCAACACCGCCCCCACGGCCAGCAGGGCGAGGAGTATGTGAAAATAGATAACCGCCATGGCACAGGGCTGCGACTGAAGCAGAGTCATCAGGGCAGAGCCAGGTTTCTGTTATGGCGAGCAGATGGAGGTGACGCGAGATAAAGAGGTCCTGGATATAGGGGAGTTTGTTACAGATAGAGCGGGCATTCCATAGGGCGCAAGAGAAGGGCAGAGAAGAGGAGGGGAGTAGAGGAATAGAGATGAGGTTAGAGAGGTCACGGTGAGATCTGTAGAGTTTGGATAATAGTTGGTGCAGAGGTCCAGGATTGGGATTGATGTCACCAGCTGAGAGTAAGAGAAGGAGTAAAAGAGAGCGGAGGAGAATAGGAGAGGTGTGGCCACGAAGGCGTCGAAGGCGAGAGGTATTTAGGTGGAATGGGAAAGGCAAAATGGAGGGAAGAAAGAGACGGAGATTAAAAGCCAAGAGGGAGGAAGAGGGTAGGAGAGAAGGTGAGGTGATGAAGTCAATGGATGGGAAGTGAGTTCCTGTAGTGGAGAGAGGTAGGGGGTATAGTTTATTGAATACTATACGTTATGTGCTAAAATGCAACATTTACATGGAGTAAGTGATAGCTTGTGAATGTTGGCACGCAAATGCTGACTTATGTATCCTAACGAGCTAATCAACATATTTTGTGAAATGCTGAAAATATGCAGCCCACTTTTGACTCATACACAATGCGAGAATCTTTTTACCAAGTTCGGGTTGTGTGGTTTTGCAGGGAGGATTTCTTGTCAATCTTTCACATCTAAATGCTCATTTTGTCTTGTTTTGCAAGCAGAAGGAAGCCCGTGCAAGTTTTGAATGTGGATGATAAGCAACAAACACGTGCGAATATCCACATTTCAAATGCAAACAGTTTTTGAAAGGCTCATATTTAGGCACAGAAGCACAGGTGCTGATGTGTGCTGACACTTTCAGTTTTGGTTCAGACTTGTACACAATAAGCTGCGCTTAGCATGAAATCTTGTGTGCATGCATCCAGCATAATCTCTTCCCCCCCCCCCCCATTTGCCACAGGATTTCTATGCATAAAATTTGCATATAATTAACTTACTTCATTCCGCAGTATTATGCTTGTTGTAGAAGCCACATGCTCAGAAACCTATGTGTGGCTCTATCATAAGCCTTCCTATATTGGCCTCTGAGTGTGAAAGGTAGGAAATCCTTGTAACTTCTGACAGAGAATTCTGTTCTGGTCTGGATTTATTCAGGCATCATCTCTTAGTCTTCATTTCTGTATCTGTCTTGAAACTAATATTTGGCAGTGTGAGGTTCCACATTTGCTGCTATATGCAAAACCACACAACCCGAACTTGTTAAAAGATTCTCGCATTGTGTATGAGTCAAAAGTGGGCTGCGTATTTTCAGCATTTCACAAAATATATTGATTAGCTCGTTAGGATACATAAGTCAGCATTTGCGTGCTAACATTCACAAGCTATCACACCATGTAAAAGTTGCATTTTAGGATATAACATATAGTATTCAATAAGCTACATATTTAAAAATGGGATCCACAATGGCCTAGTGGTTAGGGTGGTGGACTTTGGTCCTGAGAAACTGAGTTCAATTCAGCTCCTTGTGACTCTGGGCAAGTCACTTAACTCTCCATTGCCCCAGGTACAAATAAGTACATGTATACAATATGTAAGCCACATTGAGCCTGTCATGAGTGGGAAAGCATGGGGTACACATGTAAAAAAATAAATAAATATGCATAAAAGAGTAAATGCACCCTTGGAGCCAGTGAAAACTGCTTACTCATAAACTTTGACTATATGTAAGTTTAAGACTAAGGTCTGTCAGGTTTACTAATCTGTTTTATATTTTTTATATATCATTCTGTTTTATGTATGTTGTTTGTTTTGGTGTGTGTGTGTGGTTGAGAATAGGCTGGTTATAAATCTAAGAAAGAAATGAATAAGGTGTAACTTAATGGGCTAATATTTTTAAAGAGCTTAAGTATGTAGAACAGCGTTTTAAGCACTTAGGTTCTTTTAAAATTACTTGGGGGGGGGGGGGGGGGGGGGAGGGCAATATGCTTGTAAAAACTAGGCACACAGTAACATGTGTGGGTGAAAATAGATGAAGTGAAGTTGGACCTGATGCTTTTGTATATATTTTAAGTAGAGAGGTGTGGTATATATTTTATAAATTGCATGCAAACACACCTATTCTTATTTAAGTTTAAAGTGTATTTAAAATTTCATATACTGCTGTTCCTGTGAGCATCGCAGAGCACTTTACATACATCTACTGAATTCCACCTACCATGGAGAAGGTGTGACTGTATGCATTTACTTTTCCCAGAGGAGTGGTTTTATAAAGGCCCAAAGCCACATTGTAAAATAAGCAGAAGTGCCTTTCCCCATCTAGGTGCTCTGCAGGGCTGGCCAAACCATTAGACAAGACTAAGTAGGTACCAAGGACAGCAGCTTCTGGGGGTGCAGATAGGAGCAGTTGCAGTCAAAGCAAAACAGTAGATCCTGACAGACCACAAACTCATAGAACCATCTATGTGTACTTTTATCTGCAAAAACAGTGGACAATTTTCAAATAGCCCATTTACCAGAGTGAATTAGAGGCATGAAAGTTAATCGATTGGGTTGTAAAGCTGAAGTTTCCCCTAGGGCATCCAATACTCTTGCACTGTATTAAGTGGAAAGGAAAGCACCAGACTCTTTGTACCAGTTTTATACAAGCTGTTTCATGTCTGCCAAATAATCACCCTTACTCCTTTAGGTTTTCTTCTTCATAGATGAATCATGGTACTGTATTTTAAAACAATCAAAAAGCAACTCTAAAACACAACTTTTTCCAACTCATTCCTAAATCTTTGTTTCTGATTCTACTGGACTGAAATTAGAGTAAAGGGAGAGGGTGGCATTGGCTGGGTCCTATTATTTTCATTGGCAGGTAAAAAAAAATATTGTGGGTCGATATTGAAAAGCATGTATACAGGTGTGTAACATTATTCCAGCTGTGATCAGGAGTAGAGGCATATATAAAAGCAGCATACCAAGATGGGTGAATAACCCTTAAAGGGCAGAATCTGAGGCAAAGTATGGTCTGATAACAAAGAATACAGACCAGCTCCAGCTCCTGCGTCCTCTGAATACCTTTATTTCAAACCTTTTCTGAATAGTACAAGCATTGCAGAACAAAACAATTAGTAGCTGAACACCCACTTTTAGAACAGTTGATATCTGTGGAACCTTTTACTAATCAATGGGACTCAATCACACCATTAAATATTAATGTTACTTAATCATCAAAGAGTGGTTAACAAATGACGTGGCAATAAGTATCACGCAGTGATGGAGGAAAAAGCCTCAGTATCCCCGATCCAGAAAAAGAGTTTTTACTCAGATTGCAAGGGGGTGAGATCTTCATTGGCTTAAAAAACCTCCTTCTTGATTCAAATTTAAATTTACTGTTTTGTCTTGTATCTAGTATTTTATCTTAATTACGAAGCAGTAAGCACTTATCTTTATAGTCTGATGGGGTCCCGTTTCGCCATGTTAGGCTTTCTCAAGGATATAGACCTCGTTCTTGAGCTGGTTTCTTTAATTCAAAAAATGAGCCACTGAAAAACTGCCTACCTCCAATGCTCATATCTATAATATTGTACATGTCCAAGGATGCATGCGTCTACCTTTATTTTATATGTCCACATAAGCATGCTAGACGGACTTACTATTTTCCCAGTATGACTTCTCATTGGTGTGCTCTGCAGGCTATTCGAAAATGGTGGCTGCTTTTCTTGATGCTCATTAATGCAGCTCGCTTACTATTGGTGGAGAACATTTAAAGTGCCCATGTTATCAAAATTTCTTAAAGAGCCCGCACTAAAAAAATGTTGCCCATTGGACCACGGAAGGGGAAGGCAGTGGAGATAGGAGAATTGCTGGACATGGATGGATGGAGGGGGCAGGAGAGAGAATAAATTTGCTGGATATGGATGGATGGAGGAGAGGGCAGGGGAGAATGGAGAGTTGTTGGACATGGATGGATGGAGGGGAGGGGAAGTCAGGAAGGAGATGCACATGGATGGAGGGAGGGAAGGGAGGAGAAATGCTGGACAAGAATAGAAGGAAGGAAAGACAAAGGGCGGAGATGTACATGGATGGAGGGGAGGTGAGTGAGGAGAAATGCTGCATATGGATGGAGGGGAAATTGCTGAATTTAGGGGTTGGATTGGAACACTTTGAGGACAGATGTTGAAACTGGAGAAAGGATAGGGACAGGGCTACAGATGGTAGACAGGACGCATAATGACACAGAAGGATGGTGGACAAGGTGAGAGAAAAAATATCAAATGGAAAGAAGACACTGCATAAAAGAGAAGACACTGGGACCAAAGCTAATAGAAAAACTAAATGTTCAGACAGCAAAGGTAGAAAACATTTTTTTATTCAGAATTTATTAATTGGAGTGGAGGAGTAGCCTAGTGGTTAGTACAGTGGACTTTGATCCTGGGGAACTGACTTCAATTCCCACTGCAGTTCCTTGTGACTCTGGATAAGTCACTTAACCCTCCATTGCCCCTGGTACAAAATAAGTACCTCAATATATGTAAACCACTTTGAATGTAGTTGCAAAAACCTCAGAAAGGCAGTATATCAAGTCCCATTTCCCTTTCAGCTTTTGAAAATGTGCATCCGTGACATTTTGCATGCAAGTCTCAATTTTTCTAGTATTGCTGCATGCTGAGTTTGACTTCTTGAGCTAACTTTCCAGTTCAGTATTTTGCCTTCATATCTGTTGTGTCATGTGTTTTTCATGTATGATCAAGATGCAGTATTCTGCTAGCGTGTAGTATTTGCAGCCCTTTTTGTTTTGTTTCACTAGATTGTGTACTGGTGTTTTAGAGCCCAGTGTAATTATAGTCCTGCCTTTCCATGCATAAGGTTGTAGCTCATCCTGTCCTTGGAATTAGTGCTGTTATGGTTTGGTAAGGTTATGAGTGTCTTTTTGCACAAGTTTGTGTATAGTGTTTTGCAGTGGAGAGATTGTGTGTTGGCCTTACTGAGGTGGCACCAAAACATCAGAAAGGGTGTAGAGCCTAAATTATTACACACTACCTCTTGAAGGATCTACATATGGTCATTAATAAAAGGAGCTCATTGTGAACACTATCCACCCTAAAAGGGTGTTTTGTGGCTCTACATAAGAATTGTGATATTATGTTCCCTTGTTTCAAATTGTTGACGGTCTGCATTTTCCGTATGGGTGGTATATTGGTGTATTAGGGTTTGCCCAGTGTAATATTTATGGTACAGTAAGGTTCTGAGTGTGTTTTTGCACAAAGTTGTGCATAGTGTTTTGCAGTTGAGTGATTGTGGTTAGTACATGCTTTGAGCAACCACTTTATTCTTAGACATATGATACATATCTAATATCTAAATTTAATAAAAGGTATTAATTGTGACTATTTTATTTTTACTTATTTTTTCCCTGTGTGTTGTTAGACAATTATGGATGTAAGCTCCACCCCTGGCCCCACCCCCTTTAGCCTCCCCAAACAGTTGAGCCACCAACCTCCTATGGATGTTATGGCCAGTCCTATTAGAGCAGGAAGCAGGTCCTTGGAGTAGCCTAGTGGTTGGTGATGTGCACTGTGGTGAAGGGGATCCAGGTCCATAATCCACTCTAACTGTTGCACTTATGGTGGAAAGTGTCAGCCCCCCCCCCCACCCCCTCCAAAAAAACCCTGCTATACCCACATATAGGTGACACCTGAAGCCATAAGGGCTATTATACTGATGTATAGTTGGGCACAGTAGGTTTTTGGTGTGTTTTGGAGGGCTCATCATACAATATAAGAGAGCAATGGTGAGATGTGTACCTGGGAGTTTTTGTGCAAAATCCACTTCAGTGCCCCCTAGGGTGCGCTACTGCTCTGCTGGGATGGCTGTATGGCCAGTCTACTAAGAATGGTGGCTCTTCGTACATCCCAGTGTCTTGATTTTGTGCATTTTTCACTTGGACTTTTGTTTTTTAATGGACCAAAAAAATAAACGCACAGAGCATAAAAACATCTAGCAGTGGCAATTAAAAAAAAAAAAAAGATAAGACCTTTTGCTGTTTTGAAAATCACTATATTTGCTATTCAGATCTGGACATTTGAGGAAAATGTCCAAAGTCAGACTTAGACGTCATATTGAAAATGCCTCTCCACATACATTAAGCACTATTCTACAAGGTAGTGCCTAATTGCAACAGCGCCTAACTACACGAGAAAGTAAACATAAGCGGAGCATGGATGGTCTGTGGGCATGTCTCCCAGTTACGCATGTATTTAATGTAGGACTATTCAACAAAAAAAAATTTTCAAACATCCTAACCTCCAAAAATAATATTCATTATCATTTAGCCTGGGACCACTTGAAGATTGGAAGGAGGAAAAAGCCTCCGAATTCGTAGCAGCACTATAACTTGCTTAAGGGTTCTCACTTTCATTCATTGGCATACTGGCAGAATGAAATTTTCATTTTTTGTGAAAATGAAAATTAAAAATTTAGGGACCCTTTTACCAAGCAGCACTAAAAAGTGGACTGCGGTAGCCCTACTGTTCTACTCACTGAGGCCACTTTTAGCACTACCGGTAAAGGGCACATCTTTCTATTTTTCTAATAATAGTCATATGCTAATTTCCCCATTAGTGTGTAGCCATTAGTGCATATTTTGTAGGCAATAAGGTTTCACACACTAACCCTGTGCTAATTAGCATGTGGCAATGTCCATGCACTAAGGGGTCCTTTTACTAAGGTGTGCTGAAAATGGCTTGCAGTAGTGTAGGCATGGGTTTTGGGTGCGGGCCAATCCATTTTTCAGCACGCCTGTAAAAAAGACCTTTATAAATTTTTGTCAAAAATGGATGTGCGGCAAAATCAAAATTGCCGCAAGTCCATTTTGGGTCTGCAACCTTACTGCCTAGCGGTAAAGTCTCACAAGGTAACCGGGCAGTAATGACCAACGCACATCAGATGCTACTTGGCGCGTGTCCGATACGGGCGGCCAAAAATAAAAAATATTTTTCGGCTGTGTGTGTTAGATGCATGCCAAAAATGAAATTACCAAAGAGCCACGCGGTAGCCAGGTAGAAACTCCATTTTGGCACGCGTTGGACATGCATAGACACGCGGCTTTGTAAAAAGGCCCCTAACTGATTAGCAAGGCCACAGCCATTATCTGCCCCCAAGTTCCAAAAAAACGAATTTTATTTTTTAGAGCGTGAGTAGCGCAAACCGATCCCCAAATTACCACAGGATACTTGAGCGCGCCCTGCAGTAGTGCTTTTTAACCTGCGGTAAGCATATGCTAGTTCTTACCACAGCTTAGTAATGTGAGATTCAAGCAATACTTCAAACTTAAGTGAATAAGACCTGAGGTTTTTTATGCTGATGACTGAAAGTGAGAGCACTTAAGTAAGTTACAGCGCTGCTGTGAATTCGGAGGCTTTTTCCTCCTTCCAATCTTCAGCTGGTCCCAGCTAAATGATAATGAATATTATTTTCGGAGATTAGGATGTTTGAGATTTTTTTGTTGAATAGTCCTCCATTCCTCTTATTTTTTATTGTATTATGTGCATCACTTAGCACATTTAGGCACCCCAGCTTATGCCTGTCATTGACATGGTGTAAGAGGGCAAGCCTAGACATGGGCACGCCAATGTCAACATACACTGGTATTCTAGAACAGAATCTTGGCACCAAGATGCTATTTATAGAATTGGCACAAAGTGTATGGCATTGGTTTTTAAGGTCTTACACAACAATGCCTCATTGTATATTTTAACCCATCTTAATCCTTCCATTGATTGAAATTCATAATTTTTCATGATCAGCTGCTACTTTATTTTCCAACTCTCCCATGTCTTAAATCGCATAAACAACTGATTTCATGCTTCTCATATCAAGCGCCTATGATATGGAATGAATTCCCTACTTGTATGAAACAATTGAGAAACTACCTATAATTTAGGAAAGCTCTGAAAACCTATTTGTTTCAAAAATGTTCATTGTCCTAACTTGTCGTTAGCTCTGTTTGTTCTTGTAGCTCGTTAGGAATAGCCTAACTTTTCTTTTTTGTGATCCAAACTGAACTGTACAGATAGTTGCAGGATACAAATATGTATTGTAACGAAATGTAATTGAGGTGCCTCAACAAAGGTACCAACTTATAGAATTGCCTCAACTATCAATAATACTATATGCCCTCTTTCTCCACATTTTGACATTTAATTAAACAATAGTAGATTATCTAGTTATATACAGTGGCATTCCTAGGGGGGCTGACACCCAGAGCGGATACTTCCTGTTCCGGGGCAGAGAAGAAGCATGGAACGAACGGAGGACAGGCGCGCCCGGCACCCCCCCCCCCCCCAGCGTTGTGCACCCGGGGCGGACCGCCCCCACCCCCCCTAGGAACGCCACTGGTTATAGAATCATAGAAAATTATGGCAGATTAAGACCATATGGTTTATCCAGTCTGCCCATCTATACTTCCCTTAAGGCTCCTCTTTGCTCATCCAACGCTTCCCTGAATTCATTTCTACTACCTCCACTGTGAGGCTTTTCTATGCATCCACCACCTTTTCCATAAAGAAGCATTTCTTTAATTACTTTTGAGTCTATCCTTTTTCACCTTCAACCTATGCCTACTCATTCTAGAGCTTCCGTTCCTGTGCATTTATACCACGGAGATATTTACAAGTCTCCATCATACTTTACTTCTCCCTCCTTTCTTCCAACGTATACATGTTGAAGTCTTTAAGTCTGTACCCAAATGTTTTATAATGACCATTTTAGTAACCACCTTCTGGACTAGCTCTATCCTATTTTATATCTTTTGGAAGCTGTAGTTTCCAGAACTGTACACAGTCCGCCAATCCCCCCTTTTACAAAGCTACACAGTAATGCCGACACAACCCATTCAAAGTGAATGGGCTGTCGGCATTGTTGCATGGCAGCCACTAATGCGGCTTTGTAAAAGGTAGGGGGGGAGGGGGGCAAATGAGTTCTGACCTGATATTTATTTTACATATTTGTATCCACCTATAACTTAGGTGGATTATAATCAATATTTATTTATTTATTTATGGTTCATTTATACCCCACAGTTTCCCACAATTGCAGGCCCAATGTGGCTTACATGAATTACAAAAGTAGAGAAGTACAACACATGAATTTTACAGCAGAATAAGGAGAGAACACTAACAACAATTAGGGTGACTAATAAGCAGAATTACTAATGGAGTAAGTTTTTTCAAAAAAGGAACATCTTCTTGAAAAGGTGATGATCAGATTGAGATTTTAGGTTCAGAGGTAAAGCATTCCAAGTCTTCGGGCTGGAGTAGTGAAAAGTAGAGGCAAAAAGAAGCTTGTATTTGACACCCCGGCAAGACGGATAATGAAGTTGGAGATAGGTGCGGGCTGTGTTGATGGCATTTCTAGGTGGGAGGTCTATTAGAGGAATCATGTATTCCGGAGCTAGACCGTAGATAATTTTATGCGTTAAGGTGCAGAGCTTGAAAGCGATTCGCTCTCTAACTGGGAGCCAGTGCAGATTGAGACGTAGAGGTTGTGCGGGAACCATGCGCGATTTGCCCAGGATGAGTCTTGCAGCAGTGTTCTGGGCAGTCTGGAACTTTCGCAGTAGTTGCTCCTGGCAGCCTGCGTAAATCCCGCTGCAGTAGTCAAGGTGAGAGAGAACTAACCAGTGAACAAGTGTGCGGAAGAGCTCTCTGGTGAGACAAAACCTAATGCGCCGCAGTCTCCACATTGCATAGAACATCCGCTTGGTGACCGCTCGCACTTGCAAATCCAGTTGAAGGTAAGGGTCCAGCTCAAGACCTAGAAGTTTTAAGCTGTTTGAAATAGGAAGAGTCTGGTCTTTAAAGACAAGCAAGCGTGAAGAAAATCTGGTATGGATGGACGAGAGCACCAGGCACTGAGTTTTATCTTTGTTTAACTTAAACCGAAATACCTCAGCCCAATGATCCATGATGGAAAAACTCGCTTCAATCAGATCTTTGATTTCATCCAAGGAGGAATGGACGGGAATAGAGATGGTTATATCATCTGCGTAGATAAATGGATTCAAGCCTAGTTTTGCTAGTGCTGTTGCAAGGGGAAACAGCATGATGTTGAATAGCATTGGTGAAAGAGGCGAACCTTGGGGGACCCCACAATAACATACATAATTAAAGACAAGCATGAAATCTTCATAAAAAATACACCAACATAAATTCAGAAATTGCCAGGCATCAAACGCACAGAATCAGAACACTAGCACAAACAGATGAGTCTTAAGAAATGTCTTAAACTGTGTTGCCCCAGCACATAAATGTAAATGACCTGGTAGTTTATTCCACATTAATGGACTAGCTACAGAAAACTAGTCTGCTGCCCCGGTATCCACAAAATTGGTACAGACAGGGCTTTTTTTGAGGGGGTACTTGGGGGTACTGAGTACCGGCACCTTTTCTATTGTCTGCTAACATTGACCCTCGATCCCCAAGTTTTAATGAAAGAGCTCAGGCTCTACACACCAATTCTGCCTTGTCATAGATTCTGTGACTGGTTGCAGGGTCCTGGCTATTGTGGGGTGGGTTCCTCAGTGATCACCCCACCCCTGAAGGGTGGCCTAACATTTGAGTACCGGCACCGTTTTTGCTAGAAAAAAAGCACTGGGTACAGAGGTACCATCACTTCCTGGTTACCTGGCAGCAGGGGGTGAATCTTTATGCCATATTCCTATTCCCTGTTAGAATACACCATACTGCATTTAATTAGATACAGTTACCCACCTGTTTACTAAGCCACACTAGCAGCAGCCATGCACTGATGCCAGCACAGCCCATTCACGGGGGAGGGGGGAGATTAAAGAACTAGTTTCTCCTTTAACAGCCTGCTGTGTGTATATCATGACATTTACCAGTCCATCATTTTAAACAAGTACAAAAGTCTGAAGAGGAGCTATTACAGGACTTTAAGATAATTAACTGTTTTCTGTGTTTCATTTAGGTGTTATTTATTAACAGCACATGCTAATGCCATTTACAGGTGTTATTTTCCATAGGTTTCATTTTATTCAACAGGCCCAGTGGTAAATATAAATAACATGGGAATAGCAGTATTAACAGGCTGTTAGTAAATTATGTCTTTTGTTAGTAATATTTGGATAGAACCACGTTGGACTGGTTCTCTTCAGATTTGCATTGTAATGAATCTGTCTCTGCAATGTGCCTAATAGAGTCTGCTGACCTGTACCTGATGTCTAATTTGATTTTCAAATGCATCACATTATCGCAACATTTAAAAAATTAGCATAGTTTATTTTCATAAGTAATTCGATTGCAGGAACTTTCATGATGGCCTCATGTTCAGCTCTGTAGTTTATTACACTAACCTGATCTGACCTACAGTATTCTCTATAAAACTGAAGGGTTTGCATTATATGGAAACTAGGGGAAAGGATCATAAGCTGTGGTATAAAGCTTCTCGGAAAGTCCACTGTAAAAGTGTTTGTTGTGCAGCTTCTTTTTGGAGAGCAGAAAAAAAAAAACAGAGAGGTTTCTACTGCAAGTTAGAAATCTTCTCACCATTTTTACAAGTATTGCAGTTTTAATAAATATATTTTTCATGAAAAACTTCACTATATGACTATGAATAGGATGTAGTTATTCTACACCAGCGAGGTAGAAAATCATAAGAGATAATTACATTTCCCTTGGAAAAAATAGCAGTTAGGTATTTATACTCTTTTCTTACCACATTACTATCCAGTTTGTGACTATTTAGTCATTGCACAACCATAAGGGCTCTTTTACCTTAGTGTGTCCTTTCTCTTTACATAGTAACATAGTAGGTGATGGCAGAAAAGATCTGCACGGTCCATCCAGTCTGCCCAACAAGATAAACTCATATGTGATACTTTATATGTATACCTGACTTTGATTTGTATCTGCCATTTATTTTCAGGGCACAAACCATAGAAGTCTGCGCAGCACTAGCCCCACCTCCCAACCACTAGCCCCACCTCCTAACCACCGGTGCTACCACCCAAGCTCTGCTAAGCTTCTGAGGATCCATTTCTTCTGAACAGGATTCCTTTATATTTATCTCATGTATTTTTGAATTCCGTTACCGTTTTCATCTCCACCACCTCCCTAGGGAGGGCATTCCAAGTATCCACCACTCTCTCCATGAAAAAATACTTACTGACATGTTTCTTTAGTCTGCCCCCCCCCCTCCCTCAACCTCATTTCATGGTCTCTAGTTCTACCACCTTCCCATCTCCAGAAAAGGTTCATTTGCAGATTAATACCTTTTACATGGGTCATTACCACATGCTAAGGTAATTTTTACTACAGGGATAAAATGACCAATTTTTCTATTTTCTGTATTGATGACCAGGTGCTAATTTTGCCATTAACATATGAGCCCTTACATTTTGTAGGTGGTAAGGGCTCAAATGCTAACCACACACTAATTGGTTAGCATGTGGCAATGTACTTGTACTAAGTGATTAGCACAAAGCACACCCACTCTCCACCCCCCAGACCCACGCCAGCACTAAAAAAGAACATTTATTTTTTTAGCACGTCAGTAGCATAGACCAATCCCAACAAGCATTAGGGCTTACCATTGTAAACTTCATTTCTAGTCTTGTACTTGGTTCCTTTTCTTGGGGTTCTGGGTCCACTTCTCAGAGGCAGTGGGATTGTAGCACAATAAGACAATGGGTGTGGCTATTGAAAAGGTGTCGATGGCCTTGCTAAAACCAAAGTGCATCACTTCTAGCAAATTTCTCTGATCCAACTGATCACTGAGTGAAAGAACTTATACCATTTCTAGCACATTCCTCTCATCTAACTGATCACCCAGTCAAAGACTTGATTAGATTTTTCTGACAAGACCTACCTCTGGTAAAACATTGTTGTTTTGGATCCTGTAATCAATGGGATCTCAGAAACTGCACTATCCTTTGTTTTAGCAATCATGGGGGTTTGGATGTTGCATTTTCATACACAGAAGTGTAAAATCCATTGGCCGCTTATCTGTTGGGAGAAAATGAACTGGAAACGGCCAATCAGGAAATGAACCTTTAAGTTATCATCTCAGATGGCCTAAAGGTTGTTAGTCAGAGTAATATAGTTTCAGAGTTTATACTCAGGCCTATCCCCAGCAGACAAAAAGTGATATTGCCCTATATAGGGCTTTAGTAAAACTTCATCCTAAGCACTGAGTCCAGTTTTCCAAGTTATAGATTCAGTTTACATGGACTTTCTTCCAGATTTTCAGGGGTTTTTTTTCACTTCAAATATATACTGTATTCATTTTAATAAAAAAATTGAACATGCTTTAGAAATTTTTAATGTATGCTAATTGACCTAGCATGCATTAATTCAATAGTTAATGAGTGTTAAATGAATTTAGTGCACTAAAATTGTGAGGCATGCTACCAAAGTGAATGCATGCCGATGAAAGCATATCCCTAATAAAGATATTGATAGGACAGAAGCAGTTCAGAAAAGGGTTACAAAAATGTTAGAGGAAATGGAAAACAAATCTTACTTTGAAGGAACTGAAAAATAATCACTGAAATAAGGGATTTCAGTATATATAGTGATAAATTTTCAAAAAGTCACTGAAATGTAGGCAGCGGGATGATGTGTCCTAAGCACGAATTCTATAATGGTGGTTCCGCACGTAATCTCAATTATAGAATATTAGCGTAAGTCCTCAGTTCCATGACTAACTTGAAACACTTGAGCACATCAGTACCATCTCTACGCTGACGACTCCCAGATCTACCTCTCTACCCCCGATGTCTCAACCGGTATCCAGACCAAGGTTTCAGCCTGCCTGTCTAACATCGCTGCATGGATGTCTCGATGTCATCTAAAGCTCAACATGGCCAAAACCGAGCTTCTCATCTTTCCACCTAAACCTACCTCCTCTCTCCCCCCTTTCTCTATTTCGGTGGATGGCATTCTCATTCTAAACCTACCTCCTCTCTCCCCCCTTTCTCTATTTCGGTGGATGGCACTCTCATTCTCCCTGTCTCATCTGCTCGTAAACCTTGGGGTCATCTTTGACTCCTCTCTCTCTGATCACATTCAGCAGATTGCCAAAACCTGTCGTTTCTTTCTCTACAACATTAGCAAAATCCATCCCTTCATCTCTGAGCACTCTACCAGAACCCTTATCCACACAGCATAGAACACAGTAACAAACTGGGACTGACAAATAGAGGAACAATGATAGACAGAGGACATGCAGGTAGGGATGCAGAATTGGAAGTGTGTGAGGTTTGGGGACAGAGATGGTTTGGGGGGGAAGGGGACGAGATACAGAGGAAGGGATGGGTGTGGCTGGGGGCTAGCAGGTGTGGGCAAGAACAGGTGAGACATAGAGAAGGCAAGGCATGAAATGTAAGTGTCAAAAGGGTTAGACTGGGGCAAAACACACAAAGGTGACAAAGCACTCAGCAACTGTCCACAATTTCTCACAAACGACCACTTCTGCTTCTCCACTTTCTAACTCATCAGAATCACAAATGAGACAAAGGTAAGTTTGGCATTACCCTAGACATTGTTAAGGCAGGCTTAGTTCTTGGCGTTGTTCTTTCCACCCTCAGGAAGTTGTTTTGCTATCTGTTATTGACAATAAATGTTCATCATGTAACACTGCACAAGTCACGCCCATGAAATTCCCCTTCTGGGAATGTCTTCTTTTCAGCAGCTAGCAGACTTGATGTTTTTTTTTTTTAATGTGGTTGGTCTCATTATATGCTTTAGACCAGTTTTTCCCAAGTCGGTCTTGAAGTACCCCCCCACCCCCCCCACCCCCGCCGTGCCAGTCAGGTTTTCAGGATATCCACAATGAATATGCATGACATCAATTTGCATATAAAGGAGACAGTGTATGCAAATCAAGTTCATGCATATTCATTGTGGATATCCTGAAAACCTGACTGGCATGGGGGTACTCTAGGACCAACTTGAGAAACACTGCCTTAGATGTTTTCTGCAAGAAGTATGTTTAACTGCCTGTTATGCCATTTTTTAGACGGTTTTCTGTTTCAAAAATTAGCCCCCTTTACGTTCTATTCCTATCCTCACTCGATGTGTCATAGAATAGACTACCTACTTCTTTCTAAGAATCTGGTTCTTTTAGTCACAGATGCTTTTATAAGATCAATCTTGATTGATATCAGACCATGAAGCCATAGTCTCTGTCTTGATGAGTCTTCACCCTGCTAATCGTATCACCTGCTGGAGATTGAACACAACATGTTAATTGCACATGATGCACAACAAATATGGGGAGCACGGCTTTTGTTTTCATTGCCAACTTTACATCCAAAATACAGTCCATAGGCCTTCTTCACCAGTGAAGTTATGTTTTTTTTGTTTGCTTAGTTTTTTTGCCTTCCTACAGAATTCACTGCAAGTGTAACAGAAAGTGTCAACATGATTTTTGTGACATTTTCTTTCCACTTTTAAAGAACGAACAAGATGCCTCTGTTCCAAGCAATTCTCATCTGTTTTTTTCCATCCCATTTTTAGCTAAAGTTTTAGGGGCCCTTTTATGAAGCAGCGGTATGCCCAACGCGGGCTTACTACTTGCTAAAAGGGAAGTACTGCTGGGCTACCACAGCAGCCTAGTGGTTGTTCTCTCCCCCCAGCGCGCACCATTTCCGGTGCTGAAAAATATTTTTATTTTTGTAGCACCAGTGTGTACCCGGCGGTAATTGGGCAGTGCCACATGCTGCCCAGTTACTGCCAGGTTAGCGCAGGAGTCCTTACCGCAATCTTAATGGGTGGCAGTAAGTGCTCCCCCCAAAATGGCCGCATGGTAGGTGCTTCACTTGACGCATGGCCATCTCCCTTTTACCCACTGAAGTAAAAGTGGGCCTCAGTGCACATCAAAAACACACAACGACCCAAGTGTAGGCCCCCTTTTGACACAGCTTCGTTAAAGGACCCCATAGAAAATGTTGTGCTTCAGCAACTGCAGGATTTTACTAACCAACATAATTTACTTGACAAAAATCGATTTGGATTTCAACCAAAACACAATACAGAAACACTTTTTTAATGAAACTTTTTATTCAAAATTTTTGTCAAAAGTATACAAGTTGTACTTAATAACATACAATAACATTTTATATAAACAGCAACATTTTGTTATAAAAAACAAATAGGTATGAATGATTTGACATGTCACTGTGTGATATATATAATAAAAATTAGTTTACACTAAAGCTAGAGATACCCATATATTTCTATGTGGGTCTCTAGCATTAGCACATGCTAATTTTTAGTGTGCGCTAAAAATGTTAGTGAACCTTAGTAAACAAAACCCGTGGAGGAGCATAACCGAATGGGGCCGGCCATCTATAAGGGTGGCCATCTCTAACGCCGGCCCCATCAAGCGGCGTACCCGACTGTATTATCGAAACAAAATGGCCGGCCATCTTTTGTTTCGATAATATGGTCGGGGCCTCTTAGAGATCGCCGGCGTTAGAGATGGCCGCCATTGGTTTTCGCCGATAATGGAAACTAATGGCGGCCATCTCAAACCTGGACAAATCCAAGGTATTTGGTCATGGGAGGAGCCAGCATTTGTAGTGCACTGGTCCCCCACACATGCCAGGACACCAACCAGGCACCCTAGGAGGTACTGCAGTAGACTTCACAAAATGATCCCAGGTACATAGCTCCCCTCCAAAACCCACTACCCACAACTGTATACCACTACCATAGCCCTTAGGGATGAAGTGGGGCACCTACATGTGGGTACAGTGGGTTTTGGGGGGGGGGGTTGGAGGGCTCCCATTTACCATCACAAGTGTAACAGGTAGGGGGGGATGGGCCTGGGTCCGCCTGCCTGAAGTGCACTGCACACACTAAAACTGCTCTAGGTACCTGCATACTGCTGTCATGGAGCTGGGTATGACATTTGAGGCTGGCATAGAGACTGGCAAAAAATGTTTTATATATTTTTGGGGGGTGGGAGGGGGTTGGTGACCACTAGGGGAGTAAGCAGAGGTTATCCCCCATTCCCTCAGGTGGTCATCTGGTCAGTTCGGGCACCTTTTTAAGGCTTGGTCATGAACAAAAAGGGACCAAGTAAAGTCGGCCAAATGCTCGTCAGGGCCGGCTTTCTTTTTTCCATTATCGGCCGAAGCCGGCCATCTTTTAACCATGCCCCGTCCCGCCTTCGCTACCCTGCCGACATGCCCCCTTGAACTTTGGCCGGCCCTGCAATGGAAAGCAGTTGAAGCCGGCCAAAATCGGCTTTCGATTATACCGATCTGGCCGGCTTTAGGAGAAGGCCAGCCATCTCCCGATTTGTGTCGGAAGATGGCCGGCCTTCTCGTTCGAAAATAAGCAGGATAGTGAATTACAATTCTGGCAACTACACATTCAAAAGAAATTTAGCACAAAAGGACCGGTGCCAAGGACAAATGCCTTCTTCCCCCCTTGCAAAGTTGTAGAATATAACCTACACCACCACACTTCCCCCAAGGCAAAACTGCCACAATGAATTTCCAGCCTCATTCCCATCAATATTAAAATTATGACCAATGAATTTTCCCATCAAAATTCAAATTTGTGACCAATGAACTTTCTTGTCTCAATTTTCACTTAAATCCCCTTCCTTCCTGAGGAAACGAACCACCTCATACCCCAGCCAATCAGGTTTGAGAACCCGCTTTATAGAAAGACAAATGCAGACTCCTGAAAAAAGCCACATTATGATGGCTGAAATGTTGGTTACACTTACTCAAGCATATCAAGATCCAAACAACTGCAACAATCATGACACTAGCTGTGGAAGTCTAAGAGAACAATTTTCCCTCTTGCTCACTCACTCTATAAGAATATGATAACATTGAAATTTCACCTTCAAAAATCTTGTAGTGTTATTATGCTGGTTGCACATTGTAGCTATCCTTCCAATGGCCCTAGCTCTCATTCCAAAAAGTTAATAATAATCAGCCCCTCCCCCCAAGAGTAGCCTTAAAAGGGACCCATTGAGTTTTCAATGAGATGGACGGGGAGTCATTCAGCCCAAAATAATTTTGCATAGATTCTTGGACATAGGAATGAAAATCTTGCTCCCTAAGAAGGGTGTTATTAAAATGTCAGAGGGTCATAGCCAAATCATGTATGAAATCTCTGAAAGTACATAAGAATATAAGTGTTGCCATACTGGTACAGTCCGAAGGTCCATGATACCCAGTATCCTGTTTCCAATAGTGGCCAATCCAGGTCACAAATACATGGCAAGATCCCAAATAGATTATTGCTGCTTATCCTAGAATTAAGTGGTGGATTTTCCCATTTTAATAATGGCTTATGGACTTTTCTTTTAGGAAATAATCTAAACCTTTTTTAAACCCTGCTAAGCTAACTTCTTTTACCACATTGTCTGGCAACAAACTCCAAAGTTTAATTCCATGTTGAGTAAATAAATATTTTATCCAGTTTGTTTTAAATTTTATTTTATTTATTGCATTTGTATCCCACATTTTCCCACCATATGGTGGGTTCAGTGTGGCTTACATATTGCTAAAAAGGCGGTTACAAAATTTAGTACATAATACAGAAGTACAATAAACACTTAGGTTGATATATTAGCATATTGTGAGAGAGGTTAATATTATTGTTCTCCATTTCTGAACTTTTCATGATGTATGGTGGTGTGGGATTAGGCAGATCCCGGGGGGAAAGACTTCTTGAAAAGATATGTTTTCAGGTTTTTTCTGAATTGTAGGTAGTTTTTTGTGAGTTTCAGGTCTTTGGGTAGTGAGTTCCAAAGTTGTGTGCCTAAAGGAGAGGCTGGTGGCATATGAAGATTTGTATTTTATACCTTTGCAATTGGGGAAGTGAAGGGTTAGGTAGGTTCTTGCTGTTCTCGTCATGTTTCTTAACGGTGATCAATAAGTTCCGTCATGCAATCTGGTGCGAGACCGTAGATGATTCTGTGGTCAATCTAGCCCAGGATCCTGCTGCACTCAGCAGAAAACCAATTATTAGCAACATTCCATGCTACCAATCCTGGGGCAAGCAGTGGAGGGAGGGAAAAACGAATGACAATCCAAAAAAGGTGCAGGTATATAATACAAATAAAAAAAGGTGAGGGGAAGGGAAAGGGTCACTGAGAGTGGAGGGGAGAGAGGGAGGTGACCCCAAGAGCAGTAGAAGCGACCTCAGGAGGTGGAACCAACTAAGGGTCCTGGGAGGTGGGGGGATCCAGGGATGGCAGCATGCTCTAGAGCAGAGAGAATGCAGGCTTATGTGGCTGCCATATGCTCTACAGCATCCTCTAGTCTGCCCTGCCTGTGTCCAGGGCCCTTAGTCACTAGACAGTTGTGTTCCACATGCATCCCCAATGGCAGGTGAAGGCAGAGGTGAGGCTCCACCTGTGCCAGCACCTCCCACTGGAACAGCATGAACCTCAGTTTTCTGTCTTGGGGAAGATGGGGATATAGTCAGTAGGCCATTGTCCTCTCTGGCAGAGATATCCCCCTCCTGAGGGAGGTCCCGCTGCTCCTGGGGTGGTACAGAGAGGATGGAGTAGGCTGGATGGGGGTGTTGTGCTTGGGAGATAACTACTGCCTCATTCTTCTCCTCCTCTTCTCCCTCTTCTTTTTGCTCGTCCTCCTCTCCTCCTTCTTCCTCCTCCTCATCTAATCCTTCTTCCTCCTCCTCCTGGCTATTTCAAAAAAGTAAGTTGTAGTCTGATATCTGAGCTGCAGTGTATGTGAGAAGGCTATGTAAGGTGTGCTAATGGTTACCATTAACTAATACACTTTAATAAAAGGGCCTCTTAATGTATATGATTCTGAGATATTCCATGAATAGTGGTGTAAGAAAACTAAATAAATAGCATTCCTACCAGTCATATAATATACTTGCTTCTTCCAGGTTATACTATAGCACTGGCTATGTCCTCTTCACTCAGTGTGTAACTAAACTCTGGAATTCATTGTCAGAGAATATGGTAAAAGCAGTTAGCTTTGCAGAGTTTAAAAAATGGTTTGGATCATTTCTTAAAATAAAAGTCCATAAGCCATTTTAAAGATGAACTTGGGAAAATCCACTGCTTATTTCTAGGATAAGCAGCATAAAATTTGTTTTACTGTTTTGGGATCTTGCCGGGTACTTGTGACCTGGACTGGCCACTGTTGAAAACAGGATACTGGGCTTGGTGCATCTTTGGTCTGTCCCAGTATAGCAATGCTTATGTTCTTATATTCTTATGCATTATGAATGTAATTCTTCCTAAGAGCATATGAAAAGACCAGCTTATTTGATGAAATTTTGAAGAGAATATAACTGAAAAGGGAAAGTAGAAATATACTCAATTGACAAAAAAGGGTTTTGTGAGAAAGAGCATGCAAACTTTGAGTCTTTCACTACATTAGCTCTAGCCATGACTTTCTGTTATTTCCAGGTAATCCACTACACTTTCTTTTTTTTGTGTATTTTCTTCAGTAGGAAGTACATACCACATCTCACGAATATGTGTTCAGAAATTAAGGAGCTAAATAGCCAATAGCCTTAGCAGAGATGCTGGAGAGCTGAAGGCACAGGATGAGTCAGCAGTGGTGATGGGATCAGTGATGCAACATTTTCCAGTCACGTTATGAGTGCTCGTGCTTATAGTTCCTTCCTCTCCGTTTGCAATCAGTAGTTGTCACTTTGGCTATTGCAATCACATTTTAAAGATTCACATCTGACAGTCAGTCAATCAGGGGCTATGCTAATAAACTTTGTTGAAAAAAAATGTACGCATGGAGAAAAATGTACTCAGACAGGAGCATCTCATCTACTTTCCTCTCAAACTCCTTGCTCTGTCATTCCATGTTCTTGGGTTTTTTTGGTTAGTAAAGCTAAAAAAAAATCCCTAATTAAAATGTTGAGATATCACAGGTGGAGGTTTGACAGTCTTTAAAGCTAAAAGATGAGAGAAAATAATTAGTATAACCATATGCCTATAAGAGTATTTTATAAGGAAAACCCAAATGGGATTCCTCTTTGAAAATTAGGCCAGTGGAGGGGTAGTACATATAGGGCTAGATTCTATATATGGTACCAAAAAAAATCATCGCTGAAAAAAGTGCTATTCTATAAACCACCCTTAAAGTTAGGCACGGTTTATTGAATATCAGTTATTCTATAATTACACAGGTAATTCTAAACCGCACACCTGATCTGCCCCAAAAATCTTATTATTTCCATGCACCCTATGATGGGCCACATGTAGAAATTTACACACGTAAGTTCTAATGAAATCTAATTAGTGCCAACGATTGCTCATTAAAAAGTCAATTATGGGCACTAATTGGCTCATTATGTAATTAAATTATAAGTGCAAATTCAGTGTGTGACCAAATTTGCACACTCAGTTTTTATAGAATTCAGGGGTTAATGTATCTGTATACATTTGCTCCTGCTTTGTACCCACTGAAAATCTGTATGGGGCTTTCAAAATGAAAAACCCCATATAGAGTTTCCCTCCTCCAACTTCTCTCTTGGCCATATAAGACCCCTTTCTGACCTGGTCAAAAACTACTTATGCTGTAAACATGAAAGGAAGTGAGCTATTTTCAGTTAAGCTTAATAGCTATTTACCCATGGGAAAAGCTTTGAAAATTCCCTTTATAAAAAACTGGGGCAAGTTAGAGAGCTCGTGAGTGATTTACAAATGGAAAAGGGAAACTATTCTCTTAAATGTCTAAAATCAAAATATCTTAAAAATGCTTGCAGCCTCCTTGCCTATATGTTAAGGTGATGTCAAGAAATAAAGAGGTTTCTAAAATTAAGAGTACATCAGAGTCTTTACAGATCACTTTTAACAGAAATCATGATTAGATTTACAGAATATTATGTAGATCTGAATAAAGAGCAGGGAAGGATTTATCGAGATATAACTAAGAACTCTCTATGGGGCCCTTTTACTAAAGACTTGTCAAGCGACAACCCAGAACTACTGCTGACCCAACTTGGTGCCAGCAGAAGTTGCACCCCCAGCATGCACCATTTCTGGTGCTACAGAAAATCAGGTCTGATTTTCTAGCACAGGGGTTGCCTGGCAGTAATCGGGTAGTGTCACGTGCTGCCCATTTACCACCAGGTTAGTGTCGGATCCCTTACCGCCACCTCATTGGGTGGCAGTAGGTGCTCCCCTCAAAATGGCCATGCAACAAGTGCAAACTTTCCACAAGGCCATTTCTTTTTTTGGCCTTTTTATATGCTATGGTAAAAAGGGCTTCAGTGTGCAGGTACCTTTTACCACAGCTTAGTAAAAGGGCCCCTATGTGATCTGGACTTAGTAAATAGATTCTGCAGGAAATTAATGAGATAACATGTTAATAGTCAATACAAAGGTAATAGGGGTTAAACAGAAAGAAGAATAATTCCTAATTCTTAGCTTTGATAATAGACAGCGTAATGGAGTGGAGTACTAGGGTTATGGTCCAGGACGAACAGACGGATGCGGAAATGTTAAAGGAAATCAGGGACGCAAACAAACTGGGCAACACAATAATAATGGGGGATTTCAATTACCCGCATATAGACTGGGTTAATGTAACATCTGTACACGCAAGGGACATAAGATTTCTTGATGAAATCAAGGACAGCTTCATGGAACAGCTAGTTCAGGAGCCGACAAGAGAAGGAAAAATACTAGACTTAGTCCTTAGTGGTGCTCATGATCTAGTGCAGGGGGTAACGATACGAGGGCCGCTTGATAACAGTGATCATAATATGATCGGTTTTGATATTGGCATTGAAGGAAGTGAAACTAGGAAATCAAGTACGCTAGCGTTTAACTATAGAAAAGGTGATTACGACAAAATGAGAAAAATGGTGAAAAAAAGACTGAAAGGAGCAGCTCGCAGACTAAAAAACTTGCATCAGGCGTGGATGCTGTTTAAAAACACCATCCTGGAGGTTCAGGACAAATATATTCCACGTATTAGAAAAAAGGGAAAAAAGACTAAACGTCAGCCGGCGTGGCTAAACAGTAAGATAAAGGAAATCATTAGAGCCAAAAAACAATCCTTCAGAAAGTGGAGAAGAGAACCAACTGAAAGTAACAGGATAGATCATAAGGAATGCCAAGCCAAATGCAAAGCGGAGATAAGGAGGGCAAAAAAGGACTTTGAGAAGAAATTAGCGTTGGAAGCAAAAATACATAGTAAAAACTTTTTTAGATACATTAAAAGCAGGAAACCGGCCAAAGAGTCGGTTGGGCCGCTGGACGAAAATGGTGTTAAAGGGGCGATCAAGGAGGACAAAGCCGTAGCGGAGAAATTAAATGAATTCTTTGCTTCGGTCTTCACCGAGGAGGATTTGGGGGGGACACCGGTGCCGGAAAGAATATTTGAAGCGGGGGAGTCGGAGAAACTAAACAAATTCTCTGTAACCTTGGAGGATGTAATGGGTCAGTTCAGCAAGCTGAAGAGTAGTAAATCACCGGGACCTGATGGTATTCATCCCAGAGTATTAATAGAACTAAAAAATGAACTTGCGGAGCTACTGTTAGAAATATGCAATCTGTCCCTAAAATCGAGTGTAATACCGGAAGACTGGAGGGTAGCCAATGTTACTCCGATTTTTAAGAAAGGTTCCAGAGGAGATCCGGGAAATTATAGACCGGTGAGTCTGACGTCGGTGCCGGGCAAGATGGTGGAGGCTATTATTAAGAATAAAATTGCAGAGCATATACAAAAACATGGACTGATGAGACAAAGTCAGCACGGATTTAGTGAAGGGAAGTCTTGCCTCACCAATCTAATGCATTTTTTTGAGGGGGTAAGCAAACATGTGGACAATGGGGAGCCGGTTGATATTGTATATCTGGATTTTCAGAAGGCGTTTGACAAAGTGCCGCACGAAAGACTCCTGAAGAAATTGCAGAGTCATGGAATCGGAGGTAGGGTATTATTATGGATTAAGAACTGGTTGAAAGATAGGAAGCAGAGAGTAGGATTGCGTGGCCAGTATTCTCAGTGGAGGAGGGTAGTTAGTGGGGTCCCGCAGGGGTCTGTGCTGGGTCCGTTGCTTTTTAATGTATTTATAAATGACCTAGAGATGGGAATAACTAGTGAGGTAATTAAATTCGCCGATGACACAAAATTATTCAGGGTCGTCAAGTCGCAGGAGGAATGTGAACGATTACAGGAGGACCTTGCGAGACTGGGAGAATGGGCGTGCAAGTGGCAGATGAAGTTCAATGTTGACAAGTGCAAAGTGATGCATGTGGGTAAGAGGAACCCGAATTATAGCTACGTCTTGCAAGGTTCCGCGTTAGGAGTTACGGATCAAGAAAGGGATCTGGGTGTCATCGTCGATGATACGCTGAAACCTTCTGCTCAGTGTGCTGCTGCGGCTAGGAAAGCGAATAGAATGTTGGGTGTTATTAGGAAGGGTATGGAGTCCAGGTGTGCGGATGTTATAATGCCGTTGTATCGCTCCATGGTGCGACCGCACCTGGAGTATTGTGTTCAGTACTGGTCTCCGTATCTCAAAAAAGATATAGTAGAATTGGAAAAGGTACAGCGAAGGGCGACGAAAATGATAGTGGGGATGGGACGACTTTCCTATGAAGAGAGGCTGAGAAGGCTAGGGCTTTTCAGCTTGGAGAAGAGACGGCTGAGGGGAGATATGATAGAAGTGTATAAAATAATGAGTGGAATGGATCGGGTGGATGTGAAGCGACTGTTCACGCTATCCAAAAATACTAGGACTAGAGGGCATGAGTTGAAGCTACAGTGTGGTAAATTTAAAACGAATCGGAGAAAATTTTTCTTCACCCAACGTGTAATTAGTCTCTGGAATTCATTGCCGGAGAACGTGGTACGGGCGGTTAGCTTGACGGAGTTTAAAAAGGGGTTAGATAGATTCCTAAAGGACAAGTCCATAGACCGCTATTAAATGGACTGGAAAAATTCCTCATTTTTAGGTATAACTTGTCTGGAATGTTTTTACGTTTGGGGAGCGTGCCAGGTGCCCTTGACCTGGATTGGCCACTGTCGGTGACAGGATGCTGGGCTAGATGGACCTTTGGTCTTTCCCAGTATGGCACTACTTATGTACTTATGTACTTATAACTAACTTGTGCTGTGTTTTTATTTATTTATGATATAGTGCCTGCAAGAAATTGAACAATCTCATTCTCAAAAATGTAGTCAATCCCTATATGGGGACTGAGGGTGTTCAAAAGAAAGAATCCCAAAATCTAAATCAAAATATATATTAAATAGAAGGACAGGATAATTCAGTATAGGCTGTTCCTTCAGTCGAGCTATGTTTTAGTGAGGCTAGCCGTAATGAAACGGCTCACTATAACGCTCTATACATCATCAGTACTCCTTTAAATAAAGCCCTTCTACCCAATTTTAATGCATATGATTTCAAAATATGTATTATCAAAAACGAGTGAGAGAAACTTTAATGAACACCCTCTGTAAATAATTTGTGTGTTCCCACTAATTATTCTGACCTCGAGCTCCATAATCAGGACACACTGGGATAGATTTATAAGTTTATTTCATACTCACCAAAAGCAAACTTTAACAGAGAAAGGCATCGCAGTACAGGCATTCAGCTGTTGGGAGAGCAGCACGTGTTAGACATTAAAGGGCCCTTTTACCAAGCCGTGGTAAGCACTAATGCATGCTTACCACAGCTTTAAATGGCTTACCATTGTTGTCTGAGGGTCCAGAACACTTACAAGTGAATCCTGGTGCAAGATGAACCGCTGAAATTTTCACAAGCTGATTAATGGCCTCTTTTAGTAAACTGTGCTAGTGATTCCTGGCAAAGCAAATGTGCCACAGCCCATTCGCATTTCTTGCATGGAAATCGCTAGCATAGTTTAGTAAAAGAGGCCCTACTTCGAGCATGGTGAAATTATTCTCTATTTTTGATTTATCCCTTTCTAAAATTACAACATGGTCTCATTTAATTATAACATCTAGCATTTTTTATATTAGAAGGACTATAATGCCAAAGAGAAAAACTGTAGGTGATTATAATTCTGATGTACAATTACAAATCATTTTAGGAGAAGCTATTAATTTTTAAATTAGTATATTAGAGAAATGGAAAGTGCTGGTATTATCAAATCAATTTAGTTAGAAACCTCACATGGAGGACTTCAAAGGCTGCCATGCATGTAGGAACTGCCTCCTGAGACCATCTCATGTCCATTTAAACAAAACACTTGTTCCCTACATTTTGCTGCTATTAAAAGGAATTTTCCTTTGAGATACTAAGGAGCTGCACTGGATAATACTTTAAACATTGTGAAAGACATTGCAAAATTAAATCCAACCACCACATATTTGATTTGGAATGATAAATTTGACAGCAGCCTTCTTGGAAATTTGATTTGTAAAGGTATTTTGAGGATGGAAATAGAATAAGGGCAAGCCAGCTGCAATCTTTTGGGTGTAGAGCTGACTATACATCACCAATTTAGGATCAGTTTAGTAACATCAGAGATACAATTTAGGAAAATGGCCCACTTAAAGCTGGCAGCTGCCTCAGTAGCTTGGCTATGTGAAGCACTCTGTGGGCTTGTGGAGGAAAGCTATACCATAGAATGCTCTGTTCTAAATGTCATTTGTACTCAAATACCATTTAACTTTCCCCAGATCTTTTCTCCATAATAATCTGAAGAACTATTCCTTATCTAGAACCCCTCAGTCCCCACCACGATATTTATTAGAGTAGCAAGTCATTCTCATTTATTTATTTATTTATTTATTTTATTTACAACATTTATATCCCACAATATTCCCGCCCATGCGCAGGCTCAATGTGGCATACAATAGTTTATAAACAAACCATAACACAATAGCGCAAAGTACAGTGGACAGGGTCACAGGAGGGAGAAAGAGAAGTCTGACACCGAACACCTAAACAGGAATAAATTATGTTAATATGATGCATTTTTGAGTCACACCTTCTACTTTGTCTCAAAAATTATCTCAAATACCAAAAGGTGCAGATACACCACAGCACATGCATCCAGGAACACACACACACACATTAAAACATGAAAGCTTAAAGGTAGATGTGTCTGTGAACAGCACATATGTTTATGAAGAGGTCTAGGAACATTAAACATCACTAGGTTAGGCACAACACAGGTTTAGAGGATAATTTTCAAAAATATTTCTGAGGATAAAACTGTACTTTATTTTTGGATTTA
Organism: Microcaecilia unicolor; assembly: GCF_901765095.1. Classification (NCBI taxonomy): domain Eukaryota; kingdom Metazoa; phylum Chordata; class Amphibia; order Gymnophiona; family Siphonopidae; genus Microcaecilia; species Microcaecilia unicolor. Next base: position 88,558,203 of record NC_044031.1, read on the forward strand.
GCTCGCACCGTTTTCAGTAATAGTTCAAGGTGAGTTCAGTTCAAGTACACTAGTATTTCCCTATCCCCAGAGGGATTACAATCCAATTTTGTACCTAAGGTAAGTTCTATAAATAACACCATAATTTTGGCTCCAGTATGATGTGCTTTGAACTGTGGGGAACTGCCATTATAGAATACTAGCATCAGTTCATATTTGTTTGCCTAACTTTAGAAATGAGTACTTATGCCACGTCAAAGGCTGGTATAAGTGCTCTCGCCTAGCTGTTAGCAGTTAGGCGAGTAAACCCTAGTATTTTATAACATGCTGGTTTATTTTTGAAAGGGATCGCCGGCGATTTTCCGACACAAATTGGGAGATGGCAGGCGATCTCTCAAAAGCGGCCAAATCGGTATAATCGAAACCCCCTTTTTTGACACCATCACCGCTTTCCCGTTGCCGAGCGGGCAAAAGTTCAAGGGGGCATGTCGGCGGCGTAGCGAAGGCGGGACATGGGCGTGGCTAACAGATGTCCAGCTTCAGCGCATAATGGAAAAAACAAAAGCGGCGTTAATAAGTATTTCGCCGGTTTTATTTGGTCCTTTTATTTTCACGACCAAGCCTGAAAAAGGTGCCCCAACTCACCAGATGACCACCAGAGGGAATGGGGGATGACTTCCCTGTAGTCCCCCAGTGGTCACCAACCTCCTCCCACACTAAAAAAATAAAAACCTTTTTTGCCAGCATGTATGCCAGCCTCAAATGTCATACCCAGCTCCCTGACAGCAGTATGAAAGTCCCTGGAACAGTTTTTGTTGGTTGCAGTGGACTTCAGGCAGGCAGACCTAGGTCCTTCCCCCCCTACCTGTTACACTTGTGGTGGTAAGTGTTGAGCCCTCCAAAACCCCCCAAAACCCACTCTTCCCACATGTAGGTGCCCCCTTCACCCATAAGGGCTATGGTAATGGTGTAGAGTAGTGGGGAGTGGGTTTTGGGGGGATTTGGGAGGCTCAGCACCCAAGGTAAGGGAGCGATGCACCTGGTAGCTATTTGTATATATGTTTTTAATTTTTAGAAGTGCCCCCTAGAGTGCCCGGTTGGTGTCCTGGCATGTCAGGGGTGCAGTGCACTACAAATGCTGGCTCCTCCCATGACCAAATGCCTTGGATTTAGTGGATTTAGCCGGGGTTGAGATGGCCGCTTTTAGTTTCCATTATCGCTGAAAAACAAAATCGGCCATCTCAAACTCGACGAACTCTGGCATTTGGCCGGTCCAAACCGTATTATCGAAAGAAAAGATGGCCAGCCATCTTTTTTGATAATAAGGTTCCGGCCAGCTGTTTGCGGCGCCGCCAAAATAGATCACCGGCAAACTATTTCGCCGGCGCCGTTCGATTATTCCCCTCATGGTCATGCAACTCCATCACCTGACCCATCATGTCCTTCCCACAGCCACACCCCCTAGAAGTTGCACGCAACTAAAAATGAGCACACACTTCTAGAATAGCAACTAAGGTCAGTTGTGCGCACAACTGCCAATTGGTGTCAATTAATGCTGAATAACACCAATTTAAGACAAGAATTGGCTGTGAGCTCCAATTGACAGCCAATTATTTCTATATGCGGAAGCAAGCGTTCAGATGTGAACCTCTTCCCTGATGACGAATTTCGAAACCTGGCCATATTGGCAGGGGTTTGATTTGGGAGAAAAATCGTTGCTGAAAGCCACCTAAAGTTAAGTGCTATGAGCATTATATATTCTGCTTACTGGAAGAAGCTGATTTATGAAGAAAGTTTTAGGAAAAAGTGTAATATAGATTTTTGAAAAAAAATAGATCGTTATAAAAAAGAAAAAATAAACGGGTGGATTGATGACGACGTGATTAACAACACTAAAATGCTGGAACAAGTTTCCTAGAAGGTGTATGTTGTCTATTAAACTCTGAGGAACCCCGTTCATCACATAATGTGGATTTCTGAATGCATATCTTAGATAGAAGGGTGATAGCATTGATTATCTGTGAATATCATAAGATGCAGTGTCTGAGATAATTTGAACATATAATAAATGATTATTAGCATCCAATTATCGGTGCTAATTGGTTCATTATTCAATTAAATTGTGTGTGCAAATTGGGTGCACTCCCAAATTTGTGTGCGCAATTTTAAGTTCCATTTATAGAATTTTGGGGTGGTTTATACCATCTAAGACCATACAGGACACAGAAAACATTTAGTGAATGTACTGATCCAGCACAATCATGATACTGAAGTGGGGTGGACCTCTATTTGTAATAGTTACAAAATTTACCTTATATACATACTGTTCAATAATATCTGAAGAATGGTTTTCAGAGGTGAAAATTTGTTCTGAAAATGCATGTGCTTGTAAAAAATATGTTACTTTTGGGGAAGTGCTCGCCTCCTGTTTCTCACATATTCTCGTTCTCCCTTCTCTCCCCATCCCTCCCTTGCCCTGTTTCATGCCTTTCATAAGATCCACAACTTTAATAGCTTGTGTCCTTCATCAGGACTCCCACCCCCCCACTCCCCAATGTATCCTGTTTAAGATCCCTTAAAATAGCATACATGCTAAAAAGTAAAGATTTGGCCCAATGCAGATGATAAATGTTAGGTCTTCATCAGTGAGTATGACAAGTATTTCATTTTAATAATGTCTCTGTGAAAAATTCATTTGCACCTGATGCTCCTTCCTTTTCATGTCTAATTTTAGCATGTATTCACTGCCTTCTTTTTAGATTAGCTTAACATGTACACAAGGATCTTTGTGCACGGCATGCTCTGCAACATGCATTCTAAGCTTTAGTGCTTAGGCTCTCTAAATTTAGTGTACTGGACTCTCTGTGTGAAGGAAAGAGAAAACCTAAGTAACTTAAGTAAGCCTAAAATATTATAATAATCCCTCTTCTTGACAATTTGCATATGGTATCTAAAAGTGCTTATGTAGTAGATCCAAGCTGTAGTTGTATTCCCCAGTGGTATTCCCTCAGATCCAAAATGCTGACAGAAACTGCATATTGAACCATCAGTCAGTGTATATTCTGGAACCTGTAAGTTGTCTTGTGCTTGCAGGCAAAATGTTTAAAATTAACCTAGGCTTATCTGTAAAAGCATGTGCAGGCTTAAGCAGGGGGTTTATTTTTACTCTTTCATTGTAAATGCTGTGCTGTACATGATCTTTTTATGTAATTCAAGTTGTAAGCAGGTTTTTTCAAGCTGAATGGACCAAACTTTGTGGATGATGTATGGACCGTAAAGCATGCAGTAGCTCTGTTTGTAAAAGAAATATCAACGATTTCACAGATGCAAGCAAAATGGAAGGAACCTGCACAAGTACAGCACCACAAATTATAAAAATTTATATGTTAAATAAGAACAGACACTTTCCTTTTACTTTTGTTTAAGCAGGTTTGCTATGCATTATGACATGTTGTCTTTGTTTTTAGGTATTATGTGGTCAAAATTAGTCTGTAGTTAAGCTGCTACTGCTGTCATTTGAAGGGTCAGGAATGCTTCTGGTATTTGTAATTAAGTGCTTAAATGTATTCAAGAAAATAAGCTTGGATAAACAAAGAACAAATGTGAAAAAAATGTTATTAAAGTTAATACTAAAAGAAACAGCAGTATTCTTTGCATTGAGCAAGTCTGATGTGTAAGACCAAAGTTGAAAAAAAAAACCCATTCAAGGAATAAAGTGCAACTAGATTTTTAACACCAATATTAGATGCTGTTGTAACTCATTTGTTTGGAAAGGGCTCAATTTAAGAAGTTTGATCATGTAACACCATTTATAACAATAGCCATACTGGGTCAAACCAATGGTCCATCTACCCACTATCCTGCTTCCAACAGTGGCCAATCCAGGTCACAAATACCTGGCAGAAACCCAATTAGTAGCAACATTTCATGCTACCAACCCTGGGGCAAGCAGTGACTTCCCCCATGACCATCTCAATAACAGACTGTGGACTTTTCCTCCAGGAGCTTGTCCAAACCTTTTTTAAACCCTTACCGCATCCTCTGTAATGAGTACCAGAGCTTAACTATTCTGTGAGTGAGAAAATATTTCCTATTATTTGTTTTAAAAGTATTTCCATGTAACTTTATTGAGTGTCCCCAGGTTTGACTGCCCCTATCGGACCGACCGTTCACTTGTCTATTAGATTGTAAGCTCTTTGAGCAGGGACTGTCTCTCTTTGTTAAATTGTACAGCGCTGCGTAACCCTAGTAGCGCTCTAGAAATGTTAAGTAGTAGTAGTAGTATTTGTACTTTTTGAAAGAGTGAAAATTTGATTCACTTCTACCCATTCTACACCACTCAGAATTTTATAGACTTCAATCATATCTCCTCTCAGCTGTCTCTGTTCCATGATGAAGAGCCTTAACCTCTTTAGCCTTTCCTCATACATGAGGAGTTCTGTCCACTTTATCATCTTGGTTGCTCTTCTTTGAACCTTTTCTAATTCCGCTATATCTTTTTTCAGATATGTTGACCAGAATTGCACATAATACTCAAGGTGAGGTCGCACCATGGAGCAATACAGAGGGATTATAATATTCTTGGTCTTACTTTGCATCCCTTTCCTAACAATTCCTAGCATCCTGTTTACTTTTTTGTCTGCCGCCGCACACTGGACAGAAGATTTTAGCGTATTGTCTACAATGACACCTAGATCTTTTCTTGAATGCTGACTCCTAAGGTGGACCCCAGCATCAGGTAACTATGATTCAGATTATTCTTCCCAATGTGCATCAATTTGCATTTGTCTACATTAAATTTCATCTGCTAATTGTATGCCCAGTCTTCCAGTTTCCTAAGGTCTTCCTGCAATTTTTAACAATCCGTATGTGTTTTGACAACTTTGAATAGTTTTGTGTCATCTGCAAATTTAATTATCTCACTTTTTCTGTTTTCCAGATCATTTAGAAATATGTTAAATAGCAGTGGTCCAAGTACAGATCCCTGTGGCACTCCACTATTCACCCTCTACCATTGAGAAAAATGACCATTTAACCCTATTCTTTCTTCTTCTTTTTTTGTCCAATAACCAATTCCTAATACACAGAAGAACATTGCCTCCTACCCCATGACTTTTTAATTTTCTCCAGAGTCTCTCATGAGGAACTTTGTCAAAAGCTTTCTGAAAATCCAGATACACTACATCACCTGCCTCAACTTTATGCACATGTTTATTTACGTCTTCAAAGAAAAGAGGCAAATTGGTGATACAAGACTTCCCTTGACTGAACCCATGCTGACTCTGTCCCATTAAACCATGTTTGTCTTTGTGTTCCATAATTTTATTCTTTATAATAGTTTCCATTGTTTTTCTCAGCATTGAAGTCAGGCTCACTGGTCTGTAATTTCCCAAATTACCCCTGGAACCCTTTTTAAAAATTGGCGTTACAGTGGCCACCCTCCAATCTTCAGGTACTATGGATGATTTTAATGACAGGTTAAGTAGAGAGGTGTGGTAGCCGTGTTAGTCCACTCTTAAAGGTAATCAATAGAAATCAAACAAAATTAAAACATGGAAAAGAAAATAAGATGATACTTTCTTATTGGACATAACTTAGTACATTTCTTGATTAGCTTTCGAAGGTTGCCCTTCTTCGTCAGATCAGAAATAAGCAAATGTGGTAGCTGTCATATACACTGTCAGCTACCACATTTGCTTATTTCTGATCTGACGAAGAAGGGCAACCTTCGAAAGCTAATCAAGAATTGTACTAAGTTATGTCCAATAAAAAAGGTATCATCTTATTTTCTTTTCCATGTTTTAATGACAGGTTACAAATCACTAACAACAAATCAGTTTGACTGTGTATGCCATCCAGTCCAGGTGATGTATCACTCTTTAATTTTTCAATTTGGCTCAGTACATCTTCCAGATTTCTTTCAGTTCCTCCGCATTGTCACCCTTCAAAACCATTTCTAGTATAAATAGATCTGTTGCATCTTCTTCTGTAAAGAGCAGAGCATTCATTGACTCTCTCCGCTATGGCCTTGTCCTCCCTGAGTGCCCCTTTTGTTCCTTCATGATCTAACTTAGTTTGAGGCTGGAATAGAGTAGGGGAGTGCATACAAAAAAAAATCATTTTGTTTAAATTTCCTGTGTCATTTGCAGTTTAAAAAAAAATTCATAAATTGTTTTTCAATGCAATTTTTTAAATTAAAAGTTTATATGGTTGCTGTCAAATCTTTAATAAAATTGTGCTCAGCGCAAACCACCCCAATTCAAGCCCTTGATAAAAAAAACACACTCCCATTTGCATCATTTGACCCACCCTTGACCCCCTCTATTCTCTTCAGCACCAGTGTTAGGCACCCTCCACCCTGCAGAAGTCAGCATGTCCTATTTCTGGGGCAGGAGTAATCCCCTTTTGCTCACAAACCTGTTGCTGCCCATGTTCAAAGTACCAGCTCTGATGACCTAATGGTAGTGTGGTAGTGTTATGACCACAAGTCAAGCTGCCAAATAAGGAACATACTTGAAATCTCTAGTGCTAGAGTTTTTAGAGTCAGCCTCAAGATCACAAAAACTGGATTGAGGGATGCAGGATCCTTTGGGAACTAGTTTGGAACCATAGAACCTGGAATCTCTGGATCTAGGTTCTCTGGTGGAGAAACAGGAACAGCCAGAGCTGGAGTCTCTGGAACTGAAGTTATTATGCAGTTTGATCTTTCTTCAGCTTTCAATGCTATGAAGCCCATTTTAAACATATGGGGGGTCTTAGCATTTAGCATGTGCTAAGCTTTAGTAAAAGGCCCATAAGTGAATTAGGAATATTAGATACGGTATTTTGCTGGTTATATGACTTTCTTACTAGTAGAATATATAGAGCTGAAATGAAGGGAGTTCTTTCTGATCCATGCAAGGCTATATGTGGGGACCCTCAGAGTTCCCCACTATCACCTTTATTAGTAAATATCTTCTTGAGTATTTTAGGGAGGATCTATCAAATCTAGGAGTGAGTTTTTATAGCTATGCAGATGATATGACACTGCAGATCCTGATTCCATAAGTCCCTTCAGATTCACTTTTATTTGTGCAATTGTGTTTTGATTTTGTGGACAAGTTGGATTTCTTATCATTGTTTAAAATTAGAAGAAAAGACAAAGGTGCTCTGGTTATGTTCTTATTACGAAATTAACCTAGTGAGGTTGTGTAAAAGAAAGTGCTGCTCTGTCTATAAATTGTACAGCACTGAGCAGGAAGGAAAAAGGCCTCAAAGCGCTCCTAGATACCATAGATCTACCGGAGCTGAACAGATCTCTAAGATCTTCCCTTCATCATCGGCCCAAAAAACCTTCAATTTAAGGTCAACTTCCTGCTGCTTAAATGATGTATATGTCTCTCAGTAATTTTTTATTTTCAATTTTTTATTGCATCGAGTGCCGAGTTGAGCACTGAGGAGTTGAACTGTAACTGTCCTAATAGTAGCCCTGTCACCAAGACCCTGAAGCAGCAGCGTGAAACGCTGGCCACCGTCAGCTTGGGGCAAGAGGGCGAAGACAGCATGGCACAGTACTAGATCTGGCAGTGCGGTCAATTGATGAGTACCGACTTTAAAGATAAGTGTCAGTACTTACACTAAGTGCAATAAAAAAAGAAAAAATTGAAAAGAAAAAATTGCAGAGTGGAAATTGTTGGCACACTGTTTTCTAGCGACTTTTTTTCCACACCCCACTAGTTTTGAGTTTTAGTGGATTCTACTTATTATGAAATTAAACCATATAGCAGTTTACCTTTGGGTAATGTAGATATCCCTTTTGCATATAATACTAGATCTTTTTCCTGACTATGATGCTTCGATCTAGGATGCTAGCTACAACTGCGCCAGTTAAGCAATTACTTTCAATATGAACAATTTAAAATCATAGTCAAAGCTTATGTTTTATCACAACTTGATTATTGCAATGTTCTTTACTTAGGGAGGGCAAAGAAACTATACAGTTGATTGCAAACTTTCCAGAACATGGCAGCTAAATTGTTATGCTTTGCTAGGAAGTTTGATCACGTAACACCATTAATGAAGAAATTACATTGGTTGCCTGTTGAAGCCTGTATGCAATTTAAGACTGGTAGTATGATTTTTTAAATCTTGCATGGCCAAGCACCATTATAAACAGTATATATTATTCTATTCTAGCTCTATTAGTGTCTCTCTTATTACAAGTAAATGATCAACAGATTTTATACTTTCCAAATCTATAAGGAAGATAAAAAACAACAAAGCAGTGGAATCAAATGCATTTATTTGGAATAATACCCGACGTGGCCATGTTTCGCCCTCAGGCTGCATCAGGGGTACAAACTATAAAAACAAAACACAAATATAAAAACCCTAGGTATTGGCCCTAAACTGACTAACTGAGTTAGGAACTGGTTGAGTGGAAGGCAACAGAGCTAGTAGTAAATGGAACTTACTTGAGGAAAGAGATTACCAGTGATGTGCTATTAAGGTTTGGTTCTTTTTTTTTTATTCTTTATTTATAATTTTTACATACAACTCCAAAGCGAACTTTGTCAAGAAATATGCCATAATATTCCAAAGAAACAATATACTAAGGGAAACAATTTCCCCTTTCCAACTTCTCATTTTTATGCAGTAGTCCACAACAAAGAGGAGACTGATACACAAATCCTTATAAGAGGATAAGGCTACTAAGTAAGAAAAACAACATTACATCAAGAAGGATAGCGTTTTAGATAGAATGATAACTTCTACATATAATATCCAATAAGAGCTCTGTAGTCATTTAGGAATTCTTGCATCAATAAATGTACAAAGTTGAAATGGTTCAAAAAGGTTTGGTTCTTGAGCCGGTTCTTTTTTAATATTTTTGAAAGTGATATTGCTGGGGGGCTGTCTGGTAAAGTTTGCCTCTTTGTGGTGATACCAAATCTATAATAAGGTAGATATCTCTGATGGTCCTTTTTTTTTTAATTTCTTGGTTGGTTTATTGTAGTAATATCTTGTTCTGAACATCCAACAGACAATGCACAACAGTGTGGGTTATTTTTCATCAAAATCCAGTCTTCACAAATTAAAAAAAAAATACTAAGATGTTCACAGATTGTCAATGATAACTCAACAGTCATTTGACTGATGGTCATTTTAAGTGAGACTGCTACAACTCAAATGAAGAGTGAAAGTAGAGCATCTTTTCACTTGAGAGCATCTTTTCACCTGACTGCGTCCTTTTACTTGGCTGTATGCAAAGAGGGAAAACATACCGTTGCTGCACATTGCCTCCAGTACTCTTGTTGAGACAAACAACATTGACGCACGTTCATACATAAGTACATAAGTAATGCCACACTGGGAAAAGACCAAGGGTCCATCGAGCCCAGCATCCTGTCCACGACAGCGGCCAATGCAGGCCAAGGGCACCTGGAAAGCTTTCCAAACGTACAAACATTCTATACATGTTATTCCTGGAATTGTGGATTTTTCCCAAGTCCATTTAGTAGTGGTTTATGGACTTGTCCTTTAGGAAACTGTCTAACCACTTTTTAAACTCTGCCAAGCTAACTGCCTTCACCACGTTCTCTGGCAACGAATTCCAGGGTTTAATTATGTGTTGGGTGAAGAAACATTTTCTCCAATTTGTTTTAAATTTACTACACTGTAGTTTCATCGCATGCCCCCTAGTCCTAGTATTTTTGTAAAGCGTGAACAGACGCTTCACATCCACCTGTTCCATTCTACTCATTATTTTATATACCTCCATCATGTCTCCCCTCAGCTGTTTCTTCTCCAAGCTGTTCCTGCAACTCTTTGTGACCCCTGATGCAGGCGCTTAGCGCTGAAACAAGGCCCGTGCCGGGTCTCTCTGAGGATTGTTTTACAAAAGCGTATGATTAAAGGATCTGTATCCCTATTTTGAAGGGCAGGATCTTGGCATTCCTAACACTTGACGTTTTTCAGCCAAAATAAAACTGTCCAGGGTTAAACTAAGATGTTTTGAGCTAGACCTGTTTTTATAATGAATAAGGCCCAAAAGTTGCTCTAAATGACCAGATGACCACTGGAGGGATTCAGGGATTACCTCCCCTTGCTCTCCTAGTGGTCACTAACCCCCTCCCACCCCCCAAAAATGTTATTAAAAACATTACTTGCCAGCCTCTATGCCAGCCTCTGATGTTATACTCAGGTACATTACACAGCATGCAGGTCCCTAGAGTAGTCTAGTTGTGGGTGCAGTGCTCTGTAGACAGTTGGACCCATGCCCATACCGCCATCTACCTGTTTCACTTGTGGAGGAAACTGTGAGCCCTCCAAAACTCACCAGAAACCCACTGAACCTACATATAGGTGCCCCTTTCACCTGTAAGGGTTATGGTAGTGGTGTATAGTTGGGGGTAGTGGGTTGGTGTAGGTTTTAGGTTGCTCAGCAGACAAGATAAGGGAGCAATGGTGAGATGTGAACCTGGGATCATTTTATGAAGTCCACTGCAGTGCCCTCTAGGGTGTCCTACTGCTGTCCTGGGATGTCTGGAGGACCAATCTACTAAAAATGCTGGTTCCTCCTATATCCCAATGGCTTGATTTTGTGTGTTTTGCACTTGGACTTTTTTTTTTTTTTAATGGACCAAAAAATAAAACATCCAAATCACAAAACTTTGTTCAAAACATTATTTTCGAAAAAAAAAGACGGTTTTCTTTTTTGAAAATGACCATCTTTCTTATTCAGATTTTGGACGTTTTATGCAAAACGTCCAAAGTCGGACTTAGACATCATATTGAAAATACCTTTCCATGAATCCTACAAATGTCACAGATTAAGGATTGTTGCTACTAAACTCCTTGTACAACAGCCAAGTTTTTATATGTCTTAAAAGCTTTAAAGTTCAAAAAAGGCTTTTTGGATTCACATGTGCATATTGCTATGTGCTATTCTATAAAGATCCATGTGCAAATCTTATAGCGTGCAACTCAAAAGGGGGTGTGGACATGGGAGGGGTATGGGTGGGTCAGGGGCATTCACTAAAGAAGCATCAAGTATTACTGAATAACAGGGATCTGCGCCTAATTTACATACCAGGATTTACACCAGGTTTCAGTTGGTGTAAATCCTTGTGCCCAAAGTTTGGTGCAGAAATTGGCTCTAAGTGCTATTCTATAAATGGCACGCAATTCGGAGTGCCGTTTTTAGAATTGCGCTCCATACAGATTTTTATGGTACCATATGACCACTGGAGGAAATCAGGGCTGACCTCCCCTTGCTAGTCCCGTGCATGCATAAGTGGTGAGAGTCATGGAAAGATGGATGGTAGATAAGAGAGTGACAAAGCAGTAGATTTTTATGGTTTATAATGGGCTAGGAAACCCAGATCTTTGTTGAGTCTTGTCTGGTAGGTATCAAAATAGTTCATCATTTTGACTTCAAATGTCTTACGTTCCTGGATTGTCTTAAAATTTCCTTTTAGTATTCTTACCATAAGATCATTGATGCAGTGTTCTGGTTTTGTAATGTGCTGTCCCACAGAGGTGGCATCTTGGTTGACATTCAAATATTATATCTATGTAAATTGAGCCTCGTCTTTAGCATCTGGCTTGTTTCTCCAATATAGCACCCTTCTTCACACTTTTTGCATTGAATAATATATACCACATTTGAGGATGAGCATGTAAATGATCCCCTTATGCTGAATGTTTTTCCCATGTGAGTGATTGTAGGATCCTGTGAGATGTGTTGGCACAGTTTGCAGTTAGGCATATTGCAGGGACATATGCCATTCTCTTCTTCTTGAGCTTGTATTGTGAGTTTGCTTTTCACTAATTTCTTTTTCAAATTAGGTGGCTGTCAGAAGGCCAGCACTGGTGGGGCTGGAAATATCTCTTTCACTAATTCATCCTCCTGGAGTAGTGGCTGTAGATCTTTTATGATTCTTCTCAAGCTCTGGGTTGTATGTCACTACAAGAGGGATTCTCTCTGTGGCTGCAGTAGGTTTTCTGTAAGTATTTTAATAGAAGAAGCAATATTATTGGAGATTATTTGGGGGTTGTAGCCAATTTGTTTGAAGGAATTAGGATTTTGAGGTGTTTGTCTTACAAATTGATTTGAGATAGTTTTTCTTTCACATAGATATCTATTTCTGGTCACCCCACAGCACTTCTGTCTTACTTGGCTTTCATAGCTCTCCTGACCAACTGACTCAGAAGCTGTAACCAAGGAAATGTTGGCTTGGCTGGGTCATTTGATTTGGCTCAGCCAATCAGATAGCTTACTTAGAACCCTAAGCTTTTTCCTTCACCTCATGGGACCTTGTTTTTTAATTTCCCTATAGGAAATATGTGGAAAATTGCATATTTTTTTAATTTTTGTATGTAAACACACACCAAACATTCCCAAATCTTCCCTGCCACACAAACACATCCACATCCAAAATGCTATATTTTTAGATTTTTAAAAATACCCATTTTAGAGGTGCATTCCATTTTCTCAGATAAAGTAAATTTAAATTCCTCAAAATCCTTTTAAACCAGTTTTAAAAAATTGGTTTACCAAATAAACCCATGCTAGTCATCACAACCAGTGCAAGCATTAATCTCAGGGTTTCACCATTATAAGTAATTTTTTTCTCTATCTTCACCCCCTGACCCACCTTGAGATTCTCAAGAACCCATAACTACAAAAATGTTTCTCAACATAAATTAACCCCTCATATCCCAGCACTCATAACCCAGAAACCTCATTAAAAAAAAGCTAAAATTTTTTCTGGTCACCTGTCAATTTACCTTCACCCCCAGAGCCTCCTCACCTGACGACCACCTTTGGTCTAGGTCCCGATAAACCCCCAGCAACCATGGAGCAAAACCATTAATCTTGTGGAGCTCTACCATGCAAGTCTCAAAATCTAGACCCCCAACTTTTGGGGGGCCTAATCGTTCCTCCAGAGCATCACTGCACATGCATAAAAAAGTGTGCAAGCCCTGGAGCCCAACCTAGGCCACAAACCTGTCACTCTCCTGACCATGCCCAGCCAGAGCCAGCATGAAAATGCCATGATAAGCTTGGGGAGCGTGACTTTAAACAGAGACCCCTGGACCTCCTCAGGAACAAAACGGACCACAATCAGGTCCCTCTGCTGGCCACAAATGCTGGATCCAAGTCCAGAAATGGCCTGAAAAGAGTAGGACCACTGGTACCCCCACCAGGTAACTTTTAATTTTTTAACCCTTCGGGGTTACAGTAGTGTCTATGTAGGAATTGCTAAAGTCCAGCTTGTTCCAGTTTCCCAATAGCAGGTATATTGGTGCTCTAGGGTCCAGTGTAATTTATAGCACTGTCTTTTCATAGGTGGGCTAGGGCTGTTATAGTATGGTAAAATTGCTCTATAGGTTTTGAATGTTTTTTTGCAGTGTTTTGTGTTATTTCATAAAGTGCCTGACCTTATTTGAAAGCAGCCTCTGGGGTACTTAGGTGAGGCCCTTCCACCCAGAATGAAAATGCTCAAAACCAGTGGTCTCCACATCCTATAGGGTCACAACACAAACAAAAATTCACCTGCTTTAAACAAAGTGTCTGGCAGCGGAAGGAGTATGAGCTGTTCATGAGCTGATAATCACAATTGACTATTGTTTGTATGGTGAGTAATAAGGGGGATAGCTCCACTGCTGGGGAATATGAAATTTGTGATATTAAACTGGAGGTTCAAAGTCTATATTGAGATTTTGACCAGTCCTATAGAGAATCCAGATTTACTCCCACAGAGAATGATATGTTCAATTGCGCTATCAATTGTAATGGCAGATTTACTGGGGAGCTGAAACCTGCGGGGTGTGTGGGGGGTCTTTATATATGGAAGACTCTTAGGGGCACTTTTACTGAAACCTCATAAAACATAAGAGTAGCCATACTGGGTCAGACCAATGGTCCATCTAGCCCAGTATCCTGTTTTCCAAACAGGAGCCAATCCAGGTCACAAGTACTTGACAGAAACCCAATTAACAGCAACATTCCATGCTACCAATCCCGGGACAAGCAGTTGATTTTTACTCCAGGAATTTGTCCAAACTTTTTTTAAACCCAGATATGTTAACCGCTGTTACCACATCGTCCGGCAAAGAGTTCCAGAACTTAACTATTTGTTGAGTGAAAAAATATTTTCTCCTCTTAGTTTTAAAAGTATTTTCATGTAACTTCCTTGAGTGTCCCCTAGTCATTGTGCTTTTTGGAATGAGTAAAAAGTCAATTTACTTCTACTCATTCTATACCACTCAGGATTTTGTAGACCTCAATCATATCTCCCCTCATCTGTCTCTTCCAAGCTGAAGAGCCCTAACCTCTTTAGCCTCTCCTCATATGAGAGGAGTTCCATCCCTTTTATCATTTGAATCACTCTTTTTTGAACCTTTTCTAATTCTGCTATATCTTTTTTGAGATATGGCGACCAGAACTGAACATAATACTCAGGGTGCGGTTGCACCATGGAGCAAAACAAAGGTATTATGGGGTCCTTTTATTAACATGCGCTGAAAAATGGCCTGTGCTGGTGTAGGCATGTGTTTTGGACGCGCACGGATCCATTTTTCAGCATGCCTGTAAAAAATGCCTTTTTGGGGGGGGCTCAAATTGGACTTTCGGCAAAATAAATATTGGCATACGTCCATTTTGGGTCTGTGAGCTTACCACCACTCATTCACTTAACGGTAAGGTCTCATGTGTTAACCAAGTGGTAATCATCAACAATTAGCGCTGCATGTTCGAAAATAAAAAATATTTTCGGATGAGTAGCCAGGCAGTAGTTCCAAAGTGACATGCGTTGTGCATGCGTAGGCACCAACGTGGCTTAGTATAAGTGCACCTATATTATTTTTGGTCTTATTCACCTTCCCTTTCCTAATAATTCCTAGCATCCTTTTTGCTTTTTTGGCCGCTGCCGCACACTGAGCAGAAGATTAGCATTCCATTAGCGGTCGCTAAACTTTAGTGAAAGGCCCCTTAGTATCTTATACTACTAATTTAATTTTGAACATCTCCTTGGGTGGAACTTATGGATTCAGGATGGCAATCAATAAATTTCTGCATCAGTGGCTATGATACCTTTTTTCATGAGTGGTAGTGGACATGATGTGTGGAAATGTAGCTTTGGCTTGCCTCCTCTATATCTAGCTTGCCCCCCCTCCCCTTGCCACCCCAAATATTTTTGTCTAGAGACGCCACTGCCCCCACACATTAAGCAGCTAAATAAGATTTTTTACCATAAAGGATGCCTTTTTAGCACAGAAGACAGTAGCATGGTCCCACACTACTACCTATCAGTGGAGTGGAGGAGTGGCCTAGTGGTTAGAGCTGCACACCAGTCTTGCAATCCAGAGGTGGCCAGTTCAAATCCCACTGCTGCTCCTTGTGATCTTGGGCAAGGCACTTAACCATCCATTGCCTCAGGTACAAACTTAGATTGTGAGCCTTCCTGGGACAGAAAAAAATCCAGTATACCTGAATGTAACTCACTTTGAGCTACTACTGAAAAAGATGTGAGCAAAATCTAAATAATTAAAATATCATGTGTTATACTCTACACTAGCTGCTTATTTTGTACATCTCCTTGGGTGAAATTTATGGATTGAGGATGGCAATCAGTAAATTTAAACTAATATAGTTCTGCATCAGTGGCTATGATACCTTTTTCATGAGTCACAACAATTATACAGTTTAAATGGAGAGCATTTTAGAAAATTCAGAACCCTTTATCACATGTTATCTGTCACAAAGCCCATTGTATAAAATGTACTTAATGCACAAAGTATAAAATAGCTTCCATAGGAAATGGACACTAAGCACTTTGCTTGGAAGAAGTTTATAAGGAACTAATTTTCAGGAAGCAAACGTTGAAAGTACAGTATAAAATGTTGTTTCTGTAAATGCAAATTCCAACTTGATTAGGCTCAACCAGCGAGTGTTAGAGAGAATTTAGAAGTGAATGGCATAGATACTTGTGCAAAGATTAAGTCATCTGGTCTTAAAGTAGAGGAAATGATTCAGTTTGGAACATATCCCAGTATTTAGACATATACATCTTTCAATATTCTGATTTTTTGCCATCCATTTTTCTTATTGAGCTAAATTCACTCTTTTGATTTCATAACTTGGCATTCAAAGAGGAACTGTATGCTTAGTCATGGATCACAGAGATTAATAGTTGGCTTATTTATATCATTTCCTGAACACAGCATGTGCTGTTATCAATGTTCCCCTATTTTTTTTTTGTTACATTTGTACCCCGCGCTTTCCCACTCATGGCAGGCTCAATGCAGCAGGCAATGGAGGGTTAAGTGACTTGCCCAGAGTCACAAGGAGCTGCCTGTGCCTGAAGTGGGAATCAAACTCAGTTCCTCAGTTCCCCAGGACCAAAGTCCACCACCCTAACCACTAGGCCACTCCTCCACTCCACTATAATCTCTGCAGGGGTCTGCCACCCACATTCCAACTCTGGGACTTTCTGTAGCCCCTCTCACTGTTTGAACACATGGTACAGGCAGGTCTTGCAGAACTGTCATGGGATCTGTCTAACCAGCACAGTTCAAACCACGGGAGGGCTGAAGTTTTGATAGAGCACTGGTTAGTACATCTGAAAACAGCTACTCTGTGCTGTGGTAGTTGCACGTGACCTCTTCAAAAGAAATGGATAAACCTCTGTTCAAGAGCTATAGCTCTGTTAAAAAAAAAATAAATCCAATCAGCTAAAATTTAAAAAAAAGAGAGAATAAAGGCCCAGGGTCATCTCTCTAGGTGAAATATCCTGTGTTAAAGTGTAGCATCCATCAGCACAAGAGGTCTCGAACACAGTGTGCTTTACAAAAGTTATCCTTGGGTATAGGAAGAGACTTTATGGTAGCTTACACTTTTGGAGCTCAAAAATTCCCAAAGTTCAACGTTTTGAGAGGTCATAAAGCATTTTCTATGGATGAAGGTTGTTTTACACACAGAAAATGCTTTTTTTTTTTTTAACTGTGGCAAGATATATGTAGAAATAGGTGCATGCTGTAACAAGACAGCACACATTTAAATTACACACACACCACATGTAGGCATTCCTAGAGACATAGGAGTCCTTTATCTAAGGTGTGCTGAAAAAATGGCTTGCGGTAGTGTATGCGTGGGTTTTGGGGACGCGCCAATCCATTTTTCAGCGCATCTGTAAAACAGGCCTTTTAAAATTTTTCGGAAAATGGACATGTGGCAAAATGAAAATTGCCTCGCGTCCATTTTGGGTCTGAGACCTTACCGCCAGCCATTGACCTAGCGGTAAAGTTTCACGCAGTAACTGGGCGGTAATGACCTACATGTGCCAGGTGCCATATAGAGAGGCATTTTAGAATGGACATCCAGCTTAGAATATGGACTTACATTTCTCCTGAATTTTAGAACAGGATCTGCTGACATACAACCTGTTCTAAAATACATGAAAAGTGAACATTCATGTACTGGTGACATTCAGCATGAACATCCATTTTACAAACTGAAACATCTACATTTTGAATGGTGGAAACCAAGGAACAAGGACATCTTTGTAGTAGCATAGGAATGTCCTCAGGAAGATTGTACATTAAGGATTCCACTCACTTCATGAGACTTCTGGAAGACTGGAGTGGACCACTGGAGAACTGTGTGCTTGCAAGCCTAGATGTGGTATCCCTGTATACAATGATCCCTCAAGAGGAAGCTCTGGCAGTCATTGAGTCATCCTTAAGAGATCTGTTTGATAGTAGCCTCACTTCGTTTGTAGTTAGTTTAGCCTCGTTGGCGATGAAGAGGAATTATTTCCAATTTGAAGGCAAGATTTTCCAGCAAGTCTCTGGAGTCTCCAGGGGCGCCTCTGTGGCGAATCTCTTCATGTCGGACTTTGAAGAAAGATTTGTCTACCAGTGTGCTTTTCAGACAAATCTTAAAATCTAGATTTGTTTTATTGACAATATATTTTTGTTGTGGCAAGCTGATGTGGAGATATTGGACCGGTTTGTACAATATTTAAACTCTTGTCATCTAAAGATAAAGTTCATTAAACAGTGCAATGTTAGCACTATTAACTATTTGGATGTGAAGGTGTACAAGGAATTGTCCCCCACGATATACCGGAAGGAGATAGATGTAAACACGCTCCTAGACTACTTGAGTTATCACCCAGGAGCCCTGAAGGACAGCCTACTCTTCTCTCTTATGTTACGCTATCGGCGAGTGTGCTCAGAAGAGAGGGACTTTAGGTGCCAAGCAAAATATCTAGGCAAACGACTTCTGTCTCGAGGGTACCCAAGGAGGGTGATCGCAGGCGCTTATCGCCGTGCTAAATATAACCATTGGGATCTCCTGCTTCTCGTTCTAGAGAAAATGGAACAAGATGAGAATGACATCATCGCCTGTGTTTTGAGGTATACGACAAAGGTTGGTAGGGTCTCCAGGATTATTAGAGCCCATTGGGGCATTTTGAGAACTCTCCTGATTTTTTCAGATATGAGAGATAGATTTGCCTACAGTCGCTCTAAGAATTTGAAGGAACTATTGAGCCCCTCTTTATTGCCAGCAAGGTGCCCAGAGATACAGGTGTTTAATGGACATAAGAAATGCCATGATTGCAGCATGCGTCCTATGATGTTAGAAATCGACACATATACTCATCCCCGTACTGCCCGTATGTATCATCTGAGAGTGAACACAACATGCAAGACAGATCATGTAGCTAACTGTATTGTGTGTCCCTGCAACAAGCTATACATGGGCCAGACGACACGCCCACTGTACACTCATCTGATAGAACATAAGAGCGCTATCAGAACTAAGAAATCCACTTCAGCTCTTGCAAGTCACTGTGATGCTATGCAGCACCCATTCTCCCTGCTGAAGTGCTTCGTGCTAGAACACATATTGATATCAACTAACCGCATAGGGAGTGACAGAAAGCGTATGCTGCTCCAAAGAGAGCAATGTTGGATTTTTCAATTGAATTCCTTAATCCTTCATGGCCTGAATGTGAAAGTAGAGTGATGACATTTCTTCTAAAAAAAAAGTAGACTATAAGACTAAATAGAAGAAATAGAAATAAACCTAGAAAATAAATCATAAATAAACGAAACATTTTTCTACATGACGTGTAGATACTGTGTATTCCGTTAAGAAATCAATGTGATTGGCTGGCTTGTTCACAAAGCGTCTGATGTAATTGCTTATATAGAGGGGCCATTTTGTTGGGTTCCTGTCTTCCTCCTCTGCTAAGGAACGCGCAGAGGTATTGTGCCACATGCATGAATCAGTCAAGAAACTGTTTGTTTGTTTGTTTCATCTTGTTTGCCAATTATAAGCTGACTTAATATCCTTTTTTACCAGAGCATTTTCTGACTGCCAGACCCTGAAGCAGGCTGACGAAACGCTGGCCATTGTAGCTCACGGTCTTTATTGATGAAAAAGGAAGCACCGGAAGAAGCTAAGACAAAGCCAAGTGAAAGCTATCAGCTGTTTACTGCTCTACTGAATATTTTGGTCTGCACTTTAGAGCATAGGCTATTAATTTGAAACAAGTGTGGTCCAACATAAGATTATTTGGATCAAAATTTAAGGGGCGTTACTATGTTTATAATAGGAGGGTTTTTTAAGCCAGTGATGAAGCAGTCCTGCTCCCATAGTTAGACAAGCTGGGAGCTTCTTAAGGCTTTTCTCCTCCTTACACCCTCTAATTATTCTGCAAGTTTAGACCTTGAGGAGTATCTCTTGCATTTTATTTGTGTAGATGGACTAACTTGAAGAGAGCACCCCCTTGTGTTGAGATCATGTTATAAAATGGCCATATAGCCATCCAAACAGAGCAGAGGGGTAGCCTAATGGTTACAGCAATGTACTGAAAACCAGCGAACCCAGGATCAAATCCCACTTCAGCTCTTTGTGGGTTTTTTCCTTTTAAATTGTGAGCCTCACCAGGGGCAGAAAAATACCTTTGAGTGCACACTGCTTCAATAAGGTAATGGGATTCCATATATTCTCTTTCTGTGGTACAAAGTGGTTTACAGTTATTGTATGCAGGTATTTTCTCTGTCCCTAGTGGTACCTGAGGCAATGAAGGGTTAAGCAACTTGCCCAGTGTGAGGAGATACAATGGAAATTGAACCCAGTTCCCTGGATTCTCAGCCCACTGATTTTAGTATTATGAGCATCCATAGTTTCTGAAGCTCTCATTGAGCTATGTATCCCTTGCTGGTTTCACGTGTGTGTGTGTGGGAGGGGGAGGGGAACAGCAACTACTAGAGAATTAAAGAGATACTTGCTTTAATCCCTCCATTGTACAGCTGTTCAATCAGAGCACCTTTCTGGAACATGGGCATGCCAAGTACCAGGTCTAAATACAGGCATCCATTTTTTTTTAACATGGGCATCCCTTCCCCTTCTGAAAAAGGAGTTGGTCCTTCCTTAGCCCCACCTAAAACACTCCCAGACCTCTTGCTATATGGACGTACTCTAGTTTTAGATATCCTGGCTTTGTAAAATTGAGATTTGGACATCCATGTAATATTGTTGTCTAAATGCCAGTTCTCAGACATCCAAAACAGGAACAGAGCTTCTAAAGTAAGTGCCATAGAGTACATATACACATTTAAACATGCTACACGGCATGTGCAAATGTATGCATCAGGATTAACTTGCTATAGGGGCTGAGTCTGAGAGCCAACACATAAACACCTATGTTGCCTTTATAGAATGTATATAAAAAAAACATCTTTTTGGACTTCTCCCTTAGGGATCCTGCTATAAAATTACCCTCTAGTAACATAGTATATGATGACAGCTTTAATGCGGATACACTGTTTCAGCTCCCTCGTTGATTCTTATTAATGGTCTTTTTAAAGACCAACTACGTACTACATTTTAAGGTAGCCATCCTTTGGAGATTTACCCATTCACACAGCTAACATGACTCCTGAGGCAGGCCTGTGGCCGAAACGCAGATCTGTGTCGAGTCTTCAATAAATTACTTCAGATATTTGTCTGTTGTCCTGGTCTCTTGAGTCATCGGCCCACTTCCCATTGTTTGTTTTGCTGTTGGTTTTCTGTGGGATTTTGGCGTTCGTCCATCTCTCATGGACTTTTTACCTCTTCAAAACAGATAAAGACCCACATGGTCAATCTAGGCTGCCCAATAAAGCAGCCAGAGCTGTACCTGCCACTCCATGCAGATTACACTCCGTCATAATCAAATACTGATATAACAAATAGGACAGTCGCATAATCATTGAAGAGCGTTTTTAAAAAATTAATTTTGGATAGTCACATTTATTGTTGATACTTGATTAAACCAGCAATTCAACAGTGTTGCAAACTGACATTTTACTCGCTATAAACCATTAAGCATTAAAATAATTCACTTTTAACAACAAAAAGGACAAACTGTGGATAACACGTACATTCCCATCTTCCCATGTCTGGACAGTTTGGGAACTTAGGGGCCCCTTTACTAAGCCATGTAAGCGTCTACGCATACCCAATGCACACCAAAATGGAATTACCACCTGGCTACGGTGTGGCTCTTGCATTAATTTCATTTTTGGCATGTGTCCGATACACACATCTGAAAAATAATTTTTATTTTCTGACTCGTGTATTAAATAATTTTTATTTTTGGACGTGCGTATTGGACATGCACCAAGTGGCCTTTGACGTGCATAGGTCATTACCGCCCGGTTACCATGTGAGACTTTACCATTAGGTCAATGGCTGGCGGTAAGGGACCCAAAATGGACGCGCGACAATTTTCATTTTGCCGCACGTCCATTTTCAGCAAACATTTTAAAAAGGCATTTTTTCCAAGTGCACTGAAAAAAGATTCTGCACATGCCCAAAACATGCACCTACACTACTGCAGGCCATTTTTCAGCACACCTTAGTAAAAGGACCCCTTAAGCAGTAGGAGTCAAAAGTTGCATAGGTGCTTCACATCATTGTTCATGTTTTTGCCAGAACTGCCTTTGATACCTGCTTGCAATACCACCTCAAATGTTATTTTAGTCAAGCTTTGAAGAGCTACAGTTCAATTTTCTGGAGAAAGCATTGCAAAGACCAAGCAGTTCACTGTTCTGTTGAATATTGCACCACTCACAATCTGTTAACAGAGCAACTTTCAGTGAGATGTTTTCATCTGTTCCACATTCTAATTATAATAGTATGATTAACACAAATCATCCTTGCATCACAGCAAAGGAAAATAGAAGCAATGTGAATGCTTGCCTATGATATTTATTCCACACAGCATGTATCCAGGATGTTTTTCTTATCTTTAGAGCATGGATTAATAAGAAAATTGGTTTTCCTAAAAAATGAGCCAATATAATAGGACAGTGTTAAAAAGATTAGTGCAGACCCTTAACCTACTGTATTAAAATAAAATTAAACTGTGTATGTAATAAGCTAACTATATGCATATCACACTGTAATTTTTTAAAAATCTGTGCTGATCTAAACAACTGTTCTAAATTCAGCATATGAGTTAACAAGTGGGGGTATATTCACCTGAACTGAAGAGAATTAGTAAGTCAAACTACAGAATAACACTTCAGTATGGCACTGTAATAAAGTGATTAATATATAAAGATGATGTGATCATAAAAAAACAATACACGGTCTTAATATCTCAGTCGATTATCTCAGTCAATAACACCCTCATCCTCCCCGTCTCATCTGCCCGCAACCTCGGAGTCATCTTCGACTCCTCCCTCTCCTTCTCTGCACATATCCAGCAGATAGCAAAGACCTGTCGCGTCTTTCTCTTTAACATCAGCAAAATGTGCCCTTTCCTCTCTAAGCACACCACCCGAACTCTTGTCCACTCTCTCATTACCTCTCGGCTTGACTACTGCAGCCTACTCCTCACTGGCCTCCCACTTAACCAACTATCCCCCCTTCAATCCGTTCAGAACTCTGCGGCACGTCTTATATTCCACCTGGACTGATATGCTCATATCATCCCTCTCCTCAAGACACTTCACTGGCTTCCGATCAGGTACCGCATACAGTTCAAGCTTCTCCTTCTAACCTACAAATGCACTCAGTCTGCAGCCCCTCATTACCTCTCTACCCTCATCTCCCCTTACGTTCCCACCCGTAACCTCCGCTCACAGGACAAATCCCTCCTCTCAGTACCCTTCTCCACCACCGCCAACTCCAGGCTCCGCCCTCTCTGCCTCGTCTCACCCTATGCTTGGAATAAACTTCCTGAGCCCTTACACCAAGCCCCCTCCCTGCTCATCTTCAAATCCTTGCTCAAAGCCCACCTCTTCAATGTCACCTTCGGCACCTAACCTATTCAGGAAATCTAGACTGCCCCAATTTGATTGCCCCTATTTGACTGACTGAACATTTGTCTTTTAGATTGTAAGCTCCTTGAGCAGGGACTGTCCTTCTATGTTTAACTGTACAGCGCTGCGTAACCCTAGTAGCGCTTTAGAAATGTCAAGTAGTAGTAGTAGTAATAGACTGAATCACAGATATACCATCTTGGCTGGTATAATTATTGCACTTATTTCAGGTATAAATACACCACAACAAAAAATGAAAAATGTTCTTTTGCATATCTTCAGATTCAAAAACATATTATTGTACATATTACTATCCATTAGTTCGGTTTGATTGCATAGATCAGAGACGCTGCTCTGATCTTCTCCGCTCAACAACTTTGTCTCCAGTACAATTGAGCACTGTATCTTCAGTTTATTGACACACATATTCTTTTTATATTTGGATAGAATTAATAATCAACAGATGGCAGAGAAGACTCCTGATGCAGGCCAGTATGGCCGAAACACAGCTGGTCGAGTCCCTTTCTCCCTGCTACAGTTTGGCTAATAAAGTTGATTCTTCATTTTAACATCCAAAGTGTCGCCTTTTTTATGTAATTTTTTGATTTTGATGGATTCATCTTTTAAATACATATCTTATGATTAATTTAAAATTTTGACGTTTTTTATATATATATTTTTTTTATTTTATTTTAATGTTTTTTGTTTTTTGCTTTTGTTGGTCATCTTTGCTGTTTTGTTTCTTCTTAACAGATTGATGGGAACATTGGACACTAAAGGGTTAAGCACCAGCTAGAAAAATAAAACAAATTTTTATCTCTCTAAGATAAATGCATTTCAGTTTTTCCATCTGTCTTTTCCACAGTTTTCAAAATTACCTTTAAGGAATAACAAGTTGGAGACTAAAGCCCTGTCTTACTGACGTGAACTAAGCAATAAGTAACAGCACACATCCCAGGCTAATATTTAATGTGGCAGCTCGGCACATGGAGAATAATTCTAGAAAGAAATGTGTAGATTTAGGTGCTAGAAAAGCAACAATTTGACATCTATTCTATAAAGAAATATAGATACCTACTTTTATTTATAGAATACAAGCATAAGTCACTTTATCTGCACCTATTTTGCTGGTGCCGACATTTGCACTGGCCATAGAACTGGTGTAAATTCTCCCACCTGGATTGCAAAAGAATGTGCATAGATTACAAGAATTTATAATCTATGCATGCAAATATGTGCCTTATCCAAGCTTTACCCAAACTCCACCCTTGTGAACACTCACCTGCAAAGTAAGCATTTTCACATTACGGAATTACCAGGGCCGCCAAGAGGGGGGCGCGGGAGGGGCAAAATTTCTCGGGTCCAGTCTCTAAGTGGTGCCTGTGCCAGGGTCTGTCTCTCTCTGCTTCTGTTGGGACCCAGATGATTGCGTTAATGCAATAACCTGGTCCAGGCACACAAGAGCAGGACAGAGACAGACCCCAGTGCTGGGTCCCCCTTGGAGGCCGGGGAGGAGCAGATGCACTGACGTAGGAAGGTAGGGGCAGCGGCGGCAGCAGCAGCATCCCAAGTGGGGGTGTGGCGACTGCGGTGACCCTGTCCCGGGCCTGGCTCTATCTCTCGGCGGCCCTAGTGTCCACATCCATATGTATATGACTAGTATACTAGAAAGTACTTTCTGCCTAAAACTAGGTGGCTCCTTTTAGAATTGCCTCCTTAGTGTCAACTTGGGAGTAAAAGAGCACCTTTCTGACTGGAGGGTCCAAACAAACCAATCTCCTGCCTCATTCTCAAGCTCTTTAGTTGCTGATGCAATATTGGGCAAAGAATTGGTCAGGCCATGACCCTAATGACCTGCCCTATTCGCAGTTCTATTTTTGTTGAGATAAGGGCAGTTTTACTAAAATATTTCTATAAAAGATAAATAAACGGGCTTATATACAAAAATAAAAAATGATTAAAAATGATTAAAGATCAGTGCCAAGGTTGGTGAACCATAGGGCTGTGAGTCCTTATGGGAAAAGAGTCATCACTGAGGTCTATAAACTAAAACGTTTTGCATTAGCATTTTTAAAGCGCCTGTAAATTTAAGGTGTGTTAAACTCAAACAACCCTATACATTTCTATGGGTGCGTTAGCGTTTAATGCTCATAAACCATTTACAGGTGTTAAAAACACTAGCAACCATAGCTCTGCTTAGTAAACATAGGCATTTGTGACTAGAATTTGAAATATTGTTACATGTGGTTTAATGCTGTGAGTTGACTTTAGCATTGGGTGTGGTTTTATATATATTATTGACCCCTACTATTAAAACAATGACTTTTGTTAAAGTGATTCATTGAGCAGTTAATGTCATTTCAATAGGTGGCCTTCAGTTCATCTGTTTTATCTGAAATACAGTTAATGTGTGGCAAGCCTCTACATTAACTGTATGGGAAGATCATATCTCATTTTGACTACTGCCTCACAGGGTGTCAACTCTATGGAAGATCTTCATATTTTCCATCAAAAGACAAACATTTTTTTCTAGCCTTTCAACAATATCGGTCCTGAAGAAGATGAACAGAGATGGCTGCAACACTCCACCACTTACCTTTCACTTTAAATTCATTTTCAAATTTGTATGAAAACTAGTGGGCCCTGCTGCAGATAACTTGAGCTAAGCTTTAGTAAACAGGGAGGTAATTTATCTCTTTTAAAAGGACAGAAATGAATTGACTCCATAGCTGATATCATAAAAATAAATACTCTACAACTATTTCAGACTAAGTGGCTCTTTTACAAAGGTGCGCTGAAAAATGGCTTGCAGTAGCGTAGGCGTGGGTTTTGGGAGTGCGCCGATCCATTTTTCAGTGCACCTGTAAAAAAGGCCTTTTTTGCCGAAAATGGACGTGCGGCAAAATGAAAATTGCTGCACATCCATTTTGGGTCTGAGACCTTTCCGCCAGCCATTGACCTGGTGGTAAAGATTCACGTGATAACTCGGCGGTAATGACCTAAGCGTGCGAAATGCCACTTGGTGCATGTCCATTACGCACACCCGAAAATAAAAAATATTTTTCAGACATGAGTATCGGACGTGCGCCAAAAATGAAATTACCGCAAAAGCCATGTGGTAGTCTGGCAGTAACTCCATTTTGGCACACGTTGGGCACGCATAGACCAGTGGCATAGCCACAGGTGGGCCTCCACTTAGGACTCAGGCCCACCCAACAGTAGCACACATTTAGTGGTAGCTGGTGGGGATCCTAAGCTCTGCCAGGTGAAGACTTCCCCCTGATGGTAACGAAAATGCTACTCTCTACAATACCAGCACCTGCACATGCTCAGTTTTCAGCACACGCGTGCTACAGACTGCCAAGGTGGAAAGAAGAGTTTTCCTGCCAGCTGAGATATTTTTTTGTTGGGGGGGGGGGGGGGGAGAACACTTGATGCCCATCCACTTCTTGCCTAGGCCCATCCAAAATCTGTTTTCTGGCTACGCCCCTGGCATAGACACTTACGAGGCTTAGTAAAAGGGCCCCTAACTGAATGCAATACATACTGGCCTTGGGTGTAGTTTGCTGCAGCATATTATGAACTGCATAAACTGTTGTGTGAAGTGTAGAACATGGTTCAAACGTTTGCAATTTTTTCCAGAAAGACACAAAGGGTCCTGTTTACTAAGCATTTTTAGCACATGCTTAAAATTAGCACGCTCTAACCATGTAGATGCTTATAGGAATATTATGGGTGTCTGCACAGTTAGCACACGCTAATGCTTAGTGCACGCTAAAAAAGCTAATGTGCCCCTAGTGCGGCCATTAATTTCTGAGCATTTTGCATGTTTATTTGCATGCTGTAGCTTTTGGGGAAAAAATCATTTTTATTGTATTTATGTATAGGTCTCAGCTAGGATGTATATTTTTATATGAATAAGATGTGTTTGCACCTATGAGATTTTAACTTTTTGATATGTACAGAGAATTTGTATAATAAATATTTCTATAAGACAAAATAAATTATCTGGTCACTACATTTTTTATGTTTATTAGGATTTATTTACCGCCTTTTTGAAGGAATTCACTCAAGGCGGTGTATAGCAAGAATAAGTCAAACATAAGCAATAGACAATTATAGCAGTAAAATATTCAAACAACAATACAAAGTATGTACAACACAATACACAATAAAACATTTTAATAGACAGCATACAGTGTAAGCAAAGATGGAACAGATAGATACAGATAGATAGAGTAACAGGAGTAAGAAAATAAGGGACTAGTTTAAAGAAAATTACAAATGAAGTCAGAAAGGTGATTGAACATTATTACCAAGCTGCAGGAAAAAGGGCCCTGTGTTAGCTGTGGGGCCGTTTTTCCTGCACAGCAATGCCATTTTAAGCGCAGTGGGTAAAAAAGTCCCCAGACACACATGGCCATGTGGTAAGAGAAAAGCTCATTTTCGAAAAAAGATGGATGTCCATCTTTCGTTTCAAAAATATCAAGGACGTCCTTAGATTTGGACGTCTTTGACTTTCGGCGATTTTCGAAACCAAAGACGTTTAAGTCAAAAACATCCAAATGCAAGCCATTTGGACGTGGGACCAACATTTGTAGTGCACTGGTACCCCTGACATGCCAGGACAGAAATCGGGCACCCTAGGGGGCACTGAGTGGACTTCATAAAATGCTCCAAGATACATAGCTCCTTTACCTTGTGTGCTGAGCCCCCCCCCCCAAACCTCCCCAAAACCCACTACCCCCAACTGTACACCACTACCAAAGCCCTTATGGGTGAAGGGGGGCACCTAGATGTGGGTACAGAGGGTTTCTGGTAGGTTTTGGAGGGCTCACTCTTTCCTCTACAAATGTAACAGGTATGGGGGGTATGGGCCTGGGTCCACCTGTCTGAAGTGCACTGCACCCACTAAAACTGCTCCAGGGACTTGCATGCGCTGTCATAGGCCTGAATATGACATCTAAGGCTGGCAAGTAATATTTTTAATAATGTTTTTTGAGGGTGGGAGGGGTTTAATGACCACTGGTGGAGTAAGGGGAGGTCATCCCAGATTCCTTTCAGTGGTCATCTGGTCATTCTGGACACCTTTTTGTGCTTTATTCATAATAAAAACAGGTCTGGGTAAAAACGTTCAAGTTGTAGTCATAGACGTCTCTGTTTTTTTCCATTATGGGTCAAAGACATCCAAGTAGGAACGCCCAATTCTCACCTTCACCATGCCTCCGATATGCCCCCTTGAAATTTGGACGTCCTTGCGACGGACTTCAGTTAGAGACATCCAAAATCAGGTTTTGATTATACCAATTTGGACGTCTCTGAGAGATGGACGTCCAAGGGCCGATTTATGTCACTTTTTGGACGCCCATCTCTTTCAAAAGTGAGCCTGATAGTCACATAACAGTCAGTTATATTCTAAGTGTGACTGCTTACATGTTCATATAGCAGCATAGTTAAGAACATAAGAACAGCTATACTGGATCAGACCAATGGTCCATCTAACTCAGTAAAGTACTTGCTGCATGGCCATTTCAGGGGGGAGCCCTTACCGCCACCACAACCAGGCAGTGAATATACTCTAGCACTACAAAAATAAATTAATTTTTGTAGCACTGGAAATGACAGGGCGCTAGGCGTGGGAAGTACCACCTGGCTGCTGCAGTAGCCAGGCGGTACTCCTGTATAGCGAGCGGTAAGCTTGCTTTGGGCTTACTGTCGCTTAGTAAAAGGAGGCCTCAGTGCTTTATATTCCAAGTCGCTCATCTTATTTTTTAGGCTTCTAGCATTTGTATATAGACACTTCAAATTGTATTTTTTCCTAGCATCTACAAGCTGCTTTGAAGTTGACTGGGATAATTTGCAACCTTTACTCTGTTATCCCATTAAACACTCCTGTGCATTTGTCTCCTTTTTGCATTTGAGACTAGCTGAGTTGTTAAATGATTGCACAGATTATCTGTTGGTGTACTGATCATGATGCATGCATGTAACAGTAGAGTCTGTTTCCTCTATATTTTCCATGCATTTCTGTGGTTAGGCATATGGGTTTCATTCTTGAATGTGGTATTCTTCAAAGTGATACAAACATTCCTTTGCCTCTTTGCAATATAGTCAGATTTGGTTACTTTGTTGATCTAGAAATATATTATAATTTCTACTGTTGGCTATTCTTTTCTCTGTTATTATTTCCTGTCTCAGCCACACCCATTGTGTTAGCTGTCTCTTAGTATATATAGTGTTTATAATTCCTATTGCAGTTATGTGGAAATTAAAGAATGACTTAAATACACACAAACCCCATTTTACACAGAACGTTGTAGTGGGAATTGAGATGTCCAGGTTGGGACATATTTCATTTCCTCAGTATTTTTGTAAAATCCCTATATTGATGCAGGAATGTATAAGGACAAAAGCAATTTGATAAATATGCACATGCACAAAAAGAGTGTGGTCCCTCAGGGCTTTACAAGAGTAAATAAAATGCCAACAATGATACACGCAGATGCCGATTTTACAATCCACACTGTAGTTCTCAGCACTTACACCAAGTGGCACAGACATCTCGCCTCCATGCCAACCCACCAACATTTCCTCAATATCCCAAGATCAATCCCTCCCCCTAAAAGCCTCCAATATATATCCCTAAAGGCTCTAATATACACCAAACAAGCTTAGTGGTGATTAGATGGTAACACTATTAATTGGGAAGCGAGGACAGTACTAGGCAGACTTCTACGGTCTGTGCTCTGATTGTGGCTGGACAGATTCAGTTTCTGTAACTGGAGAACAAGGCCAGTTCTCAGCAGGCTTCTGAGCAGGTTTTATAGCATCAATTGCTGCACAAGGGTGAGATTGGAGATGTTGCCTTCATGAACATCCTGTCCAGCTTTGGCCTGACATCCTGCTTCAGCGTCTGCCACTTGCACTTGCAATCTTTCAAATCTCTATTGGCATGGAAGGTTGCATTCAGTTTGTGTTCTACTGCCAGGAACAGGTTTAGGAATAGGCCCCAAGTCTCGCCTTGTCCCTCATGCTCTGCAGACCATGAGATTGTTGTTACCTGGCTGATGGCCTCTCTGGTGCCAGGTGTGGGGGGTAGGGGAAGGGGCCTGCTGGGAGGCAGGTAGCAGTTTGGGCCTCAGGGGAAGCCTGTATGTCCCTCTGGAGAGCCACACTGCAGCCACGTGTTGTCCCAAACCTCCTGGAACACCTGTTGTATCTCTTGCAGCATTTGCAGGCAGCTCTCATGTACCTCCACAGTCCCTGCCTTAGGGTTATCTGGGGCCTTCCATCTGTGCCTACCTCAGACTTGGATAGAATGGGGAGGCTGAAGGCTTCAAGAAAGGGAGTCAATGGGTGTGAAAGGGAAGACACTTTTATGGCAATCCCCTGAGCAAACCTGGGATGTTAGTGCCTAGGCATGTCAGCAGTACATGCCCCAGGCAGAGCAGAAAATATACATCGCACCTAAGGCAATATAGAGGGAGCCGTGTGTCTCAAAAGGCTAGGCCACTTTGCCCCAAAATGCTTTAGATAGATAATCAAGTCATATATCTGATTGCTGATTACTGTAAGATGTTTACAGGAATAAAATTGTTCAATACTATGAATGTATTTGCATATATAAACTGTAGAATGCTGCGGCCATAATAAATTCCACTCTTTCTCAGATATCTTGTCAAGTGTTTATATATGTTGTGTATGGTTTGGGCATGATTAGATTGATAGATACATATCTTTCTTAATTTGTAAAAACTCTACTGAACTACCTTAGAAATCTGTGTACAAAAGCTTAGATTGTGATCAAATATCACTCCTAATATCTTGGCAGTTGGACCAAAGGTAATTCTGCTACCTGCTCTAAATAGTGGGCTTGCAGCTCAGGTCGACCACTACTTGCAAAAAAGACACCATGAGATTTTTCTGGGTTCAGTTGTAGGTAATGTGAACTGAGACATACTGCAAGCTTGTCCAGTTTGAAGGTTAGATTTGAATTTCCTGTGAACAGGCATTATCGATGGAATATAATCTCTATATATAAAAGGCACCACCAACGTTCTAATGAAGCCTCCAGCCGGAAGTGTGAAGCGCCAGAGATATCCGGTTTCCCCATGAGTGAAGGAAAACAGCACAGCACGAAATCCCTCTCTCTGTAACAGTGAAGGACTCAGAGGGGGGAGGGGACAGAGATGCCCTCACTCTCTCTGTAACACAAACACAGCACAGCAGGAAACTTAACACTGAAGGACTGGACTCGGAGGAAGGGGAGGGGTAGGGGACAGACAGCACAGGGGAAGGGAGAGAGGGCAGAGGGCAGGGACACACACACTCCCACATGCACACTCTGAAGAAAACCTTGCTAGCCCCCGTTTCATTTGCATCAGAAACGGGGCTTTTTTACTAGTAGATGAATATCGTCTGCATGTACATAGAAAGTAAGACCTAGAGATTGAACCAAAGAAAGTAGAGAGACCATAAAGATGTTAAATAATATAGGACTCAATAAATGAACCTTGCGGAACCCCACATTGGCAGTGAATATGAACAAGATTAAGAATTGTTCCATTGCACTATATTAGCATGTCCAGAAAGATAAGAAGCAAACCAAGCATAAACTGTGTTAGAAATGCCTATATCCCATAAGTGGCAAAGAAGTAGATCATGATTGATAGTAGCTGGCAAGTCCTAAATGGGATGGAATTAGAAAGTGTTACCATTTTTGTAGAGAAATGATTAGCCAACTCCTGTGCTGAAGGAGACATATCTAAAGGCTCCAAAGGTCTGGAAGGGTTAGTCAATGAGAAAAGTTTTTCATGTAATGCAGCTGAGTGTGGTGCTTTTAGTATACATTGTGAAAAATACTGCTTTTTTGCTATTTGAATTGTTTGTTTATAAAAAAAATAGTGAACGATTTGTATGTGTGAAGCATAGTGTAGCATTCTTTACATCTCAATTGGCATTTCAAAAGCATAAGAGAATGATCAAACCATGGATCATGTTTATGATTGGTACACGCCATCGTCAAGGGCACTAGAATGTCATAAGCTTGCTGAAAATGAGTCTCATCTATAGAAAATGCGTCTGCAAAATTATCTTGAGTCAACTGAGAGAGGTCCCTGTAAGATGTAGATTAGTCCTACTTCAGTGATGGACAACCTGAAGTAACTAAATGGAACATTAAGAGTGAGTGATCTGTCCAGACAGCAGATCTGTGAGATGAAGTTCCTTCAGAACCTTTGTTTGGATATCATCTGGCCCCATTACTTTAGGTTTAATTAGCTTCTTGTGAGTAAAGTTTTCTGGAAACTATTTGAAATCTATTTTCCATTCTTATGTATTTTTGTTTTCTGAGATCTTACTCTCTGCTCTTCATCTGTGACCATAGAACTGATATATTGGTTATGCAATTCCACTTTATTCTTATCTGCTGCTACATATTCCTTTCCTTCATGCTTGAGTCTCACAGTGACACTTTGATACTTCCTCCTGTCACTGACATACCTTTAAAAAGGCTTGTTCCCCCTACTTTACTGTAGTGGATTTTTTTTCTTCCAGTTGCATCTTTGCTTTCCTGACTACTGTACTGGTTTCCCGTAGCTTATCCAGATATTATTGTTCATCTTCCTCTATCAACAATCTCTTGTAACTTATAAAGGCTAACATCACTTTTCCTTATATTTTTAGGTACTTCTTTCCAAAACTCTATCAGCTTCTTTTCCTCCATAGGTTTATTTATTTTCCCAAGAAAAAGGTTCATAGCCATTAAAATATCTTCTTTCCATTCTGCCCACTCTTTTCTGCTTTTCCTAAATGTTTCCACCCTGCTTTCTCCTTGAGAAATTCCTGCATCTTGATAAAATTATTTTTCTTGAGGTCTAAGACCCTTGATTTTGAATGAACCATCTCCACCTATGTCCTAATACTGAATACCTGGATGCCAGATGATTACTCACTTGCATGGATTCTGTTAACAGTTCTACCTGTAAAGAATATTGGATCTTCCTATTATAGACAATACTGTTGCTGGGATGTCCAAATCAACATTTGGCAAATTAAAAACATCTATCGATATCACTTTCCCTTTCATAGTAATACCGTGATGTCTTCAATTAAATCTCTATTTCTTTTGCTTGTGAGTGAGTGAGGTCTACATATCACGTCAGTGTAAATAGATGTTCCATTCTCTGTCTCCAGATTAACCTACAGTGGTTCTCCCTTACTCATAAACCCTGCAGTTCTGTGACTTTAATATTATTTTGTACATGTGATAGTACTACTTCTCAGGGAAGACTGAGGCGTAGCGCAGAAATTAAATGATTTCTTTGCTTCGGTCTTCACCGAGGAGGATTTGGGAGGGACACCGGTGCCGGAAAGCGTATTTGAAGCAGGCAAGTCGGAGAAACTAAACAAATTCTTTGTAAACTTGGAGGATGTAATGGGTCGGTTCTGCAAACTGAAGAGTAGTAAATCACCAGGACCTGATGGTATTCATCCCAGAGTATTAATAGAACTGAAAAATGAACTTGTAGAGCTACTGTTAGTAATATGCAATCTATCCCTAAAATCGAGTGTGGTACCGGAAGACTGGAGGGTAGCCAATGTTACACCGATTTTTTAAAAAGGTTCCAGAGGAGATCTGGGAAATTATAGACCGGTGAGTCTGACGTCGGTACCGGGCAAAATGGTAGAGGCTATGATCAAGAGTAAAATTACAGAGCATGTACAAAAACATGGGCTGATGATACAAAGTCAGCACGGATTTAGTGAAGGGAAGTCTTGCCTCACCAATCTACTGCATTTTTTTGAGGGGGTGAACAAACATGTGGACAATGGGGAGCCGGTGGATATTGTGTATCTGGATTTTCAAAAGGCGTTTGATAAAGTGCCTCATGAAAGACTCCTGAGGAAACTGGGGAGTCATGGGATCAGAGGTAGGGTATTACTATGGATTAAGAGCTGGTTGAAAGATAGGAAGCAAAGAGTAGGGTTGAATGGTCAGTATTCTCAGTGGAGAAAGGTAGTTAGTGGGGTCCCGCAGGGGTCTGTGTTGGGACCGCTGCTTTTTAACATATTTATAAATGACCTAGAGATGGGAGTAACTAGTGAGGTAATTAAATTCGCAGATGACACAAAATTATTCAGGGTTGTCAAGTCGCAGGAAGAGTGTGAAAGATTACAGGAGGACCTCGCGAGACTGGGGGATTGGGTGTGCAAGTGGCAGATGAAGTTCAATGTTGACAAGTGCAAAGTGATGCATGTGGGTAAGAGGAACCCGAATTACAGCTATGTCATGCAAGGTTACACGTTAGGAGTTACAGACCTAGAAAGGGGTCTGGGAGTCATCGTAGATAAGATGTTAAAAACTTCTGCTCAGTGTGCTGCGGCGGCTAAGAAAGTGCACAGAATGTTGAGTATTATTAGGAAAGGGATGGAAAACAAACACAAGGATGTTATAATTCCGTTGTATCGCTCCATGGTGTGACCGCACCTCGAGTATTGTGTCCAATTCTGGTCGCTGTATCTCAAAAAAGATATAAAGGAATTAGAAAAGGTGCAGAGAAGGGCGACAAAAATGATAAAGGGAATGGAACGACTTTTCTATGAGGAAAGGCTGAGAAGGTTAGGGCTCTTCAGCTTGGAGAAAAGGTGGCTGAGGGGTGATAGGATAGAAGTCTACAAGATAATGAGCGGAGTAGAGCAGACAGATGTGAAGTGTTTCTTTACACTTTCAAACAACAACAAAACCAGGGGACACAAGATGAAGCTAGAATATGGTAGATTTAAAATAAATAGGAGAAAGTTTTTCTTTACTCAGTGTAAAGTTAGACTCTGGAACTCGTTGCTGGAGAATGTAATGACAGCAGCTGGCCTTACGGAATTTAAAGGGGGTTTGGACAGATTCCTGAGGGAAAAGTCCATTGAACATTATTAATTTTTTTTTTTTTTTTTTTGGTGGGGGGGGGGGGGGGGGGGTTGCCGGGTCCTTGAAGCCTGGGTTGGCCGCTGTCGGAGACAGGAATGCTGGGCTTGATGGACACTTGGTCTTTTCCCAGTATGGAGGTGCTTATGTACTTATGCACTATACTGTCCTTCCTGAATAGATTATAACCCAGTATAAATATATCCCGGACTCTGTTTTCCATGTCTCTGTAACCACCACTATACAGTATCTAAGTCAACCGCTTTCATTACAGCCTCTAGATCTGAAAGTTTATTTCCCATACTATGGGTGTTAGTATGCACAGAGGGACATAATCAAAAGGGACGCCCAAGTTGTCCTGAGGACGTCCTCGCAGGACGTCCTGGCGACGGGGCGGGGAAACCCGTATTATCGAAACAAGATGGGCATCCATCTTTCGTTTCGATAATACAGTTGGGGACACCCAAATCGCGAAATTTAGGTCGACCTTAGAGATGGTCATCCTTAGAGATGGTCGTCCCCAATTTTCGGCGATAATGGAAACCGAGGACGCACATCTCAGAAACGACCAAATCCAACCATTTGGTTGTGGGAGGAGCCAGCATTCAGGGGCACTGCAGTGGACTTCAGAAATTGCTCCCCGGTGCATAGCTCCCTTACCTTGGGTGCTGAGCCCCCCCCCCAAAAAAAAACACTCCCCACAACTGTGCAACACTACCATAGCCCTAAGGGGTGAAGGGGGGCACCTACATTTGGGTATAGTGGGTTTCTGGTGGGTTTTGAAGGGCTCATATTTACCACCACAAGTGTAACAGGTAGGGGGAGATGGGCCTGGGTCCACCTGCCTGAAGTGCACTGCACCCACTAAAACTACTCCAGGGTCCTGCATACTGCTGTCAGGGAGCTGGGTATGACATTTGAGGCTGGCAAAAAATATTTTTAAAGTTTTTTTGAGGGTGGGAGGGGGTTAGTGACCACTGGGGGAGTAAGGGGAGGTCATCCTCGATTCCCTCCGGTTAGGGTTACCATATGGCTCCAGAAAAAGGAGGACGATTGAGCCAGCCGGGTTTTACTTCCATTGCTTTCAATGGAAATAATTGAGCCAGCCGGGTTTTACTTCCATTGCTTTCAAGCAATGGAAGTAAAACCCGGCTGGCTCAATCCGTCCTCCTTTTTCTGGAGCCATATGGTAACCCTACCTCCGGTGGTCATCTGGTCAGTTTGGGCACTTTTTTGAGACTTGGTCGTAAGAAAAAATGGACCAAGTAAAGTCGCCCAAGTGATCGTCAGGGATACCCTTCTTTTTTCCATTATCGGCCGTGGATGCCCATGTGTTCAGCACGCCCCAGTCCCACCTTCACTATGCTTCAGACACGCCCCCATGAACTTAGAGATCCCTAAGACATGCTTGTGCCTCTTCTATGCTCCACCCACTTGTAAACTCCCTTGCAGTTGCACACTAAGGCATTGAAATTCTACCTTACAGAATAATGCATAGTGAAATTATGTGTGTAAATGCCAATTATTTCAGCACTTATGCACAGATGGTGTGCGTAACTGTGGGCACCCAGCTATTGAATTATCCTGACCACGTCCTGGGACAACATGGTTGGCAGATGAATGTCTCAATAAACCTCAATAGGGAGTCATCATGTGAGCCTCCAGAAACCATTCATGAAGTGTATACTGCTGCTCAACTAATTTCTGTACCATTAATACTGAATTCCACTGAATCAGTTTAATCAGAGATGCACCAATCGATGCCTGATTCTCACATAGCTGCAGCTTTCCTTTCACACTTTGACTTAAATGACCAGCTATTTTCCTACATGCTTCTATGAGCTCATACAAGATTTTGGTGAATCTTGTTGCCTCTTTTCTTATACGTCAGCTTGAGGGTATGCTTTCTGCCAGATGCATTAAGTGTGCAAAGCACCAGATCCCTTGGCGCTCCTTGTCACTCTCTCCCTTGATCAGAAGTAGGCAAATTTTATACACGGAGGGCTGCATGAAAGTCAGTACTACCTCTGCTGGGCCACAACATTATGTAATGTCGGAACTGGAAATACACAGAGCTCCATAGATCTTCTGTGATAAATAAATAAATAAGTACAAATTAAACTAAAGACAACAGAAACAAACTGCTGGAGTGGCTATTCTGAAAATACTTGTGAAATACAGTATTTAAAATCATCATAACTCTGGTTAATGATGTTTTCTGTGTATGCTTCCGATAGTCTCGTTGGCCACATAAAATTCCAATGGTGGGCCTCATTTGGCCTGCATGTTTGCCACACCTGCCATTGACCATTATTGCTGCTGCTGTCTATAATGAAAAGGAAAGCTTTGATTTTCATGCTTCTTTAAATCAACCCTGACTCATCCCTTGAATTACTTTCAAGATATGAACTGAGGCATGGTTCTGTTCCATCACCTGGGAATGCAAGTTCTGGAACCTCTCTTGTCTCATCTAGCTGCCATCAGTGTGCTGTTGTAGATATGTATGTATGTGTGATATTCTGGCTAGTCCAGATGCCACTTGTAAAATGGATGTTCACTCCTTGTGCCTTGTTCAGCTGTGTCTTTACTGAACATGAACACCGAGCAAACAGAGAGGGGATCACCTATCTACTAAATGTTGTTTTGCTGGGCACTTTGTAACTGGGGACTAACAGACAAAGCAACTAATTAAACCCTACTTTCTCCACAACACGCAGGGGTTTCTGGTCATCCAAAGCAAACATTTCACTTATTTGCTGTGTAAACCACGATGGATGCAGCCTGCCTCTTGGCATAGGACAGTGCGGTAGACATCATTTTCCCCTCAGTAGTCTGCTTCTGTATCCAGGGTAGAGCCTGCATTGTTGTCAATGCTGTGGAAGTTGGGGAGTCAGGTTAACAGAGTCCCTACTACTAGACCCTCCCCTTTTCTCCTGTTCCTTTTCTGCAAAAACTAGCTTATTCCTCTGACTTTCAGCCTCCAGTGAAAGCAACACAGCCCTATGTTACTTTTCTAAGTGCTACTACATAAAAGTATTTGAAAGATGACCAATTATTTTTACTCTCATTCACATGCTTTTTACAGTGCAGACACACTGTAAAATGTTGATCTTCAAAGGCACAAAGGTGCCCCCAAACATGTATTTTTTTTGTCTTGATTCCATCCCTGTATGCTTGGCTGCTGCTGTGGAATCCTTTGATGCTGCTGTGGCTGTTGTGGTTAACAGCAGATCAGAAGTTAGAAGTTTCCTAATAGTATCTTGAACAATACTTCTGCCTTAGCTTACATTTCATCTGCATTTAGGAAATTCTCATCAGATAATGGGCTAGTAATTAGCTACCATATATGAAATATTTCCAGAACTTTCCATTTCTAATTTTTAGATATCGTTATCATCATTTGAATCCAAGATCTTCACTAATATGGACTAATCATCTAAAAAAAGGGAGCATTGCACTGGATTTGGGTACTGCTGTTTTTCTGCTCCTCTGTTCCTATTAATCCTAGGCTGAGCCCAAAAGTCTTTATAGCTTCTCTATCTGATAAATTTTGTTTGGGGGATTCATGGTAGTGCTGCCTATTACAGATGTACTTTTCCTCCCCTCCTTCTCTCACCGTCTGTCACTTGCATGTTTTCTCTCTCTTGAAAAGGGCATGATATGTTTATGTTCAAGATAAGGAAAAGAAAACACACATTAATGGATATTAAATTTGTTTTATTGTATTTATTTTCGATATGAAGTCTAAGTCCGATTTTGGACGTTTTCCGAATAGGAAAAAAGGTCATTTTTGAAAAAGAAGGTAAGTACTTAAGTATTGCCATACTGGGACAGACCGAAGGTCCATCAAGCCCACCACCCTGTTTCCAACAGTGGCCATTCCAGGTTACAAGTACCTGGAAAGATCCCAAAACAGTACAATACATTTTATGTTGCTTATCCTAGAAATAAGCAGTGGATTTTCCCAAGTCCATCTTAATAATGGCTTATGGACTTTTGTTTTAGGAAGAAATCCAAACTTTTTTTTAAACCCCACTAAACTAACATCTTTTACTATATTCTCTGGCAACAAATTCCAGAGTTTAATTACACATTGAGTGAAGAAATATTTTTCTACGGTTCATTTTAAATGTAGTACTTTGTAGCTTCATTGCTAGTATTTTTGGAAAGAGTAAATAAGCAATTCACATCTACCTGTTCCACGCCACTCATCATTTTGTAGACCTCTATCATATCTCCCGTCAGCCGTCTTTTCTCCAAGCTGACGAGCCCTAGTCACTTTAGCTGTTACTCATAGGGAAGTTGTCCCATCCTCTTTATCATTTTCTAATTCCGCTATATCTTTTTGAGATGCGGTGACCAGAATTGCACACAATATTCAAGGTGCAGTCGCACCATGAAGTGATACAAAGCATTATAATGTCCTCATTTTTGTTTTCCATTCCTTTCCAAATAATACCTAACATTCTATTTGCTTTCTTAGCTGCTGCCACACACTAAGCAGAGGGTATCAATGTGTCATCAACGATGACACCTAGATCCCTTTCCTGGTCGGTGACTCCTAATGTGGAACTTTGCATTACACATATCTACAGTTCGGGTTCATCTTTACCACATACATCATTTTGCTCTTGCTAACATTAAACGTCATCTGCCATTTTGATGCCCAGTCTCCTAGTCTCATAAGGTCCTCTTGTAATTTTTCACAATCCTCTTGCGATTTAACTACTTTGATTAACTTTGTGCCGTCAGCAAATTTAATTGTCTCACTAGTTACTCCCATCTCTATATCATTTATAAATATGTTAAAAAGCAGCGGTTATAGCACAGACCCCTGGGGAACCTCACTATCTATCCTTCTCCTTTGAGAATACTGACCATTTAAACCTACTCTCTGTTTTCTATCTTTTAACTGGTTGTTAATCCACAATACTACCCTACCTGGTATCCCATGACTCTCAAATTTCCTCTGGAGTCTTTCATGAGGTACTTTGTCAAATGCCTTTTGAAAATCCAGATACACAATATCACCGCTCACCTTATCCACATGCTGGTTCACCTCTTCAAAGAAATGTAATAGATTGGTGAGGCAAGATTTCCTTCACTAAATCCATGTTGGCTTTCATCTCATTAATCCATGCTTTTGAATATGCTCTGTAATTTTGTTCTTTATAATGGTCTCTACCATTTTGCCCGGCAGGCTCACTAGTCTATAATTTCCCAGATCACCTCTGGAACCTTTTTTTTTAAATCGGTGTTACATTGGCCACCCTGCAATCTTCTCGTACCAGGCTTGATTTAAAGATAAATTGTATATTACTAACAATAGTTCTGCAAGTTCATTTTTCAATTCTATCAGTACTCTGGGACGAATACCATCCAGTCCAGGCAATTTGCTACTCTTCAATTTGTCAAATTGCCCCATTACTTCTTCTAGGTTTATAGAGATTTCACTCAGGTTCTCTGACTCAGCTTTGACTACCATTTCTGGCACTGATATCTCTCCTAAATCTTCCTCGGTGAAGACTGAAGCAAAGAATTTATTTAATCTTTCCGCTATAGCTTTGTCTTCCCTGAATGCCCCTTTCACCCCTTGGTCATCTAGCAGTGCAACTGATTCTTTTGCTGGCTTCTTGATTTTAATATACCTAAAAAAAAATGTACTATGTGTTTTTGTCTCCACTGCAATTTTTTTTTTCAAAGTGTATCTTTGCCTTCCTTATCAGCGTTGTGCATTTGACTTGACATTCCTTATACTGTTTCTTATTATTTTCAGTCAGATCCTTCTTCCATTTTCTGAAGGATTTTCTTTTAGCTCTAATAGCTTCTTTCACCTCACTTTTTAACCATGCCGGCTGTCGTCTTCCTTCCTCCTTTTCTAATACATGGAATATATTTGGCCTGGCCTTCCATACCTGATGTAAATTTTTGACCTTCGCAGCTGCTCCTCTAACTTTTTTTTTCCACTGTTCTTCTCATTTTATCATAGTTTCCTTTTTGAAAGTTAAATTCTAACTTATTGGATTTCCTATCTAGATGATGCGTGAGGTCCACCACCTTCGCACTAGGCAGATAAGTGACCAGGCAATCCTCATATCCACCAGCCACCCAGCTATCTACATGCCTAATAATCGAATCACCAACTACAACAGCCATCCTAACCCTTCCCTCCTAGACAGAAAGTCCTGGAGACAAATCCTTAGTGCAAAAGGATATTGTATTCCCTGGAGGGCTGGTCCTGACTTCATGATTACTTCCAGCTGCACCAGGGTTATACTTTCCTTTTAGAAGGCCTCTCTGTTCCAAGGTAGGACAGGGGCTGCCAGATTGGAGGTGAGACTTCTCTACAACATCCCTGTAGGCCTCTTCTATGTACCTCTCTGTCTCTCTCAGCTCCTCCAAGTCTGCTACTCTAGCCTCAAGAGAATGGACTCATTCTCTGAGAGCTTGGAGCTCTTTGCAACGAGCACATAAAAATATATCCTCTCACCAACTAGGAGATAATCATACATGTAACACTCAATGCAAAAGACTGGGCAGCACCCCTCTTGCTGCTGGATTGCTGTCTGCATCTTAGCATTATATAGTTGTTTAATTAAAACTTCTTAAGGTACTAGGGATGTCAGATGAATATAAGAGCCTTAAGATTATATGGTGTAATATGTAATTTATTTAGTGTTTGCTCCTCGGAAACTAATTAGATGTAATTAAAACGCGAATGTAGATAAAACTCCAATGTATTTCTGGAGATATTTCATATATGGCAGCTAAGGATGCCAAATTATATTATGTCACTAATTGATCTGCTGTAACCTACCCTCAAGGAAAAAAATGAGAGATTACCTCATCATACACCATCTCAGCAGTAAAGGGGTGACCTACAATGCAGCCCACACTGCAAACGTCCCATTTAACGCCACCAGATGGTGGAATGCATTGCCAAAGGACAAATGACATGACACCACCTATGAAAGTTTTTGCAAAAATGTAAAAAATATTTTTGTACAAAATATTTCTAATGATCGATGCAACCTAACATCAAAGACAGACAGCACTACAATTATACCCAGACCATGATACTGCTCTACCTCCCAAGATATGTTAACTTGTTCATCTTTCTTATTCTCCCTCTTCATGTACCCCTGACCTGTTATTGGTATATCTGATTTGTATATCTGACTTCTACTTGTATATCTGATTTAACTTAATTTAAGCCACATAGAACTAAGTCCCCTACTCAGATGTATGTGGGATATAAATCCAATAAAGTAAAGTTTTGAAGAAATTTACCCAGGTGGTGTACAGTAAGAATAAGCCAGCCATAAGGAGTAAACATTTTCAAATGACAGTATACATTATGGCATTGAATGCTACTTACAATATCAACAAACAACTAATACTGATCCCTTCTAATTTGATTATGTTAATCACATTATCACTATTGGTCATTATATCTTACCTGTTTTATTTTGTGCTATGTAAATAATTCTACTGACCTATCAACCTAATTTCTTACACAGTAATATGTTAAATTAGACCATACCTCTTACTCTGTTTATGATTATACCTTTTGCAACATAGTGTAAGCCACATTGAGCCTGCAAATAGGTGGGAAAATGTGGGAAACAAATGCAACAAATAAATAAATAAACACAATGCATATTAAAACATCTTAATAGGGTGTAAGCAGAGGTGAAACATAAGAAAGATTAACAGGAGTTAGACAGAAAACAATGCTGACATAGAGTCAGAAATGATGCATAAAACTGATCTTAGCTAGAGGAAGAGTGGATAAGCAAGCCCTGCTACAATATGTGCAGACTGTGTTAGTTCTCATGTGAGAGACTAGCTAGTTAGTTGCTTCTTCCATTAAAGGCTTTGGAGAAGAGCCAAGCTTTCACTTGCTTCCTGAAGTAGAGATAATCTTACATTGTGAAGCTTTCCTGGAAGTATGTTCCAGAGTGTGGGGTCTACCCTGGGGAAGGCTCGTTGGCAGGTGTTACATCACATGATTTCCTTTAGAGAGGGTGTGGTTAAAAATTTGCTTTGGAAGGATCTTAATGACTGTGGAAGTGCATAGAGGGAAATCCTGTTCTTTAAGTACTCTGGCCCATTTCCTCTAAAGTCCTTAAAGATCACACATACTTTTAAATTTAGCTCTGTATTGCACTGGTTGCCAATGAAGTTTTTGCAGAAATGATGAGATGCAATCACATTTTTACAACCTTCTATTGACTGTGCTGTTTTGAATCAATTGGAGCTAGTGCAAATCCTTTGTAGTCAGACCAATGTGAGTGCATTACAGTAATTCAGTTTTGCTGTTATGATGGCATGAATCACTGTGACAAGACAAGGCGTGCCTTCTCAATGTATGGAGAGAGAAAGCATAGTTGTCACAGGTGATAGAGGCAGCTTCTGAAGATTGCTTGGATTTGGAAGATTAGCACAAGTGATGAGTTTCCTAATCTGTGATTTAAGTGTCAGTTTGTTGCTCCCAAAAGGGATTTTGAAGTCAGGTATGTGACCACTTGTATTAGGGGACCACAGGAACTCAGTTTAACTTGGGGGTCAGGCAAAGTTTGTTGTTTATATAAATATATAAATAGAATAAATATATATATAAAATAAACAAAGTTTATTTGACTGGGAGTAGGACCACTGAAGGCAAATACAAATAGGAATGGAATGTAGTAGATCCTTAATGATTTTCAGAGGACTATGTTCATGAGAAGCTAACTAAACTAAAGGTGGACAAAGCAATGGGGTCAGATGGCATACATCCAAGGGTACTGAGTTCTGGTGGTTCTACTGGTTGACCTTTTCAATGTCAGGAGTGGTCCTAGAGGACCAGAGAAGAACAGGTGTGGTCCATCTCTATAACAGCAGAAGTAAGGAAGAGGTTGGTAACTACAGGCCGGTAAGTCTGACCTCTGAGGCTAATAAATTAATAGAAAAACAGAGAATAGTGAGCTTTCTGGAACCTAATAGATTGTAGGAACTGGGTTAGCATGGTTTCACTAGAGGCAGGTCTTGTCAGACAAATTTAACTTGGTGACTGGAGAC
Source organism: Microcaecilia unicolor (assembly GCF_901765095.1). Taxonomy (NCBI): domain Eukaryota; kingdom Metazoa; phylum Chordata; class Amphibia; order Gymnophiona; family Siphonopidae; genus Microcaecilia; species Microcaecilia unicolor. Next base: position 88,602,475 of record NC_044031.1, read on the forward strand.
TTGGGTCGAGGGAGAGTGCTAGATATGGTATACTTAGATTTTAGCAAAGCCTTTGACACAGTTCCACATAGATAATTTATAAATAAACTGAATACCCTTGGTATGGGCCCTAAAGTGACTAATTGGGTTAGGAACTGCTTGAGTGGAAGATGACAGAGGATAAATGGAGCTCATGGGAGGAAAGGGATGTTACCAGTGGTGTGCAACAAATTACCAGTGGTATGCCACAAGGTTCAGTTTTTGGACTGGTTCTTTTTAACATTGTTGTAAGTGATATTGCTGAAGGGCTGTCTAGTAAGGTTTGCCTCTTTGTGGATGATAAAATCTGCTATTGGGTAGACACTCCTGATGATGTGGATAACATGAAGAGGGACCTAGCGAATGTTGAAAATGGTCCAGAATTCAGCAAGTAAGATTTAATGCTAAAAAATGCAAGGTAATGCATTTGGGATGGTAAAATTGGAGGGAGAAGTACTGTTTAGGTGGTAAAGTACTTTTGTATATAAAAGAGGAGCAGGACTTGGTTGTGATTGTATGTGATGATCTTAAGTTTGCAAAATAGGTAGAAAAGGTAACAGGAAAAGCTAGAAAGATGCTTGGGTGCTGTCCGCTGGTTCCTCTTCCACTGACCAGCCAGGGCTGATCCTGTTTAGCTTCCACAGATTCACTGTAGGTCAGGATAGTCAAACTACAGCCTTGTCCTCGTTCTGTGCACTCCCTTTCCACCACTCCTTTCAAGTAAGCACCACTCAAGATGTCTTAGTGGTAGCATTTACCAAAAAGGTGCAGCAACTCCAATACTCTTATAAATTAGGGGTTTTTTATTCATATAATCTTTGATCACACAGTTCACCATTTTCACTTCTCACAATTGTTCCATTTTACCAACACAGTTCCAAGCTTCTTTCCTCAGGAAGACTTAACTACTGTTCAGGTTCTGCTGACATCACTTTATACTCTTCAATAGTTTGTCAGCTCCTTCAGCTCTTCACAAACATTTCATTTCATCAACATGGTTTCAGTTCATTTCATCAACATAGCTTCATTACATTTCATCATCATAGTTCAACTTTTCATAGCACTACATTCTGCCCTGAGTAGTTTGCTGGGCTATCCTCCTCCACAGGCTCCTTCCAAACTGCACCAGCTTCTCCTCCCCAATCCTAAATAGTTGAGGTAATGTAGCAGCGAGGAAACCTTTCACTTTACCCCCTTGAGTCCGTGCTAATGCTGAAACCTCCATACTCTCCTCCTCCAGCTCCTCAACTGCCTCCATTTTATCCCATTCCATAGCCTCCTCCCCACAGAGTTCCCCCAGCTGCTTCTCCTCTCCCTGATCAGAGACCATTTCCTAATCATCTCCCCCGCCCTCCAATTCCTGAGAGTCTTGCATAGGAACTGATGGCTTCTGGGGATGGTAGTTCCTATCCTTAGTTAGTAGTCTGGCCGGCCTCTTGGCCACTAGGAGGTGATTCTCATGTTTATCAGGAATCTGTGAGTGAAACCTTCTCTTCCTTAAGAACACATCTCCCTCAGGCCTCTGTCTCAGCCCCCCTTGAGGCAGGCTCATCTCCAACCCCTTACAGTGGATAGGGAGAGGAATGACCAGCAAGAAAACAAGAGATGATAATGCATCTGTATAAGTCTCTGGTGGGACCTCATTCAGAGTACTATGCACAAAACCAACAGCTTCATACAAGACAGCACAGACTTTCTGAATAAATTGAAAAATATCAAGCAACTACCACCTAATACCCTTCTGGTCACGATGGATGTATAATCACTATACAGCAACATTCCACATGCGGATGGCATAGCTGCATGTGGTAAACTCCTAAAAACATCCACACTGGACCATCAATACTAACCAGAAACTATTACAAAATTAATCAAATTTATTTTAACTCACAACTACTTCCGCTTTAACAATGATATCTATCCACAAATAATGGGCACTGCAATGGGCACCAGGACAGCACCCCAATATGCCAACCTTTTTATGGCTGAGCTGGAATAGACATTTCTGAATGCACACCAAACCAAACCCCTAAAATACTACCGGTACATCGATGACATTTTTATGATTTGGACGGAGGGTGAAGAATCTCTGAAACAATTTCACTCTTCCTTCAATACATACCATCCTACAATCAGATTTAAAATTGACTACTCCCTAGAAAAAGACAATTTTTTGGACACCACGGTCTCAATCAGTGACGGCTATATACAAACATCTGTATATAAGAAACCCACAGACAGATGCAGCTACCTCCACAACTCCAGCTTCCATCCTGCACATACAAAAAGATCCATCATTTACAGCCAAGCCACAAGATACCACCGTATGTGCTCTGACCCAGGGGACAGAGACAGACACCTTAAAAGCCTGACTGCATCCTTCAAACAGAAAGGCTACAACCCAAAATAATCTCCAAAAATATTGCCTCCTCCCTCAAAACACCCAAGGAAAATCTGCTACAGTATAAAGAGAAAAAAACCACAGACAGGATCCCCCTGGTAGTGACATACAATCCAGAGCTGGAAAAACTGAGGAAAATCATAAGAGATCTACAACCTTTGCTCCAGGAGGATGAATTACTGAAGGAAATATTCCCATCCCCACCAGTACTGGCCTTCCGACAGCCACCCAACTTAAAACACAAGCTTATCAGAAGTAAACTGCCAACACAGACTGAAAGTGAACAGAAAGGCACACGTCCTTATAATATATCTAGCTGCAAACTATGCCAAAACATTTCACAGGACCCCACAGTCATGCACAAAGGAAAGATATTCAACATAAAGGAATCTTTCACATGCTCATCTTCCAATGTGGTATATATCATTCAGTGTAAAAAATGTAACGAAGAGTGTTACATTTGAAGTGGAGGAGTGGCCTAGTGGTTAGGGTGGTGGACTTTGGTCCTGGGGAACTGAGAAAGTGAGTTTGATTCCCAGCACAGGCAGCTCCTTGTGACTCTGGGCAAGTCACTTAACCCTCCATTGCTCCATGTAAGCCACATTGAGCCTGTCATGAGTGGGAAAGTGTGGGGTACAAATATAAAAAAAATAAAATAAAAATATTGGAGAAACAGGCCAGATGCTTAAGACAAGATTCAATTTACATAGACATCACATGAACAATACTGCCAGTAGGGCCCCAACCCCAGTGGGACAGCACTTTACAGAACCAGGACACCGTACCAGTGATTTCACAGTGAGAATACTGAAAGGTAACTTTAAAACAATTCAGGAACGTAAAACCTTTGAAATCAGAATGATTGAATATTTTGACACCCAACGGACAGGACTTAACAAGGATCTGGGTTTTCTAGCCCACTATAAACCATAAGTTGTATTTCACTGCTTATCACCCTCCCCTCCCCTCCCCACAAACATCCTGCTAGACTAAGGAATGCTTTGAAGTCCCCATACACATCTCCTACCCACCCTGCTAGACCATCTATGAGGGACTGGTATATACACTGTCAGCTAACACATTTGCTTATTTCTGATCTGATGAAGAAGAGCAACCTTTGAAAGCTAATCAAGAAATGTATTAAGTTATGTCCAATAAAAAAGGTATCATCTTATTTTCTTTTCCATGTTTTAATTTGGTTTGATTTCTATTGATTACCTTTAAGAGTGGACTAACACGGCTAACACACCCCTTTACTTAAGAGTACTATGTACAATTTTGGAGACTGCATCTTCAAAAAGATAAAAACAGTATGGAGTTGGTCCAGAGGGTGGCTCCTAAAATGGTCAGTGGTCTTCATCGTAAAGAGTATGGGGAAAGACATAGATCTCAATGTGTATACTTTGGAAGAAAGGCAGGATAGGGGAAATATATTAGAGACATTTCAATATCTCCATGGCATAAATGCACAGGAGGAGAGTCTCACTTGAAAGCAAGCTCTAGAATGAGGGGGTATAGGATGAAGGTGAAAGAGGAAAGACTCAGAAGTAACCTGAGGAAATACTTCTTCACAGATAGAGTGGTGAATTCATGGAACAGCCTTCCAGTGGAGGTGGTGGAGATGAAGACTGTATCTGAATTCAAGCAAGCTTGGGACAAGTACACAGGATCTCTAAGGGAGAGGAAGGGATAGTAGATGGCAGGATGGGCAGACTGGATAGGTCATATGATGGGCAGACTGGATAGGTCATATGATCTTTATCTGACTTCATTTTTCTGTTTCTATATTTCTCTGCTTTTAGCCCATTTGTGAATTGCTATTAAATAGGTAGCCAGTTTATTCAGGGCTTTAGGTAAGTCTGCTTCAACAGGTATTAATAGCTGCATATCATCCTGGTAAAGGTGAAACTGAATATCTATAACTCTTTTGAAAACTGGACTGTGATGGATGCTGAATGCTATTGTGAAGCACCCATTGCCGAGATAATGTTACTACAATTTTTGCTGGTAAATGTCACAGTGTTTCAGTTTTCCCACTAATACCAGCCACTATGAGTTTCATAAAAATAGAAGAAGTGTCAGGCAATTTGGTACTCAAAACCTAAACCCTTTACAGTGCAAAACTAAGACCAGGTTTACAATTGTTTCAAAAGAACATTATTGCATATAAATGTTAAATGGATGTGAATAATTATTATTTTAAAAACAGATTAAAACTTGCAGCTGCATTAAAACAATTCCCACTAAAGTGCTCAGAATATTTCAATTGCACAGAATAAACTAAAGTGCTTACTTTTTTAAAAATGTTTTTAACAACGTTCTTTTTCCCATAGATAGTCAGGTCTTATGCAAAACTACAAGTTTTGAACAACTTCGTGTCTGCGGATGTTCTCCACGTATTCAACTATCATATAAGTAACTTGGTTTTGTTAACCCTTTGTTTCCTAAACTTAGCTTTGTTTAGTGTTTCCTCCTGAAGAACTGATTCTTTGTGTCTCTATCCTTTTGTCTTCCAGGTACACATGACCCCCCAGAATGTGGATCAAGGTAATTAGTGTGTAACTCCACCCCTTAGCATAAGACAAAGTCTCTGGTGTTAAGTGCTGTAGTGTGATGGTCAGTTAGCTGAAGGCCTTGCCTGACTTGGTCTTTGGTCTTTCTTGAATGGTGGGGCCCGAAGTATTCCAGCGTTGTCTAATCAGGAACTCAGGGAACCTCTCTGATGCCTGTTAGCTTAATTTAACTTAAAGAGAGAAAACTCTGACTCCCTTACTCTGAACTTAGGACTCTACTTAGGGGGTCTTTTACAAAGGCGCGCTAGCATTTTAGCACGCTAAAAATAGGCACACGCTAAACACTAGAAATGCCAATGTATTCCTATGGGTGTCTCTAGCGTTTAGCACACGCCTATTTTTAGCACGCACTAAAAACGCTAGCATGCCTTAGTAAAAGATGGCTGGCATATTTTCAAAGCACTTAGCCTTCCAAAGTTCCATAGGTTTCTATGGAACTTTGGAAGGCTAAGTGCTTTGAAAATATGTGACTTAAAATGTGACAAACACTTTGGGCTTTTTAGCTATCATAAATCAAACAAATAACTGTGTTCCTTGCTGGCCTAACTGTACTGATTTTCCCTGTCTATAAGAGGAGCACTCAACTGTGGTGTGAATCAGGCTCAGTAATCAGCCAGGCTCACCTTAGCACAGACACATTGGGTCATGCACAGCAAACAGACAGGCTCACCCCTGCACACATCACTGGTAGGCCTGATCAGAGCAGGACCAATTTCTCAGGTCTAACACAACTCTGACCCTCACAAACTTTAGTAGCTAATTCTCTTTCAACCAACTTTCACTTCTTTTCCAGGCTGGAACTCAGTCAGTCTCAGCCACCTCTACCAAGTTTCTCACCTGCTGAATTTTATTGTTAAAACTTTTACTTTTCAGACTTACTTTCTCATACTCAGTCCAGAAATGCTGAGTTACAATCAGTGTCTCCCTAGTCTTTTAATCTTAAATGTTCTCTCTTAATCTCCTGACACACGTGGAGGGGCATAATTGAACGAAAACGTCTATCTCCATGGGCGTTTATCTCCGAGAACGGGTCCGTGAAGGGGTGGACCGAACCGTATTTTCGAAAAAAATAGACGTCCATGTTTTATTCAACAATTTGTGAGCAGGGCGTTTTTGTTTTTCAGTGATAATGGAAAATGAAAGCGCCCAGCTCAAAAACGAATAAATCCAAGGCATTTGTTCGTGGGAGGGGCCAGGAGTCGTAGTGCACTGATCCCCCTCACATGCCAGGACACCAACCGGGCACCCTAGGGGCACTTTTACAAAAACAAAAAAAAGGTAAAAGAGCTCCCAGGTGCATAGCACCCTTCCCTTGTATGTTGAGCCCCCCAAATCCCCCTCAAATCCCACTGCCCACAACTCTACACCATTACTATAGCCCTACGGGGTGAAGGGGGGCACCTACATGTGGGTACAGTGGGTTTGGGGGGGGATTGGACAACTAAGCATTAAGCAGCACAATTGTAACAGGTAGGGGGGGGATGGGCCTGGGTCCACCTGCCTGAAGTCCACTGCACCCCCTAACAACTGCTCCAGGGACCTGCATACTGCTGCCAGGCAGGTGGGTATGACATTTGAGGGTGAAAATAAAAAGTTGTGAAACAACATTTTTTGTGGTGGGAGCGGGTTAGTGACCACTGGGGGAGTCAGGGGAGGTCATCCCCGATTCCCTCTGGTGGTAATCTGGTCATTTAGGGCACTTTTTGGGGCCTTATTCGTGAAAAAACAGGGTCCAGGAAAAGTGCCCTAAATTCTAGCTACAAACGCATACTTTTTTTCCATTATCGGCGAAAGGCGCCCATCTCTCCTCGGCCGATAACCACGCCCCAGTTCTACCTTCGCCACGCCTCCGACACGCCCCGTCAACTTTGTAAGCTTCCGCGATGGAGTGCAGTTGAAAACGTCCAAAATCGGCTTTCCATTATACCGATTTATTCGTTTTTGTGAGATAAACGTCTATCTCCCGATTTGGGTCGAAATCTAGGCGTTTTTCTCTTTCAATTATAAGGTGGATAGAATCCCTGCCACATATGTCTGATCTTCTCTGAGTCTTCAGCCCCTCTGAACATTGTTGCCAAGCCATTCCCTTGGCGATAGGGACTTGGATGGTGTCATGTGCACCTTTCTAGCCTATGAGATTCCATTTCTCAAAAATGTAAAATCTGAGTTCCATGCTGTAAATTCTAACTGTAATTAGAATCCCCAATAAAGCACAGCACAAAATACACAGAATTTCAAAAAAAAAAAAAAAAATCTCAGACACCCATGCTCTGTCAAGTACAATCCAGACCATATTTTAAAATTTAAAAATCACACTTCATAGCCACTTTATACATTTTCTTTAAAAAATTGAACCCAAAATACAACTAAATTTTCCCTAACTCACAGAAAGGGTAAAAATACTTGTACACTTATGGACACCACTGACAGAATTTAAATATTCATGTTTTTGGTAATGTTAGACTCTCCACCTTCAAACCATTGAAAATAATCACTTAAAATATTTTTTAAGGAATTTTAACCTCTTAGCCTGGCACCTGGGGACCCTTAGACCCACTGACCACAAACTTTTTTAAAAAATAATTTCCTCAGGCCCAAGCTATAGACCTCCAAAAATGGCCTATAAAATATTAAATAAAAATAATCTGAGACCAGGAGACCTCTTACCTGATTCTTCTAATGTTCTCCAGGCTACCCTGTCATTTTTCAGGGTCCAGATGGACCTCCTACATCACTGGCGGCTGCCAGCGGTCACCCACAGTAGCCTGCCAGGTAATATAAAAATTTAGGCCCCAGCTTTTTCCGAGGCCTACCGGGGCTCTATTTTGCACAACCACGCATGTGCAAACCACCGCACATGCGCAGGAGCTCCAGCAGGCTAGGCCCAAAGCCAGATATTTTCCTGCCAGCTCTCCCTCTGGTTCCTCTTATTTGCAGTGGAACTTTCACATGCACCTGCCACATTTTGCCACCTTTCTGCCCCGGTCTTCCCTTGAAGTCTAGCAGGGCTGCTAAGAGACTGAGGCATGTCCAGGTCAGGGTCGCACCCAGGCTGGCCCCTCCCCCCGCCACTGTTGCCGCCGCCCCTCCCAAAGATTGTCACTGTCGCCACCCTGCCCACCCACCGCAGCCCGCTGCAACTGTAATACCTTGGCTGGCAGGGATCCCAAGGCCCTGCCAGCAGAAGAATCTTCCTCCAGTGCTATTCTTCTTCTCTCTGGCCTACCCCTGCAGCTGCTTTTTCTCTCAGGTCGCACAGGCTTGGTTTCAAAAGTGAGAATGCGCGGCCTGAGGGGAAATCAGCTGCTTGGAAGGCAATGCAGCAGACTTTGAAAAAGAGCAGCGTTGGAGGAAGATATCTTCTGCTGACAGGGCCCCCCGCCAGCCTGCAGTGTCTATCCTCCGGGTCCTCCCCAGCCTCCAAGGGGGGCCTGGTACTGGAGTTTTCTCTCTTTTGCTCCTGTTGGAACGTGATCACCCAGGTCCCATCAGGAGCAGGAGAGAGAGAGAGAGTGACCCCTGGTGCCAGGCCCCTACTTCAAGGTCTGGGTCCGGGGAATTTTTACCCTCCATCTCAGTGGCCCTGAAGTCTAGAACTGGCCACTGGTCACAATGCAAATGGGAATTGGTTCCAAAATCGGCATGAAGATGACTGGGACCAGCTGAGATGCTCTGGAATCAACACGGACCCCAATCTGGGTCCCAACAAAGTGGGCAGAATTGAACTAGCCCCAAAATGGCCCCAAAACACCTTGGGTCATAACAGGACTGCCAGCAGCCTCCCAAGGCTCAGCTAATCCCTTTAAACTTTTATTATTATTTTTTTTAACCCATTACACTATGGGGCTCATTTTCAAAAAAGAAAAACGTCCAAAAAGTGGCATAAATCTGAATTTGGATGTTTTTTTCACAAAAACATCCAAATTGGTATTTTTGAAATCAATTTTTAGCCATTTTTCTATGAAGTCCATCAGAAATGCGTTCAAATCACAAGGGGGCATGTCAGGGGCATATTAAGGGCGGGATTTGGGCATTCCTAACACTTGAATGTTTTTCTGCCATAATGGAACAAAAGAAAAATATACATTGCACGCTTTGGTCTGGACCTGTTTTATTAATGAATTAGCCACAAACAAATGCCTTAAATGACCACTGAAGGAAATCAGGGATGACCTCCCCTTACTCCTCCAGTGGTCAATAGCCCCCTCCCACCTCCTAAAAATATGACTAAAAACATTACTTACCAGTCTCTATGCCAGCCTCAGATATTATACTCAGGTCCATTAGAGCAGCATGCAAGTCCCTGGAGTAGTCTAGTAGTGGGTGCAGGCACTGTAGACAGATAGACCCAGGCTCATACCTCCCCCTACCTGTTACAACTTTGGTGGAAACTATGAGCCCTCCAAAACTCATCAGAAACTCACTGTACCCACATTTGGGTGCCGCCTTCACCCATAAGGGTTATAGTACTGGTGCACAGTTGGGGGTGGTGGGTTTTGAGGGGAGCTTATCAGACAAGATAAGGGAGTAACAGTAAGACACATGCCTGGTAACATTTGTTTGAAGCCCACTGCAGTGCCTCCTAGGGTGTCCCATTGCTCTCCTGGGATGTCTGTGTGCTAGTCTACCAAAAATGCTGGCGCCTCCTACATTCCAATGGCTTGATCTTGTGCGTTTTTCACTTGGACATTTTTTTTTTAATTGACCAAAAAGATAAATGTACACGCTTTTCTGTTTTGAAAATGGCTATATTCCCCACTTGAATTTTGAACGCTTTTAGCAAAATGTCCAAAGTTGGACTCATGTCATCATATCGAAAATGCCTCTCCACATCTATCCAGGCAATTTTCCAGCAATTTGGTAACATAACCCTCCGTAATTTTCATAAACAATGGGATAAATGCAACAGTGGAGGAGTGGCCTAATGATTAGAGTACTGGTCTTGTAATCCAGAGGTGGGCTGGTTCAAACCCTGCTGCTGCTCCTTGTGATTTTGGGCAAGTCACTTAACCTTCCATTGCCTCGGGTACAAACTTAGATTGTGAGCCATCCAGGGACAGAGAAATATCCAGTGTACCTGAATGTAACTCACCTTGAGCTACTACTGAAAAAGGTGTGAGCAAAATCTAAATAAATAAATAAACAGGACAATAGCTACTCATTACTTGTAAATTCTCTCTAGAATTTTTGGAAATAGGTTTTAAAAAAATATCCCCTCAATTTGCTGAAAAATGACCCTGGTCCAGGCAACCATTCAACCATGTGGTCAGTACAGTTAGAAAAGCAGTGCCGGCTTTGTTGATTACGTAAACCGGATACGAGTCCAAACTGTAGTTTGATTTAGCATATCGAGCTAACAGAAGATTAACTTCCTGGACAATCAGTGGTTCAAAACATTCCCATATATGGTCTCCAAGAGTATCAATTGATCCATTCACTACATCAAGTTGCAAAACACTACTTGATTATAAATGAGTCCGAATAGTTTCCACCTTATTTCTAAAGTACAAAGCCAGCTCATTAGCTGTAGGAGTGTTAAGTCCAGATTCTAACATTGAATCATCAACATTTGTAAGGCTGTCAACTATGTTCAACAACCTTTGTACGCTTAAGCAAGTAGTGCCCACCAATTTAGAATAATGCTCCCTTTTCTTTTTGGTGATCATGTGTTTGTATAAAGAAATCATCAAGCGCCAGCAGTTTTTAAGATCTGAGGTGGAAGATTTTTTTTCCAAGCCCTTTCATGCTTCCTGCATTCCTGTTTCAAAGTCAACAGCTCAGAGTCAAACTGTTTCTCTGATTTCCTAATTATCTTAGGTTTGACTTGGAAAGATTTCATCCAAAATGGATACTACATGTTTGTTCCAGTTAGAGAACAAATCCTGTTCATAACTAGAATCAATCAATACATTTGTTTTATCCCAAAACAGGGAGGAGTCAATTTTCCTTCTAGTCCTTCTAACAGCTTCTATTTTATTTCTACTAACATTATTATCTTTCCAAAAAAATAGTAAAATCAAATTTTAAAAAATTATCAATCCAAGGGAGTTGAGTACAGGCATTGAAGCATAAAGTACAACATTGAGCATCAGTATTAGCCATTGTCAAAATATCCAGTAACTGACCCTTCTCATGTGAGCTCTACAAATCAGACTAGTTGAATCCCAAAGAATGGTCAACCTGGGTCTGTTATGGGGGTTACAGTAAGCTGTTTACTATACAGAGTAGGTGTTTCATTGTATTGGCAGTCTGTTCAGTACATTTAGAGAAATATTATGCAGTCTGAATGGGGGTAATTTTAAAAAAGGGCACCTCCATTTAGGTGCTCCAAGGATGCATGTAGGAGGCTATTCTGTAAAGGAACTCGGGCACTGCATTTAAATACACATAGAACTACTATACGTGTGGGTGCTTAAATACAGCAGAGACTCACTAATAGGCTTCTGTAAGTTATTTATATAACTAGAGCCCTGCCTATGCATTTACATTTCTTGCAAATACACACTGTACATTAAGTAGATATTTGTAGAATAATACTTAGACATATGTATGTGCTAGTACTGTAGATATTTGTGTACACATAGGTTATATAAATGTTTGTAATTGGGATGGGGTATAGATCCTATCACAAGGGAGAAAAAAAGCAAGCCCAAGATCTATAAAGGTCAGCACCTGGGTTTGGAGCTAGTCCTGATGTCCAATCCTACAGTTAGGGTGAAGACCTGGGACCCCTGTGTGGGAGATGGTAGCTAGTCAGGGTAAGCTATGTAGGAGGTGGCAGGGTACGACTAACCCTTCTGGGATCAGTTTAGAATTATCTGAACACTGGAAGCAAGTGAAGTGTCCAGTAACTAATATAGGATCTTCATTTGCATAAGGTTTGAATAGGCAAGTGAGACTATGGGCAGTCCTTGCCAATAAGATTGTGGAAGGGAGGAAAGCTCCCTGTTGGGTAAAAGGGGGGATATTCTTTCTTACAGGTCCTCATGGGGTCTGTAGGGGGTGGGTTGCTAAGTAGCCCCAACTCACCCTGACCACAAAGGGGGATTCATTTCAATACCCCAATGCTGGTGATCATGAAGAGTGGTAAATGGTGTTTTAGCCTTTTGGAAAGAAAGAAAGAAAGAAAGAAAGAAAGAAAGAAAGAAAGAAAGAAAGAAAGAAAGTTAGTTCTGATTATGGATTGTTAGAGGATTGTAGATTACCTATGGATGAACTTTGGCAAAGAGTTATTTATTTATGACATTTATATCCCACATCATTTCAAATAAGATTCAAGTTCAATGCAGCTCACAATACAACAAAAGTAGAACTGACAAAGTGTTCTGCTTACATAAAATAAAGTAGGTGTGTATATAGATAGATATAGATAAATACAAAATTATTAATAACAGCATAACATGAAACCTGATCATATAACATGTTTTTAAAACATAGTAACATAGTAGATGACGGCAGAAAAAGACCTGCACAGTCCATCCAATCTGCCCAACAAGATAACTCATATGTGCTACTTTTTTTGTATACCCTACTTTGATTTGTACCTGTGCTCTTCAGGGCACAGACCGTATAAGTCTGCCCAGCACTATCCCCGCCTCCCAACCACCAGCCCCGCCTCCCAACCACTGGCTCTGGCACAGACCGTATAAGTCTGCCCAGCTCTATCCTCGCCTCCCAACCACCAGCCCCACCTCCCAACCACCGTCTCTGGCACAGACCATACAAGTCTGCCCAGCACTATCCCCCCCTCCCAACCACCAGTCCCACTTCCCACCACCGGCTCTGGCACAGACCGTATAAGTCTTCCCAGCACTATCCCCACCTCCCTACCACCAGCCCCACCTCCCGATCTTGACTAAGCTCCTGAGGATCCATTCCTTCGGCACAGGATTCCTTTATGCTTATCCCATGCATGTTTGAATTCCGTTACCGTTTTCATCTCCACCACCTCCCGCGGGAGGGCATTCCAAGCATCCAGTACTCTCTCCATGAAAAAATACTTCCTGACATTTTTCTTGAGTCTGCCCCCCTTCAATCTCATTTCATGTCCTCTCGTTCTACCATCTTCCCATCTCCGGAAAAGGTTCGTTTGCGGATTAATACCTTTCAAATATTTGAACGTCTGTATCATATCACCCCTGTTTCTCCTTTCCTCCAGAGTATACATGTTTAGTTCAGCAAGTCTCTCCTCATACGTCTTGTAACGCAAATCCCATACCATTCTCGTAGCTTTTCTTTGCACCGCTTCAATTCTTTTTACATCCTTAACAAGATACGGCCTCCAAAACTGAACACAATACTCCAGGTGGGGCCTCACCAACAACTTATACAGGGATTATGTGGACTAACCTTTGATTTGGGTTTTTGCCAAGGATTGTGGATTCACTTTGAATTATTGCATTTGTTTTGGAGTTACTACATTTGCATTGGACTATTATAAGAAAGACTGTAGACTAACCCATTCCACTGGAATATCCTTCTTGGGATGGAGCTGAACCTGGCAAAGAGAGATTTTCAAGGATACTCAGCTCACACTTTCAGCTATCTGTACTTGGGTTTTGTTTTCTTCCACAGGACCATGGTGTTAAAGGCCTTCATGAAATGGGTCATGGAGCATACGCAGACCTAGCAAAACGCAATGGACCTGCAGTATTCACGGACTTTGGAGCAACAGCAACAGCAGCCACTTATGCAATTGAGGGAAGCTGGATGTGTACTACAAAACCTCACAGCTGAACTGCACCGGTGGGAGCTACAACAAAACTCTGAGGTGGAACATTTAGTTGATGGGGCCGGGACACCTAGCACAGAATAGCAGAAGGGATTGACCCTTACTAAGTTGGGATCTGAAGATGATCCAGAGGCTTTTGTAACTACTTTTCAGCAGGTAGCTACTATTGCAGGCTGGCCACTTGAACAATGGGCTATCTGGTTAGTCACTTACTTATCTGGGAAGGCCAAAGTGGCTTATAGGGCTCTGGATAGTACCAAAACCCTGAACTATACCTCTGTAAAGTCAGCTATCCAGGGCAGATTAGGTCTTACTAGGGAAAGCTAAAGGAAGAAATTTTGAAGCCAGACTTTTTTGAAAGGGGATAGACCGAGAGCTGTGGCCCAGCACCTTATACCTGGCACCTTATACCGCCTCCAGGTAGTTGGAACTGTAGAAACAGTCTGGACAGGAGGTGGTCCAGCTATTAGATTTGGAGCAGTTTTTGAAAATTATACCTACACCTGAAAAATCTGGGTGATGAGGCAGTGTCCCGGATCTATTGAAAAGGCGACCTTACTGGCAAAGTACTACATGGAAGCAGAAGGAGTTTGGAAGGAAAGGTAAAATGAGCCTGTCTCAAGAAAAGCCCAAGTCAATCCAGTAGATAGAGAATAGGGTTCCAAGAAAAGCAGAGGAGGTCCTAAACCTTGGGAACCCAGGAAGATGAAGTGGGAAGCCACAAACTCCAGACCAGACAGAACCCTCACCTGAGACTGAGGTGTTTTATATGCAGAGAGGAAGGACACTTCTAAAAAGATTGCATCTGGATGGACTGTTCATGCTCAGGAATGGGCATAGGACAGCCCAGGGAGGTCCCCAGGAGATAAGAGGGCCCTGAGAAGGGGGTGCGGGTGGCTGGGGTAGAAATTGAGGCTCTAGTAGTACTGGGAGTAACCAATCACTTATGTCAGTAACCCTGCCAGGAGGCTAAGATATTGGACAGGGGGTGGAAAACTTTAAAGAAATAGTGCAGGTCCACTGTGTCCATGGGGATATTGAAAGGGAACTTACCTATGAGATAGAACTAACCTAGGAAGGGAGAACTCTTCCTTTGAAAGTTGCAGTGGTGGACAAATTACCTTTCCCTTTAATCATGGGGAAAGACTGAAAGGGAAGGAGGAGATCCTGTCCCCAAAAGAAGCTTGCGTTGTGACCAGATCCAAGGATTATTCCAAACCTGAGGACAAGGACTTGAGCCTAGGATAAATTTTCACTTTTTAGGAGGACCTTAATCACACTGGGCCACCTAGGTCATGTCCAGAGTGCCAGAAAGTGTTTTGATGGCTTCCCTGAGAAAAGTCCCTTAATTTCCCTGCCTGTAGAAGAATGACCCATGTATTGTGTAGTGGTGGATATTGCTGGACCCCTGGATCATAGTACTAGGTGCAACCAGTATATATTTGTTATGGTGGATTATGATTTCCAGTATCCCTGGGCCATTCCCCTTAAGAAAACATCAGGGAAGGTGATAGCCCAAGAATTATTGGGAATCTTCTGCCAGGTAGGATTCCCAAGGGAGTTATTAATGAATAGGGGAACTAATTTTACTTCCAGCCTGCTAAAGGAGGTATGGTGAATGTTTGGGTTTAGATATATAAAAACCACAGCTTACCATCCCCAAATAGATGGTCTAGTTGAACAGTTTAACCAAAGCCTAGTACAGATGGTTAAGAAATTATCAGGGGACAAAATTAAGGATTGGGACTCAGTGTTTCTGTATATTTTGTTTGCGTTTTGAAAGATGCCTCAGGGATCATTGGGTTTTTCCCCATTTCAGTTGATGTTTTGGAGGCAACCCTGAAACCTAATGGAGGTAGTCCAGGAAGCCTGGGTTTGAGAGGACAGACCAGTCGACTCAATACTGGAATATGCATGCCAGTTGCAAAAGAAATTAAGTGCAACATTTAAATCAGCCCGAGAGAATTTAGAGAAGGCCTAGGAATAACAGAAATTTTATTATGATAATAAATTTAAGCAACAGGAATTTCAACCCCATGATCTGGTGTTAGTGCTATTACCCACTGCTTCAAATAAGTTACTGGCTAAGTGGAAAGTACCTTTTTTGATAAAATGTCAAGAAGGTCCAGTGGACTATGAAGTTATCCAAGGGGGTAACAGGAGTCAAGTGTTTCATCTTGATTTACTAAAGCCTTGGATAGACTGGGAAACACAGGGGGCAAATTGCATAGAGGAGGAAGAGAAGGATTTAGGACCTGAACTAAATGATCTGAAGGCCAAATCCCAAATAAAGACTGAGGAGGGCCTAACCCCAAAGCAGAAAGTCTAGTTAGACAAACTCTTATATACAGTAGCTTTCAAGATATATTTTTGCCAATACCAGGTTGGATCCACCTGTGGGTGCATAAAATTGTAACCCAACCCAGGAAGTTGGTAAGACAGAAACTGTACCATCTTCCAGAGGCAATGTTACAGGAAGAAGTGTTGGAGGTGGTGAAAATACTATGCTTAGGGGTTATTGTCTATAAGCGAATGGTCTAGCCCTATAGTGTTAGTACCAAAGCTCAATGGCTCTACACACTTCTGTATTGATTTTAGATAAGTCAGTATGGTCTCCCACTTTGACGCTTACCCAATGCCTAGAGTAGAAGACCTGGTAGAGAAATTAGTGAGACTCAATATATTTCTACTTTGGATTTGATAAAAGGGAATTGGCAAATTCCATTAGATCCAGCAACCAGAAAGAAAATAGCTTTTGTCACCCCTGAGCACCATGTAATCCTATGGATTACATGGGACTCCAGCAAATTTTTAAAGAGTCATCAAGAGAGTGTTGAGGCCACACCAGTTGTACGCTAATCCACATTTAGATGATGTGGAGATATTTTCACACTTGTGGAAAGCCACTTTAAACTGCTATATGTGAGGCCCTTTGGGAGGCTGGATTAACAGCCAATCCAATTAAGTGCTCTCTGGGCAAACTGGAAGTCCAGTACTTGGGCACCAGGTAGGAAATGGTTAGGAGAGACCCCTAATCTCAAAGGTGGAGTCTCTTAGAAAAATCCAATCCCTCAGACCAAGAAACAGTTAAGGGCATTTCTAGGGTTACTATCATAAATTTGTTCCATGGTTTTCAGAGGTACCTGCTGATCTTATGGAATTATTGAAAAATTCCCGCTCCAATAAGATAGTTTGGGACAGACAGGCAGATGCAGTTTTCTAGAATTTTAAGAAGCCTTATGTAAAGAATCTAAAAGCATTAATTTTAGGCAAGAGTTCACCTTGCAGATATATGCTTCAGGTCTAGGACTGGAGGCAATTCTTAGTAAGGGGGTTGGGGAACATAAATACCCATTGAAGTATTTAAGAGCAAACCAAAGCTGAGCAGAAATATTCCACTACTAAGTAGGCATGTCTGGCTATCAAGTGGGTAGTTGAATCCTTGCATTATTATCTGTTAGGCTGACATTTCACTTCCATAACTGATCATACCACATTGAACTAGTTAGGCGTGATAAAAAATAGCAATGCCGGAATGATGAGATGGTACCTAGCCCTTCAAGCCAATAGTTTCACAATAGAACACAAAGCATGGAAGAAGCATACAAATTCTGATTATCTGTCCTGCAAAAGGAGGAATAGTTCCCGATAGTGCTTGCTAATACGATTGTGGAAGGAAGGAAAGACCTTAGTGAACCTGAAGTGTGGAAGATGATGTGCTTGCCTTTTGGAAGATGAGAGTTTTTTCTGATGGAGGATTGTGGACTACCTGATGGTAGACTTTGATTGTGGATTACATGTTGATGAACTCTGGCAGAGAATTGTGGGCTAATCTTTTGTTTGTATTTTTACCAAAGGATTGTGAACTCACGTTGGCTTTGGATTATTGCTTTTATTTTGGAGTTATTACATTGTGTTGGACTATTAACTACATCCACTCCTACCCTAACTGAGATAATATTTAACCATCTCTCTGATTTCATATGCTACTTTCTTTAAATTAGTCACCATACTTTCTAACTCTTCTTACTCTTCTTACTCTCTTATCTATCTATATGTTCCATCTTTGCTTTACCCTTTGCTATCAGTTAAAATGTTCTATTATGTATTGTGTTGACATTGTAAGTAGTATGCTATCAGTCTTATTTTCGAAAGAGAAGGGTTCCCATCTTTCGACAAAAATCACAAGATGGTTGTCCTTCTCACAGGGTCACCGAAATCGGCATAATCGAAAACCAATTTTGGGCATCCTCAACTGCTTTCCATCGCGGGGACTACCAAAGTTCACGGGGGCGTGTCGGAGGTGTAGCGAAGGCGGAACTGGGGCGTGCCTAACACATGGGCATTCTCGATCAATAATGGATAAAAGAAGGGCGTCCCTGATGAACACTTGGATGACTTTACTTGGTCCTTTTTTTGTTACGACCAAGCCATGAAAAGGTGCCCGAACTGACCAGATGACCACTGGAAGGAATCAGGGATGACCTCCCCTTACTCCCCCAGTGGTCACTAACCCCCTCCCACCCTAAAAAAAATTTTAAATATTTTTTCCAGTCTCTATGGCAGCCTCAAATATCATACCCAGCTCCATGACAGCAGTATGCAGGTCCTTGGAGCAGTTTTAGTGGGTGCAGTGCACTTCAGCCAGGCAGACCCAGGCCCATCCCCCCCTACCTGTTACACTTGTGGTGGTAAATATGAGCCCTTAAAAACCCACCACAAACCCACTGTACCCACATGTAGGTGCCCCCCTTCACCCATAAGGGCTATGGTAGTGGTGTACAGTTGTGGGGAGTGGGTTTTTGGGGGGTTGGGGGCTCAGCACACAAGCTAAGGGAGCTATGCACCTGGGAGCAATTTCTGAAGTCCACTGCAGTGCCCCCTAGGGTGCCCGGTTGGTGTCCTGGCATGTGAGGGAGACCAGTGCACTACGAATGCTGGCTCCTCCCATGACCAAAGGGCTTGGATTTGGTCATTTCTGAGATGGGCATCCTCGGTTTCCATTATCGCCGAAAATTGGGAACGACCATCTCTAAGGACGGCCATCTCTAAGGTTGACCTAAATTTCAAGATTTGGGCGTCCCTGACTGTATTATCGAAACAAAAGATGGATGCCCATCTTGTTTCGATAATACGGGTTTCCCCGCCCCTTTGCCAGGACGCCCTGCAAGGACGTCCTCAGGAAAACTTGGGCGCCCCTTTCAATTATGCCCCTCCAGGCCATATTTTGTATTGTTATTTGAATATTTTTGCTGCTGTAATTGTCTGTTGCTCATGTTTGATCTATTCTTACTGTACACCGCCTTGAGTGGATTCCTTCAAAAAGGTGGTAAATAAGTTCTAATAAATAAATAAATATTCCAAGAAGGATCATAGACTAACTTATTCCACAGAAAGATCCTTCTTGGGATGGAATTGAATCTGGGAGAGAGATATATGTTCAAGGTTACTCAGACCACACCTTCACGTAAGCGGCGGTATAACAAGGATACTCAGCTCACACCTTTTGTGTGATTGGCGATATGGATACTCGGTCCACACCTTCGGGTGGGCGGCAATATGGATGTTCAGCCAACATCTTCGACTTAAATACATCACTGCTATGCTATGCTATACAGTTCTTTTATTCTATAATACCAAAAAAAGTTTAATGCAGATCACAAATTTAAGACAACTGGATAAATAATCTAGGAATTTACAAATAAAATCTTATCAACTATTCTTTAACTACATTAAGAAAAATGTTCATTAAATACATGAGTTTTAATTTCAATATGAAAAATTAAATAATTTTTCAAAACATGATCTGCAATGGCAGCAAATTCCACACAGATGCTGCCTGATAATATATAGAAGAATCAAACATTCATTGTTAATCTGTTTGACTGAGGGAAAACAGAGTAGCAATTGATTACAAATTCTACTATTAACTACATCAGAACGAAACACCACCCAATCGATCAGATATAGCAGATATAGCTCGAGTACAGAGTTTAAACTGTACTTTAGCCTGTACGGGCAACCAGTGCAATTTCTTAAGTAACAAAGATGCAGAATCAGAACTTCTAGTAAAAAATGTCAACCTCGCGGCTGTATTTTGCACAAGCTGCAAAAGTTTTACCAGAATTCTTGAGCAGCCAACATAGATGACATTACAATAATCGAGTCTAGATAGTGTCAACGCTTGTACCAACAATTTGAATTTGTTCATCTCAAGGTACTTTTGGATTGAGCTCAAGTTTTTTTTAACATATAGAAAGACTTTGCAAAAAGTGATTGTACTTGGGTAGAAAATGGCAAAAGACTATCCACCTTTACACCCAGAATCCTTGAACAGTACTCAAATGTGAAGGTGTTATTGCGTTTAAAAAAATGTTGTGATAATTCCATAGAATCCAATGGACCCAGCCATAGAAATTTGGTCTTTTCAGGATTTAGTTTTAATCAATTACTCATGATCCAATATTTAATACTTTGTAGACAAGAAATTATATTGTGTAAAGTAGATGGCCAGAAACTGGAAACAACATGGTAATATCATCCACACATATATATAACATAGAACTTTAAATTTTTCCAAGATTGCTTCCAGAGGATGAAGTAAAACATTAAGCAATGATGGGGAGAACAGCAATCCCTGTAGAACCCCAGAACCAGGACATCAATTAATGGAGAAAGTTCTGAACTTTATAGCTCTAGATAGACAGAAAACCCTGAACCAATCCAAACACTCTCCCACATATACCAATATCGCTCAACCTGGTCAACAAAATATCACCAGGTTGAAAGCACATGACAAATCAAATTTAATCACTATTGCCCTTCACCCTTGGCTCAATAAAGCCTTACCATGGGAAAATAAAGAAGCAATCACAGTCTCTGTACTGTAATTCTTCCAAAACCCGGACTGAGAATAATGTAGTATATTATTGTCTAACAACTATCTAAGTATTTTGAAATGTAACCCTCCACGATCTTTGTAAACAGCTGGATCGATGCCACTGGGCAATAGTTATTCGGCAGTGATAGATTCCCACTAGGATTATTTGGAATAGGCATTAGAACAATTCCTTTACTGTTCTCTGGGAACCTACCATCAGAGAGGCAACCATTTAACCAAGCAGTTAAAAGTAGACCGAAAAACATCTGTCATATCATTCATTAAATAAGCTGAACATGGATCTAAACTGCAGTTGGACTTTGTGAATTTATTTAATAATAATTTCACATCTAAGGAAGTCATGGGCACAAATTCATTCTCTGCAGTAATGCCACGTGTCAAACTGATTGTTAATGACACTTCTAAAGTATCAATGATCAGCTGTTTGTGAATAATTGCCACTTTTACCTCAAAATAATAAGCCAAAGCCATGGCAGTAGGAGAGACAATATCGGTATTAGGAGTTAAATTGGATTACTGATAAAATCATCAACCAAATTGAACAGTTTATATACATCCAGCATATTATCATCAATTTAATTAGAGTAAAAATCTCTTTTTTTAAGTTAATTGTTTGTATAATGATATCTTTGATTGCCAATCTTGTTTTAAAGTCAAAAGTTCATCATCAAACCATTTATCTGAAACAAGTCTGACCTTAGATTTAATTTTATATGGTGTTATAGCATCTAATATATCTGAAACATAATCATACCATTTCTGAAATAAACAGTGGATGATTGTCCTCCCCAGCTCCTTGACTAAGAACTGCCCCAGTCTTAGCCATGAAGCATTTGTCTGCAAGGTGAACTCTTGCCTGAAATCAATGTTTTTAAGAAGCGGTTCTTTACATAGGGACTTTTTTAAGATTCTGGAAAGCTGCATCTGCCTGTCTCTCCCAAACTATCTTATTAGGGCAGACATTTTGCCATAATTCCATAAGATCAGCAGCTACCTCTGAAAACCAGGGAACAAACTTACGATAGTAACCTACCAACCCTAGAAATGCCTTTAACTGTTTCTTGGTCTATGGGACTGTTTTTTTCTGAATGGCTTCCACTTTTGAGATTAGGGGTCTCACCCAACCATTTCCCACCTGGTGCCTCAAGTACTAGACCTCCCATTGTCCCAGAGAGCACTTCGTTGGACTGGATGTTAATCCAGCCTCCCTCAGGGCCTCAAATACAGCAGTTAAGTGTCTAAAGTGGTTTTCCCACGAGTGTTTAAATATCACCAGATCATCTAAATATGCATTAGTGTACCCCTGGTGTGGTCTCAACACTCTGTTCATGACTCTTTGAAAAGTTGCCAGAGCCCCATATAATCCAAAATATAGGATTACATAGTGCTCGGGGGAATACCAAAGCAGTTTTCTCTCTGGATGCTGGTTCTAAGGGGAATTGTAGAAACATATTGAGCCCTCCTCCTCTCCACTTGCTCTATCAGGTCTTCTACTTTAGTTATTGGGTAAGCGTCAAAGCAGGAAACTGCATTGACCCATCTAAAATCAATGCAGAAGTGTGTAGAGCCATCAGGCTTTGGTACTAACACTATACGGATATGCCATTCATTTATAGACTTCTCAATAACCCTTAATCATAGCATCTCTGCCACCTCCTTCATTGCTGCTTGTTGCTTTGCCTCTGGAAGATGGTATGGTTTCTTACTACCTTCCCTGATTAGTCTACCATATTATGCATCCCCAGATGGGTGCAACCTGGGAGAGATGAAAATACATCTTGAAAGCTAAATAAGAGCTGTTCTATCTGGCCCTTCTACCTTGGGGTTAGGTCCTTTCCGATCTTTATTTGGGACTCAGCCTTCAGATCCCAAGTCCCCCTCTATGCGATCTGCCCCTAAGGCTTCCAGGTCTACCAAAAGCTTTAACAACTTAACATGAAGCACTTGACTCCTCTGATCACCTTGACTAACCTCATAGTCCAGTGGACCTACTCGACATTTTATCAAAAAGGGTCCTTTCCATTTAGTCAATAACTTGCTCAAGGCAGTGGGTAACAGCACTAACACCTGGTCTTGGGATTGAAATTTACGTTGTCTAGCTTTACTCTCATAGTATATTTTCTGCCATCCCTAAACTTGTTCTAAGTTCTTCTGGGCAGCTTTAAATGTTTTCCCTAATGTCTTTTGTAACAGGCGTACATAGTCCAGTATTGAGTTGGCCGGCTTCCTGAACTACCTCTATTATATTTCATGGCTGTCTACCAAACATCAACTCAAATGGTGAAAATCCCAGTGATCCCTGGGGTACCTCTCCAAAAGCAAACAAAATATATGGAAGCATGGAATCCCAATCCTTATATTTTCCCCTAAGCATTCTTAACCATTCTTATTAAGCTCTGGTTAAACCATTCAACTAACCCATCTGCTTGGGGATGGTAAACTGTGATTTTAATATGCCTAACTCCATACATTCACTATACCACTTGTAGCAGGATGGAAATGAAATTTGTGCTCCTATCCATTTACAGCTCCCTCGGGAATCCTAGCTGGCAGAAGATTCCCAATAATTTTCAGGCTATTACCTTCCCTGTTGTTTTCTTAAGGGGAATAGTCCAAGGATACCAGGTCACATAATCCAGCATAACTAATATATACTGGTGGCCTCCAGTACTATGATCCAGGGGTCCAATGATATCCACTCCTACCCTATCCATTGGTTGTTCTACCATAGGCAGAGTAATTAAGGGACTTTATTCAGGGAGTTGTTGAGACATTTTCTGGCATTATGGACATGACACAGTATTCCCTCACCTCCTGGTAAATTTAGGGCCAAAAGAATCACTGTGTAATGCAACTTGTGGTTCTGTGATCTCCTAGATGTTCTGCCATGGGGTGGTCATGTGCCACTGTGATTAAGGTCCTCCTAAACACCTTAGGAATCATCAGCTGTTTATGCTGTCCTTGCTCCCCTTTTCTCTCTACTGAGTATATCAAATCATTTAGTTTAGTAAAGTAGAGAGTGGACTCTTCCCCTTCATCCTTCATCCTTCTCCTCTACCACCTGGTCCCAGTATGTTTTAAGAGTTTGGTTCTCTGACTGTTCTCTTGGGAAATGCTGGAACCTATCTATATTGTCCTGACTAAGGGCTTCCACATTCATTGGGGGCAACAGCCCTTTTCTACTTTTCAGCTCTCTTATTGGCCTTACTCTTCCTGGTTTTCATGGGACTTCTTAGGACCTCTTGGGTGGCAAAAGGGAAAATTTCTCCTAGGCTCAAATCCTTGTCCTCGTGTCTGGAGTAATCCTTGAACCTAGTCGCAACCCAAGGTTTCTTTGGGGACAGGATCTTCTCCACTCCCTCTCCAGGATTAAAGGGAAAGGTAATTTACCACCACTGCTACTTTCAAATGAAGAGTTCTCCCCTACTAGGTTAATCCTAACTCATAGGTAGGTTCCTTTTCAACATCCCCATGGACACAGTGAATCTGCACTAGTCCTTTAAAATTTCCCAACCCCCGTGTCCAACTCTTAGCCCCCTGACCAGGGCTCCTGACATAAGTGATTGGTTACTCCCAGTATCTACTAAAGCACCTCCTTCTCAGGGTCTTCTTATCTCAGGGGGGTCTCCCCAGCTGTTATTCTATGCTCATTCCTGAGAATGAGCAGTCCATTCAAGGGCAGTCTTTTTAGAAATGGCCTTCCTCCCCACATGCAAAGTACCTCAAGCATAAGCAAGTGTCCTGTCTGGGTCTGAGGTTTGGGGTTTCCCAATTCACCTTCCCAGGTTCCCAAGGTTTAGGACCTTCTCTGCCCTTCTCAGAACCCTCTTCTCTATCCCTTGAGAAAGTAGGCCTTCCTTTTCCCCCTACTGGGTTGACGGGGGCTTTTCTCAAGACAGGCTCATCTTTTTTTCCCTCCAAACTTCTTCTACTTTCATGTAGTGCTTGGCCAGTAAGTTAGCCTCTTCAGTAGATCCAGGACCCTGCCTTGTCACCAAGGTATTTACAGGTGGAGGGAGAATGTTTAAAAACTGTTCAAAGACTACTAGCTGGGCCCCCTCCTCTTCAGACCTTTTCTCCAGTTCCAACCACCTGGAGGCCAGGTCCATAAGGTGCTGGACCATAGCCCTTGGCCTATACCCTTTCAAAACAGTTTGGCCTTGAAATTTCCTCCAGTAGTTTTCCTTAGTGAGGCCTAATCTGCCCTGGATAGCTGACTTCACAGAAGCATAGTCCAGGGCTTTGGCACTTTCCAGAGCCCTATAAGCTGTCATGACAGTGCCTAGATGCTAATTGCCCCTATTATGTGCAGTGTAAACAGTGTATACTCAAGCATGTACTGGAGAAGCCTGCCACAAGTCAGAATGTTAGTCACAGAGCTCCAGTTTTGAAAAGAAACATTCTACTAGCATCTACTCTCCCTGTCCTCCTGACTTCAGCAGGGCCCGGTATTACACTGTCTATATTACAGTGTCTGCCTCTCAGTTGTTACTCCTGAAGTGCACTAGTGTACCTGCCTTCTAGTATCTATTACCTGGCCTTGGGCAGTGCACTGATATGTATGTCACTGGCACTGACAGGACTACTTCAGCACACTGAGGCTTGACACACACAGAAAGAGTGGGCCGCTCAGGGAACGCCTATGCATTGAAGTCCCACGGACTGCCACAAGTCAGTCAGTCAGTCACAGAGCTCTAGTTTGGAAAAGAGAAATTCCACTCCCTCACTGTAGCTCCCTACAATGTACTTGCTACCAGAATCTGTCCTTCCTTCCTTCCTTCCTCTAAAAGAAGTAAGTGCAGCACACTGCCAGAGTGTCCTCATATATTGTTTGGATCTCAGCTTAAAAAACAAAGCTTACACACATATTGGCAGATTCAGTTTCATGCAATACACTGCCAAACTCCTCCCTTAGAAACAAAACCCAACACAGTACAGGACTTGCAAATTCAAACGATGACGTTCTTTCTTCTTCCCACCCCACTCCGCCCCCCACTTTTGCTCGTTCTTTGAAAGACTGTAACAGAAAGAATCATGTCACCATAGCAACAGCATAAACACTCAGCTTTAGAAAACCAACAGAAGGAGAAGCAAGCAAAGTGCTCCCCCGGTAACCCTACAGGTTCTTCTCTGCTACCTAAGAGTGTTCACTATTTGTAAAGAATGTGCACTAGTTTTCAGTTGTGTGTATAATATATGCATTGACTAGTTTTAATGCTGTGTGCATGCATACAATAGTATGCACTCTTCACAAACTGTATGCACTCTTTGTGACAACATTTTAGGTTTATTACTGTCATTTTCATTTGAAAATGGCATGAAACAACTTAGGATATACTGTTGAAATTTCTTATGTCTTTTCCAATGAATGAAAAAGAAACAATATGAGTGGAAGTGACCAAAAAAAAAAAAAAAAAAAAAAATTTGTTCCAGGATGGGATTCAGTTAGGACTGTATTGGCACACACACACAGTCCCAAATAAAATGGCATAAGCTTTGTAGAAACACATATGCTTTGTCAATGGACCCAACTTGGGCTGTGTTTCAGTTATCAAGCCTTCATCAGGAGTCCTCATAGGAAACAAATATAAATAATAAATCATAAGTACTGGGAAATAATCATAAATACATAAAATTATAAATACATAAGATTATGAATGCATAAAATTTTCACATAAAATAATATAGTAAACTTATGGAATAACAGAGGATGACTGACTAAAACTGAAAAAGTGGAGAGTGATAGTTAAAGAGGTAGATGAACATAAATGAACAAACAAATAAATAAATAAAAGATTAATAAAATACATGCTGTTACTAACAACTGTAATGATCTAGGTGAACTGATGAACAATTGAAAAAGGGAAAAGAATTTGCATCACATCAACCATACTTGGTGATGAATTTAAACAAATAGGTACGTGACCATATAAAATGCATACAACAAGCGTGATAAATGTGTTATAATGTAGAACACAAATCCAAAACTGTTTAATGTCATGCAAATAAGCCTACCTGTGAATAGGTATATAATCCAACCCAAAAATGGAACAGTGTTTTAATCAGACCATAAAGGCATATGAATGCCAATATACAAGCCTGGAAAAGAGGGGTGTCATAATCAAAAATAGAGAAAAACACATACGCACACATGTATGTATGTGATATGGGCCTGATTCTACATATGGTGCCTAAAATTACCCTGTGATAGGCAATCACACCTAAGCGTATTCTAAATATTGCGTGTAAATCTACGCGTGGCATTTAGAATAGGCGTATTTCATGTGACTACATGGAATTGCTACACAATCTCTACTCAAACTACATGCTAGCAGAAGACCATACCCCAGTCACACATGGAAGACACACACAGACCCTCAACAAGTATGAAACAGGAGACCAATAGATCAGTAACAATATGAAGGGAAAACACGGAACTAGAAACCTCATGAAGTCAGTCTCGTCTTTTACAGCAATACTAGAGAAATAGAAACTGAAATACAGTACTGCAGCAGGACATGTTTATCCACTCCTATCCAAGCTGATAGAATATTTAACCATCTCTTTGACCTCATGTGCGTCTTTCTTTAAATTAGTCACCTTACTTTCTAACTCTTCTTACTCTCTTACCTATCTATATGTTTCATCTTTGATTATACCCTTTACTGTCAATCAAAATGTTCTATTACGTATTATGTTGACATTGTAAGTAGAATACTATGCCATACTTTGTAGTGTTATTTGAATATTTTTACTGCTGTATTGCCTGTTGACTATTGATTTATTCATGTTGTACACTGCCTTGAGTGAATTCCTTCAAAACGGCGGTAAATAAATCCAAATAAATAAATAAATCTATGCGCATCCATTTATACCAATGAAAAGCTGGTGTAAATCCCTGCATGTAGATTTATGTGCACTGGCCCATATTTTATAACAATGCATGTAGATTTTGGAATACCCATGAAACACCCATTTCCATGCCCCTAACCATGCCCATTTTGGGGACCCTCACAGTCTAAACTGTGGGGGTGATAACATTGACTGAAGCCGAAGTCAGGGAGGGATAAAAGAAATGGGTGGTATAGAAAGAATAGGGGGAGGGGAAAACCGTGAGTGTGAGAAGTGTGAGGTAGGCAGGATAGCAACAAGGGGAAGAAAGGTGATTGGTTAGGCGAGGGTGAGAATGATTGGAGGAAATAGAGAGTGAAGGAGAAAAGGAAAAGGGTTTTGGTGAGCAATATTAGTTTGTGGATGGGTAGTAGGAGTGAGTAAGAGTGGATAGGGTGTGAGTTGCTGACCCTTCCCAGCCCGCCCGTTTTTCATGGGGGATGTGGCAATTTGAAGGGAGGAGGTGTAGTTGGCTAAGGGTATTTACAAAGGGGGGGGGGTGTAGGGAGGGTGTAGAGATAGAGTTTGGGAGATCGGTAGCAGCTTGTAAGTAAAGGCCTGTTTTATGGGATTAAAGAGGCACCAGAGGCGGTTAAGTGAATATTTGATAATGATATTGAATGGAAGAACTCGGGGGGGGGCGGAACCGCCACGAGTAAGATGTGGCTGGACAGCACTGTAAGTCACATGGGTTAATGGGGGTAATGTGTGGCAAGTGAGAGCCAGTTTCGTTACCGAATGGCTTTGCCCTCTTAAACCGCTCTGGGAAGTTAACATGGTGATAAAAGACTTGGATGTTGTCAAGATAAAGGTTAAGTTGGGAATTGAATTTATATATTTTTATAGGGTGAATAAAGCTGCAGTCAAATTTTATTCCAAATAAAGTGTTGTGGTGTTATTTAAATGTATATAAGGAGTCGAGTGGTAAGAGACTGACTGATGTGCAAATGTCAATGTTATGCCTGCGTGCATTAGAATTCAGTACATTACAGAATATGCCAATTAGTGCTCGTTATTGCTTGTTAAGAGCTGTTAACAATGCTTAACAGCTTGTTAAAACAATTAATCTAAGTGTGTAGTTATAGAATGCACCTAACTCCAGATGCGCTATATAGAATCAGGGGGTATATGTGCACACTCATTTCACCTGAACAGCATAAGGGAAACAATAACATGTATGGCAAATCATTTTATATTAGAAAACCCCTTTGAAAGCATGATTCTTAACAACCACAAAAAAAGAAGGAAGAAACAAACAAATAAACAAGGGAAAAAAAACAGACAAAATAGCAGGTCACCAGCCCACATAAGTATGGGGATGTTGAATACCAACCCAATCACACACAGCAACAAAAGTTAAGAATTAGTGAACGTACAAAAGGTTAAAACCACAGGTGGGATAATACTGGTCTAAAACCACACCAGGCTCTAGAGAAGCAAGACTGAAAATGCACAAAATAAACTGCCACTGATATACAGTACAGTCTCGATTATCTGACGTGAACAGGACTGAACCGTTGTCAGAAGTGAAAAGTTGGATACTCCAGAAAACAGTGGTAATCCTTTAAAAGTGCAAGAAACAGGCATAGGGTATCTTTAATTAAAAATATTGTTTATTAACACTAATCAGCAATGAAAAAAAATGAAAAACATTGTACAGCAGGCAATTTGAGCACAAATTCAGTACAGAGTAGTATACAGTACAGCAATTGTACAGCAGACATTGTGAACAGGAATACAGAACCGAGCAAAGAAAACCATATTTATCGATTGCATGTTCGGCCTCACTAGAGTTGTCTTCTATACCAGAGAATGTGAATTGAGAAGAGCTCACAGCTTTGTCTTCTCCAGTTAATAACAGTTTGAACCAGAAATCAATACAGCAAAATGGAAACTGGAAACCCTCTGAATCTAAGAATGAAAGTATAAAGAAAACATATAAGATCAATGATGGGTGGATAATATTGGCATTGCTGCAGTAGTGCCTATAGACATTTTGTTATGTTGAAGGGATAAAAGAAAAATGGGTGGTGGCAGGGGAGATATATACTCAACGGGAGTCTTATAAAGACTTAGGAATTAAAATTAAAAATGAATGAAATTTTGATGTAATTTAATTAATTAATTAACAAATTAATTAGCAAAAAGGGGTAAACAAAATAAGAAGGGATTACTGGGAAGAGATGTTGAGGTTTAATAAGGCATCCAAATTAGAGCAGAACGAATGGTGACTTCAAAGGGTATGTAAATTTTGGGTTGTTTTTTTAAGGTTAGGGGCAGAGCAAAAGAGCACAAGAGCGTCAGGAAAATTGGCAGGCTCCGGGCTGAGGAGAATTGATGGGCAGCAAGGAGGAAAGCTAGTTGAAGGAACTGAAGCAAGAAATTTCATTCCACCCAATCCCTCCCAAAATTTAGAAGAATGAGGGTTGGAATTGGGATCTTGGGTAATTTTGTAGTTGAGATAGCAATGTTTAGGGATGTTAAAAGGGGTAGTTTTAGTTGCAGCTTTGGTAATTTAAAAGAGAATTTTTCAAGTAGCCTTCATTTAAGGACAATGAATTTACAGGCTATATGGATTTTACAGTATAATCTGCTTTTGAGCGAAACCACCAGAAGCAGAAGTGAGGCTTTGACATCACCGCAGGTCTCACTTTACAAGGTGGTTCATTTGATGGAATAAATATGTGCAGCTACGTCGGCACCGACTAGCTTTATAAAAGGTAATAAGAAAAGTAAAGGTTGCATTGAAATATTGATAATAACATTTTTATTTGTGTTGGTTATTAATTTTTGATTGGTTAATAAAGCTGCGGCCAAAATTATTTTTCCAATTTATAAAGTTGTCGTGGAGGGGCATAATCGAAAGGGGCGCCCAAGTTGTCCTGAGGACGTCCTCGCAGGATGTCCTGGCAAAGGGGCAGGGAAACTCGTACTATCGAAGCAAGCTGGGCGTCCATCTTTTATTTCGATAATACGATCGGGGATGCCCAAATCATGAAATTTAGGTCGACCTTAGAGATGGTCGTCCTTAGAGATGGTTGTCCCCGATTTTCAGCGATAATGGCAACCAAGTACGTCCATCTCAGAAATGACCAAATCCAAGCCCTTTGGTCATGGGAGGAGCCAGCATTCGTAGTGCACTAGTCCCCCTGACATGCTAAGACACCAACCAGGCACCCTAGGGGGCACTGCAGTGGACTTCAGAAATTGCTCCCAGGTACATAGCTCCCTTACCTTGTGTGCTGAGCCCCCCACAAAACCCACTCCCCACAACTGTACACCACTACCATAGCCCTTATGCGTGAAGGGGGGCACCTACATGTGGGTACAGTGGGTTTGTGGTGGGTTTTGAAGGGCTCACCTTTACCACCACAAGTGTAACAGGTAGGGGGGGATGGGCCTGGGTCCGCCTGCCTGAAGTGCACTGCACCCACTAAAACCGATCCAGGGACCTGCGTACTGCTGTCATGGAGCTGGGTATGATATTTGAAGCTGGCATAGAGGCTGGAAAAATATTTTTTAAAAAAGGTTTTAAAGGGTGGGAGGGGGTTAGTGACCACTGGGGGTGTAAGGGGCGGTAATCCCTGATTCCCTCCAGTGGTCATCTGGTCATTTAGGGCACATTTTTGTGGCTTGGTCGTAAGAAAAAAAGGACCAGGTAAAGTCATCCAAGTGTTTGTCAGGAACGCCCTTCTTTTTTCCATTTTCGGTCAAGGATCCCCATGTGTTAGGCACGCCCCAGTCCTGCCTTCACTACACTTCCAACACGCCCTTGTGAACTTTGGTCGTCCCTGCGACGGAAAGCAGTTGAGGACGCCCAAAATCGGCTTTCGATTATGCCAAGTTGGGCAACCCTGTGAGAAGGATGCCATTCTTGCGATTCGTGTCGAAAGATGGGCACCCTTCTCTTTCGAAAATAAGCCTGATAGTATTCTTTGTTCATGTGTGCTGTAAATTTAAACAAACAGACAGGAATAGGTGTATATACAGTACTGTACTGCATAAAACTCATTGTGCACAATAATCTTACCATGTTTAGCTTGCTGCAAAAATATGGTCTCAGATCAAAAGTGGTTCCCTGGTAGGAAAAGCAGGCTCTCAGGTCATGTGGAGGGGCAAAAGTTTTTCTAAAGACATCCTCGCAGGACATCCCCGTGAAGTGGCGGGGAAACCCTTATTATCGAAACAAGATGGACATCCATCTTTCATTTCGATAATACAGTCTGGGATGCCCAAATCTGGAAATTTAGGTCGACCTTAGAGATGGTCGTCCTTAGACTTGATCATTTCTGATTTTCGGTGATAATGAAAACTGAGGCTGCCCATCTCAGAAATGACCAAATCCAAGCCCTTTGGTCATGGGAGGAGCCAGCATTTGTAGTGCACTGTCCCCCTCACATGCCAGGACACCAACCAAGCACCCTAGGGGGCCCTGCAGTGGACTTCAGAAATTGCTTCCAGGTGCATAGCTCGCTTACCGTATTTGCTGAGCCCCCCCAAAACCCACTACCTACAACTGTACACCACTACCATAGCCCTTACAGGTGAAGCGAGCACCAATATGTGGGTACAGTGGGTTTCGGGTGGGTTTTGGAGGACTCACAGTTTCCTCCACAAATGTAACAAGTAGGGGGAGGTAGAAGCCTGGGTCCACTTGTCTGCAGTGCACTACACTACTAGACTACTCCACGGACCTGCATGCTATTCTAATGGACCTGAGTATAACATCAGAGGCTGGTAAGTAATATTTTAAATCACATTTTTTGGGGTGGGGGGGGGGGGGGTTAGTGACCACTAGTGGAGTAAGGGCACCTTTCTGTGTCGAGTGGAGGAGTAGCCTAGTGGTTAGTGCTCCGGACTTTGATCCTGGGGTAGTAGGTTCAATTGTCACTGCAGCTATTTTTTTTTAATAAAAACAGGTCTAGCTCAAAACGTCTTAAGTTTTAGTCCTGAATGTTTTTGTTTTGTTCCATTATGGCTTAAAAACGTGTGTCTTAGAAACGGCCAAGTTCCACCTTGAACACGCCCCTGGCACACCCCCTTGAGATTTAGATGCACTTCTGACGGACTTCAGAGAAAAACATCTAAAAAGCGTTTTCGAAAATACTGATTTGGACGTTTTTGTGAGAAAAACATCCAAATGCAGACTTATGTCACTTTTTGGATGTTTTCCTCTTTTGAAAATGAGCCTGATAGTAACATAGTAATTGACAGCAGATAAAGATCTGAATGGTCCATCCAGTCTGCCCAACACTCACACTCATTATCAAGTCATGATTATACCGACAATGAATGTGATATAAAATGCTTGATCAATGTCTTTCTTTGGCATTTCTGGAACGGGACAAAGACCGTAGAAGTTTGCCCAACCCTGTCCTTGGGTTCCAATTACTGAAGTTGCCATCAAAGCCTACTCCAGTCTATCGAAATCTGTGATGTAATTTGCGGGACACAGACTGTAAAAGTCTGTCTGGCTCTGTCCTCAAATTCCAAATTACTGTAGTTTCCATCGAAGCCAGCCCATTCTAAACCGGTTTGCCATATACAGGACCAAGACTGTACAAGCTTGCCCAGCACTAGCCTTAGTTCTTCATAGCCAGAGTCACCATCTAAGTGCCACTCGACATGCAAACACACATACAACCAACTAAGTTTTATTTTTTAATACTATACTATACAGTTTATATCCTGCAATAACCCACAAGAGTTCTATGCAATTTACAAAATCAATAAAACTGGACAATTTCCAGGAATATACAAATAAAAAAAAAAAA
Source organism: Microcaecilia unicolor (assembly GCF_901765095.1). Lineage (NCBI taxonomy): Eukaryota > Metazoa > Chordata > Amphibia > Gymnophiona > Siphonopidae > Microcaecilia > Microcaecilia unicolor. Next base: position 88,635,764 of record NC_044031.1, read on the forward strand.
TTCAGAACTCAAAACCCATAGGACAGTTTGAAGAGATGAGATTTCAGGGCTTTCTTAAAAACCTTATAATTATTCAATCTATGTATATTTGCTGTTAGGGCATTCCAACATTAAAGACAGTTTTATAATGGACATTTTTAGGAATAGGATAGAGCAGCAATAGCAGAAGTCTTTCAGAATGTTCACTGCATCTCTGTGTAAAAGTAACAAATTTAGATAAATACTCTGAGGAAAGATCATGGTGCAAAGTTTGAAGGTAATTCGGGCTCTAATCAGAAGCCAATGTAATTCTTTCAACAGAAGTGAAGCTGACTCAAATCTTGAACGGCCATCAATCAATCAAACAAGCGGCCATATTCTGTAATATATGAAGCTTTTTCAGCAGGCCCTCAAATAACCCCCAAAAAGTAGCATTATGGTAATCTACATAGGCTAGGATTAAAGACTGTGTAATAATCCTAAATATATCAAAGTTAAAATTTGTTTTAACTCTTCTCAGTTTCTTCATAGTGTAAAAAACATTTTTTCCTAATCCATTTGCATGGGGTATAAATGACAAAAAAAATAATCAAATATTATGCCTAGGAGTTTCAATTGTTTTTCTAATTTAAACTCAGCATTATTAACAGGAAGGGCTTGCTCCACATAAGGTGAGAAAGAATTGCTTAAAACAAGAAATCTGGTCTTATCCCTATTCTATTTGAATTTAAACGTGGATGTCCATAATATCAATTCCTTTAGATATCAATGAATTTATAGTGGTCAAAGAGTCATCAAAAGGTATCATGAACATAACATCATCTGTATAAATATGAGCAGAAAGACCTGCATGTGAGAGTTTCATAGCCCAATTGTAACAAAAGTACATTTAAAAGAATGGGAGAAACAGGGAATCCCTGCAGTACCCCTCAACCCGAGGTCCATGAGAAGGAAAAAATCATTTACAATTTTAACCTGATACAACCTACAATGAAAGAAATCTTCAAACCAGCAAACAACAGGACCAGCTAGCCCATAAAAATCCAACAGTTGCAATAGAATATCATGGTCAACCATATCAAATGTGACCAACATGTCGAATTACATAATCAAAATCTTACATCCTATGCCCAAACCTCTTGTCTAGTCTCTGCTAAAAGTGATGTTACCACGGTTTCAGTGCTAAAATTGTTTCTGAATTAGAGATCTTCTGTGTTCATTCCACACCTTTTTGAATTCTGTCACCATTTTTTTCTCATCATCTCCCTCGGGAGGGCATTCCAGGCATCAACCACTCTCTCCGCAAAAAAAGAATTTCCTGAATTACTCCTAAGTCTACCACCCTACAACCTCCATTCGTGTCCTCTAGTTTTACCATTTTCTCTTTTCTGGAAAATATTTGTTTCTTTTTTAATGCCTTTCAAGTATTTAAATGTCTGTATCATATCTCCCCAGTCCCTTCTATCTTCTAGGGTACACATATTCAGGTCTTCCAATATCTTCTCGTACGACTTTTTGTGGAAGCTCCATACCATTTTTGTCACCTTCCTCTGGACCACTTCAAGTGTTTTTAAATCCTTAGCAAGATACAGCCTCCAAAAGTGAACATAATTCATAAGTTCATAATTTGGGAATTATTTTAGATGTTCATTTGAATTTTAGATCACACATTACAAAGGTGGTGCAGAGTTCATTTTTTAAATTGAAAATATTAAGTAGGTTAAATGGTTGTATTCCTGTGGAAGATTTTAAATTGTTGTTACAAAGTTTGATAATGAATGGTCTGGATTACTGCAATGCTATATACTTGGGCTTGGCAAAGTCTAGTATTAGAGCATTGCAGGTGGTCCAGATCACTGTGTCACATTTGATTTCTGGCTTGTCACATTTCCAACATCTCCCCAGTACTGAAAGAGTTCCATTGGTTACTAGTGGAGAAAGGAATTCAGTTTAAAATTCAGCTTTTGATTTATAAAGCTTTGTAGTCTGATGCTGACTACTGTTTGAGAAATGTTCTCAGGATCTATCAGCTAAATAGGTCTTTCAGATCAATGGGGACTGGCCTGTTATCTATTCCAGCTTTGTAGAAGATATATTTTGAAGAGACAAGGCAAATAAACATTTTCAATTGTGGGTGCAAAACTGTGGAATTCATTGCCGGAACAGATTAGGATAATAGGGAATACAAGTCAATTCAAAAAATTGTTGAAAACATACTTTTTTTGAGGAAGCATTTATGATTTGAAGAATTGAATTTTATTTTATAGCTGACTGAAGAGGCTAATTATTGTATAGCGGAAACAAGAGAATGTAGCTTTACTATGTTTGTTTCAATGTTGGTTTCTGGATTTTATAATTATGTATTTTTGTAATGTGCTTAGTAATTATGCAGAATATAAATAAATAAACTAAAAAATGTTATGGACAACTTATCATAATGGATACCTTATGCAATAAAATAAAGGACCACACACAGATATCTGATGTGCCATCACAAAAGCAACATGCTGCATGACATTAGTATGAGTGAATAGTGTTTATGCAGGGAAATCATTCAAAAGTAGCATATTGAATTTATCAGCGTCATAATAAAATTGTCTGAAAATATATATGACTTAAAATATACACCAAAATTTCCCACAATCAAAAATGCATGTATATATATTTAGCATAAAGTGGTGGTCATCACAAAATTGCTTTGAACTAGGAAGGAAAAAGGCCTCAAAGAGCTCCAGGATATAACCAATCCTATAGAGCTAAACAGATCATTACGATCAACTCTTCATCATTGGCCACCAAAAAACCTTGCATCTCTACCTGTTTTCAAATCTATGATGAAAACCCACCTTTTCACTGCTGCTTTTTAGCTCCCATTACTTCCCTCACCCGTAACTGTCTTGTCTGTCTGTATTATTTAGATTGTAAGCTCTTTTGAGCAGGGACTGTCTCTTTGTATCAAGTGTTCAGTGCTGCATGCATCTGGTAGCGCTATACAAATGCTAATAATAATAATAATAATAATAATTCTATTATTCTTGTTTTGACTATAGAGAAGGTTACAGGAACAAACAATTACATATATCACGTTGCTAGTAGAGCAAGTGCAAGAAAAGTGTAGTTTATATATTCTACCGGTCTAAGGGTGGATAAAAGAAGTAAGGGACCCTTTTATTAAGCTGTGGTAAAAGGGGCCCTGTGTTGGCAGTGGCAGGTGTTTTTGCAGCATACTTGGGCCCTTTTTACCGCAGCAGGTAAAAAGGCCGAAAAATTAATGGCCATGCGGTAAGATTGTACTTACCATGTGGCCATGATGGGGGGAGAGCACTTACCCCCCACCCATTGAGGTGGCTATAAGGGCTCTCACACTAACCAGGCAGTATGCAGCGCTGCCCAATTATCTCCAGGTAACTCCCTGCGGAAATATTTTTCAAATGTTTCTGCTAGCACTGGAAATGCTGCGCACTGGAGGTGGAACTTCCACTGGAGCCTGCGTTGGGTTGGCAGTAGTTCCAGATTGCCGCTTGACAAGCCCATGGTGAGCTTACCACTGCTTTGTAAAAGGGCCCCTAAGTTTGAGTGAGTGTCTGCATACAGAGCATGAACCATATAAGTTGTGTCCTGAATGTTATGGATGCAATATAGTGTGCTCTGGTAATGCAGAAGGAGCCAATCTATGCAATAGTGGGCTATTGATCTCTGGAACATTCATATGATTGTAATATGTACCAACGTTTTTAATGGTATTTCAGATATTCTGTGCAAAAATGAAAAAAGCTAAGAATACAAACTATGTCAGGCGGTGATTTGTCTTTGCAACCTGTTTTCTATAGATCTGCACGACATTCTGTTTTAGCCTTAAGGTAACCCTTCTGAATACATGTTAATGAAAAACTCCTATGTTTAATATGTCTGCCAGGGCTGTGGCTTGTGTATCGTAATCTGGTGATTCAGAACATAACCTGTGAAGCCACAAGAATCGACAATATGGCAAATTTGTCTTGTCTGTCATGAAAACTGGTGAAATGTAAATAATTGTTTTTGTCCATGGGTTTCTTATAAATGGAGGAGGTAAAATTGTTCTGATCTTTTTTAGTTAAGATATGTAGAAAATTATGACATCTGGATCATACTGCATCTTAAACTTTAAATTTGCATCCCTGGCATTGAGCCAAGTGAAAAAAAAAAGGTTTAACTGATCTACATTTCCCTTCCAAAGAATGAAAATATCATCTATGTATCATTTATAAATCCTAATTTCTGAAATGAAGGGATGATATCTTTAAAACAAAATTTCAAATTTGGCTACACATACATTGGTGCTATTAGGTGCCATAGTGGCACCCATCGCTGTGTTGTTGACTTGTTAGTAAAACATACTCTCAAAGGAACAATTATTTTTAATAAGAGCAATGGTCACAAGGGTCAAAATGAGGTGATTGGGGATGTAGCGGTGTGTTTTTCTATTGACTAAAGTCTTCTCAATGATTGCTAAAGCCTGAATTTATGTACAGTGAATCAATATCTAGATAAATGGACTGACTTCATCAAAACCAAAAAGGCCATTGTCAAAAATGAATTACATTATACCTCCTGTTGGAATATTGCTACCATCAAAGGATTCCCAGAGGTGTCAGGATTTTGAAAGGTCCTACAAAGTTGCAGGATGTTCAAGATTTTCTGGATGTGGTGTGCAATATTTAATAAAGGTTCACTAGACTTAATGATATTTCTCATTACAACATCCAAATGCAGCCTTACGACCATATCCAAAGCTAGCCTTACTACCCAAACTGATGTACTGAAAACAAAGGATGACAATTTTGATATTGTAAAGCAGGACGTGAATGCACACATGGATGATTTTAGAAAGGATATTAAAAAAGGTAAAATTGAAAAATTTAAGAGGAACATATAAGATTATAAAAAAAGGACATATATACCTATAGGCCAAATCTAGGGCCATTTATCACCCATCATGGCCATCTAGGTCCATCTCTAGACTTAAATCCCAAACAATTTCAAATTTCAATATGATTGAATTACCTAATAGAATATGAGAAAAGAGAAGCAGAAAAAGAATTAGAAGTGAATCAGATGATTTCCTTACATCACCACTTACTAGCCCCCCTTTAACACTGACTCCCATCCAATCCAAAACTTTTTTAAGAGAAACTTTGGACATGAGATCCATCAAGAGCAGACAACAGAAATGCTACAAAAGACTGCAAATATCAGAACTTGAGATTCCCCTTCAGATACAGTGGGAGAAGCAGAGGCTGTTAGCATCTCAAACCCTGATAAAAGATGTCCCTATCTTTAATTTATTGACACTGTCCCTTTCTGTCGCAGAGTTGGATGTTTTGAAGGGTCTTTCTTTTTTTGCCAATTATTACATATGATCCATTTCAAACAGGCATTAACCTATTTAGATTTAACTGTAAGCTTCAGTTTAAATATTTTTTCTCTAAAATTGATCCCACTGCATTTGATGTTAAGAGGGATTCCAAATGGATGCCCCAGGTCCCCCAGATCCTTTAATAGTTGCATTTAATGAAGTAGTCTTGATTGATATAAAGGAGCTAGAACAAACAAGTAATAAATGGCCTTTCTATAACCTCAGTAAAGAGAAAACAAAGCACTATGCTCATTGTCACTAAATCAAGTGATTGTTATAAAACTTGCGGACATGACAAATACATACAAGAGGTAGAAAGACAAAACACCGATAGAGAATTTTATGTTCCTTTGGACACAGATTCCACTGATGATCCTAAATCAGACATTGCCCAGATCGTTGATTATGCATCTAGCTCTGCATATTTGATACAGAAAGAGAAATATTTCCTTAAAATTGAATATCCTGTTATCACTTACATTTTACCCAAAATTCATAAATCTTTGACTAACCCCCCTGGAAGACCTATCATTTCAGGGAATGAATCTGTGCTAGAGCCCCTTTCAGATTTTCTTTTTTTTTTTGGGGGGGGGGGGGGGTCGTCACTTCCACTTATTTTGTTTATTTTGTTCTTTTTTTGAGGGAGTGTTTGGTTTTCCATCCTTTTTTCAAATGATTGCACATTCCTACTGTGTAGTTTATTATCTGGAATGTACAGTTTGAGTTTCCCTTTTCTAGAATTACCTCACAAATGTAAAATAATGTTACTAATCAAAAGCTCCGTGACCCAAAATTTGTATCTAAATACTCCCCTTCTTCCTTAATATTCCATATATATATATATATATATATATATATATATATATATATATATATTTGTTTTCTCTCCTTTTGAACTTCAAAGACGACTAAATGCTAAAGAACAACTCCTGCAACAGAAAAAAAAATCCCCTTCTGTAAAAAGCTATAGAAATAAGCAAGTAGCTTAGGGACTCTTTTACTAAGCCACAGCAAAATCTGAACTTAGCACATGTTAATGCGGGACTATCCCATGTACTAAGCATATAGTTTCAAGCTGGGAGTTACGGATAAAACAATTTTATTGTAGCACCAAACACTGAAACCCGACACGGGTGTAATCCTCTACTACTTTGGTGTCTTCCTTGGATTGTCATAGAGGAACATCTTGTTTTTTTGTTCCTTTGGAAACCACTAAGCAGATATTTAACATGGTCTATTTTTAAAGTCTTGTTCTATTTTTTATTTTGTAGGCCATGCACTAATGTTCACATTAGCACGCGGTACCTGCAAAGAAAATAACTCAGGAGCTCTTACCACCTCCTAATTAGGGAGCGCTAAGTACTTCCGCGTTAAGTCTACATCATCCAATTTGTGCGCACTAACCAGAGTATGCTGGTTGGATAATGCTTCCACGCCCATTCCCCACCCATGCCACACTGCCTCCCAAAAAATTATAAAAAATAAATAAATAGCACACAATTAGCACACACTAAGAGGCAAATTATCACAAAATGCTTTAATTCATATTGTGCTAGGCCTTTTTTCCTATGTTAAGCACACATGAGCACTCTGTTCCTAGCAGTGATCCCTTTCCATCCGGAAGGGCTGGCAGCTTACCTCCCTCTACACAGCCTCATTCCTGCTGGGTCTACCAGCAGGTGCTCTTACTAGCTTGGCATCACTCATTTCAGTGGCTTCCTACTCCATCTCACCATTTCCTCCGTCTAACTCTAGAGGCATTCCCTTGCCCTCCTCTGTATAGTATATGAGTTCTTCAGCCCTCAGATAGTCACTGTCCACTTCTGGTTTGGGCTGGGCTCAGAGGAACTCCTCTTTCCACTCACACTGGAAAGAAGGGATCACATATTGCTTTTTTATCCATGGGAACTGCGCTTCATCCATGATGCCCCCTCTAGTGACCACCTGGGGTAATTGTACTCCTATCCCCAAAGGATTTTCCCTGGGCCTCCTCCCTAGAGTCCACGTCTTTCGTCTTTCCCTTATATTTAGGAGCCCAAGGATTTTCTGGGGAATCGTGTTTCTTACTGCCTTTCCTCCTAGGAGAGATCACTACGCCTGCTTCATCACAATATATAGCCACCTTTTAAACAATAAATCTCAAGCAGAATATTTGTTGTAAAAGCCAGGTCTTTTCTTGAACTGTAATTCAAAGCATGGAAGAGTGCAAAATTGATATGAACAATGATTACCCTGATGCAGCTATGGTGGCGAAACATAGGGCTATGACGGGCAGAAGTACAATTTATTCTAAGATTCAACTGTGAAAGGCAACGCTGAATTTTCATCAATCTAAGAAAAGTGTTTTTCTACATATAAAAGACTTGAAATTTTATATTTAATGGAAGTAATTTTATATATATAAAAAATATAGACAGATGAGGAATTTGAGGTGTGAAAGTGTTCTGTCTCACGCTTGGAAAATTTGATTCACTCACTTTTGATTCACCCACTTTCTTATGGTCTCCTATAGGAATGGAAGAACTTTTAAGGTTCTGTATACCTTTATAAAATACTGAGAAACCTGATTCTTATACAGTTTAATTAAGAACTCTTAAAGACATTAGGGCTATTATTTTAGAGACATATCCATATGTGAATTGTAGCACTTAAATATGTATATTGCATTCACATGTAAATGATGGTATGGGAGTTGCGTTCCAAGACGTATGAAGAGAGACTTGCTGACCTGAACATGTATACTCTGGAGGAAAGGAGGAACAGGGGTGATATGATACAGACGTTCAAATATTTGAAGGGTATTAATCCGCAAACGAATCTTTTCCGGAGATGGGAAGGCGGTAGAACGAGAGGACATGAAATGAGATTGAAGGGGGACAGACTCAGGAAAGATGTCAGGAAGTATTTCTTCATGGAGAGGGTGGTGAACGCTTGGAATGCCCTCCCGCGGGAGGTGGTGGAGATGAAAATGGTAACGGAATTCAAACATGCGTGGGATAGGCATAAAGGAATCCTGTGCAGAAGGAATGGATCCACAGAAGCTTAGCTGAAATTGGGTGGCAGGGGGAAAAGGGGTTGGTGGTTGAGAGGCTAGGATAGGGGAGGGCAGACTTATACGGGGACTGTGCCAGAGCCGGTGATGGGAGGCGGGACTGGTGGTTGGGAGGCGGGAAATACTGCTGGACAGACTTATACGGTCTGTGCCCTAAAAAAGACAGGTACAAATCAAGGTAAGGTATACACATATGAGTTTATCGTGGGCAGACTAGATGGACCATGCAGGTCTTTTTCTGCTGTCATCTACTATGTTACTATCCTGCTTATAATCCAACGAGAAAAACGCCCAAGTTCCGACCTAAATCGGGAGATGGACGTTTATCTCACAAAAACGAATAAAGCGGTATAATCGAAAGCCGATTTTGGACGTTTTCAACTGCACTCCGTCGCGGATGCGGACAAAGTTGATGGGGGCATGTCAGAGGTGTGGCGAAGGCGGAACTGGGGCGTGGTTATCTGCCGAACAGAAATGGGCGCATTTCACCGATAATGGGAAAAAAGTATGCGTTTTTAGCTAGAATTTAGGACACTTTTCCTGGACCCTGTTTTTTCACGAATAAGACCCCAAAAAGTGCCCTAAATGACCAGATGACCACTGGAGGGAATCGGGGATGACCTCCCCTGACTCCCCCAGTGGTCACTAACCCCCTCCCACCACAAAAAATGAAGTTTCACAACTTTTTATTTTCACCCTCAAATGTCATACCCAGCTCCCTGACAGCAGTATGCAGGTCACTGGAGCAGTTGTTAGGGGGTGCAGTGGACTTCAGGCAGGTGGACCCAGGCCCATCCCCCCTACCTGTTACAATTGTGCTGCTTAATGCTTATTAGTCGTCCAACCCCCCCAAACCCACTGTACCCACATGTAGGTGCCCCCCTTCACCCCTTAGGGCTATAGTAATGGTGTAGACTTGTGGGCAGTGGGTTTTGAGGAGGATTTGGGGGGCTCAACACACAAGAGAAGCTCTTTTACCTTTTTTTTTGTTTTTGTAAAAGTGCCCCCTAGGGTGCCCGGTTGGTGTCCTGGCATGTGAGGGGGACCAGTGCACTACGAATCCTGGCCCCTCCCACGAACAAATGCCTTGGATTTATTCGTTTTTGAGCTGGGCGCTTTCATTTTCCATTATCGCTGAAAAACAAAAACGCCCAGCTCACACATTGTTGAATAAAACATGGACGTCTATTTTTCTCGAAAATACGGTTCGGTTCGGTCCGCCCCTTCACGGACCCGTTCTCGGAGATAAACACCCATGGAGATAGGCGTTTTCGTTCAATTATGCCCCTCCAAGTAATGTCAGGAAGCTGCTGTTTATACATTGAGATTTACATCATGCAGTGAAATCAAGGGGATATGGTTTGGGCTTGGTCTGGGTATTGATTGGGTGGGACTAAAATCTGCATGTGTATTTCCCATTTTACAAAAGTAATACACATGTTTGGGGGAAAAATATAACAACGGGTTGTACACTGGCTCGGAGCCATGTACAGATTTTTAAGAATTGCTTATTTTAGCCAAGCTTTTTCTACATGAGGATTTAAGATAAATTGCAGCCTTATTAAATAGGGGTCATTTACAAGTATAGGTTTGCAAACTGAGGGAAGAAGTTATCAATGTGGGCTGCAGTTAAGATATATTATTTTACTGCTATCCCCAGTTGTTAAACAGAGCATGTTTGACTGTTTCTCTTAAAAGGAAGAGGAGGAATTCTGTGTGTTACTTTGCTGTTACTGGCATTGTGACATTGCTGCTGTAGATTTTGATCTTAGTGCTATCGGGTGTATGTGCCTTTAGGGACCCTGACAGTGGACAGTTCATCCCCTGACAGCCTCTTGGAGGTGAGTCCTGGCCACATCGGTCATTTGATTTTGATAAACATTGTGTTCATTCTTTTATCTTGGTCTGCTCTGTTTGTTGGAGGACTGCCCATGTGAAGATCCAAGCCTCTGTAGTTTGTACTGTCCACATAGTGCCATGGCAGTTAGAGAAATTTTCAGCTGTTTTATAAGGTAATTCTGTAACTGAATGTTTGCCTTTACACGCCTCTTCCACATATAAGTTTATACAATATTGTCATCCACGAAAATAACAGCAGAGTATCTAAGTGCTATTCTATAAAAATTTGTATAAAATCTACGAGGAAAAAAATACACTTAGGCATATACTATAAAGTTTGCCTAAATCTAAGCATACTTTATAGAATACACCTAAGCATTTTTTCCATGCCTAAATCTAGGCTTACTTTATAGACTAAGCCTACATTTCTGCATGGATTATAGAATACTCCGAGTGCCCATCCGCGCGACTAAATTTAGTTGTGGGCAGTTGCGTCAAGTACAACTTGGTGTAAATGCTGATGCCTAAATTAGGTGAGGACCGGGTGTATTCTACAACTATGCACATAGATTTGTGAAATGCCCATGACCCACCCATTCCATGCTCATGGTCACTCTCCTTTTCAACTATGAAACTTAGAATTTATGCGCATCACATTCTGGAATACGCTTAGACAGTCGTGTACATAAATTCTAATGAATGCCAGTTAGTGTCAATAATTGCTTTTTAATTGGCAATTATCAGTGGTGATTGGCTTGTTAACTAATTAAGAGGGGGATGTGATGGGACTTGATATACCATCTTTCTATGGTTACAATGAAAGAGGTTTACATATTATATACAGGTATTTATTTTGTTCCTGGGGCAATGGAGGGTTACGTGATTTACCTCTCCACTCTCATCTCTCCCTACATTTCTCCCCGGGAACACCGTTCACTGGGTAAATCTCTCTTATCTGCACTCTTCTCCTCCACTGCTCCGTTCCTTTTATCTTGCTGAACCATATGCCTGGAATCAGTGGCGTTCCTGGGGGGGCTGACACCCGGGGCAGATAGCCGATGTGCCCCGCCCCCCCTGATGCGCCCCGCCCCCGGGTGCAGCGCCCCCCCCCCCGGATGCAGCACGGACCCCCCCGTGAAGGACCCCCCCCTGGGTGCACGCCGCTGGGGAGGTGCCACGCGCGCCTGTCCTCCGTTGTTCCATGCTTCTTCTCTGCCCCGGAACAGGAAGTAACCTGTTCCGGGGCAGAGAAGAAGCATGGAACAACGGAGGACAGGCGTGCATGGCACCCCCCCAACGGCGTGCACCCGGGGTGGACCGCACCTACCGCCCCCCCCTAGGAACGCCACTGCCTGGAATATACTTCCTGAGCCGGTACGTCAAGATCCATCTCTGGCCGTCTTCAAATCTAAGCTAAAAGCCCACCTTTTTGATGCTGCTTTTAACTCCTAACCTTTATTCACTTGTTCAAAACCCTAATTTCATTATTCTCACTTTAATATTCCCTTAACTCTTGTTTGTCCTCTTTGTCCTAATTAGATTGTAAGCTCTGTCGAGCAGGGACTGTCTCTTCATGTTCAGGTGTACAGCACTGCGTACATCTAGTAGTGCTATAGAAATGATGAGTAGTAGTAGTAGTAGCATGGGTGAGACATGGGTAGGGCTCCCACTTTTACTTGTAACTTACAGAATACTGCAAGTTATGGGCATTCCTGCCATATTTCCATGGCTGCAATTACACTATATCTATGGTTGGTGTAACTGAGGGCACCATATAAATGGCTAGTGTAACTTAGGGTGTGAAATGTGAGCCATTACAGGTTATACTAGTATTCTGTTACAGAATCTGGGTGTCTAGGTGCCCGGGCCAGCTTAACCAAGGGACCAAGTGAGGCACTGGCTCAGGATACCTGCTATTAAGGGTGCAAAAAAACCCAGCCTTTGACTTCACCTGGTCTAAAAGTTAAGCCTCCCCCCCCCCCCCGCCACACGTCTGATCTCTCCCCTTTTTTTCCCCCACCTCCGGATCCTGTCTCTCTGTCCTCCTTCCCTCTCCTCTCCCACTCCCCCACAGTCCTGTAAAGTTTACATCAATTGTTGGGGGCGGCATGACAGACTGCCTTCAGCCAGCCCCTGGGTCTTCCCTCTGCCATGTCCTGCCTCCTCTGATACAATTTCCTGAGGGCGGGATGCAGTAGAGGGAAGACCCAGGGACTGACCAAAGGCAGCTTGTACTGCTGCTGCTACGGACAACCAAAGTAAACTTTACAGTAAGCGGAGGATTGAGAGACAAGAGGAAGCAATGCCTGACCTGTGGGGCAGTAGGACAGAGGAGGGAGAAAGAGAGAGTGAGCCGAGGGATCAAGAGATGTTGGATCTACGGGGTTGGGGGGGGGGGAGGAACGCAAGAAGTGATGTGATGGGGGGTCACCAAAGCAAGTTGGCTCAGGGCACCACTATCCCTTGAGTCAGCCCTGCTAGTTGCATTACTGGAGTACTTAAATGGAGGTGCCCAGAGGTAGAGTTGCTCCCTATACTTAAGAATTCAGTGCCAGTTTCTAAGCAATAAGTTCCTTTAAGTATTGACCTGGATATTTTTTTTTTACAATCATTATGCCTCCTTCAAAATTGTAACTCCTGCTGCAGCTCTTTTTTCTTTATTGTAATTTCCTCATTTTGTCACAGTCTCCCTTTAGTAAGTTCACCATTACTGCTGTATTTTTGCTAATGCTCTCTCTCTCCAGTAACTTTGTCAAGTGATTTTTTTTTTGGGGGGGGGGGAGGAGATTTTTATTGAAAAGAAGCATTACAGAGATAGCAAACAAAGCTTAATGATGTGAAACATAAAATGTATCTGTCCAGCAGTATGCATGGAAATTGTCTGAGGCTCCCACAGAACAAACAATAGAAACAAAAGTTCATATAATGCAGTGCCAGGCAAATAAAGAAAACACATGATAATAACAACTGGGTGTGACATATTAAAGAAAACTCCTGCCCAACTTAAATGTACATTAGACAAACAGAAGCAGCAGAAATAAAAGAATACACTAGATAACAAGTACCTGTAGCAGCCAGATAATCAACCCCATAAATGCTGAATGTCTGACTAGCATATCCTATATAATAAAACGCACCTCCTACGTTCTGAAGCCAAGAAAGTGAAGCCTTCAAGCCTTGAAGCATTCCTGCAATGTTCCAGAACTACGGTTTCAGAAAGTTGGAGGTGCTTTTTATTATATAGGATAGGATGTGCTCGGTGCTTTTCAGTAGCACATGGGGGGAATTTAATTTAATATATGCTGATTAAAGTGGAGGATTGGCTGAAGGGGGGCAGGGGAGATAGGACAATCGCTAGATGGCTGGAGGGGGGCAGGGGAGAGAGAGAATCGCTGGGTGGCTGGAGGGGGGCAGGGGACACAGGAGAATCGCTGGGTGGCTGGAGGGGGGCAGGGGAGATAGGACAATCGCTAGGTGGCTGGAGGGGGGCAAGGGAGAGAGGAGAATCGCTGGGTGGCTGGAGGGGGGGCAGGGGACACAGGAGAATCGCTGGGTGGCTGGAGGGGGGCAGGGGAGATAGGACAATCGCTAGGTGGCTGGAGGGGGGCAAGGGAGAGAGGAGAATCGCTGGGTGGCTGGAGGGGGGCAAGGGAGAGAGGAGAATTGCTGGGTGGCTGGGGGGGCAGGGGAGAGAGGAGATTTGCTGGGTGGCTGGAGGGGGGGGCAAGAGAAAAAGGAGAATCGCTGGGTGGCTGGAGGGGGGCAAGGGTAAAAGAATCGCTGGGTGGCTGGAGGGGGGACAAAGGAGACACACTCACACCCAGCAGTCTCACTCTCTGTCACACACACACATTCGCACATTCACTCTCTCTCTCACACACAGTCAGTTTCACACATACTCTCTCAAAAATACACACTCCGAAGAAAACCTTTGCTAGCGCCCATTTCATTTGTGTCAGAAACGGGCCTATTTTACTAGTTTTACACTAAAGATTGCTACGTTAAATAAAACAGTTTTTCTACACCATATTCAAGGCTGAAGCTGTGTCTGTAGCTGTATAGATTGTTAAGGGCCGTCTTAGTTGCTGCCTGGCATACATGTTTGCTATGTGAGGTGTTTGGTTTTCCAGATTTCCAGATGATCATAGGCATACTCCCCCTGATATTCAGCACTATTTAACTGGTTAGAACTGCTGCTGACTGGTTAAATAGTGCTTAATCGGCTATCCACCACTGAATATCCCGTTATATCGGCCGATAAAACTGTCTGTCCGCTAATTTTTTAACTGGGTTTCACGTGAAAACCTGGTATATAAAGATAACTGGCTAAGTCTGAATATCGACTTTGCTGGTTTTCTTTAAACCGGCCAAAAATAAACCAGATATTCAATGCTGGTCACCAGAAAAGGCCCAGCATTGAATATCAAGGCTTAGCATTGACTGCGGGAGTTAGCAGGTCTAACTCCAGCAGGCCGAATATCAGTCCCACTATGTTTTCATTTCAAGGCCCACAGCTATGGAATTCTCTACCATCTCGTCTCAGACAAACCACCTTGCTATCTCTCTTTAAAGCAGAGCTTAAAACTTTCCTTTTTCAAGACACCTACACTGGGGGCCCTTTTGCTAAGGCATGTAGGTGCCTATGCGCGTCCAAAACGCTTCAAATTGGAACTACCGCCCGGCTACCGAGTGCCCTGGGTGGTAATTCCATTTTTGATGCACATCCAAAACACGCGGTAGAAATTTTCTACCATGTGGCGCTTAACCGGCGGTAAGCGGCAGTGTACGCTCGTTGACGATTACCACCTGGTTAACGCATGAGACCTTACCGCTAAGTCAATGGGTGGTGGTAAAGTCTCAGGCCGAAAATGGACGCATGCTGGTTTTAATTCTGCTGCACGTCCATTTCCGACCACCCCAAAAATGGCCTTTTTTGCAGGTATGCTGAAAAATGGACCTGTGCAAGTCCAAAACACGCACCTACACCAGCACGGGCCATTTTTTAGCAAGCCTTAGTAAAAGGGCCCCTTAGTTTTTCCAGACAGATTCCCCCAACATATTGTTTATTCCTTTCCCCCCTCTTTTCTATTTTATATTGTAGCTCTACCCAAGTCCCCTTTGTCTCATGTTTGTAATGTATGTTCCTTTCTCTTGTTATCTCTCTTTCTTTCTTTCTTTCTTTCTTTCTTTCTTTCTTTCTTTCTTTCTTTCTTTCTTTCTTTCTTTCTTTGTTTTAGATTGTATGCAGCCTAGATGGTTGTTCTGTTGGATGGGATAGAAAGTCTTTAATAAACTTGAAACTTGATCTAAGTGGCTCTCTCTGATTGAAAAAGAAATCTTATTGTTGGCTTGCTCTCTTCAGCATCCAATTCAACTTTAACTGATTCCTATGTAAAATTTTCATGTTTTTTGCTTTATTTCTTAGTTTAAACATGTTCTTTTTTTTTTTTTTTACCAAAAATCTCTGGTATTTTATGTGGCTCTTCTTCTCATTGATATTGTAATTTGTGATGCTCAGAGAAGAACCCTTGCTTTCTAATCAAAATCCATGAAAACAGGATCCAGATGCACCTCTTAAGCTCTTTGAATAAATATTCTCTTCTCCTTTTTTTTTCCTTCTTCTCCAAGAATCATAATTGTAACAACTATTTCTGCTTAAAAGTCAGGATAGTATGCTCTCTACATTCTACAACAACTTCTAAGTATAGTGTTTAATTTAGATGACTCTAAGGGTGTCTTCCTTCTCTCACGACTGACAATACTTCTAGTATCTGGCTGTTCTGAACCCCCACCGCCATTTACATAGAAGCAGATAATAGGATAAATAATAACTACAATCCCTGTAATCAGGTAGTTCCCTGTGATAGGCTCTTTCAGAGCACATGTCCAGCTCCCTGTATCTTTTGGGACTCTTTCTATTGGCTTGCCTTGTCCTTTGTGCATGCTGGGCAAGTTGCCCGCCCTCCTCCATTCAGTCTGTAGAGTTAGTCTGCAGCATATCTCCTCTGTGAACTGAAACTGCCTATGCTGTATTTTGCTGTATGACCCCCCTTCAAGTTACTGTGATGCTATCAAGATTTTACCAGTGTAAAAGTATAAACAGCATCACTACTCAGCATGTTGTTGAATTACTCCCAGCTTCTCTCTTGTATAGAGAGAGCTAGTTGAGAACAGACTTCCAGGTGCAAGGAAAAAACTTTTGACAAGCATATCAGAACAGTAAGTTATTTTCCTTGTTTGATGTGCATTGAAGAAGATTTTGGTTCAAGAGTTCTGAGTCTTTTCACAGTGATGTTCTATACTCTCATTTAAGCTGTATGCCAATCACACCCAGTGAGAGGTCAGAACACTGGATGTTTTTGCTGCTGCTGTTTCATCAAATTTTCCATCTCTCTTTGCAATGCTTCCAACTTCCTTTGAAAACTCTTACATTCTTCTTTTTTTCTTGCCTTCAAGTTTGATTTCTTCTGGGTTGTTTTCCTACATCATCCTCTGCATCTTTCCCTGGTTCTGAATTTTGAATAGAAAGCACAATTCTGCCCCCCAAAACAAAACAGGGCCAATACAAATGACATTTTTATTGACTTCCAACAAATTAAATCTTTAAGCATAAAAACAATTCTCAGAATTTAACCAAACTTTCTCAAAATATGCCCACAGGATCCAAGTACAAATTCCATCAACGTGGTAGAATTTACCCTAATTGTGATCCCCCAGACTAACAAATCCTGCTGACTATGCCACTTTTGTCATTACACTCTGCTGAGACAGGGAACAGGGTCTTACTTTACTAAATTCTCAGTCTTCAACAGCCGAGATACCTCAGACCAAGTTTCTGCTCAGGTTGGAGGTAGGCTAAAGAAACTAACCGTGTTTGGATGGTGTCAGCAGGCCACCACCTTCAGGCCTTCCTGCAGGTATGAACTCAGCTGACCTTGGAAGGGCCCTTCCTTGGACACAGCACTCCTAGAAGCAGACTCCAAAAATATACTTAAAACCACTTTATTCCATCAGCAAGGCCAAGACATTTCCTCTTCCAGACACAGTCCTTGATTACAGCACATATCACCCCTTGTTCCTTCCCCCCGCCGGCCACAGTTTCTGGATACAGTTTAAATCATTCACTGCTTCCCCAGCATGGCCTGTTTCCTGGACACAGTTTTAAATCACTCACTGTTTCACCAGCATGGCAGTGTTCTGAACACAGTTCAAGTCACTCACTGTTTCCCCAGCATGGCACCACTTCTGGACACAGTTTAAATTACTCACTGCTTCCTAGCATGGCATGACTTCTGGACACGGTTTAAATCACTCACTGCTTCCCCAGCATGGCATGACTTCTGAACACAGTTCAAATCACTCACTGCTTCCCCAGCATGACCTGATTTCTGGACACAGTTCAAGTCATTACATGTTTCTCCAGCCGGGTCTGACTTCTGGACACAGCTGAAATCATTCACTGCTTTACAGCACGGCACCTCTCTTCCCCTTGAGTGGAACAGCTGCTTAACTTTTCCTCCAAGTTTTCCCCAGCCTTCAAGAAGGTTTGTTATGAAGCCTTTCAACTTCTTCCCTTGTACCTGGCCTAGAGCAGCAATCTCCATGGGCTCACTTCCCCAGTCATCTTGGGCTTGGATCTCCTCTCCAACCTCTTTCTCCACCTCCCATTCCATGGGCTCCTCTCCCTTAATGGTCACCAGCTGGTCCTCTCCCTCCTGATTATTCCTCCTCAGTCAATCCCCCTCCTCTCCCTCGGGATCCTGGGACTTGTAGTTCCCTTGCTGCTCCCTTTGCTTGCCCCCAGGGCTTTGCAGGGGTTCTTGGTAACTGTAGTCCTCCTCCCATCTCCGGCTCTTGGGAAACATGCCTCCGTGGGGGCATGGCTTCCCAGCCCCTAGGATCCTGGGACTTGTAGTTGGAATCCTGGGTATGAAACCTACCCATCTTGCTCCCCCCCGGATCCCTTCTTCCCTGATCCTCAGGGGTTCCTCACAATGGGCTGACTCCAATCCAAACAGAAAATATTAACTAAACTGAAATTAAGTTTATAACAGAGAATTAGTTGAGGTGTTACAAAATTCTCTAAATTAAGATAACACCCCCCACCCTATATTCAGCCAGCTGGTGAGCAGAATTGAATATCTGGGGGTGTGGGGGGGGGGGGGGTTGGTCACTAAACACTTAACCAGTTAAGCCAATATTCAGCAGATGACCAGTTACATTATAGCAGTTAATGATAGAACTACTAAGTATACCATCCAATTTACCTGCTAATCTTATCCAGTCTAGCACTGAATATCCACTCCTAACCGAAAAGGTTGCAACATAGCTGGTCTAGCGGTAGATGCTAACAGTGAATATTCAGCAGGAGATAACCTGTTATTTCCTACAGAATATTCACAGTTACCTGCAAAAATGCTATTTAACCGGTCAGTGACAGTTAAAAGGTGCTGAACAGTGAATGGATGAAACTATCTACGAAGAACGTATACTATACAGATTTCAACCAAAAAGAAATGGAGGTAGGTAGAGTTACAGACATCTTCCAGAAAGAGGCAAAAGTGTCCTGGCTGCTACTAACAGATGAGCAATCACTAGTATGCGTCTTTCAGTTCTGGATCTATATGCCTACATATCATGTCTGAATAATAGTAAGGCAAGTTTAAATGATATATGACAGTTGATAATCACATAGATCTAGAATATGATTTCTGACTAAAAGATATGGACCGCTGGGTAAACCCCACCAGACATGGAAAAAATGTGCTTCTCTCCTCACTTCTCATCAGCACATAGGAGAGGATAACCATTTCATTTTGTGTAGCCTATCAGGAGAATAGTACCACAGTAGAAAAACAAATGTGTCCCATTTCCTAAATGTTCACACTGATCACATTTTTTTTTAGGTCTCCCAAAGACGGTTTCCCAATCTTCTCCAGAGGGAGACTGCAACCTAGTTCAGCTGCCCAGGTAGATTTTACTTTCTGTAGAGCAGACGCCATGGGGTTTATTAGCATCTGATAGATTTCAGAGATAAGAATTTTGCTCTTAGTTAATGATTCAAAAGGGGTTAAGCCACTACTGCAACCCAATTTGCAATGTTCTTTTGAAATAGAAATTTTTAATTGCAGGAATGTTAATGTTAGTGTTATGTTCTCCTCAACACTTTAAAATAGGTTTGGAGTGGATTACAGTTCAAAATAGAACCAGTCTACAAAACTGGGAGCTCACAGTAAGATAAAACAAATTAACATAGAATAAAAGACATAACATCAATATCTAACTGGAAAGCACATATCTTCTAAATAGATTGGTTTTTAAAAACTTACAGAAAGCTAATTAGCATGACTGAGATTTCACAAAAATTGGTAAAAGATTCCAGATTTGAGAGGTCTGATATGGACCCAGGCCCATCTCCCCCCTACCTGTTACACTTGTGGTGGTAAATGGGAGCCCTCCAAACCGCCCCAAAAACCCACTGTACCCACATCTAGGTGCCCCCCTTCAGTCATAAGTGCTATGGTAATGGTGTAGAGTTGTGGGCAGTGGGTTTTGGGGGGGATTTGGGGGGGGACTCAGAACCCAAGGGAAGGGAGCTATGGACTTGGGAGGTATTTTACTTTTTTTTTTTTTAATTGTTACAAGTGCCCCCTAGGGTGCCCAGTTGGTGTCCTGGCATGGGAGGGGGACCACTGCACTACGAATCCTGGCCCCTCCCATGACCTAATGCCTTGGATTTGTTCGTTTTTGAGCTGGGCGCCTTCAGTTTCCATTATTGCTGAAAACCGATACCGCCCAGCTCAAATCCGCACAAATCCGATGCATTTGCCCGGCACAAACCGTATTATCGGAAAAAACATGGACGCCCATTTTTTATTTTAATACGGTTTGTCCCGCCCCTTCACGTACCCGTTCTCGAAGATAGACGCCCATGGAGATGGGCGTTCACATTCGATTATGCCGCTCCAAGCCACATTTTTATTGTTTTTTTAATATCTTTATTGCTGTAATTGCTTATTGCTCATATTTGATCTTATTGTACACTGCCTTGAATGAATTATTTCAAAAGATGGTAAATAAATCCTAATAAATAAATAAATAAGACATAATCAATCATAACAGCACTCACAGCACTATGAGAAACCAGTTATAGTATCTTCCATTGTAGAAATCTTCTGAGATTGAAAGAGAAACAAACTCAAGAACAATGGAATGCTAGCTGAAAGAAATATGTTTTCAAAGTAGTGCGAACGAGAGTATAAGAACTTTCCAACTGGATATGTTGGGGAAGTGAGTTCCATAAAGCAGGAGAGAAAAAGTAGAAAGTGGATGCCCATGTAGATTCCCATCTAATTCACAAAGGAGGTGGTGAAACTAACCTATTATCAGTCAATGATCGTAGAGTGTGAGCCGGAGTATAAGGAATAGTTAGGGAAGCTAAATAAGAAGAGATAGCAGTGTACAAAGCTTTATGTGTCAACGTAAGAACTTTGAACTTTATCCTATATTCTATTGGAAGCCAGTGAAGGCATTGAAGAAGTGGGGTAGATCTTTCATATCTGGAAGCCTGACAAATGGTGCAGGCTGCCGTATTTTGATGTGTCTGAAGTCTTTTAATGTTTGCTTTGGTAATTCCTACATAAACAATATTTCAGTAGTCATATCAAGCACTGATATATGCATAAAATGTGTGCATAAGGAGTTCTGGTCAATTGCATTCCTAATTGACCTAAGTCGGCATAGGTTTCTTTTTTCTATCTTCATATCATTAGATACCTGAGATCCATAGGAAAGGGCAAAGTCGATGATAATTCCCAAGTACTTAAATAAGAATGCTGGAATAATTTGCCTATCAAACAGGATTGAGTTCACAAAGGGCGGTGGTAGAAAACCTGAAACCCAGATGACTATAGTTTTGACCGGGTTAAGGACTAAACAATGGTCTTAAAGCCAGATGACCACTTTTTGAAGACAATTTTTTAGTGGAGTAAGATCAATTGAGTGCGGATCAGTATAATATATTAGGAATTTATCATTCACATAGGAATAGGAACTGATACCATTTGATTGAATAAGCAAAGCTAAAGGGTTAACAAACAGATTGAATAATGATGGTAATAAAACAGAACCCTGGGGTACGCCACATGAGAGGGACTGAGAAGAAGAAATAGAAAGAGGTTAAGAAACCTTAAAGGAACGACCTGACAGAAAAGATGAGAACTATTTCCTGTTATACCAAGAGAACACAAGTATTGAAGGAGAAGATCATGGTTAATTAAATTAAAAGCAGCAGATAGATACATGGGCACAGTGAGTACTATCTGCCCTCTCTAGACGTGTATGTAGTTCACTCAGAAGAATCGTCATACTGTTTCTGTACTATGTCCCAGCCTAAAGCCAGATTGATGCAGGTGAAGAGCATTAATGGCTTCTAAATGTGCCTGAAATTGAGAGAAAACAACTGATTCTAATATTTTTCACAAAAAAAGGAAGATTTGATACAGGACAATAGTTATTGGGCTTGAGGGGATTCAATGTCAATTTCTTCATGATTGGTCTAACTATAGCTTCTTTCAATACAGAGTGAATAACACCTTCCTTCAGGCTGTTAATTATGATTGAGTAAAGGAAAGATAAAAGTTCTAAAGACTGTACTTTTACCCAACTCGAAGGAAAAGGGTCCAAGGAACAGTATGTTGGACGCAAATGAGATACTACTTTCAAAAAAGAAGCAAATGAAGGAAAACTTAGAGTGTCCCACAAAGCTGACAGGGTCTACAATCTTAGGGGAGAATTAATAGTTTAGATACCAGACACTGAAAGGAATGAAGCTTACACCAAATTCTGTGTTCTACCAAGAACTACAGTAGGCAGCTTATGTTTATGTAAATAAATATTTTTATGTTCAAAAATATGTTTGTCTGAAAAGGTCTCTAAAACAGTATGAGCTAGAAACATAAAATATTTAAACAGATACTACTGATATCCTATCTTAAATAACTGGATTGCTTATGTCCCGACAGCAGTCCCCTCAGAGGCCCTGTGAAGTCCATTGATAAATGCACACCTGCATCTATACACAGATATCCCAAATTTTAGATATCTCCCATTCAGTGGCACAGCCACACACTTCCTCACATGCACATCCATTCATCCTTCCCCAATTCCCCATATACCCTCACTCACCTGCCAGAATAACACATACACACACACACACACACACATACAACACATCACTACAAATACATTATTATATACCAGGCACCAGTCTTCCTATAGCCCAAACTCATACATTCCTACATACCCCCTCCCTACAATAATCCACAAAACAGACATATTCTAATACCCATGTCCCCTGCACATAACCACATGTGCCCAATCCATCTATATAAACACACGCACGCACACACACACACACACACACACACACACACACACACACACACACACATATCTATATCTATATTTATATCTTTATGTGTGTGTGTGTGTGTAGATGGGTTGGGTGTATGTGTATAGGGACATGGATATATATTTAAAAATTTGAGCACATTTGGGGGTGTACCAAATCCCCCTTGGATCACCTCTGTTATTTGATCACTCTGTCATTTCAATTCTTTCCTTATCTCCGAGTCTGCTAACTGTCTCAAGCAACTCTTCAACATCATCTCTCTTCTGGCCATAGCAAACACTTAGTTCTCCTACCCTGACTCTCTCTTTCAGCAACTGACTTCATCCAATTCTTCTGTAACAAAATTGATCTCTTATGTTCCACTTTTCCCTCTTCTCTTCTCCCCCCCCAACCCACCCTCCTTTTGTCCACTAGTGAATCCCTCCTCTCACTCCCCTTTCCCTGTTTTCCCCCACTCTTGGTCTCACTTCATCCTTCCTTCTTTCACTGTCCTGGAAAATGTATTCACTTCTGTGTGGAAAACTACTTGTTCTTTAGACTCTATCCCATTGTCCTTGTTAAATATTAATTCTATTGGTCTCCTCCTGCTTACCTTGATTTCCAATAGCCTATCCTCTGGTGAGGTACCCTCCTCTCTTGGAAGACTGCTACTGTCAAATGTATGCTTAAAAATCCTCTTTGTTTAATTTCCAGCTACAGACCTGTCTCCAACTTAGCATTTCTCTCCAAGTTAACGTGAGTGAATTATCGTACAGCAACTGACACAGTATGTTGAATCTTCCAACTTTTTATATCCCTTGCATTGGGCTTTCATCAAGGCCATTCTAATGAGACTATCATGACCACTGTTCTTAATGATCTACATACTTCTCTTAACTATAGAAACTTTACCCTTCTTCTTTCTTTGGATCTTAGTGCAGCCTTTGATCTGGTGAGTCATTCTCTTCTTTTAGGAAGTCTAGCTTTTCTTGGTCTCTCTGGCTCTGTCCTTAACTGGTTCTCTTCCTTCTTTTCACAGTCCTATTTAACATTTTCCTAAATCCTCTGGCTTCCCTGATTCAATCAACTACTATTAAGTTTTAAATCTATTGGTTTCTTCTCAAAATCCATCCAACCTTGATCTTTCCCCTCTTCAATCCTGTTTAAACAAGATTGACTCCTAGCTTTCTCCTAACCGCTTGGTTTTGAACCCCTCAAAATCAGTCACTCTTTGGATTATTGGTCAGTCTTTCTCTCCCCCTCTTACCCCTTCACTTCAAAATACTCATTTTTAGTTAGAACAATCTTTTAAATATCTTAGGGTCATGTTGAACCCCCTTACTGTCATTCAGCCCCCATATCTCCTCCACAGTCAGAGCTTGTTTCCACTCACTCCATTTTATCTGTTCTATCAGTAGCTATCTAGATGGCTCTTCGTGTGCTACCTTACTTTGCTAATGATGTCCTCCCATCTGAATTATTGTAACATTATTTACTCTGGCCTTCCAAACGTTCTTCACAAATGTTTCCAAATGGCTCAGAGCACTGCTATCCAACTGCCTATACGTCTGATCACAACACTCCCCTACTTGCCCATCATCACTGACTCCCAGTGCCTTTTCACATACAAGTTAAGATTCTTACCTTAGCTCACACGGGTTTACACTCTGGTAATCCTTCCTATCTTTCTAACCTTATTTCTCCTTATACCCCTTCTAGGGTTTTGCACTCAGCCTTGTCTTTCCAGTTGACTCTCCCCCCTGTGCATTGTTGTCAACTAGAATCGACTCGCCACTCAGCCTTCCTTTGTGCTGCCCCACCCTTTGGAATGCTCTCCCCATTAAGCTTCGCTCCAAACAATCCTACCCCCATTTCTTGGCTCTTCTCAAAGCTTATCTGTTTACTCAGGCCTTTCCTTTCCTCACCACCCAATTGATTCAACTCTGATGCCCGCTCTGGAACACTCCTACCTTACCTCCTCCTTAGCAGATATTTGTTCTGTGTTATCCTTTTATAATGTTTATGGAGTTCCTTTCACTAATATTGATTTTATTGTACACCAAACGCCAAATAAACTAAATTAAACCTTGGATCCCTGGAGACTCTCCCTAACTCCAACATGGGGCTAAAATATTGTAAATACTTCCTTTCTTGAAGACCTCTTACATTCATAAGTCCAAGAAAAGGGAAGTGCTAGGGAGGGTTGCCCTCTCTCCATGGGACTCCAGATCACCCAGAGGGGTCCAAGGGATGATGAAGTCAAGAGCAATCACTATTTGCTCCTCCTGCAGTGGCTGTCTTTCTCACAATGACACTTCCTAACTCTAGTGGTAGTCTTGTGGTACTTCTGTGAGGGGGTCATTGCCAAATAAGGACAAATTTGAAGCAATGTGGGTGTCTAGAAGCAATGTGGTGAATATATCAAAGTCAATAGTTAGCTTAGAGGTCAAATTAAACAGTATTTAACCATGTCTACTTAGATTGGAGGAATGGTGAGATTGTGTTTTTATCAGTTATGAACGATTCCTCAACTGAAGTCACTTTTTACCCTCCACCCCCCAAACACATTTTTGAACACGGTAGTTCATGCAATTGCTTATTAATCGTTTAAACCATTATAACTTGTATCAAAGATTATCTAAGACAAATCTTAAAAGGTTAAAATCGGTGCACAATAGGGCAGCCAGGCTACTGGTGGGGGCTAAAAGGAATAATCGTATTACTCCAGTTCTTTTCAGTTTATACTGGCTTCCAGTTTCTGCTAGACAGCAGTTTAAAATAATTTGTCTTATAAAGACCTTTCAATGGGTTTCCATGTCATTTGGCAAACTGGTTAATTGATTTAAACAAAAAAACCTCTTAAAACTGCCAGCATTTAGAGAAGTCAATCTGGTGTCAACTAGAAATAGTTCATTTCTTTGTGCAGACCCATCTTTATGAACAGTCTACCACAAGAATTAAGGGAGATTAATAACTATCTGTTGTGCAGGAAAGCATTGAATACTTGGCTTTTTACAAGGAATTATGCATTACAAGCTAAGTGGTTAAGTTGATGGTGCTTCTTGATCTTTGTCTATTACAGATGCCATTAGGATAATGGAAAGATTTTGATTCAAATTATATGGGGTTAGTGGGATTTTATTATTTATTATTTGGCTGTGAATCACTTGTTTACCCTTTCCAAAAGAACAAGGACTAGGGAGGCATGCAACAGTTACTAAGTAGTACATATAAAACAAATTGGAGAAAATATTTCTTCACTCAGCATATCATTAAGCTCTGGAATTCATTTCCAGAGAATGTGGTAAAAGTGGTTAGCACAGCAGCATTTGAAAATAGAATTGGACCAGTTCCTAGAAGAAAAGTCCATAAACCATTATTAAAATGTACTTAGTAAAAATCCCCTGCTGATTCCTGGGATAAGCAACACAAAGGGGTATGTTTACTAAGGTGCGTTAGCATTTTTAACGCACCTTTAAAGTTAAGATGCATTAAACACTAACATGCCTATACATTGCTATGGGCACATTAGTGTCTAACATGCGTCAACCATTAACGCATGTTAAAAATGCTAACACGCTTATAGCGCACCTTAGTAAACATCAAATTTGTTACACTTTTGAGATCCTGCCAGGTCCTTGTAACCTGGATTGGCCACTGTTGGAAACATGATACTAGGCTTGATGAACCTTCAGAGGCCTTTATACTAAACTATGTTAAGCACTTAGGTCCTTATTCTATAAAGGTTATGCTCCTAAATTTACTCTCCTAAATTTAAGCTCCTAATTTATGAGCATAATTTATGGTGGCGGTTGGGGGGGGGGGGCAGAACTCATGGGTTTTGGGGTGGGGCTTATGAGGGGGCTCTCAAGATTGTTTGCCCTGGGCCAAGCTTTGTCTCTTGGTGGTCCTACATTAAGGGGCTTGTTACCACATAGTAAACAGCACATTAAAGGAGAAACTCTATAAATGGTACCCATAGGCGCTAATTACACAACCAAATTTCAGTGTAGAAATGCATTCTAACAGATGCAAGGTGCTGAAACGGGGCTGAATTGGCAGATTAGTCAGAAATACATTTACATGCACAGTTATAGGATAGTGCCTACGTATATAAGTGCAACTACAAAAAGCGTGTTCCCATGAGAGGGGAATGGGCAGGTCAGGGGCATTCTGGAAAATTGTGCACAGTATTATAGAATACGGTGGATGAATGCCCAACTTGCATGCCAGGATTTACAATTGGATTCAGTTGGTTTACGTTTTGGATTTTGGCACCCAATGCTATTCTATAAAGAGCGAGCATCCCGGAGTGCACTTTATAGAATACCACTGGGTGCTGATTTTGTTTTGGTGCCCATCTGTGGGAGCCATTTACTGCATCTGGACCCAAGTGCTTTTTCTGTTAGGGAGCATGTCATGGGCAGAGATTGGACATGGAAGGCGTTGTGTGATTAGCGCGCTGCAAATAACGCACGCTAAACAGCATTTTTACAGTTAGTGAGGGACCTCCTAAATAGGAGGTACTAAGTGCTTCCATACTTCCTCCAAATACAGTACCACGTGGAGGGGCATAATCGAACGGGGCGCCCAAGTTTTCATGAGGGCGTCCTCGCAGGACGGCCCCGTAAAGGGGCGAGGAAATGTGTATTATCGAAACAAGATGGATGTCCATCTTTCATTTCGATAATACAGTTGGGGACGCCTAAATCATGAAATTTAGGTCAACCTTAGAGATGGTCGTCCTTAGGTAATTTTTCAGATGGTCTTCCTCGGTTTTCGGCGAAAATCTAAACCAAAGAAGTCCATCTCAAAAACTTCCACATCCAAGCTATTTGGTCTTGGGAGGAGCCAGCATTCGTAGTGCACTGGTCCCCCTCACATGCCAGGACACCAACCAGGCACCCTAGGGGCACTGCAGTGGACTTCACAAATTGCTTCCAGGTACATAACTCCCTTACCTTCGGTGCTGAGCCCCAACCCCTCCCCCACCGAAACCCACTCCCCAACTATACACCATTACCATAGCCCTTAGGGATAAAGGGGGGCACCTACATGTGGGTTTGTGGTGGGTTTTGGAGGGCTCCCATTTACCACCACAAGTGTAACAGATGGGGGGGATGGGCCTGGGTCTGCCTGTCTGAAGTACACTGCAACCACTACAACTGCTCCAGGGACCTGTATACTGCTGCGATGGACATGAGTATGGCATTTGAGGCTGGCAAAAAAGTATTTTTAACCTTTTTTTTATAGTGAGAGGGGGTTGGTGACCACTGGCGGAGTAAGGGGAGGTGATCCCCGATTCCCTCAGGTGGTCATCTGGTCAGTTTGGGCACCTTTTTGAGGTTTGGTCGTGAAACAAAATGGACCAAGTAAAGTTGTCCAAGTGCTTGTCAGGGACGCCCTTTTTGTTTTCCATTATTGGCTGAGGACGCCCATCTCCTAATCATGCCCCAGTCCCACCTTCGCTACCCTGCCGACACGGCCCCGTGAACTTTGGTCGTCCTCACGACGGAAAGCAGTTAAAGGTACCCAAAAATTGGCTTTGAATTATGCCAATTTGGATGACCTTACGAGAAGGACGCCCATCTCCCGATTTGTGTCAAAAGATAGGCGTCCTTCTCTTTTGAAAATGCCCCAGATAGTATCTGAAAATTTAACAGCAAATTGTGGGAATTCCCCCAATAGTTGCTGCATTCAATTTTCAGGTACCGCATGCTAAAGTCCCACATGAAACCATGGTAACTGCAATTTTTACCACAGCTTAGAAAAAGATTCCCTTGGTCTGTCCCAGTATGGCAATGCTTATCTAATATAATAAAACGCACCCTCAACGTTCTGAGGACAACGTTCTGTGAAGCCGTGAAGCCTTGAAGCCTTGAAGCCATGAAGCCATGAAGCCATCTGACGTCACTCCCAGGCTGAAGGGTTCGTGGATTCGTGGTGTGAAGCCTTCAAGCCAGTCAGCCGTCTCTGCCCCGCCCTCGCCTCAAACCAAACAAATCCGGAAGCGAAGCGTCAGGGAAGGAGGCGGCGCTCCCGACGTCTAGCCTTCCCTTCGGGAGCGCCGCCTCCTTCCCTGACGCTTCGCTGCACGAACCGCCACGGAGGTAAAGTTAAAACGAAGAAGAAGAAAAAAGGGATGCATGGATGCGAAGGGGGGGGGCATGGATGCGAAGGGGGGGGGGAGAAGAGGCCGGGCCAGGCTGGGACATGGGAGAGAGAGGAGCATGGATGCGAGGGGGGGGGGGTCATGGAAGGGAGAGAGGGGACTTGCTGGAAAAGGATGAATGGAGGCAGCAGGGGACAGAGGAGCATGGATGGGCATGGATTGGGAGGGCAGGGCTCAGGGAGAGAGGGGAATTACTGGAAATGGATGAATGGAGGGGGCAGGGGACAGAGGAGCATGGATGGGCATGGATTGGGAGGGCAGGACTAAGGGAGAGAGGGAATTTGCTGGATAGGGATGAATAGAGGGGACAGATGGGCATGGATGGATATGGATTGCAGGGCAGGCCTCAGGTAGAGAGGGCAATTGCTGGATAGGGAAAAATGGAGGGGCCAGGTGACAGTTGAGCATGGATTGGAAGGGCAGGACTCAGGGAGAGGGAAATTGCTGGATAGGGATGAATGGAGGGGACAGATGGGCATGGATGGATATGGATTGCAGGGCAGGCCTCAGGCAGAGAGGGGAAATGCTGGATAGGGAAAAATGGAGGGGCCAGGTGACAGGAGCATGGATGGGCATGGATTGGAAGGGCAGGACTAAGGGAGAGGGGAATTGCTGGATAGGGATGAATGGAAGGGACAGATGGGCATGGATGGATATGGATTGCAGGGCAGGCCTCAGGCAGAGAGGGGAAATGCTGGATAGGGAAAAATGGAGGGGCCAGGTGACAGAGGAGCATGGATGGGCATGGATTGGAAGGGCAGGACTCAGGGAGAGGGGAATTGCTGGATAGGGATGAATGGAGGGGACAGATGGGCATGGATGGATATGGATTGCAGGGCAGGCCTCAGGCAGAGAGGGGAAATGCTGGATAGGGAAAAATGGAGGGGCCAGGTGACAGAGGAGCATGGATGGGCATGGATTGGAAGAGCAGGACTCAGGGAGAGGGGAATTGCTGGATAGGGATGAATGGAGGGGACAGATGGGCATGGATGGATATGGATTGCAGGGCAGGCCTCAGGCAGAGAGGGGAAATGCTGGATAGGAATGAATGGAGGGGGCAGGTGACAGAGAAACATGGATGGCCATGGATTGGGAGGGCAGGGCTCAGGGAGAGAGGGGAATTGCTGGAAAAGGATGAATGGAGGGGGCAGGGGACAGATGGCCATGGATTGGGAGGGCACGGCTCACACTCTCTCTCTCATATACAATGTCTTTCTGACTCTCACTCTCACACACTCTGTCTCACACTGTATCACATTCACTCTCTATGTGCCACACAGTCACTCACACACTCGCTTGGTCTCATACACACACTCTCTCTCACACTGTGTCTCACATACACACTTGCACACACTCTCATTCTCACACACAAACTCTCTCACAAACACACTCACACCCAGACTCACTCTCTCTCTCACACACTCACACTTTCACTCTGACTCTCAAACAGTCACTCTCACATACACTCTCCCAAACATACACACTCCAAGGAAAACCTTGCTAGCGCCCGTTTCATTTGTGTCAGAAACGGGCCTTTTTTACTAGTGTAGTTATATTTCTGGTTTTGATTTTATTTAGAATTATAAAACCTCTGAAACCCAATATGTTTGGAATTTTGGCAGGTTCTCATATATCTAATAAACATAAACATTTAGCCCCCTGTTTACTAAGCTGCGCTAACAACTGCCGCACAGCAATGCTGACACAGCCCAATGGGCTGTGACGGCATTGCCGCGTGGCAGCCGCTAGTGCGGCTTAGTCAACAAGGGGTTAATAAATTGTTTGAAATTTGAGTGGAAAATTTTATTAAGGTTTAGTAACATTATATTTAAAATCTCTCTTTGTATTATTGGTATATAATGTGGACTGTAATTGTGAATTGTGTTTCGTGCTAACAGTTGTAAACTGATTTAGGGCCCCTTTTTCCAAACTGTGATAAAAGGGGCCCTTCGGTAGCATCAGCTAGTGAATTTGCTGCACTCTGTGGCCCTTTTTACCACAGCAGGTAAAAACCAAAAAAAAAAAAAGGAAATAGCTGTGTGGTAAGTGCACACTTGCCGTTTGGCCATTTCCAAGGGAGCCCATTCCATCACCTATTTAAGAGACATTAAGGGTTCCCACACCAACCCAGCAGTAAAAAACACAAAACATTCCTGTTGTACCAGAAATGGCATGCGTGGGGGTGGCAGCTCCTACAGAAGGCCGGTGGAAGTGCTGAGTTGGTGCATGACAAAATGCCACAATAGCTCTACCATGACATTGTAAAAGGGCCCCTTAATAGCTTGTTGTACAAGGCAATGTAAGAGTATTCAAATCAAATATGTATACCCAGAAAAGTGGCTACATTACTATCAGGCTATGGTAATGGTAGAGTTGTGGGTTTGGGGGGGTGGGATTTGGGGGGCTCAGCACCCAAGGTAAGGGAGCTATGGACCTGGGAGCTATTTGTGTATTTTTAGAAGTGCCCCCTAGGGTGCCCGGTTGGTGTCCTGGCATGTCAGGGGGACCAGTGCACTACAAATGCTGGCTCCTCCCATGAACAAGTGCCTTGGATTTCGCTGGGTTTGAGATAGCTGGCATTTTTTTCCAATATCGCTGAAGAACAAAACCGGCGATCTCAAACCCGGCGAACTCTGGCATTTGGCCGGGCTAAACCGTATTATCGAAAAAAAAGATGGCCATACTGGGAAAGACCAAAGGTCCATCAAGCCCAGCATCCTGTTCCCAACAGTGGCCAATCCAGGTCACAAATACCTGGCAAGATCCCAAAAAAGTACAAAACATTTTATAATGCTTATCCCAGAAATGTATTAATGGTCTATGGACGTTTCCTTTAGGAAGCCGTCCAAACCTTTTTAAAACTCCGCTAAGCTAACCGCCTTTACCACATTCTCTGGCAACTAATTCCAGAGTTTAATTACACGTTGAGTGAAGAAAAATTCTCTGATTCGTTTTAAATTTACTATATTGTAGCTTCATCACATGCCCCCTAGTCCTAGTATTTTTGGAAAGCGTAAACAGACGCTTCACATCTACCCGTTCAACTCCACTCATTATTTTATAGACCTCTATCATATCACCCCTCAGCCGCCTTTTCTCCAAGCTGAAGAGCCCTAGCCGCTTTAGCCTTTCCTCATAGGGAAGTCATCCCATCCCCTTTATCATTTTTGTTGCCCTTCTCTGAACCTTTTCTAATTCCACTATAACTTTTTTGAGATGCGGCGACCAGAATTGAACACAATATTCGAGGTGCGGTCGCACCATGGAGCGATACAAATGCATTATAACATCCTCATTTTTGTTTTCCATTCCTTTCCTAATAATACCTAACATTCTATTTGCTTTCTTAGGCACAGCAGCACACTGAGCAGAAGGTTTCAACGTATCATCAACGACGACACCTAGATCCCTTTCTTGGTCCGTGACTCCTAACGTGGAACCTTGCATGACGTAGCTATAATTTGAGTTCCTCTTTCCTACATGCATCACTTTGCACTTTCTCACATTAAATGTCATCTGCCATTTAGACGCCCAGTCTCTGAGTCTCGTAAGGTCCTCTTGTAATTTTTCACAATCCTCCCGTGATTTAAGAACTTTGAATAACTTTGTATTATCAGAAAAATTTAATTACCTCACTAGTTACTCCCATTTCTAGGTCATTTATAAATATGTTAAAAAGCAGAGGTCCCAGTACAGAGCCCTGGGGAATCCCACTAACTACCCTTCTCCATTGAGAATACTGACCATTTAACCCTACTCTCTGCTTTCTATCTTTTAACCAGTTTTTAATCCACAATAGAACACTACCTCCTATCCCATGACTCTCCAATTTTCTCTGGAGTCTTTCATGAGGTACTTTGTCAAATGCCTTCTGAAAATCCAGATACACAACATCAACCGGGCTCACCTTTATCCACATGTTTGTCCACACCTTCAAAGAAATGTAGTGGATTGGTGAGGCAAGATTTCCCTTCACTAAATCCATGTAGAATTTATTAATGCATACTTTTGAATATGCTCTGTAATATTGTTCTTAATAATAGTCTCTACCATTTTGCCCGGCACCGACGTCAGACTCACCGGTCTATAATTTCCCGGATCTCCTCTGGAACCTTTTTTAAAAATTGGTGTTACATTGGCCACCCTCCAATCTTCCGGTACCACGCTCGATTTTAAGGATAAATTACATATTACTAACAATGGCTCCGCAAGCACATTTTTCAGTTCTATCAGTACTCTGGGATGAATACCACCCGGTCCAGGAGATTTGCTACTCTTCAGTTTGTAGAACTGCCTCATTACATCCTCCAGGTTTACAGACAATTCATTAAGTTTCTCCGACTGGAAAGCTTTGAATACCATTTCTTGCACCAGTATCCCACCCAAATCTTCCTCGGTGAAGACTGAAGCAAAGAATTCATTTAATCTCTCCACTACGGCTTTGTCTTCCCTGATCGCCCCTTTTACTCCTCGGTCATCTAGTGGTCCAACCGATTCTTTTGTCGGCTTCCTGCTTTTAATATACCTAAAAAAAAATTACTATATGTTTTTGCCTCGAACACAATCTTTTTTCGAAGTCCCTCTTAGCCTTCCTTATCAGCGCTTTGCATTTTACTTGACATTCCATATGCTGTTTCTTATTATTTTCAGTCGGTTCTTTCTTCCATTTTCTGAAGGATTTTCTTTTAGCTCTAATAGCTTCCTTCACCTCACTTTTTAACCACGCCAGCTGTTGTTTGGTCTTCCGTCCTCCTTTTTTAATATGCGGAATATATTTGGCCTGGGCTTCCAGGATGGTGTTTTTGAACAGCATCCACGCCTGATGTAAATTTTTAATCCTCACAGTTGCTCCTCCAAGTTTTTTTTTCACCATTCTTCTCATTTTATCATGGTCTCATTTTTTAAAGTTGAACACCAATGTATTTGATTTCCTATGTATACTTACTTCAAAGCTAATATCAACTCTGATCATATTATCACTGTTATAAAGCGGCCCCAGCACCATTACACCCACACCATATCATGCGCTCCACTAAGAACAAGGTCTAGAATTTTTCCTTCTCTCGTCGGCTCCTGTACCAGCTGCTCCATAAAGCTGTCCTTGATTTCATCAAGGAATTTTACCTCCCTAGTGTGCCCTGATGTTACATTTACCTAGTCAATATCAGGGCAATTGAAATTACCCATTATTATTGTGTTGCCCAGTTTGTTTGTGTCCCTAATTTCCTTTAACATTTCTGCATCCGTCTGTTCATCCTGGCCAGGCGGACGGTAGTACACTCCTATCACTATCCTTTTCCCCTTTACACATGGAATTTCAATCCACATTGATTCCAAGAAGTGTTTTGTTTCCTGCAGAATTTTCAATCTATTTGATTCAAGGCTCTCATTAATATACAATGCTACCTCTCCACCAATTCGATCCACCCTATCACTAAGGTATAATTTGTAACCTGGTATGACAGTGTCTCCCACTGGTTATCCTCCTTCCACTAGGTCTCAGAGATGCCTATTATGTCTAATTTTTCATTTAGTGCAATATATTCTAACTCTCTAATCTTATACTTTCCCCAAAGCTCTTCTTTTTCCCTTTACTTAACCTGTTTACATCACTAATTGTATCTGATATCCTGGAATGACATTGCCATAACAGGACTCTAAGCCACATTGAGCCTGCAAATAGGTGGGAAAATGTAGGATACAAATGCAATAAATAAATAAATTTCTTAGGCTCCTGGCATTCGCATATAGACATTTCAAAGTATGTTTGTTGTTACTATTTACATCATGCTTAGTACTTGACAGTATTAATTTGCAATCTTTTGTCTGATTTTTATTTTTAAGGACACCTGATCTACTACGGTCTCTTTTGCAACCTAACTATCAGGATTCCCTATCTTTCCTGTTTTGGTGATATCTTTGAAAGATACCTTATCCCAAACCATGCGCTTTTGAGCGACTGACGGCCTTCCCCCCATTTCTAGTTTAAAAGCTGCTCTATCTCCTTTTTAAATGCCGATGGCAGCAGCCTGGTCCCACCCTGGTTAAGGTGGAGCCCATCCTTTCGGAATAGGCTCCCTCTTCCCCAGAATGTTGCCCAGCTCCTAACAAATCTAAAACCCTCCTCCCTGCACCATTGTCTCATCCACGCATTGAGACTCCGGAGCGTTGCCTGTCTCTTGGGCCCTGCGCGAGGAACAGGTAGCATTTCAGAAAAAGCTATTGTAGAGGATCTGGATTTGAGCTTTCTAACTAAGAGCCTAAATTTGGCTTCCAGAACATCTCTCCCACATTTACCTATGTCATTGGTACCCACATGTACCAAGACAGCTGGCTCCTCCCCAACACTATCTAAATTCCTATCTAGGTGATGCGTGAGGTCCGCCACCTTCGCACTAGGCAGGCAAGTCACTAGGCGATCCTCACGTCCATCAGCCACCCAGCTATCTATATGCCTAATGATCGAATCACCAACTACAACAGATGTCCTAACCTTTCCCTCCCGGTCAGCACTTGGAGACATATCCTCGGTGCGAGAAGAGAGTACATCCCCTGGTGGGCAGGTCCTGGCTACAGGAGTACTTCCTACTTCACCAGGGTGATCCTCTCCTTCTAGGAGACCCCCCTCCTCCAAGGTAGCACAGGGGCTACCAGACTGGAGGTGGGACTTCTCTACAATGTCCCTGTAGGTCTCCTCTATGTACCTCTCTGTATCCCTCAGCTCCACCAAGTCTGCTACTCTAGCCTCAAGAGAACGGACACATTCTCTGAGAGCTAGGAGCTCTTTGCATCGGGCATACACATATGACATCTCACCAACTGGGAGATAATCATACATGAGACACTCAATGCAAAAGACTGGATAGCACCCCTCTCGCTGCTGGACTGCTGACTTCATCTTAGTATTTTTGAGTTTTTCAATAATTTAAAACTTGCTACAGTATTAAGGATATTAGCCTAATATAAAAGTGTATTTTAGTTTACGTGGAGAGGCATAATCGAACAGGGACGACCATCTCTAAGGGTGCCCATCTCTGAGGACGTCCCCGCAAAGGGGTGGGGCATCCCGTATTATCAAAACAAGATGGGCGTCCATCTTTTATTTCAATAATATGGTCAGGGACGCCCAAATGTCAACATTTAGGTCGACCTAAAAGATGGTCGACCTAAATGTTGAGATGGTCGACCTTAGAGATGGGCGACCTTGGTTTTCGCTGATAATGGAAACCGAGGACATCCATCTCAAAAATGACCAAATCCAAGCCATTTGGTCATGGGAGGAGCCAGCATTCTTAGTGCACTGGTCCCCCTGAAATGCCAGGACACCAAGCAGGCACCCTAGGGGGCACTGCAGTGGACTTCAGAAATTGCTCCCAGGTGCATACCTCCCTTACCTTGGGTGCTGAGCCCCCTCCCCCAACCCCCTCAAAACACACTACCCACAACTGTACAACACTACCATAGCCCTTATGGGTGAAGGGGGGCACCTACATGTGGGTACAGTGGGTTTCGGATGGATTTTGGAGGTCTCACATTTACCACCACAAGTGTAACAGGTAGAGAGGGATGGGCCTGGGTCCGCCTGCCTGAAGTGCACTGCACCCACTAAAAACTGCTCCAGGGACCTGCATACTGCTGTGATGGAGCTGGGTATGACATTGTGCACTTCAGGCAGGCAGACCCAGGCCCATCCCCCCCTATCTGTTACACTTGTGGTGGTAAATGTGAGCCCTTAAAACCACCACAAACCCACTGTACCCACATGTAGGTGCCCCCTTTCACCTGTTAGGGCTATGGTAGTCATGCACAGTTGTGGGGAGTGGGTTCCTTGGGGGTTTGGGGGGCTCAGCAACCAAGGTAAGGGAGCTATGCACCTGGGAGCAATTTCTGAAGTCTGAAGTGCCCCTTAGGGTGCCCGGTTGGTGTCCTGGCATATCAGGGGGACCAGTGCACTTCAAATGCTGGCTCCCCCCATGACCAAAGGGCTTGGATTTGGTCATTTCTGAGATGGGCATCTTCGGTTTCCATTATCGCCAAAAACCGGGGACGACCATCTCTAAGGTCGACCTAAATGTTGAGATTTGGGCGTCCTCCAACCGTATTATCGAAATGAAAGGACGCCCATCTTGTTTTGATAATACCAGTTTTCCCGCCTCTTCGTCAGTACATACTGCGAGGATGCCCTCAGGAAAACTTGGGCGCCCCCGTTCAATTATGCCCCTCCACGGCAACTAGTTAATGATGCTTGCTTTCTCTCTCTCTCTCTCTCTCTCTCTCTCTCTCTCTCTGTCTCTCTCTCTCTCTCTCTCTCTCTCTCTCTTTATTCCCCCCTTAATACTAAACTAGATCCTGCAGTGCCTGCTAGATTCTATCTGTTAATGCTGTGGTACAAAGTTTTTAAAACTAAGTGGAAAAGACTATGGAAACAGTGATCATAACATGATCAAGTTTGAGCTACTATCTGGGTGAACCCACAAAGGAAATGTACTGTATCTGCATTTAATTTTTTTCGAAAGAGCAACTGTAATAAAATGAGGAAAATGGTTCAAAAGGAACTAAAAGGATTGGTTGCAAAGGTTAGGACACTAAATCAGAAGTGGACATTATTCAAAAATAACCTTGGAAGCCAGTCCAGATGCATTCCATGTATTTGCAAAGGTGGAAAGAAGAGAAAACAGCCAGCATGGTTAAAAGGTGAAGTAAAAGAGGCCATTACAGCCAAAAGATTGTCCTTCAAAGAATGGGAAAAGGAACAAGATGAAGGAAATAAGAAGCAACATAAGCACTGGCAAGTGAGATGCAAAGCATTAATAAAGAAGGCTAAAAGAGAATATGAAGAGAAACTTGCTACAGAGGCTAAAACTCACTGTAACAACTTTTTCCGGTACATCAGAAGCAGAAAGCCTGCGAGGGAATCTGTGGGACCATTAGATCATGAATGAGCAAAAGGGGTACTCAGGGAGAACAAAGCCATAGCAGAGAAACTGAATGAATTCTTTGCTTCTGTGTTTACGGAAGAAGATGTAAAAGATCTGCCTGTACCAATAAAGGTTTTCAAGGGTGATGCGGAGGAACTGAAAGAAATCTCAGTAAACCTACAGGGATCTACAAGACATTGGTGAGGCCCCACTTGGAGTATTGTGTTCAGTTTTGGAGGCCATATCTTGCTAAAGATGTAAAAAGACTGGAAGCGGTGCAAAGAAAAGCTATGAAAATGGTATGGGATTGGCATTGCAAACCATACGAGGAGAGACTTGATGACCTGAACATGTATACCTTGGAGGATACCAGGGGTGACATGATACAGACATTCAAATATTTGAAAGGTATTAATCTGCAAACAAACCTTTTCCGGAGATGGAAAGGTGGTAGAACTGGAGGATATGGATTGAGATTGAAGGGGGGCAGACTCAGGAGCAATGTTAGGAAGTATTTTTTCATGGAAAGGGTGGTAGATTGGAGGGTGGCCAATGTAACGCCCTTTTTTAAAAAAGGCTCCAGGGGAGATCCGGGAAATTATAGACCGGTGAGTCTGACGTCGGTGCCTGGGAAAATGGTAGAGGCTATTATTAAAAACAAAATTACAGAGCACATCCGAGGACATGGATTACTGAGACCAAGTCAGCATGGCTTTTGTGTGGGGAAATCTTGCCTGACCAATTTACTTCAATTCTTTGAAGGAGTGAACAAACATGTGGACAAAGGGGAGTCGGTTGATATTGTGTATCTGGATTTTCAAAAGGCGTTTGACAAGGTACCTCATGAAAGGCTACAGAGGAAATTGGAGGGTCATGGGATAGGAGGAAATGTCCTATTGTGGATTAAAAACTGGTTGAAGGATAGGAAACAGAGAGTGGGGTTAAATGGGCAGTATTCACAATGGAGAAGGGTAGTTAGTGGGGTTCCTCAGGGGTCCGTGCTAGGACCGCTGCTTTTTAATATATTTATAAATTATTTAGAGATGGGAGTAACTAGCGAGGTAATTAAATTTGCTGATGACACAAAGTTATTCAAAGTTGTTAAATCGCGACAGGATTGTGAAAAATTACAAGAGGACCTTACGAGACTGGGAGACTGGGCGGCTAAATGGCAGATGATGTTTAATGTGAGCAAGTGCAAGGTGATGCATGTGGGAAAAAAGAACCCGAATTATAGCTACGTCATGCAAGGTTCCACGTTAGGAGTTACGGACCAAGAAAGGGATCTGGGTGTCGTCGTCGATAACACACTGAAACCTTCTGCTCAGTGTGCTGCTGCGGCTAAGAAAGCGAATAGAATGTTGGGTATTATTAGGAAAGGTATGGAAAACAGGTGTGAGGATGTTATAATGCCGTTGTATCGCTCCATGGTGCGACCGCACCTTGAGTATTGTGTTCAATTCTGGTCGCCGCATCTCAAGAAAGATATAGTAGAATTGGAAAAGGTGCAGCGAAGGGCGACTAAAATGATAGCGGGGATGGGACGACTTCCCTGTGAAGAACGACTAAGGAGGCTAGGGCTATACAGCTTGGAGAAGAGACGGCTGAGGGGAGACATGATAGAGGTATATAAAATAATGAGTGGAGTGGAACAGGTGGATGTGAAGCGTCTGTTCACGCTTTCCAAAAATACTAGGACTAGGGGGCATGCGATGAAACTACAGTGTAGTAAATTTAAAACAAATCGGAGAAAATTTTTCTTCACCCAACGTGTAATTAAACTCTGGAATTTGTTGCCGGAGAAAGTGGTGAAGGTGGTTAGCTTAGCAGAGTTTAAAAAGGGGTTGGACGGTTTCCTAAAGGACAAGTCCATAAACCGCTACTAAACGGACTTGGAAAAATCCAAAATTCCAGGAATAACATGTATAGAATGTTTGTACGTTTGGGAAGCTTGCCAGGTGCCCTTGGCCTGGATTGGCCGCTGTTGTGGACAGGATGCTGGGCTCGATGGACCCTTGGTCTTTTCCCAGTATGGCATTACTTATGTACTTATGTAGATATGTGGAATGCCCTCCCGCTGGAGTTGGTGGAGATGAAAACAGTAATGGAATTCAAACATGTGTGGGATAAACACAAAGGAATCCTGTTTAGAAGGAATGAATCTACGGAATCTTAGCAGAGTTTGGGTGGCAACAGCGGTAATTGGGAAGCAAAACCAATGCTAGGCAGACTTCTACGGTCTACACCCTGATTGTAACTGAACAGATATGGATGGGCTGGAGTGTAAATTTTAAGGCACTTCGCCATTAGCTTCAAAACTTTTAGTACAAGAACAGTGCTGGGCAGACTTTTACAGTCTATGCCCTGAGAATGACAAGGACAAATCAAACTCAGGCATACATATAAAGTATCACATACCATGTAAAATGAGTTTATCTTGTTGGGCAGACTGGATCAACCGTTCGGCTCTTTATCTGCTCTCATTTACTATATGTTAACCTGGAAGATGTACTGAGCCAAACTGACAAATTCAAGAGTAGTAAATTGCCTGGACCAGATGGCATACATCCAAGGGTACTGAAAGAACTCAAGAATGAAGTTGCTGATCTGTTGTTAGTAATATATACCCTGTCGTTAAAATCATCCATAGTACTTGAAGATCGGAGGGTGGTCAATGTGACAGCGATTTTTAAAAAGGGTTCTAGGGGTGATCCGGGAAATTATAGACCGGTAAGCCTGACCTTAGTACTGGGCAAAATAGTGGAAACTATTATAAAAAGTAAAATTATAGAACACATAGACAAGCATGGTTTAACGGGACAGAATCAGCATGGGTTAAGCCAAGGGAAGTCTTGCCTCACCAATTTGCTTCATTTTTTTTGTTACATTTGTACCCTGTGCTTTCCCACTCATGGCAGGCTCAATGCGGCTTACATATACAGGTACTTATTGTACCTGGGGTAATGGAGGGTTAAGTGACTTGCCCAGAGTTACAAGGAGCTGCCTGTGCCTGAAGAAGGGAATTGAACTCAGTTCTCCAGGACCAGAATCCACCACCCTAACCACTAGGCCACTCCTCCAACTTTGAAGATGTGAATAAACATGCGGATAAAGGCGAGCCAGTTGATGTACTGTATCTAGATTTTCTGAAAGCTTTTGATAGTTCATCATAAGAGACGCCTGAAAAAAATTAAAGAGTCACAGGATAGCAGGCAAGATTCTGGTGTGCATTAGGAATTGGTTATTGGACAGAAAACAAAGGGTAGGGTTAAATGGTCTTTTCTCTCCGTGGAGGGAGGTGAACAGTAAAGTGCCACAGGCATCTATATTGGGACTGGTGCTATTTAACATATTTATAAATGATATGGAGATTGAAATGATGAGTGAGGTGATTAAATCTGCAGATGATACAAAACTATTCAAGTTTGTTAAAACACATGCAGACTGTGAAATATTGCAGGGAGACCTTAGGAAATTGGAAGACTGGGCAGTGGCGTTCCTAGGGTGGCTGACACCCAGGACGGATCGCAGATGCACCCCCCTGGGTGCAGCGCAACCCCCCCACCCCCGATGAAAGGCCACCTCCCCCCCCCGCGAAAGGACACACCTCCCCCCCCCCCGGCGAAAGGATACCCCCCAGGTGCATTTTTACCTGCTGGGGGGGGGGGGTGCCGCGCACCTGTCTGCTTCGCTCGTTCCATGCTCCCTCTGCCCCGGAACAGGAAGTAACCTGTTCCGGGGCAGAGGGAGCACAGAACGAGCGGAGCAGACAGGCACGGGGCACCCCCCCAGCGGCGTGCACCCGGGGCGGACCGCACCCACCGCCCCCCCCTAGGAACGCCACTGAGACTGGGCATCCAAATGGTGGATGAAATTTAAGGTGGACAAATGCAAAGTGATGCACATTAGAAAGAATAATTTGAATCATAGTTACCAGATGCTAGGTCCATCTTGGGGGTTAGAACTCAAGAAAAAGATTTAGGTGTCGTTGTAGATAATAAGCTGAAATCTTCTGCTCAGTGTATGGCGGTGGCCAAAAGAAGAAAACAGGATGCTAGGAATTATTAGGAAAGGGATTGTGAATAAGACCAACAATACTGAAATGCCTCTGTATCGCTCCATGGTGCATCCGCACCTCGAATATTGTGTTCAGTTCTGGTCACCATATCTCAAAAAAAGATATAGCGGAATTAGAAAAGGTCAAAGAAGAATGACCAAAATGATAAAGGGGATGGAACTCCTCTCTTATGAGGAAAGGCTAAAGAGGTTAGGGCTCTTCAGCTTTGAACAGAGACAGATGAGGGGAGATATGATTGAGGTCTACAAAATCCTGAGTGGTGTAAAACGAGTAGACGTACATCAATTTTTTACTCATTCCAAAAGTACAAAGACTAGGGGACACTCGAGGAAGTTACATGGAAATACTTTTAAAACAAATAGGAGGAAATATTTTTTCACTCAACAAATAGTTACGCTCTGGAACTCTTTGCCAAAGGATGTGGTAACAGCGGTTAGCATACTTGGGTTTAAAAAAGGGTTGGACAAATTCCTGGAGGAAAAGTCCATAGTCTGCTATTGAGACAGACATGAGAAGCAATTGCTTGCCCTGGGATTTGTAGTATGGAATGTTGCTGCTAATTGGGTATCTGCCAGGTACTTGTGACCTGGCTTGGCCACTGTTTGGAAAACAGGATACTGGACTAGATGTACTCCTTATGGCTACTCTTATGTTCTCATGACTCATTTTAAATGACATAGGAAATGTTGTTGGCATCTCCCATATTGTTTTGTGGCTCATTTTTTGCCAAACTTGACAGGAAACACACTGAAATTTATTTATTTTTTCATGTGTCCTAAATCTAATCTCATCTAATCTTATCCAGGGTTTTATAAACCACACATTCCCAGAGGTCCTGAGCGGTATACAAAAAAAGAACCAAGACAAACTTGGGATAACAAAATACGATAATAAAGATATTACATAATTAAATGTCTGTGTAAAAGGTAAGTTTTTAAAGCCTTGTGAAACAAGTAATAAGAAGTTTCTTGCCTAATTTCAATGGGAAGACAGTTGCAGAGATACGTACATGGATTAATAAAGAAAAGAAGCAT
This sequence comes from Microcaecilia unicolor, assembly GCF_901765095.1. Classification (NCBI taxonomy): domain Eukaryota; kingdom Metazoa; phylum Chordata; class Amphibia; order Gymnophiona; family Siphonopidae; genus Microcaecilia; species Microcaecilia unicolor. The sequence goes on from NC_044031.1 coordinate 88,678,622, forward strand.
TTAGTTGCTAGTTCTAGTGAAACCCCTTAATTGAATAAAAGTTAAGCAAATTTTGATTGGAAGCACAGAAAGAATGTGTAGAGGTTGGTCTCCTCAATAAAACAACTAAATGCTCTGAGGTTTGACCATAAAATAATTTAAAAATCAAACATGAAATTCTATAGGTTGTATGTGCTTTCATTGGAAGCCAGTGTAATTTCACCAAAGGGGGTAACCCTATCATGATTTTTTACATTTAAATATCATTTTGGCATAAATAGTGCTTGCTTTTCTAAAAGAATGTGCACTCTTTGAAATATTGTACATCATTTCCCAATAGTGCACTCTTTTGGAAGGGTGCACACTACTAACGATATCGCTCCCAAAATGAAAAAATAAAATCCCCCAAAGGCATGGGTACCTAAGCTGAACATTTTGGGGTTGCATGCCCCTAATCTGTATAAGCACAGGGAATCCTTAAAAGCAAGGAAGTGCAATGAAAATCAGTGTTTCATTTACAGCATTATAACAGGAAGGAATTTAGGTGGGCCTTGCAGTCCTTACCTGCCATCATATTCTATAGTTCAGTGTCTGTGTGTAATTTATTGTAAAACTCCATCGTTAATGGTGCGTTTAAAAGCTAAAATAATAATCTAATCACTTCAATAGACTTTATAAAATGAAGTTAGATTAGCACTCAGAGACCAATTGTCTGACTAACTGTTCAGATCTAATTGCTAATAGCTGATCCAGAGACTCACCTTGATCACCTCCTCAGAGTCAGGAAGGATATTTTAATACCTGTGGATCATCACTTTTGAAATTCTATTTTCTGTACCACAATAAACACATTAGTGCCAAGTAAGGGCACCTTGAAGAGGTCTGAGTTCAATAGTTGTCATGCTGCAACTTTTCTTTCTTTCTTTCTTTCTTTCTCAAACTCACTTTGCAGAGTAAAGTGATGAAATGTAGAATAGATAATATAGGAGTGGATTGATAAGAGTTTTACCTGAGTACATGGTACAAAAGTATCACAACATCTCACAGAGCTGCAATAAACAGAAGGTAACTCCAAGGGTTAAAAATGTGGTGTCAAACTCTGGTTCATATTTCCATAAAGGAAAAATAGCATATTTTGCATCATGTGCTACCTGTATTTGCATCACATGGATGACAACCTGTAGACATAACAAAGATTGTTTTCATTTTGCAAGAACACTATTATTCCAGGCCTGGTCACAGCTGATTCCTGATAAGAAGAATTTTTTATGTATTTCTGGTAATTATTGCATTCTCTGTCTCTCTAGCTCTCGCTGTCTATAACAAACAAAGGACTCAATGTTAGACCTAAATAAATTTGACTGTGAGTGGAAAGGAAAACATTAATGCTGTTTCTCTCACTGAATAAGACAATGAAAGGGAATGTTGCATATTGTAGCTGTTTCCTCCCTCTGATGCTACCTGTTAGTAAATTATTTATTACTCCCTCTGTTTACAGTAGTCTCTTCCACACATTTACAAAGAAAGGAACAAAAAGGCTAGATTTTAAAATGGGGGCTGATGACCTGCACAATTACCTCCATATCCCCAAAGAAATGTGCCAGAGGGGTGAACAAGATGGCTCTGGGGCTTTTGTGTACTTTGCTTGACATACACGTTGCATATGTTGTCCGGGGAGGGAAATATCCTTTCACCAGAAAAGGACAGAGTGTACTGAACCTCTCTTGTGAAACATGAGAAATAATGCTAATCTTCCAAATATGCCATTTATTTGCACTCCTGGCGACAACTAAAGAGGCATTATGCTGTGGAACTGCTATTATTTCCTTAACATGCATGATTACTGCATTTACTAATTTATAGAACACAATAACGAGGTTCATTCTAGCTTGAGTAAAGTAGAATACCCGTAAATTAGATGCTTCTGGTTCAGCTCTTTAAGGATAGCACAAGCAAAACAAAACTAGATCATTCATTAATTAACTAATGTAAGCAAATTTATAAAGGTACTTGGCCCCAGGCCCCCTTTCTCCCCCCCCCCCCCCACTTCATTCCCATCCACCAGCCACCATACACAAATACACATGTTCTGAATTGTATTCTGCTCTGAAGGAGTTATTTTGACTGAATGGTTCTGAAAAACTATTTTTTTCCTGTCAATACCATCATTTATGACTCTTAGGGATTCTTTTACAAAGCCGTGCTAACGATTCCTGTGCAGCAAATGAGAGGAAGCCCAAAGGAATTGAATAAGCTTCCTCTCATTTGCCATAGAGGAATCACTAGCGCAGCTTTTAAAACAAGCCCTTAGTAAACTGAGATTCTGCTACATTGATTCTTAACAGAAACCCATATAGCCATTAGTCTGGTGTCTCTTTCCTATAATTATACTCCTACGCAAGTCACAAACTCAGATGCATAAGAACATAAGCATTGCCATATTGGGATAGACCTAAGGTCCATCAAGTCCAGTATCCTGTTTCCAACAGTGGCCAATCCAGGTCACAAGTACCTGGCAAGATCCCAAAACAGCAAAACAGATTTATGCTGCTTATCCTAGAATATGCAGTGGTTTCCTCTTTCTCAAATGCATCACTTTGCACTTGCTCACATTAAAGGTTATCTGCCATTTAGATACCCAGTCTCCCAGTCTTGTAGGGTCCTCTTGCAATTTTTCACAATCTTCCCGCGATTTAATGACTTTGAATAGCTTTGTATCATCAGCAAATTTGGGGCCCTGTTTACTAAGCTGCACTGTAGGCAGGTTAACTTTTTAGCACACTCTAACACTAGAGACACCCATAGGAATATATGGGTGGGGGTGCGTTAATTAAACAGGGCCCTTAATTACCTCACTAGTTATTCCCATCTTTACAGCATTTATAAATATGTTAAAAACTAGTGGACCTAGCACAGACCCCTGGGGAACCCCACTATCTACACTTCTCCGTTGAGAATACTGACCATTTAACCCTACTCTCTGTTTTCTATCTTTTAAACAGTTTTTAATCCACAATAGGACATTGTCTCCTATCCTATGACTTTCTAATTTCCTTAGAAGTCTTTTATGAGGTACTTTGTCAAATGCCTTTTGAAAATCCAGATACATAATATCGACTGGCTCACCTTTATCCACCCCTTCAAAGAAATGTTTAGATTGGTGAGGCAAGATTTCCCTTGACTAAATCCACATTGACTTTGTCTCATTAATCCATGCTTATGTATATGCTCTGTAATCCTGTTTTTTATAATAGTCTCTACCATCTTGCCCAGCACCGACATCAGGCTGATTGGTCTATAATTTCCCAGATCACCTCTGGAACCCTTTTAAAAAATCGGTATTGCATTGGTCACCCTCCAGTCTTCCGGTGTCATGCATGATTTTAAACATAAATTACATATTACTATCAATAGCTCTGCAAGTTCATTTTTCAATTCTATCAGAACTCTGGGATGTATGCCATCTGGTCCAGGCAATTTCCTATTTTTCAATTTGTCAAATTGCTCCATTACATAAAACATTAATATATCAATTGACCTCTGAAAAATAAAAGGCATCAACATAGCATTAACAACTGAAGGGTGGAAAGATAATTCTAATCTTAACTCTCATTTTTGGTGCCACTCAATACTACAAATATATACATTTGAATCGTCTTTAGCAGATAAAATTGGAAAGACATGTTCAGTAGCTAACATTTGATCTCCAGTAGACAATTATTTAAAATCTTATCTCTCTTAGCAAACCTACTGTTAGATTGTTGCAGCTTGTACTCAAACACAATGTATCCATCATGGCAATCTTTCTTTATTTTTGTACTGTTGTACATTTCATCTTATGTCATCTTGTTGTTCTTTTCTGCATAATATTGATTGTTATTTCAAAATTTAATAAAAATTCATGGACTTTTAACAACTGAAGGGTAAACTCAGGGAAAAAGAACTCTTTAAAAAAATGAGGGCACAGCCATAGTTAATATGCATACCTTTGTAATGAAAAGAATACTGTAAAAGCATGTATGGTTTAATATTTTGGAGGACTAGCAAAGCAGTAATGCAATGGATAGTTTCATGTTAGTAGTGACATGTGAATGATGTAATATTGATTATATTATATATGTTTGATGCTTCTAGCCTACCTATAGCCCACCTAGGCTATAGGCGGGCTAGAAATTTAAATAAATAAATATAATGGCAGCCACACAGAAGCTGTACACTGTGTCTTTTCCCTGAGCCCAGGACGAAGCATCCTATTTTGTCTTCTTTCCATCATGTATATTCTTGATTTTTTTTCCTGTTTATGATAATTAGAAAGGATAGAAACCAAGCTCACCCTTCAAATTTAATTTGATTCAAATATTTGTATACTGTTTTTTTGAATATAAGACAAGCAGAATGGATTACAATATCCTAAAACAAAAAAACAATACCTAATACCATAGATAGAAGGTAACTAAAAACGCACCTAAAAGCAAAGCAATTTACAGCATATAAATGTATAAAACATTAATTGAAACATGGAGTGGAGGAGAGGCCTAGTGGTTAGAGCCCCAGTCTTGCAATCCAGAGGTGGTTGGTTCAAATCCCACTGCTGTTCCTTGTGATCTTGGGCAAGTCACTTAACCCTCCAATGCCTCAGGTAGATTGTGAGCCCTCCTGGGACAGAGAAATATTCAGAGCACCTGAATGTAACTCACCTTATTTCTTATTTTCTTACACTTGTACCCTGCACTTTCCCACTCATAGCAGGTTCAATGCGGTTTACATATTATATACAGGTACTTACTTGTACCTGGGGCAATGGAGGGTTAAGTGACTTGCCCAGAGTCACAAGGAGCTGCCTGTGCCTGCAGTGGGAATCAAACCCAGTTCCCCAGGACCAAAGTCCACCACTCTAACCACTACGCCACTCCACCTTGAGCTACTACTGAAAAAGGTGTGAGCAAAATCTAAATCTAAATAAATACATTTTCAAACAATACAACTGTATAATAATAATTATCTCCTAATATCCCACTAGTTGTGATCAATGTTTTCAAAGGCTCTGACCATCGCTGACTGAATTTAATCCAGATATCCCATGCTGTGCTTAATCCAGCATTAGCATTAAATATCCAGATAATAGGTATCCTAACTTATCCGGTTAACAACAGTATTCAGGCTGGTACCCAGGTAAGTGCTTAGATGAAGCTAAAAGAATCTTTTTGTTGTCCTAACTTCATCTGGGCAGTCCGGGTTTTTGAATAAAACAGGTGTTGTAAACTAAAATAGCATCAGCATAGGGAACCTGGATCAGGGTGGCAAACAGACTTAGGAAAATATTTTACAAAGAGTGGGGCAATAATAGAACCTTGTAGGTAAGTCGTGATACAGTGGCCCTGTCTGAAACGGTACTGGTGGAGGTATAAATCATGTTTTTTTGCTGGTGAAAAAACGTTTTTCTCCAACAGCTTGCAGTAGAAGAAGGATTGGAAATAGGATGATAGCTGGCAGGTTCAGAGGGGTCTAGGGATGCTTTTATAAAAGACTAGTAAAAAAAAGGCCCGTTTCTGGAGCCAATGAAACGGGCGCTAGCAAGGCTTTCCTGTGGCCCCCCCCCCCACCCGTCGTCGATGTTGGTGAATTGCTCCGCCTCCGCCCTCAACGTCATAACGTTTGACATGAGGGCGGGGCCCAGAGACTGTGATTTTCGAGGCTTCAGAGCTTCGAACATACGAACCTTGGCTTCAGTGACGTCAGAAGCCAATAGAACGTTGAGGGTGAGTTTTATATACAGTGGGGGAAATAAGTATTTGATCCCTTGCTGATTTTGTAAGTTTGCCCACTGACAAAGACATGAGCAGCCCATAATTGAAGGGTAGGTTATTGGTAACAGTGAGAGATAGCACATCACAAATTAAATCCGGAAAATCACATTGTGGAAAGTATATGAATTTATTTGCATTCTGCAGAGGGAAATAAGTATTTGATCCCCCACCAACCAGTAAGAGATCTGGCCCCTACAGACCAGGTAGATGCTCCAAATCAACTCGTTACCTGCATGACAGACAGCTGTCGGCAATGGTCACCTGTATGAAAGACACCTGTCCACAGACTCAGTGAATCAGTCAGACTCTAACCTCTACAAAATGGCCAAGAGCAAGGAGCTGTCTAAGGATGTCAGGGACAAGATCATACACCTGCACAAGGCTGGAATGGGCTACAAAACCATCAGTAAGACGCTGGGCGAGAAGGAGACAACTGTTGGTGCCATAGTAAGAAAATGGAAGAAGTACAAAATGACTGTCAATCGACAAAGATCTGGGGCTCCACGCAAAATCTCACCTCGTGGGGTATCCTTGATCATGAGGAAGGTTAGAAATCAGCCTACAACTACAAGGGGGGAACTTGTCAATGATCTCAAGGCAGCTGGGACCACTGTCACCACGAAAACCATTGGTAACACATTACGACATAACGGATTGCAATCCTGCAGTGCCCGCAAGGTCCCCCTGCTCCGGAAGGCACATGTGACGGCCCGTCTGAAGTTTGCCAGTGAACACCTGGATGATGCCGAGAGTGATTGGGAGAAGGTGCTGTGGTCAGATGAGACAAAAATTGAGCTCTTTGGCATGAACTCAACTCGCCGTGTTTGGAGGAAGAGAAATGCTGCCTATGACCCAAAGAACACCGTCCCCACTGTCAAGCATGGAGGTGGAAATGTTATGTTTTGGGGGTGTTTCTCTGCTAAGGGCACAGGACTACTTCACCGCATCAATGGGAGAATGGATGGGGCCATGTACCGTACAATTCTGAGTGACAACCTCCTTCCCTCCGCCAGGGCCTTAAAAATGGGTCGTGGCTGGGTCTTCCAGCACGACAATGACCCAAAACATACAGCCAAGGCAACAAAGGAGTGGCTCAGGAAGAAGCACATTAGGGTCATGGAGTGGCCTAGCCAGTCACCAGACCTTAATCCCATTGAAAACTTATGGAGGGAGCTGAAGCTGCGAGTTGCCAAGCGACAGCCCAGAACTCTTAATGATTTAGAGATGATCTGCAAAGAGGAGTGGACCAAAATTCCTCCTGACATGTGTGCAAACCTCATCATCAACTACAGAAGACGTCTGACCGCTGTGCTTGCCAACAAGGGTTTTGCCACCAAGTATTAGGTCTTGTTTGCCAGAGGGATTAAATACTTATTTCCCTCTGCAGAATGCAAATAAATTCATATACTTTCCACAATGTGATTTTCCGGATTTAATTTGTGATGTGCTATCTCTCACTGTTACCAATAACCTACCCTTCGATTATGGGCTGCTCATGTCTTTGTCAGTGGGCAAACTTACAAAATCAGCAAGGGATCAAATACTTATTTCCCCCACTGTATATAGATTGGGTGAACTGTTGCTTTTTTTTTTTTTTTTCCAGGGAGATGGAACCTCTCTACATGATAAATTCTTGATTAACATTAGGGGCAGCAAAGGTATCTACAATTATATTGGACAGTTTGGAGGACACCTGATTAATAATATGTTGTGAGGTAAAACCATCAGAAGCATGTTGAGATTATGAACCCATCCTAATATGAAGCACCTCTAATTCAAATTGTGTTAAGGGCACCAAGTGCAAATCATGTGCCACCTAAAATTGTATTAAGCAATTCACACGTGTAAAAATTGTTTGGTGCGGGGTGTAAATCGACTGCATATCAAACCAATTATTGAGCATATGTATGTGGTTATTGACAAACTGATGGGCCAATTCTCAGAACCTAACGCCGGCAATTAGAATTAGAATAGCACTGGCGTTAACCTGCCCAGGATATTCAGAGGGATCTAGTGCAGGTAACCTGTGTGCCAAAGGTTAGCACAAATACACCAAGATTCTACATATCGGGCCTTAATTTCTGTGCGGAAATTGAAGTGTATTCTATAACTTAATTGTTTAACTAGCTAATCAGTGCTGTCCATTGGATGTTAACAAGCAATTATCAGCACTAATTGGCATTAAGATTTACGTGCACAACTCACTAAGCATATTCTGTAACGTGGTGCGCCTAAATTCTAAGTAGCATAGTTGAAAAGAGGGCATGGCCATGGGCAGGGTGTGAGTGTTTCTAAAATCTATGTGAATTATTGTAGAATACACCCACTTTGCGCCTAATTTAGACATTGGGATTTATGCCAAATAAAACATGGCGTAAATGACCACTAGCAAATTTGGTCACGTGGAGAGACACTTGGCATACGTGTATACTACACAGAAATTTAAGCCTATTCTATAAAATTTAGGTGTACTTTAGAGAATACATCTATGCATATCTTTTTCCACACAGAATTTTCAGGTGCCATATATAGAATCTAGCCTATTGTGTTTAATTGTAGTCAAACGGATGTTAATGAGGTCATTTTCTATTCCCTCCCCATGCTCAGAGAACAGCACACAAACTAAAGCAACTCTTATAGCTCCAGCTCTGAGCTGACATTAGGATGCTTAAAGAGAGGATTCCCCAAGCTTTTCATCTTAAAATCTGCCGGTTTTGATTGAATTTGGAAGCAGAAGGAAGACTCTGCTGGGAGTGAGAAACACGTGTGTACGAGTATGAGCAAAACTGAAAATGAAAAGCACATGTTGGTGCCTGTTTTCTGCACATAAATATAAGCCTTCCAGTGAAAAACAAAAATTTGAAAGGCTTATATTTATAGGCGCAGAGGAGCAGTTTCGATGTATGCTTCTCTCTTGGATTTGCCTGGGCATGCGCACAAGAGCCATGCTTATGTGAAACTCCTTACTTTTGGTCTCACAGCTCGCATATTATTTGCATGCAATTAGTGTAGAGCATTAGGGGGGGCTATTTTTCTGTGCTGTTCATGCGCTATTCCCAGATGCAGTTCGCTATAGCATCAGAGTTCTGAGCATCAGCCTATGAGAGCAATTTGGACATTTGTGAGTAAGCAGAAACAATTTAGGAAATAGATGCCACGTCATATTTAACCTGAAAGTGATATCCTTCCTGAAAGGGATTGATATCAGAAAAGTAAGTACAGAAGGAACAGAGGTGGTGGAGGGTAAATCAGGGGTGTAGCTACGGGTGGGCCTGGATGGGCCCAGGCCCACCCAATATTGGCTCAAGCCCACCCAGACAGCCGGCAGCTATCTGGTCCTCCTCCACCCGGTCCTGACTCCTGATCCGGAAGTTGTAGGCAGGTCATCATTGTAGCAGTTGCGCACTTGCGCTGCAGCTGCATGTCGGTGCCACCACTCCATTGTTCCGTTCCTTGCTCGGTCCCCGTCGCTCCCCGCCTGGTTCTGTGCTGCTTTGCTTTTTCTTCCCTGCACCCCCGCATCACAGCGCTGCAGTTGAGCTGAATGTGCTGTGCCAGCTGCCGTCAATGTCGCTGTTGCATTTTGTGCCCTGCAGTGCAGCCTTCTCCCCCCCCGGCCTAGTCAGCTCTCCCCTGCGGCCCCACATGACATGGAGCGGAGCACACAGCACAGTGAGTGCTCACCTCTCTGCACCACCTGCCACCACTGAAGCCCAGCTGCACAGGTAAAATAAAAAAAAGAGGTTTAAATTTTTTTTTTTAACTTGTAGTGAAGTCAGTGTAATGCTGGCTGGTGGTGCCGGTTGGCATCAGGGTGGGGGTGGACTCTTTCACTGCCTAGGGCAAAAAAAGGTATATTTAATTATTCAGTATACTTTTTTTTCCCTAAGCAGTGAAGAGCCGACCTCCACCCAGAAATCCACCACCAATAAATTTTATTATACCCAGGTTAAAATTTAAAAAAGGTTGTACAATATTTGTCATGGTGCCTTGGTGGGTTTTTGGGTAGGTATGATTTCTGCAGTACAAAGGTTAAAATAATAAAAAAAATAAAAAGTTTTCAGTTTAATGTAGGTGGGTTTCTGGGTGGAGGTGGGTCTGTAGTGCCCAGAACATTTTAAAAAACAAACAAAAAAAAGGTATATTTAATGCTGGTGTCCTTAAGGGTGGGGGGACAGGGAGAGGAGATGCCAGACCATAGGGGATGGGTGGGGGTAGGACAAGGCTGACGCTAGGCTACAAGGAAGGGTGGGGTAGGGCTGATGCCTAGCTATGGGATGGATGGTGGAGAAGGAAAGGGCTGATACTGGGCTATGAGGATGGATGGGGTGTTGGGAAGGAAAGGAAGGGCTGATGGCAGACTACGGGGATGGATGGGGGGGTAGGGAAGAGAAAAGCTGATGCTGGGCTACAAGGATGGTTGGGGGGTAGGGAAGGGAAAATCTGATGACAGGCTATAGGGATGCCAGGTTACAGGACAATTTCTAATTTTTGGTCCTTTATTCTGTAATTGATGAGGGTTGGTCTGTGTTCTGCATTTGACTGAGTATGCTGGCATGTGGTTTGTGTGGGGATCTATGAGTCTGATTTGTCCAATGGGATGCATAGTGTTGTTGTGTATATTCACTGCTGCCTTTGTAAAGGTATTGTTATTGGAATTGGTTTTAAAATTTGCAAAGTTTGAAGTATGTATATCATTGCTGTAATTATATTGCAGAATCCTGTCATGTGCGTTGAGATGTTTGCCATTATAGTAGACTTAATGTAGATATTTAAAAATATTATTTTTCCATTAAGAATGTATATGGTTTATATTGATGCAGGGCAGCTGTTCGGCAGATTACTTAGAAATTCATCATCAAGTGCATTCTAAGGCATTATTTTGTAGTATCCCAATAAACACTACTCATACCTATATACACAGTGCCCACCCATTTTAGCCCTGGGCCCACCCAAAATGTCAGGTCTCGCTACGCCACTGGGGTAAATCAGTAGATGTTGAGTGCCATGTTAAATTAAATAAAAGAGGATTCAAGCTGCAATTGGGTAGGTAGAACATTCCAAACTAATGGTTCCCAAGAAGAAAAAAGGATTGTCCCTAGTTGATTCAAGAGGTGCAGAGCAGGGGGGAGGAATGAATAAACAGAAACCACAAGAAGAGCACAGTAAATAAGGGACAGATAAAGAAGTCAGCAGTGTAGCCAAATAAGAGGAGCCAGAATACAAAGCCTTATGCACCAACAGAACAGCAGTATTCTGTACTGGATTTAAGCATTTAAGAAGTGAACTGTGGTGGTCAGCATAAACAGATTCAGCAAAGTCAAAACATGTAGTACTAGTCGCATATAATAAAGTTCATTGTGAAGTAGAATCATGGAGGCTTCATAATTATCTAAATTGACGATGACCAGAAGCACTGTCCTGCTACCCGAGATACCTGTGATTCAAAAGATAAACACTGGCCTGGGAAAAACCCCAGGTAATAGAAGGAATCACACAGTTGGTTTGCAGAATCCAGCAGATGAGGTCCCAACAGAGGCTGGTCATACAATCCAATGATCCAATAGGCAGTGGATTTAGTATGATTAAGCACAAGATGATTAGAGGCAATCCAGGAAACAGCAGTATCCAAACAAGCTTGAAACTGAGAGCGATCAGAAGCAACAGAGTCAAATGGAGCCACAAATAAAATAGTAGGTATGCTGAAATTCCTAACACTTGCTACCTAGAACAATTGGATCAAGGTAGCAAGTGGAATAAAAAAAAATGTTAAAAAGCCAGAGCACAAGCACCAAACCCTGAGGTACATCACACAGCAATAGCACAAAGGCAGAGGAATAGGAAGAACGAGACATCCTAAAAGAATGGTCAGAGAGTAATGAAGTGAATGACCACAGAACTGTGCGGCCAAACCCACATTCCACAAGACAAACAACAGTAGGGAAGGATTGACTAAATCAAAAGCTGAGACTAAATCAATAGAAGCCACCAGTACTATTCTCCCCTTTTCAAGGATAGTATGTAATTCATTCAGAAAGGCAGTTATTAAAGTCTCACAGCTGTGTGTATGGTGGAAACCAGATTGTCATTGGTGAAGAAGGTCCAATGACTCAACGTGCTTAAGGATCTGGGTATCGCTTTTTCCAAAAGTTTAAATGTGAAAAGCAAATTAGAAACTGGATGATAGCCAAGGAAAAAGGGTCAAGGCTTTTAAGTATAGGCTATACAAGAGCCTACTTCCAAGTAGATGGAAATTCTCCAGATTCAAGGCTGTGGTTCAAGACTGAATTAAGGAATGAGTAAAATTTTAACCACAAGGATAGAAATGAGTCAAGAGAACACATGGTAGGTCTTGATGAAGATAGAAGTTTAGAAAAAGCAGTGGGCCGAATCAGTGCAAAAGAGGACCAGTGCTGGGACAGATATAAAGGTGGCGTGATGAGCCAGAAGGACTGAAGTACTAATGGATTGGCATCATAGGAAGAAAAGTAGAAGATGGTGAAATAGAGAGTGGTTAATACAGGTCCAAAATCTTGGATTCAAAGAAGCATGCAAAGGATGGAGCATCCAGAGTACAAGGAATGGCTGAAGGCCACAGAAGATACATTAGAAAAAAAGTTTCTTTGGGTGATTTGTAGCTGATATTCTGAATGGAATGATAGTTCTTCTGGGCCTCCACCACCTTAGCATGATAAATTTTATGGCCAAGCTTACTAGGTGCCTTAAGGAATCATTAGTGTCTGTCAGATCACCAGGCCTCAGTGATACCACAGTTGCCACTGAGTAGAGTGACTAGGCACAGGTTTGAGAGGCACAAGTGAAACTAAAGCCAAATGCAGAGTGGAATCCCAGCATGCGGCTTGTTCAGATAAGGCCAAGTCAGTAAAATTAGCAGAAAAGAGAGAAAATGGACTGCACTGGTCAAACCGGAACAGCAGAGGGAATAGTAAGCAGAAAAGAGACCAATACATGGTCAGACCAAGATAGCAAAAGGAGAAAGAGTGCAGCTTGAAAGGAGAGTCAGTAGTAGAGAGAATGAGATCCAATATGTGTCCATCAGAATGTTTATGAAAAGGAGCAGATTGAATTTGCCCAAAGTCCTAGAGAAATGTCAAGAAATGAATATCCTAGGATCAAAAGTGGAAATCTACATGCAAATTTAAAACACTCAATATCACCAAATTAAGCTGGAGCAGAACTGCGTTAGATAAAGTGTTAGCAAGAGCATCCCACACAGTGAAGGATGCAGCAGGAGGAAAATAGATGACAAGGAAATAGATGGGGGGGGGGGGGGGTAAGAGTTACATATGATATAGTGATATAGAAAGGTTTCCTCCCCATCGCATAACCAGGTCTCTGTGAGACAGATGAGCTGATAATTAGAAGACTGGAATGTATTGCGAAGAACATTGGTCTTGGAATGCAAAGACCTACAGTTAAGCAGACCTACAGGGAGACAATGCTGTGAAACAGCTAAAGGCTAGGTGAGAGGAGATTGATCAGGATGCCAGTGAACACAAAGAGTAAGCTGTCTCATATCATGTTTAAAAGCAGGACAAGTGATGGGTGGTGGATGATGACCCCACTAAATATGGATTGGATTAGAAACATGGATGGCAGTAAGAGGAATACTGCAGCAGCAAAAATAGTTGAATGAAAAGGGAGATGAAATATACAGATAAGTAAGAGCAAAAAGGGAAAAACTTGCATAATCCTAGAGGAAGTCATGGGTTGCCCCAGGGAGTTCACTCAAGGAGTATGACATGCTCTTTGTGCCAAGGAGTATGACATGCTCTTTGTGCGTGCTCCTTTGGGACACATCAGCAGGCATGCACACCACTAAAAGTAAAAGCTTTTTGTTGAAGATGTCTGACATCACCTCAGTGTGATGGGTGGGGATGGGGTCAAGAGAGCAGCAGGGAAGGTCATCTAGAGAAGGAATTAGAAAAGTGGAATTATAAAAAGTTCAAAGAAGAGTGAACAAAACAATAAAGGGTTGGAACTCCTCTCATTTGAGTGTAATGCCCCTTTACCTGGGCACTCCTGGAATCAGGGTCCGATCTGTTTGGAGCCTCCTGAGGGCAGTCTCCGTCAGTCTCTTACTTTTTTGGTGCTCGGTGCCCCAACCTAGGGAAAAGAAGTGTTAGTAGGTGGGATTGCCCTCTTCTCCCCCCAGGACACAAAAGAAATGCAAATTCCAAACAACAGTGGCAAAATAAGCTGTCAAGTAGGTTATGCAATCTTGGGAGTTAATTATACTCTTTCACATCCAATGATCACTCGGTAGTCAGCAGTTTATAAAACTGAAACTGCTTTATTATTTAACTCAAACCACAGGAACATCTAATTGAATGAACTCTCCATCAACTGATGCAATCTTTAAATAACTTGTCCTTGTGTTCCCCAGGGGAACTCCTGTATTCTCCTCCCTGGGATACATTTACACATGCTCTGAAGCAGGAATATTTACACTTTGTACAGCCTCCTGTCCATGCCTATCCCCAAGAACAGTGCTGTCCTCTGTATCTCAGATCCAGACCCCTGTGGTATGACCTCCCTCCAGGGTGGCCTTTGCGTTGAATCCACCCTGGTCTTGGAATGGTCACTTTCTGGCTCCTATCCCATGCTTCCAGGCTGGGTCTCTCCTCTCCCCGGTTGCCGCTTTGCTGAGCTGAAACTCTTCTTTTCGGTCAGTGGTTTCACTCCTTCTCATTGGGATTCCCCTTTACTCTTCCAGGTCAGTGGCAGTGGAGCATCAGAAAACCAAAGACACCCCCCCCCCCCCCCTAATAGGCAAACTGTTACTTTTATCATCTCTCTAACTCCACCTCCCCTGCCACTCATGTGCAGCAGGGCACTATTTCTCTGCATCTTATTACAAAGCTACTTTCCTTGGGTTGAGCTTCCTCCCACCCAGGGACTCCCAGTCACACCCTTCAGTGTCTCTCAACCAGGGACTTACTCTCTCAGTATACCCCAACCTAACAGGGGATTACATGAGGAAAGGATAAAGAGGTTAGGACTCTTCAGCTTGGAATAAAGATGACTGAGGGAAGACATGATTGAGGTCTATAAAATCCTGAGTGGTGTAGAATGAGAACTGATTTTTTACTCTTTCAAAAAGTGCAAAGACTAGGGAACACTCAATGAAATTACATGGAAATAGCTTTAAAATAAATAGGAGGAAATATTTTTTCACTTAGTAAATAGTTAATCTCTGGAACACGTTGCCAGAGGATGTGGTAACAGCGGTTAACATATCTGAGTTTTTAAAAAATTTTGGACAACTTCCTAGAGGAAAAGTCCCTAGTCTGCTATTGAGACAGACATGGATAAGCCACTGCTTGCCCTGGGATTGGTAGCATGGAATGTTGCTACTAGTTGGGTTTCTGCCAGGTACTTGTGACCTAGATTGGCCACTGTTGGAAACAAGATACTGGGCTAGATGAACCATTGTTCTGACCCAATATGGCTATTCTTACGTTCTTATAAACCATCAGCACAGTACCTAAAGGCAAGAGCAAAAAGCAGGAGTAAGCCATTAGTAAGATGGACATGGGAAAATCCACTGCTTATTTCTAGGATAACTGTCAAAACATCCTCTGGCACTTCTGTACTCCAAAATGCAAATTCAAAAAACAATCTAGTAGAGGAAAATTACAAGTTCAGTTATATGGTATGGGAGAAGTCTCATATAATCACCACAGCTGATGTCACTTCACCCTCATGGTGAACCTCAATCCACGAAAATGTTTTAATCACAGACTAAACCCCCAACCATCCAATGCTTGAATGTATATAACTACTTATTCATAGCATAACACCAAAATATTAATGGTAAGGCTGTATGTCACTTATCTTGTAGGCACCGGCATGCTCACAAACCCCAACAGGTTGCCTGTTTTGCAATACATGCTTCATCAAGGGGGAGCCATACCGTCCAATTCCTACATGTGACGCCTCTAATCATAGACACATACAACTATTATCCTCCGAGGTTATCCATAGTTAGTACAGGTTAAATCATGGGTAGTATTTCCGGGGATATTCCCAGTACTACGCGGTTTTGTAGTTGTATGTCTCACTTGGTTAATTATTAAATTCTTTAGTGAAGGAAAGAGAGAGTTTTTTAGATCACTCGTTTTTCTCATTTATATATGATTTTTTTATGTTTGATATTTTTTTGTTTCCTTTTATTAGGACCTATGATAATACTCTACTCCTGATTTATATAGGGGACTAGCCGTTGAGCCCGTAAAAACGGGCTGGTATAGAGGTTTTCCTCCCCCCGCGGTCACCACCGCTCCCCTCCCCCCCGCGAAGTCGCCACCGCTCCCCCCCCCTCAAAGTCGTCGCCGCCGCCGCCACCCCTCCACCTGGTCCGGGCCCTTTCTTCACTTCTGAACTTACAGATCCATTCGCCGAACGCAGCAACGCACATCAGCTGAGCTGCCCCTTCCTTCTCTGCCTGTGTGTGTCCTGCCCTCGCTGACGT
The DNA here is from genome assembly GCF_901765095.1 of Microcaecilia unicolor. Taxonomy (NCBI): domain Eukaryota; kingdom Metazoa; phylum Chordata; class Amphibia; order Gymnophiona; family Siphonopidae; genus Microcaecilia; species Microcaecilia unicolor. The sequence goes on from NC_044031.1 coordinate 88,694,903, forward strand.
TACGTCACAGGAGGGCGGGGCCACAGGCAAAGAAGGAAGGGCTCACTGCAGCTCAGCTGATGTGCGTTGCTGCGTTCGGCGAATGGATCTGTAAGTTCAGAAAGGAAGAGAGGGCCCGGGCCGGGTGGAGGGGTGGCGGCGGCGACTCCGAGTGTGGGGGGGGAGCGGTAGCAACGTCGGCGGCGCAGTTTCCCTCTCTGTCCCGCCCCCCTCCGTCATCACGTATTGACGCGGGGGCAGGACAGAGAGGGAAGTCTCTACTGCGCATTTGCAGTGAGTACGGTCACTCGCCGTTTATATGTTTGATTGTGTAATACTGTGTAGTATTTTCCCTATAGGAGGTTTGAGGTCCTTTGTTGATTAACTATAAATCAAGGATTACGCGGGTTTAATCCTATAAATACAAAGTGAGATATCTACAAAGTTGTGGTTTCAAACTTTCTTTTCTATATAGTACACTTAGGTGCAGCCATTTATACCACTGAAAATCTGGTGTAAATACCTATACCTTAATGTAGGCATGTTCCCCCAAATTCTATAACAACACACGTAAATTTGAATAACTCCCCTGACATGCTCACATTCTTTCCATGACTATGCCCTCTTTTATATATATATATATATATATATATATATATATATATATATATATATATATATATATATTTTTTTTTTTTTTTTTTTACATTTATACCTCACTTTCTCCCAAGCAACCCACAGGTTCAATGTGGCTTACCAAGCACAGTGAAAACAAGCATATAAGGAAATCAATGTATAATACATTTAACTCAATTTCAAAAGCACAAAACCATTCCAAAGAAAAACACCATAGGCGTAGACTGGGGGGGGCGAGGGGGGGCAATGCCCCCCCAAACGACGCGAGGCGCCGCCGCGCCATTAGTTTAAAAAAAAAAAAAAAAACACATGCAGGCAGGCACGCGCTCCTCTCGGTCCGCTTGGCTTCCCTGCCCTCTCTATCTGCGTCCCGCCTTCCTCTGACGTCATTTCCTTTCGGGCGGGACGCAGTCGCAGACAGAGAGGGCAGGGAAGCCAAGCGGACCGAGAGGAGCGTGTCCGTCTACCCCTCTCTCTTCCTCCCTCCCTCCGGCGCAGGCAGCAGTCTTCCAGCGTTCCTGGCAGCGGTAGCGTTGTACACGCTGCCTTCGGCTCTGCCCCAAAGCCTTCTCTTCAAGTTCCTGTTCCCGCATAGGTGGGAACAGGAACTTGAAGAGAAGGCTTCCGGGGCAGACCGAAGGCAGCGTGTACAACGCTACCGCTGCCAGGAACGCTGAAAAAGCTGAAGACTGTTGCCTGCGCCGGAGGGAGGGAGGGAGGAAGAGAGGGGGTAAACGGAGTCACCATCTTGGACCTCGCGGGGGGGGGGCAGTAGAAGATGGATGGGACTGGGAGGGGTGGGAAGCAGAGGGAAGGAGCAGGAAATGAATGGGACTGGGAGGGGTGGGAAGCAGAGGGAAGGAGCAAGAAATGAATGGGACTGGGAGGGGTGGGAAGCAGAGGGAAGGAGCAGGAGATGAATGGGACTGGGAGGGGTGGGAAGCAGAGGGAAGGAGCAAGAGATGGATGGGACTGGGAGGGATGGGACTGGGAGGGGTGGGAAGCAGAGGGAAGGAGCAGGAGATGAATGGGACTGGGAGGGGTGGGAAGCAGAGGGAAGGAGCAAGAGATGGATGGGACTGGGAGGGGTGGGAAGCAGAGGGAAGGAGCAGGAAATGAATGGGACTGGGAGGGGTGGGAAGCAGAGGGTAGGAGCAAGAGATGGATGGGACTGGGAGGGGTGGGAAGCAGAGGGAAGGAGCAAGAGATGGATGGGACTGGGAGGGGTGGGAAGCAGAGGGAAGGAGCAAGAGATGGATGGGACTGGGAGGGGTGGGAAGCAGAGGGAAGGAGCAGGAGATGAATGGGACTGGGAGGGGTGGGAAGCAGAGGGAAGGAGCAAGAGATGGATGGGACTGGGAGGGGTGGGAAGCAGAGGGAAGGAGCAGGAGATGGATGGGACTGGGAGGGGTGGGAAGGAGCAGGAGATGAATGGGACTGGGAGGGGTGGGGAGCAGAGGGAAGGAGCAGGAGATGAATGGGACTGGGAGGGGTGGGAAGCAGAGGGAAGGAGCAGGAGATGGATGGGGTGGGAAGGAGCAGGAGATGGATGGGACTGGGTGGGGTGGGAAGCAGAGGGAAGGAGCAGGAGATGAATGGGACTGGGAGGGGTGGGAAGCAGAGGGAAGGAGCAGGAGATGGATGGGACTGGGTGGGGTGGGAAGCAGAGGGAAGGAGCAGGAGATGAATGGGACTGGGAGGGGTGGGAAGCAGAGGGATGGACCAGGAGATGGATGGGATTGGGAGAGGTCAGGAACAGCAGAGGGAAGGAGCAGAAGATGGATGGGACGGAGGGATGGTGAGCAGAGGGAAGGAACAGAAGATGGATGGAACTGGGAGGGTTGGGGAGCAGAGGGAAGGAGCAAGAGATGGATGGGACTGGGAGGGTGGGGAGCAGAGGGAAGCCTACTGGAAAGAAGACACTGCATAAAACAGAAGACACTGGGATCAAAGCGAATAGAAAAACTAAATGATCAGACAACAAAGGTAAATAAAAGTATTTTATTCATAATTTATTAATTGAAATGTGTCAGCTTTTTGAAATATGCATCTGTGATATTTTGCCTGTAAATTTCATTTCCTTCCTCCATATTAGCATATCATTTGCATATTTATATATGCAAATGATATGCTAATATGCTCCGCCCATTCTTTGCCCCCCCAAATGAAACAGTCAAACTACGCCTATGAAAAACACCATCAAGATATCACAAACGTATATAGAACTGTAATCCTAAACTAAGCCTGGTGAAGTTCCCCTGCGGAAAGAAATTTCCTAAAGAGGAATGACTTCAATAATTTGTGGAAAAGTAAGTAACTATCTTGATATTTGGTGGCATTCGGTAGAGAGTTTCACCATTTGGCACCTTGAAAAAAGAAATCAGCGGAAAGAACTGAATTATAAGTGATTTTCCTATAATTGGGGAGATGAAATCAGTGAAAATGTCTAGTGCCAAGGTGAACAATGGCACTAAGCAAACTTAACAAAGGCTGCATAAAATCCGGCACTATGCCATGTATTATTTGGAAAGTTAGAACACAGAACTTGAAGATTACCCTAGCTTTAATAGGGATCCAATGCAGTTTACACAATAATGGAGTAGCTCTTTCAAAGCATGAAACTTGAAGGATGAATCTAGCCGCTGTATCTGGGCCGTTTGTAATCTTTTAAGGGCACTCTCCTTACATTCAGCATATATAGCAGTACAGTAATTGAATTGAGTTAGGACTAGAGATTGTACTAGTAACCTAAAGATATCAGAAGAAAAAACGGTCCAATACACTTCAATTTCCAAAGGATTTAAAGGATTTTCAGCTACGCGCTTTGGAATTTACCTGCTCCTCTTTTTAGTAAATGCTTAAAAAGAAGCACCCATAAATTGCAATTATTGCCAATTAGTGATGATAATCAGCCAATTATCATCACTGATTGGCTCGTTATTCAATTGAATAGCATGCATGCATGCATTGGCTGCACACACAATTTAACGTGTGCTACTTGCCACACCTTATATAGAATCTGGCCCTGAGTGAAAACATATCTTCTCCTATTTGTTTTAAATGTGCCATTGTGTAACATCATGGAGTGTCCCCTAGTCTCTGCACATTTTGAAAGAGTAAACAGTCGATTCATGTTTAACTGTTCCACTCCACTCAAGACTTTATAGATTTCAATCATATCTCCAATCAGTTGTCTCTTCTCCAAGTTGAAGAACTTTAGCCTCTTTAGCCTTCCATTCTCAATCATTTTTGTTGCCCTTCTCTGTACCTTTTCCATTTTCATTCTATCTTTTTTGAGATGTGGAGACCAGAGTTGTTCACAATACTCAAGGTGTGTTCTCACCATGGAGTGATACAGAGGCATTATGATATTTGATTAATTCTCTATTCCTTTCCTAATAATTTCTAATATTCTGTTTGCTTTTTGGCTGCCACTAAACACTGAGCAGAAGATTTTAATGTATTGTCCACCATGATTCCTAAATCGATTTCCTCAGTGGTAACTTCTAATGAGGAACCTAGAATCATGTAGCTATAATTTGGGATATTCTTCTCAATGTGCATCATTTTGCACTTATCCATATTAAATCTCATCTACCATTTGGATGTCCAGACTTCCAGTCTCCCATAGTCCTCCTGCAATTTCACAACTTTAGTTTTGTGTCATCAGCAGATTTGATTACCTCAGTCATCATTCCCATTTCCAGATTATTTATAAATATGTTAAAAATCACCTGTCCCAATACAGATTCTTGTGCACTCCAGTATTCAACTTCCTCCACCAAATTAGCAATTTAACCTTCTCTCTATTTTCTGTCTTTTAATCGCTTCCCAATGCACACAAACATTGCCTTCTATCCCATGCTTTTTTAGTTTTCTCATGAGTCTCTCATGAAGGATTTTGTCAAAAGCTTTCTGAAAATCTAGATACACTGCATCAACAAACTCCCCTTTATACACATGTTTATTCATGTCTTCAAATAAATGCAGTAAATTGCTGAGGCAAAACTTCCCTAGATGGAATCCATGTTGACTATGTCCCATTAAACCATGTTTGTCTATGGGTTACGTAATCTTGTTATTTGTAAAAGTTTCCACATTTTGTTCAGCACTGACATCAAGCTTACCAGTCTGTAGTTTCCCAGATCAGCCCTGGAATCATTTTTAAAAATTGGCATTACTTTGGCCACCTTCCAATCTTCAGGTACCATGGACAATTTTAATAACAGGTTACAGATTACCAGTAGGAGACCTGGAATTTCATTTTTTAGCTCATTCGGTATCCTGGGATTTATACCTTCTAGCCCAGGAGATTTGCTGCTCTTTAACTTGTCAATTTGACTTATTACATCTTCTAGGTTCATCAATTTCTTTCACTTTTTCTGTATCATCACCCTTAAATACCATTTTTGGCTCTCTTATACCCTCCTCAGTACATACTGAAGCAATTAATTCATATTGTCTCTCTGCTATGGCCTTGTCCTCCCTGAGTGCTCCTTTTACTCCTTTATGATTTAGAAGTCCAACTGACTCCATCATATGCTATCTGCTTCTAATGTACCTGAAAAGGTTTTGCTATGAGTTTTTGCCTCTACAACAAGCTTATTTTCAAATTCTATTTTAGCCTTCTTTATCAATGCCATGCATCTACTGCAACTTGTCAGTGCTTATGCTGTTTCCTGTTGTCTTCATTTGGATCTTTTTTTCTACTTTCTAAAAGATTATCTTTTAGCTCTAATAGCCTCCTTCACCTCACATTTAAACCATGCCTGCTTTGTTTGGCCTTCATTCCCTTTTCTTGATACATGGTGGAATATATCTACTCTGGGCTTCCACGATGGTATTTTTAAACAACATCCATGTCTGATGTACTGTAAACTCTTAACCTTTGCAGATGCTCCTTTTAGCTTCTTTTTTTTTTAACCACTTTCCTCATTTTAACATAATTGCCATTTCAAAAGCTAAAAGCTGTTGCAGTAGATTTCTTTAGTATCATCACTATCTCAAAAGTGATCATGTTATGATCACTATTCCAAACAACATATCTCAGCAAGTCCCATGTTCCACTAAAGACTAGATCTAAAATAGCTCTCTCTCCCCCAGCTGCTCCATTAAGTAGTCATTTATTCCACCTAGGAACTTGCTACCCAGCATTTCTGACGTGACATTTATCCAGTCAACATTGGGGTAATTGAAATTACAAGTATAGTAGAACAAAACCCACCAAAAATCAAGAGATCTACAATATAATAAGGTGGAACCACAAAACTTAGATATGAATTTATAAGGATCCTAGGGAGAATAGCCACTTTAATCCTCCCTCTCAATTGGGGACCCAATAACTGTACGCTATAAACTGGGTATCCAGTTCAGACTCCATGAATGCATTTAAATTTTAACAGTACCCCAATAACTGTTCCCCCCTTCTTTTATCTGGATCCTCTCACAATCCCATTGTCTACAGGACATCATAGATTGGTTGGTCCCATAGTCTAACAAGGCTGTGGTAGGAATTCCTTCCATCTTTAATTCTTGAGAAAAAAAAAGACTCCAATTCCTCTTCACTCTTCTCCCATGAACCCTTGCCGAAGGGTTACAAGGTAAAGTTTGCCTTTTTGCGGATGACACCAAGATTTCCAACAGAGTGGACACCCCCCGGAGGGTGTGGAAAACATGAAAAAAGATCTGAAGAAGCTATAAGAATGGTCTAACATTTGGCAATTAAAATTCAATGCGAAGAAATGCAAAGTGATGCACTTAGGGAGTAGAAATCCAAGGGAGACGTATGTGTTAGGCGGGGAGAGTCTGATAGGCATGGACGGGGAGAGGGATCTTGGAGTGATAGTATCTGAGGACCTGAAGGCGACGAAACAGTGCGACAAGGCGGTGGCAGTAGCTAGAAGATTGCTAGGCTGTATAGAGAGAGGAGTGACCAGCAGAAGAAAGGAGGTTTTAATGCCCCTGTATAAGACGTTGGTGAGGCCCCACCTGGAGTATTGTGTTCAGTTTTGGAGGCCGTATCTTGCGAAGGATGTTAAAAAAATGGAAGCGGTGCAAAGAAAAGCTACGAGGATGGTATGGGATTTACGTTCCAAGACGTATGAAGAAAGGCTTGCTGACCTGAACATGTACACCCTGGAGGAAAGGAGGAACAGGGGTGATATGATACAGACGTTCAAATATTTGAAAGGTATTAATCCGCAAACAAATCTTTTCCGGAGATGGGAAGGCGGTAGAACGAGAGGACATGAAATGAGATTGAAGGGGGGCAGACTCAGGAAAGATGTCAGGAAGTATTTTTTCACGGAGAGGGTGGTGGACGCTTGGAATGCCCTCCCGCGGGAGGTGGTGGAGATGAAAACGGTAACGGAGTTCAAACATGCGTGGGATATGCATAGAGGAATCCTGTGCAGAAGGAATGGATCCTCAGAAGCTTAGCTGAAATTGGGTGGCAGAGCAGTTGGGGGGAAGAGGGGGTGGTGGTTGGGAGGCGAGGATAGGGGAGGGCAGACTTATACGGTCTGTAACCGAGCCGGTGATGGGAGGCGGGACTGGTGGTTGGGAGGCGGGAAATACTGCTGGGCAGACTTATATGGTCTGTGCCCTGAAAAGGACAGGTACAAATTCAAGGTAAGGTATACACATATGAGTTTGTCATGGGCAAACTGGATGGACCATGCAGGTCTTTTTCTGCCGTCATCTACTATGTTACTATGTTTACAGTCTTTATGTATGTGTCCTATTTTCCCACACAGGTAACCCTTCCTCTGTTTCCTCTCTCCATCCTTGGTCTCCCTTCTTTACTTTGAAATTCCTATGGTTTCCTACTAGGGATTTTTGTTACCTGCCCCACGTGTTTGGACTGGACAACTTGTACCTCAAAATATTAATTTTGCATACTAGGTTGCTTCTTCTATATAATGAACTTGCTTTATGAGCCACGCCTGAATTTCCCCAGGAAAGGTGAATAACATTATCTCTTCTACTATATGATCCACCACCTTGCCTTCAGGCTCTAACCATTTACAGGCCAAATTATAACCTTTCCTTTGTACTTATTCTGGTTTCATGAAAACTTCTCCTGTAAAAATCTTTACTGAGTCCCAGCCAATCTCTGAAAACTGTTTTTGTAGACATATCAAGGCCAATATTCAAAGCGATTTAAGCGGACAGGAACTTCTCCTGCCTGCTTAAATAGATTTCTGCCACCTAACTGGGGATATTCAGTGGCACTTAACTGTACAGTGCTTCTGAATATCTCCTGAGACCACCAAACAAAAAGTAGGCAGGTCAGGGGCGGCACTGGGGAGGAGCCTCAGGTTATGCAGGTGCCGGCAATATTCAGTGCCGGTATGCGACTGTCAGCTTTGAATATTGAGCCGGCATCCGCATTATTTTTTAAAAATTAAATATGTGTTTGTTTTGTTTACAAAGTACCACAAGCTGCAGCAAGAGGTTGTGGCAGCCATTTTAGACCAGTGCCACAAGGGGCAGGAGCAAGGGGGCTGCGCTCCTGCTCCTAATGACCTTGCTAGACCTCCAGGGATACAGGTAGGCCTGGAGGGAGGGCTTGCCTGCATGGCTGGGTGGGCACAGGGTCATCTTAGCGTGGGAGGTCTTGATGTGGGCTGGGAGGGGGATAGGTTAGCTGGTGATGATCAGCATTTTAAAAAATGCTGACCGCCGCTGGCTGAATATCGGGGGGATCATCTTTTACCTGGCAGGGAATAAGGCTCAATAAGCAGCCAAGGCTTCCCCAGTTAAACATCTGGGCAGCCTTACAGCTCACTGGTCCTCTGGCCAACCCACAACCATGGCAATGTGCTTAAAGGTAACTAGTGATGTTTATCATCTTTTCCACCTCCTCCCATTTTCCCCAATGAAAAAAGTCCAAAATTGGGCTTTCCTTCCGCCGTTGCTATGGTCCCTGAATACATGGGCTAGAAAGTCTCTTAAACATTTTTTCAGTGGTTCTTATCTATTCTTCTAGAAGCTGTAAAATCTGGCTGTCCCAATCCAGAAAGGATCAGCACTTTTGGGCCCTAAAGAGGAGCCTGAAGAGGAGGACCACCACTCTGAAGAGGGCATGAAAGGTGCATCAGTGTATGACAATCTAAGGCAATGCCATCAGCCAATGAGAAGGATGTTGCAGGAGAGGCATCACAGGGCATTTTCCATAAACTTGAGGAGGTCACAGAGGAGAACACAGAAGCTCATGACATTAGTGATGCTGCGTAGGAGGATAATATGATATTAGAACTGTCTTATCTACATTCATCAGAATGGCACCCTGCTCAGGGCAGAGATAAGTGGCCTCCTTGAGGACATTCAGGGTCTGTGAGCTACTGTGGTGGAGGAGATGTGAGGACTGCAAAGAACTATGGGTCATCAGTGATGACTTGCAGAACATGAATTGTACCCTAGCCTCCTTGGTCCCTCAGCTAATTCCACACCATAAAACACTGAATATACCCTTGTCCAATATTTCTATGCCTATGCACTCTCTGAAAATCTTCAGTCCACTTCATTCTATCCCTGAGTCTGCCTAAGGTGGTAATCAACGGCTGGTTTCCCACAATTCCATGGGGAGGCCAGGCATTACTCGGGGGTAAGGTAAGTTGAGGTGGACTAGACTTTTCTGGTCAACCCTCTGACCCACAGTAGGATTTACTCCATAGCACTTGCCTGCAATCAGCTCCTCAAAATCATAGCTGTGGCAGGGGAAAAAGCTAGGGGTTGGGAGGGGTTGAGGGGAATGTACAAGGCCACAGATAAGGGAGGATTTGGGCCACAACATATACATGTTCACTGTGACACACAATAGTGAGCAAGGGTTATTCTGGGGACTACATTGGCACTTTTGCAAATCATGCATGGTTTGTTTATAATGTTCACGGAGGCACATATAATAAATATTTTCACTTTTGCACATGAAATGTGTCTGGATGAGTTAATTCCTCACTGCAATCATATGCTGATGGGCCGGTGGTAGTGAAAGGTCTCTGAGCTGCACAGACTCCCTCTCCTCCTCACTGTCTTGACTAGCCAGAGTAGGTACCTCTGGTTCAGGCATCTGCCAGACGATGTTGAGGTTGTGAAGAATGCAATAGGCCAAAAAGATGTCATATGCTATGGCAGGGGTGTAGAAAAGTTCTCCATCTGACCTGTCTAGGAACATGAAGATGGACTGTAACATGCCAAATGGCCATTCTATGACAGATCTGCCTCATTATAGCTTTCTTTTGCTGGACCCTCAGGGTGGACAGTAGAGGTCATCAGCTATGTCTTGAGAGGATAGCCTTTGTCACCTGCAAGGGAGGGAGAAAAAACTACATAAGTGTCAGTACATTGAGTGTAGTGGGGGTTGGTATATCAGAGTTTTAATGATCCCAAAGGTTCCCAGGGTTGTTTGTTACACGCTGAGGCAATCATCTGTGGAGAAAGAGTAGATTAGTGACTATAAAGTTGTTGACCAGTGTATTGAGCTCACCTAGGAGCCATCCATTGGTGATCTTGCCACTCTCAAAGCAGTTCTGGATACCAAATTGTGACAGAATGTAGCATCATGACAAAAGCCTGGTTGGCAGGAACACACTTCTATTAAGATTTTGGCGGCATTACAGTCTCCCTATATATTAAGTGAATGGTAGGACTTGCAGATCCTATAAATGGTGTCCTTGCCAGCAAGTAGTTTTTTCCTGGATGAAATAAAGTTGGTGTTATTACTTAGTTTGCACAGGAGCCAAGTAATAATTTCCCTAAAGCTACAAAAGAATGTTAGAGCCAAAGTATGTATCTGACTCATTGCCTTGTGCCTTAGGGGCCCTGTGCTGTTCTAGGCAAGGTGATGGTCATAAAGCTTCAACAGCCAGCTAAACCATTCCCATGTAAAAACTTTACCAGTAGACTCTCAGTTCTTAATCCAACTATTCTTTAATGTAGCAATCATAGCAAAGAAAATCAACTTACAGTTCAGTTGCTTGAACAGAATTGTTTCCATCCAGTGGCGTAGCCAGACAGCCAGTTTTGGGTGGTCCTGAGCCCAAAGTGGGTGGGCACAAAATTTTCTCTGCTCCGCCCTCCCTCCACCACTATGCCCACCATTTCTCCCTCCTCTCCACCCCTATGCCTACCATTTCTCCCCCTCCCCATCTATCCCCTCTGTATGCAGCATGTGTCCCTCCCCTCCACCTCATACACAGCCAAGACTTCTCCCTTCCTCACCCCTCCACCCCTTTGCTGCATCTCTCCCTTTTTCCCCGTGCATCTCCCTCACCCACCAACCAAGCCTCATCTTTCCATCTTCCCTCCCCCCTGTGCAGCATCTTTCTTTCCATCTTCCCTTCCCCCTGTGCAGTTGCAGCATCTCACCTTCCTTGCAGGCCCGCCCAGCAGCAGTGTTCCTGATGGCGATTCTACTCGCAGGCTCCACTCGCAGCGATTCCCACATGCTGCCTGCTAGTGCCGGCTGCCGCTCAACAATCTCCTTGCGCTAACCCGTAAGTCTCTCCTGCAGAGGAGAGACTTCCGGGTTAGCGCTTAGTAGCGCAAGGAGATTGATTGGCAGCCGACACTGGCAGGCAGCGTGTGGGAATCGCTGCGACTGCGAGCGGAGCCTGCGACTGGAATCACTGCCAGGAACTTTGCTGCTGGGCGGGCCTGACCCGAAATTGGGTGGACCCAGGCCCACCCGGGCCCGCCCGTGGCTACGCCCCTGTTTCCATCTGCACATAGAGTCTGTATCTAGGCACCTCAGAGGCAAAGAGATGGCCAGAACCTCAATGCAACTGAGAGAAAAAGCTGTAATACTCAAAGGGGAAAATGTGAGAAATGCCTTGGGAAAACGATCTGGAACAATGGTGACGATTTTTGATGGAATCACAGTAGATTAAGGAGGGATCAGCAACTAGAACAGCTGCTGATCATAAAGTTATGCTAGCAAGACTGGGACTTTCTCGCACAGCCCCCAGGGGCAGAGAGGGAGGGCTGGCCGTAGCTCAGAACTAAGAGTCAATAGGGAAAGCTTACAAGGAGTGACCTAATGGTTGTGGAGGAGTGGCCTAATGGTTAGTGTGGCTGGCGTTGATCCTAGCAACCTGGGTTAATTCCCACTGCAGCTCCTTGTGACCTTGGGCAAGTCACTTAACCCTCCATGGCCCCAGGTACAAAAAAAATTAGATTGTGAGCCCTCTAGGGACAGAGAAAGTACCTGCATATAATGTGTATAGTGCTGCGTATTGCTAGTAGCGCTATAGAAATAATTAGTAGTAGTAAAGTCAATCACAGGATACTGCAAACTATAAAGGGGAGGGGGGGGGAATACCTCAGTGCAAAGTGCTATTACAAAGCCAATGCAATATAATACAATTAATACTCATATTAAATAAATATAACAATATACCCTGTCTCTGTGAATATGGAGGCAGAAAAGGCCCTTTTACTAAATTGCATTAAGCACTAATGAGTGTTTAATGCAATACAAAAGGCTTATCACAAAATGTGTTAGTGTTTTGCGGTAATTTGCCTGTCAGTGTGCACTTTTTGTAATGTTTTCAGGAGGAGGAATGGAAACGTTATCTAGCTAGTACATTCACATTAATGTGCACTAACTGGATAACCAGAATTAACACGGGACCACTTAGCACTTCCTAACCATAAAGCAGTAAGTGCTCCCATGTTAACTATCTTCAGGTATTGTACACTCATACAAACATTAGTGCATGACCTGAAAAAGAATTGAAAAATGCCTTAAATACTGCCATGTTAGAAATGGGCTTAATGTGAGGGAAAGTCCTGAGTTAAAATGTGCTAAGTCAATTTCCTAGCGTGTTTAGTAAGAGGGTCCCTTAGGGTCAAATTCTATATGGTGCTGAAAAATAGACACTGAAAAAATAAGTGCTATTCTAAAAACAGCACTCCAACTAGACACCATTTGTAGAATACCACTTAGCACTGGGATCCGCGCCTAACTTTTAGATATATTTACACCAACTGAACCCTGGTATAAATACTCACACCTAAATTAGACACTGATTCCCCTTATTCTATATTACTGTGTGTAAATTCCACACTAGCCCCTGATCTACCCACGGCCCTCCCAGTTCTGAACCCACTTTTTGGATCCACATGTAAAATTTATGCAGGTATCCCGGCACCTAAAGTTGTGAGCATAAATTTAAATTAATGCCAATTAGCACTGATAATTGATTATTAGCACCCCATTATCAGTGCTAATTGTCTCATTTAACAATTAAATTGTGTGCTCAAATTTGGGCTTGTGTCCAAATTTATGTGCGCAATTCTGAGCGCCATATATAGAATTAGGTGGTTAGTGACTAGAAATCCTTCATTTTATTCCCGTTCTTATTCTTATTATGATATTCAGCCTAGTGGTTTAATACAAAGTGATTGATTACCAGAATACAAAGGAATCACAAAATATAGGTATACAATGAAAAAGTGGAAAGAAATAAGAGAATTAAGAGGAATCACACAAAACAGATAGACTAACTCAAGAATTCTCAACTTCTGCATGTTGAATCTTGTCTGCAAAAAAAAAAATTGCCTCTGGGTGGGAGTCCTCACTTCCCTAAGGTTCTATTGTTGACCTTTGCCATTCAGGGTGATCCCTTTCTTCCTGTCCCCTCACCTATGCCTACAGTTCTGCTAACAACCCCTCCCCCCCCCCCCCCCAACACACACACACACATACTCTTTTCTCTTTTCCCTCTTATGACTATCTCCTTTCTCACTCTCTTGAGTTTGCCAACACATTTCTCACCATTCTATTTATTTTCTAAGACTTTTACATCCACCTCTTCTATCACATACCCTCTAAATATAATGATATAATGGATTGACACTTTCAATATGCTAAACATGATGTGTAAGACATCATAGCATGCTACAAATCTCACTTTGTATAAAATTAAGAAAAAGATTATAAAAACATGTATTAAGTCCATGAAAAAAAATTAACATGTCAAAATTAAAATTCAAAGAGGTCTGAACCTTTGTTTTATTTTATAGTTTTTCCTAAAATAAATGAAAACTGTGCTTTTTATCAGATGCAGTATTTACTTGAAAAGCTATAGCCACTGTGGTTGCTATGGTATCCTACAAATATCACACTGATGCTTCATGTCTGGAATACTAAAAACTTCATTAGGGGTTTCTACCTTGAATACTTGTGATCTTAATATTCCTGCTTAAGAGCGATTGCCCTAGATATCTCTTCCTTTCCCAAAGACAACCCAACAAAATGCTTAATATAAGTCAGCTGAAGAGGATGAACCCTAGCATGAGATCTTCCTCTGCCCCACTGGACTAAGGAGAAATGAAAATATGAAACCAATATATATATATATATCTTGTTTTGACACCATTTTGCTTTAAACAAACAGTTACCATGGTTTTCAGTCAGGAGGATCTGATCCTTACTATCTGGACAAAGGTTTTGCTTCTCATAAACTGTTGCAAGAGTTTCCAGAAAGAAGAGGTGCAAGAGGAAACGTGTAGAATATGTTTTCAAGAAATTGCGAGAAATGGGCTCAACTGATCGCCAGTCAGGAAGTGGCGGGGCCCAATCTATTCACACTAAAGAAAATATTGCAACAGTTGAAGAAGCAGGTAGTGAGGTGATGTCATTTAGGTGAGGTGGCAGGCGTGAGTGTAGGCTTATTGTAAATTTATTCAGGATGAAATATCCCAAATTTTATTTAAATTTAAAGTTTTGACAGTTATGCAGAAAAGAAGCTTTGTACATATATATATTTTTTGTTTTTATTTTTACACAGTATAGTATAGTGAAAATAGAGTAAAGTATAGTGAGCAACAGCCACTTGGCTTTCAAAGCAGTACATTTTTGTCTATTCTTGCAGAGGAGCAGCAGAACTGAGCAAGGAATACACAAAAAGTGATCAGTTCTGTAGCTGTGTCTCCCCACAGCTTTGCTGAAATGTGGGAGGTTTAGCAATACAGGCAATGACTTGCATCCGTCAGCCCCAGCAAAGATCATGTTCCTCAAATTGTCCTTTTGGTTTTCCTGTGTTTCAAAATGTAAAAAAGTGAAGCAAGCAACAGCTGTTCATAGGGTGCTAAATATATGGTGAAATACTCCAGCACACACAATAAAGTTCTCTGTTTCAAAGCTGCTGCTGCTGCTTCTTCTGCCTGGTACTTGGTTGTTTTGTAGATTCTGGATATTATATGAATTGAATGGATTTGGAAGCCCAGAGGGCTGTGCTATCAATTCCTTTCAAGAGAGTATGCAGCCACAGAAATTCCGGTATTAGTCATGCTTTAGAGAGCTGAAAAGGCAACACACCCAGGATCATTGGCAAAGTCTTAACCCATGTTTTATTTTTGCAGTATTTTCTGTTGTGCCCTGGCTATTGAGCAGCCTGTGGCCTAGCCAGCTCCACACAAAATTGTTGTTTCATTTCTCTTCAGCCCAACAGATTTGTTTAACACATAGAGGACATGGAGCCTAAAACCTAGATGAAGGGATATGAAAGAGGTACTCTATCTTGTCCTAACCTGTGTTTCTTTCATACCGGTCTTTCATCATTCATGAGAATTTCATGACAAATCTTTTAACACAGGGATGCCCAAGTGTTTTTAAAATGGGCCGCGTGATGAGAAATCTGTCTTTGTGTGTGGGCTGTATGAATATTTTAGCATGTTATATAGCATGATTTATCCCAGACAAAATCTGTGAATTTCTTGTGAAACGGTGATTTCATATCTACCAAATAGTTCTGCAATGCTTCAAAATCATGTGTGCTATCTAATTAGGTAAAATCTTAAGGTAAGGCAGGCTGCATTTGGTCCATGGGATCCATGTGGAATGTTCCTGTTTTAATAGAACGAAGGGGTATTTCCTGCTACAGCATCACTTTAACTCAGGTCATTGGAAGGTACTAATTGGGATATGCATCTGGTTTCCTGTTTTGGTTCAGAAAAATGTATGAGTGTTGAGAACATACACTAAATTACCTTATGCACATAAAGGACTAAATTCTATGAATAATGCAGAAAAATCAATGCCGAAAAAATAATATGCTAAGCGCTACTCTATAAATGGCACTGAAAATTAGGCATCATTTATAGAATATGCTTAGAACTAGATTCTATTTATGATGCTTTAAAAAATCAGTACTGAAAAAAATACACCTCAGCGTATTCTATAATTACACCTTAAGTTAGGTGTTGTTTATAGAATGCGCCTAAATTTAGGTGTAGGTTATGGAACACACCCAGTGCCCATTTTCTGTGACTATATTTGGTCATGCCCATTTATGCCACCTAAAACCTGGTGTAAATGCCAATGCCTAATTTACTCATGCGGGCATATTCACCAGCACTGCGCATAAATTCTAGGAAAGCCCATGACCTGCCCATGCCCCTCCCATGGTCACACCCCCTTTTCAGATCTGTGTCTTAGAATTTATGTGCACCACTTTATAGAATATGCTTAGAAAGTTGTGCGCATAGGATTCTAATTAAAGCTAATCAGTGTCACTAATTGCTTGTTATTGACACTAATTAGCTTGTTAAGTGACAATTATCAGTGCTGATTGGCTTATTAAGCCAATTAAGTTGCAATCAGATTTGCACGCACAACTTAACTCACATTATTTAGAATTGTGGGGTTAGTGCCTAACTATAGATGTGAGGATTTAGACCAAGTAAACCTTGATATAAATCCTTGCATCTAAATTAGGCACAGATTCCCCTTATTCTATAACAGTGCAATAAATTCTAGGAATGTACCTTATCCTCACATGACCCTCCCATGGCCGTACTGCCTTTTTGGAGCCGTGTGACTAAAAATGCATGTGCAAATTTCAATTAAGGCCAATTAGTGCTGATAATTGATTGTTAGCACCTAATTATTGGTGCTAATTGGATCTTTCATTAATTTAATTGCATGTGCAAATTGTGTGCATACCTAAACTTGTGTGCGCAATTTTAAACACCATTTATAAAATTTTGGGGAAAATTTCTGAGTAATTGTATGTCAAGTCAATTTATGTACCCTATAAAATTATTGCAGATGTTAATCAAATTTTACATGCATTGATTTTTGAAACAAATTGAAAACATGTTAGAAAATCAGCCAAAACTATAATCATCATCAATACACATGCAAACACAAACCAACTAGTACTTACAATCATGTAAGTTGTGCTTTACTATGCCATAAATGGGATCTCTTGCTTCCAACTTTGTAGCTCTGTTGCTGGTGCCAGTCCAGAAGACTCATTAACTTGCACAATATTAGTTAACCCCTTTTTACTATATTTGAAGGGCTTTATCATATAAGACATAGGCTAGAATAGAAGCAGTTTGTTCCAGTGCATACTGGGTGATCATCTGATGTGGTAGACCACAACATCTTACTCTACTTACTTGACAATATAGGCATTGGAGATACCATGCTGAGCAGGTTTGAAGGATTCCTGAAATCGAGATCCTATCAAGTAAAACTACTCAATCACCTCTCCCCTCACTGGGCCCCAGAATGTGGAGTACCACAGGGCTCTCCTGTCCCCAGTTTTATTCAACATCCTGATGACGTGTCAAGGAGTATGGAATAGTTGGACAGATATAGAGGTGTACCTTGATGGAAAGCTTCAAAACCTAAAAATAGTGCTTTAAACTGGATGAGATATTGGACCGGTAACCAGTAATGATTTCGTAAGAGTCTCCTATTCTCAAGTTATTCTCTGGTGATTTCTAGAAAACTGGTACCACACTCCCAGGGGTACCATAATTTTTAGAAAGCACTCACAGACCTAAACCACAAACCATCAGAATTCTTAGTCCAAGACATCAGAGCTAATAAACTAATAGGTTTATTATCACAGAAATAGAATACAGAGTATAAAACAGATGGAAAACAACAAACAATAACAGGTAACTGAATAAGGATCAATATTAAAATTATCTAAACACTTTGTTACTACGTAGGTAGCACCCGGGGAGTTTCAGAAAGATACTGCTCACAGTTCTTGAACAGGGCTTCAGGCCAGAAATGTTTACCCTCTGCACTCCCTATCTGAGACTGGGGAAAATCCAGCACTTCCTGGCTGGATTTGAACTCCAGGGCCAATCAGAGCCCAGAGCACCAATTTTGAAATTATTTGGCCAATGGCACTGCAAATTGCCTTTCCACGGGGCTAAACTGAAAAGAAAACAGCTTTCTCTGCAGTAGCTTCAAAACACAGAACAAACACCACCTGCTGGCCAAACAAGAGAAATACACTGCATGAAAATATTACATTTCACAGGCTTGAAAACCCCCTGTTTTGTTACAGCACCCAACTCAGAATGCCCTTAGTGTTTATTTTTTAAAGGGCCAATTTGACTCAAGATCTCTAAGGAAGTGGAAGGGATAGTAGATGGTATGGATGGAAAGACTGGATAGGCCATATGGTTTTTGCATCATTTTCTCTTGTTTCTATTTTTCTGTGTAAATGCTAGAACTCAAGGAACAGATGCCCAGTGCCACAACTCATGGATCTGTGTTTCTGCTTGACTGAAACAGGAACCTATTGCACATTATACACACTGGAGGGCATTATTTTTCAAGAGGCTGCTACACCCACAGGCACAAAACAGAAAGAAAACTTTAGAATGTAAAACTAAAGTTAGTAGACCTGATTTAACAGACATTTCTTGTAGAGGTTTAGGTATGTCACAGACTTTCTCATGGATACCTCAGTGGTAGGTGTATGTAATACAGAGGAAACTAGGTGGTGTATGGTTTGGGTGGCAAAGTTGGATGTTTAGGCACCACTGTTTAGGTGCCAGGATGTTTAGGTGCCAATTGCTGGCACCTAAACATCCTGCTTGGCTTCAGGATACCTCCTCCTCTATTGCTGTCTGGGTCCGATGTGGCACAGCAACAAGAGGAGCAAGATATCAGAGGAAGGAGTGCGTGTGTGCAGGGGGCTGTCAGAGAGTGGCAAAAGGGAGGCCTGCAAGATGAGCAGGAGCTGGAGGATGACGCAGAGGAATACCTCCATGATTGTGGAGCCTATAAGGGGAATGTGACCTTTAGGCACCTCCATTTAGTGTCTACACGTTCTGGCATCTAAATGTCACATATCCCCTGGGTGGTGTTTCAGCTCAATCAGGATGTTATAGTGTTGATGCAACCTACCAGATACTAGTTGTGCATTAGGACCGGGGACCAGAGTTGTGGTGTACCTGATGACCACCTTCAGCAGCAAACTGCTCCCTCATGAAGGTGACGGTGGCTGGATGATCACACTGGATTTAGCAATGCTGTGACTTGAGCAGCTTGATGCCCCACCTCACATGATATCATCTGAAAAGTAGATATGATGGTGGACATTGTAAGTGATTGGGCACTTCCACTTAGATTGGTCATGTCCTCCTTATGGATTATCTCTTCTGACATGTGCATGTCTAGTGACAAGGCAATCATCTGGGTATATGATAGTCTTACTGTGGTTTTGTTAGGAGGACTTGATCACAGAACATTACCCCTGCAACGTGAGGTGGCTCAGAGGCCTATTTTGTGTGGAACATGGCACCTGTGTATGTATTGTACACATAAGAACATAAGAATAGCCATACTGAATCAGACTGATGGTCCATCTAGCCCAGTATCCTGCTTCCAACAGTGGCCAATCCAGATCACAAGTCCCTGGCAGAATTCCAAATAGTAGTAAGATTCCATGCTATTGACCTCAGGGATAAATTGTGGCTTTTCCCATGTTTAGCTTAATAGCAGTTTATGGACTTTTACTCCAGGAACTTGTCCAATCTGATATTAAACCCAGATATGCTAACTATGGTTACTACATCCTCTGGCAATGAGTTCCAGAGCTTAACTATTCATTGAGTGAAAAAAATATTTTCTCCTATTCGCATCAAATGTATTACAATGTAACTTCATGGAGTATCCCCTTGTCTTTGTACTTTTTGAAAGAATAAACAAACAATTCACGTCCACATGTGGGATACTTGACCTTCTGCCTACTTGGGTTCTGGGATGTTCATGTGTGGGTCTACTGACAAATAGTTATTTGTATATGGCCTGGCCACAAAGTGGCAATTAGGACAGAAGTATTTGCTACAGGTCTTTAGGGGCCACAAATGGAGGGATAGCCTAATGATTAGAGCAGTGGACTGAGTATCAACTGACCTTGGTTCAAATCTGAGCACAGCTCATTGTGATCTTGTCAAAGTCTCTTCCCCCTTCATTGCCTCATGTTCATAATGTGAGCTTTCTAGGAATGTTTTCATACCCTCAGTTCCCATATATGCACAGCCTGTACACCTTTTGCTTTTGGAGGTGGTAATAAGGCCATTTGTAGATTCAAGATGGTGCTGAATTGCTTGTCATGGCCATGTTTAGTATTGAGGTGAGCAGAGCAGTGCAACTTTGGGTGGACTTGCAACCTTACAAGGGTAATAGGTGCTACTGCAGTGTTTACACTGTTATGGTTCATGGGGCTCCTGTGTACATGGGAACATGTTAGCTGCATACCTTGCTAGTTTTATGATTATGTTTTAATAAAATGTGATATACCACTTAACCTGAGGTGGGAGCTTTCTGTGTAGTCTGAAGAGCTCCCTGTGTTGAATAATGTAGAGGACCACCAGGAGGTCACTCTCGTCTGTGGAGAAATTTGTCTCTCTCTCTTGGAAAGCCATTTTCCTCTGAATGTATGGGATGCAGTTACATGTAGATCAGAAACTGTCCAGGCTCTGCATGGATCATGCTGCCATAGTGGACATACAATGGGTCATGCTGCTGCAGTAGATATACAATGCATCATATGTTGAAGTGGATATACAATGGCCTACGTGATGCAAGTGCTTGTTGGCCAGCCATCACGATCCCCAGGATTCTTGTACAGCATCTTTTTACAGTGGCCTAATATTGTTGATTTCTCCATGTGTCAGCACATGCATTCTGATACATGTTTATGAGGTCTACAGTGTCAAATTCATGCTTGAACAGTGCCCCTTTCATAGCTGTAGAATATAGATCCCTAAGCACACCTGGGCAGGGACAGGTCTGTATTGCACATTCTTTTTATTCCTGGACATTTTAGACTGCTTATTTTGTGTGGCTGCTGTCATGGGCCGCAAATTGTTTTTTGTTTTTTTTTTTAACACTCTTTATCGAAGGCAATTTCACACGCTGGTAAACATTCATCAAGGGGTTTCAACAATGCTCCCTGTGGGGCATATATTTCTTGTTGGATATCCATTTGTCCTTTCAGATGTTCTTTCTAAAATGCTAAAGTTTGTTAATTAGAT
The DNA here is from genome assembly GCF_901765095.1 of Microcaecilia unicolor. NCBI lineage: Eukaryota > Metazoa > Chordata > Amphibia > Gymnophiona > Siphonopidae > Microcaecilia > Microcaecilia unicolor. The sequence continues at coordinate 88,715,822 of NC_044031.1, forward strand.
TGTAAGCTGTGTCGAGCAGGGACTGTCTCTTCATGTTCAAGTGTACAGCGCTGCGTACGTCTTGTAGCGCTATAGAAATGATAAGTAGAAGTAGAAGTAGTAGTAGTAGTATGGTAAAATAAAGAATGATTTTGCCATTTAACACACATTGAGAGACAAAAAATATGTGTTATTCCTTTAACACACATTAGTAACTACCTTTTTAAGTGAAAAGTCCAAAAAGGTGCCTATTTTATAAAGGCAATATAGGTGACAACTGTATATAAAGAGGCAATCCAGTCAATATTCAGCTAGCTGCAGCCAACAGTTTTTTAAACACTGACCACCACAGGCAGAATTAGGTCCTGATATTCAATGATTGGCCATGTTCAGGCACTGGCACTGAATATTGGCGCATGACTAGCCAAGAGTTTTCTGGCATCTAAATGTCACGTATCCCTTGGGTGGTGTTTCAGCTCAATCAGGATGTTATAGAGTTGATGCAACCTATCAGATGCTAGTTAGGACTGGGGACCAGAGTTGTGGTATATCTGATGCCCACCTTCAGCAGCAAACTTATGTGGCTGAATATTGGCTAGTACCCACATAGGGGAAGTCCATATTTCCCCCCTCTCTCCCCCCAGACAAGGTCTGATCCTTCTTCCAGCCCCCTAATGAGGTCCAATCCCCTCAAATCCTAGCAGCTCCCAGCCCCCAGCAGGCCTACCTAACAGCCTGGTAATCTAGTTGTCAGGGGCAGGAAGGAATTTCACTCGCTTCTGCCCTTTGTGGCTCCTGATTGAAAATGGCTGCCCTGACCTCTAGTGATAGTCTCACACTACTACCACTAAATGCTAACCACTAGGGTAGAACTGAAAGATTGCACAGGCATGCTTTTTCTTCTTGATGATAGCATTCCGCTCTGGTGGGAGCATGGGATATCTACTCTTATTAGAGTCTCACTCCTGATGATGGCAAACAAAACACAGACTGTGTAGAGTAAGGACTATGGTCTTTTATTCATCTGAGGTGGCAGCTAGCCACAGTTCCTCTGCGATCATGGCATGTTCCTGTTATGCTATTTTAAGTTTGAGCTGCTGGGTTCAGAACAGAGAGGTATTTTACTTGTCTATTTAGTTTTCAGGACTGTGAAGTGTTTATAAGTTTTTTTAGCTATATTAATATATTTTGTATAATCTAATAAATGATTGAAATGTTGCTCTTTTGCATTTAGCCTTTACTCATTTATATATATATATATATATATATATATATATATATATATATATATATATATATATATATATATATATATATATATATATATGTTTAGGCTTGTTTTTTGCTTTATCCCATTTGTATTGATTACGTTGTTTTGTACTGCAAGATTACCAATAGAGCTCATGGAAGCCATTTTCAATCAGGAGCCACCTCTTTAGGTAGGCCAGGGGAGGGGGCCAGACAGGACTTGGGGAACTTTAAGGGGGGATTGGACCTTGGTCAGGGGGGCTAGAGATCAGACCTTTTCAGGGGGTAGGAAGAGGGATTGGACTTTGCCAGGGGAGGGGGAAGGGGGAAATATGGACTCCCCTTATGTAGGCCCTGACCAACATTCAGCCACATAAATAAAGGCAGCACATGGTCATGACCTGATAAGTAGAGGGACCTAGAGGGGAGCAAGAGGGGGGATCAGACCTTGTCAGGAGAGTGGGAGGAGGAATCAGACTTTGGGGGAGTAGGAGGAGGGATTGTACCAGGGAGGGGAAATCAGCTATGATCTTTAGGCCACTACCTGGAAGTTATGATATTTAGTGCTGACACCCACATAGCTAAGCAGGCATACTTAGGACCAGGGGCAGACTGACAGTGGTCTGGATCCCTGGGTAATAATGGCCATGGGCCCCTAACCACCTATCAAAAGTAATTCAACTAAATGAATACTTGGAGAGATTGGGCCCTCTACCTCTGTGTTTTCCCCACATGCAGCTTTGTGAAATCACTGCTCCAGCTGGACATAATAGAACATACATGTGCAGTCCTGCACTCATTTTTCTCTGTTTGGCTGATCCTCTTATCCACATCCTTTCCTGGATATCTAAATTCCCTTCTCTACATCCTTTCTACAATAGGGTCATAGGCACCTATGAACTGTTATAAAATAGCCATAAAAAAGTGTCTTCCTGCTCAATTAACCTAGGTGACCTGTTATAAAATTACATTATATAAATAGACTTAGGAAGTGACACAATTGACATAACTCAGCAAAAAATCACCACTGTCGTTCTTGGACCAATCAAGTGTACACCGTTACAGTATGTAAAGCACCATCTGTTCCCCAGGCTGGATCAGGTCTTGTTATTATCAGATTTTGTTATCTACCTATGATGATTCATCAGATGTATTAATGATATTCTCTTTTGGCAGCGAGGATCTACCCATTGTGCATAAGTTGTGTGACCTGGGTGTGATTGTTGATTCAGGATTAACGATGAGAGATCAAAACCAAAAAATTATAAAAGATGTGTTTTATAAGTTGAGATTTAAGCCATATAACTGCTGAAAAATAGTACAAAGTTTTATATCACCATACATTGACCACTGTAATAGATTGCTTTTGGGGATTCAAAAAAGAAAGGGTTGCTCAGAACTTGATTGCTAGAGTCTTGACAGGTAGTAATCGTTATGAGCATATTTCTCCAATTTTGAAAAGGCTGTACTGTCTTTAAAATAATCATGGGTCAAGCCTCAAAGGTGTTAACGACAAAGCTTCACATATACCAACCCACGTGGTCACTGAGATCGGCTGACCAACTTATTCTAGACAAGCCATCAGATCCCTTGCTCTGGAATAAATTGCCTTTGAGGATGAGAAAGATCAGGGATATGAATGAGTTTAAAAGAGAATTGAAAACTCCTTTGTTTATGCAGGCATATGAGAAGGTAGGTAGTTGAACGAAGATGATGGAAATCATGATTTTCTGCAAGATGTTTTTGGTGTATTATTTTGGTGTATTATATTGTTTTTATTTGTAATGTTTCCGCCAAGGACTCTTGGATTGTGTGGTTTTAAATTAATTAATTAAGATGGAGATGGAGTTTCAGACCACATTCAACAGTATAAACTAGGTGGTAATTTCATAAAGTCATTCCTTTGTGTGTCACATATATGACCTGTTATAAAATATGAACTGGCATGACATGACGGCATGCACCTTGCTAGTGAGTGTGCACAGGGGTAGAGTTTGGGCAGAGCATAGGTAGAGTTACTCCTACGCAGGTAGATTATGAAATACCTTAATCTACTTACATACATGCTTAAAGTATGTGACTTCATTTACACCAGCACTCGAGCAGGTGCACATCATGTCGCCCACATTCAAGGCTCATTTTCTGCTACATACTGTATGCTAGAATTGTATAAAGAAAAGTAAGAACATAAGCATTGCCATACTGGGACAGACCGAAGGTCCATCAAGCCCAGCATCCTGTTTCCAACAGCGACCAATTCAGGCAAGATCCCAGAATGGCAAAACAGATCTTATGCTGCTTATCCTAGAATAAATAAAGGGGCATTTTCGAAAGAAACGTCTAAGTTGGAATTTGGACGTCTTTGTAAAATGTCCAAATTTGGAGGAGGGGAGAAGGTCATTTTAGAAAAAAGATGGACATCCATCTTTGGTTTCGAAAATACCATGGATGTCCTTAGATTTGGACATCCTTGGATTTGGATGTCTTTGATTTTCGGTGATTTTCGAAACCAAAGACGTCCATTTGGACATGGGAATAGCCAGCATTTGTAGGGGGCACTGCAGTGGACTTTATAAAATGCTCTCAGGTACACAGCTCCCTTATATTGTGTGCTGAGTCCCCCAAAACCCACTACCGGCAACTGTACACCACTACCATAGCCCTTACGGAGGAAGGGGGCACCTATATGTGGGTACAGAGGGTTTCTGGTGGGTTTTGGAGGGCTTGCTGTTTCCTCCACAAATGTAACAGGTAGGGGGGGGGGGGTTATGGGCCTGGGCCCACCTGTCTGAAGTGCACTGCACCTACTACGAAACTACTCCAGGGACTTGCCTGTGCTGTCATGGTCTGAGTATGACATCTGAGGCTGGCAAGTAACATTTTAATGATGTTTTTTGAGGGTGGGAGGGGGTTAGTGACCACTTGGGGAGTAACAGGAGGTCATCCCTGATTCCCTCCAGTGGTCATCTGGTCATTTCGGGCACATTTTTGTACCTTATTCATAATAAATACAGGTCCGGGTGAAAACGTTCAAGTTTTAGTCATGGACGTCTTTGCTTTTTTCCATTATGGCTCAAAGACGTCCAAGTCTTAGGAACGCCCAAGTCCCGCCTCCACCACGCCTCCAATATGCACCCTTCAGATTTGGATGTCCTTGTGACAGACTTCCGATAGAGACGTCCAAAATCGAGTTTCGATTATACTGATTTGGACGTCTCTGAGAGATGGATGTCCAATAGCCAATTTATGTCACTTTTTGGACGTCCATCTCTTTCGAAAATGAGCCTGATAGTGGATTTCCCCAAGTTCATCTTAATAATGACTTATGGACTTTCCTTTTAGGAAATTATCCAAACCCTGTTAAGCTAACTGCTTTTATCACATTCTCTGGCAATGAATTCCAGAGTTTAATTACTCATTGAAGAAAGAAATATTTTCTCTGATTCATTTTAAATTTACTACTTAATTGCTTCATTGCATGCCCCCTAGTCCTAGTATTTTTGGAAAGAGTAATCAAACGATTCATATCTACCTGTTCCACTCCACTCAGTATTTTATAAATCACTCCATTTGTCTTTATAAAATAGTGCCTACATATAGACACAATACAGATAACACACCTTTGGGGGGTGTTATTGAGGTTCCTAACACTTAGTATATATTTTGAAAGAAATTGGTCCCAAACAGAACTAACAGATTCTATATCGGTTGCCCAGATCACAGATTCAAACATAAATTAATCAGGCATTAACAATCAATAATTGGTGTTAATTGGCAGTCATTAGGAGTTACGTGTGTGCGAATCTGCTTTACACTCTATTCCAGCGGTTCCCAAACCTGGACCTGGAGGCACCCCAGCCAGTCAGGTTTTTGGGATATCCACAATGAGTATTCATGAGAGATATTTGCATGCAAATCTCTCTCATGAATATTCAATGTGGATATCCAGAAAACCCGACTGGCTGAGGTTCCTCCAGGACCAGGATTGGCAACCACTGCTCTATTCTATAACATCCATGCCTATCTATGCCTACATATTATGGCATGCAACTCTAAAGGGGGCATAGCCATGGGCAGGTGAAAGGGGTTCCCAGGATTTAGGAGCAATGTTATAGAATAATGTCACTTATGTGCCCAACTGCCATTAGTTGGGCACCTGCATTTTCACTAGCTTTTGGCAGGCATAAGTGCTCATGCCCACAGTTTGGTGCAAGATGAGCGCTAAGTTAGTATTCTGTAAAGGTCATGCGGCAGAGCGCCCTTTCCAGAATACAAACTTTGGGTGCCGTTTACTGAATTCCCCCCACCCCCATGTGAATAGACCTAGGACCAATGATTTCAGAGCTCTGAAGGGAGTTCCAGCACATGGCCTCAATACCTCTGGCCTAGGGTCATCAAGCACTGCTATGTCTGGGATCATTGAGTTGAAAGAGTTAAAACTCCAGGCAGATGCAAATGAAAGCTAATAGCCTTATAGCAGTGGTGTGCAACCACGGTCCTCGAGGGCCACATCCCAGTTGGATTTTCACAATGGATATGCATGAGATCTATGTGCATATAATGGAAGCAGTATATGCAAATCAATCTCAAGTATATTCGTTGTGGAAATCTAGAAAACTTGACTGATTAGTGGCCATCGAGGACCATAGTTGTCCATCTCTGTCCTACAGACATTAGAGGAGAGCTCCAATTAAATTGGAATCCTAAAAGGTAGATGTGAATACTAGGACTAGGGGGCATGTGATGAAACTACAAAGTAGTAAATTTAATACGAATCGAAGAAAATGTTTCTTCACTCAACGTGTAATTAAACTCTGGAATTCGTTGCCAGAGAATGTGGTAAAGGCAGTTAGCTTAGCGGGGTTTAAAAAGGGTCTGGACAACTTCCTAAAGGAAAAGTCCATAGACCATTATTAAAATGGTTTGTGGAAAATCCACTCCTTATTTCTGGGATAAGCAGCATAAAATGAATTGAACTTTTTTGGGATCTTGCCAGGTATTTGTGACCTGGATTGGCCACTGTTGGAAACAGGATGATGGGCATGATGGACCTTTGGTCTGTCCCAGTGAGGCAATACTTATGTACTTATTTGAAAACTGCACACACAGGGACTTTTTCTTCTCCTGTCACCACTAAATAAAACAGCTCTCCTCTGGCGCAGCATACACAGTGACCTCCAGTGATCACCTCCTGTGCCTGATGGTATAAATAGCTAGTTCACACTCAAGCCTGATCATGGAGTTGATACTGGCTGACATTCTGATCACACACTGCTGGGACCCTTAAATGCTGCTGTGGGAGTTGGGCACTTCAGTACATCTAGTTGTGGGCGGTAGCACACTTCTGTACATGTAGCTCTTTATTATTGCTGTCATTTGTATTTTGATTATAATTTGACATTCAAGGAGTAATGATATAAAGCTTGTTCAGCACGTAAAGCTTGTTTTACATGCAGGAAAGGGCTTCTGTAAAATTGCCTGGCCACTTATGCTCATAAAATGTAGGCGTATGAAAGAAATGTGCTTACCTTTTATTGGTCTGTGTGTAGGCTCCCCAAGGATGCATTTAGGTGGAGTGGAAGCATGGTCATAATGTACACATATACTCTGTAATGTACATGGGTACACCCGTGGAGTGCATACACACATTTACACTATTTTCAGAGCAGGTGTGAACTTGTGCTTTTGCACTGGATATAGCTTTGTATGGTTACTTTAAAAGGTGTGTAGGTGCCTATTTTGCCTTTATAAAATAAAAATCTTTTTGCTATTTGGACATAAGCATCCTTTTATGACATTGTCCCTCAAATGTAATATTTTTTATGTTGCATCTCTCGGAGACTAGCTTTGAGATTAAAAAACAAAAACAAAAACAGAATCAACTCAGCAACCAAGAATAGGTAAGGAAAAGCCATGCAGGACTTTCTATGCAAAAGGGACTTGGTATACTGCCTTTCTGTGGTTTTTACAATTACATTCAAAGCAGTTTCCATAGTATATACAGGTACTTATTTGTACCTGGGGCAATAGAGGGTTAAGTGACTTGGCCAGAGTTACAAGGAGCTGCAGTGGGAATTGAACCCAGTTCCCCAGGATCAAGGTCCATTGTAATAACCACTAGGTTACTCCTGCACTCCTTATTAGCTATATTTAATGTATTCAATAAGAATGCAGAAGATATTCAAATTCCTGAATTCCATGCATAGACAGCCTGTCATTCCTGTCCATGTAATGTATTGGCTAATGTGTCAGTTTCAGAAGGTTTATATTTTATGCCAGTCTTGCAGCTATTTACTAAATTCTGCTAGGTGTTTAACAAGGCATTTACAGTACTGTAGTTCACGCTAATTTGAAAATTCCTATTAGGTGGTGTGGTGTGGGCATGGAATGAGCAGGGACTGCGCTTTGCAGTTAACACTGTGCTGCTGATGTGAATGATAATGTGGTGTGTAAGGAGACCTGTGCAGGTCTACCTGCTTATCTTTGCACAGGTGTAGGTAACTGCATTTCATGTTATTGTACAAGCTGATACCCAGTAGCAGTTATTATTCTGCATTAACTGCACTGCTACCTTCCCCAAAGTGCTGGCAAAGTGCCCAAACATGAAAGCAAAGGGTTTTCTAACACACCTAAACTTTAGCTGTTAATGGAGTGGAGGAGTAGCCTAATGGTTAGTGCAGTGGGTTGAGAACCTGGGGAACAGAGCTCAGTTCCCACTGCAGCTCCTTGTGACCCTGGGCAAGTCACTTAACCCACAATTGCCCCAGGTACACACTTAGGGCTAGGTTTACTAAGCAGCTCTATGGGCACGTTAGTTTTTAAGGTGTGTTAAACATGCCCATAGAAATGTATAGGTGCATTAGCGTTTAACACACCTTAAATTTACAGGCACGTTAAAAATGCTAACATGCCTTAGTAAACATACCCCTAATATTGTGAGCCCCCAAGGGACAGAAAAAGTACCTGTATGTGTAAACTGCTTTGGTTGTATCCACGGAAAGGTGGCATAGTAAATCCATAACCTTTTACCCCTAATGCATAATATTAAGTGCAAACCCTTAGCACAGTTTAGTAAATAGACCCTTAAATGGCCAGAATAAATCCTCCAATACTTTTACTTTTCCCCAACAGCACAAGAAGAAATGGTGACATGCTCAAGCCCTCCTACAGAGTCTCCGGAATATCAAACCTCATTTTCTTTTTCTCTGCGAGACATTTCCTGTTTCATTCTTTAATGATGCAGGAGTAAAATGAATCCATGAGTGAGACAGTGTTCATAATGGATGATAACATGTTTGAAAACAAACTATTGATAAAGCGTTAGCGTGTATATATTATATTACTCTGAGACCAATGTACTAACGTTAATATCTATTACTGCATATTACATAGATTGCATTTACAGCCCATGTTGACATGAAAATGTATTCTACTAACATCAAAATTAGTGTTCATGCAAAAAGCTTAACTGTATCTGTTGGAGTTGTATTTCATGCAAAAGGTCTGTCTTTTTTTAGCATGCATTATTTTTCTATGCACTAACGTAATGATCTGTGTTCTTCACAGATTTGCATATGACTACCTCATTAGTATATGCTTTTGCATTAAAACTTTCATGATCTAGCCTGTGGAAGAAATGGGGCTAACAACTTTTTTGGGGAAACTTCTGTTGACTTGCAAACTGTTCTATGTACTGTAATTGTGAACTTTACTTTTGAATCAGACGCTGGAGGATTTTGAGATAATTTTTTCATCATCAAGATAATGTTTTTCTGTGGTCTAAAGATACAGGTTTTCTCAGGTGTTGCATGAATGACTCATAAAAAGGCAATATGTCTCGATGTTGTGGCCTAGAGTCCTTCCAATAGGAGAAAGTTTCTTTTTGAAATACTTTGGCAAATGCATAGTGACGTTTAAAGATGGTCAAGTATGTCATTTTCGAGGCTTCCCAATTATCTAATTTCCTCTGTGACAAAGATCCTTCTGGCACTTCTACTCCGGTATAGTTGTATATTCTCAGTATTTTGGTTATGTTAGTGCCTGAAAGTTAATAGATTGAGGAGCATTTCTAAGTCAAACTTTGGACATTTTGTGCTAAACATACCAAATCCAAATAGGAAATACACATACCCATTTTCGAAAAAGAAAAATGTTTTTTTTTTTAATACAGTTTCGTATAAGGTTTTGTGCGTTTTTTTTTTAAATGGGCTAAAAAGATAAACACAAAAAATGAAGCCATTGGGATGTAGGAGGGGACAGCATTTTTAGCAGACTGGTCTCCGACATTCAAGGAGAGCAGTGGGATACTGCTGTGGACTTCATATAAATGCTCCCAGATACACATTTCACCATTGCTCCCTTATTATCTCTGCTGAGCCCTCAAAAACCCAATACCCCCAACTGTACACCACTACAATAGCCCTTATACACAAAGGGGGCACCTATATATGGGTAGAAATGTCAAGTAATAGTAGTAGTAGTAGAGAGGGTTTCTGGTGAGTTTTGGAGAGCTCAGCTTCCACCAGAAGTGTAACAGGTAGGAGGTATGGGCCTGGGTCTACCTGTCTACAGCAGGGGCGTAGCCAGACTTTGGCAGGAGGGGGGTCCAGAGCCCGAGGTGAGGGGGCACATTTTTGACCCCCCCGCCATTGCTGAACCCCCCGCCACCAGCTTTGACACCCCCTCCCGCCGCCAAGCCGCCGTCGCCTACCTTTGCTGGCAGGGGACCCCAACCCCCGCCAGCCGAGCCCTTCTTCCCAATCCCGCACAAGGCTTCATTCTAGTCTGATGTCCTGCACGTTGTACATGCAGGATGTCAGACTAGAATGAAGCCTTGCGCAGGATTGGGAAGAACAGGGGCTCGGCTGGCGGGGGTTGGGGTCCCCCGCCAGCAAAGGTAGGCTACGGCGGGTTGGGGGGTCAAGAGGGTCATCGGCAGGGAGGTCCAGGGGCAAATCTACGGGGGTCCAGGCCCCCGTGGCCCCATACTGGCTACGACACTGGTCTACAGTGCACTGCACCCACCATTACACTACTCCAGGGACCTGCATGATGCTCTAATAGAACTGTCTATAACATCTGAGGCTGAAGCAAGTAATATTTTTATTCACATTTTTGGGGGGTGGGATGGGGGTCATCTCTGAATCCCTCCAGTGGGCATCTGGTCATTTAGGGCATCTTTTTGTGGCTTATTCATTAGAAAAACACTGACATTTATGTCCTAGATGTTTTGGTTTTGTTCCATTCTGTCTGTAAAACGTTCAAGTGTTAGGAACTCCCTAATCCCTCCTTCAGTTTACAGGATACTCACAATCAATATGAATACGAGAGCTGTGCATGTAGCGGAGGCAGTGATGGAGATCCATTTCATACATGGTCATACTGGATAACCAGAAACCAGACTGACTGGCTGGGTACTGAAGACTGAGTTGAGAACTCTTTCGAGTTAAGGTACTGAAGATGGGTATAGCAGTTAGATTCTCCACTATTTGATATGTAAGGTGTTATGATTACAATATAGATATGCACACATGAAGAATGTAGAATGCAAGGGGGCAGTATGGTGCAATGTGTATCTGTATGAATATATGACAGACACAGGAGAAGGTAAAGAAATCAGGCTTAGAATTATAGGATAGTTCACATATAATGAGATTCCTCATGTAGGCCAAGTGGACTTGAAAGAGAAGAGCCTGGATACAGAAGCAGGCATAGGCTTTTGAATGGAACACTTTTAGTCAACATTTTTAAAAAGGGTTATTTAAGGGGCCCTTTTACTACGCGCGCCCAATGCACTCCACTTTGGAGTTACCGCCCGGCTACTGCATGGCCCTTGCGGTAATTTCATTTTTGGCACGCATCCGCTACGCGCTTCCGAAAAATAATTTTTATTTTCCGACGCGCATAAGCTACATGCGTCATGGCATTACTGTCTGGTTAACGCGCGAGACCTTACCGCTAAGTCAATGGCTGGCGGTAAGGTCTCAGACCCAAAATGGATGCGCGGCAATTTTTATTTTGCCACATGTCCATTTTTGGCAAAAAAAAAGGCATTTTTTTGTAGGCGTGCTGAAAAATGGATCTGCGCGCACCCAAAACCCGTGCCTACAGTACCGCAGGCCATTTTTTAGCGCACCTTAGTAAAAGGACCCTTAATGGATTAAAGATTGAATCACACAAATATCTTGAGTAAGCTTCTTACCTAGGGCATAATTCCAGCAAGGATGTATATCATATTTTCAAAGCACTTAGCCTTCCAAAGTTCCATAGAAACCTATGGAACTTTGGAAGGCTGAGTGCTTTGAAAATGAGCCCCGACGTGTTTCAAGGCTAAATAATTGTACTGAAAGCTATGGGTAGATTGGAGTGTCAATTGTGCATCCAGAATAGAACTTACTTCTGTGTGCACCCAGGTTCTTTCTACAGCTTCTGACAAATACATTTCGTAGGCTTAAAGAAGCAGATGCTAGGATATGGTAAACTATCCCCTCTTACTGCATTTACCATGCAAATCACTAACTTGTGGTACCTTAATGAATATGCATGAGGCAGTGAAAATACAAAAATTAAACCAAAATCAATTTTTTGTTGTTTATCTCAGCAGCCAGGGTATGGGAGTTACACCAATGATGAGAAATGACAAAATTTCCGGTCTTGCAACTTGTCCAGCATCGACAGGAAACAGAAGGAAGTTAATGAAGAAATGAAAACTATAACCACAAGATTGCTCATAAGAATTTTTTTTTATGTTATTCCAATAAAAAATACATTCATACAGAAATATAACAATCTTGCAAAAACAATTTCAAATAAAATCTTGTAAAACAAAAAATTTTTACAAAAATCTTACAAAGAGAGATTCTTTTAGGGTGCTTCAAAAAAAAGGAGAAATATCACTAATAGAAACTTTTTATTTATTTTTTTTCAATTTCAAGCAAATATTTTTTCTTCAGTCGGCTCAATTGAGGCTCTGTTATCACCTGAATGGAGTGTACTTGCTTATTAAGAAAGATTACAGGCATTAGGACACATAAGGTACACAGCCCCACCCTATGCAATGGGATTTCACAAGGGGAACAAGCTAGCGCAGGCCTTTGCTATTATTTACCTTCTTGGTATTATTATGGCTAAGAAAGAACAAGGCAAACGAAAGGTTTTGCAACAACAGGTTTTCTGTAGCAACTGCATAGTTTCAGGATTTTGACAACAAACTGAGAAAAAAAGGTAGCACATATTAAAAACCCAAATAAGACTGCATGACCGATTTCACTTGAACTTTGTGCACGTTTTTTGAAATTATTATTATTAAATTCACCTGACATATTAGACATAGGTAAAGCCTTAATTGGCCAATGATGCAATAACAAGGATGTCTATAGAGAGCTGCTTGACATGATTTATTTTCCATAAAACCAGCTATGGAGCTGTTCTTAATGGCCAGGCGGTTGCGAGGTGTCAGCCTCGTTTTGCCGCCTTGTTTCTCATAAGCTCTACTGAACGATGTCATCAGTGCATGACAATTATTCTCCTTTTGGCTGGTGGAGCCACTTTCCTATTTAATTTCTAAACTTAAACCTAGGTTTCTTAACGAAGATTGGTCAGGAGAACTTGGAATTTTGAGAAATAAAACACGAATGCTCTTTACAACCACAGAATGTGCTCTAAATATCATGGCCCATTTTTGTTTGCAGCTAATAGCACCCAGCTCACATTGATCCTTTAAATAGATTCAGGTGCTGTCTGCTTGAATTTACCTCCTACGTGCTTAAAGGATCTTTAATGTATTGGTATTATGCCCTTACCGTTTTAAACTAACTTTCGGAAATCTGTTCTAGACATGACAATTTTCAAAAACCAGTGACCAATGTAAAAGATTATTTACCTAAGCACCAAAGGCATGTTGACAACCGATTACCCCGTATGCAGGTAAAAGTGTGTAGATTAGTCTAGCACTTTCCTGGAGGCATTCCCAGAGCAGGGTTCAAACTGGGAGAGGGAACAGCGTGCACAGTTTTTCCAGTTTCAAAACTCTGCGCATTGCTTTTTCTGGAAAAGTATCTATAGATAAAGCTGCTGCTAATCCTGCTGGTAATTTTATTTTATTTTTTTTTTTTTATTTCAAAAAAGCGACTACATGTGGACTTTCCTCCTCAGTAATCGGTGCAAAGTGCCACAGTAAAAATACCTCCAGACACTGCAATTACCTGCATAGTTTTGAAAAGTGCTCTCTAAAAAAACACAAAGCACAGCAGTCTGAGAGATTCTTGCTATCATCCAGGCCAGCAAAACAAACAAACAAACAGTAAAACAAACTTCAGGCAGATAAAGGTAATTTGAGCAACTGTTTTTGCACATTTTGCTTAACATACAATAAGAAACTTGCAATTTAAATAAAAAATGCACTATAAACCAAATTACAACGAACAAAAAAATAAACCATCCTTTATAAATTTATTATAACACTGATCAAAGACTACTGAACAGTGACTCTCAACTGCATTAAACCAAAAATTATGATGCCCATAGTTTAAAAAGTACCCCTAACCCCAATCTTGATACCACCTCTTATTAACACATGGTCCATATAGACAGTGGTATAAAAAGAATTGCAGCGGGGTTACACAGACGATCATCTATATATCTAAATACATATGTACATAGGTATATACATACGGATTTATTTAACAAATGATCTGAGAGCAGATGTAAATACACAAACTGGGCAACATTCTCTTTGCAGGAAATGCACTATTTTGTTATAACTGCACCTTCGAAACTCTTTGCAAATTAAGTGCGACATGCATGCGTTGGTGGTGGGGGGTTCAAGTCTCATTATGAAGATCAATGCACAAACTTGTAAGATGACACAGGCAAGTAATTAAACACTGATATGTGCACTACATTTCACACTGACAGTCAACATGGAGCAATATAATGGTAAATATTGACTTTTTTTTTTCTTTTCTTGAGAAAGAGAAACTGTTTCTGGTGCATATTTGTTTTCAGTAGAGGACTTGACTTGCATTGTGTGATGCATATTGGACAGAGTACACTTCCAGGTGACAAAAGAGCCTTAAAAAAGCATGCATCACCCATACCCCTGTAATAGACCCCCTACAAGAGAAGGTCACTTGCATAAGGCACCATTATTAAGGTAAACAGTGCATTAACAGCTAGAAAACCAGAAATTAGTCCTCAAGGCATAAATAAGAGAAAATTAGCTGCATGAGAAAAATCTTTTTTTTTTTTTTTTTTTTTAAGCTATAGTGGTTTTATCCACCCAACAGAAAAATTATTCAGGTTTCATACATAACAATGTAACATTATAGACCAATTGTATCTTAGCTGCTCTTAAATGGAATCAAAATTGCAGACCTGATTAAAGAATGGAAAAGCGTATAGTTCCCCAGAACCATGCAATACCTTTCTATTATAATGAAAAGTTATAGTTTTGTGTTATATTTGTAAATACACAGCTTATACAATGGATTACAAATGAGCTCTGTAGCAAGTAAAACAAGCTACTTAACACATTGCACGTTTAATAGCTGCACCAGACACCAAAAGCTCCTCTCACACAGGAAAGGGGGCCATCTCCATTCCAGGGTCCCAATCTTTTTTTTTTTTATTATTATTTTATAATTCCTTTTCTTAAGTTGCAGACCCCTCTGGAAATGATTGGTGGTTGTCCCATCTCTAGGTATGTCCTTGCATACAAACACTCAAACCACTTTGTTTTTTTTTTTTTTTCTCTTACAGTTTTAACTCAACCACAAGGAAAAAAAAAAGTGTTCCTCATCATACAGTCATCAATAAATCCTCATGAACATCACACAGTCACCCAATCATTAACATTCTCAGTGCACATGCTCACGGCAGTGGCTTAGGAACCACTCAAAAGATCAGGTACCAGTAGTGCGTGAGTCCAGGAGATCCCAAACCGCACACACCACGGTTGCTATGCCGCTTCGTACATGATTTACTAGCCCTCAGAAGACCTTCAAAGAAGAAAGGACCTGAAGGCAACTGGGTGGGGTGCAAAATGGCATGCTTTGGCTGGAACACGCATCCCTTCTCACAAGGCAGTTCAACCTTGAAGCCGCTTAGCCCACTGGATTCACCTCTTGACCCATTCAGAGGTGTCTCTTCATGTGAAGGGCCAGGTGGTCAGACCTGGAAAAACACCTGCCAAAACAAACACGTGGTTGCTTTAATTGACTTATTCTCCTTTTCCCACCACAGTATATTCAAGAAATTCCTACAGGAGGCCTGGGTTCCATTTCAGTGAAGGTACACAGATCCAAAATTTGGTTAAGTTGAATCTAGGAAGCCATCAAATTTGACTTAATCTTCTCAACGAGCAAGAGTTAAATACATAAAGGATTCAATTCTGTAAATGGCACCCAAATTTGGGTGTAAAAAATAATTTAAAAAAAATTGCATACTGAGCAATATGCTATAAATAGCGCTCCAAGTAGAGTGTTGTTTAAATAAAAGCACTTAGTGCTAGGATCCGCGTCCAATTTTGGGCACAAGGATTTACACCAACTGAACCCTGGTGTAAATCTCCGTGCCTTGCCCCTGAATTCTATAACACTGTGCGCAAATCCTAAAAATGCCCCCGACCCACCCATGCCCCTTTTTTTGGATCTGTGCAGAAAAAAATTTACGCTCACAGTGACTATAAAGAAGCATATGTAAATTCCAACTGTCGCCAATAACTCATTGTTAGCACCCAATTACCTGTGTTAATTGGCTCCTTAAGCAATTAAATTGCATGCACAATTTGAGCGCACATGCAGTTTTGAGTGCCATATGTAAAATTAAGGGGAAAATGTTTCACGTGACTATCACCAAAGGCCTCCCTAGGATAAACACTTCCACACTGTGGTTCAAACACACTGCATATTATAAATATTTATGTTTTGTCTATCTCACAATTTTTTAGTCTAGTAACAAAAAATACTCCACTACATCCATAATATTAAAATACAAAGAATATAATACTCAATAAACACACATAAACCTTACAGTAAACCCCCACATCTCCATCCATCCCAAAATTTACTAAAAACAAATACAAGCAAACTCTATTACACAGGTCAGCCTTGTCCAAGTTCAGTCCTCAAGGGCTACAAAGTGACCACATTTTCAGGATATCCCTAATGAATATGCATGAGGGATGTGGGTATAATGGAGGTAGTGGGCGTGCAAATCTCTCTCATCCAAATTCATTATCCCCTCCTACCCCTGTGAGAAATTACCTCAATAAGTTACAATAAATATATTAACATTTCCTAGTAACTTTGACTACTTCATTAGAGATATCCTGAAAACTTGGCCTGTTTGCAGCCCTCATGGACTGAACTTGGACAAGCC
Source organism: Microcaecilia unicolor (assembly GCF_901765095.1). Taxonomy (NCBI): domain Eukaryota; kingdom Metazoa; phylum Chordata; class Amphibia; order Gymnophiona; family Siphonopidae; genus Microcaecilia; species Microcaecilia unicolor. Next base: position 88,732,427 of record NC_044031.1, read on the forward strand.
CGACACGGGTAAATAATTTTAGACTTACATCTGCTTTTCTTGTACATAGAACATAGTCTTATGCTATCCAGATTCAGCAACCAGCTTAAACATTCAAGAATAGTTACTTGAACGTGCAAACGTGGGGGACCTCTTTTCTCTGTCTTATAATATTCCAAAAGACCAACATGTAATCAGTATAGCTTTTAGCCTGGCAAACCATTTATCAGTTGCACTATGATTAAAATGAACCTTATTTTATTTATTTGGATTTTGCTCACACGTTTTCAATACTAGCTCAAGGTGAATTTCCCTGGTCCTGGACAGCTCACAATCTAAGTTTGTACCTGAGGCAATGGAGGGTTAAGTGACTTGCCCAAGATCACAAGGGGCAGCAGTGGGATTTGAACCAGGCCTAACAACTAGGCCACTCCTCCATACATTTCCCTGTCTCCCCTCTCCCCCCCCAAACAAATCCACACCACGAATCACAACAGTTAGGATGACAAAACATTTACATACCTGTCACAGTGAGTGCACTTAAAAGGCTTGGCACCAGTGTGCTTTCTGAAGTGCCTGGTTAACTCGTCACTCCTTGCAAAACGCCACTCGCACCCTTCCCATGAACATCTGTAAGGCTTTTCTCCTGCAAAAATAAATGACAACTGGGGTTAACCATGAACAACCATAGTCCTACCGAAAGAACTCATCCCTAAAATAACACATAGCTGGCTGAAGATCTTAAGTGCCATGTCACAAATGAGGAGCATAGGGAATGTTGGACAAAGAGTTAATATACAAATGATGATGCTGAGAATAAATGTTGCCACAACAGCAGAATTTAAAAAAGCATAACTGAAATAGATGTGCTAGAAAGAGCAGTCTAAACATGAATCCTAAATAGCTATTCAATATAATTCTGATATAAAGTATTATACAACCCACTGTCATGGGGATAATGGTAGTCTTGATAAGCACAAAAACAAACACCTGATTGGGCGATTCATTAGTCATAAGGTATTATAATTATAGATACTGATCCCTATATATATATATATATATAGATACACACATATATACTTATTCTACAAAATATCAAAGTTCTCTGGCATGTAATCAGCTGAGACAACTAACTGGGGCAGGACATTCATTTCTCAACAATATAACAAATGGATCCCAAGAACAATTTCTTCAGTTATTTGGGGTTCCCGTCTTCCACTTATGTGAAGAGAGGTCAAATCTCTGATTCCCATGCCTAGAGTGCATGAACAATAAAAGATTCTTGATATTCAATCCTTCCCACTCTTTAAAAAGGACCTATTTAATCTGCGCTAATATTTTGCGTCTACCCAGCATTAACAGCCAACGTTAAGATGCCTTGGGGCACATCCTGTGTGATGACTGCTGTAGCTGTTCCCAGCACTTTAGGAAAAAGTCAGCCCTGCTGTTAACACGGAGCAGTAATCCTTATTGTGACTTAATGGCATGGCCGATAACGTGGTGTAGTTAGTTGCAGTGCATGTTATCTGCCGTATTAGTAATTAGTGTGTCACTCTAACCTACTACTGACTAGAGCACCCCCCCTCAAACTGACATTTCCATGTTTAGTATGGGCCAGTGGCCTAGCTACAGGGGCTCACGGGGGCCTGGGCCCCCTCAAACTGGCTTCGGGACTCCCAGTTTGGCTGGCGGGGGTCCCCACCAGCTAAGGCGTTTATCCCATGCTTGCCTTACATTGCTGGCGCCCTGTCCTGTTTTTCAGTGCCGTGCACGATCATTTTAATGAAACAGTTTCATTAAAATGAGCGTGCATGGCACTGAAAGCAGGACAGGGCACCAGGCAATGTAAGAGCAGCATGGGACAAATGCTTTAGCCAAGGTACCTTCCAGTGGCGGCAGCGGGCGAGTGAGAGCGGCGGCAGCGGGGCGAGGAGCAGCAGGAAGGCAGACCAAAATGTGCCACCCCACCTTGGGCTCTGGCTCCCCCCTCCCGAAGTCTGGCTACGCCTCTGCTATGGGCTGGTTGCCATGTAAACATTAATATGCTATATTAAATATTAGCATAATACTGTGCTTTTAGTGCGCAGTAAACACCTTAGCATCTCAATAAAAGCAGCAGATGTTGAGATTAACTGTATTTGACACATTAAAAAATACACAAACCACATGCTGGACATGTGACCAGTATTCAAAGGCAATAGAGAACTGTTTGTCCAGGCTTGTTCATGTGCCTTAGATTACAATGTAAGATTTGGGAAGAGAAACTGCTGAGTGTAATACATACTGCACAGTGCCTTGAGCAAATTCTTTCAAAAAGGCGGTAAATAAATAAATTTACCCCCAGATTCTATATGTAGCGTCTAGATTTGGACATGCTCCTTATATGCACATACATCTTACGTGGCTAACGAGCTGTTGGGAACCATCAATAATTGGACGCTAACAACCAGTTGGCATTAATTAGCACCAATTAGGATTTGTGCGATGTAACACTGGATGCCTAATCACATAGCACACAACCCAAAGGGGGCATGGCCATGAATGTTCCAAGCGTTGCGCACGGTGATAATGGCTCAGTGCATCCAACTTGGATGCCAGGATTTACATCAGGTTTCAGGAAGCGCAAGTCTGGCGCTCAGAACTGGGTGTGAGAATCGGCACATGCTCTTTATTGAATAGTGCATAGCACCAATCTTTTCCAGTGCCTATTTTTGAGCGCTATTCATAGGATTTCCCCCCTTAAAGTGATACTGTAACTTGAATGCCGTGAGGATAAGTGCAACCCAATTTTATCCTCTAATGTTGTCTATGGCATGCACTGCCTTCATGCTGTCATTCTTGTCATTTTATTTCTACTGGTTGTCAATTAATCAAATAAATTTAAAAATGTGTGTATTTCAGCGGCTCGACAAATCTCAAGCGCCAGGTTGCCATATCGCCTAGAAATTGCAACCTGGTGCCCGAGATCTCTTGCCCCCCCAATTTTTATTTGTGTGGCCCCAGAAAACGTTTCCTACCTACCTGCAGCAGCTCAGCTCACTGTTGTGAACATGAACTGTGTGGTGCAGGAAGTTTAGGTACTCTTGTGGTTGCAAGTTTTGCGAACTTCCTGCACCACACCACACCACACCACACTAGAAAAGCAGCAAGCTGCCCAATGGCAAGATGCAACAGATAGAGATTTCATCAAAGCTGGAGGGGGTGGTGAATTATGTCAGAGACTGTGTGAAGGCTATGGGGGGGGGGGGGGGGGATATAAGGGAGCGGGGCGAGAACCCATGCCATAATGATATGTGAAACAGAGGCCATTACCGCTTTGCTTCACCTATCAAGTGGCTAATGTCATACTGCTGACATACTTCCAGGAGGGAGACGTGCAGTGGCACCTTAAGGGACTGATTTACTAAACTTTCAGTCACAGAATGGGAAAAAAGCCTTAGTAAATCAGTTTTCTAAATGAGAGGCTGATCATTGAGGGGATTCCCCCACCCAATGTACACACTTTCGTTTCACTCTGAAGAACTTTAGATGTGGGGTAGAGGGAAACAAAAAGTGGTTTCAGCCGCCGGCTCCTACGTTTTGGGGCTGGCTCCTAGATTCAGTGAAAATTTGTCAAGGGCCTGGTGTATTTTTTTTTTCTTTCTGTTACAGATTTAAAAGAAAAATCTCTCTGGGGTACAAACAGTTCAGAACCACTGGCAGATTTTTCAATGCTAGAACTGTTGCTTTATATTGTTCCCTTCGTATTTCATTCCTTAGAAGGTTAATGAGATATTCTGAAGCTCCTCCTACTTAGCCACGCCCACCACTGAGAATATAAACCAGGACATTATTGTACCCGATTCTTATTGGAAACACATAAGCTTCACACTCGAACACAGACAACTAGAGAGTGGACTCGGAAAGATTTTGCAAAACAAAAAAAAAAGAGCAAATCCTCCTCCTCCCCCCAAAAGTAGTAAAATAGAATAGAAATTATAAAGAGGCCACCCTAAAAGAATCTATATAGCCAAGAAAGAAAACAAAAATGGAATATTTTGAGGAATCTAGCTAATAATACTGCATCACAAAAGTATATCTTCTTAAATATAGACTGCCAACAGGAGAATTTATTCAAGAAATTTATACACAAGCACCTTCTTTAGCCAAGAAGGAGACCTGTTTAACAAAAACAATTTTAATACACCAGATCGTCTTTAAATTATATAGAATTCTGATCTAGAATAGTCATTATGCAAAATCAAAAAAAGAATAAAAGCTCAATAACTCCCAGGCTACCAGCTGCATTAAAGTTATCTTTGGAAACTTTTTCTGAAGTGTGGCAGAACTGAGAGTTCTTCAGTTAGAAATTAAATTTCATTGGATGGAAAAGAATTCCTGTTGGTCAATTTACTCCTGCAATCTGCCTTTCTTTAATTAAGTAGCTCCAAGGGAATAAAGAACATTCTGCTAATTGGCAAAGATAACTATTCACCCATGACAAATGAACAGTTTCTGCTGGTTCATCTTAGCACCCAAAGGCTTCAAGGCCACTATGACAAGAATGCGGAAATGATGTTTTTACAGGCTGGTTAGCCTGTGGCATGATTACATTATCTGTAAGCTCTGGGACCATACCCAGTGGTTGCTCAATGTTATGACAACAGTATCAGCAGGGGTTTCCCTGCTCTGAAATTTCAGGATTCTCTGGAGGAGGAGGCAATGAGGGGGGAGGGGGGGGGGAAGAAGCATACCTGTATGAGTGCGTTGATGTGCTTTCAGGTGTGAACTTTTGGTGTAAACTTTCCTACAGCCATTGAAATCACACCTATGGATACGTCTCCTGCCATCTGGTGAAGCCTCACCATTGACCGGACTACCTTTTTCCACAGTCTTTCCAATGGAACCACTACGAATTTTCCCCGAGTGCAATTCGCTGGGGACACCATTCCATAGAGGAGGAGAAGACTCCTTACTCAGCTCTGGAGATGATGGGGGAGTAGACGTGACTGATGAACTTAAATTTCCTGAATTGGGTAAAACATCATTTATGGGTTCTGAGGTAAACTTAATTGTAGGCGAAAGTTCTTCAGAGCTATCTGAAGACTCACTGCTTACATCAGAATTCAAGCTGTTGGTCTCTAAATTCTCGTTACTGTGAGAGTCCTCTTTTGGAATATATGTAATCCTCGGGTCCGAGTCCTCCTTTTTCTCACAAGCCAGAATAATTTTGGTCCAGATGTCCTCTTCTCTGTCAAATTTAAATTCGGATGTGGACACATAACAGGGCTCGCTTTGAAGGTATCGCTCCAATTCCAAGCAAGTCTAAAGACAAACAAATAAATGCATTACAAAATGTTTCCAATTTCTGGTAGCATGATAAGTACTGAGCATTATTGGCAAATGGAAGGGATGCGTTCCTCATGTTCACATACCCATTCAACTCAAATCCTTCTCATGCCTTCATTAAGCTCATAACTGCTTTAAGAGGAACAATGGTTATAACAGAGGCACAAGACAATCTTATATTTCCAAATGATTATTAAACTGGTTCTTGCAAACATTGATTGCCATATTCACTAGACAAGTCTCCGCCTTCAATGCAGGTTAATTTTAGTGAACCTTAATGAAGTGTCCACCCATCTGCACATGCATTGTGAGCCCCACATGCCCTGCAGTCTGATTGTCAAATGGAGGAATGCTGTCACATCACTGGGAAGCAGCACAAAGCCACATTCTAGCAGACTTGTGTTACCCACAATCTGTACTCAAAAGCCATCAATGAAGCTGCTGATAACCAGCCCATTTCCTGTGTACCAAAATGCAGTTTACTAGACTTTCAAAGAATGTCATTTCCAAGTGCACTGGCATGTACCGTGCATATCTTAAGCTGTTTGTGCTGAGATCAGACTAGAGCAGCATAAGGAACTTTTAATTACATAAAAGAAGCTCCCAGCATAATGATGGGTTATAGCTGAGGATGTAAAAGGGGAAATTACCCCAAGGTCCTGCTGGGACTCCACAGTGAACAAGGAACTTTATTTACTGGCCAACAGTGCAACTGTATGAGTCATCACTCCATTTCTTTCAGGCAATGCCAAAAGAGACTTCCTTTTAAATTTTGATCAACAGCCAAGCAAGCACTCTGCTATGTGCATGCAGAATGACATGTCCTCCTTTCCCTAAAGTAGCTAGAAGTACATTTATCAGCGTAATCCACATATCAGACTTTTTACCAGCCACCAATATTTTTTAATGCATTTAATACCACATTTGGACATTCTGCTGTGATTATTTTCCAATATGGAGATACAGTACATAGCAGTAGCTGGATCTAAAGCACAGACCTGATTCTAAGGCACAGACCTGAATGCTCAGTGTCACATATTCAATTTTCATTCCAAAGCCTATTTATGCCAGGATCTTAATTTAGCAAGTCACACATTTGCTTGCAGGCAAAGCCTAACAAAATACCACACATAGTTCCCTAGCAGACTGCCTGGGGAGAGTTGTGGTGTGATATATCCCATCGAGCTAACAGTCTGCAAATAACGCAAAGCAAGAGAGAGCAAAATAAAATCAATATTTTTGTCTCATAATTAGACAACTGGCTTGCCATTCGCTAATAACTATTGATAAAAGAAGGCACAAAGCTACATTGATCCACCAGGAAATTGGAAAGGACATTTATTATTATCTTGTTAAACTTTAATAATCTAGCTAATTTAAATTCTCCATTATGTAGATTAGCTAGGAGGCCAGAATGAAGATCTGTGAGTTTAAATGCCTCTAAAGGCTACTGGGAGATAAAGTCTGGCTCTCTGCCCAATTCCCAAATGCCTGAAGGCAACTACTTAGATCGATTTCAATCACGTACTATGGAGCTGTCTCTTTGAAGGGGAAAAATGCATACAATTAAGTCGGCATAAGATGACTGTAACAATTTGCATTGCAACCCGCTTCAGACGTTTCTGTCTTTTCAACAAACAAGCAGACATTTGATCTTGTAATTTGGTTTGACAAAAGTAAACATCAGAGTGGAAAGCCAAACCGAAACTTCTCTCCCCCCCTTACAAAATAACAATAATTCAAGTTTCAGTGCTAGTAAGCCCATCACTTCCAGTAAAGCCGTATTTTATTGGCACTCGGAAGGCATCTAGGGGAAATTCCTCCTTCTTAAACAAGGAAAACGCAAGCAATCGGGAAAACACGATTCATATGACTAGCAAAGGAGAGCAAACGGCATACAAAACAGACTGCAAGCAAGCCACTGAAGCCTCTGGCCCGAGCTGTCTGCTGGAGTTCTCATTACGAAGCCAAACAGATCGCTAACCAGCGAGCAGATTTTCAATACCAGAAAGAACGGAGGAGGGGGTATTCTTGGCTGTGGCTTACTTAGATGACAAGATCCAGCTGTGCAGTTTGGACCTGGTACAAGCGCAAACTTTGCCAATGGCTGCTCTGTACAGTAGAACTAGTAAAATCAAAGCTCAGGAGCGATAGGAGGTTATACTTCACTGTCATTCCGGCTGCTGAAAAAAAAAGGGTGCTTAATTTTACCCTGCCAAAAGCTTGCACGTAAACACTCGGCCTCTTTACTAAGCTGTCAAACTCCTTCCACCAAGACAAACAACATTATACAAAAAAAAAGGACAGAGAAAGAATCTCGCTCAGCAAAATATATTATACCACACAAATCATAAACCCTAATTAGCTACCCTGGTAGAAATACTTAACTAAGATCGTTCCGTGAAATAACTCATTTACCTGTTGCCAGTATTCTTCAAGAGACGGTAAAGCGGAGAAGTAACCAGTGTCGTGAACAATCTGAAGCTCCTGGAAGATGCTGCACATTGGTAGAACATCCATGATCTAGTCAACTTCAATTATGTTTACAAAAATATATACGTATGTATATGTGTGTGCGTATGTCATATAGGAAAAAATAAATCCTTAGCAAATGAAGTCCAAGATTCCCGCAGGCTTAATTGCACAGCAATTAAATCAAAAGACAAACTTCTTCTACATCAGAGGACTTGCTCAGCGCTTACAATATTTGCAAACACTGAGCTGACTGCAAGTATTAACCTCTGCAAAGTGCAAACTTCATATTCAAAATGTTCTAGCAAGCCTCGCCCACGTGATCTGTGTACGCCGGTTCAATCACCGACCAATCGCTCTGCCCCTCCTGGTGTCGTAGGACTATGATGTCAGCCTAGTCCAATCGCCGAGCTCGACACATCCACGACTGCTCTGGTGTGACGAAAGTGCTTCGTAACGGCTCTAGGCATTGGTCAGATTCGAAATTCGGTCCCCTCCGATTGGTAGGCACTAGGCGGCTATTTTTAGCAGGGTATATAATACCGAAGAAGCAGTGAAATGGTGGCTCGTAGTTTAGTTTTAGGAGATGGCCGCTGTGAGCGCTTCTGAGCTACGGAAATGTCAGGACGAACGCGTACGGGAAAAGCTCCCGAGGATCTTTCAATTCGGCTCGTGCTAATGCGGCGCTCACATGTTATTGTGTGGCGGAGGTGGGAGTAATTAAAATCACCGTTTAAAACGAAGCAAAGCTCCCATGGTTAGGGGGCGGCGGAGCGCACGCAGTTAACAAGCGGCAGTTCCCCTGTGATACGATAGGGGGAGTGCTGCTTTCTCGCTCTTATATTGATGGTGTAACGGGGCCACCTCTGGGTTTCCCCAAGTGCCTCGGGCGCCTGCCGTATCAGTCAGCGGAGCTGCGTTTGGGGGAGGTATTTCTGGTCACTCTGATGACTCCTGTATCAAGAGCGAAAACGGAGAGTTAAAAAAAATCACTTCTGCATTAGTCAGCCCACTGTAGGGAAGTGATCGCTTAAATGAATGCTAGGATTTAAAAAAAAAAAAAAGAGAAAAAAAATCGCAGTAGCTGTTCCAGCAAATTAGATATTCACTTCTCACTCGCCAATAACAGTATTCCTCAAACTACAAATGACCTGTGTAACTTGGCTTACATTATAGCATGATGCTGATGCACTTTTTTACTGTTCAAAGTTTTTCAATGAAGATTTTTTTTCCAAACTTGAGTGTTTTCAGCCGATTTTAATCTGCAGGATATACACAAATGAAGAGATCTTTTCGATGAGTTGATAATGTAGGCTGTACAAGGTGCAATACGTAAACTAGTATAGTCCTTTAAAACATTTTAATTTCGATTAATCTTTTGGCCCTAATTCTGTAATTGGATGTAAATTATGTTTCCCCGAGGTTTTATGGAGCTGAAAAAATTAAGCTCTTTGATGTGTAAGTAGCATGCTGCTTTGCTCACTTGAGAAAAGTTTAAGCATTTAATTGTTCTGCTAATTTATCAGATCACCAGTATACCTAAACTCGTTCATTTTCAGTGCTGTTGTTAATTAGCCATAAAGCCCACGCACAAGAAATGAACCCTAGTGGAAAGATGACACTAAGGCCAAGATGCACAAAAGTCCTTGTTAGAGCTGTTCCGTACCGAATTCCAATACGAATCGGTACGGAACGGCTATGCACGAAGGATAGGGAATGCAAATGAGCTGTTCGTTGCAGCTCACTTGCATTCACTAACCCTTCGTTAAAAACATCGGTAATTGGCCCGTAAAGCATGCGCAGAGCAGCCAAGCGTTATGGTGGCTGCTTTGTGCATGCCACAAACGTAAAAACAAACACATCCTTTATGGACGGTCTTGCCCCAGGTCACCGCTGCTCCCCGCTTCCCCCTGCATAAAAATCAAAACTTTAGCAGCCCCGGCCCCTCTCTCTTCCTTTCTCTCTCCCCAGCTCCACCTGCCATCCTGTGCCCTGCCCCCCGCCCAAGGTCGTTGCTGCTGCCCCCCCGTCCACCGGGCCCCCCTCAGTCTTAGCAGGCCCACGCAGCGCCTCTCACCTCTGTGTGAAGGCGCTGCATGGGCAAGAAGAACAGCTGATCACCTCTTCGCCAAGTCTTTGGACGTTCCTCCTTTCCTCCTGGGCCCGCCTTCGTCTGACGTAAGTAACCTACGTAGGTTACTTATGTCAGACAAGGGTGGGCCCAGGAGGAAAGGAGAGACGTCCAAAGACTTGGCGAGGAGGCGATCAGATGTTCTTGCCTGTGCAGCGCCTTCACACAGAGGTGAGAGGCGCTGCGTGGGCCCGGTAAGACAGAGCGGGGCCTGGTGGAGGGGGGGGGAGCTGCGTCGATGACCTCAGGGGGGTGGCAGGGTACGGGGGCGGAGGATGGCGGGAGGCGGAGCTGGGGAGGAAGGAAGGGAGGGGGCCGGGGCTGCTAAAGTTTTGATTTTTATGCAGGGGGAAGTGGGGAGCAGCGGGGGGGGGGGGGGGGGGGCAAGGCCGTCCATAAAGGATGCTCCTGACGAGCGCCTTTGCCCTCTCCCGATCCTTTTTTTTTTAATGCAGGGGGAGCGGGGAGCAGCGGCGACCTTGGGTGTCAATAAAGGACGCTCCTAACGAGCGTTTTTGCCCCCTTCGTGATTTTTTTTTTTTTTTTTACATTTAAGTTTTAGCCGGGCAGCCCCAACGAGAGGTACAGACCTCTCGTTAGCTTTCCGGTAGTTTTCCTGCGTTAGGGCAAGCGGAAAACTTCAGTGCATCTCATTTCAATAGGGTTTCTACACAATTTGCTCATCTGCATTCCATTTTCGTTTGCTGCTACCGTTGTCGGAAAATGGCCTTTAATGCAATCCACGGTTAAAAAGTTGTTCATTAAAGGGTTGTTAAAGGCACATCTGGCCCTAAGTTTTAGAGCATCTTTAGAATAAGGGGTTCCACTTTAAAATCATATTTGAAAGAAGTATGTTTCTCAGCAAAAAATGTGGTAATTCCTTTTGCAGCCAAAAAAGAGATCCAGCTTTTGATTGGCAAATTAGCATTTAAAAGAAGTCATAGTTTAAGATATGACATTTGTGTGTCTGTAAACTATTTAATTTACAAATTCTATACTTGTTCTGTATTAAATGCTTAGGCATAACAGGTTCAGCAATATTCCATAACCAGTCGCTTGTAGCATGAAAAGTAGTATATTTAGTGAACTCTGGATCTCCCCACACCATTAGCTCAGTTCTAACTTAACTGGGTCACTATAAGATTTATTTTCTTTTTCATACCACTGCATTCCCTCACTTGACACTTCCCATACTATACAGGCCTTTCTAGTGGATCTTGGGTGTAGGTCAAGGTCCAGAATAGAGATCCGGTAACAATGGGGATTGAAGTCGGCGGTGGTGTAGCTAGAAAGCAATTTTTGAGTGGGCCAAAAGGTTGGATGGGTGGGCACTAGAGTTGCCAACTTTTTGAAAGAGAAAAAAAAAACAGTCCCTATCCCACTCCATGCTCGACCTCTACCTCCCAATAATTTGAATGAGGGTAGCAGTGCAGGCTTCAGTGGCTGCAGGCCGGTTGAGATCTGCACTCTTCAGCCCCATTGAGCCATGATCCTCCAACACATATGGTATTGAAGCCAAACACATTACACATCCAGAGAACCTCCTGGTCCTCCACCAACAATGGATACAGAGTAACGACATTTCCCCCATAAAACTCGCCTTACAAAGAAATTTTAGTTTTTAGTGTAATCTCAATAACAGACATTATAAAGCAATATTAAAAAAAAAAATCTATAAAACAATTACAAAAGACACGCGGACCCTAGAGCAAATCTACCATGCCAGCACTAACTTCCAAAACAAGGATTCTACCTATGAAAAGGCAGTGCCTTAAATATTATAGTGGGGCCCTAAAATACCAATACATTTATGGGGAAAACTGAACAAGCCAAATTATTACAGAATGTTACATAGAAACTTCAGACTAACAGAATACCTCAGTCACACACACACACACAACATGCCAAATACAGAATAAGTGATCACAAACTCTAGAAACGTAAACCCAAGAAACCAGACCTTGCATGTAGTACAACACCAGAGAAACAAGAAAAAAAGACATTTCCTCCTGTGCAAAATATAAAGATGGCAAATGCCAGGGATGGTGTTAGGGGTTGCAACTAGGGCAATTGTACTTGGATCCCTGGCCAGAGAAAGCCTCAAGCCTGCTGGAAGCTGAAGGCGCTACCTGGTCCTCACCTATATTTCTGCCCTGGACCCCAGCCATGTTTAATACCAGCTCTGGCAAGATTCACATGTCAAATCCAACATACTATATTCACAACATCCTATATAATAATTTGTACCTCCAATGTTCTGGCTGGGTTCATAACATCTCCTGATGTCAGCAAGCCTCCAGTGTTCCCTCCCCTCTCACTGTCCCGCCCTCGCATAAAGCCATAATGACGTCCGAGGAGGGCGGAACATTGAGAGGGAAGGGAACGCTGGAGGTGAGCTGATGTCAGTTAATGTCCAAAGAACCATTGTAGTTAGATCCCTTTCCAACCCTTATAGCGCATAACGAGGGAATCCCTCCTCCATCCAGACCCTTGCTTTCTAGCCCTGATGGCATGGTTCTTAGTGACATAGAATTCTGTTCCTTAAATCTTCCTGAAGAAGTCTCTAGCATACTCCTAGCCTGTAGAAAATCTTCTACAGAGAAATGTTACCATTTCAAGTGGAAGAGATTTTCCCTCTAGTGTATTGCCAGAGCACTCAACCTTCTTACGTGCTCTCTTCTTACCCTATGGAGTACCTGCTCCATCTTTCAAATTCTGGACTCAAAACTAATTCAGTCAGAGTATACTTGAGCACAGTTAGTACTTTTCACTTCAAAGTTGATAATAAACCAGTTTCTGTTCATCTCCTTATAATAAGATTCATGAAAGGTTTATTTCATACCAAACCTCTTATCAATCCACTACCTGTGATTTGGAATCTCAATGTCAACCTCACAGCTTTCATGAAACCTCTTTTTGAACCACTTAATTTCTGTTCTCTGAAGTTCCGTACATGTAAGGTAGTATTCTTAATAGCTCTTACCTCTGCCAGAAGAGTAAGTGAACTTCAAGCCCTCGTAGCAGACCCACCTTATTCCGGATTATACCATGACAGGTTTGTACTCTGAACCCACCCCAAATTTCTCCCTAAAGTGGTGTCAGAGTTCCACCTCAATCAGTCCATTGTACTACCTGTCTTCTTCCTGAAGCCACACTCTGTTCTTGAGAAGCAGCACTTCATACCTTAGACTGCAAATGTGTTCTAGCATATTATCTTGAATGTTCGAAACCTCATAGGAAGTCCTCCCAGCTTGTTATATACTTCAACCCTAGCAGATTAGGGATACTCGTCAGCAAACTTATGACTTGGTTGGCTGACTGTATCTCCCAAGTGTATACACAGGCTGGGATGACCCATCATGGTTGAGTCACGGCTCACAATGTAAGAGCCATGCTGGTTTCAGTAGCCCATTTCCGCTCTACTTCCATTGAAGACATGTGGAAGGCAGCGACGTGGTCTTTTATTCACACTGTCTGGAGCAGCATTCTAGATCAGATAGTTTGAGCAAGCAGTCTTCCGTAGGGTTACCATATGACCTCTTTTTGAGGACACCACGGGGCATCCAGGCGGGATTTTCCAGCCTGCCCGTTTGTTGCTGCCGGTGCCACTTCACAATGGCTGCCAAGAGTTCCAGCGGCATCCTTGCAAGGCTTCCACAGAAGTCTTGCAGGGTATTTTTGAAAACTAATACTGCTTCCGGGACCTGCATGCACTGTCATGGACCTGAGTATGACATCTGAGGCTGGCACGACATACTTTTAAAGATGTTTTTTTAGGGTGGGAGGGGGGTTAGTGACCACTGGGGGAATAACGGGAGGTCATCCCTGATTCTCTCCTGTGGTCATCTAGTCATTTCGGGCACCATTTTGGGCCTTAGTCGTAATAAAAACAGGTCCGGGTGAAAACGGCCAAGTATTTGTATGGGGAGGTCCTTGTTTTTTTTCGATTATGAGTCAAGGACGTCCAATTCCCGCCTTTGCTACGCCTCCGACACGCCCCCTTGAACTTTGGCTATCCTTGCAACGGAGTGCAGTTGGAGACGTCCTAAATTGGGTTACGATTATACCGATTTGGACGTCCCTGGGAAAAGGACGTCCATCTTCCGATTTATGTCGAAAGATGGACGTCCTTCTCTTTCGAAAATGAGCTCCTTAGTATTGCATGTACAGAATCTGAATTTGTTTTATTATACCTGTTTTGTATATTACTGTGTCTCAAAGCAACACAGGATTGTTCAATTTATATATATATACTAGTAAAAAAGGCCCGTTTCTGCCGCTGATGAAACGGGCCCTAGCCGGCACCGGACTCCCTTCTCCTCCTCTTACGCTTGTCTCCCTGGTGGTCTAGAGGTACCTGTTCGGTCGGGGCAGGAAAGAAAGAGCCCCCTCTTTCCTGCCCGTAGCAGTGCTGCTAGCTTCCTTGCTGCATCGTGTGGGAGTCCGGCTCTCGGCATTTCAAAATGGCCGCCGAGAGTTGAAGTCTTGCGAGGCAGCTTCAACTCTCGGTGGCCATTTTGATTCGCCGCGAGCTGGACTCAGACACGCAGCCGGGCAGTTAGCAGCAGCGCTCCGGGCAGGAAAATGGTGGTTCCTTCGTTCCTGCCCGAGCGAACAGCTACCGCTAGACCACCAGGGATAGTGGCGTAAGGGGATGGGAAGTGACAGGGGGGAGGGAAGTTGATGAGGGGAAGAGTGTGGTACCGGGGGGGGGGGCGATGGGCACGTTGTCGTTTGCGGCTGGGATTTGTTGGAAGGGGAGTACTGCTCCCTGTGCGTTGATTTGCCTTGTTTTCTTGTTCCGCCCTTGACGTCATCACGTGTGACGTGAGGGCGGGGCATGCAGACATAGTGTTGTGGCTTCACCACCATGAACTTACGAACCGGTGTGTGAGTGCCTGCAGTGACGTCAGTGTCCTCAGAACGTTGAGGGTGCGTTTTATTATAGTAGATTTTTATTGCATAAGAAAATACTTCACAGTTCCTGTTGTGCATCTTTGTACATCAGGCAACAAGCTTTCACCATCTCTCTTGATTGGTTTCAGTGGCTTTCATCTTCTGCCAGTAGTGCCTCTGTTGCATAGATCCCTCTTGGGTGTACTTCTCCAGGTTAGTTTTGGTCTATGAGGGTTGAATGAAAAGTAATGCCTCCACCTCCATAATTCATCAACAGATGGTAGCACTGACATGCTACACATTTTCTCTTGCTCCTTGAAATCTCTTCTTTCACCTCAGGTTGGTGAGAAGTGTCTGTATGAAGAGACTGTTTTGCTATTGTTTGTGAAATGGAAGTATGCAGTGAGCACTTGGTGCAATTTAAGCAACGTGCCATGATAGAATTTATGACTGTGGATGGAGTTCCTCAAATTATAATTCACTGCTGCATGCAGGTTGCTTATGATGATGACTGTGCTGATGTGAGTAGTATACATTGATGAGTAAAAAATATAAAGACTGTGGACTGGAAAGCGCTGATTTGTGTGATCAAAAACAAAGTGAACGATCAGTGACAGCAACAGATGAGTCTCACATGAGAAAGGTTGACAATCTTGTAAAGGACAGAGGATCACTCAAACCTGAAAACTTTGAAGGAATGATTGAGAAAAGTTCAGAAGCACAAGATGGAAATTTTGTTGCAACATGACAATGCTAGGCCTCACACAGCACAAAATACCACAGAGGTGATCGAGAATATGGGTCTCACAGTCTTACCTCATCTGCCATACAGCCCAGACTTAGTGCCATGCAATTTCCATCTTTTTCCAAAATTGAAGAAATGTTATTTTATTTTATTTATTGCACTTGTATCCCACATTTTCCCACCTATTTGCAGGCTCAATTTGGTTTACAAAGACCTGTTATAGCATCGCCATTCCAGGGTAAAAGATACAATTGGTGTTACAAAGAGATCAAGGATGACAAAGAGGAACTAAGCAAACAGTTATAAAATGAAGACTTTCAGAATAAGGGTGGAGTGGTGAAGTGTTATAATTAAGCTATGGATTCTCGTGGTAGGCCTTGTTGTAGAGAGAGGTTTTCAGAGATTTGCGAAAGTTAGTTATTTCGTTAATTGTTTTTTTTTTTTTTAATTTTATTTATTTGTTTTATAATTCTTAATAAAAATACACTTGTTATTGAAATACAGCCATAATTATTTCTCAAGCAAAATACAATAATCATACATTCACCATTTTCATAAATTCAAAAAGGAGAAACATAATAAAGTGTTATGCTTTGTTAGCCCACATTTACAATTTATGGAAGAGAGCGATAAGAGTTAGGGAAGATTCAACATATTAAATTAACAAAGGAAATAATGATGTGTTATTCCAGCCTTTATCTAACTTTACTTCAGTTGTTTCACGTCCAGAAATGATTTCAGGTGCTCAGGTGAATAAAATGTATATTTCACCTCATCCAACTTAACATTACACTTACAAGGGTAAGCTAAAAAGAATGTCCCTCCCATACCTATTGTCCTTGATTTCAGAGCCAAAAAGGCTTTTCTTCTCTGTTGGGCTGATTTCGATACATTAGGGAATATTTGTACCTTAATACCTCCAAAACACGTCTTTAAATTTTTAAAGTAGAGTCTCATTATATTATTTAGATCTTGTTCTAATATTAAAGATACCAACAAAGTGGATCTTTCCGTTGTTTCATCTAAACATTGTTCCAAAATAGCTGAAGTATCCTCATAATCTTTCCCAATTTCTTGTTTTATAAACATAATATATTTTATTTATTGGCGGAATCACTTCCAGAGGCATTTTCAAAACTTCATTTAAGTATCTCTTAAACATGTCGTGTGGGTTTATCCCAAACATTTTTGGGAAGTTCAGCAACCGTAAATTTAATCTGCTGTTGAAATTTTCAATCCGTTCAACTTTTCTTCTAAGATCTATGCTGTCTTTTACAACAGTTTGTTTAAATTCTTGTAAGGAATCTACATTCTTCTGAATATTTTGAACTGTTTCAGCTAGTTCGCCTTTTATTTGATCCACTTTTAAACTTAATTCTTCAAACTTGTTATTAAAAGTAGAAACATCACCTGATGTCTGCAATAGAGTTGAGTCCATTTCATTCAGCTTCCTCCATATCTTTTCTAGACTTATTTCCTCCTGCATTTGCTCTGAGGCTCCTGCCTCAGTCCTCAGCATCTTTCGTGGCGATTCCAAGCCCTCACTGATGAGCTTACCCGAAATACTTCTGGTAGGGCAAAGTTCACCCATTGGGATCGACGCTGACGCTGGGTGCGGAGGTTTCTGTGTCGGAGATAGAGAGAGAGACACTTCCTCTCCCTGCAGGGCTTCAGCTTCCCCTAAGGTCCACGCAATGGGATCCGCGTCTCTAACAGGCTGGAGGACCGGCACCAAGGCCCGTTTGGATCGGAGAGGACGTCGAGGTAGGTGGGGGAACTAGTCTCGTCGTCCCTTTACATTTTGTATGGGGCATATTGAAGAGAAGATCTTTCACCGAAGTGAGCCTCAAGAGCGTCTCTCAGCGCATCTTAACACGCCGCCATCTTGAATCGCTCTCCATGATTTTCTTCCTCGTTAATTGTTTTCAATTTGGTTGGTAGTGCATTCCACAGCTGCGTGCTCATGTAGGAAAAGCTGGTCGCATGTGTTAGTCTGTATTTTAGTCCTTTACAGCTGGGGAAGTGTAGATTGAGAAATGTGGGGGCCGATCTTTTAGCATTTCTGGGAGGCAGGTCCACAAGGTCTAGCATGTAGGTTGGGGCATCTCCTTAAATGAGCAACAAGATGAATTTTTTTAAAGCTATTACTAAAGAACTGCACATTGTTGGCAGAAATGTGTGGCAAATGGTGGTGACTATATAGAAAAGTAAATACATGTAATAAAAGGGCAAGTTTCATGCATTATTTTCATTATGTATTCATTTATCTATTAACAAAAGTTATGGCGATGGAAGCATTATTTTTCATTCAACCATCATAGATCCCCCGACTGGTCTCCAGTTTTTATAGTAACATCATAGATGACAGCATATAAAGACCTGTATAGTGTGTCCAGTCTGCCCAACAAGATAAACTCATAGCATAAGGTACTTATGCATACTTGATCTACCACTTAGGGATGAAATTGATCTTGCATGTGTAAAATATGTCTTATCAACCAGACTCTGCATTCAATAACAAGATCCTGTAATCTTCTGAAGTTGTTTTTTCCTCAGCATTCATGAGGAAAGTCACACCTAAGATTGTTCTCAGGCTTCACTGGTGAAGTACATTCAGTTTCTTTCCTATCTACGTTGCTATCTTCCATGTTTAATTTGCATATAATGCAGTTGGCATGATAATGGAGTGCTAAAGGCACAGTTTTCTTTTGATAATGTTTGATTTTACCGACTGTATTGAGCACAATTAATGAAATGCTGCTACGTCCGCCTTTCCAGTTCTTCTTCTCTGCCTTGATGTCACCATTGTTTGACAAAATGCTGCTGAGGTAGAACCGTTCTACATTCTCAACTTGTTTCTGCTTAATTTGTATTTGTTTGTGTCTACAGTCTGCATAATCTTGGCTTTTTCTTTATTATCAATCCTACTTTTCCTGCAGTTTCTTCTAATCTAGTTGTTAAAGTTTTAAGCTGTCTCTTGACTCCCCCAGTAAGGCTATATCATCAGCACAATCAAGATCTGTGAATCAATCCAGACCCTGCCATTGGATACTGGTGTTTGATGTGTTTGTCTTCTTCCTGCGTTTGGTTTCTTCTGGGTCTGGCGTCCTGCTGCACATGCAGCGTGCAGGACGGACTCGTGGAAACAGAACGAAGCCTTGCGATCTGTGGGGCTTCGTTCTGTTTCTGTGGGTCTGACGTCCTGTGCATTGTGTGTGCGGCGGGACGTCGGACTTGGGGGGGGGCGGGCGCGGGGGGAGGACTTCGGCTGGCGGGGGTACAGGCAGCGATGCGGGTTGGCAGGGGGGGTTGAGAGGGGCATCGGTAGGGGGGTCCAGGGCCAAATTTACAGGGGCCCAGGCCCCCGTGGCCCCATAGCAGCTACACCCTTGCTCCTAACCACTACTCACTTGCCCTGTCCCTTTATCCTCACCTCTTTATTCCCTTACCCTTAATTGTTCTGTCTGTCTACCTGTCTTATCTAGACTGTAAGCTCTTTGAGCAGGGACTGTCTTGTTTGTGTATGGTGTACAGCGCTGCGTATGCCTTGTAGCACTATAGAAATGATAAGTAGAAGTAGTAATATGACATGAGGCATATTTTCAAAGTACGTAGACTTACAAAGTTCCATAGTAACCTGTGGAACTTTGTAAGCCTACGTGCTTTGAATATGAGGTCCTAGTAATCTATTATCAGGAGGAACAAGAAAGGCGAGATGACACAGCCCTTTTGAAATCTTATTATTACTTCAAAGAAGTATGTAATGCCATCCTCTTTTCTAATGTTTCATTGGGATTCTCTGTACTTATTTTTTAAGATATTTACGCATCACCATGAGATGCCTTAAATCCTTAAAATGTTCCACATTGCTTCTTTGTGGATGCTGTCAAATGCTTTCTTGATATCAACAAAATTTATTGAGAATGATGTTTTCACATTCTATGCATTGTTCAATGATGTTATACATTATGAAGACTTGTTCAAATGATTGTCCTTTACAAAATCCAGCCTGTTCCTCTTGCAGAGCATCATCTATTGCAGCTCTGAGGAACCTGAATAGTATCTTGCTGAAAACTTTCCCTGGGACTGATAGAAGTGTAATGTCCCTCCAGTTATTGAATTAAGTGGTGTGGATAGATCATTGGGCTGCAAAAAAAAGGAGATACCTACAGTCTTCTGGGAAGCATTCCTTTTTCCAGTTTCAACAGCTCAGATGACCTGTGGTCTGGTCCAGCAGTATTATTAATTTTGCAGAGTTGTTATTGCCCATGTGACATTATCTTCTGTGATATTGCTTTAGCTAAGCTTTTGATATGGGTGGAGGGATCAAAATCAAAGCTCACAGCTGCTTTGCTGGTTTGTGCAGCGCTGCGTATGCCTTGTAGCGCTATAGAAATGCTGAATAGTAGTAGTAGTTTAATGTTCAACCCATCTGATGTGGAATGTCTAGGTTTCTTTTTGGTCCAGCTATTTCTATCACAATCTGATATAGGGATCCTGCTGTGTCATCCTCTGGCACCTCCTGTGCTTCTACACCTTTATTCTCAGACCAATCTTTCTGGTTGGCTTCACAACTTCTTTTGACTTTTTGGCCAAGCATTTGCTATTTGTTTTCTACTTCCCATATTTTTTTGTGATGTCTGCCTGTGCTCTTTTATTTTTCCCTTTTCTTTCATCTATAATTTGCCAGGTTCCTTTTTTATCCAATGTTTCTTTTGCATACTTCTTCTATGTCTGATTGTTACAAGATCCTTCACTTTTTTCTACTGCATATGGTTTTGTTGGTATCCATCTTTGGTATTTTTACAAGCATAATTGCAATAATGCGCCTATTAAATGGTGGTCTGAACCCACATTTGCCCCTCTGTATGTTCTTGGATCTCATTGATGATCTCCATTGGCTACTCATACATATAGTTGATTTCATTGTTAGTGTTTTCATCCAGCAAATGCCATGTTTTCTTGTGAGTGATGTAGGTATTACCAATACATAGATTACTGACGCTGCAGAACAGGATTACTCTTCCTTCACTACCATTTTTCTGTGTACGTGTTCCATGCGGTCCAACAATGATTCCCAAACCTTTGTGCATTCCCATCGATTTGTGCATTAATAATTGCCCGTCAGTATTTTAAGATCATGATTAGGAACCTTATTGTTGGTGTCTTGTAATTGTTTGTATCTGGTCTTTCTTGGGTTCTTCTGCATTTTCAGTTGGTTCATATACATGGATGGTAGTCATTGGTATGTCTTGACTAAAACCATGCTGTGATGATGCAATAGTTTACTACTTTCTAGCCAATCATTGCTAATGTAGCTTCTTTGCTCAATATTTATTTATTTATTAGGATTTATTTACCACATTTTTGAAGGAATTCACTCAAAGCAGTGTACAGTAAGAACAGATCAAACATGAGCAATAGGTGATTACAGCAGTAAAATTATTCAAATAACAATACAAAGTTTGGCATAGTATACTACTTACAATATCAACACAATATGTAATGGAACATTTTAATTGATAGTGAAGGGTAAAGCAAAGATGAAACACATAGACAGGTAAGAGGGTAAGAAGAGTTAGAAAGTAAGGTGATTGATTTAAAGAAAGTTGCACATGAGGTCAGCGAGATGGTTAAATATTATCTCAGCTAGGGTAGGAGTGGATAAACATGTCCTGCAGCAGTATGTGCAATCCCAGTCACTCCTTCTGTGTGTGAGTGAGATTAACAAGTTAGTTACTTCTTCCATTAATGGTTGAATTGCCAAGCTTTCACCTGCTTCCTGAAGTAGAGATAGTCTTGTGTTAAGTGGAGCCTTTCATGCAGTGCATTCCAGAGTGTGGGGGCTACTCCAGAGAAGGCTCGCTTGTGGGTATCACATCCTGTAATGTCTTTTGGAGAGGGTGTGGTTAGTGAAAGTCCTTGGGAGGACCTTAGTGTCCTTGGTGATTTATGGAGGATCATTCTATTCTTCAGGTATTCAGAGCCATTTCCTTTCAGGGCCTTAAAGATCCGATAGTTTTAAATTTAGCCCTGTATTATTCTGGTAGCCAATGAATGTCCTTTTCATAAATATGTTGATTTTTGTGTCCCAAGAACAGAATAGTTTTTCCCTCACTGTCGCTGCTTCCCATCCATCTCATTTCTTGATACCCAAGATATCTAATTGGTAGTTGTCAAATTCTTGTATAGTTTATGCTAATTTCCCACTTTGATACAGTATCTGTATGTTCCTAGTTTCCCACTTTGACACAATGTCAGTATAATTCTTGGTCCAAATTTTTGTTATCTTTTTGGTGCTTAGAATCAAGCTGTTTATCTGGGCTGAGACTTTGTAGATCATCTTTTCTTGTGCTGATTTGATGTGTAGGATCTTCTTATTGTTTTTGTAGCAGTTAAAGTTAATCACCAATGTAACACCCAACCCTCCTGCTTTCTCATCCAGGCTTGGCAATGGCAGAGTTAAGAAAAAGAAAAGACTAGCTTCAATTAAGAGTATTATGGTAAGACTTGCAATTCTCATTGTTATATTTGGAGTCTCAAACTTTCTCAATAATAAATATGCATAAATCACTGTCTACCTGTATAAATAGTCTTTGAAAATTGTTCACCTTAATGAAAGTGTTTTTCCTTACAGACAATTGTCTTTTTCCAAAGAGAATGGAGAATCATTGCTAAACTGAAATGGGACTTTGTTTCCAACTCCTATTTATTTCCATGCTCAATCTATGAATTGCAGTATTAAAGAGGGAATGAAAAATGATAAAATTTACTGATAACCATCCCAACTTCTGGAAATTCAGGGGCCCTATTACTAAGCTGCGCTAAAAGGTGGCCTGCGCTACTACTAGCGCAGGAGGTTCCCACACACCAAGGCTACTTTTAGCGCTGCAGTAAAATGGACATATTTTCTATTTCTTTCATTAATGGATATGCACTAATTTCCCAATTAGCATGTGAGCCTTTACCGCCACCTATTTACTAGGTGACAAGGAGGGGCATTTTCGAAAGAAACGTCCAAGTTGGGATTTGGAAGTCTTTGTAAAACATCCAAATCCAGGGCGAGGAAAACTCTATTTTCAAAAAAAGATGGACGTCCATCTTTCGTTTCAAAAATACCAAGGACGGTTTTGAATTTGGACGTCCTTAGAGATGGACATCTTTACTTTTGGCGATTTTCGAAACCAAAAACGTCCAAGTGCAAGCCATTTGGACATGGGAGGTGCCAGCATTTGTAGTGCACTGGTCCCCCTGACATGCCAGGCCACCAACTGGACACCATAGGGGGCACTGCAGTGGACTTCATAAATTGCTCGCTGGTACATAGCTCCCTTACCATGTGTGCTGAGCCCCCCAACCCCCCCCCCCCCAAAAAAAAAAAAACCACTACTCCCAACTGTGCACCACTACCATAGCTCTTACGGGTGAAAGGGACACCTAGATGTGGGTACAGTGGGTTTATGGTGGGTTTTGGAGGACTCGCTGTTTCCTCCACAAACGTAACAGGTAGTGGGGGTATGGGCCTGGATCTGCCTGTCTGCAGTGCACTGCACCCTCTAAAACTGCTCCAGGGACCTGCATGTGCTGTCAAGGACCTGAGTATGGCATCTGAGGCTGGCACAAAATATTTTTAAAGATGTTTTTTGAGGTGGGAGGGGGTTAGTGACCACTGGGGGAGTAACGTAAGGACATCCCCGATTCCCTCCGGTGGGCCTCTGGTCATTTCGTTCAGCTTTTTGTGCCTTATTTAGGACGTCCCTGCTTTTTTCGATTATGGCTCAAAGACGTCCAAGTGTTAGGTACGCCCAAGTCCCGCCTTCACCACCCCCCTTGAAATTTGGACGTCCTTGTGACGGACTGCAGTTGGAGACGCCCAAAATTGGGTTTTGATTATACCAATTTGGACGTCTCTGGGAGATGGATGTCCATGTTCCAATTTATGTCGAAAGGTGGACATCCATCTCTTTCGAAAATGAGCCTGAAGGGCTCTCATGCTAACCACATACTAATTGATTAGTGCACAGCAATGCAGCTGTACTAACTGATTAGCGTTGGGCATGCTTTCTCTCTGCCCCAAAACATGCTCCCAGCCTAAAAAATATTTTCTATTTTGTAGTGTGCGGGTAGCATGCTCCAAACATGAAACTACCGTGGGACACCTGAGCGCGCCCTGTGGCAGTGGATTTTAACCTTTGGTAAGCACATATTAGTGCTGACCACAGCTTAGTAAAAGGACCCCACAGTTTAAAAAAAAAATTTTAATCTTTAATCATTTCACATTTTTCAAGCGATAAACTTGTATAGAAAGGTATTCTATTCCGAATAATTCTCTTGCAACATACAAATATATAGGAAAAACCCCCCACACAATAGATACACTCAGGTCCCCTAATATTGTCCAAGATTACATATATATGTCTATTTTAGAAGAAATGTTTTTTCAGGAAATAATAGAACCTGTCTAACAATTGAATGTCTTTCATTAACAGAGCTCAAAAGTAAATACAATTAAATCATTTACAAGGACCCCACAGTTTATGAAGGATTTTTTAAAACATTATATTCCAAGAAAACCTTTTGTAAAGAAACGGCATATGAAGGATAATTCTATTAAAGAAGACCTATTTTGGGATACCAAGAACATGTCTATTTGGAGACTATTCTAAAAAGAAAAAGTAGGTACCTCATTCTTTGCTCTTTACAGGATTTGAGCTGTCAGGCCCTATCTTCTCTCCTCTTCAATTTGTGCTCTTGGCACTGGTAATTTCCAGCTTGGACTATTACAACTCTCTCTATGTAAGTCTCCCACTTTCCTCTCTCAAATGGCTACAACTTGTTCAGTCAGCAGTTCTCAAATTTCTTCACAACTTCCCTCACTTTGACTATGTCACACAATTCTTACTGAACACTGGTTACCTCTTTCTGTCAGAATTAAGTTTAAACTTCTCTCCCTTGTATATAAGGGCTTCCTACTCTCTGCTCCAGATTACTTTTATAAACTCTTAATGCCTTATGTCCCTACTATGTCCCTTTGGTCTTCCCAACACACTTCAGGTACACCCACAACCCTTACACACCTACACCTCAGACCTGATGTCACATGCCGCACTGCTTTCTCCTATGCCGGTCCTTTTTTTGTGGAATAAGTTACCATTTTACATTAGGACTAAACCCTCTTTTTCCATACTCAAAGTGAAACTCAAAACCTGGCTGTTTCAAAGCACTTATGGTCCGTCCTAAACCCTTCCCCTTTCTAATCTGCCATTTTGGTTATGAGACTGTAGGAAAAGGGGAATGGGATTTGATATACTGCCTTTCTGTGGTTTTTGCAACTATGTTCAAAGTGGTTTACATAGTATATACAGGTACTTATTTGTACCTGGAGCAATGAAGAGTTAAGTGACTTGCCCAGAGTCACAAGGAGCTGTCAGTTCTGCCAGTCCTCTGTTCCTGGAACTGGAGGTTGATGTCAGCGGGGGCTGAGGACCAGCAGAGCCGACAGCGCATGCCTGAAGGCTGTTGCGGCCCCGCGCTTGCTTATTTTTTTTTAAATGTCAGCCACTGGGGACACAGAGCAGACAGCTTTTGGGACTCGCTTTTGCTGCCAAGGAGGTTGGATGAAAATAGATGGGATGAAGCCAATAGATCAGTCTCTATTTCTCCTTCCCATTCAAAACAAAGCAAGCAAACCAACCTATGATCTGCTGCATCCACATTGTCGTTCTTTATTGCTGGTAGCATTTTTATTTAATCTCACTTGTATTTTCAAACATGTCAGCTTGTGTAGCATACAGATGTACAGAGGAAGTATAATAACAGAATAACTTTTCACAGATAGAGTAGTAATTTGTTCTAAACCATAATCAGTGTGTCATTTGGAGGGGTTGGTTATAGAGACACCCTAGCACTGTTATATTTGTGTAGAGAAAAAGATGGAGACCTGGGTTGCTGGGGTGGGGTGGGAGGGTGGAGACCTGTGTGGCTGGGGGTTGGAGACCTGTCTGGCCGGGGAGGGGGTGGAGTTCATTGTGGCCGGGGGGGGGGGGGGGGGATGCGAAAAATTGCTTGAACAAGGGTGCCTTGAACCGAAAAAGTTTGGGAACCACTGGTATATGCTATCAAATATTGGCCCATGCTTACAGAATAGTGCTTATCTGGAAACGGGAGGAGTGGCCTAGTGGTTAGGGTGGTGGACTTTGGTCCTGAGGAACTGAGTTCAATTCCCACTTCAGGCTCTGGGCAAGTCACTTAACCCTCCATTGCCCCATGTAAGCCGCATTGAGCCTGCCATGAGTGGGAAAGTGCGGGGTACAAATGTAACAAAAATAAATTATAGAATAGTACAGATATGCTTTGTATATGTTGCTAGGCGAAATGCCTTTGACACACCCAGGTTCTGCCCATGTTAACACACTCCTTGCAGTTGTGCACTATGTAATTTATGGGCACTTTATGGAATAGTGCCTAGCACTTATGCAGGTAACTGTTAATTATTGGCGCCAATCACATAAACAAGCTGTAGGATTCTATACATTTGTGCATACTGTTGGTGCCTCAATTTAGGCGCCCTTTATATAATTGCCCTCCACAAAATAAACTGAGCACATTGGTTTGGACCTTAGGATGGTTGACCAGGTTACAAATGTTGAGAGGGAAGCAACAAAGGATAGTGGTAAATGAAGCTCACTTTGAGGATGGGGCATTATTGGTGGTGTGCTTCAGAGATTGATCCATGGTCCAGTTCTTTTCAGCACATTTGTAAGTGATATTGTGAAAGAGCTGTAGAGAAATGTTTGTGTTTTTCCAGATGACACCAAAGTCTGTAGCAGGGTAGACATCCTGGAGGTTGTGAATAACACAAGGATGGATCTATCGAAACTCAAGAAATGGTCAAGAGTTTGGCAGTTGAGATTTAATGTTAAAATACAGGGGTCTCTATTTGGGCTGCAGAACCCCAAGGACAAGTGTACGGGGTGAAATTCTGAACACACAGGAAGGGAAAAATTTATTATGAGGGGCATTGTCAGTATGATGTTCAAATCTGATTTTGGACGTTTTACAAAAAAAGTCCAAATATCTAGTGCCAAATATGGTCATTTTCAAACCAGAAAAACATGTATCTTTTTGTTTCGAAAATACCCTGTTTAGACCTTTTTCTGCTCAATACATTTTTAATGGCCATTTTCAAACCAAAAACGTCCAAGGGGAAAATGCACAAAAACAAGCCATTGAGATGTCTAGGGGCCAGCAGTCTTACTAGACTGGCCACACAGACATTCCAGCAGAGCAGTGGGGCAACCTAGGGAGCACCACATTGAACTTCACATAAAAGATCCCAGGTACACATCACATCATAAACCCCTTATATTGTATGGTTAGCCCTCCTGTAATAGCAAAAAATGTACTGTACCTAATAGTATACCATTACAATAGCTCTTATGCCTGCAGGTGTCACCTATCTGTGGGTTCAGGAGGTATTTTGTTGTTTTTGGGGCACTCACACTTTCCACCACAAGTGTACCAGTTAGAGTGGGATATGGTCCTGGGTGCCTTTCTCTACCACTGCACTGACCACTAGGCTACTCCAGGATCTGCATGTTGCTGTAAGAGGAATGGCCATTATATCTGCAGCTGTCACAGAGCCTGTCACTTTCACCTTTTAGGGAGTGGGGGGGGGGGGGGTCTTTGGCCATTGGGAGATTAAGGGCAGTCATGTATTTCTCCCTCCAGTGGTTATCTGGTCAGTTTGGGCTGCTTGTTAGGTCTAGCCAAAAACGTCCTATTTTTTTGCCCTGGACATTTTTACAATGCTCCATTATTGCATAAAAATGTCAAAATCATAAGAAAAATATCTTTGAAATATGTTTTAAAAATAAGAATGTGAATGTTTTTGTGAAAAAGTGTCCATCTCTGCTTTGTGCCATTTTTTGGACATTTTACTGTTTTGAAAATGGACCCTTATATCTGATATATTAAACTAGCCAAACAGATAGCTAAAGCAAAAGCCAGAAGGATGCTTGGGTGAATCAGGAGAGGAATAGCCAGCAGGAAAAAGGAGGTTATAGTTCCTTTGTATAAATCTGTTTCAGGCACTCATTCACAGTCAGCTTGTCAAAGCCTGTTTTGAATCAAAAGATTATCTTATGGGAGTCTCTGCATTCTCTGTAATGGTGTCTAAAAATTATGAGCTCTAAGTACATATCCATCTTTTCGTGTCCATGTTTAAAGGAAAGCAGATCACATTCAGGGCAATTCTGTAATTTGGCGCCACTAATTCCAAGAAAATTGAGGCTAACAGTTGCAAGGTTGAGGAATGAAAATGAACTCCAGAGCTGGCTTTGGTGCAGAGAAATGCCACTACTGTGGAAAGAGCTCAAAATATGGAGGGACAGTATAAGGAGATGATTAAGTCAACTCTAGTTAATATGGAAAAACTATGGAGGGCATCTGTTAAATTGAAATAGACTTTAAGAGGGAAAATGGATCGAATGCTTGAGGTTTTTGATTTATTACAGCTCCAACTGAATAACCAGGATGTTGAAAATGTTGAGAGACACATGGAGAAAGACTGAGGTTATTAGAGCAGCAATTGTTGAACATGTGAGCTTGTGATGCTGCTTTAATTAGGATTAAGGAAATGCTTCATCAGAAGATGTAAACTCTGCAAAATCAAAATTAGTGCTTTGAATCTGTGCATTGTTGATGTTCCCCAAGTCCTCCATGATTTATCCAGTGGACATATGAAGCAGTATTGCTTAGAAGTGCTGGATGTCTCTAAAGAAGGTATCCCACCATTCTCCTGGTTGTTGCCATAGATTCTAGACAACGGGGTTTGAGAGATTTGAAGGAAGTTTACATTGACAGTCTAGAATTAATGGACTTTCTTGAGAGTTTTCAGGAGGTTGTATTATATTGAGCCTTGCAGTTAACTACGTTCACCCTGGAATCAAATAATATCTGGATCTGAGACAGTTTTTTAAATGTATCTTTTTAAAGTCAGGTAGTGTCTGTTTTTCTGATTTTTTCCAGAGCTACTTAGGCAAGTTGTAGGGCATTTTTTGACCAACCATTCTCAAATACTGGCCATATGAGCTCCCTTTTTCTTTCAGTTTCCCTGTAGTTAGATTTGAATTAAAACCTCTTAGCAGGGCCGTGCCTAGGGTCTCTGGTGCCCCCCTGCAGACTATCAGTTGGCCCCCCCCCCCCCCCGTGTGGTACAAGATGAAAATGATCGCTGACCACTTGCCACACTGACAGGAATTGTCATGTTCTTAGAAACAAATTGCTATACATTGCAAAATAAGCTAGCAGATGTAAATTCTTAAAGTGGACAAGTGGACATATTCCAAACAGTAAAATGAAAATAAAATGATGTTTTTCTACCTTTGTTGTCTGGTGACTTTCTTGCTGGGCATGGATGGAGGAGAGGGAAGAGAGAGGAAGGAGAGAAAGGGGAATTTTTAAGCATTTTGGTGATCTTGCCTATTGGGATAAGATAATGGGAGCTGTGGGAGATGTACTGAAGATTAAGGTCCGGAAGCAGACTGGAGTAGTCTTGCTAAACGGACTGTCCCCAGGAAGGAAGTAAAGAAGGTGCAATTTGTAACTTATATGATGATAATAGCCTGCATAGCAGTGACCGGATAGTGGAAGAAATTAGTACGATGGTGAAGAGATTAGATCAGATTTACCTGATATTAAAATTAACTGCACTTCATCAGAACAAGGCAAGACAAATTCTGGCAAAGAAATATGAACTCTTTTTGGGAGATGACAGCAATCGGGGTAGAATTAGCGAGGAACTGGTTGGTGGGACTGTATTACTGTTAAAAATGATAAAAGATGCATCATGTTAAGTATGGCTGTAAAAGATATGCCTATTAATGTATATATTATAAGCATTTATGACCCTAGTTGGAAACGTAAGAAATAATAATTTTTAAAAACCTCAACAACAACTGATGCGGTCCCCCATCCCTGATGACAGCCAACACGGTGTCAAAACAAAACTAAATTACCTTTAGTCCTAAGCCTCTCCTCTTGTAAAACCCCGTACACCTTCAGCCAACAAGTATGCACCAGAAAGAAATGAGAAGCTCCCTCTGACAGAAAAACAGAAGCCCCATCCGTCCCCCAGCTCCCGAGGAGGGTCTAGATAACTCATGCTGCCGAAGCACATTAAAAAGCGACTCTCACCGACTAGAAAAAAGAATTACCATAAAATGGAAATATCCCAGAGAGCCTTCACTCAGACTTTAAAAAAAGACAGCGCGGATCCTTTAAGAGAAGCACCGCCCTGCGCCCTCTGTCGTCATTGGAGGACAAGGTGTCGCCATTAGTCCGAGGGAGTAAATTGAAAGTTGGCCGCTTTACAGAGCTTTGTTAATGCGAAAGTGCTGGGAGAAAGGAAGCTATGTGGATTTTAGTCAGAATCGAGTTCTTGGGGTCTTGTTTTCAAGGGAGATGTTAGAAAGGTGTTAGGGGAAAATTAACCAGTGTTAAAAAAAAGTTATATCTCAGGCAATTTTGAGAGCTACAAGAAGAGCGGCGAGGGTAAGCATGGCGCGGCGGCGCCCTCCAGAGGTCGGCGCCCCCCTGCGGTGCTTACCCCGCTTACCGTGTTGGCACGGCCCTGCCTCTTGGGTCAGTTTTAAGCTGGCATAGTGACTGGATTAAGTCAAACATTGGCCATGGGTGCTTTCCTAAAGAGGTCAGTAGTCTAAAAGAGATCCCACTCACTCTCAGTCCTCCTGAGTAGACCATCCCCTGAACAGATCCTTCAACCCAAACAGGACCCATCTCTACCACCACAACAACTCATGTGGCCTTATTTAGTCACTTGAGCCCCTAATTGAAGTACTGTGCGACTACGGTTAAGGGACAAACAGTGCCATTTTGTACTAGGGCACTGATGAAATGTCCCGGGATCGCTCATGCCCTTCTCCCCACTAGACATCAGGGATACCCCCCATAAGTGCCTTGTGGTTGGTGGGTAGGGGGTCTTGTCAGGTGGAGGATCTGGTTTTGGGGGGTATGTTTGGGTGAGGGGTCTGTGGGTATAATCAGGGGTGGAAGGGTTCTTACCTACTTCACTGGCCCATTTAAAAGATAGTGGACCCAACTGCTGTGCCCAGGAATGCTGAAACAGTGCAAAATGAAATTTACTATTCAAGTTAGTGACTTGTGTGATATATTTTGCTGCAATAAAACCCATGTACCATTCTAGTTCATAGATATCCCAATGTGCATATATTTGCATACATCAGTAGCATATTCACACATCTATCACATAAAGAAAATAGGATAAATTATCTTTTCCTCTTTTTGCTCTGTGTTCAGTGACCATATCCATTTAGATAAGGCTGCAGTCGTAAGCCTAAACTTTTAACATATCTATTGTTTGGTCCCCCAAATGGATACATTTATTCAGATAGCAGCTGAATAATGCTACTATCTGGAGAACTGTTGTCTGGCCCCCAAATGATCTGATACAGTACCTTTTGGCTGACATCTTGATGTCTGGCCAAAGGTTATACATTGGCCATAAAAAAAACAACAACAAAAAACAAAAATAAACTCATGGTTAACCTCTAATGCAGACCACTTAACTACTTTTAAATATTGACCTGAATATATGCAAATCTATCTTATGCATATCTATCAAGCATGTGACTGATTAAGCAGCAGCAACTACTTTGTCTCTGTGTAATGTGTTTTGCAATGCCAGTCTCAACCCTGGATGACGCGTTAAGCGAAACATGGACCATGTTGAGTTTTGAGCTCCAATGGTACACATCGAGTGTTCTTGAAAGCAGAATGTACAAATTACAACACTGGGTTGGAGATTTTGAGTTCCTTGCTAGACGTTGCTAAAAGATGGAATTTTAATAAGAGTGAGAGCGTTTAGTGGCACTATTGTGAAATCTTCATAGCATCTTATTGGAACTTTGCTGGAACTCACATACAACTTTTTCTTGAAAGTTTGGACAAATTTAAAAGTTAATTGGTTCAGAATTCAACAGCATATGATAAGATTTTCTCCCGACTAAAGTGTCCATGCAAATGTATTTTAAGTTAAGGAATGGTATTAGTCTGTGTAGATAGTTTACAATGCGAAATATAGGGGAAACAATTTTGTATAATGTTTATAATAAAAGTTGTCTGAAAGATTTTTTTATTACCATAGTTATGTTTGAAAAATGGTATGCATATTTATCTGAGAGATTCTGAGCCACACTAGCTACACGATTCCAGTGTCTGATTGGAGAATGGCTGGCCTGACCTGCTTAATTTGTTATGGATCTTATCTTACTGAGTTTTGCAATTATAAGTCTAGAATGTGAGGTACCATTAAGACTTGATATTTTACCACTAACTCATACTATTTTAACACAGGTCTCTCTTTATGCAAAAAGACCTAATTACTAATGGTTTTAACAGTAACATAATAAATTTTATTGGTAGCCTAGATTGATAACTTCCCTCCAACATAACACTATCATACCCTATTCATCATGTTGACAAAGCTCTTTTAACAAATTTGGGCTTTTTATTGTTTGGGATGCAGTCTGGTTCTGTACTTCCATAGCTCACAATATCCTACTACTACTACTAATCATTTCTATAGTGCTACTAGACCTCTGCAACACTGTACATACTATATGCAGGTGCTTTCTCTGTTCCTAGAGGGCTCACAGTCTAAGTTGTTTTTTGTACCTGAGGCAATAGAGGATTAGGTTGCTTGCCCAGGGTCACAAGGAGCTGTAGTGGGACTTGAACCCAGGTTGCCAGGATCATAGCCTACTGCACTAGCCATTAGGTCACTCCTCTGAATACTAATGTCTGAGAAGGTTGTTAATGACACAAAACTATTCAAGGTTGTTGAAACATGTGCAGACTGTGAAATATCGCAGGAAGACCTTAGGAAATTGGAAGATTGGGCATCTAAATGGCAGTTGAAATTTAATGTGGACAAATGCAAGGTGATGCACATTGGAAAGAATAATCCGAATCCTAGTTACCTGATGCTAGGGCCCAGCTTGGGGGTCAGCACTCAAGAAAAAGATCTAAGTGTCATTGTAGATAATACGCTGAAATAGTCTGCTTAGTGTGAGGAGGCGGCCAAAAAAGCAAACAGGATGCTAGGAATTATTAGGAAAGGGATGGTGAATAAGACTGAAAATACTATAATGCCTCTGTATCACTCATTGGTGCGACTACACATTGAGTATTGTGTTCAGTTCTGTTCGCCATATCTCAAAAAAGATATAACAGAATTTGAAAAGGATCAAAGAAGAGCAACCAAAATGATAAAGGGGATGGAACTCCTCTTGTATGAGGAAAGGCTAAAGAGGTTAGGGCTCTTCAGCTTGGAAAAGAGACAGCTGAGGGGAGATATGATTGAGGGCTACAAAATCCTGAGTGGTGTAGAACAAGTAGAAGTAAATCGATTTTTTACTTGTTCCAAAAGTACAAAGACTAGGGTACACTCAAGGAAGTTACATGGTAATACTTTTAAAACAAATAGGAGGAAATATTTTTTCACTCAATGAATAAACTCTGGAACTCTTTGCTTGGAGGATGTGGTAACAGCGGTTAGCGTATCTGGGTTTAAAAAAGGTTTGGACAAGTTCCTGGAGGAAAAGTCCATAGTCTGCTATTGAAACAGATATGGGGAAGCAACTGCTTGCCCTGGGGTTTGTAGCAAGGAATCTTGCTATGATTTGGGTTTCTGCCAGGTACTTGTGACCTGGCTTGGCCACTGTTTGGAAAACAGGATACTGGGCTAGATGGACCATTGGTCTGACCCAGTATGGCTACTCTTTTGTTCATGTGTAAGGTTGGCATGTCACACTAAATGCTCAGCAGAACTGGACTGGTTGTCGGTGGTACATGGATCCAGCCCCTTTGGGTGCTGAGAAGATGGGGTGGGGAAGATGAATCCTACTTAACATTTTAGCTAGGGTTACCAGTGGTTGCATTTGATATTTGGAAAACCCCCACAGAGCAGACATCCCTCACACACTGACATTTTAGAAAAATATAAATTGTAACTTGTTTTATCAGTTATTATCCAGAGCACTACTGTTCATAAGGCCTATGCGAAAAAGCCGGCACTGAACTTTAATGTAGTATGCTTGCTTTTAGGCCATTGCTTTTAGTAAATACTGCAAATCACCACATTTATACCATAATCCAGGTGCAGAGAGACTGAAGGCATGCAAGGTATTTAAAAGACAATCTATAATTGTATAATTCCTTTGGGCGAGTATGTTTTAGTGCATATTGCCATACAGTTTCATTTAAAAGCAAGTTTATTTAAAAGTGGTAAGATACTTGTTCTATATTCCTGAAGCTTCTGTCTTGAAGACAAGCACTTTCACAACTTAGTTGCCTGAGTGTAAAATCTGATCTCATTTCCACCTCAAACACACAAAGCAAACAGTAAATATTATTAGCCAAAGATTATACACACACACAGAAAACAGACTGAGGGGGTTTTAGAAAGAGTTTAAGAGCAAAGATGAACATTTGTCTTTGTAATGCTATATCCTCATTCACTGCACAGAATCTAGGATGGATGACTTGCTTATGACCCTGCTTTGATCTTGAATAAAATGACCCTACCTCCTTGGCGTGTATTGTAAATCAACCTGTGGAGTCTGTGGTGGCTTGCCTCAGATTGATAACCAGATTTCCATGGCAGGGTGTTTATCACTGAGGAAGTGGGGGGAGGCAATTCACAAGAGACTTGCAAATCTTTTCCAAAGTAATGGAACATGCTTTTAATTCCTTGACTACTTCCTGGATCTCTTTCAGCATGGAAGCCCATAGTCTGTGATTGTGGATGCGGTTACAACAGCACTGTAAATATGATTCAAAGATAAGATGCTTCTGAATCCTGTTTAATTTATAATTCATATTTGCTGCTAATATATTGGTATACTCTGCTCTCTGTTCAGGAATTTTTTCATTCTTCTTTCCCACTGTTATTTCTGTGCACCAGCTGATGGGGTGATGACATTTATTTCCAGCATTAATTTATGTTGAAATGATATCTTGTCTATTATAGTAGAACTTTAAGATTTTTCTTTGAGCCTTAAAACTGGAGTATTGAGAACCCTCGGCAGGTATCATTGATTTGTTAAGAAAAATAATAGCAAGGAAATGGTTGTCTTGTATATTGAAAACAAGCAAAAGCAAAAAATGATCTGCTTTGTGTAGTGTTTAGGTAGTTTGTGTCCATTTTTCTGGATTTGTGTGTTATTTTGTTTGTGCTGTGAAGCTAAAATCTTTCTGAGGATGGCTGCTTATCCAAAACATTTTGGGAACTTATGTTTGGCAAGAGAGAGACTTGTTACAACATATGTATTTTATGTGACAAAATATGGGTGTTCTGGGGTGTGTCTCTAAAAAGACTTGATCTACTGCCAGAACAATAAAAGTCCTTCTGTGGAAAGGTTTATCTGTTTCCTACTGGTTGTTGCACTTGAGCAGAAGGGGCATGCACCTGCTTTTGGTAGTAACTTTTAGGCATGCTTAACAAACATTAATTCCACAGATTGTGATCTGTCTTTATTATGTAATAACAATGTTGCATTCCATTCTTAGGCGCAAGACTCAGATGACAAGTGGAAGAATACCCTAATGGGTTAGAACAGAGTGCTGAGAACCAGCAAAACCAGTGTGTTCAAATCTTCTTTTTCACTGACACTCCTTGAGACTTTGGGCAAGTCATTTTACTCTCCATTGCCTCAGGTACTACTTAGACTGTAAGTCTCCTTGGGCAGGGAAACAACTTGGGTTCTTGAATTGTAACTTGTTTTAAGCTTAAATTTGGAAAAGATATTCTAAAATCCAAATGCTACATAATTTTAACTATTATGGGCCATAGTTACTAAGCTGCAGTAAAAATATGCACCAGCTGTGGTATCTTTGCAATATTCTAGAATTTTTGTCCTTACACACTCCTATCTTCTCTAGGTTAGACTACTGTAACACTGTTTATGTGGGACTACCAGCTTCTCAAGTGAAAAGGCTACACCACAGAACACCGCAGCACGGCTGTTATTTAAGACACAAGAATTCAACCATGTTACACCAGTATTAATTTTTTACAGTGGCTCCCAGTATTCTGCATTTCTTTCAAAGTTCTTTGTCTTGCTCATAGAGCATAGAGTGGAGGAGTGGCCTAGTGGTTAGGGTGGTGGACTTTGGAACTGAGGAACTGAGTTCAATTCCCACTTCAAGCACAGGCAGCTCCTTGTGACTCTGGGCAAGTCACTTAAGCCTCCATTGCCCCATGTAAGCCGCATTGAGCCTGCCATGAGTGGGAAAGCGCGGGGTACAAATGTAACAAAAATAAAAAATAAATAAAAATATTACCTAGGTCTACCACCATATCTATTGTCGGTGACCAACCTCCACACCTCTTCGTGCCATTTAAGATCATTATGAGTGTATCTGAAACTCTGTTTTCATCCTAGCCCTAAAACTATGGAACTAACTTCCCCCTCAGATCTGTAGCGAATCGTCCTATCAAAAAATAATAATAATCACTTTTTATTGGGTGAAACCACATCATACACAAAATTATAGCAGAAGAACCAAGAGTTACTCAAACACGTAGTTCTCATCTACATACCCGTAGTACATGAATATCCAGTCATACTAGCGCTTCATGAACGTGTACTTGCGGAACTTGGTGCGGCAGCTATCAGACTTGGTCGATGCGTTTCCTCCGGAGCAGGCTGAGCTTTTTCTCCAGTTGGTCAAGCAGCAGAAGGCATGTCGCAAGTTCTTGACCAGGGGCACTTGTGACACTTTTGACGTGGCATCCAGGATCTCTGCCCAAGGTATAGCAATGCGCAGACTCTCATGGCTGTGTGTTTCTGACCTGGAACATTATGTTTTGCAGAGGTTGGTGGATGCCCCTTGCTGCGAGGATAACCTTTTTGGAGAGAAGGTTAAGAAGGTTGCTGAACAAATCAAGAAGCATACCAATACTATATCTTCTCTTTCCAGCCAGGTGTCTTCTGCAACTGCCTTCTCATCCAGGAGGTATTTTGGCAAGTTGTGGGATGCTTCCTATTACTACTCTAGGCATAGGTACACTCCTGCAGCCCGCCAGTCTGCTCAGGTTCAGCCCCAGTGCGCTCGTTCGCGTCAACAGCGTGTGCCCAAGTCCCCTGCCACTCCCCAGCAAAAGCAAGGGATGAGCTTTTGACTGGCTCCAGCAGAGCATAGCTGCAGTCAAAGTGTCCATCCTGGACAACTTGTTGGTTGAGGGGAAGTTAAAATTTTCTTTTCACCAAAAGGTGGCCTCTTATAACCTCTGACCGGTGGGTTCTTCATATGTTCTGGCTTGGATACACCCTCAGTTTGCTTTCCAAACCTCCAAATTGTATACCAAGAGCCCATTCTTTCAGCTCTCAGCACAAGCAGGTACTTGCAGAGGAACTCTCCGCCAAGGGAAGGTCCACCCACACTTTTAGACAATCTATTGAGTTTTTTGAGCAGAGGTGACACATCTAACGTATACAGATGCCGCATGTCAGCTGGTATGTGTGTCCACAGATATTTTACTGAAAATCAGTCCAGTGTTGCCCATTGGCAATGGGGAGTGCTTCTGACTTTGAAATATTTAATTTTAAACCTGATAATTTACCAAATATTGTAAGATACCTGATAGAGCCATCTGAAGATTAGTCAGCACCAACATATCGTCAGCGAAGGCATTGCATTTGAACTTCGCCTGGACTCATAAGTGTTCTAAAGGAGGAGTTAAAACTTGGCTTTTTAGACAAAAGCTTTTTAGTTTTTGGTTATCTTTGAACTCTTTCCTTTTGTGTTTCTGTTTTTTTTTATTTAAGGACAAATTGTGCAATTTCAATTTCATACCTTTTGTGTCTATTCACGTTTGTTTACTTTTGACAAATTTATTATCAATTTTTGTTTTATGTTCAGGTTATATTATACATTGTGAACCACTTTGAAGAAGTGTTGAAAGGCGGTATGCCAAAAACATCAAAATAAATAAATAAGCCAATGTTTAAAGCTCATGTTTTTTGGTGCTTGAGGTAATTTTGAACACCAGAGAGGTGGAGAAGTGGCCTAATGGTTAGTGCAGCATGCTTTGATCCTGGCAACCTGGGTTCCATTCCCACTGTAGCTCCTTGTGACCTTGGGCAAGTCACTTAACCCTCCATTACCCCAGGTACAAAAACTTAGATTGTGAGCCTTCTAGGGACAGAGAAAGTACATGCATATAATGTGTACAGCACTGTGTATGTCTAGTAGCACTATAGAAATGGTTAGTTGTAGTAATAGTAACCACAAATCTCATCTCAGTCACTCTTACAAATGCCATGTCCAACAAGCAGTTGATTGACAGTTATGCCAGGGGCTGCCTGAAGACCTCCTCCCCACTTTAACAAACTTCTGGCAGCTGGCACCCACCCCCAACTCACTTCTTTTCTTACCCGGCCGCCTGCCTGACTTGCTACCTCAAGGCTCCTTTCCCAGCGGTTCTGTGCAATGAAAAAAAAGCTGCCAGTATAGAGCTGCGTGCTGCAACACTCACTCACATGCTCATAGCCAGGCTGTAGTCTGTCGGAACCTCCCCCTGTGACACACTTCCTGCTGCCGTTCCGGCAGAGCCTGGCTGTGACTGTGAGCCTGTCAGTGAATGTTGCAGCATGTGGCTCTTACTAGCAGCTCTTTTTTTTTTTTTTCAGTGCTCAGAACTGCTGAGGGAGGAGGAGCCTTAGGGAGCTGGCAAGTCAGCCAGGCAGCCGAGTAAGAAAAGAAGTGAGCGGAGGGTGATTGCTGGCGGGGAGAGAAAGATACAATTTTTTTTTCAGTGCTTAGAACTGCTAGGGAAGGAGCCATGGCTTTGAACAGGGGAGGGGTGGGGGTGGGCGGGCCATGGGAGGTAGCGGAGCCCAAGGAGGTTAGATTGAGAACAGGAGACCTGTGAAGATGTGATTTCATGTGCCCTAATGATAGGTGAGTGTAATTTTACTTTCATTTAATTTTAATATAGTCTATCTTACTTTATAACACCAGGCATCCTAAATGTACATTACAACAGCTGTTAA
The DNA here is from genome assembly GCF_901765095.1 of Microcaecilia unicolor. NCBI lineage: Eukaryota > Metazoa > Chordata > Amphibia > Gymnophiona > Siphonopidae > Microcaecilia > Microcaecilia unicolor. Next base: position 88,771,077 of record NC_044031.1, read on the forward strand.
GATGAACCCATCAGGAAAAAGGATATCCTGAGATAAGTTTATTCAGCAGGAAGGAGATCTTCAGCTGGCAGGGCTTTGGGGATCCCTGCCAGCACAGGTACTTCATTTACTTTTTTACGGGGGGGGGGGGGGGGGGGAGTGGAAATTAGGATACAATTTTGTTTTAGTTGAAGGGGTCCATGGGATCCAAGATTTACTCAAACCCAGGTTGAAATTAAATTAGGGTTTTGTTTTAATTGGAGTGGGGGTGATGAGAGGGGGTGGAAACTAAGTTAGGGTTTTGTTTTAGTTGGTGAAGGGGCAGTGATGAAATCTGTGGCCCACCCACTTTGTTCTCGGGCCCGCCCAAAATTGGCTGTCTGGCTATGCTACTGAGTTATACATGCCTCAGTGCAGGTGCAAATGCCAGCAGAGAGCTTTTTAGAAGTATACATGTATCCTCCGAGGACAAACAGGCTTTCTTATTGTTGCATCTGGTTGATGTGATCCGACAGAGCCCAGTGCGGATGCTGACTAGCGAGTGAAGTAGAAAATTCTAGCAGCTTCCCCACCACACATCCACCCAACGTGTGAGTACAGGTCCTGCAGTCTTGTTTTTTTCCGTGGAGCTGAGCGGATGCATTTGCATGTGCTCTTCTCACGCTGTGCTTATTTTTCTTTTTGAACTTTTTATTTTTGCTTTAAAGATCAATTCAGAAATTAAAGTGAACAAGGGAAATATACACAAAATATACAAAAAAAAAAAATAAATAAATATCCTAAAGCCATGATCAGTAAAGTTAAACATCAATAGATCACCAGAATAAAGGGCATAGTTATTCAAAATGAAAATAAGGTAATAATTACAATGTATTCAAAAAGCTAGACTACAATAACCCTGCACATAGTATATTTCTGTGGTAATGACTACTTTGCATGTGAACTCTCTTGTAACTAAAGAAGTTCAAGAAACTGTTTTGGGTCAAAAAATGAAAAGGATTTACCCTCTAAAACAACCAAATACAAGGACATTTTAATTTATAATTTGCTCCAAGAGCCAGCATTCTAGCTCTTAAAGCCAAAAACTCCTGGTATCTTTTCTGCGTATTTCTTGATAAATCAAGAAAAATACAAACTTGAGACCCCAAAAAACTTTATTCAGATGTCCAAAGTAAATATGCAAAACTCGGTCCCGGTCAGGCTCCAACGCAAAGGTTTTAATCATAGTTAATCTCTGCGTAACCACTTCTAAAGATGACTCAAGGAAACCAATCAAATCATTAGTATCTATCTCCCCGCCTTGCTCTCCAACAGCCCTTCCAAGGCCCGGAACATAGTAAGCTCTAACCAGGGGTGGTAATGCCTCAGATGGAATCTTCAGAATTTCAAGGAAATACTTGCTGACCATATCAACAGCAAGTATTCCTTGTCCTTCATCAAAGCCAACATTCCCTCTTGTTTTTGAGCAGGTCTTCCCTCCATGGAATTTAGCCTCTCAGCATGTTGTTCCACACAGACAGCCTGATTCTGCTGGACTATTTTGGAATCATTAATATCTGACAACAGTTTTAGTGGATACTGCAGTGCACTTCAGGCAGGCGGACCCAGGCCCACCTCCACCCTACCTGTTACACTTATGGTGGTAAATGTGAGCCCTTCAAAACCCACTGTACCCACGTCTAGGTGCCCCCCTTCACCCCTTAGGGCTATGGTAGTGTTGGACAGTTGTGGGGAGTGGGTTTGGGGGGGGGGGGGGCTCGGCACACAAGGGAGCTATACACCTTGGAGCAATTTGTGAAGTCCACTGCAGTGCCCCCTAGGGTGCCCGGATGGTGTCCTGGCATGCGAGGGGGACCAGTGCACTACGAATACTGGCTCCTCCCATGACCAAAGGGCTTGGATCTGGTTGTTTCTGAGATGGGCGTCCTCGGTTTCCATTATCGCCAAAACCGGGGACGACCATCTCTAAGTTCGACCTAAATGTTGAGATTTGGGTGCCCCCGACCGTATTATTGAAACGAAAGATGGACACCCATCTTGTTTCGATAATACGGGTTGCCCCTCCCCTTCGCTGGGACGTCCTGCGAGGACGCCCTCGGGAAAACTTGGGCGCCCTGTTCGATTATGCCCCTCCACGCCATCATTACACCCTGTCCTTAAGGATGCACAGTTGAAGAGCTTGGAGTCTCCCCTCACAGTGCAGGTTGCATATAAGAAGGTGGATATGCAGTATCGTATCTGAAAAAAAACCTGCAAGATTCGAGAGGGCACAGCTACCTCACCACTCCATGGTGATCTCAAATGGGCCAAGAGTTCTCAGTCTCATTCCTTGGCGTCCCTGGGGTGGGAGGCTAATACCTTTGGATTCGTTTGAGATGATGACTTTTCAGTTGCATGTATCCAGTTCTACCCGTTCTACACGAGCCTTTACTTGGATTCTTTAGTAAACCATTCACTGAGTCTGGCAAACTCTGTCCCTTTGGAGCAGGCCACAGAGCTTCAACAGCTGGACAACAAGCAGATGGAGTGTAGTTGTGCCTATGATACCTTTTGATGTTGTGTCCAGGCTAATTGTGCCTATGATACCTTTTGATGTTGTGTCCAGACTCTGTTGTGTGTGGGGATGCACAGACTCTCAAGGCTGTGTGTCTCTGACCTTGACCTAGCGGTTCAAGTCATCTCGTCATCTTCCATCTGCACCTTCTTCAACAAGATTTACTAGCAGGCCCAGGCGGCAACCCTACTGCTCTCAAAAGCATAGGTCTCCGCCTCTGGCCCACTCTGCTCAGTCAACTCAGGCTCAGCGTCCCAGGCCTCACTATCCCTAACCTCAGAAGTCCTAGCTGGGCACGAGCCTATGGCTCCAGTGGAGCATAGCTGCTCAAAGAGTATCCATCCCAGAAGGCTTACCAGTCAGAGGGAGGCTCACTTTTTACCAACACAGATGGCCCCTTGTAATCTCCAACAGGCGAGTTCTTCACATAGTCCATCTCGGGTATGTACTGACGTGGCATCATAGACCTCCAAATTGCCCACCGAGAGCATCTTTCGTCAGCTCTCAGCATAAGCAGGAACTTGTAAAATAAATCTCTGCCCTTGTACAGGCCTAAGTGGCCACTAGGGGAAAAAGGGATTCTATCCCAGGTACTTCCTTGTGGTCAGAAAAACAGGGAGATTCTGGCCCATCCTAGACCTAAGGGCCATGAACAAATTTCTGATCAAGGAAAAGTTCAGGATTTCCCTGGGCACTCTTCCTCTAATTCAGGAAAACGATTGGCTATGCTCTCTGGACTTAAAGGATGCCTATACCCACATTTGTAGATCATCGGAAGTATCTCACATTTTCCTTGGGGAAATGCCACTTTCAGTTTCACATTCTGCCATTTGGCCTGGCGTCTTCCCTCAGAGTTTTTACCAAGTGTCTGGCAGTAGCTGCAGTGTATCTACACAGACTGGGGGTGTATGTGTTTCCCTACTTAGATGATTGGCAGGTCAAGAGTACATCTCAGGAAGGAGCCATGGAGTCCAGTTTGTTGATTGGAATAAATAGGAGCCCTGCTCGATACAGTACAAGGATGGGCTTTCCTTCCTCAAGCAAGGATGGATACCTTAGTAACACTCGCCTCGCAGGTCCCAGCTCAGCAAATGTTGAGATTGATGGGCCACAGGGCTTCAACAGTACATGTCACTCCTATGGCACGTCTCCATTTGAGAGCGGCCCAGTGGACCTTAGCTTCCCAGTGGTCTCAGGTGATGGGGACCCTAATGGATGTCATTCACATTCCCCCAGGAGTTGGATCACACCCTTCTCTGGTGGACAATCCAGTCCAATTTGACCCTGGGACATCTATTCCAAATTCTACCGCCTCATGGATTCATCCAACCTGGGTTGGGGAGTTCAAGTAGATGGGTTTCACACTCAAGGCCAGTGGTCCGCTCAGAATATTTATTCTACATCAAGCTCCGGGCCATTTGGAATGCTCTAAAGGCTTTTAGAGATTGATTCCAGAACCAAATTGTTCTCATCCAAAGAGACAGCCAAGTTGCAATGTTCTGTGTCAACAGGCAGGGGGGTACGGGTTCTTACCCCTTGTGTCAGGAACCAGTCAGCATGTGTCAGTGGGCTGTACTTTACGGTATGGACCTTCGTGGCACTTACCTCCAACAAAAACAACTGCTTGGCGGACAGACTAAGCAGGATATTTTAACCGCACGAGTGGTTTCTCGACATGGTCATAGCCCGGAAGATCTTTCAATAGTGGAACACTCTCCCTCTGTGGATCTTTTTTGCCTCTCAGTTCTCCAGGCTCAGATCATACAGCAGACTAGCATCAGATTCCTTTCTCCTGCATTGCAGACTTGCATCAGATGCCTTTCTCCTGCATTGGGGACAAAGACTCCTGTATGCATATTTTCCCATACTTCTCAAAGACTTTTCTGAAACTCAAGCAAGACCGGGAAACAATGATTCTGATTCTGATCGCTCCTTACTTGCCGTGGCAGCTCCTTGTGACTCTAGGCAAGTCACTTAATTCTCCATTGCCCCTGGTACAAAATAAGTACCTGAATATATGTAAACCGCTTTGAATGTAGTTGCAAAAACCTCAGAAAGGTGGTATATCAAGTCCCATTTCCCTTTCTTCTGGAGTTGTCCTCTGTAGATCCATGAAAATTGGACTGTTTTCTGTCCCTCATCAAACAGAATGAAGGTTCCCTTCTGCGTCCCAACCTCCAATCTCTGTCCTCATAGCTTGGATTTTGAGAGCTTAGAACTCGAACCCCTGGGATTGCCTGAGGGTGTCTCTCATATCTTGCTGGCTTCCATTAAAGATTCAACTAAGAAATGTTACGTGTTAAGTGGAGAAGCTTTGCCATCTGGTTTGAGGGCAAGGCTTTAGATCCCTTTTTGTGCCCTACACAAAAATTGCTTGAGTACCTCCTGCACCTCTCTGAGTCTGGTTTGAAAACCAATTCTGTAAGGGTTCATCTCGGTGCAGTTGGTGCTTGTCACCGTGTGGGAGCCTTTAGTTGTTCGCTTCATGAGAGGTTTGTTGCTAACAAAGCCCCCTATCAAACCTCCCACTGTATCATGGGATCTCAACATAGTCCTCTCCCAGCTAATGAAAGCTCCATTTGAGCCTCTGAATACCTGTCATCTGAAGTTCTTGCCTGGAAAATTGTGTTTTTGGTGGTGGACTTCAGCTTGCAAAGTTGGTGAGCTCCAGGCTCTGGTAGCTCATTCACCATATACTAAATTTCTTCACAACAGAGTAGTTCTCCGCATACACCCTAAGTTCTTTTCTAAGGCAGTATCAGAGTTCCATCTTAACCAGTCATTTGTTCTACCAACATTTTTCCCAAAACCTCATGCCCATCCTGGCGAAAGTGTACAGTATACTTAGACTGCAAGTGAGCCTTAGCCTTCTACCTGGAGCATACTCAAGCCCGTAGACAGTCCACCCAGCTTTTCATTTCTTTTGACCACAACAGATTGGGGGTGGCTATCGGCAAACACATACTTTCAAATTGGATAGCATATTGCATCTCCTTTGTTTATGCCCAGGCTGGGCTGACTCTTGAGGTCCATGTAATGGCTCACAATGTCAGAGCCATGGCTGAATCTGTAGCCCACTTGAAATCAGTCTCCCTAAAGGAGATTTGCAAGGCTGCGACATGGTCTTTCAGTCCATACATTCACATCCCACTACTGTCTGGACCAGGGTACCTGATGCAAGTCAGTTCAGACAGGCAGTTCTGCAGAATTTGTTTGGTGTCTAGAATCCAGTTCCACCCTACTAGGCCCTGTATTATTCTGTTCTAGGTTGCATGTACACAGCTAGTATGTATATAGTTTAAGGTTGATTGAACTTTTAGTCTCAACCCTTTGAGACTCAATTATCTTAGCTTTCTTCGGTGAGCCTAGTAGCTAGGGATTTCCAGATTTGAGAAAAAGAAGGCCTGCTTGTTCTCTGAGAAAGCAAAAATACTTACCTGTAGCTGGTGTTCTCTGAGGACAGCAGACCAATTTTTCTAGTATGCACTCCCACCTTCTCAAGGAGTTGAATTTAGCTATATGCTTTTTAATTTTTCATCTGACTGGAGGACCCGCACATGCACATCAGGCAGGAAGGCACCAGTGCATTCACGGTGGGATGTTTCTAGAATTTTCTACTTCACTTGCTAATCATTGTCTGCAGTGGGCTCCGTCAGATGTGAGAATAATCAGCTTTTTGTCCTTGAAGAACACCAGCTACAGTTAAGTATCTTTGCTTTTCTGGTGCAAAATAAGAAGTGAACTTAATTTTAAGGTCTTCTCAAACTGTAACCAGAGCATGTCCACTTCAAATATGCTTATGTCTGATTCATACACATAAAAATCCTGTCTCTTATGTATATGACAATTTACAAATGTTAAATGGCATTTTTTTGCATGTATAAGTCTCTTATAATCACCTTCTATCAGTATCAGAATGCTTTGAAATGAGAATCCAAGAACAGGGCGGGCAATTGACAATTGACTTTATTGAAATTTAAGGACTCTCAAAACCTTGGGTCAATAAACAGTTGTTCTTGTTGCCCATATTTAATCAAGACCTGCTAGGAGAGGGTTTGCCTAGGGAAGGATCTTAAGACAATGATAGTCATGAGTCAGGCTGCTCTGTGATTACAAGTTTCTGATGGATGACCACTTCCCGTATTTCAGCTGCTGCTATTGTCTCTTGGGTTCCTTAAGACTTATTAGTCATACTGTAGCTGAAAATTTTGCCTGAAGAAAAACTAAGAATGGAAGCAATATTAATCTTGTGGAATTTTCCCATGTTGAAGAATGAAATATAATAATGCGAGGAATACACATTCACATTTACTTTCACTTTTCCTGTAATCACTGGGAAACAGTCCTCACCATGATAGCAGTTCAGTGTCAGTTTTATATTTTTATCTCTGGCTATATATAAACATGTATTTTTAGTGTTCACAAGTGAAAGTGGTTTATGCTAAGCATATAAGTCTATGAGAAAATCTGACCATGGAAGTACTAGTATATTTTTTATTACCTGTCCAGCCAGTCTTTTTTTCAGGATGTACAAAATGAATATGAATGAATCCACCACAGTGAAATATAAATAAAATACATGAGCTATATGTGTATGTATTCCATTTTATGCAAGTATAAATCATTCATTTTTTTTTTTGTGGAAGTCTTGAGTACAGGGTTCGGATCCACTGTTCTAGGTTTAGGGATTCTGGAATTGGACTAGAGATAGTAACTTGAAGGAAGATCAGGCCCTTTTGTCCTTAGGCTCAGTATCTCCCAATACATTCTACCATTTGTGTACCTCGCTCCCAGGTCCCAAGTTTTCTCCTTCGTTCCAGTTGTTTAGACATCATGTTGAAAGTTTAATTGTGGAGTGGAGGAGTAGTCTAATGGTTAATGCAATAGCCTAAGAACCAAGGGAAATGGGTTTGATCCCCAATGCAGCTCCTTGTGATTCTAGGCAAGTTACTTAACTCTCCATTGCCCCAGTTACATGTAACAGTTGTATTTAATATGTAAACTACTGTGATTGTAACCACAGAAAGGCAGTATATCAAATTCTATCTGCTTTCTCTATAAATAGATAGTCTATGAAGGTGAGAGACCTTTATATATTTGATGTTGGGCTGTTCTACATGATGCATCACTAACAATGGATATCATGCAGTGCTGATCTTTTTGTCAGATTTTGCCTTCTGGTTTTTTTTTTTTAATTTGATTTGGTATCTTGAGAGATATCTTGTATTATGGATTGGATGAATGTTGGTATTAGAAATCTTTGTTGTCCATTGTTAGAATGTGTCCAAATGTGGGGCATCTTGATTTATTTATTTAAATGTTTTTATCCCACTCGATCTGACTATTCTAGGCTAGCTACAATTATAACATACAGAGCAATATTAGGAAATAAGACATACTAAACCAAATAAAAATATATGACATATTAACAGAGTAAAACATAAAACCTTATTAGGCATCAAAAGCTCGCACAAAGAAATAAGCCTTTAAACATTTTCTGAACTGCTCAACAGACATAATTTGTCTGATTTCTACAGGTATTGATCTACATAGTATTGTACCCTCAATGTAAAATATAGAGGATCAATAGGTGCTGAGTTTGACAATCTTAAATGATGGAACATCCATCAGTAGTTTGTCAGCTGAGCACAAGATTTGTGTTGGCCAATAGATTCCCAAATTGCTCGCCAAATTAACAGGAGCTTTATTATTCAAAACTTTATGGATCAATGTCAAAACTTTAAATTTCACATTCCAAGAAATTGGAAGCCAATGAAGTTCCTTCAACAATAGAGAAATATGAAACCTTTTGGTAACCCAAACAACATGTGAGCAGCAGCAGTTTGTACTATTTGAAGAGCTCGAAGCATATACCAGTGTGAGGCAAAAAAAAGTAACCCCTAGAGTCTTTTGCCAAGCTTTCAGCAACCGCTTTGAATTTCATTGAGAAATTTTATGTACTTAGTCATCATACTTATGTATTCCTACTAAACAACATTTAATTATCTTATTCTATGTTGATGTTACTGACATTTTAGCATTACTACCTAGCGAGTTTTGCACGTTAAAAATGTTGGAGCTAAAACATAGTAAAATACCATCATTCAAGTTATACAGTTAACAATGAGGGGCATTTTTGATATGATGTCTAAGTCGGACTTTGGACGTTTTGCACTAGACGTCCCAAATCCAAATAGCAAATGTAACCATTTTTGAAAAAATGCACAAGTGAAAAACATTGAAAAGCAAGCCATTGGGATGTAGGAAAGGTCAGCATGTGCAAACGCTAGAGACACCCATAGGAATATATGGGTGTCTAGCATTAGCACGTGCTAAAAATTAGTGCACGCTAAAAAGTTAGCTTTACTACAGCGCGGCTTAGTAAACAGGGCCCCAAATTTCCAAAATAGTCTCAAGTGTCTTCAATCCATTATGGCAATTGAGGAGACTAAAACCATTCTTCGCAAAATCAGTTCAATCCCTAGTCCTAAAAAAGTTTTATTACTGCAACTCTATTTACGCAGGACTTAAAGGGAATCTCCTCAAAAAAATATAAACCGCTCAAAACACTGCCACACATCTCATATTCAGACTGCCACGTTTCACTAAAGCAACCCTCCTTCTGTACGATTTGCATTGTCTGCCAATAAAAGATAGAATATTCTATGTACCTTTATTCACAAAATTTAGAATGGTTTGATCCCAATATACGTGAACAGCCTCATTGAATTACCCTCATGTAATGCCTCTAAACTATCTAGAGAATATCTTATTTTACATTTCCCGAATTGTAAGAAAGTAACCTATAAAATAATCCATACTGCTAACTTCTTATCAAGGCATTAAAATTTGGAACTCCTTACCAAAAACCATCCAATGCATCAATGATTATTTGTTATTCCGAAGTCTATTGAAAACTCACTTCTTCAGTCTAGCCTTTAAGGAAATAAGCACTCTTCTCAAATAAACTCATGGCATTAATTTTTACCACCTCCCACCTCCCACTACTCCTGTCTATCCCAGTTAATCCTAGCCTTTTACCTTTTTCCGCCATATTTCAATTATCTAGCTTAAATTGAATTTAATTACATCTGTTCCTAACTCAAGTTTTACTGGTCTAACATTATATGATGTATTTTACTTTCTGTTAATATATTTTGAACACGTTCATGCTTTTCTAATTATTATGTAAGCCACATTGAACCTGAGTTCTACTCGGGCTAATGTGGGATATAAATATAAATAAATAAAAATAAATATGAAAGCATTAATTCCTAAAACCCCTATAATGCAACAAAATTCTAAGGAATTCCATGCAGAATAAGGAAGTACAGAAATGTAATGTTACTGAAAATATTTGTGAAAATTCATTATGACAATTTAAAAGAATTGAAAATATCAAAATGGGAAATAATCAGCAATCTGTTTAGAGTTAATTCTTTCTCAGATAGGAATAAATGGTTGCTGGAGGTGAATAAAAGTCATATATGCATTTAGGCGAATTTCCCCTTGTCTTTCAGGCCAGATTCATTTTGGGTGAGTCCAGTCCTAAAAATTAAAATGCAGTTTAAAAATAAAATGATACAGGCATCCTAAGGCACACAGTCAACCACTTAAAAATATAGCTGGGGGAGGGGCAGGGGCGGAAATTATGAGCACAAGGTTCTTGTTCTTGGAGGGAAGGGGGTCGGTGTTTTGCTAGTTTTGAGTGTTTAGTTTATTATTCAGTTTATGTGGGTATGATTCCCTGAATCCCAAAATAATGTACATAAATTGAGTTTAAATCATGCAATAGCATGCTAAACATCATGCAACATTATAAACATTTCAAACAATAATAATTTTAAAACCATGTCAGTTGTCACACACATATCATGGCAGTATACATTCAGCTCGAATTTAGTTGGCTGAAAGTTTCCAAAATTTTCCCTAAAATCTCTATAATTTACTACTGCCTGAATAACTAGTGGAATGTCATTCCATAACTTAGGGGCCCTTTTACTAAGCCACAGTAAAAAGTGACCAGCGGTAGTGTAGGCGCATGTATTGGGCATGCGCCAGGCAAGTTTTTACCGCATCTACAAAAAATGGCTTTTTTTAATGAGACAAGAAAAGGGCCTGCGGTAAAAATGAAACCAGTGCGCGCCCAAAACTGGCTTGAGCACTTAACACCATCCATTGATCTAGCAGTAAAGGCTCACGAGCTACATGTGTGGTGACTGGTCGGCACTCGCCAAGTGCCAGGAAATAAATAAATAATTCATCCATGCATTATGGGTGCGCTGCAAATCTGAAATTACCATCAGGCGGGCATGCTGGCCTGGCGGTAGTCTCATTTGGGCACGCGCTGCATGTGGGTAGAGCCTACTGCGGCTTAGTAAATGGACCCCTTAGACCCGTAATACATAAAGTAGATTGTTCTGAACTCCCCAAATGCATAATAGATAGTGGGGGTAAGACCAGTGAACCTTGCTGAGATAATTGTAGAGACTAAGAACTAGGTAAACACAATAGGGGGAGGCTGTACACAAATGGGCCAAAGGCCAACGAAGACTAGGGATAGGGACGGGTCAGGAGAGGGACGGGACAAAGAGCAACTGCAGGAGAACTAGGTGAGGAAAGGGCTAAAAAGAAAGGGGAGTGAAGAACAAAGGAGGAGCAAGAGACAGGAAGGATACTGAGGGAGTGACATTTTGAGATCAGCGAGCATAGGAAGAGCAGTGCTGACCCAACCCACCCACCCACCCAATTGCCAGGCAGCAGTTGTCACAGCTGGGCATTATGCTACAATGGTTATACAGTGACAGCGCAGGGTACATAGCATCTTAGCAGCTAACAGTTATAAGTTACTAGTAAAAAAGGCCCGTTTCTGACACAAATGAAACGGGCGCTAGCAAGGTTTTCCTTGGAGTGTGTATGTATTAGAGAGTGTGAGAGTGACTGTGTGTGAGAGAGAGTGTGTGTGTGAGAATGACAGTGTGTGCGAGTGCGTATGTGAGACACAGTGAGTGTGAGAGAGAGAGTGTGTGTTTCACACAGATACAGTGTGTGTGAGAGAGAGCGAGTGTGAGAGTATGTGCGATACACAGACTCTTTGTGAGAACGAGAGTTTGCAGGAACCCCCTCCCACTTATTTCCATCCGAGTTCCAGGACCCCCCTCTTCCCTTCCCGCTCTGCCTCTCCCCCCCCCCTCCGAGTTCCAGGACCCCCTTCCCCCCCGCTACCCCCTGATCCAGGACCCCCCTCCCCTTCCAGTTCCAGGAACCGCCCCTCCCCTTCCAGTGGATTTCTAGTAATCCCCTCCCCCCACGTGTTGTTTCAGGACCCCCTTCCCCTCCTCTGTCATTTCAGGACCCCCCTCTCACTCCCCACCTGTCTGGCGGAACCACAGGAACAGCTGAAACACAAGCGAAAGAAAAGGCTGACGGAAGCGGCGTCCCTGCGTGCAGGAGGTAAAAACATTTAAGCAGACAGCTCTTTGGTTGGTGAGCGGGGCAGGTTGGGGAGGGCGGCAGCCAGTCTCGAGCCTTTTTGGGTTTTTTTTTTTTTTTTTTGAGCGTGTCAGTTCGTCGGTGTCGATCAGCTGTGTGGGATCACGTCATAATGCAGCAGTGACGTGTCAGACTGATCTACGGAGCCTTCCTGACCACCACCTCCGAGGGAGCCACGGTCCCAGGCAGTACAGAACGTTGGTGGTGAGAATTATTATATAGGATGTGGTAAATCATTGTTGGAAAAATTGTTTTTGGAAAAAGTTGAAACTTAAGCAAAGAAATATATGCCTGCATGTTAGCAGAGAAAGAACGTTGACACAGCTTGTCTCCTGGCTTGGACGGCCAGGAGGCCCTGAACATCGGGTTTGAAAAGAAATGTAGGTGCATCCTTCAATGGGATACACCAAAAAGACAACGGGTGCTAAGAGAGACAGCATAGAGAGGAGACACAGCGTGCTTGGACGGCACAACCTGTGAGGCAATAAAAGGCAGCGGTTGATAAAAGCTGTGTACCCAGGCAGGAGCAAAATGTTAAGAATATGACAAATAATGGAATATGTTATGTATTATGTTTAGAAATACAATGTTAGATGTTCCTGGCTGCGGCCTAAATAACTCCAATTTCTGTCAAAAAATCGAACTCTGGTGTATTAATATGTAACACAGGAAGTTATGTCTGAGTGTGTGCCGAGTGGCCGAGTTGTGAATAATCCAGTCTAATACATTGCACAGGTTTAAAAGTCAAACACAGAAATTGAATTCTTTTAGAGGCCCTTTTATTAAGCTGTGGCAAAAAATGTCCTTAGAGCACCCTTATGCGGGTCTTTCCCATGTGCTAAAGCCATTTTTACTGCAGCAGGAAAATGGCTGATTTTCAGTTATTTCCATTAATGGCCATGTGCTAATTTTCTCATTTGCGCATGGTCATTAGCGTGTAAGCAGTACCGCCACCTATAAACTGCCTTTATAAACTAGGTATCCAGAATCACCCCAATAATGTATAAATGTTCACTTTTACACCTTTTTTGAAAATATATAAACTCATGTGTGTACTCTGTGTGTACCTGTGTATTTTATAAAATACATGCATACACCTGTGCATAAGTGTTGGAATGGGGGAGAGCCACTGGTACCATGGCACCACCAAAATATTGAGCATGCGATCAACATTTGCACCCTGGTTTTTATAGCAATTGTGCCTGCCACCTGCTGTCCTCTGGATCTAGCACCTCCCTGCCACTGCAGCTCTTCCTGCTCATTTCCCTTATCAGGCAGCAGCCAAGAAGTCACATTATGCAATAGTGGACAGTAGCAGACAGTACAGCCTAAAATTGGAATGTGCACAACCAGGCCTTCAACGGAACCTCTTCTGGCCCTGAGAGCGATAGAACCCTGTGACTCGTCCCCACTCTCAAAGGAAGTGTAACTCAGGGCCGGAAGAGGTTCCTGTGACAAGCCCAGTCTTGCATATTCCCATTTTAGACTGTACAGTGTCCAATACCATTATCATTTTAACTCCTTACCCTTACTCACTTGTTCAGTACCCATGTTTTATCATTCCCACCTTAGTAATTCCCTTGTCTCTTATTTGTCCTGTTTGTCTGTCCTAATTAGATTGTTAGCTCTGTCGAGCGGGGACTGTCTCTTCATGTTCAAGTGTACAGAGCTGCGTACGTCTAGTAGCGCTATAGAAATGATAAGTAGTAGGAGGAGGAGGAACTGCAGCAGCAGGGAGGAAGGAAGATATTGTAGCATGCAGGACTAGGAAAATCAGACTGTAGAGATGGATGGGAGAAGAGAGAGGGGTAATGATGGACCACATGGGGTAGGGCTGGAAATGATGGATTAACAGAGGCAGGAGGAGATGGGAGATGAATTAATTGCATGGAGGAGGGAAAAGAGGTATGCTGGACAGGGGAAAGATAGGAAACAAAGATGGGAAATGCTGGACATGGGAGGAATAAGTTGACAGAGGGGAGAGATGCTGGATCACCTGGATGGGGGTGGGTGGGCTAAAGAGATAGGTCTGAGATGCTGGACACGAGGAGACGGAAAGTCGATGCTGGTTGTGAAAAATTAATGGTATAAATAATAATAAAATCAGTGCTATTATTTGGTGGTGGAACCAGATGTGGCATCTGGGATAGAGATATGGTTAGGGTGAAGCTTGGGCTCTCTTTGCTCTTGTTTGAACACTGCCCTGAATTCAAAATGACACCCATGACCCCTAGCAATAACTAACGGCCAATCTGCCATACAAGACACATTTGCCCCTATATGGCAGACTGACCTCTAGTAGTGGTAACATATTGCTGCTAGGAGTTGTAAGTGCCATTAGACCCAGGCGGTGCTGGGAGATTTACAGAGGGGGACTGCTCTCATCTCATGCTAGCGTGAACTCTGGGTAAGTCCTGGGGTGGTTCTAGAGGGTGGATAGGGTCGGAGGATTGGATTGAGGGGAGTATGATATGGAGGTTTTTTTTTTTTTTTAATTTAGGTGTCATCATGGATAGTACATTTGAATCTGCTGCTCAGTGTGTAACAGTGGCCAAAAAAGCAAAGAGAATGTTAGGAGCTATTATGAAATGAATAGAGAACAAAACAAAGAGTAATCATAATGCGTCTGCATCTCTCTATAATGATACCACACCTTGAGTATTCTCAAACTGGAACGGGTAAAGGTATAGAGAAGGGAAATGATTAAGGGATAGACTGTCATATAAGGAAAGATTTAAAAGGATAGGGCTCTTCTTCTTGGAGAAGAGATGGCTGAGGGGATTGACCATTGCTGGAAGCAGGATACTGAGCTAGATGGATCATTTGTCTGACCCAGTATGGCTGCTATTCTTATGTTCTTATCTATAAAATTCTGAATGGAGTAGAATAGGTAAACGTGAATTGATTGTTCACTCAAAAAGTATAAAGACTAGGGGACAGTCCAAGAATTTACATAGTAACATATGTAAAAGAAATAGACAATATTTTTTTCAGTCAACATATAATTAAGCTCTGAGACTCATTGCCAGTGCAAGTTGTAAAAACACTTCATGCAGCTGGGTTTAAAATAGATTTAGACAAGTTATTGGAGGAAAAGTCCATAAACCATTATTGAGGTAGACCTGGGGAAAGCCACAGCTTATCCCAAGGATTAAGTAGTGTGGACTCTTTCTACTTTATGGACTCTACCAGGTAATTGTGACCTGGTCTAGTCACTTGGAAACAGGATACTGGGCTAGATCGACCCTTAGTCTGGCCCAGTAGAGCAACTCTTATGTTGTATATCCTTGAATCCCTCAAATTTTCCCTACTCCTGAACATTAGAAGGAGAAGGTCTTACCTCCTTCTGCTCAGCTGAATAATAAGTGCCAGTAATGTTGACAGTTAGTATCCAATATTCATTTATTCATTGTGGGGTCCTTTTACTAAGCCACAGTAAAAACTGGACTGCGGTAGTGTAGGCGCGTGTATTTTTTAAAAAATGGGACGGGAAAAGGGCCTGCAGTAAAAATGAAACCAGCCTGAGCCCTTAACGCCACCCATTGATCTAGCGGTAAAGGCTCACGTGCTACACATGTGGCGCGTGCCAAGTGCCGATTACCACGCGTAGGAGGAAAAATAATTCATCCAGGTGTTATGGGCACATGCCAAATCTGAAATTACCACCAGGAGGGCACACTGGCCTGGTGGTAGTCTCATTTTGGCATGCGCTGCACACGCATAGAGCCTACTGTGGCTTAGTAAAAGGGCCCCTGTATTCTATGGTGACTAGATCAGTCCCCATTCAGAACTCACTTGGTCCCTACCTTTTTGGGCGCCTGGTGACAAAGACTTTCAGGCTTACCCCCTACCTCCACTATCAGTTTTTGTTGTTGCTGTTGCCCCTCTCTTCCAAAGCTCTATGCTCCTAACTGGAAGTTCCTCCTGCTTCAAAGTTGATGCTCTTGCCTTCAACCTGTGTATTTCCTGTCAGCCATTTGAATCATGTGGCTGTCTTTATTTGTGTGCTCCTATGTGTATCTACAGAGTCCACTTGGTTCTAACAGCTGAGATTTGACCCATACTGGTGCAAGAGAAGAGACACTGACATTGGTTTTGAGCAGAACACCCAGGTTAGGAGGCCCAGACTGGAGAACAGAGAGGGCAGGTGATGGGAGAGAAAGATGCAGAGAAGGAAATTGGGGAGAGAGCCTGGGTACCTTTGCTGCCAGGCCTGCTTCATATCTGAGACCCCTTGCAATAGTCACACTGCAGGGGCTGCTTGGGGAAACTTTACACCAGTACTGTACAGTTTTGTAGTTGGACACAGTTAAAAAACACAGAGTTGTGTGTCTAGGTTACCATGAACATCTATTTATTTATTTATTTTGGGGGGGAAATGCTTACAAGTAAAGCCTTGTGACTGATTTTGTTGGTAAAATATAGAACCAAACATTTCAGATCAACATATCTGTATCTAGTTGTCAGGGATGAGTCACTTCCTGTTGAAACACTATGTTGCTAGCTAACTGTTACTGTTTCTGGTGTATGTATATTTCTGCATGTTGCTAGAGTGTTAACAATGAAAATGTACTAACCAGTCAGCATACTAAATCTAGAAATGGTAGGGTCTGCTATGAGAAGTATTTAGCATTATCTGATTCCTATAGTATTCAAGCCATATAGTAATTTAAATTTATCAATATTCACTTTATAGTAGTCCCTTATGATCTTAGACTGGTGATTCTGTTCTAGTTATTTGAAAGTCAGAAATTGTTTTTGTAAAACAAACACACTAGGGAAGTAATTCTTTAAAGATAGCACCAACATTTAAGCATCACAAATGCATGAAAAATCAATATCCATATATGCATGTGTATATTTGCAGAAAGGTGTGTAAATGGCAGTATACTGGTTAGGTGCTATTCCATAAAATAGTGTATAAATGTGATGGTATGTAGTTCACAGGTGGGCATACACATGGGTGGAGTCTGGGTACAGCATGGGCAGGGTGCCCAGCCATGCATATAAATTGTAGCATACTATAATTTACACAAGTGTTTCAGAAATATAGGCATGAGCATTTACCCCAGCTGTATGGCTGGTGTACGTGGTGATGCTTAAATTACATGCACAAATACTATTATTATTATTATTATTTATTGCATTTAGTTATGCTGGTATTTTTTTTTTTTTAATTATTTTATTTATAAGTTTTAACAAATTATTACAAGAACTCTTGTAAATGAAAAAATGGAAGAAAATATACATCATTTTCATAGGAAAATCAAATTATAAGGTATTTACATTGTTTCATCCATTTCAAGTCCACAATATGGGAGAAAAAACAAGGTACAATTCCAGGAAAAGTTTTCCTCATTAATACATAAAATCAAGAAAGAAAGGGAAGAGAACATAATATGCCTGTTATAATCCTTTTTTACGGAGTAGATGTAGACAGAGCCTGTAATTGCTGACTAGAATTAACCGCAAACTTAGAATCAAGAAAATTGTTCAATTGACATGCATCATAGAAAATATATTTGACTGAGCTAACTTTAATCACGCATTTACATGGAAAGTTTAACCAGAATAATCCTCCTAACTGTAGGACCCTTGGGCGGAGCTTCAAAAATGCTTGACGTCTCCTTTGTGTTACTCTGGCAATATCCGGGAATATTCTAATTTTGTTATTCATAAAGAGTTCCTCTCTATGACGGAAAAATTGTTTGAGAACCCAATCGCGGTCGGGTTCTAACACAAAGGAGACAATCAATGTTGCTGGAATCGTTGTCATTTCTTCTTTTTGAAGTTCTTGCGTTAAATTCAACATGTCAAATGAGGCATCAGGTCTTTGTTCTTGTTGGTCCACTACACCTTTTTGTTTCTCAATTTTATATGGAGGCAAATAATAAATTTTTGAGATTGGAGGGTATGCTTGTTCGGGAATCTTTATTATTTCTGATAAATATTTTTTAAACATTATTAGTGGAGCCATTAGTGTAGTTTTTGGAAAATTAATCAATCTAAGAGTTTTAGCTCTTAGTTGATTTTCCAAATTTTCAGTCTTTTGATGTAGAATAATATTCTCTTTTATCAGATTTGATTGTATTTGTTGAGAAGTTTTTAATGCTTCATTACATGAAATTAAAGATTTTTCAGTGTTGCTCATTCTAGTTTCTAAGGCGTCAATTTTTTCCAAAGGCAATTGAGTTACTTGTAGCACCTGGTATTTTGTAAAAGAAAGTAGGTACTTATTTTTCTTTATAGTATAAGCTCCAAATAGGTGTTGTCTTGATGCCTAAAAACAGACATCCCTATACAGATTTGCCTTCTGCTTTTACTTATTTTCTCTAAAGTTCAGATATAATAAGCATTTTCCCCATAGACACAAAGAGGGCTGCTTACTAAACTGGCTAGGCAGTTAACATCAGATTTAGTGTACACTATTAGTGTGGTTGACCTGTGCTAACGGCTATCAAATGCTAAATCAGGTCAGTGCGCTAAAACTCTTGCATTGGCCCTCAATGCTCAAAACTCCAATGCTGTTCTCAATAGTGCTAGAGGAGGGGCAATGGTATACAACTGTGTGGTAAAAGAAAAAAAAAAACAGCATTCAAGGTAAACCAACACTTGGTTTACCTTGAATGCTGTGTGAGCTAAGCTGGGCATTTTCAAACTTGGTTTGATTGTAAACTGATGTTACCTTATGTTATGTTACCTGTGTCCTGCTCTTAATATCTACCTAATGAACTGCTGACTTTACCTCCTTCTATTCTATCCTATTAAACAAAACAAACAAAAAAAGTTTCTAATCTATCTTCATCCTATTGCCTGTAACTTAAAAATTTTCTTGCATTGTGATTTCATATTTTTATGCTGGAATTGTCTTAAAGGTGATTTTATTGAACTGTGTTTTGAACCTTCTGTGCCAGTAGTGACTTAATCCAATCAATTTGGTTACATAGACTCTGGTGACTCTGCGGAATCTGGTGCCTTAAAGGTGCATTTATTAGAATTGTGTTTTGAACCTTCTGTGCCAGACACTTAATCCAATCAATTTGATAACATAGCATCTGGTGACTCATAGACTGTGTGCCTCTGGAGGAGGAGCAATGTTATATAGCTGTGTGGTAAAAAAACAAAAACAAAAACAGGACACTTGGTTTACCTTGAGAGCTGCCTGAGCTAAGCTGGGTATTTTCAGATTTGGTTTGTTTGTAAACTGATGTTACCTGTGTCCTGTTCTTAATATCTACCTGATAACCTGCTGACTTTACCTTATTCTATTGTATCCTATTAAAAACAAACAACAAAAAAAAAATAGACCTTTTCACTTGCAGAGTGTCTGACTCTATAGTTCCACACACCCCTAGGTGAACTCCCTTTATATAGGACAATCAATGGACAAGTATCTTCATTAAACCATAATTGGTCAATCCTACTGTCTTTTTGAAGGAATTCAAGGTGGTGTACAGTAAGAATAAATCAAACATAAGCAAAAGACAGTTACAGCTGTAAAAATACCAAGTATGGCATGGTGTACTACTTACAATGTCAACACAATACGTAATAGAACATTTTAATAGACAGCGTAGGGTATAAGCAAAGATGGAACATATAGATAGGTAAGAGAGTAAGAGGAGTTAGAAAATAAGGTGACTAATTTAAAGAAACATGCACATGAGGTCAGAGAGATGGTTAAATATTTTGCATGTCTTGTGCTAATTTTTCCATTAGCATGCAAAACCTGCAAAAGTAACACGGGATATGCTAAGTGCTCCTGCGTTGTCTCTATTATCCAGTTAGTACATGTGAATGTGCTAGCTAAACAATGCTTCCATACCCAGTCCCTGTCCACAATGCGCCCCCCCCCCCCCCCGCGCTTAAAGAATAAAAATAGCAAATAGTGCATGATTAGCATGTGCTGACAGATTACCACAAAATGCTTTTATGCACTGTGTGGTAAGCCTTATTTCCCATATTAAGTGCGCGTTAGCCAAAGGGCCTCTAAGTTTGAACCTGAAGATTTGGAGGGTAAGTGACTTACACAAGATGAGATTTGAATTGGGCTTCTCCGGTTCTTAGCCTGCTGCTCTAAACATTAGGCTATCCCTCCAGTTCTAGATGAGACTACCTATTGACTCATGGAAAGCAATACTCTGGTCAGTGAATATAAAATTATGAGAATTTCTAATAGGGATTCCTGGATGAACAACCAGGGATTACGGTACCAGGACTTTTTTTTCCTTTAAACTCATTGCTAGAACTTTCTTACTTTGAAACATGCTACCTGCAGCTTGTCTTAAGAAAGGTTGTCCCTAGCACTAGGGAAACAAGGCATCCACCTAGGGCGATACAGTTTGGAGACGATACCTGTTTTGAAAGGAGCAGGACCCAGTAGGCTTTGAGCATATACCAATGCTCAAGACCTGATGCAGGCTGTACTTTCTTCCATTGGCGCAATCATTGCCATATCATTGCTGCCCTAGAGGGGTTAAGGAAGGAAAGGGAAGCCACCAAATACTTTGCGGTGGGGTAGAATGCGGAGAAGAGAAGATATTGAAGAATGGATGGGGAGAGAAGGGAAAGGGAAATGCAGAACACTGGGGAGGGGAGATGCTGAACACCAGAGGGTGAGGGAAAGAGGAAAAGCAAGAAATGCTGGATGTAATGGGAAAGGGGGAGGCATTTAGGAAAAAGGAGATGCTGGACTATGGAGGAGTAGAAAAGGAAAGGGGAGGCACTGGTGATGAGTGAAGTGGAGGAGGGCCTTGAGTTGTTCAAAGAGGGGGGGGGGCAGGTGCATGGCTGAGAATCTAATTAGGGTGTTACATACCCTTGGGTCAGCCCTAGTCTTGAGTTGTTGCATGGATAATATTAGGATTTCCTACCATGATGTAACTGGCTATTAGCATTGAACTTTCTTCTAGATTGAGGTCAGCTTTTTGTCATTCAGCAACAGTCTATTCCATAGTTTTGAGTTTTTGTGTTAATTAAGCATGGTAATAGTGTAAATTAAACCAAAACCATTCATATGCACTAACATATTTTTAAGTAAAATGCTCAGCACATAAAACCTCATGCTGTTAGTACATAAATAAGGAAAATACATTAAGGGTTTGAGTCACCTAATTTATGCCAGAAAGGAGGTCATGGTGAACAGCTATTCAGGAATACTGGTGAATAAAACTAATCATTATATAATGATTAAGAAGAGGCTGCATGGGAGGCCAAACAGTGACAAATTAGGCAAAAACGAACCTATAATGAAGCATACAAATGCAGGCCTATGAGAGTGAATATGACCTTTTTGACTTGGAACTGCAGAATGCATTAGCTGGCATTTTACTCTGTGCTTGGGCTACATTTCTTTTCAGACATTCAAGGTCACCAGAATGACCTTCATACTCCATAGAAAAAAGGAAAAGAAAGTACACGGAGCATGCTTGAGCAATGACAGTGCAAATGAAGGACAAGAAGATAACATCATCTGTCCAAATTTCAGTCTTCATTAGGGCAATATATTTTAATTCATTTCATCTAATTTTAGTGCATGCTATACATTTTGGGTCCATGCTAAAATGAAAAGGTTTATGCTGAAACAAAATGAAATGAAAGACAAAAAAAAACAAAAACTAGAACAAAGGAAAACAAAATGAATTCATGTGTCTGATCAGCCCTAATTTCAATTAGGAATGTGTATCCATTGTGAAAAAAAATTGCAATGAAACAGGCTTGTTTTATTTAAAAAAAATGTAACAAAATGTATTTTTACAATGTTGTTCTTAGACTGCACAATTTTCAAATAGCACATCTTAAAACTTCATTTAAGAAATTTAAATCTCCTCTCTTGGAACATCGTCTGTCAGTGATATGGCCCAATGCTGCATGTGGTACTAATGACTATACCTCAGTTCTCCTCTATTCCTTTTTTGGGCCCTGTTTACTAAGCTGCGCTAGAGGCGCGTTAGTGTTTTTAGCGCGCGCTGTGTAGGCGCCCACAATATTCCTACTCGCCTACACAGTTAGCATGTGCTAATTTTGTGCATGCCCTAAAAACGCTACCGCACCTTAGTAAACAGAGCCCTTTGTAACTTGGTACTATTTCAAGGTTACTTCCTTAGGGGTTCTTTTACAAAGCTCTGGTAGAAAGTGGCCTTAGTGTGCCCTTACGTGGGTCTTTCCCGAGTGCTATGGCTATTTTTACTGCTGCTGGAAACTGGCTGATTTTCCATTTTCTGAATTAATGGCTACACACTAATGTTACAAATGTACTCCAGATTGTGAAACATAAAATATAAACACACAGTTCATAGCATTTCTTAAAACTCATTTTACTTAATACCTTTACATTTGGGTTTTTATATTTTTTCAAAGAATTTTTCTTTATGTTTCCAGAAGGAGGAACAAAGACCTCAGTTGGCTGTGACTGTCTTACCTAACTGAAGCAGCAGGTGAACCTGCAGTCAGGTAGACAATTGTGATTCGTAAACAGATCACAGTTCTCTATCATTGGTCTTAAAAAAAACCTCCAAGAACATTTTTATTCAAAATATAAAAATGAAATCTTCTTAGATGTTGTAAGCAAAAATAAATATGCACTTCTTTCATCTTCTAAGCAGAAATACACATACATATACTGTGTGTATAAATAATCACTTAACTTCTTAGCAGGAGAGGTCCCAACGGGGACCCATTTCACCAAATAGGCTTCCTTAGGGGAAAATGCTCACTGCCAACTTTTTGTGCTGTAGTAATCAAAAAAACTGGAGATAAAAAGATCATCGATCACAAGACACTGTTATTTGACCAAAACAAACATATTGAATCCAAGTGAACTTATTTCCACCTGCCATCCTCTTAGCATCACATTGAAGTTAAAATGGTGCCCCAAACGGTCAGATTTATAAAGACGCCCACACATGTGCAAAAAAGTGCATGGGATGCCTCAGCATGTCCCTCTGTAAGCCCTTTTAAGCTGCAGTAAGCAAGCGCTAATACTTACCACAGCTTAGGGAATGGAGCCCTTAATGTTTTTAAAGAATAGATAATTGAAGTAAAGTTATAACCAAGTTTCCTTATATGGACTTCCATTGTTTATGTCCCATTTTAGCCTCCCTCCCCCTGACATATTTTTATTGAAAACTACTTTGATCTTGTTTTGCTATATTTTAAAGTTGAAACTCCATACATTGAGGCGCCTGAGGAGTCTGTTCCAGTAGCATAGCTACATGGGGCCTGGGCCCCCGTAGATTTGGCCCTGGACCCTCCTGCTAATGACCCTCTCGACATCGCCGTCGCCTGCCTTTGCTGGCGGGGGACCCCAAGCCCCGCCAGCCGAGGTCCTCTTCTTCCCGCAAAAGGCTTCCTTCTGTTTCTGACGTCCTGCACATACAACGTGCAGGATGTCAGAAACAGAAGGAAGCCTTGCACGGGAAAAAGAGGACCTAGGCTGGTGGGGGTTATGGTTCCCCGCCAGCAAAGGTAGGTGACAGCGGGTTGGCGGCGGGAGGGGGGTTGAGAGGGTTGGCAGCAGGGGGGGCAAAGTTGATGGTGGCGGCGGTGGCGGCAATGGCGGGGGGGGGGGGGGATAAAATGTGCCCCCTCACCTCGGACTCTGGACCCCCCTCCCGCCGAAGTCTGGCTACGCCCCTGGTCTGTTCTAAAACATAACCCCAAATCATGATGCAATATTTCTTTGTAGTATTGCTGTTCCCACTGTGAGTGCCACCAAGCACAAATGTATTTCCCACATCCTTATCAATATTTTATAAAAGTGTTGCATTCAGTAAAATACTTTCCTTTTGTAAATGTCCTTTTTTTATACCTGGACACCCCGATCATAAACAATGCTTCATGTAGTTATAGCTCTGTTCCCTTATAGAATAACCAGGTATTGAAACACCTAATCTAAGTGTCTACACTTAAGCCAATATCGAACTGGCATTTGTGCAGGTGCCTAAATGCAGCAAGAATATACATAACTTAAAGTATTCCGAGGTCCTTTTACTAAGGTGCAGTGAAAAATGGCCTGCAGTAGTGTAAACGTGTGTTTTGGACGCGCGCAGAATCATTTTTCAGCATACCTGCAAAAAAATGCCTTTTTAAAAATTTTTGACGAAAATGGACGTGTTGCAAAATGAAACTTGCTGCACATCCATTTTGGGTCTGAGACCTTACTGCCAGCCATTGACCTAATGGTAAAGTTTCACGCGGTAACCGGGTGGTAATGACCTATGCATGCCAAATGCCACTTGGTGCACGTAGCTGACATGCATCAGAAAATAAAAAATATTTTTCAGGCGCATAGCAGACATGCGCCAAAAATGAAATTACCACAAAGATCATGAGGTAACTCCATTTTTGCGAGTGTTGGATGCACGTAGATGCTTACGCAGCATAGTAAAAGGGCCCCTCTGTAACTTATGCACGTACTACTACTACTACTACTATTTAGCATTTCTACAGCGCTACAAGGCATACGCAGCGCTGCACAAACATAGAAGAAAGACAGTCCCTGCTCAAAGAGCTTACAATCTAATAGACAAAAAATAAATAAAGTAAGCAAATCAAATCAATTAATGCGAACGGGAAGGAAGTGTGGAGGGTAGGTGGAGGCATGTAAGTGGGAGCCCCCCCCCCCCCCCCATGCTGCACCTGTGTGTATGTCCCCTTGCAAATACTTGCTATGTAAGATAAGTTGGTATTTGCAGACTTGTGCTTAGGGTGAATATTGGCATTTACATACATATGTGTGCACATATGTACATCTATGTCATTATTCCAAATATAAACACACATAGCATGTGTGTAAATGTGAGCACCTGGTTTACAGAATTACACTTAACATAGGTAATCCCTGACTGCACCTCAGCTTTGCCCCTACACCGTCCCAGTGCTACCCATTTAGTGCTAAGGCAGTCTGCCAGATTTGCAGTGGCATTGTCCAGATAATGCTGCTGAAACTCTCAGTACATACCCAGTGAGCATGACTTCCCTGAGTAGGAGCTGTTCCTATCCAGATAATTCCCTCTAAATATCAATTCCCCAATTGATAAATACCTAAAGGACCCTTTTATCAATCTGCGGTAAAAAGTGACCTTATCACGGGCTTACGTGGGTCATTCCCATGCATTGAGGCTATTTTTCCGCATGGATAAAATGACCATGCGTTAATTTTCCTATTAGTGTGTAAGCCCTATTTGCCACCTATTTTGTAGGTGATAAAGGCTCACATGCTAATTAGTTAGCACGTGCTAATGTTTTGTTTGTTTGTTTTTTTTTGTACCCCACACTTTTTCCCACTCATGGCAGGCTCAATGCAGCAGGCAATGGAGGGTTAAGTGACTTGCCCAAAGTCACAAGGAGTTGCCTGGGCTGGGAATCAAACTCAGTTCCAAAGTCCACCACCCTAACCACTAGGCCATGCCTCCACTCCGATGTGGCTGCACTAACCAATTGTCTACTCTTCACCCCCAGACCCGCCCCAGCACTAAAAAAATTAAATCTAGTTCTTAGGGCATGGGAGTGGGTGCCAATGCCAAAATTGCCATGAGATACCTAAGGTGCCCCACGGGAAGGCATTTTAAGCTGCAGTAACCACGTTAGTGCTAACCGCAGCTTAGTAAAAGGACCACTTAGAATGGAATGAAATCCCTGTATGTAATGATAGTCATTTCATTGGAAAGTTACTAAGCTTAACTAGCAATTCTGAGGTTTAGAAGGAAAAGTGGGTGATCTTCCCTTAGACTTAGAGCTTATACGAAACTGGCTTTCTTTGTCCAAGTCATTGGGAAGGTTCTGCGTGCACTGCCTGGAGAAAATTAAATAGCTCCATTTTCTTATTGCACAATAAATATATATTTCAGAAGAAATCATCCCTATTTGTTATTTTGAAATGCTCATGGTCTGGACAATATGGGACCACCTGCGTACTGTATGCTTTTACACTCTACTTCAATTTTTCTCGAAAGCCAAATTACTGTACGGTTCAGAATAGAGTCACTTAATTGCATTGTTTGGGTAATGAATGCAAATCATTATGCAAGGGGAAAATCAAGCTTCTGTAATTAAGAGTTGTAAAAGCAGATTCTAGTTGCTGGGCTGAAGTAATTTAGCACTGAGGCTTATTTATAAACAGCTGTCAAGATCACAGATTTTGAAATTCAGTGTTCTGTGGCAGCCTCCTGCCTACTTTCTGTTGTTCTGTAATGGTAAAAATGCCTTTTCTACATCTTTTATTTTTGGTTAAAAAAAAACAACCCAAAACAAAACAGAAATCTTCATTGCCCCAACCATTTATTAACTTACCATTACATTAAGAAAACTCTTTGCAGTCTACCTGTATGCCTAGAACATGTACAATTGCATTAAACAAATAAAAAAAAACCCAATATAATTACAGTCTGATTTTTTATTTCATACCTCATGCATACTTCAGAGTACTTATTAGATATTTAATTACCACCAGGCAAAAACCTAAGATCATTACCACCATCAAGTTGGAATGTGCAGATCAGCTGGAGTTTTGTATAGTAGTAGTAGTAGGTAAAATGCAAAAACAATTTGGCCTTTGGCACCTAAGCCTTCAAAGTGTGGTTCAGAGAACAGGGAGTTCTCAGATACAGGGAGTGGAAAGCTGATGTCACTGAAAATATATTTGGTGCTTTGCTTTGGATTCCACAAACGTGTTAAAAGTTCCCTTGAGTACAATCAGCACTGAAAACTACTCCTTTACAACTGTGGGACAGAAGTAGTCCTTGACATGCCTTTAGATTTTTTTTTTCTCTCGGAATGTATTCTATTGCTGGAATGTAAGCAAAAGGCATTAGGGAAATATCTCTTGCTCAGTACATTGAGCAAATAGTTGAACAACATGAGCAATCTAAACAGGGCTACAATAAGTAACATGGGGAAAATAAGAACAAAGGGGAAACAAGAATATCATAATAAGAGGCTTAGTAAACCACAAAAGCTGACTTAACAAAAAAAAAATCTAATGTTTGACAGAGCCAAAGTCCTACTACGTTAATTGTATTGACATGGCTTTAAACAATGCTAAAAGCAGGTCTGCTGTTAAACACACTGGGTCACAATTTGGAAGAGGGTCCCCAAACCTACCAACAAATATGTATGTCTTTAAGCTTCAGACAGGCAGAAGGTCTTCTGTTAAGGGGGTGCAAACGGAAATTTCCCTGGGCTCCCATGCTTACACCAGCCTTGACTAAATGAAAATAATGTTGGGCCTGATATTTAGGAGGGAATTCATCAAGGTGAGGTAAAAGATTGCCCTTTACCACACCTTGATGCCCCTCTGGGATTCAGCAGCCTGCGAGATCCCAAGTGCCTGAATCCCACGCTGAATTTGGCACTTAACTGGCTTTGAAGAACTGCATAAAGATAGACTGTGTTTTATGTCGTTCTATTTATGTGGTAGTCTTAACTGGTTAAGTGCCGAATATCATCACTTAACCAGCTACTACTCCTACTACTTATCATTTCTATAGCGCTACTAGACGTACGTAGCGCTGTACACTTGAACATGAAGAGACAGTCCCTGCTCGACAGAGCTTACAATCTAATTAGGACAGACAAACAGGACAAACAAGAGATAAGGGAATATTAAAGTGAGGATGATAAAATAAGGGTTCTGAACAAGTGAACAAGGGTTAGGAGTTAAAAGCAGCATCAAAAAGGTGGGCTTTTAGCTTAGATTTGAAGACGGCCAGAGATGGAGCTTGACGTACCGGCTCAGGAAGTATATTCCAGGCATATGGTTCAGCAAGATAAAAGGAACGGAGTTAGCGGTGGAGGAGAAGGGTGCAGATAAAGAGAGATTTACCCAGTGAACGGAGTTCCCGGGGAGGAATGTAGGGAGAGATGAGAGTGGAGAGGTACTGAGGAGCTGCATAGTGAATGAACTTAAAAGTCAATAAGAGGAGTTTGAACTGTCTGCGAAAATGGATAGGAAACCAGTGAAGTGACTTGAGGAGAGGGCTAATATGAGCATAACGACACTGGTGGAACATTAGTCGTGCAGCAGAATTTTGAACAGTTTGAAGAGTTAAGAGATGGCTAAGTGGGAGACCTGTGAGAAGCAAGTTGCAATAGTCTAAGCGAGAGGTGTAAGAGTGTGGATGAGGGTTCTGGTAATGTGCTCAGAAAGGAAAGGGCAAATTTTGGTGATATTATAGAGAAAGAAACGACAGGTTTTAGCAATCTGTTGAATATGTGCAGAGAAGGAGAGGGAGGAGTCGAAGATGACCCCAAGGTTGTGAGCTGATGAGACAGGAAGGATGAGAGTGTTATCCACAGAAATAGATAATGGGGGAGGAGGAGAGGTTGGTTTAGGGGGAAAGATAAGAAGCTCAGTCTTGGTCATGTTTAGTTTCAGATGGCACTGAGACATCCAGGCAGCAATGTCAGACAGGCAGGCTGATACTTTGGCCTGGATTTCGGCAGAGATTTCTGGTGTGGAGAGTTAGATCTGGGAGTTATCAGCGTAAAGATGATACTGAGAACCATGGGATGAGATCAGAGTAACAAGGGAAGAAGTATAGATGGAGAAAAGAAGAGGTCCCAGGACAGAGCCCTGAGGTACACCAACTGACATTGGGATAGAAGTAGAAGAGGATCCACTAGAGTATACACTAAAGGTACGCTGGGAGAGAAGAAGAAAACCAGGAAAGAACAGAGCCCTGAAATCCAAGTGAGGACAGCTTATCAAGGAGTAGTTATGGTAATATAGGCAGATAGTATACATTATTGCCTTAGCACATCTTAGTAACTACCCCACTTAGGAGCCTTCATTAAGGACCTCAGGTTTTTTTGAATATTGGGCCTATTACTTTTAGTCTTATTGACAGAGCTCATGAGTTTTGAGATGAGGCAATGGTATTCTGTTTTTCAACATAAACAGAAATGCATTCTTTCTAATTCATTCATTTTTATCCAAAAACAAAACAAACTTAGAAATATGTGGAGAATGTACACAGACCTCTGTGATGGGAGAAACCCTGGCCTGCAGTTAAGAACTATCCAAAAAGTGTATGTATATATATATACACAAATAAGGATGTATATGATAGTATGCCAGCAATGCGTTATTCCGTAAATATGTGACTATCTTGCACAGTGCATATTTGCAAAGAGGGGCATACACATGTGTGGAACTGTACAATACATGTGTTCCCAGGGCTGATGTGTGTGTGGGGGAGGACCAACAGGACAGCTACCCTGGGCCCCACAGCTCTAGGGGGCCCCATGGTCCAGGCATCTACCCCTTCACTCCACCATAGTCTGTCTCCTCACCTTCCCGATCTTATATAAGTATTGCCATACTGGGACAGACCAAAGGTCCATCAAGCCCAGCATCCTGTTACCAGCAGTGGTCAATACATGTCACAAATACCTGGCAAGAGCCCCAAAAAGTACAAAACATTTTATACTACTTATCCTAGAAACAAGCAGTGGATTTTCTTCTGGGGCCCTAGTGCAGCAGCCATCCTCACAAGCCGCCTCTGGCTGTCCCGAAGATTTCCATATCTGTAACAAATTGCTTTCTGCCCCCTCTGATGCAATTTCCTGTTTCCGCCTTGGCAGACCGCAGCAGAGAGCGAGAAAGCTTCAGGTCAGCCAGAGGCAGCTTGTGAGGATGGTTGCTGCAATGGGGCACATCTCAGAAGGGAAATAATTTTTAAAGAAGACCGCAAGGTGAGGGGGGGGGGGGGGGGGGGGGGACCATGGTGGGGGAGAATGGTAAGAGATGCCTGGACTGTGTAGTAGCAATGCAGGTGGGGAGATCAGGGGTAGGGGAGAGGAGAGGGGATCAGGAGCCCCCTTCTTAATTTCTGCCCTGGGCCCCACCTTGTCTAAAACCAGCCCTGCGTTCCTTCTGCATTTAGGTGCCCACTTTTAGGCTGGCACCATGGCTTGTGTAAATGTGGGTGCCTAATTATTAAGGTGTTATTAATAGGTTACGCTACTATTCTATTACAGAATTTAGGTGCCTAGGTTCCCTTATAGAATAGGCTTCTACTGCCTGCCCTCAGGGTGTCCAGTTATAGAATTGCCCCCAAAGTGTCAATATGAAGAATGACAACTTTATGTTTACATTTTTGAGATTTGCAATACTGCCCTTCATCTTGAGCAAAGCAAAGTGGTTTACAAACTAACATCAGAGATGAAGGAACACAATAAATCTTGATAGGATAGTGATAGAGGAATGCCAGAAATTGTGATAAGACAAAGGCAGAGAGAGTATGGGAGCCGAAGAGAATGGCGAGGATAAGACTCAAAGAGAGGCAGACCAGGAGGGGCACAGGGTCAGGGATGAAGAAAAGGTTACAGATACAGATACTTGATCCACTGTACTCCTTGCATATCATGATTATGCTTGGAAATGCCTGGCTAAATAAATGAAGCTTCTGCATGAAGGGAAGATGGCAATACATTCCAGAGAGTTAATGCCAAGTTTAAAAAAAATGACACTGTGATACGTGTAATTCAGCCTGACTCAGGACATAGATGATAACCCTGGCTTGTTGGATGATCAAAGAAGTTGTCTTGGAGCATATGGCTTAAGCAAGGTAGACAGACAGGGTCCAGTATTCAAAACTATTTAACTGGCCAGGATCAGCTCCTGGCCGGTTAAATAGTGTTTTAGTACCTAACCGCAGATATTCAATGGGCGATAACGGATTATCTCTCACTGAATATCTGCATCTAATGAATATTCAGCACCAAACTGGCTATGTTTAGTGGTTAAAATAGGCCACATAAATAGCACTTAATAAGTTAGAGCTGAGTTTTGGTTTAATCGATTAAGTTGCCGGCGTCAAAAATGAAACCAGATATTCAATGGTCCAGCATTTAATATCTGGGATTAACGCTAGCTTCAGACAGCAAAAGCATTGCCCGCCACCGGCTGAATATCGGGGGGGGGGGGGGAGGCTGATAGAGTATGGTATCAGCAAACTAGACCTTATGTACAGTGCTGGATTAAATGTTTATGGTGTTCTGAGTCAACAGGACCAGGTGAAGTCGTCCAAGTGCTCGTCAGGGAACGCCCTTTTTTTTCCATTATGGGTCGAGGAAGTCCATGTGATAGGCACGCGTAAGTCTCGTCTTCTCTATGCCTCTGACACACCCCCTTGAACTTTGGTCATCCCCACGACGGAAAGCAGTTGGGGACGCCCAAAATCGACTTTTGATTATGCCAATTTGGGCGACCCTGTGAGAAGGACACCCATCTTCCGATTTGTGTCGAAAGATGGGCGTCCTCTTTCAAAAATGAGCCTGATAGGCACCTTAAAAGAATGTCCTCAGTAAAATGAGGAACCCCAAGATCCCAATAGTGGCTAGGAGGGCAAGAAGAAAGTCATGATCAGATCAAAGCTGGCAGATGATAAAGAGAAACCAGCAGTGCTTCCGTACCACTATTGTACATGCTGTGAAGTTTGTTCAGCAGGGAATCAAAATAATCTCTGAACTATGCCTAGGCCTAAACTTGGACTGGCACAAATATATGGCTGTTTGATATGGTCGACCAGTTTTTCCAGGTATCAAGAATGATACTGGCCTGTAATTAGATCTAGCAGATAGGTTAAGAGTTGTTTTTTTAAAAGGGCAAACAAAAGCCTGCTTCCAAGAATCGGGGAAAGTGCCAGAACTGAACAGGTTATTCTGCTTCAGGAAACTGTGAAGCAGGCATTCCTGGGTTTGCAGAGGTCATTTCGGATAGAATGGTAAACAATTTCTTGGTGATTAGTGAAATTGTTTATCTGATTTGTTTAATAGAAGAGTTTTGCATACAGTATTTCAGTCTAGAACAATAGTAGTTATGGAGATCCTGGGCCAAATTCTCTTGTGTCTTGCTCCTTCTCCACAGTCTCTCAGCTCTTCTAGTTTGTTGTTT
Source organism: Microcaecilia unicolor (assembly GCF_901765095.1). Taxonomy (NCBI): domain Eukaryota; kingdom Metazoa; phylum Chordata; class Amphibia; order Gymnophiona; family Siphonopidae; genus Microcaecilia; species Microcaecilia unicolor. The sequence goes on from NC_044031.1 coordinate 88,802,999, forward strand.
CAGAATATATCTACCTGTGACAACATGGTTGGTGGCATATAGAAGGAGGCTGGTGGGGGGGGGGGGGGGGGCGGTGCAATGGAGTCTAAGGTAGAGTCCTGGGCATTCTGACTAGAAAAAAATGATTCAAAGTCTGGCAGAAATAAAGAGCTCATTGGAGACAAGGATGTGGGGTCTATTCTCACAAAGTACCTAAAAGGGGGAGACTTACTAGCTGGCTTGAACTGGTATCTTAGCAACAGTGAGAAGAAAATAAATTAAATAATAATCTAACCAGGATATAGATAGTGTGGAGAAATTAATAGACTGGAGGAGGGAGCCAGTTTTATAGAGGACAAGATCAAGAGTATGTCTGGCAACATGAGTGGGCATGGACACCTGTTGCCGGAGATCGAGATCAAAAAGCAGAAAGAAAATACAAATCCTGCATTCTCATTGGATGATCTAAAGTTAAAATATCCCAAAATCAGAAGGCTGGCAAATTTTATAACCACTTCCACTGGAGTCTGGGACAAGGAGTCCTGGGAAGTTGAATCTGGGGCACGGTGGATGGTAAAGCAACAAAAAAATGGGACGACAGACTCAGTATCAAGTCTCACAAGTGGAGCTTCAAGATAAAGAAGTGAGTCAGATGAAGGCTCAGTGACTTGAATAGAGTCTGAGGAAATAAAAGCCAGTCCCTCACCACTTCTGGAAATCCTGGGTGCAGAGAAGGCGAAGTAGCCTGTAGAAAGGCATTGGAAAAGGACGGGGTCTTCGCCCTCATGGAGCCATGTCTCTCTCAGGCAAAAAAAAAAAAAAAAAAAAAATATATATATATATATATATATAGATTCCATGATGATATCATGAATAGTGGTGTTTATTTATTTTTTTGTGAAGGGACTGAAATTTAAGCAAAGAGAAGGACAGATAATGATGGCCTGCCAAATTGGTAGCATGAGCACGAAAAGGAGGCTTAGCAGTGGGGGAACAAGAAGTCTTACATCAGAGCTGTCCTGCAGAAAGAGTGAGGAAGATGATGACTCCATGAACTTGGATGGGAATGAGATTGCTGGTACCATCAAAATGGAAAAAATCAGTAGGTCAGCAAATGATCAGAAATTGCTGGCAGCATAGAAGGGATTCATCCAGAAGTCACTTCAAAGACAGCACACAAGACTATGGCGTAAATGCCACTCTGAGTTCCTTTCTCCTGTGGAATCAGTGTCACCTCCAGCATTTGAGTGCGTGGTGCATTCACTAACAAGCACCAGCAATACTGTTCTTTTATGACTGCTACACTTTTATTTCTTTTGTACTTTTTTTCTTTTTCATGTCAAATCTTGATTGTGAGAAATTATATTTAGTTTTAACGTCCAGAATAATTTTTTGTTTAATATTAGTTATAGATGTCCATTTTTCTTTCTATAACGCATTCTCATTCTACCAATTTTGCTTTGTTTTGTTTTTTTGTTTATAGGGTGGACAAGAATAAGAAAGCTTTCTGATTAAAGTTTAGTGGTTTCTAGTTTTACTGTTCCATGCTGCAGTTTATTCTCTCATCACAACATCACATATCTATATATATCCAAGAATCATTGGGCACATAAATTAGCTTAATTTCTGTTTGATTAGTAAAATAATAATTAGGAGATTTATTTAATAGGAATAGAAGATATGTGACACATAGAAATGTCAACATTCAAAAGCTCTCCTATGGTTAGCATTGGATATTAACTGTATAAACACTGGGGTTTAAAGTTCAAACCCACCAATAAGATACATTTTGCCAGACAATTTGTTCTGGGGCAAGACTAAAACATTTAGGGACCCTTTTACTAAGCTGCGTAAGCGTCTACGTGCGTCCAACACACGCCAAAATGGAGTTACCGCACAGCTACTGTGTGGCTCTTGCAGTAATTTCATTTTTGGCACACATCCAATATGCGTATCCAAAAAATAATTGTTATTTCAGAAGCGCATATCGGACATGCCAAGTGGCACTTGAGACACATAGGTCATTACCACCTAGTTACCACGTGAGTCTTTACGGCTAGGTCAATGGCTGGTGGTAAGGTCTCAGACCCAAAATGGGCGTGTGGCAATTTTGATTTTGCCGCACGTCCATTTTTGGCAAAAATATAAAAAAGGCCTTTTTTACAGGCACACGAAAAATGGATCAGCATGCACCCAAAACCTGTGCCCACACTACCGCAAGCCATTTTTCAGCGCACCTTAGTAAAAGGACCTGTTTTACTAAGCACAGGTTAGGACTGTATAGGGAGTGGATTTACCTAAATGGGTAGAGGTACTGAATATCAGGCATAAAGATAGGTGGAAAAATCATCCACTTGTCTCAATGCTGTAGCCTAGAATGTGAATTTCAGCTCAAATATTTGGCTATTGTTGTTAATAATAATAATACCCCCCCATCAATTTTGCAAAAAAACTACCATACTCAGAACAGCATACAGTTTACGCTGTATATCTCTGTGATTCCAAGATCATCGGCTAGGATCTGGTTGTGATGTGCCACATATGATGACAATAATAATTACACCAATGCTGGACATTTCAGATTTGACAACAGTGGATTTACAAAAAAAAGTTTTGCTAGGTTCAGGCTATATTTTACAGCAATATAATACCTAAGCTTCTGGGTGAAGTTCAAATTCTCCAGTGATACCAGACAAATCTTTGTAATTTGTGCTATTTATAATAATAATAATAGTGATAATGCAAAATGTGGCAGCCAGAAAGTAACCTGAATAAGGAAACTGAAGGACTTCTTGGAAGCACAGCAATAAGTGGTTCAAACAAATGCAATAAAGGCTAAAATTGTCAAAACATCCAATGACGGCAAGTGCAGCTTATGAAAAGAAGCCATGGAGACAGTAGATCAACTGGTAAGGGGCTGCAAAAAAAAAAAAAAAAATCACTCAGTCTGATTACAAGGAAAGCCACAACAAAGTAGCAACCATGATACACTAAAATATCTGCTAAAAGTATCATTTGCCCATAACCACAAATTAATGGGACCACAAAATCAAAATTATGGTAGAAAATGAACAAGCCAAAGTTCTCTGGGACTTCAGGATGCAGACAAACATTTGCCATTCAATACATCTGATATTATAGTGGTTGAAAAGAAGCAGGTGAGAATCACAAATGTAGCAATACAAAGAGACAGCTGTGTTGAAGACAAACACTTGAGAAGATCACAAAATATTTATTTATTTATTTGTAGCATTTGTATCCCACATTTTCCCACCGATTTGCAGGCTCAATGTGGCTTACATTTGCCGAAATGGCGGTTTCTTAGACAATCTCTTTGGTGCTTGCTCTTGTGATATGCTACCATATAAACACTAATAGGAGCAAGTTCTTACTCTACTATTTTGATAACTGCAGTGTTATAGAGGAAAAGGCTTCAGACTCTCGGCGGTTGCCATTTGCGGGTAACAGGATTACAAGTGGTATTGCGTTAAGGTGCAGACATACATGGTAAGATACATGGAACATAACATATATGGAAGAGATCATGGTATATCAAGGTAGATCAAGGGCACCTGGCAAGCTTCCCAAATGTACCGTCAACCCCTTTTTAAACTCTGCCAAGCTAACCACCTTCACCATGTTCTCCGGCAATGAATTCCAGAGTTTAATTATGCGTTGGGTGAAGAAACATTTTCTCCGATTTGTTTTAAATTTATTACACTGTAAATAAACCAGTAACCCACTCAACCAGCTCTTATAACCCTTCTCCATCACATCGTAACACTAACCTATTTCTCTGGCTATTTTCGCTCATCCACCCCTTGATAGCATTTGTAAAAAAAGAAAAAAAAGCTTTACAGCTTTGCACAAAAATCCATTAGATCAGTACACTTGCAAATCATTTCAGGTAACATGTTCGATCTTAATGGAACAGCCATTGAGACATCACGATGCATTGCAACATCTAAACATGCTTCTTGCACACTCAGTTATTATAGGTGTCACCTACTGTTGATTTTCATTACATAGTACCTTGCTGTTCCTGTATTCAGCGCAACCGCATTAGAAGTGTCTCCTGCTTCTACTGTCACATTATCTCTCAAATAAGTTGTGATTGACAATTCTGATTCTGTGTTTCAGGCTCCTGTTGATATCCATTACCTAGTATCTTACTGTTACCACATCCAGTTGAACTCTGATTATGTGATTGTATAGGTGTGGAGGAGCAGCTTAATGGTTAGTACAGCAGGCTTTGATCCTGGCAACTTGGGTTCAATTCCCATTGTGGTGCCTTGTGATTTTGGGCATCACTAAGGGGCAGTTTTACTAAGCCGCATAAGCATCTATGCACGCCCAAAGTGTGCCAAAATGTAGTTACCGGCCGACTACCATGTGGCTCTTGTGGTAATTTCATTTTTGGCGCATGTCTGCTACCCGTGTCTGAAAAATATTTGTTATTTTCTGGCGTGCGTGGCGGACGCGCATCAAGTGGCATCTCATGCGCATAGTTCTTTACCGCTAGGTCTATGGCTGGCGGTAAGATCTGAGACCCAAAATGGACGCGCAACAATTTTGATTTTGTCGCACGTCCATTTTCAGGGGGAAAAAAGAGGCCTTTTTTGCAGGCATGCTGAAAAATAATTCTGCGCGCGCCCATAACCCGCACCTACACTACCGCAGGCCACTTTTTACTGTGGCTTAGTAAAAGGACCCCTTAATCCTTAATTGCCCCAGGTACAAAATCTTAGATTGTGAGCCCTCTAGGGATAGAGAAAGTACCTGCATATAATGTGTACAGCACTGCGTAGATCTAGTGGCACTATAGAAATGATTAGCAGTAGTAGATCAGGCTCCTTGGGTGAACTTCAGGGGCATTACATTCATTAACTGAGTGTAACGCCTCTTTACATGGGCACTCTCTGGACCCAGGGTCCAAGTAGGCTGGAGCCTCCCAAAGACAATCCACCTGGGAAAAGAGGTTTTAGGGGGTGGGGTGACCCTCTTCTCCCCCAGGAAACTCAGACGGTTCAAACCCTCTGTGGGAAGCAAAGCTGGCAGTTAAACCTAGGCTGACCTGAAGGCACAACCACACACAGTTCAGTCTGAAATGAGCACTCCACAGTCAGCAGTTTATAACAAAATAATTTGAACTCTTTATTTTAATTCTGCAACCAGCAGCTTCAGTCAATTCAACAGGAAAAAATAGTCCAACAGCAGCTAATGCATCAAACCTCTCTTTCGCTCTACCCTGGCTCCTCAAAGGGAATCCCGTCTTCTCTCTTCTGCAGGGCTGGCCCAAGGCAAGATGCCACCTGAGGCAGAGCTTACATGCCACCCCACCCCCCCAGGCTGAGATGCCACCCACCCCAGTTGTTTTACCTTGTCACAGTGACGTTCCAAACCCAGCTACAGCAGTGATTCCCATACACTGCCCTGCTGCCGTTGGCAACCGCATCTTCCCTTTACTGCGGCTGCCTGAGTGAAACAGGAAGTTAATTCAGGTGGCCGCAGTAAAGGGAGGAGGCGGGTGCTGGCAGCAGCAGGGCAGTGTATGGTAATCGCTGCCGCTGCCAGGTTTGGAATGTCACCATGACGAGGTAAAGCACCACAAAGCCGCCCCCTGAGATGCCGCTCCTGAAGAATGCTGCCTGAGGCCCCCACCTTAGATGGCCTAATGGTTAGGCTGCTCCTGCTTTTCTGGATATATTTACAGGGATATTCAGGGCAGATAAAAGTATGCACAGTTATGTACAGTTTGCAATGAGTAGATTTTTTTTTTTTATCTCAATCACTGCTTCTTGCTTGATCTCAAGAACCACTTCCTTTTCAGCTCAAACCCTCTTGGTTTGATCCTTCCCCAGCAGTGTCCACTCTTCTTCGATTAGCCTGGTCCATGGGCCCCTTACTCCTGAAACTTCTTCCAGCTCTGCTAGCCAGAAGCACTAAAATTCACAAAGAAAAAGAAACCCAAACTCAGAACCCCACAAAATGCGAACACACACTTTTATTATCCCTTAACTCCACCTCCCCTGTCAATCTTCTGCAGAAGTGTAGCCAGGTTGATGGCACGGGGGAGCGAAGAGCAGACTGTCGACAGTGCATATTTTAAATACGACAGATTGTGTCAAAAATAGGCGCTGGTGTCATTGGAAAACTACTTGGGGAGCGGCCACTCCCCTGGTGACCCACCTAGCTATGCCTCTGCAAGTCTTCTGTACCAGGGCACTTTTCCTCTGTATTTTGTTTCATAAACACTCCCATTCGGCTGGCTTCCTCCCCCCCCCCCCCCCCCCCCCCACCAGGGACCTCCCGATCACTCCCCTCAGGGACATATTCTGTTTAGTAATCCCAATTTAACAGTGGATTACATGAGTATGGCATTTTTGGTCCTATTTCCCTCCTGGTTATTGCCATCTTTCTTCTCTTTGAGACCCTCAAGAAGTCAATTTAAGCCCATGTCTCCTGGAGGCTTTTCTGGCCCATTTTCTGGGTCATCACCCTTCATATGGTGGCCATGGTTCCTGCACCAAGCCAATATGTACACTTGTCTTCTGCTCATCTCTGTATCATTCCAGACCTGTCTCTTTCTCTCTCAGTGGGTCTTCTTGTCAATTCCATTGGGCAAAAACCACCCAACTCTATGATTTTTTTCTTGATTCTAGCTTTGACCTTATATGTCTCACTGAAACATGGTTACAGAATGGTGAGGAAGCTCACATCAATGCCTCCCCTGTGGCTATATGCTGCTTTTCATGCTGCTTGGTCATCAAGATGAGGTGGGGGATTGTTAGTGCCAGACTACACTTGTTTGTTTCAGTAATGCCTTTTTTCCTACTCTGAACTATTAGGGCTATCAGTTACTTTCCCTGTCCTTTTCATATTCTAATTTGCTATTTTCCACCCTCAGCTTCATCTGAGGTCCGGAAGTCTCTGCTATAAAAATTGGCTGATGTTTCCATCAAATTTCACAATCTCTTAATTGTTGGTGATTTTAATGTTCACATGGACAATCACTCTCACTCCCATTCTGCCTCCTTCCTGTCTTTTTTAGCAGACCTTGGTCTCCACCAATTTGTCTTATTTCCCATACACTCAGTGGGTCACACATTGGATTTGGTTATCTCCTCCCATTCACCCCCATTTCAACCAGCAGGTTTTTCTATCACACTGCTTTCCTGGTCTGACAATTTTTTCCTTTCATTTTACCTTCCTATTCCCTATCACCTCTCCTCACATCCCGCCCCACTGCCCTGTCTGTCTTCAACTAGGTGGTTACCACATTCTGATCCTTCTTCCTACTCTCCATTTTTTTGCTTCTTTCCCGAATGATTTCAATACTCTTTCTTTGGAAGATCGTACTCAATGCTGGAACTCAACTCTGAAACAGTGTTCTCTTCAAATGTTTCCTCACCCACCTTCCTAGGCAGAATTTATGATCTCAGAAAGAACCATGGTTTCATCCTGGACTCCGATTACTTAAGCACAAAGCCACAAGAGCGAAACATCTCTGGTGTAAACATCGGAGCATGCCTCTCCAGCAGGATTGTAAATCCTCTTTTCGATTATTTAATTTTCACTTAAAGATGGCAAAAAGAAGTTCTTATCACAATTGATCAATATCTCTACTAACTCCTGAAGACAACTATTCAGTATAGTAGATCATTGTCACAAAATGCCTAACCACCCACCTGGGGTTACCCCGCAGCCACTTAGAGGGTCTGTTCCCAGCACAGCTCAGGTCCGCCTGCACCTGCTGCTCATGCTCTATACTAGCACCCTCTTTCCACCGACTGGATCACAACTGGGTCTGGGTGAGTCTCCTGCTCTCAAATTATCCCCAGTGATTTCTAGATTACTGGAGCCACATTCGCAGTGGTCCCAAAGTTTCCAGAAAGCACTCACAGACCCAACACACAAACTACCAGGGTTCTTTATCAGTCCAGACAGGCAGAATGAACAAACAAATGTGTTCACTCTCAGAACTTTGAACAGTGGACAAAAATGTGCAATTAGCAAACAGTTGCAAGTAACTGAAAAATGGATCAATTAGAAAATTAAACGTTTGCACACTTCCTAGAAAGTACCTAGGGAGATCAAGACATATATATCAGTTCACCAGCTATCAAATATAACTTTTTTTTATAGGGCTTCTCTCTCTTCTCCTGGGATGAAACTGAACTCAAAACTAGTAAAGTCCAAATGAGATCCTGGGCCAATCAGAGCCCAGTTAACAAGATTTCAAATATATATTTTTGTTACATTCGTACCCTGTGCTTCAGGCTCAATGCAGCTTATATGAGGCAATAGAGGGTTACGTGACTTGCCCAGAGTCACAAGGAGCTACCGGTGCTGGGAATCAAACTCAGGACCAAAGTTCACCACCATAACCACTAGGCCACTCCTCCACTCTGAAGTATACCACTTCTTGCTTCCTGTTTGTGTCAAACTAAAGAAAAAACACTTGGTTCCCTGTAACAGATTTACAGCAAAGAAACACAACCTGCTGGTCAAATAGGAGAAATACATTTCAGAACATAATCAATGCAGGAAAATACCCAATACATTTTACAGGCTTAAGCACACTGTTTCTTCACAGTCATCTTACTAATAAATTCACTATTCAGGTACCACAATCACGCCTTCACTTAACTCCTCTGTGAATCTCACACTGTCATCATCCCCCTCCCCCTCTTTATCTTCATCCTCCATGTGGTCTTCTTTCTTTTTGCCATCATTGACAGCACTATCTTCTACCCTGTCATGGAGATGAGTTCTCCAAATGGGTTCTTTTTGTACATACCATGACAGGAATGAACCTCACTCCTAAACCAGGGCATGTGGAATATAATTTCAGTCAATCAGATTTGCTTCTAATGCTCACCATTGTACTTGCCATTGTGCCAAAGAAAGTTTCTTTCTGGAGTTCATAAGATGTAATGTGTACAGGCAACTTATCCAGGTGAGTTAGGAAGTTCTTTTTGATCAAGCCTGTGGCACCCAAAGTGATGGCAAATATTTCTGTATCTTTTTGTCACATTTTCTTGGTCTCAGACTGAAGCTGAACACACTTCCTATATAATAATTCTCACCTCCAACAGGATGTGCTTGGGACCGTGCCTGCCGGAAGTGGTCTGCTAGGCAGGCAAGCACTGACCTCAGTGACCTCAGTGACAGACAATTTGGCAAAGCAAAACAATCTGAGTGCTGTCCATTAGGACACAGGGTTGATAGGAGAGTTTTAAAAGACTGAAGGAACCGAAAGTGTTAAATGGGGGGAGGGGGGGGGAGTTCTGAACGACTGAAAAACATGAACATTTGGGAAAGGAAAACAATCTGAATGCTGGCCATTAGGACACAGGGTAGATAGGAGAGTTTTAAAAAAAATGAAGGACGTGAAAGTATTACATCTTGGGGGAGGGGTGAGGAGGAAAGCGGTGGGGTATCTGGATACTGGGTGTTAGGACTTTTGAAAGCCTTAAGGAACCCAAAGTGTGGGAAGGAGGAGGAAAAGGAGGGGAGGGAACGGGGTGAGGGGCATTAGGAACAGGGGAGGGGGCTCTGTCACACACTCTCATTCTCACACACACACTGAGGGGCATAATCAAACGCGAACGCCTAAGAATGTCCATCTCTGAGAATGGGTCTGTGAAGGGGCGGGCCGAACTGTATTTTCGAAAAAAAATGGACGTCCATCTTTTTTTTTCGAAAATACATTGGATTAGGGCGTTTTTTGAGCTGGGCATTTTTGTTTTTTAGCGATAATCAAAACCGAAGCGGCCCAGCTCAAAAATGACCAAATCCAAGGCATTTGGTCGTGGGAGGGGCCAACATTCATAGTGCACTGGTCCCCCTGAGATGCCTCTATGCCAGCCTCAAATATCATACCTAGCTCCATGACAGCAGTATGCAGGTCCCCAGAGCAATTTTAGTTTAGTTGGTGCTGCGCAGGACCCATGCAGAGAGGAAAAATCGTAAGAAAAAAAAAAAACAAGCAAGCAAGTGCAGTCAGGGACGTCCAAATTAAACCGATAGTAAAAGGGGGAATTGAACCAGTAACCTTCTGACTACAAGCTCAGTGCTCTAGCCAGTGCACCACCTTATTCAGTTGGTTAGACATCCTTCCCTTTCCATTAAGTCCCTCCAAGTTTCTGTCAGCCAAGCACAGCTCCTTTAGCTGGGGGACTTAATGGAAAGGAAAGGAAGTCTAAGCACCTGACTAACCTGCTGCACTGGCTAGAGCTCTGAGCTTGTAATCAGAAGGTTGCTGGTTCAAATCCCCCTTTTACTATCCTGATAATTTAGAAGTCCCTGACTGCACTTGCTTGTTTGTTTTTTTTTCTTCCGATTTTTCCTCCCTGCATGGGTCCCGCGCAGCACAAACTAAACTAAAATTACTTCGGGGACCTGCATACTGCTGTCATGGAGCTGGGGATGACATTTGAGGCTGGCTTACAAGTTGGAAAAAAAAGTGTTTAATGTTCATTTTTTTTTGGTGGGAGGGGGTTAGTGACCACTGGAGGAGTCAGGGGAGGTCATCCCCGGTTCCCTCCAGTGGTCATCTGGTCATTTAGGGCACTTTTTTGGGACCTGTTCGTGAAAAAAACGGGTCCAACAAAAGTGGCCTAAATTCTCTCTAAAAACGCCTTTCTTTTTTCCATTATCGGCCGAGCATGCACATCTCTGCTCAGCCGATAACCACGCCTCAGTCCCGCCTTCACCACGCCTCTCACACGCCCCCATCAACTTTATTCGTTCCCGCAACGGAGTGCAGTTGGAAACGCCCAAAATCGGCTTTTGATTATACCGATTTGGGCACCCGCGTGAGAAAGACGTCCATGTCTCGATTTAGGTCGGAATATAGGCGTTTTTCTCTTTCGATTATAAGCAGGACTGTCACACAGACAGTCTCACTCTGTCACATACCCGCACATTCACTCTGGCTCTCTCTCTCAAACATACACACTCCCAAGAAAAACCTTGCTAGCGCCCGTTTCATTCGTTCCAGAAACGGGCCTTTTTTACTAGTAATTCATAAATGGTTTAATGATGATAAGGCATCTTATTTTTTTAAAGATGCTTGCAATTCTCTTATTTTGTATTATGTTTGCATTGCTGTTTGTAATGTTTGTTTGAAATGGTATATTATTTGTTTCTTTGTGCCTTGCTTCGTACTTTAGTAATGAGGCAAGTGATAAATACTTAATATACAAATAAAGTCCTGTTTTAGATTCCTGCTATGTATCGTTCATCACTACATTTGAACAATCTCACTCATTAATAAGTTATGGGCCCAGACACCGATCCATGACAAACTGAGTGCAATAGGGTGTTTTACCCATCACAGAAGAAAGAGGCACTTTATGCAGCAGGGGCGTAGCCAGACACCCAAGTTTGGGTGGGCCTGGACCCAAGGTGGGTGGGCAGAACTTCGCCTTGTCCTACAAGTGATTTGGTTTCTCTCTCTCTCGCCTGCAAGCCATATGGTCTTTCAAACATCCCCTCTCCCCCATATACCTTTTAAATAGCAGATTTTCACCGGCAGCAAACAGTTGTTGGGAGTTTTTGGCTGGTGGGGCTTGGGGTCCCTGCCAGCCACATTATAGGTGTGCTGCTGCTTGCTGGGCCTGAACCTAAAGTGGGTGGGCCTGGGCCCACCCCAGCCCACCCTTGGCTACGCCACTGTTATGCAGAAGGGATGAGGGAATTTAGCTTGGAAAAGGACAAAGGGCAGGGAGTCCCCAGGAACTATAACTAAAGGAGGAGGAACAGATTAGAAGTGCTGGGGCGTGGCCAGTTTACAAGTTAAAAAGGAAGCAAAGGAAAGATGAACATACAGGAGCAAGCCAGGAAGTTAAAAGGATTCCAAAGAAGCTCCCTGTAGCAGATGAAGTTCTGAAACATGTGGGAGGCGTAGCTAGATTTGTAACTAAAAAATCCATCACAGGAGGTAATTGGATTTTGAGTTCATTCTGTGAAAAGCAGAACCTGTGGGAGGTGTTAATCAATCTGGAGAAGCCAGTCCCAGCCTGAATTGATTTAGAGAACTGTCATGTTCTACAGAAGGTTTAAGTAGGAATTGTTTAGAATATTGTGGAAGTAAGAATGATTAGTGTGATAAATGAAGACACAGGAGATAAAGGGAGCTAAAGTTTAAAATCTGCAATTTTCCAAGTGTTTAGATTTAGCTGCAGCATGTTGTTAAAGAAACGGTGGGAAATGTGACTGTACTGTCCACGATCAAAGGCAAACGTGGGCACAAGAGGCCATCAGTGCCAGACTAGCACCTGTGTTTGCCTGTGCCCTAGGATTAGAGCTGGTGAGCATGTATAAGAATGAGCTTGCTGGCTCTAAACTCTAATAGCATGCAAATGCATGCTAAACAGAGCTATTAACATTCTTCCCTAATGCTCAGTGGGTAGCGCACCAAAGGTGCTACTCTCGTGGCAAACCCTACACCAGCTGGAAGCTGGCATTAGGGCTTGCCAGGGTATTGGGAAGGAATGAAGAGACCCTGTCCAGCTTGTGTCTGCATGCTTCCAGGCCCCCGACTCCCCCAACACAAGGGTCTGTCTGGTAGACATCCAGACCCCCCAAATACAAGGGGCTGGAGGTCTGGTGGATCCTGAGACCCCCTACTCCCCACATGCAAAAGCCTGCCTCCAACAATAAAAAAACCCTTGGTAGTCCAGTGGGACCCCTACTAGCCCACCCACCCATCCATCCACAGGCTAGCCTGGTGGTCTAGTGCCCCCAAACCCCCTCATACCTGGAAAAGGGAGGGAAAGAGTATCACTCCTTCCCTCTTCCCGTGAGCACTACCTCAAAATGATGGTGCCATCCTTGCCCGGTGCATCCTGGGATGCATTGGGTAGGGCTTTACTACCATCATCAGCCTGTAGGAGAGATGATTTCCACTATAACTTAGAAGTACAAGACATGCTGAAGCTGGCTTGGAGTTGCAACTAATTTGAGCCAGGTAAGGATCTAAGAGTGACAAGTGATGATTTTATTTTTTACAAAGACTAACTATGCCAAGTTGCAGGTGCAGAGTTGCATCTTGATTGTGTATTAACCCCCTCCCTGCCCATCTTCAAATCATTGCTCAAAGCCCACCTCTTCAATGTCACCTTCGGCACCTAACCACTACACCTCTACTCAGGAAATCTAGACTGCCCCAACTAGACATTTCATCCTTTAGATTGTAAGCTCCTTTGAGCAGGGACCGTCCTTCTTTGTTAATTTGTACAGCGCTGCGTAACCCTAGTAGCTCTCTAGAAATGTTAAGTAGTAGTAAGAATACTAGATTTGAATCCTCGTTTGAATCTTTCATGGAGATGTTTAAGAAGAGATAAGTGAAGGGCAGTGGCGTAGCTAGGGTAGTTGACACCCGGGGCCGGTCATTTTTTACCCCCCCCCCCCCCAAAAAAAAAAACAAAATCCAGTACTAGGCATACCAAGAATACAAAACACTCAGGATCTCTAGAACAATTTTACCATACCATAAGAAGTAATTTCTATGAGTCACATAAGGAAAAGGAAAGCATCTTAAACACTACAGTGAGCACTAGAACATCAATTCACCTATTGTAAAACGTAACCAGACAGAATAGTACAGATCGTTGATCCTGCACAGTCAATGCCAACTGAAAGCCGTGTCTTTTTCATAAACACAGATAAACCCTAAACCACTATATAATAAGTAATCAAACTTTCTATTTAGACAAAAATTAAACTGAACCCCCAAGAGGCCAGACTGAGCATACAATGCAACACCACAGAAACAGAAAATAAAATAATACCATTTTATTGGACTAATGCATTTAGCTTTCAGAGGCCAAAACCTCCTTCCTCAGATCAGTACAGTATAGTGATTTTACAATATCCTATCCTGACCTGAGGAAGGAGGTTTTGTTCTCTGAAAGTTAGTCAAAATATATTAAAATTAGTCCAATAAAGATTACCTTATTTCCATATTCTATTTATAAGCATTTATTAACACAGCTACAATACTACTTTATCCTAAAGGAAAAAAAATAAAAATATATATTTTTCTTACAGTTTGTTGTCTCTGGTTTCTGCTTTCCTCGTCTTCTTTTCACTGTCTTTCTTCCATCCAGCATCTGCCATCTCTCTCTCTCCCTGCCATCCAGTGTCTGCCCTCTCTCTCCTGTCCCCTCCATCCAACGTCTATCCTCTCTCCCTGCCCCTTCCATCTAGGATCTGCCCTCTCTCCATGTGCATCTCCTTCCTTTGTCTTTCCTTCCCTCCATTCTTGTCCAACATTTCTCCGCTCTTCTCTCTTCCATCCATGTGCATTTCCTTCCTGACTTTCCTCCCCTCCATCCATCCATGTCCAACAACTTTCCATTCTCCCCTGCACTCTCCTCCATCCACCCATATCAAGCAAATTTCCTCTCTCCCCTGCCCCCATTCATCCATCCATATCCAGCAATTCTCCATCTATGTCCAGGAACTCTCCATTCTCCCCTGCCGTCTCCTCCATCCACCCATATCCTGCAAATTTCCTCTCTCCCCTGCCCCCATTCATTCATCCATTTCCAGCAATTCTCCTCTCCTCTGCCCTCTCCTCCATCCATCCATATCCAGCAAATTTCCTCTCTCCCCTGCCCCCACCATCCATCCACATCCAGCAATTCTCCTCTCTCCCATGCCCTCCCCTCCTCTCCAGTGATCTCTTCTCTCCCCATGCCCTCCCCTCCCATCCATGTCCAGCGATTGGTCCCTGCCCTCCCTCAGTTCCCCGACAGCCCTCCTCTCCGTGCCTTCCTGCCCTCCCCTCCATCCATCCACCCACCCACGCCCAGCAATTCTCCTCTCTCCCCTGCCCTCCCCTCCTCTCCAGCGATGTCTTCTCTCCCCCATGCCCTCCCCTTCTCTCCATGCTCTCCCCTTCTCTCCCCCATGCCCTCCCCTTCTCTCCATGTCCAGCAATCTGTTCTCTCCCCCTGCTTTCCCCTCCCATCCATGCCCAGCATTCTCCTCTCTCCCCTGCCCTCTCCGTTCCTTCCTTCCTTCACCTGACTGCTGCCCCCACAAACACAGGGCTAGCACTGCAGCAAAGCAGCTCTGCTTGCTTTAACAGTCCCTGTCCCTCTGAGTCCTTCCTTCCCACCCAAGGCAGCCCTCCTCCTCCTCTCTGCCCCCCCCCCCCACGTGTCATAACCCTTTTACTTCCCGTGGTGGCAGTGACATCAGTTACATTATGAAGAAGGCACTGCAGGCTCCCCTCCGGCTTCTCCCTTTGCTCTTCACACAGTGAGTGTCCCGCCTTCGTGGAAACAGGAAATGCGTCATCGCAAAGGCGGGACACAGTGTGTGAAGAGCGAAGGGAGAAGCTGAAGCCGGAGGGGAGCCTGCAGTGCCTTCTTCGTAACGTAACTGACGTCGCTGCCACCACGGGAAGTAAAAGGGTTATGACACGGGGGGCGGAGAGAAGGAGGAGGAGGAGGGCTGCCGAGGACGGGAAGGAAGGAGGAGGAGGGTTATACGAGGCGCCTATGGGGGGGATTTTGGGTGCGGGGAGGTGCCTGGAAGCAGCGGGAGCGGTGGAGCACCCCCCCTTGTGCTGACACCCAGGGCGGACCGCCCCCTCCGCCCCCCCTTGCTACGCCACTGGTGAAGGGCAGTTTCATTCTCATCTTTAAGAGTTCAAGCCCTAGAAGGAGATGCTAAAATAATCTATTATTTGATATACTGCCTTTTCAAAAAGATTGCATCAAAGAAGTTTACAGTCCAAGTCAGTGTTGAGTAGCAATATAGAACACAATGCAAAATGCATGACAAATTTAAAAATACATTGTAAAAACACAATACAAGTTTAAAACCCATAATGTATCCCATATTGAATATGAGAACATAAGAGTAGCCATACTGGGTCAGACCAGTGGTCCATCTAGCCTGGTATCCTGTTTTCCAAACAGTGGCCAAGCCAAGTCACAAATACCTGACAGAAACTCAAATTGTGGCAACACTCCATACTACAAATCCCAGGGCAAGCAGTTGCTTCCCATGTCTGTCTCAGTAGCAGACTATGGACTTTTCCTCCAGAAATGTGTCCAAACCTTTTTTAAATACAGATACGCTAATTGCTGTTACCACCTCCTCCGGCAAAAAGTTCCAGAGCTTAACTATTCATTGAGTGAAAAAATATTTCCTCCTATTTATTTTAAAAGTATTTCTGTGTAACTTCCTCGAGGGTCTCCTTGTCTGTACTTTTGGAATGAGTAAAAAACTGATTTACTTCTACTCGTTCTACACCTCTCAGGATTTTGTAGACATCAGTCATATCACCCTCATCCATCTGTTGTCCAAGCTGAAGAGCCCTAACCGCTTTAGCCTTTCTTCAGATGAGAGGAGTTCCATCCCCTTTATCATTTTGGTCGCTCTTCTTTGAACCTTTACCAATTCCTCTATATCTTTTTGAGATATGGCGACCAGAACTGAACATAATACTCAAGGTGCGGACGCACCATGGAGCGATACAAAGACATTATAGTATTTTTGGTCTTATTCATCATCCCTTTCCTAATAATTCCTAGCATCCTGTTTGATTTTTTTTGGGCTGCTGTCACACACTGGAAGGAGAAGAGAAGTAGCACAACAACAACAATTTAAAAACCACAACAAAAGAACAAAAGAAAGGGCAAGGAACCCTTGGAAGGAAGAGTTCAGACAAGTTAGGAATGTTAGTCTGATTATTCAAAACATCTACATTTTAATACCAACTTTAAATTTCTAAATTAAACACTTGTTCCCAAGCTAGGCAGGCAAGGAATTCATTAAGTTGAGGGCCTGATAGGAAAAGCAACTGTGGCGTGAATAGTCAAATCTTAGTACCTGAGGTGAAGGAATAGAAAGCATCCTTGAGAAGTTCTTAGTGAATGCTTGAGGGTTAGGGAATGAGAATAGAACCCAGGTAGATAGGAGTGTCTGAGGACAGCGAGTGGTGCATGAGCATCAGTTTCCTGTTGTTCTGTCAGCCAAGGTGTGTGTTATCAAGGAGTTTGACAGCTGTATTTTGCAAGAGCTGGAGGCATTGCAAAGACGTAGAGGAAATTGCAGTATACTAGTCTGTTCTTGAGAAAGGCATGTATTAGGGTTTTTTTTTTTAAGGCTGTAGTGGTGTAAGACATTCCAAAGAGACCAGATTTTTCTCAGAGTAGGACATGTTTTATTCACCAGTGGGAAAATTTGAGAACAAAAGTCAGACTTCAAACATGATCCCTAATGATAATATGGAGTATTTGAGGATAACAAACTTGCTGGATATACATGGTCTAAACAAGGGGAAAACTTTATTTTTTGTGAACCAGAGAGCCTCAGACTTTAAAGGGTTTAATTAACTATTCTGCCATAGAGGGTAGCCAAGATTTTACCTTCGTTTGGAAAACTAAATCCTGGTAGTCATTGGCTATTAACATCTGAAGGTCATTAGCATACAGACACATACTTATGCCTAGACTTTTGATAGTGTGACTAGAGATGCTCAAAATGTATTAAATAAGGTTGGAGCCAAGCTTGAACCCAAATGTACCCCACAAGGTAAGGGGTATACAGATGAACAGGTATCCTCTTTCCAGACTCTGAAAGTATGATCAGTGAAGAAAAACTGTATAATGTATAAGGAAGTTAGCCTTTTCCAAATGAAGGAAACATCAGGAATGAGAGGGCATACAATGAAGTTAAGAGAAAATAGGCTTAAGACGAATCTGAGGAAATGCTCTTTCAAGGAAAGGGTGGTGGATGCGTGGAATGGCCTCCCGGTGGAGGTTGTGGAGAAGAAGACTGTGTCAGTCAGAGTTTAAGAAGGCGTGGAACAGACATGTGGGATCTCTTAGGAAAAGGAGGAGTTAGTGGTTACTGAGGATGGGCAGACTGGATGGGCTATGCAGCCCTTATCTGCCATCATGTTTCTATATTTCTATAAATAGCCTATCTGAATTTTTAGTGGCACTATATAGATAGTTGCTGAATATTCTTAGCACCCTGACATTATCTGGGTAGTACCAAATTATGCACTAGTAGAATTAGGTGCTAAGTCTTACAGAATCACCTTGATGTGAACAATAATAATTAACATGGAGTGGGGATTTCTATATATGTGTTAAGAGATGTGGTAGCCCTGTTAGTCCACTTTTAAAGGTAATCAATAGAAATAAAACAAAACATGGAAAAGAAAATAAGATGATACCTTTTTATTGGACATAACTTAATACATTTCTTGATTAGCTTTTGAAGGTTCCCCTTCTTCGTCATTTTTTCCGGTCTGACGAAGAAGGGCAACCTTCAAAAGCTAATCAAGAAATGTATTGTTATGTCCAATAAAAAAGGTATCATCTTATTTTCTTTTCCATGTTTTATTTTGTTTTATTTCTATTGATTACCTATATATGTGTTCAAATGGTTCCCAAGCACACTGACAGTTTTATAACTTTGAAGAAATCACAGTCCTATAAGGTATGTTGTAGAGGATCTTCAGACCTACTGCATCTTGGCTACTGCATTTAAGGTTCTTTATGTTGTCAGATGCACACCCTCATTGATTCTCCTTAATCTATATGATATGTTTACTATCTATTATCTGTATTCATGTGCTTTCTGTAACACATTTTCTCAATTTTTGTTTCCCATTTACTTGAATCTTCATATCTCATATGTGTTTATCACAACATTTTATATCTTCATCATTACTTAACTGGCAGCAGAACGCTAACTGCAGCCTTCACCCACTAGGAACCTCAGCCAACTTGGCCAGGTTTCGAGACTTTTTCAGGGTGGAGGTTCTCTACAAACAGCATGTGCATTAAATATTGCCTCTTCTCTCCTGTACTTGAATACAACCTTAAATATTATTTTTGAGCAACACTTCTTTCTTCTACAGCATACCTATTTTCTTCTCCTCTCTCCTTCATATGAAACAAAATGGCTGCAACGTGTATACAATACGCCAGCCTTTAAATCTTCGTACTTCTTTTTTTACCTTTTTTCTGTTGCATTATCGCTGAGAAACATCCAGACTGTAAGTCCACCCAAGTCCCACCCAAAACACGCCCCAACACGCACCCTTGCTATTTGGATGAACTGAGTGAAAAAGTCCCAATTCTGGATTTTTGAAAGTTGCAATTTAGATGATTTGACAAGAAAAACATCCATCTGCCACTGTGTGCCACTTTTGAGATGTTTTCTCTTTTGAAAATGAGTGCCATAGGCACCAGCTTAATAAATTGCTCTTCATATGTCTGTTCACCTACATTTAACATGTGTATATATTCCTCAGCAATTTTATAAGACTCTGAGTACATCAAACACTGTTCTGTATATTCAAGTCCCTTATAAAAATATATCCCCGCCCCCCCCCCCCCCCCATAGTAACCTGTATTCTTAAGCTTGCTGGACTAGTAATAGCTATATTTTAGATAATTTTGGAGCATAGGCACTACAGTTAGGAAATATGTTTGTAGTTGTTCCGTAGACCTTCATAGATCTGTGCTGAGTATATTGCCATATAGTTTAGAATGGTAACTTAGGTAATATGGTACTTCACAGTAGGGCAGCCATTTTGGATCACTAGAGCAGAGGATGTTTAAAATATACTTGGACCTGTAAGGAATCTGTATAGTAAATGTATACAGATTCTTTGGAAAGTACAGCTGGCAAGGTGGAATAGGAGCAAGAATGTAAGGCCCTGGACATATAAAACCCAGTAACATAACACTGCAATGGCACTAGTTAAATGATGCTTTCCCTTATCATTCCAAATGTCCTACAGGCACTCATCAAAGCAAATACACTTGCACTGAGAGTATCAAACCTACTTTCCTAAAGAGCCAGTTGCCCATAGTATTCAGGATAGACAACAAGTACCATGCTGAAATCTTTCAATTAGACACAAACTTGTTAAAGCAGTCAGGCACATCTGATTAACTAAAAATAAATGTTCACAGGTGGGGTGCATAATAATTGCATCAAGTTTGTAAATTACAATGCAGAAAGAAACTCTGTCTACTAATTATCAACACACATGCCTAATTAGCAGCTGATTATATGACCACCTACCTATTTTGTAAGCATCTGCATACTCATTGCTCAGTATGTGCATAATGGCAACAATGACAGGAGCAAACCTGTGGAAGCCCAGGCAGCTTCTGCACAAAAGAGGTAAATCTGCTGGTACAGAAGGTCACCAAGCATAAAATAACATTTTTATTTGGGCCTTCCTCCACTAAAATTATTGCCTATCTACTAATGTCATTTCTACAATAACTGTGACACAGTGGATCTGTGCAAAACGGAAAATGTCAAAGCTAAACAGGTGTCCACTGTCTACTAGGCTTCTTCCAGTCAAGACTCCCTTTCACAGACAAAGGGGTCAGATGCTGAGAAAACATGATGATGCCACAGTCTCTGTGATCTGAATACTAATACTTAGGGTCCGATATCCAGACCATAGGAGTTAGCCGGGCTGACTCCCACAGTCAGCACTGATCCTGAATATTCAACGTTGGGCCTTTTCCGGTGACCAGCATTGAATATCCAGGTTGTTTTTTGCCAGTTTCAGCTTAACCGGCCAAGCCGATATTCAGCACTGGCCAGTTAAGTTGAAACTGGCCAAAGATAGGCCTGTTATTTCAACAACCGAATTTGGCAACCAAACTTTGCTGGCAATCGTACAATATAATCAGTTATCCACTAAGCGCTAACCAGCAATATTCAGCAGGAGATAACTGGTGATCTCCCGCTGAATATTGCTGAATAGCTGTCTAAGTGCCATTTATCCAGCCAGGAGCCATTCCTAGTCGATTAAATGGTTTTAAATATCAGGGGGTTAATGCCTTCATTGCCTCTGCAGAGTTCATGCTAGACACACCAGCAGCAGCAGCAGCACACTTAGAACCACCATCAACACACCCTGGCCCATCATACCTTGACACACATGTATTTATGTGTACATACAGAGAGAGAGAGAGAAAGAGACACACACACACATCCATACCGACCTCTACAGATTACACATTGCTAAAGCACGCAGGCAGGCGTTTACCAAAACAGAGACACACAGGTAAAGAGAAAGTGGCAATGATGAGGAAAGAGCTAGATATGTAAGAATAGGAAAGTACAAAGACTGTTAAAGAATTACCAAAGACTTGGAAATAACTCTCCAGCACAAGCCACTCATGTTACCACCAGGTACTATCTTGGGTGTCTTATATGACAAATATAAATGCATCAACTGTATTCCAAAAAGATGGGTAGAGGATGAACTGATCCAACCAATTACACATATTCAGTAGAATCTTCAATAAATATTCAATTCTGTGAACTAAATCTATAGATTTAAACAAGTAGGTGGAAAAAAGCCTCAAAGAGCTCCAGGTAGAACACCTTTGGAGCTAATAACTCTTCATCATTGGCAAACCCCCCCCCCCCCCCCAAAAAAAAAAAAAAAAAAAAAAATGAAAACACCACAATTTGCATAAATGCAAAAGAGCCACTCTTTCATTATTTTGTAATATTTTTTTAACAAAGTGTAATGGTTTTCTTTAGCCTTCTCCAGCAGAATAAAGTCATCCCCAGACCAATGTTGGCCAGCGTTTTGCACTGCTGTCTCTATGTCGGGACTTCTTCAAATAAAGAGAAAGTCCTAATAAATGTGACGAATAAAAAATATAAACAGACTTCAAATAAGAGAAAGCATACTTCTTATCTTGCTGCTGGAAACTGGCATTACACAATCTAACAAAAATAACCACTCATATATAATGATAACATCAGATGCTCTCGGTCACATGTAAATACATCAACATGTTTGACACATACATGTACAGGTACTTTACATAATGTGCTGATAGTGTACATACACACAGTTAAATGCAAACTCACTGACATGAGCACATTCTTGTTCCTTTTAAAGTTGAGTTATCTCTATCTAACTCTTCTTTTATTTATTTATTTTGCTGCATTTGTATCCTACATTTTCCCACCTCTTTGCAGGCTCAATGTGGCTTACATTATGCTGCAATGACAATTGTCATTAACGGAATGAGAGGAAGAGAGTATTGTTATAATTAAAGGTACATAAAATATCAAGAAAATTAGAGTTATGTGCATTAACTCCAACTTTTGCACCTATACCCTGTGTAATTACCCCCTCCCTCCCTCTCCTGCCTCATGTCTTTTATGCTGTTTGTGATATCCTTACTCAGATTAATAGGATGTCATGAGCAATTTGAGAATGTGTGTTTAGCATATGTGAGCAGTCAAATAGGCCATGCTAGTGAGCCCACAGTGACAATACCATTTAATAGGGAGATTTTCTGCCTCCCCCTGCCCACAGTCTAGATCAGTTCTATTGGGGCCTCCTGACTCCTTGTTAGGGGAAAAATACTCTCAGGTACATACATCCTGTGAGTAATCACAGGCCCCCCACCTCAGAAGTATTGTCACACTGGGACAGACCAACGGTCCATCAAGCCCAGCATCCTGTTTCCAACAGTGGCCAATCCAGGTCACTGGCAAAATACCTGGCAAAATCCGAAAAAGAACAAAACATTTTATGCAGCTTATCCCAGAAATAAGGAGTGAATTTTCCATAAGCCATTTTAATAATGGTCTATGGACTTTTCCTTTAGGAAGCTGTCCAGACCCTTTTTAAACCCCGCTAAGCTAACTGCCTTTACCACATTCTCTGTCAATGAATTCCAAAGTTTAATTACATGTTGAATGAAGAAAACTTTTTTTTGATTCGTTTTAAATTTACTACTTTGTAGCTTCATCGAATGCCCCCTAGTCCTTGTATTTTTGGAAAGAGTAAACAGACACTTCACATCTACCCTTTCAACTCCACTCATTATTTTATAGACCTCTATCATATCTCCCCTCAGCTGTCTTTTCTCCAAGCTGAAGATCCCTAGCCGCTTTAGCCTTTCCTCATGGGGAAGTCGCCTCATCCCCTTTATCATTTTTGTCGCCCTTCTCTGCACCTTTTCTAATTCTACTATATGTTTTTTGAGATGCTGTGACCTCCCTCCCATCTGACAAGGAACCCCACTGGGGGGCATCTTCATCCCTACCCTTCCACCAGAAAAGAGTCAAGTTCAAGCTTATCCAGGGATTCCCTGCACCCTTTCGCTACCTTGCCACAAAATAAGTGAAGCCTGCTCCTTCCCATCACAGTGCTGTTTCATATTTCCACTGCATCAGTTACTTCAGTTTGTTAGAACAAGCTCATACTGTAAATGTGGAAAAGCTGTAAGAAGTTCTGCATAGAACTAAAGAGAGACACTTTCCACAATGCATGTTTATGGTGTACAGGTATGCATGGATTCAGGATAAAGTCCCGCACCTGAGTCCTTATATCCCCCCCCCCCCCCCCCCCCCCCCCCCAAGATAGAGTACACCTGTTAAAGAAAAACCTATTGAACTGGAAAGAAAATGTTCATGATTTGTGATGCTTCATTTATTGAAATATTTGAAGCTAGTCAGTCCACTAAGGAAGAAATAATGTACTTATCTAGTTCTCAGAATCCTGACCCGTGTAGCTATTAAAGAACAAAAGGCTTTTATGCTAAATCCTTTATGATACACTGGATTAATTCATCCTGGAGGAGCTAGGGCAGGAGGTGCCATTACAAGTGTTGCTCAGTTTCATGTTTTTCATCAGTTTTGGCTGCAGACCAGCATGCATCTCGTATTTCTCTTGAGTTCAGAAGGTGTATTGCAGCTTTCTACGTATTTCTACCATTGTGGAATGTGTTTTCTGCCTATCAGCTGTTTATGCATGTGGAAAAATGTAATTGTAATTTCATTGCCTGACTAGTAAAAAAGGCCCTCAGAAAAATCAAATGGGCGCTAGCAAGGCTATCTTGTAATGGTGATTATGTTTTTAAGGTTCTCGTCAAAGTGATTTCTCCTCTCTCCCCTGCCCTCCCCTCCATGTCCAGCGATTTTTACCTCCCCTCCCATCCCCTCCATGAGCAGCAATTCTCCTCTGCCCTGCCATCCCCTCCGTGTCCTGCGAATCTGGCCTCTCCTCCATTTCCAGCGATCCTCCTCTGCCCTGCCGTCCCTTCCGTGTCCTGCGATTCCGGCCTCCCCTCCTTGTCCAGAGATTCTGCCCTCCCCTCCGTGTCCAGCAATTCTGCCCTCCCCTCCATGTCCAGCAATTCTCTTCTGCCCTGTCCTCCCATCCATGTCCTGCGATTCTCTCCTCTCCTCCCATCCCATCCATTTCCATCGATTCTCCTCTGCCTTGCCCTACCCTCCCCTCGATGTCCCACAATGGTCCTCCCCTACATGTCCAGCGATTGTCCTGTTCCCTGCCCTCCCATCCGTGTCCGGCGATTCTCCTCTCCCCTTCCCTCCATGTCCTGCAATTCTCCCATCGCCTCCCATCCCCTCCATGTCCATCGATTCTCCTCTGCCCTGCCCTCCCCTCCTCTCGTCCCGTGATTCTGTCCTCCCCTCCTGTCCTGCGATTGTCCTCTGCCCTGCCCTCCCATCCGTACCCCACGATTCTGCCCTCCCCAGCGATTCTCCTCTGCCCTGCCCTCACATCCAGCATTTCCTGCAGGCAGGTTGGGCTCCCCTCCCCTCCCCTCCAGCGTTCCGTTACCTTCACTTGCTTGCACTTGTAACATCCTGACATCAGCTCACCTCCAGTGTTCCCTTCTGTCTCACTGTTCCATCCTCCTATGACGTCATTTCATCTTTACGCAAGGGCAGGACAGGATGTTACGAACCCAGCCAGCCATAGAACATTGACGGTACAAATTATTATATTAGATAAGTAGCCTTTTACGTTGCAGGTCCTATCCATAGCTGGAATAACATTATTAAGAAAGAACTAGATAAATATGTTCTTTCCAGAGAAGTCCACCATACATCGATAACACCCCCGAAATCACTTGTAAAGAGATTGCTGTTTTTCCTTGGATACTATTAGTAGGGAGATTGTTGTGTGGCCTGATTTTCTCCTTTTCTGCTGGTCAGAACACATAGAGGTATCAGTATTTTGAATGATTTAACTAGACAGGAGAGGCTCCCACCCGGATAAATTTTAATTAGTGGGCCACACCCAGATTTTCAGTGGCAGTTAAGCACACAGTGCTACTGAAAATCCAGTGTGACCACCAAGGCACTCACCAGTGAGTTCCGGGGCAGTCTGATGGCTGAAGTGGGAAGGAGCCACGAGTTGTGTAGGCACTGGCGAAATTCAGAATCAATGCCTGCATAGCTAACCAGGAATGCAGCACCATACAAAAGGCAAACCTAACTTTGCCACAACAGCAGTACTCAGTACTTCAGGATACCACCAAGAACCAGATATTCAGTACCGCTGCCCAGATAAGGTCCAGCACTGATGGGTCATTTGGCCTTTATCTGCCATCATGTTTCTATGTTTCATGTCTTCTCTGCTACCACTTTTGTGATGAGAAATTTACAGCCACTCACTTAAAGCCCACAGAACCTCCAGAGATCTATTAATCACATCTTTCACTGGACCCACCAGGATTTCTCTGAGCTTCCTTAGTATACCCTCCATCTCTACGGCTATGTTCACTTTCAGTTTTGCAAGCTATTTAGAAGAAAGTGAAAGTACTTAAACCATAGATACATCCCAGGAAACCATGGGAGCTCAGAGTGGTTCTGGAAGGACTGCTGAATAGCAGGCATGGTGACCAGCCATTACTTAAGCTGGTGACTGTGCCAGTAAAAATTGACTCTAAGGGGGGGGGGGGGTGCAATTTTATAAGAAGGAGCCCTCTTTTAAGTGCCCCAGTGCCACATGATGAGATTCTATTCTATAACAGCATCTGGGCGCCCTGGTTCTGTTACAGAACACAAGCATAACCCATCATTGATGCACCTAACATTTATTCACTCATGAGTACACCAGCCACACACCTGTTGTAATTTCAATTAGGTAAATGCAGCAAGGCAATGTGAAACTTACAGTATTCTGTAAATTGCGCACATAAATGGTATCCCCAGCATGCACCTCCCATGTGCAAGCTGTACCCATGTGAATACCAACCTTGCATTTACATGTTATGTCACTTAACACGTGCCATTACAGAATAGTGCTTAGTCTTTTGCTGCTACTTAGGGGACAAAGTTGTGTTGAAATTTAGGTGCTGGGATGATGTGCACTGAGCACAAATTTTATCACAAGAACATAAGAATAGTCATACTGGGTTAGACCAATGGTCAATCTAGCCAGTATCCTGCTTCCAACAGTGGCCAATCCAGGTCACAAGTACCTGGCAGAAACCCAATTAGTAGCAACACTACCAACCCCAGGGCAAGCAGTGGCTTCCCCCATCTCCATCTCAATAACAGACTATGGACCTTTCCTCAAGGAACTTGTCCAAACCTTTTTTAAACCCAGATACACTAACCACTGTTACTACATCCTCTGGTAATGAGTTCCAGAGCTTAACTATTCTTTGTTTTCAAGGGTGATGATGCAGAGGAACTGAAAGAAATCTCAGTGAACCTGGAAGATATACTGAGTCAAATTGACAAATTAAAGAGTAGTAAATCACCTGGACTGGATGGCATACATCCAAGGGTACTCAAAGAACTGAAGCATGAAATTGCTGATCTGCTGTTAGTAATATGTAAACTGTCATTAAAATCGTTCATAGTACCTGAAGACTGGAAGGTGGCCAATGTGATGCCGATTTTTAAAAAGGATTCTAGGGGCGCTCTGGGAAATTATAGACTGGTAATCCTGACGTCAGTGCTGGGCAAAATAGTGGAAACTGTTTTAAAGAATAAAATTACAGAACACGTAGACAAACATGGTATAATGGGACAGAGTTAGCATGGGTTTAGCCAAGGGAAGTCTTGCTTCATCAGTTTGCATCATTTCTTTGAAGGCATGAATAAACATGAGGATAAAGGTGAGCCAGTTGATGTAGTGTATCTAGATTTTCAGAAAGCTTTTGATAAAATTCCTTATGAGAGACTTCTGAGAAAATTAAAGTCATGGGATAGGAGGCAAGGTTCTGGTGTGGATTAGGAATTGGTTATTGGACAGAAAACAGAGGGTAGGGTTAAATGGTCATTTCTGTCAATGGAGGAGGGTGAACAATGGAGTGACGCAGGGATCTGTACTGCGAGCAGTGCTATTTAACATATTTATAAATGATATGGAAATCGGAACGAAGAGTGAGGTGATTAAATTTGTAGATGATACAAAACTATTCAAGGTTGTTAAAACATGTGTGGACTGTGAATTATTGCAGGAAGACCTTAGGAAATTGGAAGACTGGACATCCAAATGGCAGATGAAATTTAATGTGGACAAATGCAAGGTGATGCACTTTGGAAAGAATAATACAAATCATAGTTACCTGACGCTAGGGTCTACCATGGGAGTCAGCATTCAAGAAAAAGATCTGGGTGTCATTGTAGATATTATGCTGAAATATTCTGCTCAATGTGCGGCGGCGGCCAAAAAATCAAACAGGATGCTAAGAATTATTAGGAAAGGAATGGTGAATAAGACCAAAAATCCTATAATGCCTTTGTATTGCTCCATGGTGCATCTGCACCTTAAGTATTGTGTTCAGTTCTGGTTCCCATATCTCAAAACAGATATGGAAACATATACATAGAAAATACAAATATGCAATAAAACAAACCAAAAGGTCCTACTACAAAACCAAATTAGGACCAGATTACAAAGATATGAAGAAACTATTCCAACTCGTAAGTAAGTTACTGGACCACCCCTATCACCACAACCAACACAGACATCCCACCCGCAGAAAAAACTTGCTAATTCAACGAAAAAATAATAAAACTACGCAGCACACTTCCTCAACATAATACCGACATCGAAAACTTCTTCAACGAACTGGACCTAACCGCCGGATACCCAGCTGACCGTATCTGGACAACATTTAATCCCACCACCATCGAATCAGTTACACAAGCGACTCACAGGTTCGCCAGGACCCACTGCAAACTGGATACATGTCCCAGCTATTTACTAAAATCCGCCCCCGACCGCTTCATAGCAGACCTCACATCACACCTAAATTTCATGTTACAACAAGGTCTCTTCCCTGAGGAATATGGCAACATCCTACTCACCCCATACCAAAAAACGCCAAGAAAAGCTCAAGCGAACTCACCAATTACCGCCCTGTTGCGTCTATCCCACTAGTAGTAAAAATGATAGAGAGCCTGGTGACTAAACAGCTCACGGAATACCTGGACAAGTTCTCAATACTACATAATTCACAATCAGGATTTTGCTTCCACCAAAGTACCAAAACTGTACTAGTCTCCCTCCTGGCCAAATTCAAGCAGAAGATAGCCATAGGTAAAAGCATACTTCTCCTCCAGTTCGACATGTCGAGCGAATTCGACAAGGTAAACCACAATATACTACTAAGACTACTTAGCCACTTCAGGATTGGAGGAAATGTACTTAATTGGATTAAAGGTTTTCTAACCACCAGAACTTATCAAGTAAAATCAAAGTCAAACATATCACCACCGTGGAAAGCAGTATGTGGAGTACCTCAAGGATCACCATTATCACCAATACTCTTCAACGTGATGATGATTCCACTGGCATAATCCCTATCCAACCGAGGCCTCAACCTGTTCATTTACGCAGATGATGTTACAATCTACACCCCCTTCAGACATGACCTGAAGCCAATAAAATCAACGTTGGCCTGAACATTATGGATTCCTGGGCAAACTCATTTCAACTGAAACTGAACACGGAAAAAACACACTGCCTCATCCTCTCTTCTCAACAAAACAAGTACAAACCCACAACTATAACCACCCCAGGACACACCCTCCCTACCTCAGACAGCTTAAAACTACTCGGCGTCACACTTGACCGCATCCTTACTCTCGAGAGCCAAGTAAACTCTGTAATAAAGAAAATGTGGAAGCTCAAATGCCTAAAACCTTTCTTCCCAGGGAAACCTTTCGAAACCTAATACAATCAATGGTTCTAAGTCATGCAGATTACTGTAACGGAATCTACACGGGATGCAAAGAACAACTAACAAAAAAACTCCAGACCACCCAAAATACAGCAGCCAGGTTGATATTCAACAAAACACGCTTTGAAAGTGCCAAACCCCTCTGAGAAAAACTGCATTGGCTCCCAATCAAAGAACGGATCAGCTTCAAAATCTGCTCCCTAGTCCACAAAATCATATATGGTATAGTCCCAGGATACATGATAGACCTCATAGACTTACCAATAAGAAATAGAGTCGGGTCTGCAAGATCATACCTAAACCTACACTACTCAAATTGCAAAGGATTGAAATACAAAACAGCCTATGCATCTGGCTTCTTCTACATAAGCGCACAACTATGGAATGGCCTCCCAAAAGCTGTGAAAACAATCCATGACCACCTGAACTTCAGGAAATCACTAAAAAACAATCTCTTCAAAAAGGCGTATCCCAATGATCCTACGTAAACCTTTTCACCGAAAACATAGCATGCCTTATGATCGTACTGGACAACACACAATCTTCATCCCTTCCGACCCTCCACACATACCTCATTCGATCACTATATAACCTTGTATTTGTTAACAACCGACTGGGCAAACGCCTCAACGGTACTATGTAAGCCACATTGAGCCTGCAAATAGGTGGGAAAATGTGGGATACAAATGCAACAAATTAAAAAAAAAATATATAGCAGAATTAGAAAAGGTTCACAGAAGAGCAACCAAAATGATGAAGGGGATGGAACTCCTCTCATATAAGGGCAGGCTAAAGAGGTTAGGGCTCTTCAGCTTGGAAAAGAGACGGATGAGGGTAGATAGGAATGAGGTCTACAAAATCCTAAGTGGTGTAGAACGAGTAGAAGTAGATCGATTTTTTTACTTTTTTCAAAAGTACAAAGACTAGTGGACACTCGAGGAAGTTACATGGAAATACTTTTAAAACAAATAGGAGGAAATCTTTTTTCACTCAACAAATAGTTATGCTCTGAAACTCTTTGCCCGAGGATGTGGTAACAGCGGGTAGCATATCTGGGTTTAAAAAAGTTCCTGGAGGAAAAGTCCATAGTGTGCTATTGAGACAGACATGGGAAAGCAACGGCTTGCCCTGGGATTTGTAGTATGGAATGTTGCCACGATTTGGGTTTCTGTGACCTGGCTGCAAGCATGGGAACAGCAGCCATCATTGTCTTTTGAATTGTTCCCACCACTTTTCCCAGGCAGTCATAGTTCTGATGGTAGTCTTTTGTGGTACTGCTCTAGCAGATGTGTCTACCAGGTCCTCATTCCTCTGGTAATGGGAAATTGTGGGAAAGTCACAGTCTCTAGTTAACAGTCTTTCCTGCTTAATTCCTATTGCCTCACTCTATGGGCGCTATTTGTGTAAACTCCGATCTCACCAGTCTGGGCACATCACAAGTCAGGGGCACCTGAGACCAGGGCCGAAAAATACACAAGGGGTTTTCTCAACCACTGTCCTTACATACCCACTGAGCTGGTCACAGACCAGGGCTGGATAAAATCCAGAAGGCTGTAGGGTTTAAGCCAGGTTTATACCTTTTTTTTTTTCTGTTTTCTTTATTAGTCCAGGAGTAAGTAAATTTTACTCTCACATCAAGAAAAAACTCCAGTTCAGGTTTTTATGTAATCAAACAAGAACAACTCTAATTCTCTGCAACAGGCAGTTCAAAATCCTTTCAGGCATAAATCAAACCAATTTGTAATCCAACATAAAATCAGATGCAAACAGGTCCAAAGCCAAACTCAGGTCCTCCTGTCCATTCCAATGCCTTCTGGATATAACAATCTAATTCTGTGCCTGCAGAACTTTTGTAGCAAGTGGATCTTCCTTTGGATCAGACCTCCCTGTCTGCCCACACTCCTCTCCCAAAGGAGTACCTCTCTGGGCTTCCACCTTTGGCTTCGAACAGGCTTGTGAAGAAACTGTTTTAAGCCTGTAAAATGTATTAGATATTTTCCTATTTTAATTATGTCCTGAGGTGTATTTCTCCTTTTTGGACAGCAGGTGGTGTTTCTTTGCTGTAAATCTGTTATAGGGAGCTGAATGTTCTTTTTCTTTAGCACAAGCAGGAATCAAGGAGCAGTATACTTTCAAATCTTGTTGACTGGGCTCTGATTGGCCCAGGACCTCATTTCTTTTAGAGTGTACTGATTTTGCCTTCAGTCTTAGCCAGGAAGAAAGAGAGACAGATCTCTTTGCTGAGGCTTGGTGAATTATATGTCCTGACCTTCCCAGATACTGTTTATACAGTATATAGATATTTAACTAATGTTATAATTGATCCATATTTCAATTACCTGTTATTGTTTTCCAATTGCACATTTTTGTCCACTGTTCAATATTTTTATGAGAATAAACACGATTGTTTGTTCATTCTGCATGTCTGGACTGATAAAGAATCCTGGTTGTTTGTGTGTTGAGTCTGTGAGTGCTTTCTGAGAACTGTGGGACCACTGGAAGTGTGGCTCCAGTAGCCTAGAAATCAATGGGGATAATTTGAGAGTGAGACACTTGCCCAGAGGCGGTTGTCACCCAGTCGGTGGGAGGAGGGTACAAGTGTAGAGCACAAGTGGCAGATGAAGGTGGACTGGAGCTGTGCTGGAGATAAACCCTCTGAGTGGCCGTGGGGGTAACCCCTAGATGGGTGGCTAGGTGTTTCTTCACAAGGCTCTTTTCTATTCCTGCTCCTAGGCTAGAATCCCTACTTC
This sequence comes from Microcaecilia unicolor, assembly GCF_901765095.1. NCBI lineage: Eukaryota > Metazoa > Chordata > Amphibia > Gymnophiona > Siphonopidae > Microcaecilia > Microcaecilia unicolor. The sequence continues at coordinate 88,834,725 of NC_044031.1, forward strand.
CTAACTGGAGCACTCCTCCACTTCACAGTTAATGCTCTACTGGCAGAAACCTCCTCCATGGCCAGCCTTAGTTTCTTGAACCCATCCAAGACTCCCCCTTCTCCACAAGGGTCCCAGTGGGGGTAAAGGCAACCAAAGACCTCATGCTTTTCCCCCAACAATAATATTTGTTAAAACCTAAACTTCTCCCCTACATCATTCAACAACCAGCAACATTTCCCTCAGCACTTTCCCACAAACGCTCCCCGTGGGGCTGGGTTCTTACTCTTGTACTATCTTGTCTCCAGGCTTTGCTCTTCCTTTCCACCAAATCCCCAATTAAAAGAACTGGTAGAGCTGTCTGTTCTTATAGAATGCTGTATGCCAATTAGCAAGAATAAATACATAATATTTTATATAAAAATCCTACAAACTGATTTGCAGATTCATTTTGCAAGTTTGAAGTATGCATGCACTGTGAAATCATTCCTTGCAAACAGCTAAAAAACAAAACAGGATTTCCTGCATCAGCATGCTTGCATAGCTAATCTCCTACACTTTCAAAGAAAAGAAAACCTCACAAACACATCACAGGCTTGCTGATTTTCTTCTCACCTACCTTTCACACAGAGTAACAGAATTAGAGCCTTAATTAACTTGAACACACACTCATGTATAAGAAACCAACTGACATACAGAGAGAGTAAGGTGCATAAGGAATGACCTGGCAGGTGTTAAATTGTCAAGTAGTTAAACAGTGGGGTGGGAGCGTCAGAAGCAAAAAGGGCAATTCTATAAACAGGCACCAAGAAATATGCACTACATGCACACATGTGCCCCAGGATTCTATATATCGTGCTGAGATTTCCATGTGGAAATCGAATGCATAGTCAATAACAATGTGCATAACTTAATTAGTTAATAAACTAATCAGCGCTCATAATCGGTTATTAACAAGTAATTATCAGCACTAATTGACATTAATTAGAATTTAGATTCACTACCCGCATATTCTACAAAGCATTGCGCGTAAATTCTAATGCGCACTGCCGAAAACGATAAGGTAGAATGAGTATCTAAATATATTTTAAAATCAGTAATATATGATGGAATAATACAAGTAATAAGCTGTGTAGGGATAGGGAACAGTATGTCTCATTCCAGTTGTAACCAAATTGCATCACAATCTATATTACCATCAGATAAGTAACAGAGTCTATAACATGCCAATGAGTCTCGGTGGTATGTTTAAAAGTCAGAAAAGTTAACACCACCCTTTTCTTTGGAGACTTTAAGGGGTCTGTTTACGAAGCAGTGCTAGCGGCTGTCTATGTACTAGTGCCAACACGGCCCATTCAAAGTGAATGCCTGTGTCGGCACTAGCGCATGGACAGCTGCTAGTGCTGCTTAGCAAACCGGAGCATAAGAGTTTTAAGAGCAATCCTAGAAACCTTATTTTTCCACAAAAAATTTACTAACTTAGGGCCCCTTTTATGAAACCGTACTAGTGATTCCCATGTGGCAAATGCGACAAGGCCCATTTGAATTGAATGGGCTATGTCGCATTTACACACTGGGAATCACTAGCACATGGTTTAGTAAAAGAGGCCTTTAGTATCTGTTCTTATAAAATTCTTTAGAACAAAGACTTGGTAGGATCATCATCATCATCAAAACATAATTGATTTGAGGAGTCAGTACCATTTTAGTGGAGGAGTAACCTAATGGTTGGTGCAGCGGACTTTGAGCCTGGCAACCTGAGTTTGACTCCCACTGCAGCTCCTTGTGACCCTGGGCAAGTCACTTTAACCTTCCATTGCCCCAGGTACAAAAACAGAGATTATGAGCCCTCTAGGGACAGAGAAAGTAAACATAAACATAGTAGATGACGGCAGAAAAAGACCTGCACGGTCCATCCAGTCTGCCCAAGAAGATAAATTCCTATGTGCTACTTTTTTATTTGTACTGTCCTCTTCAGTGCACAGACCGTATAAGTCTGGCCAGCCCTATCCCCGCCTCCCAACCACCAACCCCGCCTCCCAAGCACCAACTCTGGCACAGACCCTATAAGTCTGCCCTGCACTATCCCCGCCTCCCAACTACCAGTCCCGCCTCCCACCACCAGCTCTGGCACAGACCGTATAAGTCTGCCCAGCACTATCCCTGCCTCCCACCACCGGCTCTGGCACAGACCGTATAAGTCTGCCCAGCACTAGCCCCGCCTCCCAACCACCAGCTCTGCCACCCATTCTAGGCTAAGCTCCTGAGGATCCCTTCCTTCTGCACAGGATTCCTTTATGTTTATCCCACGCATGTTTGAATTTCGTTACCGTTTTCATCTCCACCACCTCCCGCGGGAGGGCATTCCAAGCATCCACCACCCTCTCCGTGAAAAAATACTTCCTGACATTCTTCTTGAGTCTGCCCCCCTTCAATCTCATTTCATGCCCTCTCGTTCTACTGCCTTCCCATCTCCGGAAAAGGTTTGTTTGCGGATTAATACCTTTCAAATAGTTGAACGTCTGTATCATATCACCCCTGTTTCTTCTTTCCTCCAGGGTATACATGTTCAGGTCCGCAAGTCTCTCCTCATACGTCTTGTAACGCAAATCCCATACCATCCTCGTAGCTTTTCTTTGCACCACTTCAATTCTTTTTACATCCTTAGCAAGATACGGCCTCCAAAATTGAACACAATACTCCAGGTGGGGCCTCACCAACGACTTGTACAGGGGCATCAACACCTCGTTTCTTCTGCTGGTCACACCTCTCTCTATACAGCCTAGTAACCTTCTAGCTACGGCCACCGCCTTGTCACTCTGTTTCATCGCCTTCAGATCCTCAGATACTATCACCCCAAGATCCCTCTCCCCATCCGTACCTAGCAGACTCTCACCGCCTAACACATACACCTCTCTTGGATTTCTACTCCCTAAGTGCATCACTTTGCATTTCTTCGCATTGAATTTTAATTGCCAAACCATAGACCATTCTTCTAGCTTTTTCAGATCCTTTTTCATGTTTTCCACTCCCTCCGGGGTGTCCACTGTGTTAAAAATCTTAGTATCATCCGCAAATAGGCAAACTTTACCTTCTAACCCTTCAGCAATGTCACTCACAAATATATTGAACAGAATCGGCCCCAGCACCGATCCCTGAGGCACTCCACTACTCACCTTTCCCTCCTCCGAGCGAACTCCACCCTCTGGCACCTGTCCGTCAACCAGTTCCTAATCCAGTTCACCACTTTGGGTCCTACCTTCAGCCCATCCAGTTTATTTAAGAGCCTCCTGTGGGGAACCGTGTTAAAAGCCTTGCTGAAATCTAAGTAGATTACATCTATAGCACGTCCACGGTTCAATTCTCCAGTCACCCAATCAAAGAATTCAATTAGATTCGTTTGGCACAATTTCCCTTTGGTAAAACCATGTTGCCTCAGATCTTGCAACTCATTTTCTTCCAGGAAATTCACTATCCTTTCCTTCAGCATCGCTTCCATTACTTGTCCAATAATCGAAGTGAGGCTTTGCCTGTATATAAAGAGTACAGCGCTGCATATATCAAGTAGCCCTATAGAAATTATTTTAAAAATGTTAATAGTATGTAAACTGCCCCACCAAGAAAGAAATGTGGGGGACTAATTACTTATTGCTTCATCTATTATAGTAAGAATTATTTTAAAGTGTTGATTAAGATAGTCTGCTCTGGATCTGTATTAAGTCATATACTTAAATATTTTAATTGTATTGGGGGCCATTTAAAATTATGTTGTCCAATATTTAGATTGGGTTGTATATGAATTGAAGCATTATTTCTGATTTTTCCCAATTAATTTTATATCCTGAAAAGGAAGGAAATCTTTCAACAGTATTCATTAACTGTGGAATTTATACTTCTGGTTGAACTGAAAATAAGAGTAAGTCATTGTCATATACTGTAACTTTAGGGCCTCTTTTACTAAACTGTGCTAATGATTCCCGGGCAGAAAATGTGATGTAACCCATTCAAAATGAATGGGCAGCGGTGCATTTGCCATGCCAGGAATCACTAATGCCATATTGTATCCTCTGAAAAAGAGGACACATGTCACGCCCCCTGCCCCGTCCACCACGCCCCTGCCCCACCTCTGCCCCGCCCCACCACACCCCTTTTGGATCCTCACCCCGCCCCCCTAATCCCCTCCCCTCCCCCATCACATATTCCCCTCCCCTGGCCCCCGTCACCTCCCCTCCCTCTTGTCACATATTCCCCTCCCCTCCCCTTAATATCTATCCCTGGTGGTCTAGTGACCTCTTCGGGGCAGGAAAGAGCCCCCTCTTTCCTGCCCGGAGCGCTGCCTGCCCTTGCCTGCATCCTTCTCAGTCTCGGCTGGGGATTCAAAATGGCCACTGAGAGTTGAAGCGGCCTTGCGAGACTTCAATTCTCGGTGGCCATTTTGAATCCCCAGCCGAGACCGAGAAGGATGAAGGGCAAGGCAGCACTCTGGGCAGGAAAGAGGTGGCTCTTTCCTGCCCCGAAGAGGTCACTAGACCACCAGGGAAGATAGTAAGGAAGGGGAGGGGAGACCCACGGCGCCGATCGCTCGCTCGCCCGCCCGCCCACACGTACATTTGTCCAGAAATCCTGACAAGCATGCGTGCGGGCAAAACCCGCCGGACGCCCCAGACATGCCCTCAAAAAGAGGACATGTCCGGGGAAATCCAGATGAATGGTAACCCTAACTAATGTGGTTTAGTAAAATAGGTCCTTCATTTGAGTATTTGATGAACCAATGCTAAAAATATTTGGATTTTGATGTATTGCTATTAATAAAGGTTCAAGGGCAAGGTTGAAAAGGAGAGGAGATAGTGGACAACCTTGTTTCATACCTCTATGTAAATTATTAGATTTAGTTAGATTATTATTTTAGTATCTGAGAAGATGGATTATTATATAGTATTTTAAGACAACTAGAGAAATTAGGACTTAAATTAAACCATTCTACAATTAAAAAAAAATAAGACCATTCGATGCAATCAAAAGCTTTTTCTGCATCCAGGGAGAGAGCCACATATAAGTTTTTATCTCGAGAATCTATATAGTTAAGGGAGTGGAATAAACTAAGATTATGAATATTTTTTCACAAATCATATTTGATTAGGATGTATAATTGAATTCAAGACTTTATAAAGTCTGAGTGCCAGTGTTTTAGTGAGAATTTTATAATCCAAATTAAGAAGGGAGATAGGTATATAGTTTTGAGGTAATTTATGGCCTCATCCAGGTTTTAGAATAAGGGTTATAACAGCAGTAGCAAAATTGCACTGATTGGATCATGATACACATAATTATAATAATCTAATAAAAGGGGTATGAGTATAGATTGAACATTTTAAGGGGCCCTTTTACTAAGCCACAGTAGGCTCTAGCATGTACCTACCACATGCCAAAAAGCACTGCCGTATGTGGCATGCTGAAGGGATGCCACATGATAGTGTGACAATCAGCACATGCTAATCCTGCGTTAAAAAATTGTTTTTATTTTTTGGTGTGGGAGGCGTGTCAATGGGTAGAGAGAAGGCATGCCCTGCGCTAATTGGGTAGTGCAGGTGCATTACTGCATGCTGCCCGATTAGCGTGGGAGCTCGTACTGCCTAGTAAATAGGTAGTGGTAAGGGTTCTCGCGATAGTGGCCATGCACTAATTGCAGCATGCAGAAAACTCACACGCTACAAACAGCACTAGCTTCTTTTGAGCACAGCTTATTAAAAGGGCCCCTTAAAAATTCTGATGTGTATCCATCTGGACCTGGTGTTTAATTTGCCGCCATTGATTTAATAATGATTCTACGTTCTTTCCTAGTTATTGAAGTTTCCAAAATTTCTTGCTGTTTATCAGTGAGAGTAGGATGATCTAAAGTTTTGAGGAAAGAGTCTATTGTATCTGTATTAAGGTTGGATTCAAATTGAAAAAACACTATAAAAAAAGTAACAAAAGAAACTCCTTGCTAGGCATTATTACAATATATCCTGTTCAGCATTGATCATGGATTTCCAGCGTTTTTTTTCTCTGCATAGCACTGAGCATCTTTTTCAAGACAGTAAGTGTCCAACAGGCTCAAGTCCATTTATCCATATTAGGCAATTTCTCTACACAAAGGCCGAAACACAGTGCCACTATAAATAAAGTTGTTTCTTCTATTACTCCGTCATCCTGTTGTTCCAGAAGTTGCCTTGCTGGTCACATTACTCCTTTGTTTGGCTTCCTGTTACACAGTGGATCACAGTCTTCCACTTCAACGGCTTCCTTACTTGTTACGCATTATTACCTACATATGCTGCCATTTGGACAAAAACAAATCTGTTCTTTTATTATCATTAGACCTCTCTGCTGCCTTTGATTTGGAAAATACTATCTTGCAGATCAGCATAAGAGAAATTGTTCCAGTAATATTTCTCTAATCAATCTTTTGCAGTCCACTTCCACAATACTAGACTTCTTCTAAAATTAGGAGTACCTCAAGGATTCATTCTATCACCAACACTCTTTAATGTCTTCCTAGCTCCCTTGCTAACTCATGCCCTCCTGCCTTAAATATACTGATTCATTCAATATAATTTGCCAACTATATTGTAATATGCTTTACACTGGATTTATGACGTGACATCCGTCAATTACAATTAATACAAAACACAGCTATAAAATTGATTGTGGGGGCAAGAAAGTTTGACTGCCTTATTTTCGAAAGAGAAAGACGCCCATATTTCGACCCAAATCAGGAGATGGGGGTCGTTCTCCCGTGGGCGCCCAAATCGGTATAATCGAAAGCCGATTTTGGGCGTCTTCAACTGCAATCTGTCGCGGAAACGGCCAAAGTTGACGGGGCGTGTCAGAGATGTGGTGAAGGTGGGACTGGGGCGTGTTTATCGGCTGAGGAGAGATGGCCGTCCTCGGCCGATAATCGAAAAACGAAAGGCATTTTTAGCGCGAATTTGGGTCACTTTTTTGGACCCTTTTTTTTTCACGAACAAGTCCCAAAAAAGTGCCCTAAATGACCATATGACCACTGGAGGGAATCGGGGATGACCACCCCTGACTTCCCCAGTGGTCACTAACCCCCTCCCACCCAAAAAAAACAACTTTAAAAACTTTTTTTTCCAGCCTGTATGCCACCCTCAAATGTCATACCCAGCTCCATCACAGCAGTATGCAGGTCCCTGGAGCAGTTGTTAGTGGGTGCAGTGGACTTCAGCCAGGTGGACCCAGGCCCATCCCCCCCCTACCTGTTACACTTGTGATGGTAAATGGGAGCCCTCCAAACCGCCCCCAAACCCACTGTACCCACATCTAGGTGCCCCCTTCAGCCGTAAGTGCTATGGTAGTGGTGTATGGTTGTGGGGAGTGGGTTTTGGAGGGGATATGGGGGGCTCAGCACCCAAGGTAAGGGAGCTATTGACTTCAGAGGTAGTTAACCTTTTTTTTAACTTGTTACAAGTGCCCCCTAGGGTGCCCGGTTGGTGTCCTGGCATGTGAGGGGGACCAGTGCACTACGAATCCTGGCCCCTCCCACAACCCAATGCCTTGGATTTGGTCGTTTTTGAGCTGGGCGCCTTCGGTTTCCATTATTGCTGAAAAACAAAACTGCCCAGCTCAAACCGCACAAATCCGATGCATTTGGCTGGCACAAACCGTATTATCGGGAAAAAGATGGACGCCCATTTTTTTTCCAAAATACGGTTTGTCCCGCCCTTTCATGTACCCGTTCTCGGAGATAGACGCCCATGGAGATGGGCGTTCACATTCGATTATGCCCCTCCATGTCACACCTATTCTGAAATCAACCTACTGGCCACCAATACCCCATCGTATCATCTACAAGACATTACTTCTAGTATACAAGGTCCATCACAGTGGTGAGCCCCATATAGTTCATGACTGTCAATCCCTTATTCAATTTCTAGAACTTTAAGATCTTCAACTCAATCAGTTGATTGTGCCTTCATTTCGAGAAAGCTTTCACAGATACACCAGAAACTCAATTTTCTCTGTCCTAGGTACCTTTCACTGGAATAAACTGCTACAGTCCTTCCACAACCAGATGTCATTAGCAGATTTTAAAATGGAACTTAAAACCTGTTTGCAGATGCCTATGGCTCTGCCACCTGAGTACTATGCCAGTCCCGAGAAGAGCCTGAATGATTTTTATTCCCCCTTTTATCATGTGCTATCCAGTGCTATCCTGTCAGAACTGCAGTTCATCCCTTCTATCCTATATGTCATGTATAACCTATCACACTCACCTTATTTCTTTTCCCTCTCCTTAGATTGTAAGACGCTCAAATGTCTCTGTATATTGGGTGGGATAGTAAATTCTTAATAAACTTGGAAAGAATTTTCTATATTTATTTGACAAGTACATATTGATGATTTGCTATTTTAATGGAGGAAATTTGAGTCTTATTATATTAACCTCTTAAGTATTTAGATAATGAATGACCAGCTTTATCTCCAATGTATTTACCAGATTTTTTAATAAAAATGTATTGATCAGCATTTTACTAGCTAATGTATTATATTGATATTTAATTGTAAATAGTTCTTTATGGGCTTCTTTTACAAATCCACGCTTCTGATTCCTGGTGCGGCAATTGAGAGGATGCCCATTCAATTCCTATGGGCTTCCTCTTATTTGCCGCATGAGAATCACTAGCGCAGCTTTGTAAAAGAAGCCCTAAGTGTTATTGATGAAGAGGATGTTTGATATTTAGCTTCTGGAAGTTTAATTTTATTTTCAAGTATTTTAAAGTCAAGATGATTTCTTTTCTTTAAGTATAGATGTTTATTTCTCCTCTAAGAGTGCTTTTAAATGTCTATCAATAAAATCTTGTAGAAGAGCAGCAGCAATATAAATAGTTCTTTTATTAGCAAATTTCATGATCCTCCCTGTGGGATAAAGCAGGCCAAATTTAGCTCCTTTAAGGTATTGTCTCATATTCAGGAATGTTTTTCTTTTAAGTACAGTTGTTTTCACTAGATCCAGAAAGAAAAATATTTTCTTATCCTGAAAAAGGATACGTTGTTTAGACTTCGCAGTACTGAGAATTTTCAGAGCATGTTGGTTACGAAGGATTTTTGCTATGATAGGCCTTAAATGTTTAGCAGTAGAGGAAGGCCTCGAAGGAACTTTGTGAGCCTGTTCGATTTCAAATTGAAGCTCAAAGGAGAGATCTAGTATTTTTGGCTTCCATGAGGAAAGAAAGGCAATCATATCAAAACCCTCTGAAGTTTCTGGCAATCCCAAAATTCTGATATTGCTTCTATGATTGCGGTTACATAAGTCCTCCAGGTCAAGCTGAAGGGTCTGGATGTTGGTTTCATTTTGCATAGTTTTCTGTGCTGTTAATTCCAAAGTCGGTGTTCTCTTTTCTAAATTATTTGGTTGTTGTTGAGATTGATTAAATTTAGCAATTAAATTCTCCATTTCTTTTTGAAGATTTTTGGTCAGTTCCAGTTGCATTTTGAGCATGTGTTTTAGTGTGTGAATCTCTGCAAGAATAGGGTCCAGAGATCTCGATTTGTCTCTGTCCACCATCTTTTCTGGAGTCAGAGGATTAGTCTTTGGTCTTCTCAAACTGGAGGACACCAAGATCAGATTTTGGAGTTTTGTTCTCTGCCATATCCAGAAAGTGGTGAGTCAGAATAGCAAGTTATAAAAGGGTATATTTTGGCTACAATAATCAGATCTGATGATCAGGCTGAGGAGCTTTCACTCCATGTGTCTGTTCATATCAGGCTCCAAGCTCTGCCCCAGTTCCAACCACTTTGTTAACTATAGTAGACTGGATGGGTCAGTTCGGTCTTTATCAGCTGTCATCTATGGTATTACTGTGACACCACTTCATTCAAAAAAATAATGTTGAATTTTGAGTATAGTTTTTTTTGCATTAACCCTATTAAGGAAATGCAAGTCTTAAATGTTGTTGAGAGATGTCTTGTTAATAAATAGATATCACCAGAATCAGATTTACCTTTTAAGTGCTCTTCGATGCAGAGCTGGTGGAGGATCGCCTTCCAAAATTGAGAAGTAGATCTACTTCCAAAAATGGAAGAGTGGCAGTGATGATGGAGGGATGTAGAGAAGAGAGTTTCTTCCATACAAATACTACACTGAAAAGGGCTTCTCCTTCTCTGTACTAGTCAGTGGCATAGCCAGAAGGCAATTTTTGAGTGGACCAACAGTTTAGATGGGTGGGCATTAGAGTTGCCAACTTTTTGAAAGAGAAATGAACAGTAACCTGATGCACCTATGCTCTGTCTCTACCCCACTCCATGCTCGACCTCTGCCTCCCAATCATTTGAATGAGGGTAGCAGTGCAGGCTTCAGTGGTTGCAGGCCAATTTAGAGCTAAGGGAAGTATAATAGACTGCACTCTTCAGCCACATTGAGCCATGGTCCTCTAACACACATATGGTATTGAAGCCAAACACATTCATCCTGGCCCTCCACCAACAATGGATACAGAGCAGAGCAAGGACATTTCCCCATAAAACTCACAATAGAAAGAAATTTTGTTTTCTAGTATAATCTCAATAACACTCAAAGTAAAAAAACACTCGGATCTTCTTCACTAGTAATACTACGAGACTGATCAATAACAAATGAAGTGAAGGAAAACACAACACTCAAAAAATGTAAAAAAAACCAAAAGGGAGGACAAAAGAATTCATGCTACTGTGGCAATAAACATTACACTGCTCTTTCTGCAGCTCTTTTTTTTTTTTTTGCCTACAGTGAAAAAGTAATCATGGTTCAAAAACTTCCTTGAAAAATTATATTTATATTTTATATATTTTAGCAACATTGTTCACTTAATCAAGCACTACTCAGCAAAAACACATCATTGAAATAAACTTATGTAAGTAGTGCATGTCCATGTATTGCATGACTCCACCCCAGCTGTATATTTCAAAACAGTGTGGTCCCGATGAACCCGTTTAACATTAGCTTCGTCAGAAAACCCACTGGTGGTGGCATTAATATCTAGCCTGCTAGTTTGCTGGTGACCCGCAGGGGAGCACCACCTTCCAGCAGGCTAGATATTAATGCCACCACTAGTGGGTTTTCTGACGAAGCTAATGTTAAACGGGTTCATCGGGACCACACTGTTTTGAAATATACAGCTGGGGTGGAGTCATGCAATACATGGACATGCACTACTTACATAAGTTTATTTCAATGATGTGTTTTTGCTGAGTAGTGCTTGATTAAGTGAACAATGTTGCTAAAATATATAAAATATAAATATAATTTTTCAAGGAAGTTTTTGAACCATGATTACTTTTTCACTGTATGATCATTTCCAGTTTGTTGCTGCTAAGAGGCAAAGGAGAAAGGGGGACATGGTCTTTTTGTTCCCCTCAGTTAAGGAGAAGAGGAGACTATGTTTATTTGAATTAACTTTGGGCTTCCAGGTAGCCAGTCACTGGAAGGATCTTGCTGACATCTTTCATTCTTCTCAATCGTATTTCATTTTTAGGAAAAAGGCCAACACTTTTCTATTTCAGAAATTTGTCTTGCTTCATAATCCCTGATTGTAATCATTTTTTTTGTTCTTTATTCCCAGAAGATTGGTCTGGCCTCTTGTACTTATGTTACCCGCTTTGAACTGTAACGTGTTAGCGGGATAGAAGACCAGATTATCATTATCATATCATTATCATGTCTTTAAGGGGGTTGATTTGACTGTTTGGTGTCACTCAAGACTGAACAGCACTTGTGTGAAATTTCACTGAGACAAAGAAGGAGGTATCTCTTTCAGTCCAGAACCACTAGACAGCTGCCTATTTAACCAAGTGAGAACTTCAGGTCTGGGTATCTCCTATACCTTATATGCATACTCTTACCATGTAGGATTTTGAAGGGGCCTGGGAATGCAGGGCCACCAATTTAAATGAGACTGTGTTATTTTTATGCTTACTTGCATTCTGCCATGTTTCTTTCAAGAAATTTTAGATCATCTTTGGGTAGAGTCTCTGTAAAGCATGGCAATGAGTCATCTTCATTCATTCTGAATGACTCAGACTGGGCAAAACAGGGTTTTGCAAAGCAGGTTGTCTCCCAGCAAACAGTTACAGTACAAAGTCTGGTATCATTTAATTGTCATACCAGCAAGATGTGGATTATTTTTTTATATAATGATTAGTAGTTACCAAGTAAACGCTTACACAATTCAAAGAAAATAGCTTGATTGTCATTTCATTAGATGAATCAACAGCCCTGTGTTTCCTAATGTCTCCATTTCAATAAAAAGTTCTATTTTTCTAGTATCTTCAACTTGATTAAACTGTTAATTCAAAACTGGGATTCTGTCAAATGTGTGCATCTTGTAGTGCAATGTAAATAATTATTAGTAGCAGAATCTTCAAAATATAAACTCACGTGCTTTCATGCTATTGATCGTATTCTTTGACTTTTTTCAAACATTTTATCCTTGGAGTGCATCCTCATGAAGTCTTCTGGGAACCAGAAAAGTGAAGAAATGCTCCAAAAGAAACAAAGGCCAAAAATCCTTGTATCCAAGAAGATGCCTTTATTCATAAAAGTCCAACCACCATACCTCTATTCAGGAAATCTAGACTGCCCCAACTTGACATTTCATCCTTTAGATTGTAAGCTCCATTGAGCAGGGACTGTCCTTCTTTGTTAAACTGTAAATGTTAAGTAGTAGTAGTAGTAGTAACAGGGAATATTCTTCAACAAGCTCTGCTCAACTACATATAAAGATTAGTATCTCGACACAGCCATGTTTCGGCATTGAGCCTGCATCAGGAGTCATATAGTGCAAAATAAAAATAAATCAACCAACAATCACATGTACATACATCGGGATTTACACAAAATAATGATAATAACTTGGTGAGTAAATTAAATAATATGGAACATCTCTCTATATAAAACGCACCTCCAACGTTCTAATGAAGCCTCTGTTAGCCAACATTCTAAAGTGAAGGGGGTGAGATCGCATTGTGTCTGCCCCGCCCACGCGTCAAACGTGATGACGTCGAGGGCGGAGCAATGACACTCAACCAATCGCAACGCTCGGCAGCGAAGCGTCAGGGAAGGAGGCGGCGCTCCCGACGTCTAGCCTTCCCTTCGCTGTGTTCCGCCTTCTTCTGACGTCAAGGATGACGTCAAAAGAAGGCGGAACACAGCGAAGGGAAACCTAGACGTCGGGAGTGCCGCCTCCTTCCCTGACGCTTCGCTGCCGGAACCGGCACGGAGGTAAATTTGAAAACAAGAAAAAAAAAAACAAAACAACCATGTTGGGGGGAGAGAAGAGGGTGGCCACTAAAGAACAACAATGGGAGCGGGAGGGCAGGGGAGAAACGACAGCATGGATGCGAAGGGGGGGGGGGAAGAAGAGGGCGGCCCAGGCTGGGACATGGGAGAGAGAGGAGCATGGATGCAAGGGGGGGTCATGAAAGGGAGACAGGGGACTTGCTGCAAAAGGATGAATGGAGGCGGCAGGGGACAGAGGAGCATGGATGGGCATGGATTGGGATGGCAGGGCTCAGGAAGAGAGGGCAATTGCTGGAAAGGGATGAATGGAGGGGACAGGGGACAGAGGAGCATGGATGGGCATGGATTGGGAGGGCAGGACTCAGGGAGAGAGGGAAATTGCTGGATAGGGATGAATAGAGGGGACAGATGGGCATGGATGGAAATGGATTGCAGAGCAGGCCTCAGGCAGAGAGGGGAAATGCTGGATAGGGAAAAATGGAGGGGCCAGGTGACAGAGGAGCATGGATGGGCATGGATTGGAAGGGCAGGACTCAGGGAGAGGGGAATTGCTGGATAGGGATGAATGGAGGGGACAGATGGGCATGGATGGATATGGATTGCAGAGCAGGCCTCAGGCAGAGAGGGGAAATGCTGGATAGGGAAAAATGGAGGGGCCAGGTGACAGAGGAGCATGGATGGGCATGGATTGGAAGGGCAGGACTCAGGGAGAGGGGAATTGCTGGATAGGGATGAATGGAGGGGACAGATGGGCATGGATGGATATGGATTGCAGAGCAGGCCTCAGGCAGAGAGGGGAAATGCTGGATAGGGAAAAATGGAGGGGCCAGGTGACAGAGGAGCATGGATGGGCATGGATTGGAAGGGCAGGACTCAGGGAGAGGGGAATTGCTGGATAGGGATGAATGGAGGGGACAGATGGGCATGGATGGATATGGATTGCAGGGCAGGCCTCAGGCAGAGAGGGAAAATGCTGGATAGGGATGAATGGAGGGGGCAGGGGACAGAGGAGCATGGATGGGCACACACACACACACTCTCTATCACACTGTGTCTCACATACACACTTGCACACACTCTCATTCTCACACACACACTCTCTCACAAACACACTCTCTCTCTCACACACTCACACTTTCACTCTGACTCTCACAGTCACTCTCACATACACTCTCCCAAACATACACACTCCGAGGAAAACCTTGCTAGCGCCCGTTTCATTTGTGTCAGAAACGGGCCTTTTTTACTAGTATAATAATAATATTGAAACAAGCAGCAAAGGAAAAAAAAAGGTTAATAATATCATCATAAAATTAGACATAAAAAGTAGCATTTAGGAAATACAAAATACTACACATTTAAATGGACCTTGTGGAAAGGGACAAACATACCACCATCCTTAAGATAATTCAATAGGAGTAATAGGAAAATCTATTGACTCGTAAGATTCACATAATTATATACTCATTAAGGGACTGACACAGTCAGATTGCAGTATTTTAACAGAAAGCTGAGTGCCAATTTTGATGCCCAAATTTGGGCAGCACAGACAGCAAACATAATTCAGGGAATGAAGGATAGATGAGAAGTCACCAAAATCAATTTTTATTGAAGATAGACTCAACTTAGCCAAGTTTCGGCTTTGCCTTCGTCTGGAGGCACTAGATTTTTCAAAACAAATCCTTAGAGATTCACTGGAAAAACTCATCATCACCTTTCAGGGTTTATTTGGAAGAATCTGGTGACCCTTGATAAAGGCAAAGTCAAAAGTTGGTCAAGTTGGGTCCCTCTTCAATAAAAATAGATTTTCGTGAACTCTCATCTGTCCTTTATTCCCTGGAACACCTTTTTCTGTCTGTGCTGCTTGTGTGTTACTGCAGAGGTTTTCTCATGATTCTTTTGGTGAAATTTGGGTGCCAGGACTTACGCCTGCTGAAACCAGGTGTAATTCCCAGTGTATTAGGAATCCCCCCCCCCCCCCCGCCTTGATATTCAGCCAGTTGTGGTCAGTGTTTTTTTTAAAAAGCTTACCATCAGTGACTAGAGTAGCCTCCAGTATTCAGTGTTGGGCCATGTATGGGCACTGGCATAGAATATTAGGGGCTATAAATGAGTGGGCTGGATGCTGGAGCCTATGCAGGTCACAGTCAATATATTCAATGGGGCCTGCATAGGACAGTTATGCAGGCCTAGGCTGACTATCGTCAGGGACCTGCATAAGTTTTTAAATGCTTTAGAGCCCCCTCCCAATCCCCTTCCTGGCCTCTATCCTCTCTCTCCGTCTGTCACCCTTCCCCCAACCCAAAAGAATGCAAGTCC
Source organism: Microcaecilia unicolor (assembly GCF_901765095.1). Taxonomy (NCBI): domain Eukaryota; kingdom Metazoa; phylum Chordata; class Amphibia; order Gymnophiona; family Siphonopidae; genus Microcaecilia; species Microcaecilia unicolor. Next base: position 88,850,302 of record NC_044031.1, read on the forward strand.
CTTCCCCCCTAGAACTTTGCCTCCCAACCCCTGCTGTGGTCCAGGTTGGACCTCAGGGCCTACCTTTACTCCCTGGTAATCCTAGTGTGGCGTTGAAGGCAGGAGCAAAGCCCCATTGCTCCTGCTCTTTGCAGCAGGGCTCCTAAAATGACTGCTGCTACCTCTCAAGGTGTGTTGTTTTATTTGTATTTATTACCTTCCAGTGGTCTGAATGAGGGAGCATCACTGATGGCCCCTGACTGATGACTCTCGCTGTGACAATCCAGCTACATGGCAAAGGGCTTCAAAATAGGGGGAAATTCCAGACAGTTTGAATAAAGGGAAAGCAGTTTTCAAAATCAGTTACTTGTATAAAAGGCTATTCAGTTATTCTACTGGGTAGATTTTTTTAAAATTGAAAATCACCCTCCTCTGCCTAGTTCAAAGTAGGGGTTGGGTTTCTATAGTATATACAATTCTAGCCGGACTGCAGTGAGTTCCCAGGGGTGTGTTTAGGACAGACCAGCTAAATAGCAATTTCAGAAGTATGTTTGCTTTGTTACCCTTCTAGGTCATCCACAGAAAACAAATCAGTGCAGGTGCAAAGTACTGAGTGCTTTTAGTGTGCATATTATACACTAATTTTCAAAGATAAGATACCCATTTTCTTTCTTTTTGAAACTTAGCACCACTCATAAATGTACACACATGGGGACTACTTGAAAACTTCCCCGAAACCCTACTAAGGGCTTGATTTGAGCTGGAAGTCCAAAACTGACAAGCCCCACTGAAAAGGGAAACTCCTATACAATAAGTTGAGATTACAATACTGATAACCAAGTATAATAACCACACTGGAAAAACTTATTTGTTTCAAAGAAACACATTATTACATAGAAACATACTCCCTGATATTCAAAACTATTAACCAGCCAGACACAGCTGCTGGCTGGTTAAATAGCATATCAGCGCCTAACTGTGGATATTCAGTGGGAGATAACTGATTATTTCCCACTAAATATCCATGGGTAGCAGCTAGCCGGTTAGGTGCAGATATTCAGCGCTTAGCTGGTTATGTTCAATGGTTAAAATAGGCCACATAAATAGCAGGCCTATCTTTAACCCCTAAAAAGTTAACTGGTTAGCTATGAATATTGACTTAACCGGTTAAAACCCTGGATATTTAACGCCAATTGCTGGAAATGGCTCAGCATTGAATATCTGGATTTAATGATGGCAGCGGACAGCAAAAACACTGCCTGCTACTGGCCGAATATCGGGCACATAGATATTAACAGCAGAAAATGTCCATATGGTCTATCCTGATTGCCCATCAATCCCAGCTACTAATCTCTAATATCTTTTCCTCTCCCTTAGAAATCCTCTTTGTCCCATGATTTCCTGAATTCAGATATAATCCTCATCTCCATCACCTCTACTGGGAAGCATTTTCACACATCCAACACCTTTTCTATAAAGAAGTGTTTAATTTCATTACTCCTATCCTATCCTCTTTCACTTTCAACTTATGCCCCTTCATTCTAGAGCTTTCTTTCAATTGAAAGATGATACCTCCTTATTCCATGGAGATATTTATATGTTTCTGTCACATCTCTCCTCTCACACTTTTCTTCCAAAGTATACCTATTGAGATATTTAAGTCTGTCCCCATATGCAAAGACCACTGACCATTTTAGTACCTACCCTATAGACTGACTCCACCCTATTTATGTTATTTTGAAGTTGTAGTCTCCAGAATTGTACACAGTACTCTAAATTATATCTCACCAGAGATTTATATAGAGAAATTATCACCTTTTTTTTGCTGGCCATTCCTCTCCCTATGCACCCCAAAAGTCACCTGGCTTTTGACATACCTTTTTCTACTTGTTTGGCCATCTTAAGATCATTAGATATGATCACCTCCAAGTCCTGCTTTTCTTTCATGCAGAGAAGTACTTCACCCCCTATAGTGTACATCTTTAGATTTTTGAAGCCCAAGTGCATATCCCAACATTTTTCTTAACATTAAATCTTAGCTGCCAAATTCTAGACCATTCTTCAAGCTTTGCTAGATCACTTCTCATATTATCCATACCATATAGGGTTTCTACCCTATTGTTGATTTTGGTATAATTCGTGTAATAGACTGAGGAATTCACCACTAAGGGGTGTTACTGAATCCTCAGTGCTGTCACTAGTATTTAGTGAGCATGCATACTGACTGACATTTCCTGCAGTCAGGAGGTCTAATGTCCTCTGGTTGAACCCTCTGCTTCCTGACACCTGCCAGAAGGGAGTACTTTCCAGAAAAAAGATAGAAAGCGCAAGAAACTGGTAGAACATTGAGAGTGCCTATTATAATCAGTGAAAAGGCTCTGGTGGCAGCAGAGACCCTCTCCCCCAAGACTATAAAATGCATTTTCTGCCCAGAGACAGTGTCTTAGGTCCCATAGGGAGATGCCTTCCAGCCAGCCTGAACAAATGTAAGTTTTACAGGAAACTCTTAGCCTTGCTGAACCAACCTGGATAAGCAAGGCTAAGGCTGTACTTGGTAGTGGAAAGTGGGCATTTAGAGGGGTTGGGGAGTCTACTAGATATTCCTTCAGCTCCAAGTGAGAAACTATTAATTGGAAATGAAGTGTGTGGGAACCAGCAAGCTTGTCCTCGCTAGATCTTCAGAGGGTTTAGGAAGCCCTTTCAATCCTTGCCACTCTTGGGGGGCTCATATAAGTACATAAGTATTGCCATACTGGGAAAGACCAAAGATCCATCGAGCCCAGCATCCTGTTTCCAACAGTGGCCAATCCAGGTCACAAATACCCGGCAAGATCCCAAAAATGTACAAATCATTTTATACTGCTTATCCCAGAAATAGTGGATTTTCCCCAAGTCCATTTAATAATGGTCTATGGCCTTTTCCTTTAGGAAGCTGTCCAAACCATTTTTAAACTCCGCTAAGCTAGCCGCCTTTACCACATTCTCTGGCAACGAATTCCAGAGTCTAATTACACGTTGAGTGAAGAAAACTTTTCTCCGATTCGTTTTAAATTTACTACATTGTAGCTTCATCGCATGCCCCCTAGTCCTAGTATTTTTGGAAAGTGTGAACAGACGCTTCACATCTACCCGTTCAACTCCACTCATTATTTTATAGACCTCTATCATATCTCCCCTCAACCACCTTTTCTCCAAGCTGAAGAGCCCTAGCCGCTTTAGCCTTTCCTCATCGGGAAGTCGTCCCATCCCCTTTATCATTTTCGTCGCCCTTCTCTGCACCTTTTCTAATTCCACTATATGTTTTTTGAGATGCGGCGACCAGAATTAAACACAATATTCGAGGTGCAGTCGCACCATGGAGCGATACAAAGGCATTATAACATCCTCATTTTTGTTTTCCATTCCTTTCCTAATAATACCTAACATTCTATTTGCTTTCTTAGCCGCAGCAGCACACTAAGCAGAAGGTTTCAACGTATCATCAACGATGACACCTAGATCCCACTCTTGGTCTGTGACTCCTAAGGTGGAACCTTGCATGACATAATCAAAACAGAAAAATGTTCAAAAAGTAGCACAAAGCAGCATTTTAACTTTTTCCTCCATAGCATCCAAATCACTATTTTTGAAGCCCATTTTAAGACATTTTTCTATGCAGTTCATCTGATGTGCATCCAAATCACCAGGGGGATGTCAGAGGCATGTTGGGGGTAGGATTTGGGTGTTCCCACAACTTGGATGTTTTTCTGGAAAAAAAAGCAAAAATGTCCAGCCCTCAAACCTAGACATTTTGGGCTATTCCTGTTTATAATGACTACATCACAAAAAGGTGGCCCAAATGAACTCTCCTACTTACCCAGTTCTCACTGACCCTCTACAACTCCCCAAAGATGTAAAAAAAAAAAAAAGGTACATACCAGTCTCTATGATAGCTTCAGATGTTATAGTCAGTGTTATTACAACAGCATGCAGGTCCCTGGAGTAGCCTAGTAGTTGTTGCAGTGGACTGTAGAGAATGGGACTCAGGTTCATAACCCACTCTACACTTGTGGTGGAAAGTGTGAGCCCTCCAAAACCCACCAAAAGCCACTCTCCTCCTCCCTTGAGTACATTTTTATCCCTGGTGTCTTTGTGGTACTCCCCCACCCAATTTTTCCCCCTAGGTATCTCTGCACCCACCCCCCTGTTCATATCTTTATGGGAAACAAGAGCAATATACAGGATGCACAGCACAGGGCAAAGTGCCACCATATTTCAAGATGGTGGCGCCAGAAGAAAGAGCGAGTGAGCATCATTCTTGCTTGTCCTATTAGATATGGCAGTTGGGCTTGGGTGGGCTGGGAAGGGGTCATGGGGACGGAGGGTAAGACTAGGGATTTAAGTTTTTTTTATTTGAGGAAAGGGAATTGGATCAGGAGGTTACTAGATTACCAGGGAAATGTAAGTATGAGTGGGGAGGGAGGTCAGGAGACACTAGACTCCCAGGGAAGTGTTTTAATTGTGGGTAAGGGACTGGGTCAGGAACGGAGGGGGGCATCTACACAGGATTTGAGGTTTGAGAGGGAGATGTTGGTATGTTTTTTTGTTTGTGTTTGTGTGGTTTTAATGTGACCCTTCCTGTCAGTGTGTGAGCCAATCGCCACTCACTCACTGACAGGAAGGTTGACATTCAGCAGTGAGCTGTGCATTACTTCCACAGTTTTAATTTGGTAGTAATTTGCATATTCATTGAATACAGCAGTACCTTTGTGGTAGTGGCTGTATCATGAGGATTGCTGCTTCTGCCCTTGTGTGAAGAAGAGAACAAGACTTTTTCAAAGGAAAGAGCAGGTGAGTCAACCAGTTTTAATGGTCAGGTTTAGAAGGAGTGTAGCTGAAGTGAATGAAACCATGTGATAGAGTGTTCCCACTTATCCTCAGTGGGCCTTAGAGGTAAAATCCCCCTAAAAAAAGGGATAAACTATTGCACATTTTACAATTACAATAACTACCTTATCACTTGTAGGTTTTGTATCTTTTGCAGTATAAGATTTGGTAAATCAGTAGATTAAAAAAAATAATAACATGACTGAGCTATTGAAATCCTGAATGTCACACAATTTTCTATGCTGTTAAAATTGATATGAAAAAAAATGAAGCATCAAGATAATGAAGCAATTAGGCATGACAGGCCATTTATAGAGGATTATTAATGTCATATTTAAATAAAGCCACAGGTAGGGTGTTTTTATCTACCCAGGATGTGCAATAATGGTAATACATTTATGGCCTGGAATATCATAATACTAGTAATATGTAGTTAATGTATGTTAGATAAAAACTTACCTGTTAGTTTTGTTACTGCTTTCATTGATCATTGGTTAAAGGAAATTGTTTTCATAATGACATCCTTTCCTTTCCTGTTTTCAGTATTTCATGATTTGTTAACATGTTAACCAGACCCACGTTTTAATTCTGTGCTTTCTTACTGTAAGGTTATTAGAAGATCTGGTATTATAAATTCTGAAGGTCATAAAATGGACTTGAATGCAGCTGAGAACCAGTGATTTTGAAGTAGTTGTTGAAAAGAGTAATCTGACAAGGCTTGATTTACATGCATGTACAGTAGGATGAATAAAACTAATCATGTCCTTTGTAAAAAAAAAAAAAAAAAACTATCACAAAGGTTTGCATCTACTAGGGGTGTGCAGCCAGAACATTTGTGTTTGCATTGTTTTCTGTCATTTACAGGAGTAGTTGTTTTGTTTGGAGTTTTTCAAGTGTGCATTATTTGCAAAGAGGGTGTGTTCTTTTGGAAAGACCATATACTCTTTCCAAAAAGTGCACACTACTGAAAACAAATGAAAAACATTGTTTCATTTTTATTCTGCTCATTTTCATTTGACAACGACTAGAATGACATTGGTTGTTTATTTATTTGGATTTATTAATCGCCTTTATGAAGAGATTCACTCAAGGTGGTGTGCAGCAGGTACAGAATAACATAAAACTTACAATTTTGTTAACAGCATAAAAATAGTAAAATAATGAAATATAAATACAATAAACGAGGTAAATTTGAAAACAGCAAATTGAAGCCTATTAATAGGACTACCATGAAACAGTATCACAAATATAGACATTTAACAGCACTGAAATTCAAATAACAGAGATATAATATGATGTCAGCATAATAATAATGGAACATCTAATAAGCACACTTTAGATCATTCAAATAACATAGATAAGATCCTTATATTTTTCTACAATACAGCTTACCATGTAGCCGAGGGCCAAAGTGCAGATATATTAATGGAGGCAAGATAGGTGGTACAGAGTTAGTTGGGATAAATAGATGGGTGGCTAAATTCAAGACAAGTTCTTTATACAGTTGAACAAGATATAAAAAGCTGATCTAAGTTACAGTGTGTGTAGCAAACTAGTCGAGGTGCAGAATGAGTGCATAGTCAGTCACCCTATGTATTAAAGGCTTAGAGAAGTGCCAGACTTTAACCTGCTTCCTGAAGTAGAGGTAGTCTCAAGTTAGATGTAGCCCCTCCGGGAATAAATTCCAGAGTGCGGGGCTACTCCTGAGAAGGTTCGCTGGCGAGTATCACATTGTACAATTTCTTTTGATGAGGGGACAGATAGTGATGATCCTTGAGAGGACCTTAGAGGTCTCAAATGTGTGTAAAGGGCTGTTGTATTCTTTAAGTACTCTGGCCCATTTATCTGAGGGCCTTGAAAATCAAACAGAGAGTTTTAAATTTAGCCCTGTAGTTTTGCAGGAAGGATATGATGTGGTCACACTGCTTCCAGCCTTCTATCAGTCATGCTTCAACATTCTATATTAGTTGAAGCTGATGCAGACTCGCTTTGGTTTGACCAGTGTACAGGGCATTACAGTAGTCTAGTCGTGATGTTATCATGTGTTTCTTACAGTTGATATTCAACTTTTTTTATTCAACTTTTTTTTATTATATATAAAAATGAGGAGGAAAAAAGCCTCTGTATTCCCGTTTCAGTACATACTTGTGTCTGTTAAACCGGGATGGAATCTTCATAGGCTAAAAAAACCTCCTTGTATCTTTAATCAACAAAACACATCAAACACATCACTTTTGACGAACACTTATCTTCGATGCCGTCCTTGCAGTTGCAATTTAGCGAGTGAAGCTAAATTGCAACTGCAAGGACGGCACCGAAGATAAGTGTTCGTCAAAAGTGATGTGTTTGATGTGTTTTGTTGATTAAAAATACAAGGAGGTTTTTTTAGCCTATGAAGATTCCATCTTGGTTTAACAGACACAAGTATGTACTGAAACGGGAATACAGAGGCTTTTTTCCTCCTCATTTTTATATATAATAAAAAAAAGTTGAATAAAAAAAGTTGAATAGCAACTGTTAATTGATTGAGCCACTTTGGATGGTAAAATTTCATTTGTTTCAAACGTAGTGGTATTGTCCCATTTTTTGTCTAAGTCTTTCTTACAGTTGAGCCTGTCTTCATCTAGGTTCTTTCAAATGACTGCACATCCCAAGCATATACTAGAAAATCCAAATGGTCAGCATTTATTCAGGTTGCTTTTTAAAGATGGCTTTCAATTTTGGATGTATTAGGATAAACACAAGAGGTATCAGGCTCATTATGTATTTTCAGACATACAAAATCATTTGTCTGATGTATGAAACATTTGGAAGAAGCCTATGAGGCTAATTTTCAAAGCACATAGGCGTCTCAAAATGGCAAAAAAATGTCCATCTGCCAAAAATGTCCAAATTATGATTTTGAAACTGCAGAATTTGGATGGCCTACACTGCAGTTTGTCTAAATAGCAAGGGGGCATGTTGTGAGCGTTTTTTGTGTAACATAAAAGTGAGGTGAGTCCAAAGAGGATATTGAAGAACCTTTATTTATTTATTTATTTGCTGCATTTTATCCCACATTTCCCCACCTATTTGCAGGCTCAATGTGGCTTACATTATGTTGCAATGGCATCACCATTAACAGAGTAAAAGGTTCAACATATTGTTACAATTAATGTGCTTATAAGAATATCAGGTAAATAGGGTAAATAAAATGATAATACATAACATATAAGTGAGAGCAGGATAAGATATCATGTTCAATAATGATAATATGATTAAAATAATCAAATTAGAAGGGATCAGTATTAGTTGGTTCTGGTATAGATTAGGAATCAAGTCATTAAGGAGGATTCTTTTTGTAAGTCTCTTTGAACAGGTGCATCTTCAGTAACTTCCGGAAGGTTGTCTTTATTGAAAATAAAACTGAAAAACGACCCGACACGGCCATGTTTCAGCACAAAGGCCTGCCTCAGGGGTCTAGTCAATCTCTAATGATATGATAAAACATCTAACAATAGAGTATTGTCAATATCCAGTCCATTGAATCCTCAGTGTTGTGAAAGAGCTGAGCTGCAGTAGCTGTCCGACTGGCTAGGGTTTGTGATGCACAACGGACTGGATGTTGACTAGTATATATATTCCTCTGTGGAAAATAATGATGAGAGGGGACCCTAGGTGTTGGCTTTGGTATTGGTTTTGTGGGAATAAAAGATGATAGGGTTGCCAGTTCTTTTCTTTTAATCAGTTTTATTTCCTCTTATGAGGGGTGTTTATTTTGAAAGTCATTTATGAAGGTAATACCAATTTATCTAGTTAAATAGTTACTAATCGGTGGTAAAATTTACACTGTCACTGCAGTGAAATGTACTAAGCCAGTCACTAACTGCAGTATCTCATTTTTGCATTACCACTGCCAGAAACATTGTGCATTCCTGGCAGCAGCAATCCAAGGACAGCAGAATTGATTTAGAGCTTACTATCTTTTAAGGGGGCAATGGTGTCAGGAACAACACCCACCCTTATGATCTTTTCACCCACCCCTTAGATCAAAGTCCCAACCTGACCCCTGGATCTAAACCCCCAACCTGACCACACCAAGATGTTTCATCCCACCCTTTGCCCCTGCCATGTAGCGGACATTATCTGGTGGCTAGTCAGATGGGGAGGGGGAGCAAATTTAAAATGGTATTGAAATCCCCATAGCGTCATGGTGTTATTGCTAGTGTCAAGCTGCCAAATAAGGGAACAAGACTACCACTAGGGAAATTTCAGCACCATTTTGAAACTGGATATCAACTGAGCAAGAACAATTGGGGATTGCTTCTGTCTCACCACTCAACATTATGGAAACCCCTGGTAGGTGCCAGGAGGGTTATGGGTAGAAGAGTACATTTTTTAGGGGGAATTCAGTTGGGGCTGATGAAATGGGTAGAGGCTTTACTCCGAGTGTGGGGACCGATTGACAGGTGGGGGGTGGGAGGGTGCAATTTTCCCAGCATCTGCTGCTTTAAGAGGTTTCCTGAGAGCATTAGACCTTGTATTAGTGGCCCTATGCTTTAGGAGAGGCCAAGGTAACCATTGTGATGATTATAGCACTGTTCCCATGCCTACATTACCTTGTTACTGCTGGATTCACACAGAAGGTGCTGCAGGAGGGGTTTAGAGCTAAAAGAAGGTGAAGAATACCAAGAACGGAGGCCCTGGATTGGGAAATAATTTTTTCTTAGGCTGCAGCAGTCCTGTAGCTGGCAGGTACTGAGGGGGAAATGTCAGCCCTTACGAACCATTAGTGGAAAGAAGGAAACTGTCCCTGGAGATGCCCCACTTGCATCAGGTATTTACCTTTAAAAATTATGTCTCTTCTGGAGAAGAGAAGAAGCCCAGTCTTGAAGTAGGCTATTCCAAAAAGCTGGGGCAGATCTCTAAGAATCGTAGGGGAAGAAAGTCCCAGCCAGTTTCCTTGGAGGACAGTCAGTCCATGCTCTGACCCAGAGCTTCTGACTGTCTCAGTCTCTGACCTTCACCCAGCTCGGAGCTAGAAAGCAAAGTGGCCAATTCTGTGGTAAAATCATGGAATTGGGTGGTTTCCCACTTCCCCCATGAGATTTCTTGAAAGCCTGCAGACTGTGGCTTTTTGTTTTTTAATCCCTGTAGCCACTGGTTGGGCACTTTTTCACTGCCACCACAGTCTCGGGTCGGGAGTACCCTCCTATTGGTCCTAATTGGACCAGTAAGAGGCCAAGGGAGTCAGGATCTGGCCCCCATTTTAAATTGCTGGGCGTGCCGCTGCCTTCTAGCATCTGGATCAAGGAGGCGAGGGAGATGGTCATGTTGGCTGGGGTGGAGGGTCCCTGCCTGATGGTCTTTCCTTTGAGTCATAGAGTAGATCATCAAAAGGGGGGACTCGCGGCCTGCCACTAGAGAGGAGGAAGCAGAAGACAGTGTGCAGTAGTGGAGTCAGGCAAGGCAGCTAGATGCTAAACAAGACTCAAAAGGACTCATTGCAAAAGTGTAATAGGAGAGCCTGGGCCTTATTTAAATACCCCAGGCTTATGACATCATCCCCTGGCACCCCAGAGGGTTTCCCGCCTCTGGTCCTTTAACCCTGGGCCGCAATGTGTGCACGCACCCAAGGAAGAAGGCCTCATGGTCAACCTGGGGCACTGCAGGAAGGCCCAAGACCCCAGGAAGAGCTGCGGGGTGTGACCTTGGTGCCCCCCGGAGTGAGAGGTGAGTTGGCCCTGAGTCATGGCAACAGCCGTGACAGTGATTGTAACAAAGGACCTTCCAGATCTGTTCCAGTCTCTAACTGGAATATTTTATGGCCTAAGGTGCTCCAGAAGGTAAAGAAAAGCAATCAAAATCTGCAGGTAAGTAATGCCTTGTGGGTGCAGTGGAAGGCATCAGTGGAGCCCTCTCTCCTGCACAATGTTAGTATCTTTACTGAAACTGTGCAAACTCTCTTTCAAACAGTCACAGATATTTCTAAAATATTCTCATTCAGGACAGTAACTCATAGGCAAATCCCAAATAGCCTGATATATTTGTTCTTTATTGCCCAAAATTATGGAAAGTGACTGAACCCATATGAGGAAATGCTGTTCATGTGCTTCACAAGGAAGCAGTTTTTAAACAACAGACATACATAATAGATATATGCTTATTTTAATAGATGCATTCTTTTAACGTGTTATGAAGAAATGGGTCTGAATTTCAAAATGTAGCCTTCAAGAATGAACAATCTGCTCCTCAGTTAGTGAATGTTTTTGATCAACAGCAGATCTCTCAAGCAGAGCGATACATCCTGTGTCTGGTGATACCACCCACTCCTGTGCTGCAGGCATTGTTTCTAAGATGGAATGCAAAGCATTTTTATTGTCTCAGGGCTATCCTTTGCAGGAAATTAAATCTTTTTTTCTCTTTAAGTTGGATCTCCTTTGTCATGTTTTGTGGGTAATATTAACTAGATAGCTAACCAAATGTGTTAAATATCCGGTTGAGGTCACTGGTGTAAAACCTTCAGAGGTGGTTTAAAAGATGAAGGCAATAGGAGCTGTTTCAGTATAATTTCTAGAAACGAAGACACACACACAAATAAAACCATTAAGAAAGATTGAGCCATTGATCAGTGTCTCATGTTCTCTTTCAATTATCAGTTGAAATCTTCCTGCAGTCAATCATTTATTGTCCTAGTGCTCTACAGGGTTGACTCAGTAAGGGTTATCATATATGCTAAACTGGCTTTGTATGCATGATAACTTGTTCAGTAAGGAAGCAATAATCACATGTATATTATGTGGGTATATATGGTATAATTGTTGCCACCCCCCCCCCCCACCCCAGATTAGAAAAACATATTTGCACTGTTAACGTTTAATTTCAGCCGCAGTGAAAAAGTGTTTTTGGTTGAGGCAGGGAAAGTAACTTTACAGTAAGCACTATGCATCCACATTGTTTATTCTGGCAGGAGTTTCAATGAGAAATTTTGTGTTTTCCTTTTAAAATAAGCTATGGGGACATGTAAGGAATTCTAAAATTGTCTTCTCTAGCCTTAAAATATGTATAAGGAGCCCACCAACACTTTAGCAAGAAGACCTTAAATCGTATCATTTTAATTTGATTTATGGTAATGAGAATGTGATGGAGACAGGCTGCTTTAGTGCAAATTCACTTAAACCACACACTAATTAGTAACCACATGGCATGACCCACAATTTATCACAATCTCTGGACCACACTTTAGGATCTGATTGTGCATGCTGTTAGCCTCCAGATGGCTAGAGGCAAGTGACTGAGAAAAATAGAGATATCTTGGCTGCTGCATCAGTCAATGTTGTAGCAAGCAGAGAGAAGAATGGAGAAAGAAACAGACAGACAGAATAAGAGAGAATAGAGGAGAAAAAGAGGAAAAGGAGAAGAGCAGCAAGGGATTTATATTCCCAGATTTCTGACCCAATACAACCTGCTGCTGGCAATGATGCCCTCCATCTCCCTCATCTAAACCAGTCCTGAATGCATACCATGCATTGACATTTTCTAATTCATTGGGTTATTGTAGGGTGGAAGAAGAAATCAAGGGCTGAAACTTGAATGAACAGTGTTCTGCCTTAGTCACAGGGGGCAGCCATCCAGGTGCCACTGAAGACTGCCCCCGCATGAAACTGACATGCGTCTATAGAGGCACATCAGGGGGACCCTTGCAAGGTAACTGTCATGCAGTAGAGCAATGAGCTCAGCATCAGTGATGGGCAATCACTATACGTTTTCAGGGTCACCTGCATATTCAGAGTTGGTGGGATTGCCATGAGGCCCCTCCCCTGTCACCATGGCCCCCAAGTGCAAGAAAGGCCAGAACATATCCTCCTACACCATATGGATACCCCAGCATGCAAGGCTGAAATGATGGTCTGCACACCTCTGAGATGCCCCAACCTAAGCTTAGGCCTGCTGCTCCATGCCTACAAATACATATGCAATGATGGCAGCAGTCCTCAAATGTAGACACTGCAACCATAAGTTCCGCATGTTATGACTGACAGTGCATCACCACCGCCCTACCACAGTCAACAAGGAAGTGCTCCAAACCATCCACACAATTGCCATGCCCACCTATGGCCAGCCAGGACCACTGGCCATGCAGTACCTGCATACTCTCTAGCATTGGCATACCTAGGGTAGTTGACACCCGGGGCTGGCCATTTTTTAACACCGCCTTCCAAAATCCAGTACTAGGCATACCGAGAATACAAAACACTCAGGACCTATAGAGCAATTCTAGCATACCATAAGCAGTCATTTCTATGAGTCACAGAAGGAAAAGGAAAGCATCTTAAACAGTACAGTGAGCACTAGAACATCAACCAGCTTATTTTCGAAAGAGAAAGACGCCCATATTTCGACCCAAATCGGGAGATGGGTGTCCGTTTCCCGTGGGCGCCCAAATCGGTATAATCAAAACCCGATTTTTGGCGTCCTCAACTGCAGTCCGTCACGGAGACGACCAAAGATCACGGGGGCATGGCGGAGGCATGGTGAAGGCGGGACTGGGGCGTGGTTATCGGCCGAGGAGAGATGGGCGTCTTTTGCTGATAATCGAAACAAGAAGGGCGTTTTTGACGAGAATTTGGTCCGCTTTATTTGGACCCTTTTTTTCAGGTCCAAGTCCCAAAAAAGTGCCCCAACTGACCAGATGACCACCGGAGGGAATCAGGGATCACCTCCCCTGACTCCCCCAGTGGTCACTAACCCCCTCCCACAAAAAAAAAAAAACTTTACACACTTTTTTTCCCAGCCTGTATGCCAGCCTCAAATGCCGTACCCACCTCCATGACAGCAGAATGTGTTCTATCCTCTGACAGCCTTTCCCTGGTTCTGATGTGGGTCTCGGGTGAGTGTGACACCTTTTCTGTTAAGGGCACTGCAGAGTCACATCAGCAATGCATTGTGGTGGGTGTAGGGTATTGGGCTCTGTGATTCCAGTAGCTTATGTTAAATGCTCACGATGTTGGTAGTTGGTAGGCTCTACTCCCATGGTGCTTTTCCCTCTGCTTACTGGGTCAGAGTGTGCCCTGTTTTGTTTTTGGTAGTCCATGAGGTAGTGGCCATTTGTGTAAGACAGTTTTAGATCCCTTTCATGTGTTAGCCACGTTACAGCACTTAGTTCTTACCTTGAATGTTGCTGAAAGAGGGCATTGTACACCATTCTGCCAGCTCGGACCTACTGCTAATCTCAGTACCAGCGAGACTCGTTGCCAGTGGGGCACAACCTCTGATCTGCAGTTAACAGTGAGTAAAGGTGCTTATTCAAATAAAGGACGTTTTCAGCGAGATTAGTCTTCAGATGTGAACTGCTGTGCCAAGGTTATACAGCAGCAACAAGTCCTGTCCCTGGAGCACTTGTAGTGGGTACTGTAGTGCACTTCAGGCAGGCAGACCCAGGCCCATCCCCCCCCCCACCCGTAACACTTGTGGTGGTAAATGGAAGGCCTGTAAAACCCACTGTACCCACATGTAGTTGCCCCCTTCACCCCTAAGAGCTATGGTAGTGTTGTACATTTGTCCCTCCCACGATCAAATGGCTTGGATTAGGACACTTCTGAGCTGGGCGTTTTTAGTTTCCATTATCACTAAAAAAAAAACCGCCCATCTCAGAAAGGACCAAATCCATGACATTTGGTCCGTCCAAACCGTATTTTCGGAACAAAAGATGGACGCCCATCTTTTTCGAAAATACGGTCTGTCCCGCCTCTTCACATACCCGTTTTCGGACATAGACGCCCATGGAGATGGGCGTTCGCGTTCGATTATGCCCCTCCAATTCACCTATTGTAAAACGAAACCAGACAGATAGTACAGATCGTTGATCCTGCACAGTCAATGCCAACTGAAAGCCATGTCTTTTTCACAAACACAGATACACCCTAATCCACTATAGAATAAGTAATCATAAACTTTCTATGTAGACAAAAATTAAACTGAACCCCCAAGATGCCAGACTCTGCATACAATGCAACACCACAGAAACAGAAAATGTCCCCTAGTATTGTGCAAAATATAAAGACAGCAGATATAAATTTGAAAAAACTAACAAATAACAATAGCAAATCTCGTCTTCCTCGGGCCTTCCCTCACTATGTCCCGCCCTCGTGGAAATAGGAAGTTACCTCAGAGGAGGGCGGGACACAGTGAGGGAAGGCCCAACGAAGATGAGGAGATTTGCTTCTTTTACAAGCAGGGCAGACGCGAGTCGCTGCCTGTGACGCCACTTCACCGATTTTTCTTTAAAGGCAGGATGGTGGCAGGAGAAGAGCAGCGGGAGAGGAGCACCCCCCCCCCACCCACTGACACCCGGGGCGGACCGCCCCCACCGCCCTGCCCTTGGTACGCCACTGCTCTCTAGCAAATTCCAAAAATGGCTGACCTGAGGTGTCACAGCCTGTCTAAGGAGCACAGCAAAACATGTCATATGGGAACCTGGTCTGTAAAGCTAAGAATAACCACTATATAAACGTTCTCTTAAACGTTTGTATTGCAGATGCTTTGTAGTATGACAGGACCTGGAGACACTAAGACAGTACTTCTGGTGCATACAGAAGGAAAACAGGTCCCTAATCTTGCATACCTGGCAGAGGAAGGTGAGTTAGCAACAACCTAGCAGCAAAATAACAGCCATCTACTGCAGTAATGAATGTGTATGCAGTAACCTTCAACACAGTGCAGCCACAACCCTGACATACACTGTGATGTGTTGCAGCCAACAGAAAACCATTGATGACATGTAAAGGCCAGAGGAAAGGAATGTGCCCCAGTACCCTTCTGTGGTCAAAAGCAAAGTGCCCAGTATGTCACATACAAGTACATTGAAAAAGCTATGGCTGGGAAATGAATCTGAATCATAATGCAGTTCCCCTGCATTCTGAGCCTACAGCCCTATAGACCACACCTCACACATACCTTGCAAGGTTGCATTCAAGGAGGACACAACAGGGATTACAGAGGGCCATCAGAACACTAGGTGCCTCCAAAGACCAGGCCCCTGAGCCCATTCAGAATGTGAATGCGATTGTGAGATTTAAAGTTATGAGAAACATCTTGCCATCACATATTTTACTGCAGGGACCATGAAACCTCCAAATAAATAGATTGTCCTCCTCTATAGCTAAAGCACAAGTTTGGAGGAATACTCCCCCCTAAAATAGTCCCGTTGCTAGGCCAAACATGTTGTACATGAGTCATAGGGTGGTGTCCAAGCACTGACATCAGTAAGAGGCCAAACTACTTGCCATGATGATACCATAGCAATATCCTCCCAAACATGTTTCCCACCTCCAATCCAGTACTGTGACTGTATCAAGAAGGTTCCTGCAGAGGTGGCTAGAAAGCATGGAAGGACAAACAAGGTCTGTTGACCCCATCCAGTCATCTGTAGGCCTCATATGCCTGGATCCCCACCACACTAGGATCTCAGACAGTAACTGTAACTATGTCACCATCACTGGGTACAGCACATGTGCATGGCTCCTCCCATGACCAAAGGGCTTGCATTTGGATGTTTCTGAGATGGGCGTCCTTGGTTTCCATTATCGCCGAAAATCAGAAACGACCAAGTTTAGGGATGACCATCTGTAAAGACGACCTAAATTTCAAGGTTTGGGTGTCCCCGACCGTATTATTGAAACAAAAGATGGACATCCATCTTGTTTCGAGAATATGGGTTTCCCTGCCCCTCCATCAGGATGTTTTGTGAGGATGTCCTCAACAAAACTTGGGCGTCCCTTTCTATTATGCCCCTCCACATGGCTCAATATCTAGGAAGCCACATATGTTATGAGGCTTTTTCCTACCCCAATGAAACTTTTTTTTTTGGTATAAAGTATTATTACTACTACTACTACTTAACATTTCTAGAGCACTACTAGTGTTACGCAGCACTGTACAATTTAACATGGAAGGACAGTCCCTGCTCAAGGAGCTTACAATCTAAAAGACAGGTGTACAATCTAAAGACGATCTAAACAATCTAAAGACAAGTGTAGGGTCCGTCTGATAGGGCATACTATATTTCACGAAAGGTTAGGTGCCGAAAGCAGCATTGAAGAGGTGAGTTTTAAGCAGAGATTTGAAGATGGGTAGGGAGGGGGCTTGGCGTAGGGGTTGAGGAAGATTGTTCCAAGCATAGGGTGAGGCAAGGCAGAATGAGCGGAGCCTGGAGTTGGCAGTGGTGGAGAAGGGAACTGAAAGGAGGGATTTGTCCTGTGAGCAGAGGTTACGGCCGGGAACATAGGGGGAGATGAGGGTAGAGAGGTAGTGAGGAGCCGCAGACCGGGTGCATTTGTAGGTGAGGAGGAGAATCTTGAATTGTATGCGGTATCTGATCGGAAGCCAGTGAAGTGACTTGAGGAGAGGGGTGATGTGAGTATATCGGTTTTGGCGGAATATAAGACGTGTGGCAGCGTTCTGAACGGATTGAAGGGGGGATAGATGGCTAAGTGGGAGGCCGGTGAGGAGTAAGTTGCAGTAGTCAAGGCGAGAGGTAATGAGAGCGTGGACGAGAGTTCGTGTGGTGTGCTCAGATAGGAAAGGGCGAATTTTGCTGATGTTGAAGAGGAAGAAGCGACAGGTCTTGGCAGTCTGTTGGATATGCGCAGAGAAGGAGAGGGAGGAATCGAAGATGACTCCGAGGTTGCGGGCAGATGTGACGGGGTGGATGAGGGTGTTATCAACTGAGATAGAGAGTGGAGAGGTGGGTTTAGGTGGAAAGACGAGGAGCTCGGTTTTGGACATGTTCAGCTTCAGGTGGCAGTTGGACATCCAGGCAGCAATGTCAGATAAGCAGGCCGAAGCAGTGATGTCTGGTGTGGAGAGATATAGCTGGGTGTCATCAGCATAAAGATGATACTGAAAACCATGAGATGAGATCAGTGAGCTTAGAGAAGAGGTGTAGATTGAGAAGAGAAGGGGTCCAAGGACAGATCCCTGGGGAACTCCAACAGATAGTGGGATGGGAGTAGAGGAAGATCCATGAGAGTGTACTCTGAAGGTGCGGTGGGAGAGATAGGAGGAGAACCAGGAAAGGACAGAGCCTTGGAACCCAAAAGAGGACAGTGTGGCAAGAAGTAAATCATGATTGACAGTGTCAAATGCAGTGGATAGATCGAGGAGGATGAGGAGCAGGTCGTTGCAGACTTTAGAGAGTGCTGTTTCTGTCGAGTGTAGAGGGCGAAAACCAGATTGAAGTGGATCTAGGATGGCATGAGAGGAGAGAAAATCAAGGCAGCGACTGTGAACGGTGCGCTCAAGTATTTTGGAGAGGAAGGGGAGGAGAGAGATGGGGTGGTTGTTGGAGGGGCAGGTAGGGTCAAGTGATGGTTTTTTTAGGAGAGGTGTGAATACGGCGTGCTTGAAGGTGTCAGGGACAGTTGCAGTGGAGAGGGAAAGGTTAAGGATGCGACAGATAGAGGGGGTAACAGTATGGGAGATGGTGTTAAGTAGGTTGGTGGGGATGGGATCGGAGGAACAGGTGGTGCTTTTCGAGGAGGAAAGAAGGCGGGAGGTTTCATCCTCGGTGATCTCAGGAAAGGACGAGAATGAGGCCATGGTTGGTTGGTTATTGGATAGGGCTACAGGCTGAAGAGGAGGTGGTAACTTGGTAGTGAACTCAAGGTTGATCTTTTGCACCTTGTCACGGAAGTAGTCAGCCAGCGATTGAGGAGAGAGTGAAGGGGGAGTGGGAGTGGGAGTGGGGGGCACTTTGAGGAGGGAGTTAAGGGTGGTGAAGAGATGACGAGGGTTGGAGCTGAGAGAGTTGGTCAATTGGGTGTAATAGTCCTGTTTTGCAAGGAATAGGGAGGAATGGAAGGAGGATAGCATGAATTTGTAGTGAAGGAAGTCTGGATGGGTACGAGATTTCTTCCAGAGGCGTTCAGTGTATCGGGTGCAGGAGCGAAGGTAACGGATGCAAGGGGTCAGCCAGGGCTGGGGATTAGTACGCTTTGTGGGACGGGAGGTGGATGGAGCGAGGGTGTCCAAAGCAGAGGAGAGAACAGCATTGTAAGCGGAGACCGCTTTGTCTACAGTCTCGGAGGACATGATGGAGGGGAGGAGATTAGAGATACTAGAGGATAAAGTGGGGGGGTCAATAGCCTGGAGATTCCTGGAGGAGGTGGTTAAAGTTGGACGGGGCAGGGGGGGGGTGAAGAAGTGTGAATGTGATCAGGTGATGATCGGAGAGAGGGAGAGCAGAAGCGTGGAAGTTGGAGGGTGAGCCAGAGGAGGAGAGGACGAGGTCAAGACAGTGGCCGTCACGGTGAGTGGGGGTGGTGGAGCACAGCTGGAGGTTGAAGGAGGATGTTAGGGTGAGGAACTTAGAAGCATTAGGGTCGGATGGGTCATCAACGTGTATGTTAAAGTCTCCGAGAATGAGGGACGGAGATGAGGGTTCAAGAAAGACGGACAGCCAGGCATCAAAGTCGGTGAGGAAGGAAGAGACGGATTTATCAGGGGGGTGGTAGATGACTGCGACTCTGAGTGGCAGCGGGTAGAATAGCCGGATGGAGTGGGCTTCAGAGGATGAGAAGCAGTGAGACTGCGGTAGGGGGAGGGGTTGGAAACTACAGGAGGGCGAGAGTAGTAGCCCAACACCTCCACCGCGGCCAGCTGGGCGGGGAGTGTGGGAGAAGAGATAACCTACATGGCAGAGGGCCGCGACTGAGGCCGAGTCGTCCGGGGAGATCCAGGTTTCGGTTAGGGCAAGCAGTTGAAGGGAGTGAGAGATGAAGAGATTGTGGGTGAAGGGCAATTTGTTACAGACTGAGTGGGCATTCCACAAGGTGTATGAGAAGGGTAGGGAAGAGGGGGGAGGAGGGGAATAGAAACGAGATTGGAGACATCTCGGAATCGTTTGCATGGATAGGACGGGGACAGGTGAGGGGGACCTGGATTAGGGTTAATGTCTCCCACGGATAGCAGGAGGAGGAGCAGGAGAATGCGGAGGAGGGTGGGGGAGGTCGGGTGGCGAAGGCAAGGTGTACTTAGGAGGAATGGGGATGGGTTAATGGCAGGAAGGAAGTGGTGAAGGTTGAGAGCTAGGAAGGAGGCGGGGGACAGGAGGGATGGTGAGGTGGAGGGGGATGAGGGTGAATGGGGTATTGCCGTGGCGAGCAGGGCGGGAGGGCAGCAAGTTCTAGTGGTAGACAGTGGGAGTGGGGGGGAAAGAAGATTAGGAAGGCACAGGGCAAGGAAAAGAACGTGGACAGGGGCCATAAGTACTGACTGAGGTGTGGCAGGTGACTATGTAGTGACTGAGGTGAGAAGCAGTTACCAGGTGTTATCAGGCGACTATGTAGTGACTGAGGTGATAAGCGGATAGATAGAGCTGGAAAGCTGGGTTTCGGACTGGCGAGTAGGTAAGTCAATGGCTGAGAGGCTCGCAAGCAGGCAGACTACTTGATGTGTTAACAGGCAGGTGGGTAGCAGCTCGAACAGGCGGTCAGGAACAAGCTGGGGTAGATGGACAGGAGCAAGCTGGAACAAGCTGGAACAGGCCGGAACAAGTTGGAATAAGTCCTAGCAAGCTGGAACAAGCAGGAACAAGTGGAGCTGGTGGACTGGAACAAGCAGGGGGTAAGCTGGATCGGCGGACTGGCGCAAGCCGGGAACAGGAGGACTGGAATACGCTGGAGCACGCTGGAGCAGATGGATTGTAGAGTCTGGATCAGGCAGACTGGACCACACTGGAGCCGATGGGCTGGAACAAGCTGGGGGTAGGCTGGATCGGTGGACTGGAACAGGCTGGGATCAGGAGGACTGAAACGAGCTGGGAGATGCTGGAGCAGATGGATTGGAGCAGGCAGGGAGAAGCTGGATCAGGCGGTCTGGAACGGGGACTGGAACACACTGGAGCACACTGGAATGGTCTGGAATGGGGACTGGAACACACTGGAGCACACTGGAGTCGATGGACTGGAACACGCAGGGGGAAAGCTGGGTCTGCGGACAGGAACACACTGGAGTCGATGGACTGGGACATGCAGGGGGAAAGCTGGGTCTGCGGACAGGAACACACTGGAGTCGATGCACTGGAACACGCTGGAGTCGATGGACTGGAACACGCAGGGGGAAAGCTGGATCAGCGGACTGGAACAAGGTGGGATCAGATGGATAGGAGGACTGGAACAAACTGGAACACGCTGGGGCAGATGAACTGGAAACAGCAGGGGGGAAAGCTGGACTGGAGCAAGCAAGCAGGGAGAAGCTGGGGAGGGTGGACTGGGACAGGCTGGAGCAGCTGGGCAGACTTCCACACGGTGCCTAAGCACAGTGCTCCGCCACGACTGCCCTATCTCTGAGCACTCGGCACCGCGAATGAGGGCAGGCCGCGGGAGGACGGGCAGCGTGGGCGTCGGGCTGCCGGGATCGGGAGCGCTGCGGTGATACGGAGGCCTCTTGGATCGCTGGGTCGGGTCGGGCCGCGCCACAAGGTCGGGTGCGCACCACGAGGCCGCGGGTGAGCTCGCTCTGACTCACCCGGGTCACACGATGCTCTCACCCGATACGGTCACGGGCAGTTCCTGCCAGGGAGCGCGGCGGCCGACCCGGACTCGCCCACGGACTCGGCGAATTCGGCACCCGGCGGCCGACAGCACGCAGCCATCTCCCAGCTTGGGCCCCCGCAGCAATGGAGGGCCGAATCGGACCCATCCGCGACGTGGCTACCTGGAGCCTGGACCTGGACCTCCGCTGCCAGAGTCGGCAAACCCTGGGCAGCGGGCGTCGATCCGTGCTTCTGGCTCTTCTGGGGGGGATCACACCGCGGCGGGAGCACTGGGGAGTCGACCCTGGACCAGAGCTCCCCACAGTGCGTCCTACCAGTCAGCCATCTTAGGAGTCATGCCCTATGTTCCTTGTGGGATTGGTGTGCCTTTCTGTTTCTAGTTCTATCTCCCTGTATTGTGTCTGTTTGGCCCTTGCTGAGCACAGCCTAGACAGCAGGGTCTGGTACATTAAATGTGATGGTCATGATATCCATGATTTGTGTTTCTTGGTTCTTGTGTCTCTCCTGAGTTCCCATTTGGCCATATTTCCTGGTTTCTTGTGTTCATGCTCCCCTGAGCATATGAGTCATACAATGTGGTGAATAACAGATAAAATTATTATAGTGAGCTTGAGTTTTTCTATATACAGTGGGTATGATTAAACATATGAGCCATTTTGGAACCACCATATCCTGACATTGAATTGGCTGCCCGGAAGGAGATGCTGTCCATGAAGGGAAACATCACCTAAGCAGAAGAGGAATTGCTAGTTAAAGAGATTAGATCTTAGGTTTACTAGTTGCCATCCAATTTTTAATGGTGGCAAAACATTACTGTCTCTTTAAAAGTCATTTGTATTGAGGCTTTCACTGTAAAAAAATAGATATTATTGACATACATTTAAAATTGTTTGACAGCTACTATTTCATTTGATACCTGATTTTTTTGTATTGTTATTGAGATAAATATAATATGATATCCTTAAAGATCTAATCGTTTTACTAAGTTATTGCAAGTGCACATTAAATAGAATGAATAAAAAGGGATGTCCTTATGGAAATCCAAAAGGAAGAAAATATTCACCTATTTCATTTTTGGTGTTTACCAGTGAAATACAAGTTAAACCACTTTTCCACTATTCACAAAATTCCCATAACCTCTAATCTTTCTGTCAAAAGAACATGGTTAACCAGGTCAAATGCTCTTTTTCTTCTCTGATCAACCAGGTGCCTCATATTTTCCAGAAGAGAGACCAGCACTGAAATCAAATTGTGGTGGATCCAGGATTTTCCAGACAATCAACCAACTGTTTGACCATATTTTCACCAGAAATGCTAAATGAGCCACTACCCCATGGTGTTCACATCTTTAACAATCCATCTGTGCAGGGATCCAGATCACAGTTCTCCTTGCTGAAACATGATATTAATGTTCTTATCCACCCAAAGCATCGTCTTTTTTCCACTAGAACCTCACTATTCTCCATCAGCTCAACTTGTTACCAAAGACAGATTACATATCTGTTACCTCTCGTTTAGACTACTGCAATCTGCTTCTTGCTGGCCTCCCACTTAGTCACCTCTCCCCTCTCCAATCGGTTCAAAACTCTGCTGCCCGTCTCGTCTTCCGCCAGGGTCGCTTTACTCATACTACCCCTCTCCTCAAGTCGCTTCACTGGCTCCCTATCCGTTTTCGCATCCTGTTCAAACTTCTTCTACTAACTTATAAATGTACTCACTCTGCTGCTCCCCAGTATCTCTCCACACTCGTCCTTCCCTACACCCCTTCCCGTGCACTCCGCTCCATAGATAAATCCTTCTTATCTATTCCCTTCTCCACTACTGCCAACTCCAGACTTTGCGCCTTCTCTCTCGCTGCACCCTACGCCTGGAATAAACTTCCTGAGCCCCTACGTCTTGCCCCATTCTTGGCCACCTTTAAATCTAGACTGAAAGCCCACCTCTTTAACATTGCTTTTGACTCATAACCACTTGTAACCACTCGCCTCCACCTACCCTCCTCTCCTCCTTCCTGTACACATTAATTTGATTTGATTTGCTTACTTTATTTTTTGTCTATTAGATTGTAAGCTCTTTGAGCAGGGACTGTCTTCTATGTTTGTGCAGCGCTACATACGCCTTGTAGCGCTATAGAAATGCTAAATAGTAGTAGTAGTAGTATATATCTCCTGATATTCAAAGCTTTTGTATCTGATTCTGAAAGAAGACTACCAATTGCAGATCTCTTGACACCACTAAATTAGTATTAAAAGTGGTCAAAATATATTGGAGGTAATTTATTTTTGCACACATGACAGTATATGTGTGTAAAATGTTGCTTAGAGTATTACCTCTCACTTAAAAGTATATGCAGTGGCAAGAATATAGATTCTTGTTTATAGTATTGGCAGGATCAGGGGTGGAGGTGCTATTTATATACCTGTCTTATAATATAGGTGTATTTATGTGTTATTTTCATATGAACATTTACCCCTTGTGACAGGCATAAATATGAATGACTTCATTTTAACCATAATTTCTGTAGCTTTTGAGGCCCTTTTACCGAACAGTGGTTAAAAATGGCTTTAGCACATCCTTATGTGGGTCATTCTCGCATGCTAAGACCATTTTTTACCACTGGGGTAAAATGGCTAATTTTACTTAATAGTGACCCATGTGGGAGGGGGCAATGGCTCCCACAGTATCCCCGTGGTAACCAGGCAGTACACAGTGATGCCCAATTACCACTGATTTAGCACCACGCTATAAAGTAAAAATATTTTTATGACATGCCAGAGATGGTGCACTCTTAAGGTGAAACTGCCACAGGCGGCCATGTTGGGCCAATGGTAGTTCTAGGTTAGCATGCAGTAAGCCCAATTTGGGCTTACTGACGCTTTGTAAAAGGGCCCCTTAAAGAACTCGTTTATGAATAATCTGCACCCAGGATATACTTAAGCGTTCATTTTCAAAACAGAAAAATGTCCAAAAAGCGGCACAAAGTGCAGATGTACGTTTTGTTTGCCAAAATGTCCAAATCACTAGTTTTGAAACCTATTTTTGAGATGGTTTTTATGCAATTCATATTCAGTGCATCCTAATCACAAAGGGGCATGTTGGGGGTGGGATTTCAGCTTATCAAGAAATGATTCCCAAAATGTTCTCTGGTAAAATCCTCAACAATCATGTACAAAGAACCAGAGTATAACCTTGAGGAGACAAACAGTGGAAGGATTGACCCAGAAAACATATAAAGACAGTTTTGTAAATGAAGGAGAGTGTTAACTCACCGAAGTGAAGCTGCACTACAAAGTAGATTCCACCTCTAAGGGTGGTCAAGTTTCTCGATCATAGAACTTCTCCAAAAGATTTTTTAATTCTTATGTGAGCAAATACACATCAGTGCTCTTTTTTAATTTATAATGAACACTTCACCTAAAAGAAATATTAGTGTTATTAACTTAATTGCTAGGTCAATCCTGTCACTTACACCACCAACCTCATGCACACTGTATACACTGTCTGACAACTTCCAATGTAGTTGCAGATATACAACGTTTCATTCAGTCTTTATCACGCTTGTGTGCTATTTCTATATCAACCTCTCATAATATATTTAATGATTTCTACATAGCAATAAACCTTAATTATGGGTGCACTTAATTTGATTTTATCAGGTGTGTGCAAACACCCAGATGATTTCCAATTCATATCTACGTCTTTCTATTTCATTCGGCAGCACACCGGTACACCCTCCCCACTGACAGTTTGAACTTCGTGGGTGTGGCTTGGATCTCTTTCAGGGAGAGAAAACTAACAACTTATAGCAGCAGCTTCAGAGAGCATTTTCCATCTCACAGATAGGCTGCAGAGAATACCTTCTCCTGCTTTAGACTTAGCCTGGCCTCAGAATGACATCCTATAGTATATCTCCTATCACCTTCTCCCACTACTCCAACCAGAGTTACACCTAATCACACTGACCACCCTTCAACATCTTCTGTCCTTCTGTGACTGTTCTCTTGTGCTTGACTGCTTAAATATTTTAAATTTAAATGCTTTACTTTTTGTCTATTAGATTGTAAGCTCTTTGAGCAGGGACTGTCTTTCTTCTGTGTTTGTACAGCGCTGCGTACACTTTGTAGCGCTCTAGAAATGTTAAATAGTAGTAGTACTGCGTTCCTCGACATTGATCGATCTCGATTTTCTCTGTGTATCAGCGTCCCAATTTCCCTACGCTACATGACTCATGTATTGCCTTCTTTAGCAGAATCTGACTCTGCAGGGTTTCGATGAATCTTCTTCAGGAACTCGAGATGTAAATTGCTAAAGTTTCACTAAACAAAAGAAAAGAGAAAAGTGCCCCTACTCTAATGGTGGTGGGATTTCAGCATTCCCAACACTTGGATGTTTTTCTGCAGTAATGGAACAAAACAAAAACAGCCAGGGCTAAAATATAAATGGTTTGGTCCAGACCTGTTTCATTCACAACTAAAGAGGGGCGTATCTGCGTGGGGCCACAGGGGCCTGGGTCCCCGCAGATTTCGCCCTGGCCCCCCTCCCGCCGCCAACCCTCCCCCGCTAATGTTGTTTACCTTTGCTGGCGGGGGACCCCAACCCCCGCCAGCCGAGGTCCGCTTCCGCCTGCTTTTAAAAATAATTCTTCAGCTGGCGGGGGACCCCAACGCGCGTACAACGTGGTGCGACGTCAGACAGACTCCGAATCAGCAGCGTACAGCATGGCCACGGAGGAGGACGACGAACAAGAACTTTGAAGACCTCGGCGGCTGGCGGGGGATTGGGGTCCCCCGCCAGCTGAAGAATTATTTTTAAAAGCAGGCGGAAGCGGACCTTGGCTGGCGGGGGTTGGGATCCCCGCCAGCAAAGGTAAACAACGTCAGCGGGGGAGGGTTGGCGGCGGAAGAGGAGGTGGAGAGAGTCGTTGGTGGCAGGGGGGCTCTGGCAATGGCAGGGGGGAGTCGTTGGTGGCAGGGGGGCTCTGGCAATGGTGGGGGGGGGGGTCGGTGGTGCCGGGGGGGGCTAAATGTGCCCCCTCCCTCTGGCCCTGGCCCCCCCTACTGCCAGAGTCCAGATACGCCCCTGCAACTAAGTCATAAAAAGGTGCCCTAAATGACCAGATGACCACTGGAAGGATTAAGGTATGTCCTCGTTAATCTCCCAGTGGTCACTGACTCCCTCGCAGCCCCCTAACCTGTGCAAGAAACAGTACCTACCAGCGTGTATGATAGCTTCAGCCAATCCTATTAGAGCAGCAAGCAGATCCCTGGAGTAAGCTACTGGTCAGTACAGTGCACTGTGGAGAAGGGGATGCAAGCCCAATCCCACTGTAACTGTTACACTTGTGAAGCAAAGTGTGAGCCTTTCAAAACCCTACAAATAATTACTATCACATATGTGATAAATGCAGACATAAGGGTGTATAGTTGGGCACAGTAAGTTTTTGGTGGGTTTTGGAGGACTCACCAAACAATATAAGAGGTAATGGTGAAATGTGTACCTCGGACCTTTAAAGTGGAGTCCACTGCAGTACCCCTAGGGTGCTCCACTGCTCTGCTGGGATGTCTGTGTGGCCAGTCTACTAAGAATGCTGGCCCCTCATACATCACAAAGGCTTGTTTTTGTTGTTTTTTTCCTTTGACCTTTTTTTTTTTTTTTTAAGTGATAGCTATACTGGGTCAGACTAATGGTCCATCTAGCCTAGTATCCTGTTCCCAACAGTGGCCAAGCAAGGTCACAAGTACCTGGCAGAAACCCAAATAGTGACAATATTTCATGCTACCAATCCCAGGGCAAGTAGTGGCTTCCCCATGTCTGTCTTAATAGCAGACTATAAACGTTTCCTCCAGGAACTTATCCAAACCTTTTTTAAACCCAGATACGCTAACCGCTGTTTCCACATCCTCCGGCAAAAAGCACAAAAGCAAATGGCCATTTTTGGAACAAAAAGTTGGACTTTTTTTCTAGTTTGAAAATGGCCATATTCACTACTGGAGTTTTGGATATTTTCCACAAAACATCCAAAATTAGATTTAGACGTCATATTGAAAATGCCCCTCTTAGTGTAATAATTTTATCTTCAACTATTACATGCTTTACTTTATTCAGATTTACTATAGCATCAAATCTGGCAGACAGTGCAAGGTGGTTTATAAATTAAAAACATTTGTTTGAAAGGAAAAGGAGCTGCTAAATATATAGGAAAGAGTCATAGTCATCCATAACAGAGGCCAAATCAAGGAGTGAAAAGGGCAGTAGCAAAGCATATAAGACTTCAGGACACATCTAGAGTAAGAGCAGGTTTATTAATAGAAACTCAATTTAGCTAATCAAGGAGAAACTTCAAAGGCTTGAGAAAAAAGACAAGTTTTAATAAGTGATTTAAGTTTAGGCAGGAAAAGTTCACTGTGAATAAAGGAAGGGAAGCAGTTCCAGAAAGCAGGGACTGCAAAGAAAAATGCATGGCATCTTGTGTGTCCTTGATGGGCTTATTTCGGACCAGCCGATGATTGTTCAGCGATCTAATGTGTGAGGGAGAATACATGATAGTTAAAGCTGACAGATACAAAGGAGTGCTGAATCATAGAGCTTTAAAAGTCAAAAGAATCTTATATTGTTTGTGAAAAGTCAGAAGAAGCCAATGATAATCTTTAAAAAGTGCTATGACTCAATCAAATTCACTTCTGTATAACTTGAAGCTTCTTAAGTGAAGTTTGAAGAATGCCTGAATAGACAATATTACAATAATCGATTTTTGAAATTACAAGAGATAAGACGAGACTAGTGAAAAAAACCACAACTAAAGTAGGATCTATCTGCATGAAGTTGCCTTAATGTGCAAAAAGAAAATCTAGCAATGAATGAAATTTGCAGACCAAAAGTGAGATGGGAGTCAAGAATGACCCCAAGATAGCAAAAAGAATTGAGTGGAAGAATAGAAGAACCTAACAAAGAAAGCAGTTGAGAAGGAATCGTAAAATTATTTGTGAACCAACAAGCAACAATTTTATCGGCATTATTAACAAGATGGTGAACAGAAAGCCAACAACCTATCGAATCTAAGCAGGATTGAAGGATGTTTAAAAAGGATGCTTCAGCAACTGTGTAGTAAATAAGTAAAAGTTCATCAGCATAAATATATTGCAGTCTAGTAACAATGGAAATGAGCAATCCACTCCAAGTGAATTTCTTTATTCACTTGGAGTGGATTGCTTATTTCCATTGTTTCTTGATTCATTTGAGGTCTCCTTGTCCAGTTTTCAACATATCCACTTTAAGTGGCAAAAACCATCCAACCCACTGAACTATTCCTAGCAATAATTTTTCTTTTCAAAGTGACAAGTTATTCTAATGTACACTATGAAAGATGGTTTTAACCCTTCACCCCTTCATCTAAGGAACCAGAAACCAGAGAATCGATACCAGCAGTAATCAAGTTACAATTTTAACTGAGAAGCTATTTGACTCTCTTCCTTAAAACAACCTAAGGAGATGATAAAAAGCATCATTATTTGACCAGATCAAAGTTGTGTTGTCTACATTCAGAAATGACTCAACTGTTTCAGAGAGCTAGGAGCTGCAAGCAAGTCGTTTGTATGACCTTCTTTATATGTGGGGACATTTTCAGTTGGTGTAGTTTCAAATCTCTCAATTTCAACAAAATGTTTTCTGCAATTTATGATTAGGGTCTTTGAGAGAACAAATAAAATCACCAACTAAGATTAACCTTATAAAATCAGTATTTAAGTCATTCTCTGTCCAATTTGCTATGTGAAACAGTGGAACAATAAATCAATAACAATCCCACTTTATTGTCAAGCCCAGTTTTAATAAATAGCTCTCACATTCCTGAGGGAGGTTTGCCAAGTTTCTAATTACAGGAAGAGAATCCTTCAAAATAATCCTTATGCCTCCCACTTTTTTCTCTACATGGGGTTGAAGAATCATAAAATAACTTCAAGGATCATTCCTGACATTTTTTGGGTGCAAAGGTTCAGGGAATCAAGTTTCTGTGATACACACTTGGTCAAAATCCATGAGAAAATCATAAATTAAAAGTTTCTTATTTTCTACAGTTTGTACCTTAATATAAAAAGCAAAAACAGATAATTGCTCAGTAACTGGTTATTCCAGCTGCATGTGAATCTTAATTAAATTTAAATGATTAGTCTTATAGCAGAGATATGGTTTAAGGAAGTCATGTATCACCCTCTTCCTGTGATTACAAGAATGGTGTTCTTTACAAATGCAGATTTCAGATAATAAAGCTGAGAAGAAATAACCATACAAATAAGCTTGTCCCACTTTTCTTGCAGTTTCTGGTATGTCCAGAATATTTTTTTGCATTGATAACAACAAATAGGAAATTTATTAGTGAGTGGCAGACACACTTAAGACTAAGTGCTCCCACAAGTCTCCCTGTTTTCAAAATGCAAGATAAAATGACCATTATCACTACTACTACTACTACTACTACTAATGCAAATCATTTCTATAGGTCAATATTTATTTATTTATTTATTTATTTATTTATTTATTTATTACATTTGTACCCCGCGCTTTCCCACACATGGCAGGCTCAATGCAGCTTACATAGTAACAATAAAAAAGAATTACAAGTCGTAAGAAGAATATACAATTTGTAGTAAACATAATATTAATGGGGTTAACGGATAAGTAAATTGAACATAGGAGGAATTAGGTGTAGAAGGAAATGGATAAAGGATATATATAAGGTTATATGACATGTTATGTTACCTGTGTTTGCTTGGTAGTCTTCAGAGGTGTGGCTAGAAGATCCTGTCCATGGAAAAATCTTAGTTTCTTACCTGTAACGGTAGTTTTCCGTGGACAAAGGATCTTCTAGCCACACAATCCGTCCCCTCCCTAAAGTTGTCGTAGCTATATTTATTAAACTGACTTATCTGTGCTGTCATTCGGTATTTATACTGGATGTATGAGCGGGAATGTGCTAACTTTGATACTTTTACTTTTAAAGCATTCTCTATTGGATAGCCGGGTCACGCACGTCATCGTGGCATATATTGTAAGCTCTGTTGAGCAGGGACTGTCTCTTCGTGTTCAAGTGTACAGCGCTACATATGTCTAGTAGTGCTATGGAAATGATAAGTAGTAGTAGCATTTCATTTTTAAAAGCCAGCCATCACTGCTGTAAATAAATCTGGATATTCAGCACTGATTTCAGGATACTGGCCAATGTTGAATATCTGGATAGGATGGCCAGTGCTGGCGCTATCAGAATAGGAGTGATATTAAGCCCACTAATCTGAATAGCCAACTGGATAAAGCATGAGTGTTGAGGCAGTCTGTATTCAGTGGCACTATCCATGTGAAATATAATTCTATAACTGGGCACCCACATTTATACACTCTTTACATGTGTAAATTTACAGAATACTAGCACTTATTTATAAAACCCACTCATTCTATAAACAATTGCTCCCAATTTTATGCTTAGCATGCAGCGTTGCACTTAGGAGTTATAGAATAGTCAATTGTGCATGGAACTCAATAATTATACTATACTATACTTTGCTTCTAGTCTGCAAACATCTGAATAGTTCTATGCGAATTACATAAAAAAAAATACTGGACCACAACTGTCCAGGAAGATACATATAATAACCTAACAAAAAATAAATCAGTTGGTTAAAAAAAAAACAAGTTTTTAAAATTTTACAAAACACCAAATAATTAGGATTTCCAAAGGTGACAGTGTGGCGGCTTAATAATGCAAAGAAGAATTAAATATGGATTTTTATTAAGATGTGTAATAGATGGAAAATGTAACAACATCAAATTGTGTATATTATATGAGGACTTAAAATGAAGTACACTAGCTCAGTCAACAAGATAAAAAGGTGCTAACCCATTTAATATCTTATAAACAAAAGTACAGAGCTTAAACTGGGCCCTACCCTCAACTGGAAGCCAATGTAAGTTCTCCATTAACAACAAATGTTTGCCTATAATTGGTGTTAATTGGCACTATGTATGCAACTGCCCTAAGTTGTGATTCTATAAGTTGTGTGCAATTGCATTGTTGGCATGGATGGGCTTGGGCAAGTCAGGGGCATGTCTAGCACTTATATGTGCAGGTACCAGAATACTAGCAGTTAGGCCCGAGCAGTTAAAGCCACCTTTGAGCTAGTGTAGGTGCTTGTGTCTAAAATTAGGCACACAGCTGCGGACGGATGCTAGAATTCTGTAACAGCAACACACAATTGCTGTTATAGAATTTGCGCTCAGCACACATCATTCCAAAACCTAACTTTAGGAGAGATATAGAGAATTAACCTTATAAGAGTACATTTACCTGTGAAAGTGCCAGCAGGGCATCTAAGTGCTACTTTGTAAGGGTGCGCATATCGTGCATAGGGGCCCTTTTACTAAGCCATGGTAAAGAGTGGCCTGTGCTAGTATAAGCGCGTGAAATTGGTGTACGCTGGGCCATTTTTTACCACAGCTGGGGAAAAGGCCTTTTTTTAAAAAATGAGACAGTAAATGGCTGTGAACTAAAATGAAAAGTAGCACGTGGCTATTGACTGCCTGAGCCCTTAATGCTACCTATTTACTTGGTGGTAAGGGCTCATGCACTATGCCTGTGGTAATCAGGCAGCGCGCGGCAATATATCCATGCTACCGGTTGCTGCTGAGAATTCCCTCCTGTGGTAGAAAATAGAAAATTATTTTCTACTGCGGGAAACTGCATGTGCCAACTTCAAAACTACTGCAGGGTGTCCATGCTACCCCTGTGGTAGGGTTGAGTTGGCATGCTCTACCCAAGCATTAGCCCTACCGCGGCTTAGTAAAAGGGCCTCATAGTGCATAAATGTAAAGGAGGCATATGTATGGGTGGGCATATTTTACACATGTAACTTACAGAATGTTGTAGGTTATGCACATCCCTGCCACATTTACACAATTGCGGTTATGCCACGGCTATAGCTGGTATAACTGCAAGCACATAAATATAAGGTGAACTGATACAAGGTTACACTAGTATTCTATAACAAAATCTGGGCACCCAGATGCTATTACAGAATAGGCTCTTACCACTCATCCTTGGGCCACCTAAATTGAGGTGCCCCAGTTATAGAATTGTTCCTTATAGTGCCATTTAATATTGGGCCATATTGGACTAGATTCTATATTTCACACCTAAAAATTTGGCGCTGAAATAAAAATTTGCCTAAGTGAATTCTACAAAGTACACCTCAATTTAGGTGTACTTTATACAATAAGCCTAAATTTTTATAAGGTTTATGCCAAGCACCCGTACGCGCAACCAAATTTACGTCAAGTAAAACCTGATGTAAATGCTGCCACCTAAATTAGGTGCAGACCGGATATATTCTGTAGCCATGTGCATAGATTATAGAAATGGCCATGACCCACCCATTCCACGCCCATGGCCGTGCCCCCTTTTAACTATGCGACGTAGAATTTACACACAGTACAGTATAGAATACACTTAGACAGTTCTGCACATAAATTCTAATTAATGCCAATTAGTGTCAATAATTGTTTGTTAATTGGCAATTATCAGCACTGATTGGCTTGTCGACCAATTAGGTTATGCGTATTGTTATGGAATATGCTTCGATTTCCACGCAGAAATTTCAGTGCGATATATAGAATCTGCGGGATTTTGTTTAACTATAAATTAATATTGATATCGTGTATAACACATTAAGGGCCATGTTTATTAAGCCCCGCTGTAGGCGTTCTAATGTTTTTAGTGCACACTAAATATTAGTGTGCGCTAATGCTAGAGACACCCATATATTCCTATGGGTGTCTCTAGCATTAGCTACGTTAATTTTTAGCACACGCTAAAAACGCTAGTGCACCTTAATAAACAGGGCCTTAAGAAAGTAATATGATAGGGAATATCTACACATTGAAAAATGCTCATTTACACATGCAAATAGTCAAATGTGCATCTAATGATTTTAGAAAGGCCTCTACTAATGTGCAAGATTTGAAGGATACGTGGAGGGGCATAATCGAAAGGGGCGGCCAAGTTTTCCTAAGGACGTTCTCGCAGGACGTCCCAGAGAAGGGGCGGGGAAACCCGTATTATCGAAACAAGATGGGCGTCCATCTTTCGTTTCGATAATACGGTCAGGGATGCCCAAATCTTGACATTTAGGTCGTCCCTAGAGATGGTCATCCTTAGACTTGATCATTTCTGATTTTCGGCGATAATGAAAACTAAGAACGCCCATCTCAGAAACGACTAAATTCAAATCCTTTGGTCATGGAAGGAGCCAGCATTCATAGTGCACTGGTCCCCCTGACATGCCAGGACACCAACCAGGCACCCTAGGGGGCACTGCAGTGGACTTCATAAATTGCTTCTAAGTACATAGCTCCCTTACCTTGTGTGCTGAGCCCCTCAAAAACCCACTACCCCCCACTGTACACCACTACCATAGCCCTTACAGGTGAAGGGTGGCACCTAGATGTGGGTACAGTGGGTTTTGAAGGGCTCACATTTACCACCACAAGTGTAATAGGTAGGGGGGATGGGCCTGGGTCCGCCTGCCTGAAGTGCACTGCACCCACTAAACCTGTTCCAGGGACCTGCATACTGCTATCAAGGAGTTGGGTATGATATTTGAAGCTGGCAAAAAATATTTAAAAATAATTTTTTGAGGGTGGGAGGGGGTTAGTGACCACTGGCGGAGTAAGGGGAGGTCATGCCCGATTCCCTCCAGTGGTCATCTGGTCAGTTTGGGCACCTTTTTGTGGCTTGGTCATAAGAAAAAAAGGACCAAGTAAAGTCGTCCAAGTGCTCATCAGGGACACCCTTTTTTCTCCATTATGGGTCGAGGACGCCCATGTATTAGGCACACCCATGACCCGCCTTCGCTACGCTTCCAACACGCGCCCGGGAACTTTGGTTGTCCCCGTGACGGAAAGCAGTTGGGGACATCCAAAATCGGCTTTTGATTATGCCGATTTGGGCGACCCTGGGAGAAGGACGCCCATCTCCCGATTTGTGTTGAAAGAAGGGCGTCCTTCTCTTTCGAAAATAAGCCTGATTGTGGGCCAGGTTTGGGAGGACCTTTGGACTATAGCTACATACCCTACTGTGGAGGAGTGGCCTAGTGGTTAGGGTGGTGGACTTTGGTCCTGGAGAACTGAGGAACTGAGTTTGATTCCCACTTCAGGCACAGGCAGCTCCTTGTTGTGACTCTGGGCAAGTCATTTAACCCTCCATTGCCCCATGTAAGCCGCATTGAGCCTGCCATGAGTGGGAAAGTGCGGGGTACAAATGTAAGAAAAATAAATAAAATAAATATACTCTTCGATTAAAAAATGACTTCATTGGCATTTGAATTTGTACTGAGGTGTGCTTAATGGTTAGGGAACTGTTCAATTAGATCTGGGGATCAGAAGAGTGCATGGGGAGGATGTAGGTGTTCAAATGCACTTCAAGCAGCAAAGAGGTACTAGTTCATTACAGTGCTAAATTTAAAACTCTGTGTCTGATCCTCAAGGCCCTTAAAGGAAATGGCCCTGAGTACCTGAAGAATAGGATGATCCTTTACACACCACCAAGGACACTAAAGTCTTCTCAAGGACTATCACTAACCACACCCTCTCCAAAAGACATTACACAATGTGATACCCGCAAGTGAGCCTTCTCTGGAGTAGCCTCCACACTCTGGAATGCACTGCTTGAAAGGCTCTGCTTAACACAAGACTGTCTCTACTTCAGGAAACAAGTGAAAGCTTGGCTCTTCAACCAGGCCTTTAATGGAAGAAGTTACTAACTTGTTAGTCTCACTCATACACACAAGGAGTGACACGGGTTGCACATACTGTAGCAGGACATGTTTATTCACTCCTACCCTAGCTGAGATAATAGTTAACCATCTCTCTGACCTCATGTCACCTTTCTTTAAATTAGTTACCTTACTTTCTAACTCTTCTTACTCTTTATCTGTTTGTTCCATCTTTGCTTATACCCTTTACTGTCAATTAAAATGTTCTAGATGTATTGTATTGACATTGTAAGTAGTATTCTATGCCATTCTTTGTATTGTATTGTTATATGAATATTTTTACTGCTATTGCTCATGTTTGCTCTATTCTTACTGTTCACTGCCTTGAGTGAATTCCTTCAAAAAGGCGGTAAATAAATCCAAATAAATAAATAAATGTGCATGTTAGACTTGGATCCTTCATTGGATCCCCTAAGATGTGCACTTTTGTAGCATTCTGTTCTAAAGGTGTATCAAATGTAGGGGAAGAGTGATGCTTGCATTTATTAATTTTATTTTTTGTAACGATCCACGCTACCACTCAATACCACTGATCACGAAAAATTCATGGATTGCTTGGACCCAACACCCGGTGAATACCCAGCAGACCGAACATGGACTAACTTCGATCTGCTAACCAAAGAAACCATCACCCAAGCAATCAACAAATTCTCCAAAACCCACTCCAAATTGGATATCTGCCCCAGCAACCTAATAAGGCTTGCCCCCCAACGCTTCATAACAGACCTAACATCACACATGAATTACATGTTGCAACATGGACTGTTCCTCAAGGACAAAGGAAATATACTTCTTACACCTATACCCAAAGATTTAAAGAAAAAATTAAACGACACAAGCAACTATCGACCAGTAGCATCAATTCCCCTGATAGTCAAATTAACGGAAAGCATGGTAACCAAACAACTTACCAACTACCTAACCAAATTCAATATATTACATGATTCACAGTCAGGATTTCGATCCAACCACAGCACTGAAACAGTTATAACCACTCTCATAACCAAATTTAAACAATTAATTGCAACTGGAAAGAATGTGCTTCTACTACAATTTGACATGTCCAGTGCGTTCGACATGGTCAGCCACCAAATACTCTCAAACATCCTGGATTACTTCGGGATTGGAGGAAATGTACTTAGATGGTTCGAAGGTTTCCTAACAGCAAGAACCTATCAAGTGATATCAAACTCAAAAACATCAACACCATGGAAACCTGAATGTGGAGTACCACAAGGATCACCGTTTTCACCAACTCTTTTTAACTTAATGATGACACCATTAGCCAAATCACTATCCAACCAAGGACTCAACCCGTACATCTATGCAGACGATGTCACGATATATATCCCATTCAAACACGATCTAACAGAAATCACAAATGAAATTAAACACAGCCTCCAAATAATGAATTCATGGGCGGATGCATTCCAACTAAAGCTAAATGCAGAAAAAACACAATGCCTTGTTCTGTCCTCACAATATAACACAAACAAACCAAGCACCATGAACACTCCAGATTACACCCTCCCGGTCTCAGATAGTCTGAAAATTCTGGGAGTCATAATCGACCGAAATCTAAAACTCGAAGACCATGCGAAAAATACTGCAAAAAAAATGTTCTACTCAGTGTGGAAACTTAAAAGGATCAAACCTTTCTTCCCAAGGGAAATATTCTGTAACCTGGTACAATCAATGGTGCTAAGTCATCTAGATTATTGCAATGCCATCTATGCCGGATGCAAAGAACAAGTCATTAAAAAGCTTCAGACAGCTCAAAACACAGCAGCCAGACTCATATTTGGGAAAGCGAAATATGAAAGCGCCAAACCCCTAAGAGAAAAGCTGCACTGGCTCCCTTTAAAAGAACGAATTGCGTTCAAAGTTTGCACCCTGGTCCACAAAATCGTTCACAGGGAAGCTCTGATCTATATGTCAGACCTCATAGACTTGCCTACTAGGAATGCAAAAAGATCATCTCAAACATTCCTCAATCTCCACTACCCCAGTTGCAAAGGACTGAAATATAAATCCACATACCCATCCAGCTTCTCCTACGTATGCACGCAACTATGGAACGCATTGCCGAAGGCCATAAAATCAATGCATGACCTAACAATCTTCCGTAGACTACTGAAAACGAACCTGTTCAAGAAGGCTTACTATAATGTTCCATCTTATATACAAAATAAATAGACTTTACATGAACTAGACAAATCCGAACTCATGTCACTTGACTGTATAACCTCACTGCTATTAAAGAAAGCTACACAATACACACTACCAATCTATTTCCTAAATTGAAGATGACATTTCTATAGTCGACGACCTAACTTATGCTACAACTCATGTTATCACTTAGAAACCTCTATGCAATGCCATAATGCATTCTTCTGTACCATGTATGTATGAACCTTGATGCAAA
Source organism: Microcaecilia unicolor (assembly GCF_901765095.1). Classification (NCBI taxonomy): domain Eukaryota; kingdom Metazoa; phylum Chordata; class Amphibia; order Gymnophiona; family Siphonopidae; genus Microcaecilia; species Microcaecilia unicolor. Next base: position 88,887,920 of record NC_044031.1, read on the forward strand.
ATCATTTGTATGCAATACCACAATGTATTCCTCTTTACCATGTATGTATACAACTAAATGTATTACCATTTGAAATTCTGTACCCGGAAATGGCGATCGCCATCACAGCATAATGTAAGCCACATTGAGCCTGCAAATAGGTGGGAAAATGTGGGATACAAATGCTACAAATAAATAAATAAATAACTTGCTGTTTCCACGGTACATTCCACCAAATACACATATTTTCCCACGATCTTATATGTAATGTAGAAAAACCTCTGCTTCAGCAAACATTTGTAAAATATACTGCAAATTGTGAGTGCCCTGAGTTGGACTTCCTTTGTCTGACTTAGTTGACCTATCCACAATTGGGATTCAAATCAAATTTTTAGGTTGCACTGTAAAGCATGTGAGATTCTTCACAGTAAACACTTTTAAAATTAACTTTACTGGATCAGTCCCTGTACCTTGCTGTAAAAATCTTTAGATATTTGAAATCTCATCAATATAGAAGAAATGAATGGTCTGATTTTCTACTTCAAAAGATTTTCTTATCTTACTGTGCACTCATATGGCTGATTTTTTTCCCATGTCGGTTCTATGGTTAACAAAAGTAGAATGATCAGGCCCAGTCATCAGGCATGTACAGAAAATGTAATCCATCTGGTTCCCATTTACCAGCTGCACAGAATTCTCTGGAGACCATATGCTATCACTTCTGCCTTGGCATGTGAATAATGGAATTTGTGGATAAGTTCATCTCCTCAGTGCTTCCTACTTAGTTTAAAGTGGGTAGATTAATAATAACAGCACAGCAGTGCTGAGACCTGAGGAATTTATCTCGGTAATTACTTTCTACTTTCATAATCTGCTACTTTCTTTCCCAGATGATTGAGGGTGGTTGTAAAATAATTATAGACATTTTGAAAGGGTGGACTACACGAATATTTTAAGTGAGTGTCATCAAATATAAGTATAGATAAATGCAGTCAGAAAGCTCTGTCATAAGCCCTGTTTTTATCCCATTACATCTTCGGACTTCGGGTCTTAGAAGTTGTTTTACTAGTTTATGCTAAATAGCATGTGAATTAATATGTGGTAATGTTAGATAACTCTCACAATAACCATTACTGTGCTGGCATAATAGTGAATGCTAATTAACACGCTATCTTTGTAAAATAACATAAGAAATCTTATATATCGTATCACACCCAAAAGCTTGGAACAGTTTAAAATAATAAGAACCTGATGTACAAACTCAAGAAAAATCAAAAATCACAGTAATATATAAGAATACAACTTAAGAGTAAGAACAAGAAAAAAGCCAAGTTTTCAATAATTTCCTAAATCTCAAGTAATAGATTTCAGTCTGCATTTTAAAAGGTAAGGTGTTCCAAATAGGAACTGCAGCATAAGTAAAAAAGGTTCTTAGAAGTAACAGCCAACTTTGGTGTAGAGCAAAGTGGCAATTGTAGTTTATTCAAAAGAAACCGTTATATAACAATATATTCTCTTCTCTTTTTTTATTTTTTAGATTGCAGTGATTCATATACCAGTGAAAAAAATATATATACAAATGTGTAGTGAAAGCATATCTCTCTATATAAAAGGCAACCCCAACGTTCTGAAGCCTCCACGGAAGTTGAGGCGCCCGAGATATCCGGTGTGCCCTGGAGTGTCTGCACTGCCCTCGCGTCAAAACGTCATGACGTCGAGGGCGGAGCTATAACACTCGAGGGCCGAAACGTGAGGCGAACCCCGAACAAGCAACGCAAGTAGCTCCGAGGGACGGAGGGAGGGGGCCCCTTGCTAGCGCCCGTTTCATTGCACTCCGAAACGGGCATTTTTTCCTAGTAACTAATGTTTATAAAGAGTGCTCAGTAAAACATGCTGCTACGGCTGGACTCTTCAAATGCAGACATGAGTAAATCCAAACATCATTGCACTCATGCCCCACCAACCTCCAGTGTGGCATATGATCCCTATACTGATGATTCTCCCTAATCATCAACTAAATAAATGTCTCTTATCTTATAGCTGCAGGATAAGAAGTGTGAAATCAATCTCATCAGGATCACAGCCATCACAGATGTGTTGCGTGCTAATAAAGTGCTCAAGTGAAGATAAAAATGTTGTCCTTCAACAGTTAGTTCATTTCAATTCAATCTTATGCATTCTATTGTTATTTGTTCCCTTATAACACAACTTGTGTTTCGCTCAAAGGAGCGTCCTCAGGAGAACTTAGAAGATGATCCGGAACACAATCGCATAGACCTGGAGAGTACGCACAGACCTTGGATTTACTCATGTCTGCATTTGAAGAGTCCAGCCGTAGCAGCATGTTTTACTGACCACTCTTTATAAACATTAGTTATATGCTTTCACTACACATTTGTATATATATTTTTTTCACTGGTATATGAATCACTGCAATCTAAAAAATAAAAAAATTAAAAAAGAGAAGAGAATATATTGGTATATAACGGTTTCTTTTGTATATATGGTGACATAATTCATTGAAACCAGAACGATATCTTTACCCCAGGGAGTTTCTTTAGAATTGTAGTTTATTGACACACAAAAGCCTGGTTGTACTCTTGAGAAACTGAATAATGATTAAAGAAGAAAGATAGTCAAGACAAGAGCCATTCTGCTGAATCTCAAACTGGGAACCTGTCTGGATGGTGGTGATGTTTTGCTCTCTGAGCAATCAAGGGACCTTCAGCAAAGTATGCTTACCAAAAAGTGGAAACCTTGTACTGGCTGTGCTCAATTGATCTTCAGAGCTAGAAATGGGACCAGAAGAAATGTTCTTAGATACTTCAAGGCTAGAAAATGGGTGGGTGATGAACAGAAATGGATGTACACTGTACAGTTTTCAGGGTTCTTACATCCCTGTGAAGAATATTAACACTTTTCTCAGTTAGTTCCCAGTAACCAAGAATCTGGAAGGGGTAGAACACCAGAAGGAGATCTGAACTGGCAAATGGACCCATGTCCGTCTTACTTCAGAATCAAATGAACAGGATGGACAACAGTGTCTCACAGTTGACTTTTCCTGGGGATATTCCTGGATTCCTTGAATAACCCAGGCCAACTCCAACCTTCCAGAAAGACTACTTGACCAAGATCTGCAGAAACTGCATGCTACTGGGACAAGGAGCAAAAGACTGGAAAGAGGTATGGAATGGCATTTTAGAAAATAATTACCTGGATGTCCTTATCCTGCATTGGACATCCAAGTCAGTATGTCACTGGTGGTGCTAGTATTTTAGGATGTGCTGTTTTAAAATACATGAGAAATGGACATTTACAAACTGAAATGTCCACACTATGAACAGAGAAACACAAGAGACGTCATTATGGCAGCATAGAACAATTCATCTTATAAACAACCACATATGGATATCTAATGGTTTAAGCAGCAGGCTGAAAACCAGGAGACCTGGAGACTATGGTGCAAATCTCACTGTAGTTCTTTGTGATTTCTTTTTTGTGAGCCCTCCAGATACAGAAAAATACTCACCGTACCTGAATGTATACCGCTTCAATATTCTTTGAGCTTGCAGCTCATATATAAGAAATTAATTTAAGAAAATAGTACCATGAACATCCATAGTTCCTAAAGCTGTCACAGAACCTGATATCCCTCACCAGCTTTACATTTGGAGAGGAGAGGCAGCAACCACTGGGGGATTAAAGGGGTGACATCTTAATCCTTCTAGTGGAGAGCTGCTCCATTGAAACACATTTCTGTAACCTGGATGTGTTGGGTACTAGGTATAAATACCAATGTCCATCTTTTTGGACAAAGAAATGCATTCCCCTTCTGAAATCAGAATTGGATATCCATATTTTGGTTAATATATAGAAGCAGCCAGGAGACATATAGGAGGAACATCTGGATCCTCTGATAAGCAAAACAGAAACCACACAGGTGACCCTCAGAACCATAGAAGACAACTTCCTGAAGGCAGCAGTAAATGACAGGAGATTACTAGTTCACCAGCTAATGTAGACCTACAATCAATCCAAGTCAACCAAAGGTAAAGCGTTAGAGATGTATATTTGTTACTGCAGATTGCTTAAGCAAAACCAATGTCATGCAACTTAAGCTATGAATTAATGGATGCAAAGTAAATTTGCACAAGTTAAAAAGCTCTGATACCTGTGAAAACAAAATTAACACAAAAGTAAAACAAAGTGAAAGAAAATATATGAAAATCATTAAAAAAAATAAAATAAAGACCAAAAATAACAAAGAATGAACTATTTTTTTTCTAGTTTATCTCTATACGTTATTCACACAGTTCCTCCCCTACAGGAGAAAGCAGCCATTTTCTTCATAGTCAAATATGTTATAAGACAGTCTGGCAGCACTACAGACCCCAACTAATGATATACCCTAAATGAATACTACTCAAACTTAAGAGACTGGTAATTAGTATCCCTGGTGTCATGTTCGTTTCCAATGCAATGAAACTACAGTGTAGTAAATTTAAAACAAATCAGAGAAACTTTTTCTTCACCCGACGCATAATTAAACTCTGAAATTCGTTGCCGGAGAACGTGGTGAAAGCGGTTAGCTTGGCAGAGTTTAAAAAGGGGTTAGACGCTTTCCTAAAGGACAAGTCTATAAACCACTACTAAATGGACTTGGGAAAAATCCACAATTCCAGGAATAACATGTATAGAATGTTTGCATGTTTGGGAAGCTTGCCAGGTGCCCTTGGCCTGGATTGGCCGCTGTCGTGGACAGGATGCTGGGCTCGATGGACCCTTGGTCTTTTCCCAGTGTGGCATTACTTATGTACTTATAATAACATGTAATGAATTGATATGCTTGATGTTTATTGTTTTATTGTGTCACAGTTATGAACTTTGTATTGTTTTCTTTAAGGAGATCATTTTGAAAGACTTAAAGGGCAAATCTATATTCTACCCCAGAGATTTTCAACCCAGTCCTCAGGGCACACCCAGCGAATTGGGGTTTTCGGGATAGCGGCATCAAATTCAATGAGGATATCCTGAAAACCCCCAAGGACTAGGTTGAAAACCCCTGTTCTAAGCACCTGCATTTACACATCCTTTTGCGTGTGTAAATGTATAGAAAACCCATAAGATCAATTATGGGTGGATAATATTGGCATTGCGGCAGTAGTGCCTATATATATTTTGTTATGGTGAAGGGATAAAAGAAAAATGGGTGGTTGCGGGAAGATATACTATCAATAAGAAGATAATTTAATTATTTTGTAATGGGAGTCTTATAAAGACTTAGGAATTAAAAATTAAAATTAATGACATTTTGATGTAATTATATTAATTAATTAAAAAATGAATTAGCAAAAAGGGGTAAACAATATAAGAAGGGAATACTGGGAAGAGATGTTGAGGTTTAGTAAGGCATCCAAATTACAGCAGAAAGAATGGTGACTTCAAAGGGTATGCAAATTCTGGTTTCTTTTTTTTTTTAAGGTTGGGGTGAAGCAAAAGAGCACGAGAATGTCAGGAAAATTGGCAGGCTCCGGGCTGAGGAGACTTGATGGGCAGCAAGGAGGAAAGCTAGTTGAGTGAACTGAAGCAAGAAATTTCATCCCACCCAATCCCTCCCAAAATTTAGAACAGTGAGGATTGGGATTGTGGGTAATTCTGTAGTGGGGATAGTGATGTTTAAGGATGTTAAAAGGGGTAGTTTAAGTCGCAGCTGCAGTAATTTAAATGAGAATTTTTCAAAGCAGCCTTCATTTAAGGTCAATGATTTTACTGGCTATTGGACTTTACAGTGTAATCTGCTTGTGTGCGAAACTGCCAGAGACAGAAGTGAGGCCTTGACATCACCGCAGGCGTTACAAGGTGGTTCATGGAGTATTAATGCATTTGATGGAATAAATATGTGCAGCTAGGTTGGCACCGACTAGCTTTATAAAAGGTAACAAGAAAAGTGAAGGTTGCAATGAAATATTGATAATGTTGAGTGGCCTAGTGGTTAGGGTGGTGGACTCTGGTCCTGGCGAACTGAGTTCAATTCCCACTTCAGGCACAGGCAGCTCCTTGTGACTCTGGGCAAGTCACTTAACCCTCCATTGCCCCAGGTACAAATATAAGTATCTGTATATATTATGTAAGCTGCATTGAGCCTGCCATGAGTGGGAAAGCACAGGGTACAAATGTAACAAAAAAATAATAACATTTTGATTTGTGTTGGTTATGAATTTTTGATTGGTTATTAAAGCTGCAGCCAAAATTATTTTTCCAATGTATAAGCTTGTCATAGTATTCTTTGTTCATGTGTGTGTCAGGAACGGATGCAATGCAAGTGCCAATATTAAGAATACTAGCACTTAACACATGTAAGTTTGCACTTACCCATGAAAGTGCCACCCTGTAACGGCCAGTGTAAGTGACATTGAATGTAAATGGAAGGAGGCACATTCATGGGCAGAACATGAGTGGGAAATGGGCAAGGATCACAGCTATTCACATAACTATGTAAGTTACATGTCTCCGTGCTGCTTTATGCACCTGCAGTTCCACCAGTTCTACAGATGGTATAACTGCAGGGACATAAATGTTAGGTACACTGATAAAGGGTAACACTAGTATTCTATAATGGAACCTGGGCATCCAGGCTCCTACTGGACATTCTCAGAGCACATAAATGAAGGTATCAAGTAGTAGCATATGAGGTTGTGCACAGGTGCAATAGGAGTGTCATAGCTGGCTTCTGATGAAGAGCTGGCTTTTCTTGAATCTCAAACTGGGAACATGACCAGATGGTGGTGTTTTGCTCTCTGAGCAATCAAGGAATCCTCAGCAAAGTATGCTTACTGAAAAGTGGACACCTTGTATTGGCTGTGCTCAATTGATCCTTAGGGCCAGAAGAGATATTCTTAGAAGCTTCAGGGCTATGCAAGCCTGTTGTTATACCCACAGAGTGAAATTAGATAATTAAATTTATATGTGAGTACTGGGATTACTAGAATGAAATGTACTTGTGACTACCTAGCTTGATGACTGTGGAACTGGACCTGGTTGTGAATGCCTGCTTGTTGATATGAATTACATAAGACTAGAAATGAAGAATGAAGAGAACTGGAGCTGATATAAAATATGTTTGTGACAGAGAGTTGTTGAAAAGTTATGGTGAAGTAATCCTGTGTACTTGAATTAACATCCCTGTTTTTAAATAAAATTAAGCATAGAACCTAAAAATGAACGTGACTTATAAATGCTTAGCCTGAGAACCTGACCGATGGTGATGATGCTTACTGATACGTAAGTACAGATTTCAAAAGCATGCTTTTGTGCTTTTACCAGCTAAGTCCTTGTGTATAAACAAAGCAGCAGTTCTGGGGCATGTTTGACAAGATCATCCATACATTTCATTTTCAACATGTTTATGCTAACTCCACTGTATACATACTATTCTTGCAAATTATTTAAGAGTGAGTGTATTCTCTATATTCTTCTTTCTAAGTTGGTGGTTGGTTGTGTGGTGTTTAGTGCTCTGTGTGTTCCCACAGGGGCCATTTTACAAAGGTGTGCAAGGGCCTACTCATGTCCAGCGTGTGCCAAATCGGTATTACCGTCCGGCTACTGCATGCCCCGGGTGGTAATTCCAAATATGGCGTACATCAAAAACACACGGTAGAAAATATTTTCAATTTTCTACTTCAGGGCGCCTACCCAGCGGTAAATGGCAGTTGGTGAGCGCTGCATGCTTACCGCCTGGGTAGCGTGTGAGACCTTACTGCTAAGTCAATGGGTGGTGGTAAGATCTCCTCAGGTTGAAAATGGATGCTTGCTGGTTTTCTTTTTGGCACACGTCCATTTTCCGACCCTCCTTTCTTTCTAGACGCGTTACAATAAGGATCCGGTGTGCACCAAAAACACGTACCCACATTGCGCAGGCCAGGTTTTGGTGTGCCTTTGCAAAAGGGCCCCACAATGAGTTATTCTCATGAGTATTAAGTCTTGAGCTTTGGAGAAAACTGAGGTAGCACGAGAAGAGGAAATATCATCTAAAAACATTTATAGGCCAAGAACCAGGTTCTTGAGTTTATCTGATGAGAGAAAATGCTAATTAAATATAAATGTGATCAATTAATTGCTGTCAATTAATACATAATTCATAGAAGCCATGAATTGTGTATGCACGCAGCCTCCTTGACTATAAGCAGCTTCCAGACTATTCTGGGTGATACCAAAATAATTAGCCAGGTAGCTGATTCTTACTACATTCAATGTTTTTGATGTTCTTTTAAGGAGAACTAATCAAAATATTTGTTTTCCTTGAGAACACAACATGAGCAGCAAACCTTTAGAGACTTTTATCATTTTTCTACTTCCCCTTCATTCTTGGCTGGAATTCAAGTGCACTCACATTGCAATCAGGCTACCAGATGCTACTGAGAGGAGTTTTAGGAATAAAAGATTCTTTCATTCCCTCAATATGCAGATGATGCACAGTGCTAAAGATCTCATTACTGAAATAGTGGTAAATATCTTGGATTATGAAGGAAATTCTGTGGACGGGCCAAATTAAAAGTAGATGGTCTAGTTAAGTACATGCTTTTAGTTGACTGCCTTGCCAAGATCACCACTTTTACTAACTGATTGACATGCATGAATCATTATTGTGCATAGGACTTCTAAGTGGGACAGTCAAGATTTCACTGATTTTTACAAAATGCTCCCTGAATGTGGAGCCTTTTGTAAAAGACATATAAGGACATGCAAAGGTGCACATGTATTTGTAGGACAATTAAAAAGCCGAGATCCACAGAATTTTTATGACATTTTTAGGTGGGTTTTTTTTAATGATTAGAAGGATAAGCCTAATCCTGTCTCACTTATTCCTCAAAACTCCATCCCCCTGTTTACTAAAACTTAGCTCAAGTTAACTCCAGCAGGGCCCATTTTATTCCTATGGGGCCTGCTGCAGATAACTCGAGCTAAACTTTAGTAAACAACCCCAAGCAAGCACTTTGGTCATACTTAGGCATGATTCGGAGGAGGTGTAAATACCAAGCAGTATATATTTTTTCAATACAGGCATATTGCCCTTGTAAAATACGTTTATTTTAAAAGTCTGCCCACATCATTCCTACACCACATCCCCTTGAAATCTACATGAGCTTGGATATACACTTGTAAGTAGTTGCTTATCTTTTATAAAAATCTTTATTAGGGCTGCACATCAATTAAAACTTGTAATCACTCCATTAACCATGATTAAAATTAATTATATAAAGCTTCCCCCTCACATTTCCTCCTGTACAGTGCAAAATATAGACAGCAGATGTAAATTCTCAACTGATATGTTTCAATTACTAAACTGAAAATAAAATTATATTTTTTTACTTTTGTTGCCTGGTGATTTTATTTTTCTAATCATCTTGTTCCTTGTGTCTGGTTCTGCTTCCCTCTGCCTATGTTCTGAACTCTGTTTCCAGAACCTCCTATGTAGTCAATATTTATTTTCTCTTCTCTGTTATTTTATTAATTTAAATATTTCTATCCCACCTATTTCTAGGCAGGTTCCAAAAAAAAAAAAAAAAAAGAACATAAAATAACAAATACCAGCACAAGCTCATATCAGCATTACTATATCAAAATCAAAAGAAAAAAATGCTTGAATAAGCAAATTCATTTTCAACTGCTTCTTAAAAGAGGATAATTCTGTAATATTTCTCAACCAGTCAGGCAAGATGTTCCATAACACTGGACCCCTAATTGAAAATGCAGTATTCCCTGTAATTGCATAGTGTATTTCTGAGCTACCTGGTAAGTAAAGCAAATGTTTGTGTTCAGTACGCAAAGTACGAGAGAACTGATAAAACCTGAGTACATGTCAAAATACTGGGGTACATGATCAAAGATTTAAAAATTAGAATCAACAATTCTCCCATCTTCACTTCAAGTCCTACATCCATCTTTCACATTCAGCTTTCTTCCTCCTCAAATTTGCCTAGTTTCCATCTCTTCCCTTCTTTTCCTTTCCCTTCTCCTCCATCCATGGGCACCATCTCTTCCCTTCTCTCTTCCCTTCCCCTCCGCTCAATGGGTACCATCTCCTCTCTTCCCTTCCCCTCCCCTCTATGGGTACCATCTCTTCTCTTTTCTCTTCTTATCACCTCCCCTCCACAGGCACCATCTCTAATTTTCTCTCTTCTCCTCCCTTCCTCTCTCTTCCCCTCCATGGGCACCATCTTTCTTCTTTTCCCCTCCCCTCACTTACCCTCCATGGACACCATCTCCTCCTTTCTGTCTTCTCTTCCCCTACTCCCTTTGGTATCATCCTATCCCATCTCTCCTCTCTTTCCCTCCATTCCCCTCAATTGGCACCATCTCCCTTCTCTGTTATTTCTCCATTTGTAGCATTTATCTCTCTCAAACCCTACCACCACCCCTGCATGATCTATCTCTCTCTCTCTCTTCTTTTTTCTTCCACAGGTCCCACCATCTCAAATTGCATCTCCCTTTTCCTTGCCCTACTGCATATCTTCCTCTCCAACAGCCCCACCCCCTCATGCACTCTGACTTCTCTCACCCTCACTATCCCTCTACCACCCCCTCATGGCCCTTCAAACTTGCCTTTAAAGCTGCAGCATTGAAAATATGCTGCTTAACCCCCCCCTCCCCCAAAGCTTCTCTCTGTAACATCCTGTCTCCTTTGGTCTCCTTTGACAGAACTTTTTGTTTCTGGCCAGTGGGATGTGACAGAGTGATACTTTGAGAGTGAGAAACAGCATGCTTTCAGCGCTACAGCCTTAAAGACAAGTTCAGAGGGCTGTGAGGGGGAAGTAGAGGGAGAGTGAGGGTAAGGGTAAGAAGTCCGATTCCTCAGTGGGGGGAGGGGCCTGCAGGAGAGTAAGATATGCCAGAGTGTTGTTAGGTTTTCAAGGTAGGAACTAGGTTCGTGAGCCCTTGGGCCACTGCCGAGAATCGGCAGTGGCAGGCAAAACCACCCCACACCAGGGACAAGACAGAACTCAGACAGGAACAACAAGACTTCACCTGCACTTAGCCGCCCATCCCCAGGAGTTGAGCCCCTGGCTGCAGGCGGCCGGCAGGACTTACAGGACAGGGCAGGAACTGGATACCAACTAGGCTGCAGAAGGACTGAGGGTCAGAGGGGAAAGGAATATACATGGACAGCAAGGCAGAAAACTGGGCTAGGACTCACAGACAGACAATACCACACAAGGCAGGAAATGGACAGCTAAAGGACGGGAACTGAAAGCTGCAAGCAGCCACAGAAACAGGGAACAAACACTGACAGACAAGAGACAGAACTGAAAGCTGCTAGGCAGCCACTGAACAAGAAACACAGACAACCAAGAACCAGACAAAGAAATACAAACAAGAAACAAGACTGGGAACAAGCAATACAGTACAAGAAAAACTACACAAAGACTAGACTAGAATCAGGCAAGAATCTCAGACAACAAACTGGACTAGGCAGAAGTGCACAAGCACCAACATACCAGGGCCTTAGGTGATGCAAAGGCAACGGCAGAAGCTTCCAGGTGGCTAATAAAGGCCACATACAAGGGAGTTCACCAGGTAAGGGTGCTGCTAAGTTCCAAAACTCCCAAGACAATCTGGGAGGCTGGAAGATCCGGACTGGACTGGCCTGACTTCTGGAACCTGGGAAACAGCCCACAGACAATCCAATGCAGACACCAGGTCTGGCCACCAGATGGCGAGATGACTGAGAACCTGAAACATGGGCATGATCGTGATAAGTGTGGGGAAAAAGGGAGCTGCAAACAGATGCTGAGACCTGTGGGAGGGAAAGGAAAGTGAGAGAGAGAAAGACATATGCAGGAAAAGGAATAGGGAGTCTAATATATTAATTATATTAATAGATTAAGCTTGAGTTAAAATTTTAACACATTAATAGCATTAATAATACATTAAAGGTGCAGCCTTAATCTTTATTGAATTTTCAGAAAAATTTCTGATAATATGATACAAGATTATTACCCGAAAAAGAAAAGGTTTGAGCACTTTGAATGGAGGAGTGGCCTAGTGGTTAGGGTGGTGGACTTTGTTCCTGAGGAACTGAGTTCGATTCCCACTTCAGGCACAGGCAGCTCCTTGTGACTCTGGGCAAGCCACTTAACCCTCCATTGCCCCATGTAAGCCACATTAAGCCTGCCATGAGTGGGAAAGCGCAGGGTACAAATGTAACAAAAATAAATACTAACTAAGAAAACATGATAGTAATTATTTATTGTGAACATTTTTAATACAGCTAAATCATCAGAATGACATCAAGCTGTCTACTGTAACTCTAATTAAAACAACAGAAACCAAACTAACACAGATTGACCAAAAACAAACAAACAAACAAACCAACAAATAGCAAATAAGAAACAAAAGGGAAGAAGGTGTTGATGTCCCTGTACAAGTCATTGTTAGGCCCTACCTGGAGTATTGTGTTCAGTTTTGGAGTTCATATTTTGCTAAAGATTTAATAAGACTTGAAGTGGTCCAGAGGAAGGCGACAAAATGATATGGGTATTGCGCCAAAAGACATATGAGAAGAGACTGGAAGACCTGAATATGTATACCCAAGATGAGAGGAGGGACATGGAAGATATATAGTCTTTAACTACCGACCAGTGGCTTCAATCCCATTATTAGTAAAGGTATTGGAGGGATTAGAAACAAACCAACTAATGGACTATCTCCAACTTCACTCCATTTTACATAGCTCATAGTCTGGTTTTAGACCTTCTCACAGTAATAAAACTGATGAGAACTTAGCTTTGGTAATAAAATATTAATACTCCAGTTTGATATGTCTGGTGCCGTTGACACTGTTGATCATAATATCCTTCTAAACATCCTTGACGATTATGGAATTTGTGGAGCTATGTTAAAATGGTTCTCAGGCTTTTTAAGTTCTAGATCATACCAAGTGAAACAATCAGGTACAATTTTATTAGCATGGTCCCCTGTTTCTGGGGTGCCCCAGGGCTCTCCATTGTCCCCCATCCTATTTAACATCATGTTGTTTCCATTAGGCAATCTACTAGAGATAAATGACCTCCCAACATTCATTTATGCAGATGATGTTACCTTCTATATTCCATTCACTAAAGAAATAAATGTTGGGCATCCAATTTCAAATTAAAACTCAACACCGATAAAACTAAATTCTTAATAGTTACTATTCCTCATCACATTATAAATCTTAAATCATTTACTATTGAGAACATCACATATCCCCTTGACTCAACTATGAAAATCTTAGGAGTCACAATCGACCAATTCCTCACTGTAGATAACCACATTTCTGAAGTGGTCTCAAGTGTCTTCAATTCATTATGGAAACTGAGGAGACTAAGACTATTCTTCGCAAAATCAGTCTTCCGTACCCTAGTTCAATACCTAGTCCTAACAAAATTTGATTATTGCAACTCTGTTTATGCAGGACTTAGAGAGGATATCCTCAAAAAACTACAAACCACTCAAAACAGTGCCACATGTCTCAAATTCAAACTACCATTCTTCACCAAAGCAACCCACCTTCTATACAATTTGCATTGGCTGCCAATAAAAGATAGAATATCATTCAAGCTATATATCTTCATTCACAAAATTTTGTATGGTTTGGCCCCAATATAAATGAACTACCTAAATGAATTACCCTCATGTAATGCCTCTAAATCATCTAGAGAATATCTGATCCTACATTTCCCGGATTGTAAGAAAGTAACCTACCAAACAATCCATCCTGCTAACTTTTCATATCAAGGCACTAAAATTTGGAATGCCTTACCTAAAACCATCAAATACACTGATGATTGTTATTCCAAATTTAAGCATCCTTCTCAAATAAACTCATGGCGTTAAGTTTAACCTCATCCCATATCCCACTACTTCTGTCTTCCCCAGTTAATCCTAGCCCTTACTTTTTTCCTCCATATTTCAATTATCTAGTTTAAATCATTAAGGGGTGTATTTACAAAGCAGTGCTAGCAGCTGGCCATGTGCTAGTGCCGACACGGTCCATTCAATGTGAATGGGCCATGTTGGCATTAGCACATGTATCCTTCCATTGATTCCTCCCTCCTGCAAGGACCAGATGACAGATTGAGGAGGAGGAGGAGCACAATATCAGTAGCCCTCTTCTGCTGCCCATGGCTTTACTGCTGCTTTGAATCACATTGCTCTTCTTTTTTAAACTTTTTTTATTTAGAACAGTTTACAATAATTCACTGAAGATGGCTTTGTCAAGCAATATGCCATAATTTACAAAGAAATCACGGGATCCTGGAAAAATAGAGGAAATTAGAGAAATGTTGTTTTATGGTGGGACGGAGTTATAAAGTTAGGGGCAATGATTTGGAGTGGTAATTTTGAAAAAGGATCTTGGAGTTTATGAAAGTACATCTTGGGAGTTATAAAAAAGGAACTGAAGGAATAGGGTGACAAGTGAAAAAAGGGATACCGTTGTATAAAAGGGGCTTAGTGAATTGAATATGTGTGGAAAGAAAGGCTAAGGGAATAGTGGATTTATGCATGTGTGTATATTTGCATTTAGGATGAGAGAATGAGAGATGGAATGGAGAGAGGTGAAGTCAAAGAGTTCAAGGTGAAGAGCGGAAGCAAGAAAAAGAGGATTAGACTGGAGATGCAAGGGTGTAGAGTGGGAACCACTTGGCAGAAGACAATAGCATACATAGAATGTTGTTATCTATGTTAAATACATTCCACATAATGTAGAATGTATTTAACATAGATACCAGCATGTTACATTCTACATTTATAATGTAAAAATATAATTTATTATATAGTAGCAAAGTGAATAATGGCAGATTAAAACCAGTATGACCCATCCAGTCTATACAAATGACTTGTTCGCTTGTATAGATACACATATGAGTTCCTGTATATAGCCTAGCCTAACCCAACTTCCACCACATCTTTTATCAAAACTTTCCCCTCTATACCCATCACTCCATACAGCTCACATTTGTTTTCTGGAATCATCTCTATCACCCTTGTTGGTAGGTAATTTTAGGTCTTGCAATCTTAAACTGTGCTCCAAAAAATATCAACACTTAATATCTGCTTCAATGCTAAAATTCAGCTTTCTTGAAGGTCCAATGCCACTATACTATTGATGTTCAGGATTGCAGCATCCACTTTGTGCAGAATATTCTAGTGACTTCCTGGAAGCCATATGTGATGTGTAATGTTTTTGGGTTGTAAGCTCTGCTACTTCATACTGCTTACCCAGTGCTTAATTCCTATCATCTTATGATCAAAGATCCTCTGTGCATATCTCATGATGTTTTTTGAATTGTGTTACCATTTTTGTCTTTACTACTTCCTCCAAGAGGCCTTTCGAGACCTCAACCATGCTTTCTATGAAAAACTATTTTCTGGTATTGCTCCTGATCTTATCCCTTTGGAGTAACTTAGTTTATTTTATAGTTTTGTATCCATTGAAAGTTTGTTTTTCTATTATATTAATTTTTTTTAGTTATTTACCCCCCCCCTCCCCATTTACTAAGCCGCGCGGCAATGCCAACACAGCTCATTCAAAGTTAATGAGCTGTGTTGGCATTAGCACACAGCATCTACTAGTGCAGCTTAGTAAACAAGGGGGTTAAAGTCTCTGTCATGTCCCCCTGTCTCTTTTCACCTACAGAGTATACATATTTAGGTCGTTTATTATCATCTTGTATGTTGCAGGTTCCACAACATTTTTATTAATTTCTCTGGACAGGCCCTAACCTATCTACATGGTGTTGAGGAAAAACAGACCCCCAACATTTTTCTTAATAACCCCAAATAAAATGTACTATTATTAAAAAAAATGATTACTATTATTGACAAGTTTTACTTCAAGATGCTGTAAAAACTGAATGACCCCTGTTTTCAAAATGATGTCATTCAGGAAGTGACCATTAAGATCCGTTTTAGCAAAATGGTGTTTAGCGAAGAAGTTGCCATTAAATTTTTGTGACAAAATAAGGCATACAGCAAAAGTGTTGCTAAGGGAGTTTCCTAATAAATACTGAATATTTGGCTGAATGGAAAAGCGACTTCAAAAGATAGATACAACAGAATCAACCGAGCAGGAAGTGGGCACCCAAGATCTGCATGAACTGAAGCAAACATCATTAGACTTGAGGAGCTTGTGTTAAGCCAGGAGACTCATCGAGCAATACAACAAATATCATGTGAACTTGGGATTTCAGAATCATCGGTAGGTAAAATTGTGAAGCAAGATCTTCAGATACAGTGCTTTAAAAGATGAAGGGCTACTGAACTGACAGAGGCTAGCAAGCAAGCCTGATATCAATGCTGCAAACTGTTATCCATCAAGTTTGGTGAATTTCATTTGGTTCACTGATGAAAAAATCTTTACTGTAGCTTCACTAGTGAACAGTCAAAACAATGGTGTCAAGGCTCCAAGTGACACAAAAAAGGACATAGTGACCAGTCGTTTGTTGTGCACTTGATTAGCTTTCTGCAGAAATTTATGATTTCTGTCAGTACCTCTGTTCTAGGATGGACAAGCATTCATTTTGTGGTATAGGTGTTAAAGTCAATGGCAATTATTACAGACACGTCCTACTGCAGCAGAAACCTCTGCCTGAAATGTGAGACATTTCTGAGTATTTATTTAGGATTGACTGTGAATATCTTATACTCTACAAGCTCTTATTTAGACATATTGAGTATTTTATTTGTCAGCAGGATGGAGCTCCAGTGCATTGAGCTCGTAAAACAGTTGAGCTCCTAATTAATGAAACCCCCAAATTCCTTGAGCCAATAGCTTGGCCTCCAAACAGTCCAGATATAAATCCATTTGATCTGGTGCACCAAGGAGGAGAAAATTTACAGAACAAAAGTAACAGAAGTCTCAAACCTACACCAATGAATATTAGATACCTGGGATAAACTTGATCAGCAAGTAATTGATGAAGCAATCAGTCAGTGGTGTTGAAGACTTCATGAATGTGTCAAGGTTGAAGGAGGACACTTTGAACACAAATTATGAATTAACTAAGAACCCCCCCCCCCCTCCCATTATACTAATGTATTTTTAAAGGTCATACTAAATGTTTAAACAATTGCATAGTATTTTGAAACTATATAAGGAATCCCACCAGAAGTATAGCCAGGTTGAGGGCACAGGGGGAGTGGAGACCGGACTGCCAACAGTGCTAGTGCTTATTTTAAACATGACAGATCATGTCAAAAATAGGTGCTGGCACCGTTGTAAGTCCATTTGGGGGAGTAGCCACTCCCCTGGCGATCCACCTAGGTATGCCTCTGGATCCCATTTTTTCTGGATTCTGTATATCTTTTATGAAATAGTCTATAGAAATGCAAACAACATTCCACGTGAAGCTTCCAGAATGCCCTGTACAGAAGCATTATTACTTCCTTTCTTCTGCTGTTTATACCTGTCCAGTGCACCCCAGCATTCTTCTGACTGGGCACAACCTTATCACACTGTTTCATAGCCCTGAAATTATCAGACATGATCACCTTTAGATTTCTTTTCTAGTTGATGCACATCATCACCGAACTACTCATCTTGCACTGCTCCCTATGATTTCTGTTCCCCAAAAGCATGATTCTGCTATTTTGTTACACTGAATCTTAGTTGCCAATCAATGAATCACTCTTTAGTCTTTCAAACATTCCTGAAGGATGTCCATTCTATTGCAAGTCTCAGTGTTCCTCACAAAGAGGCAAATTTTCTCTTCTGATCACTCTGTGATATCACTCGCAAAAAAATGTTGAATAGAATCTATCCAAGAGCTGATCCCTGAAGAACTTCAATAATTACCTGTCTCTCCTCTGAGTGAATTCCATTTACCACTAGCCTCTCTTGTCTATCCCTCAACCAGTTTCTAATCTGGTTTACCACTTTGGGACTTATGCTTAGGCTGTTCAGTAATATCATAAACCTCCAGTGTGGATTCAAATCAAAAGGCTTGCTGAAATCCAAGTAAACCGCACCCAGAGCACCCATTTCATCAAATTATCTAGTCACCCAGTTGAAAAGTTAATCAGATACATTTAATACAATTTCTTTATGGTAAAAACATACTGCCTTGGATCCTGAAACCCTTTGGACTGTACATAGTTCACTGTCCCTTTCTTCAGTAAGCTATATAATTCCAGGGACAAAGCAGAAGTTTCAAATATATATGCCAGCCCTTTTTGGAATATCTAAAAATATACTATACTGCTGAAACAGGATACAGTTTCATTAATAGCTACCTAGATACCATTCTACTTTCATATGTGTTATACATGATGTGGGGCCTATCAAGTTAAATGGGAGTTAATTAGCTAAGAATAAGTTAAACATCTGACTTGCAGCAGTACTGTAATTTCAATGAACTTCAATGAACTGTAGACACATTACCTAATATGTATTTTATAAAAGAGCAGGCCATCTGTGCTCTATTCCACCCCCTACTGCCCTAAATAGGAGAATGCCACACTCCTATTTAGCATAGCAAGGAGGGTGGAATACCCCTGCAATAGGACATTTTTTTAAAGAGATGTAGTCAATCAAGAGGGATAGAAGGTGTTGAACAGGTCTTTGGGGAAAACTTTACAATTTAACAGCTCTGAGAGGAAAAGTAAATATCAGGCCAATCTGGGGACTGACTACTTTTGTGGTCTTGTGAGTCTACAGGAGGCAGGGAGGAGGTTGGTCTAGCTCAGAGTTAATTTACAATCTCAGTGGGATAGTAGGTCCTAAGTAAACTAAACCAGTCAATAAGAGGGAAATAATCAAAAGTATTTCTATAGGCACCACAGGGCCTGATATTCAAAACAATTTATCTGGGTGGGAGAGGCTCCTGCCCGATTAAATCACTTCTGACCAACTAAGTGGTGATATTCCATGGAACTTAACTGGACAGTGCTGATGAATATCACCACAGACCACCTTGCACTGTCCAGTTAGTGCTGGGTTGGTCCATGGGCAGAACTTGGGTGCAGCATGGGAGGAGCCAGGTTCTAACCAGTTAGTGGCCATATTCAGACTGCTAACTGGTTAGGTACAAGACTGAAAGTTAGGACAGCAAAAAGGCTGTCCTAACTTTAGCTGCAAAGCTAACTGGGCACTGGTCTAAATATTGACCGGTGCCTGGTTAGCTTCTGGGTTGTGGCACTCATGCAGCTGCCCCCTCCCTCCCACCTGTGACCTGATCCTTCTTCCCTCCCACCCTGCATGTATTTAAGGGCCAACTGAGGCTCCCCTGTCTCTTCCATTTCTGTAGGTCCCATGGATCTAGTTGTACATACCTGGTAGTCAACTGGAGTCAAAGGGGCAGGAACAATGCCCATTTGATCCTGCCTGTCATTTTACACTGGCTGCTGCAACAGAGAGGAGTGAGTAGACATTGCTCCTGCCCCTACTACCCCATTGGATCACCAGTTATGTACAACTAGGCCCAGGAGAGTATACGGAGGTGGGAGGAGACCTCAGTTGGTCCTTAACAACTTGTGGAATGGGAGGATGGAACGATCAGGGTTGTGGAAGGGAGGGGGCTTCAGAGAAACAGAGGGGACTGCATAAGTGAATATCAGCCGGGACCTGCATAAGCCCCGGTGGCTTTCTCATATCCATTAAGCCCAGGATATTCAATGCTGATGCCTGCACATGGCCCGAAATTGAATATCCAGGGCTAAATCTTCCTGCAGAATTCAGCATTTAGAAAAAAAAAAAACAATGATCTCTGTGGGCTGAACATCGGGCGGACAGTGTTTAGCAAGTGGAAATGAGTTCTTTCATTATTATTCACTTTCTACATGGATAAAAGCATACGCAATTTTTAATAATGTATTTCCAGGGACATGACCATAAAAATTAGGCACAGTAAAAACAGATGGAAACATCTGTGTATAACTCAAGAGCTTAACTTCAAAACCTGTTAAGTACATAAAAACAAAACAAATTTATAACAGAAAGAAGGGTGGCTTTAGAGATAGCCATAGGATGTGGGACTGTTAGATCATGAAGGAGCAAAAGGGGCGGTCAGGGAGAACAAAGCCATAGCGGAGAAACTGAATGAATTCTTTGCTTCTGTCTTTACGGAAGAAGATGTAAGAGATCTGCCTGTACCGGAAATGGTTTTCAAGGGAGAGTAATGATGCAGAGGAACTGAAAGAAATCTTGGTGAACCTGGAAGATGTACTGAGCCAAATTGACAAATTAAAGAGTAGTAAATCACCAGTAACAGATGGCATACATCCAAGGGTACTCAAAGAACTCAAGCAGGAAATTGCTGATCTGCTGTTAGTAATATGTAATCTGTCATTAAAATCGTCCATAGTACCTGAAGATTGGAGGGTGGCCAATGTGATGCTGATTTTTAAAATCTACTTTATATGTATATATGAGTTTGATTTTTCCTTGCCTTTCTCAGGGAACAGACCGTAGAAGTCTGCCCAGGATTCCTTTGTGTTTATACCACGCATGTTTGAGATAAACACAAAGTAATCCTATTTAGAAGGAATGATTCCACAGAATCTGCAGAGATTGGGTGGTGACGCCGGTAATTGGGAAACAAAATGAGAGCTGGGCAGACTTCTATGGTCTATGCCCTGAATGTGACTGAATAGATAGGGATGGGCTGGAGTGTAAATTTTAAGGGGCTTCGATGTTAGCTTCAGAACTTAGTACAAGAACAGTGCTGGGCAGACTTCTATGGTCTGTGCTCTGAGAAAGGCAAGAACAAATCAAACTCGGGTAGACATATAAAGTATCACATACCATGTAAATGAGTTTATCTTGTTGGGCAGACTGGAAAACTCTTTTTATTGGAAAAAACTAAAAACAAATAACATACAAATCAAAAACAAGCCCCTAGCTATACACGGTCCTCCTATCTATGTACACCCCCTCCCCTCCTCAATAGTACAGTGGAAACTGTTTATTAGAAAAACCAATGAAAAAAAAAAACCGGACATGCAAATCAAACCCCAGGCTCCTAGCTAGACATGGTCTGCCTATCTATATACACCCCCTCCCCCTCCTCAATAATACAATGAATCAACCCCCCGACCCCCCCCCCCAAACCCCCCAAACCCCTTCAGACAACTGGCACACAATCCCCTGGGTAGCATGTCCCCTCATGGCGGCTTAAGCCTCACGTGTCTCCACCACCTCGAAGCCACCCCCACCCCTTTTTCCACCCTTTCCCACTTCGCCGCTTCCTGCACTGCCCTTACCACATCCCAGCTGACTACCTCCGCCGGCCGAACCTCCTGGTACAGGGACACCCTGCAGCGCGCCATCCAGAGGCAGTACCGCAATATCACCGAAATCAGAAAGCGTGTTACCGGATCCCTGCGTCCCCCTCCACCCTCTGGGCCGTACACCCAGTCCGCATAGCTGTAGTTGCGGAAACTGGGGATCTGCAGCAACGAGGAACCCGGTCAGAGACCTGGACTGTAAATGGGCACCTCACCAGGAAATGCTCCATCGTCTCTTCAGTTCCAGCACATTCCTCCCGTGGGCACCCTCTATCTCGCACATTGCGATATTTCAAATTTCCTCGGACGTACAGTCTACCGTGAAAGGACAGCCACGCCAGGTCTTTATACTTCACCGGGATGCGGTTCGAAGCAATCAACCGTAACCCCTGCTGCATCCGTGGGGCCGGTGCGTCCCTCAGCGCCAGAGGAGCTGAGAACACCTGCGCCCGTACTCTGTCCATCCAGACCCCCCGTTGTCCTGCCTTCACCTCCCCCACCGTCAGCCCCCACACCCTCACCAATTTCACTAGGGTCTTGCAATAACTCACCCCCCCCCCGGGGCCCCCCTTCGCAGTGCCACTACCCTCCCCCCCTCCCGCCATAGGTCCCAATATCTCGGCCACCACTGCAGGACACTCCTAGCCCACCCCGGTGGCTCCCGCCCTACCGCCCTCCCCAGATTGAACTGCAGGAACAAAGCGCTAAAAAACAGGACTGGGTTTATCATGCCCACCCCCCCCTCCCTCCTAGGCAGATATGTAACATTCCGTTTTACCGGATTCGTCCTGTTGCCCCAGAGCAGCCGGAAGAACACCCCATACAAGGCCGCGTACCGGCTGTCTGGCAGCAAGCAGATGTAACTGACGAACAGAAACAAAGGAACTAAGTGTGCCTTGATGAGCTGTACCCGCTCCCCCATGGTCATTTTCCACCCCTTCCATCTATCCACCCTCCCCTTCGCTTCATGGAGACACCTATCCCAGTTGTAGAGCCTATAATCCCCCTTCTCAAAGTATATTCCCAAGACCCGTATACGTTCCACAGCTGTAGGAAACCTACCTCCCAACTCAAACTGCAGCCCCTGATCCCCAACCCACAGGCTATTGGACTTTTGAAAATTGACCTGGGACGCTGTTGCCTGCGAGTATTCCTGGATCAGGTTCTGCAATCTACCTCCCTCCCTCTGGTCCGCTACCCACACTGTAACGTCATCTGCATACGCCACGACCCTTAACTGGCTATTGTCCCCCACCTCCACCCCTTCCAGCCCCTCCGCCCCCCCCTTCTCCAGCCGTCTTATAAAAGGGTCGATGGCGTATGCATACAACAGCGGGCTGAGCGGGCACCCCTGCCGGACCCCTGCCCCTACCTCAAAACCCTGCCCTCTCCACCCGTTAACCAGGGGAAAACACCCCGCATGCCGATAGAGTAGCTGTAATTGCTCTATCCAGCCCTTCGGAAACCCATAGCGCTCCAAAATGCTCCATAGGACACCCCACTGCACTCTATCAAACGCTTTTTCCTGGTCGAGTGTTACCAACAGCCTACCATGCCCTCCCACTCTACTGCGTTCTACCCCCTCCCGCACCCACGCTGCCGCTTCCAAGACCCCTCTCCCTTTAACCCCACATGCTTGTGAGGCTGCCAGCAAATCCCCAGACACCTGCCTCATTCTCTGGAATAGCATTCGCGCAAAAATTTTCCGATCTGTATTAAGCAGTGCTATAGGCCGCCAGTTGGCCAGCATCGCCGGGTCCTTCCCCTTACTTAGTAGAATAAGAGCCGCCTCTGTCAGGGACCTAGGCAAGGAACCCTCCAACTGGGCTGCCCCCCATACCCTCACCAGGATCGGCACCAGCTGCTCCTTAAAGGCCTGGTAGAACTCAGTTGTTAGCCCATCCGGCCCCGGCGAGGTCTTCCTGTGGAGCGCCCCGATGGCTTCCTCCACCTCCTGTTCTGTCCACGGGTTCAAGAGGGCCTGAAGCTGGGGTCCCCCGTGACCTATCCCCGGGGTTTCTTCCACATAACACTCCATCTGCTCTATATCAATCTGCTGGGCTGAAAGGAAAGCCGCAAAGTGGTCCCTCACTGCCCCCAGAATCCCCTCCCTGGTGTCCTGCAGGACCCCCTGTGCGTCCCGCACCCCCTCCATCACCCTGCGCGCCCTCCGCTCCCGGCAGCATGCGAAGGGGTCCGGGCTACACATTTTCCCGAAGTCCCGCTCGTACACCAAGGAGGTGTAGCGGTTGTACTGTACCTGTTCCAGGAGTGCTTGGAGATCATGTATTTCTTCCTCCCTCCCCCCTTGTGAAATCAGTGTGTCCCTCTTTTTCTTTATCGCCATGCCCAACTTTGTCCTTTCCCTCCCCTCCCTTCTCGCCTGTCTGAGAAAGAATCCCCGCGTTCGTCTTTTCACTGTATCCCACCACTCCCCTAATGACTGAAATGCCCCCTGCACTGACACCTGATCTTCCAAAAACCGGCGGTACTCCTCCCGCACCTGCTCGCTACCTAACCACTTTAAGTTCAGTCGCCATAACCCCCTCCCTGGCCTCTGCGCTGCCGCCCCCCCCCACCTGAAGGAGGACCATGTGGTGGTCTGAAAAGTCCACGTCCACGTTTCGTGGACCCCCCAGACAAACTCCCTTCTTTACCAGGAATCTATCGATTCTACTCTTACACTGCCCTCGAAAGAACGTGAACCCCTCCTGTTCCTCACAGAAGGCCACGTGCGCGTCTACCAGCTCCGCCTCCCGCATGATCCCTGCCAGCCTCACCCCGTCATAGCCCACCTGTACCGATCGTCCCCCACTATCCTTTTTCCGCAATATGGTGTTAAAATCTCCCCCCCAGACTACTTGGCGCGAAGTGTATAGGTAGGGCTTGATCTTCCCAAAGAGGAGCACCCTTTCCTTCTTGCTTTGGGGCCCGTACACATTCACCACCCTCAGTGCTCTATCCTCCCAAATCACATCCACAACAAGACATCTCCCCACCCCCAGCTCCACCACTCGCTGAATATTCACCCGGTGGGACTTAAATAAGATCCCCACCCCACCATACCTCTCCCCCGCCAACCCCCACACCGAGGGACCCCACTTCCAGGCCCGCCTCGCCCGCCTGATCACCTCAATGGACCGCAGCCGAGTCTCCTGGAGCAGGAAGCAATCTGCTTGGACCCTCGCGAACCAGTCATACGCTAAACCCTGCTTCTTCGGAGAGGCGATGCTGGCCACATTCAGCGTGGCAAATGTCAACACTAAGCCTGCCATCCTCATTGCGAGTCACGGGTCTGCTCACTCCCAACTTCTTTCCTTATCTCCTGGGATACCCCCTTCTTACCCTGAAGCAGGTCCTCTGCTATGCGGTCTACGTCATCCCCTGCCAGATCCCCCTCCCCCCCCCGCAGCCGTCCTGTCTGCACCTTACCCCCCCCCTCCCCCTTTCTTCCTTCCTTTCTTCTTTGCTCTATCTGGACCCACCCCCTGAACCCTCCCTCTCCCCTCTCCCCCCCACCCCCTACCTCCTCCTCCGAGTCCTCCACCTCTCCCAAGTCCTCCAGGTCCTCCAGATCCTCCTCTAGCTCCACTCTGTCCCCCCAAGCTTGCACTTGGGCCTTCACCACCTGCCCAGCCCCCTCAGCTTTCCTCTTACTCCCCTTTCCCCTCCCTCCCTCCCTTCCCTCTTCCTCCTCCCTCCCCCCTCCCCCCTCCCCCCAGAGCCTTCCCGCCCTTCTTCCTACCACCAGTACCCTCCTCCAGTGCATCCTCATATTTCCGTTTGCCCTCTCCAATCCCCCCCTGCCGCCCCCTCTTCCTCCATTAACTCCACCTCTTCTCCTTCCCCCTGTTCTTCCTCCTCCCTCCCAACCTCCCTATCTTCCTCCTCCTCCTCCAACACCTGAAATCTGTTCCCCCCCCTCTTCCCCTGCAGCGACCCCTCCCCCGCCCACCCCTAGTTTCCCCCCCCTCCGAAACTTCCCTTTCTTCTGTGGCACTTGTACCCACTCCCCCTCTCCCCCCTGCTCCACTCCTAACCCAGCCCCCTGCCGCCCCCCCTCCTGCATCCCCTCCTTCTCCCCCCCTTGCCCCTCCCTGCCTATCACCCCCTGCCCTATCCCCTCCTCCCTTACCCCCCCTCCCTGTCCCTTCCCCCACATATCCCACTCGTTATGGGCCGCCCTAGGGCAGTTCCGATATGCATGGCCTAACCCGCCGCAGAGGTTGCACCTGATTGCGGTGCAGTCCTCTGTGGCGTGCTGATCCCCGCATCTTCCACACTTTACCACTGGGCATGACATGCTGAAGTGCCTAAACGAACCACATCTGAAGCACTGCCGCGGCTGCCCCTTGTAAAAGCACAGTATCCTGTCGCGACCGATAAAGGCAGCCGAAGGAATGTGCTGGACCACATGGCTCTCCTGTCTCAATTTGACCAGGGCTCCCCAACCTCCTGCCCAAACCCTGCTTGGATCCGGTAACTTTGTAAGCGGGGATCTCAGCTCCGCGTACCTCTGTAGCCAGTAGGCTAAATCTGCCCCAGAGATAGACTCATTTCTCACGAGCAGGGTGACCTGCACCAGGTCCGGCTTGCTGATTGGAATGGCCCTGAGGTCCCGCCACTCCCCCTTTCCCCTCACCCCCTCGTACCTTTCCCAGAATATTTCCATCCCCCTCTGGGTCATGAAGCTCAAGTCATATTCTGGGATGTTGATGGGGTGTATACACGCGTAAAAGTCCTCGGGTATAAACCCCATCCCCATCACCAGCCTCAAGACCCGATCCCTGGAGGGCATTGCCCCCTCCCCTATCCATTTGAGCTGTACCACATTTCGCCGCTTAGGCAGCTGTCCACCCCCTGTCCCCGCTCCCCCCCAACCCCTCCCTGGGCCCTCAAAACCACCCGATCTCCCCCCTCCTTCCTTCCCCCTCCCTGGACTACTGCCGCAAAGGACTTGGACCCCAGCCCCCACCGCCCCCCCTCCACACTTGTTCCAGCCCTTCCCTCTGCCTCCCCCCCCTTCTGTCCCTCTGCCCCTCCCCTCATCCCTCTCCCTCCCTCAATCTCCACAGCCCCCTCCCCCTCCCGCTGTCCCCCGACCCCTTCCCTCTCAGACAAACATCCAGCAATGTCCATAGTCAGTTCTGCTGCTTGGGCTGCCTCCAACTGATTGTCCTGCCCATCTCCACTTCCTGGAACGTCCCTGCTCGTCCCTGCCACTGCAGGCTCCAGCCTCTGGGCTAATCGCCTCCTCTCCTCTGTCTCCTGGCGATACTCTGGCTCCTGTCCAGTCAGGTCTGCAGCTGGCGATACCAGACTCCCTGCTCGCTCCGCCCCTGAACTCCCTCCAACCTCCGGCACCAGGGGCGAAGCCTCCGGAACTTCGCCGCTCCCCTTGGCTCCTCGCTCCCAGCCATCCTGCTGGCAGGTCCGCTCCACCACCCGCTGCACATCTGTTGGACTTGCCATGTCCACTTCTCTATTCAACGACAGTCTCTCAACAATCGGGTTACTTCCCCCTTGCTTCTGGTGCAGTCCGTCCTGCGTTCTCCCAATGGCTGGCGCTTCCCGGGGGCATGGCTTGTCTGTTCCTGATACCGCCACAGGCTGGCTGTTAGCACCCCCCGATTTCACCTCTTGTAATGGACAGCTGGTCAAATGAGCTCCCAGCTGCTGCCCGCTCCTATTCCTCTCTCTCCGACCCCTCTCCTGTAAACCGCCAGCTACTCCATGCTCAGGGAAGACCTCCCCTGCTCCCGGACTTCGTGGGCGGGGCTTCTCCAGATGCCATGCTGCTTCGGTTTCCACTTCAGTCATTGCAGACCCGGCCAAAAATACCGGAGTCTGCCTCTGCTGACCCTTTTCCAACAGGGCCTCCTTCACGGCAACTGTCTCTGCTGTTTGCACAACTGCAGGTAAGCCCTCTGAGACTTCGACCACCACCTCTGTAGAAAACAGGCTACTACCTGCGTCTCCCTCTGCTGCCTCCATTATCTGGAGTTTTGACAATGTACTGAGTTCTGTCCTCCCCTCCACAGGTAGGATCTCCGCTCCAGCCCCCACCTCAGAGCCATGTCCTGCCGCTGCCTCCTTATCCTCTGGCTGCGGGGTAAGTGCTCTGGACTGTGTTGCCAACTGTCTCATGTATTTTAAAGTGGGGTCACCTCTGAACCCAGACAACTCTTTAGATTCTAATGCTGCTGAAGACACTGAAGCTTGCTGCAACTGTAGTGTTCCTGAACCCCCAGACTGTGGTATAGAAGCCATCCTTTCTCGGTTAACATAGAGCTCCCTCAAAGGATTCACAGAGCCCTTTTTTAAACAGTTCAACAAGTGTTCTTTTTTCCCCAACAACTTCGATATCCGGGCTTCCTCTTTAACATACATTTGTCTGTGCTCCGCTGGGGCAAATTTACACATAGTTCTTGCCATTTTCAGACGTTTTCCTAGCTCCACTACTTCTTTTTCCACCAGCTTAATTCGTCTTACAATATTTACCACACTACTTGCTGGATCATCAGGGTCATAGCTCACTTCAAGGAACTCCTCATCTGACGATCCACTCTCCTCACTCTCACTCTCATCTGCCTCCAGCATAGGCTTCTGGCAAACTTCCATCGCCTCTTCCTTCTCCCTTCCTTGGAAGCGCCCTTCTGAGGCCTGTACTATTTTCCTCCCCCCTCCACTGTCTTCTCGCTTACCTTCCGCAAGCTGGGCCATGGAGGGGGAAATGCTCTTGTGGCCTCCCCCGGGCTGCTTCTCCCTTCGGTCCACTGGACTCCTTTCCCTTCTCCCGGTAGTCAAACCAGGGAGAGAGCCACTCCTTTCGGCCTTCTGGTCCCGGGCCCCAGGAGGCCCCACAGCCTGGGACTTTCCTGAGGCCTTCTCCCCAGGGACCCTCCTCATCTTTGGGGAGGGAGCTAGGTCTCACACCCTTTCCACTGGAAGTCAGCAGAGCTCTCTAAAACACCTCCTTCCTCCTCAGCAGACTGGATGGACCATACAGGTCTTTATCTGCCGTCATTTACTATGTTACTATCCAGCTGATACTCGAAAGACAAAAACGCCTATATTGCAACCCAAATCGGGAGATAGGCATTTATCTCCCAAAAACGAATAACGCGGTATAATCGAAAGCCGAACTTGGACGTTTTCAACTGCACTCCATCGTGGAAGCGTACAAAGTTAACGGGGGCATGTCGGAGGCGTGGTGAAGGCGGGACTGGGGCGTGGTTATCACCCGAACAGAGATGGGCGCCTTTCGCCGATAATGGAAAAAAAGTATGCGTTTGTAGCTAGAATTTAGGGCACTTTTCCTGGACCCTGTTTTTTCACGAATAAGGCCCCAAAAAGTGCCCTAAATGACCAGATTACTACCAGAGAGAATTGGGGATGACATCCCCTGACTCCCCCAGTGGTCACTAACCCCCTCCCACCACAGAAAATGATGTTTCACAACTTTTTATTTTCACCCTCAAATGTCATACCCACCTCCCTGGCAGCAGTATGCAGATCCCTGGAGCAGTTGTTAGGGGGTGCAGTGGACTTCAGGCAGGTGGACCCAGGCCCATCCCCCCCCTACCTGTTACAATTGTGCTGCTTAATGCTTAGTCGTCCAACCCCCCCAAACCCACTGTACCCACATGTAGGTGCCCCCCTTCACCCCTTAGGGCTAAAGTAATGGTGTAGACTTGTGGGCAGTGGGTTTTGAGGGGGATTTGGGGGGCTCAACACACAAGGGAAGGGTGCTATGCACCTGGGAGCTCTTTTACCTTTTTTTTTGTTTGTTTGTTTTTGTAAAAGTGCCCTCTAGGGTGCCCGGTTGGTGTCCTGGCATGTGAGGGGGACCAGTGCACTACAAATCCTGGCCCCTCCCACGAACAAATGCCTTGGATTTATTCGTTTTTGAGCTGGGCACTTTCATTTTCCATTATCACTGAAAAACAAAAACGCCCAGCTCACAAATTGTCGAATAAAACATGGACGTCTATTTTTTTCGAAAATACGGTTCAGTCCGCCCATTCACGGACCCGTTCTCGGAGATAAACGCCCATGGAGATAGATGTTTTCGTTCAATTATGCCCCTCCAAGTTAGGCAACTATGATTCAGATTCTTTCCAATGTGCATCATCTTGCATTTGTCCACATTAAATTTCATCTGCCATTTGGATGCCCAGTTTTCCAATTTCCTAAGGTCTTTCTGCAATATTTCACAGTCCGCACGTGTTTTAACAACCTTGAATAGTTTTGTATGTGATGCTAGGGTCCACCTTGGGGGTCAGCAATCAAGAAAAAGAGCTGGGTGTTGTAGATAATATGCTGAAATCTTCTGCTCAGTGTACGGCGGCAGCCAAAAAAACAAATAGGATGCTAGGAATTAGGAAAGGGATGGTGAATAAGACGAAAAACACTTTAATGCCTTTGTATTGCTCCATGTGCATCTGCACCTTGAGTATTGCATTCAGTTCTGGTTGTCATATCTCAAAAAAGATATAGCAGAATTAGAAAAGGTTCAAAGAAGAGCAACCAAAATGATAACAGGGATGGAACTCCTCTCGTATGAGGAAAGGCTAAATAGGTTAGGGCTCTTCAGTTTAGAAAAGAAACATCTGAGAGGAAACGTTTAAATATCTCAAGGACATTTATGCACAGGAAGAGAGCCTTTTTCAAATGAAGGAGAGCTCTGGAATGAGGGGGCATATGACAAAGTTAAGAGGGAATAGGCTTAGGAGTAACCTAAGGTGGTGGAGGCGTGGAATGGCCTCCCGGTGGAGGTGGTGGAGTCGAGGACTGTTCCAGAATTTAAAAAGGCATGGGATAAGCATGTGGGATCACTTAGGAACAGGAAGAATTAGGGGTTACAGAGGATGGGCAGACTGGATGGGTCATATGGTCTTTATCTGCCGTCATGTTTCTTTGTTTCTATGATATGATTGAGGTCTACAAAATCCTGAGTGGTATACAACGAGTAGAAGTAAATCGATTTTTTACTCATTCCAAAAGTACAAAGACTAGCGGACACTTGAGGAAGTTACATGGAAATACTTTTAAAACAAATAGGAGGAAATATTGTTTCACTCAAATAGTTAAGCGCTGGAACTCTTATCCGGAGAATGTGGTTACAGCGGTTAGCATATCTGGGTTTGAGAAAGGTTTAGACAAATTCCTGGAGTAAAACTCCATAGTCTGCTATTGAAGCAGACATGGGAAGCAACTGCTTGCCCTGGGATTTGTAGTATGGAGTGTTGCCATGATTTGGGTTTCTGCCAAGTGCTTGTGACCTGGCGTGGCCACTGTTTGGAAAACAGGATACTGGGGTAGATGGACCATTGGTCTGACCCAGTGTGGCTACTCTTATGTACTTATGTTCTTATGTCAATGATTTGCAGACAAATAGAATTGTTTCATTCCCCCCCCCCCCCCCCCAAGAGATGTAGAATAATGATGTACCTATGGAGAGCCTGTCCAGGTTATGACTACAAATGTGGGCTTTGTGAACTTTTTGGTGTCCCGGTCCACAGTTTGGGAAGCTGTGCTCTACATACACATGTAGAATTCCTGAAACCTTCTTCATTCCAGCCTGGGTCTCTTTTCCTTGCTTTGGGCTTGAGGTTTTAAGTCCTTTACCTGAGCCCCATATGTCTCCCCAGGTTTTCCTGCTTTCCCTTAAGGTAGGCTAGGCTCTGGATTTTTAAGGGGGGCTGGGGATATCTCTTGTAGACCCTTTTACAGCAGAATTATAGAGGGAGGGGGCACAATTTATTACTGTATTTGTACACCGGATGGGGATGAAGGGAGATATGGCCTGTTGCCATGCACACCAGGGATTTTAACAAATTGGGAGTGAGTGCAGATTTTTGTTTCAGTCAACTCTTCTAAATGTGTTGGCCAAGAGTATTGCTAGGTACATTAACCTGGCGATTGTGCTAGTGTAAAATTAACTACACCTCTTCAGATGTAGTTAGCTCTCAGGGGAAAACAGCTTGAAAAGTTGAGCAAAAGACCCACTACTTAAATTCCATACAATGAGTTGCTGCACAATCATTTGAGCTTGATTTAGTTGTGCATGAATGCTGTTACCACTGAATAAAGCATGCAACTGCCAATTAATGTGTGTTATCAGCAAATAATACTTGTTAATTGGTCAGTAACATATGTTAATATGATAATACAGCTTATTAAATAGCCCCTTAGATTTTAAGCCTTATTGGTCAGGGAATTACCTATTCTGCCTGTCTGTACCAGCTTTGAGCTCAGATTTGGAAAGAATAGTAATTAAATCTAAAGTCCACATCTAAAAATCCAAGCTAGAGCTCATAGTACCATAGGGTACTGAGGTTTAGCACCACAAATCAAGTCAGGTCTCAGTACATCCATGTGGAAATGGCTCCCTTGGCAGCTGCTGCATCTGAGAGAAAAGGATGCAGAGGCAAGATTTACCAGAAAGCTGTTGCTGAAATAAGCATTAACCTACTTCTTTTCTAGGACTTGTTTTTTTTAATGAGAGAAATCAAAGCTCCATGCCTTTATAATCAGCTCTCACAGTCAATATTGTTTTACCTGCTTGATGGGGAACAAGAGGAAGACTGTTTGGTAGTCAGGATGGACCAGTTTGTCTCTATCTATCTTCATTTGTTATCTTACCAAGTTATGAAAACAAAAGCAAACAAACAACATAACCCAGAAGACTTCCTAACAGTGTATCATTTCTAAGGAGGTCCATGCAATTATGAATAGCCACTGGGAAGAGGTTACACATGATGATTGAGATGTTTCAGCTCTGAGGCCACAAAGGAAAAACAATCACAAGAAAGAAGCATGATCTTTTCTACCTTGTTAGATAAGTACATAAGTACATAAGTAGTGCCATACTGGGAAAGACCAAAGGTCCATCTAGCCCAGCATCCTGTCACCGACAGTGGCCAATCCAGGTCAAGGGCACCTGGCACGCTCCCCAAATGTAAAAACATTCCAGACAAGTTATACCTAAAAATGAGGAATTTTTCCAGTCCATTTAATAGCGGTCTATGGACTTGTCCTTTAGGAATCTATCTAACCCCTTTTTAAACTCCGTCAAGCTAACCGCCCGTACCACGTTCTCCGGCAATGAATTCCAGAGTCTAATTACACGTTGGGTGAAGAAAAATTTTCTCCGATTCGTTTTAAATTTACCACACTGTAGCTTCAACTCATGCCCTCTAGTCCTAGTATTTTTGGATAGCGTGAACAGTCGCTTCACATCCACCCGATCCATTCCACTCATTATTTTATACACTTCTATCATATCTCCCCTCAGCCGTCTCTTCTCCAAGCTGAAAAGCCCTAGCCTTCTCAGCCTCTCTTCATAGGAAAGTCGTCCCATCCCCACTATCATTTTCGTCGCCCTTCGCTGTACCTTTTCCAATTCTACTATATCTTTTTTGAGATACGGAGACCAGTACTGAACACAATACTCCAGGTGCGGTCGCACCATGGAGCGATACAACGGCATTATAACATCCGCACACCTGGACTCCATACCCTTCTTAATAACACCCAACATTCTATTCGCTTTCCTAGCCGCAGCAGCACACTGAGCAGAAGGTTTCAGCGTATCATCGACGACGACACCCAGATCCCTTTCTTGATCCGTAACTCCTAACGCGGAACCTTGCAAGACGTAGCTATAATTCGGGTTCCTCTTACCCACATGCATCACTTTGCACTTGTCAACATTGAACTTCATCTGCCACTTGCACGCCCATTCTCCCAGTCTCGCAAGGTCCTCCTGTAATCGTTCACATTCCTCCTGCGACTTGACGACCCTGAATAATTTTGTGTCATCGGCTAAATAAATACTTCTACTCAATGTCCACTGGAGAAAAGAGATGAGAAGGATCACCAATGGGTGACAAGGATTCAAATGGGTGAGGAGCAGATATAACTCCATTTACAGATGACAGTGTTTGGTATAAGCAAATTTGAAGTAGAAAAAGCCAATAGCTGAATGGAACAAATCCTAAGATATAAAGGGACCACTGAAGAATAAGTTCAATTGATTCCTGGAGAGGGGTGTGACCCCATGGGTCTGGAAAAAGGCAGATAAGATCCCTCTACTACATAAAGGCAGAAACTAAAAGGAGATTGGAAACTACAGGCTGGTTAGCCTGACCTCAGTCAGGAGGAAATTAATAGAAGATCTACTGAAGGGAGGGATAGTAACATAGTAAGTGACGGCAGATAAAGACCTGAATGGTCCATCCAGTCTGCCCAAGTCACATTCATTTTCAATTCAAGATTAAGACAACAGTGAATAGGATATTATATGCTTGATCATGGTATTTCTTTGTTGTTTCTGGGACACAGACCACAGAAGGCCACCCGGCTCTGTCCTTTTGCTCCAACTACTGCAGTTGCCATCAAAGCCCATTTGAACCTATCTGAATCCGTCTTGTCATTTGGGGGACACAGACCACAAAAAGCTGCCCAACACTGTCCTTACGTTCCAAATTACTGGAGTTTCCGTACAAGCCGTACAAGCCAGCCCAGCACTGGATTTAGTTGATATAGAGGGGCATAATTGAACGAAAACGCCTATCTCCATGGGCGTTTATCTCCGAGAACGGGTCCGTGAAGGGGTGGACCGAACCGTATTTTGGGAAAAAATAGACGCCCATGTTTTATTCAACAATGTGTGAGCTGGGCGTTTTTGTTTTTCAGCGATAATGGAAAATGAAAGCGCCCAGCTCAAAAACGAATAAATCCAAGACATTTATTTGTGGGAGGGGCCAGGATTCGTAGTGCACTGGTCCCCCTCACATGCCAGGACATCAACCGGGCACCCTAGGGGGCACTTTTACAAAACCAAAAAAACAGGTAAAGAGCTCCCAGGTGCATAGCACCCTTCCCTTGTGTGTTGAGCCTCCCAAATCCCCCTCAAAACCCACTGCCCACAAGTCTACACCATTTCTATAGCCCTAAGGGGTGAAGGGGGGCACCTACAAGTGGGTACAGTGGGTTTGGGGGGGGGTTGGACGACTAATAAGCATTAAGCAGCACAATTGTAACAGGTAGGGGGGATGGGCCTGGGTCCACCTGCCTGAAGTCCACTGCACCCCCTAACAACTCCTCCAGTGAGCTGCATACTGCTGCCAGGGAGCTGTAGGAGTATTTGCTGTGATCTCGCCTACCCTGTGTGCATATGAGAGCACCTTTACAGACAAAATGGACGCTGCAACCTTTCACCTATATGTCTGGCTACCAACTGTGCAGAAGGCAGCATTCCAGCGTGTAATAGATTTACTGAAGCCTGCACCATCTCCAAGGTCACTCTGTATCTGGAGAAAATGCATGTCCTTGGGAGAGAGGGAGAGAGAGTACGAGATAAGACGGACAAAGGAGGCTTCATACAGATGTTGGGAGTACATGATGGGATTATTTCTGATTGGCTCCCTGAAAACTGATGGATCTGAGAAGCGGGAACAGAAAGAAACTAGTTCCTGAGAGTGGCTGAAGAACTAAGAAGAAGAACAGAAGCAAAGAAGAAGATAACACTTGCATTTCTGCAAGCACCTGATTTTCCTAAGAGACTTACTGATAATACCTGGCAAAGCTTCTCCCCAGGTTACAGCTGTCTACAGGATCTATACTGAGTCTGTATCATATGTGGCTGATCAAGACAAGTGCATCACCTGAGCTTGTGGGACCTCGCTGAGACCTTCGGCTGAGGCATTGGAAGGAATCTGATCTGGAAACCGGGACGGTGAGATCATAGTTTACTTCCTTCAGGCTGGGTTAGATAATTAGTCTGTGCTCGGACCCATCAGATGTGTGACGTCAGGATTTATGATCTCTAGTTGCTGTTAGCCTAGTATAAGATTTGTGTGGTAATCATTAGGATCTTGGTATTGTGTTTATCTGTCATTACAGATTTTAGCCATAGGATAATCATAGTTATTCTCTATATTTTTGGGTATCATTGTGTGTGCAATCAGGAATTGCTGATGCTATAAGCTGATAAGAGTTTTCTATATTTTTGTATATAACGCTGTATAAATAAACTAATATATTCCATTGGTCTGTCCGTTATTTTCCATGCAGCTAATGTTGGGCAGAGGCCACGCCCCCTAGACATAAGCGAGTACATAGGTAGGAAATTGGCCTCTTACAAAAACATATATATAATCCCCTACAGAGCTGGGTATGACATTTGAGGGTGAAAATAAAAAGTTGTGAAACATCATTTTTTTGTGGTGGGAGGGGGTTAGTGACCACTGGGGGAGTCAGGGGAGGTCATCCCCGATTCTCTCCAGTGGTCATCTGGTCATTTAGGGCACTTTTTGGGGCCTTATTCGTGAAAAAACAGGGTCCAGGAAAAGTGTCCTAAATTCTAGCTAAAAACGCATACTTTTTTCCCATTATCGGTGAAATGTGCCCATCTTTGTTCGGCAGATAACCACGCCCCAGTTCCGCCTTCGCCACACCTCTGACACGCCCCCATCAACTTTGTCCGCATCCGCGACGGAGTGCAGTTGAAAACGTCCAAAAATCGGCTTTCGATTATACCGCTTTATTCGTTTTTGTGAGATAAACGTCCATCTCCCGATTTAGGTCGGAACTTGGGCGTTTTTCTCGTTCGATTATAAGCAGGATAGCCAGAGTTTTGGGCAGACTGAATGGACCGTACAAGTCTTTATCTGCTGTCATTTAATGTGTTACTAGGTATGTTGCTATGAAAGGGGAGGTGCTACTGTTAGGAGATTTCAACTTGTCTGATGTGGATTGGAACATCTCGTCTGCAGAATCGGAAAGAAGTAGGGAGATTGTGGATGCCTGTCAAAGTGCCTTGCTCAGACAAATGGTGACGGAACCCACGAGGGAAGGGTCGATGCTGGATCTAGTGCTCACGAATGGAGGAGGTGTTTCTAATATCCGGGTGGGTGCCTACCTACATATAGTGATCATCACTCAATATAGTTTGATGTAAGGGCAAAGGTGGAGTGAAGACGCACAAAACTCAAAGTACTGGATTTCAGACGTACTGATTTTAATAAAATGGGGGAATATCTGAAGAAGGAGCAGTTGGCATGGGAAGGAATAGGAGTAGTGGAAAATCAGTGGTCAAAGCTAAAGGCTGCTATAAATATGGCAACTGATCTTTATGCAAGGAAAATAAACAAAAACAAGAGAAACAGGAAGCGTATATGGTTCTCCAAACAAGTAGCTGAAAAAATAAGAGCAAAAAAGGCTTTGTTCAAGAAATACAAAAGAACGCAATGAGAGGATCATGGAAAAGATTATCGGATTAAACTGAAAGAAGCAAAGAGGGAAATATGGCTAGTGAAAGCACAAGGGAAGAAAAAAGTGGCTAAAGATATAAAGAGAGCTGATGAGACCTTTTTCAGATATATTGGAAAAAGGAGAAAAGATAGGAATGGAATTGAAAGACTGAAAGATAATAAGAACGGCTATGTAGAGAGTGGAGGAGTAGCCTAATGGTTACAGCAGGCTTTGATCCTGGCAACCTGGTACAAGAAACTTAGATTGTGAGCCCCCTAGGGACAGAGAAATTACCTGTATATAATGTGTACAGTGCTGCGTATGTCTAGTAGCGCTCTAGAAATGATTAGGAGTATGAGGATAAAGCGAACATGCTAAACAATTAATTCTCTTTGGTGCTCACAGAGGAAAATCCTGGAGAAGGACTACAGTTGGCTGCCGAGGGAATATCTGAGAATAGAGTCGATGTTGCACCGTTTATGGAAGAAAGAGTTTATAAACAGCTTGAGAATCTGAAGGTGAACAAATCTATGGGGCCAGATGGGATACATCTCAGGATACTGAGGCAACTCAGAGAGGTCCTGGTGGAACCACATAAAGATTTATTTAATAGACCTTTACGGACGGGAGAGGTTCCGTGGGATTGGAGACAAGTGAATGTGATCCCTCTTCACAAAAGTGGAGACAGGGAAAAAGTGGGAAATTACAGACCGGTAAGTCACACGTCGGTGCTAGGAAAAATGGAGTCGCTGCTGAAGGAAAGGATAGTTAACTTTCTAGAAGCCAACGGGTTACAGGATCCGAGGCAACATTGCTTTACCAAAGGAAAATCCTGCCAAACGAATCTTATTGACTTCTTTAACTGGGTGATAGATGAAGGACGTGTGCTAGGTGTAATCTACTTGGATTTCAGCAAAGCCTTTGATACGGTCCCCTGCAAAAGACTCATGGATAAGCTGAGAGGGCTGAACTTAGGACCAAAAGTGGTGAACTGGATAGGAAACTGGTTGATCGACAAGTGGCAGAGAGTGGTGGTAAATGGAATCCGCTCAGAGGAAAGGAAGGTGAGCAGTGGAGTTCCTCAGGAGTTGGTGCTGGGGCTGATTCTGTTTAATATATTTGTGAGAGAGGTTGCTGAAGGGTTGGAAGGAATGGTTTGCCTTATTGCGGATGACATGAAGATAGCCAATAGAGTGGATACCCTGGAGGGAGTAGAAACAATGAGAAGGGATATCCAAATGTTAGAAGAATGGTCGAGGGTCTGGCAGTTAAAATTTAATCAGTCCATTCGGTTTTCTTCTGTAGTTTAACCTAAAAAAATATATAGAAAACCTTTTGTACTAACTAAATCACAAATTCATAGAAATAAAATCCAAATATATATATATATATATATATATATATATATATATATATATATATATTTAAAAAAAAACCATTTGTGCTCAGATTAGTGCATGGTGTCCAAGGATCTGAAGGTGAAGAAACAATGCGACAAGGTGGTGGCCGTGGCCAGAAGGATGCTAGTCTGTATAGAAAGGGGTATAACCAGCAGAAGAAAGGAGGTGTTGATGCTCCTCTACAAGTCATTGGTGAGGTCTCACTTGGAGTATTGTGTTCAGATTTGGAGGCTGCATCTTGGTAAAGATGTAAAAAGACTGAAAGCAGTGCAAAGAAAAGCTACAAAAATGTTATGGGATTTGCATTTCAAACCGTATGAGGAGAGACTTGCCGACTTGAACTTATATATCTTGGAGGAAAGGAGAAACAGGGGTGATATTAATCCACAAACAAACCTTTTCTGGAGACAGGAAGGCGGTAGAACTAGGGGACATGAATTGACGTTGAAGGGGGGCAGACTCACGAGTAATGTCATGAAGTATTTTTCATGGAGAGGGTGGTGGATACATGAAATGTCCTTCCGCTGGAAGTGGTGGAGATGAAAATAGATTTCAAACACGCGTGGGATAAACACAAACAAATCCTGTTTAGAAGGAATGGATCCATGGAATCTTAGCAGAGATTGGGTGGCAACACTGGTAATTGGGAAGCAAAAACAGTGCTGGGCAGACTTCTATGGTCTGTACCCTGATCGTGACTGAATAGATATGGAGGGGCTGGATTGTAAATTTTAAGGGGCTTTGTTGTTAACTTTAGAAATTTTAGTACAACAACAACAGTGCTGGTCAGACTTCTATGGTCTGTGCCCTGAAAATGGCAAAAACAAATCAAATTCTGGTATACATATAAAGTATTGCATACCATGTAAAATGAGTTTATCTTGTTGGGCAGACTGGATGGACCGTACATGTCTTTATCTGTAATCATTTACTATGTTACTATATATGTATGTAAGTTGCCATCTAAGCACCACTTGATATGCAAACACATATTCAACCTTTTAAATTTTGTTTTTTATACCATTCATTTTCTAATTAGAGTTCCTCTGGGTTTATCCCACACCTTTTTGAATTCTGCCACAGTTTTTTTCACCTCCACCTCCCTTGGGAAGGCATTCCAGGAATCAAATACCCTCTCTGTGAAAAATAATTTTCTGACATTACTCCTAAGTCTACCACCCCTCAATCTTAATTTATGTCCTCTAGTTTTACTATTTTCCCCTTCTCTGGAAAATACTTGTTTCTATATTAATACCTTTCAAGTACTGAAATATCTGTATTATATCTCCCCTATCCCTCCAGGGTATTTATTTATTTATTTATTGCACTTGTATCCCACATTTTCCCACCTATTTGCAGGCTCAATGTGGCTTACAAAGGTCTGTTATGGCAGTGCCATAACAGGGAAGAAATACAATTGTTGTAGCAGAGAGATAAAAGAAGACAAGAGGATATGGTTATGCAGCTGTACAGTGAGACATTCTGAGTAAAGGAGTGTAAAGGTTGTGTTCAAGTAGTTAAGGGTTCTCATGGTAGGCTTTGTTAAAGAGATAGGTTTTCAAAGCTTTGCGGAAGTTGTTTAATTCGTGGATCGTACTCATGTAGGGTATACATATTCAGATCTTCTAGTCTCTTCTCGTATGTCTTTTGGCAATGAGAAGATATAGTACCATTCATGGAAGAAAGTGTTGAAAATTTAAAGGTGGACAAAGTCATGGGACTGGATGGGATCCATCCCAGGATATTGAGGGAGCTCAAAGAGGTTCTGGTGGGTCCTCCTAATGATTTCTTTAATAAGGGGGGAGTTTCCGAGGGATTGGAGAAAAACAGATGTGGTCCCTCTTCATAAAAGTGGAAGAGGCTGGAGAACGCTGGAAACTACAGGGCGGTAAGCCTCATTTTGGTTATAGGAAAAGTAATAGAAGTGATGCTGAAGGAAATGATAGTGAATTTCCTGGAATCCAATAGATTACAAGATCTGAGACAACATGGTTTGGCTAAAGGTAAATCATGCCAAATGAATCTGATATAATTCTTTGACTGGGTGACCAGAGAATTGGAACGAGGACATGAGCTACTTCGATTTCAGCAAAGCCTTTGACAAGGTTCTTCATAGGATGCTCTTGAATAAACTTGATAGGCTAAAGTTAGGACCCAAAGTGGTGAACTGGATTAGGAACTGATTGACAGACACCAGAGGGTGGTAGTTAATGGAATTCACTCAGAGGAAGGAAAGGTGAGTAGTGGAGTGCCTCAAGGACGATTCTGATCAATAGTAAACTATAGACAATTGCAGGATTCAAGGCAGTAGTCCATAACTCTAGACACTGGTACACTCAGAGTGGAATAACAAGTCATCACCACTCTTCATTTGGAAGCTGATCACCACTTTGTGGAGGTTTTATATTTATGTCTTCAACATCCTGAACTTCCTCTCTCTCTCTCTCGCTCTCTCTCTCTCTCACATACACACAGAACAGGATAAAATAGACAATTTTTTTGAGTCATTACCATATGCAAATTTGCTTCCTGGCTTCCTCTAGGCTCTAGCAGTTATGGCTCCAACAAGTAATATGAATGTTTTCCTTTAAAACAAAATTAGGCTGGCTCCTTTGACCAAGGACTGGGAGCATTTAGCCTAACAACTTTCACACCCTGATTGGTACTAACTCTCTTTTAACTCTTCCAGTACCACCCTCCACCCTCAGCTGTTAATTAAACACAAAAGAAAACATTGAGCTACTTGTCCCTTCTTCAGCTTCTAACAGCCTTCTGAAAACAAGTATTCAGTACTTTCTTTAAGTGTCCAGCCTTGCCAAGTCATATGCTCCAGTTGCAAGGCATTCCTTCCCAAAGGTTCTTTAGACAGCAGTTCCAAGCAGGCTTCTTTTAGCCAGTTTTTCTTCCCAAAAATTCTTTAGGTAGCATTTCTAAGCAGACTTCTTTTTCCCATTGAGCTCTGTGAAATAGGCAGTCCCTTCCACTCTTCCTTTTCTTATTACCAGACTGACTTTTAAATGCTGGATAGGAAGGTTTGGGAATGCACCTGTCCTGTGACACACCCTCTGCTTATCCAGGCTGCCCTGCTCTAAGCTTTCCCAATCACTGAGGGACAACTTCCCTATAAGGAAAATCTGTAATGGTTTGGGGTCTTCAGCTTGGAGAAAAGACGGCTGAGGGGAGATATGATAGAGGTATATAAAATACTGAGTGGAATGGAATGGATAGACGTGAATCGCTTGTTTACTTTTTCCAAAAATACTAGGACTAGGGGTCATGTAATGAAGCTACAAAGTAGTAAATTTAAAACGAATCGGAGAAAATATTTTTTCACTCAACATGTAATTAAACTATGGAATTCGTTGCCAGAGAATGTGGTAAAAGCAGTTAGCTTAGGGGGTTTAAAAAAGGTTTGGATAGCTTCCTAAAAGAAAAGTCCATAAGGCATTATTAAATGGACTTGGGAAAATCCACTGCTTATTTCTGGGATAAGTAGCATAAAATGTATCAAACAGGATACTGGGCTTGATAAACCTTCGGTCTGTCTCAGTATGGCAACACTTATGTACTTATATACTTAATTGGGGCTCCCTTGTCTCCTCCCTCCCTATGGGATTGCAGCCCATGATTTTCTCCCTTTCCAGGGCTTCAAGACAAACTTACACTTCCCTGGTCTGCTTTTATCCAGTTCCACTTATCAGATCCTTGCCAGGTTTTCCATCCCAGGCAGGCTTCCACGTTAAGGCCACTGTTTGTTCTATCAGCATAACGAGGGAGAATAGGGAAGTGTTTGAATCCGCTGACTTGTCACACACCACAGCAAATTGGCCATCTGACTTTAGGAGTTTAATCCCTGACATTTGTTGTAGTTTAGTTGTATAATAGAGGTTTTAATCCACTGTGTCGGAGGGGTACATTTATGTAAAAATGTTCAGTGATTCATAGAGCTCTTATTTCATGTGGCCTCTTAAAGTGAGCTCCACAGGATCCCCCCTCCCCCAGCTTTATATTAGTTTATTTTTATTAATAAGAGCAAGAAAAAAAGTTGAAAAGCAATATTGGGGTTGATATTCAAAAGGGTTTAACCAGGCAGAAGCTTAAACCCTACTGACTGAGTTGAAAAAAATTATGTTATTTAACGTGAGATAGATCATATTTGCTAAATACATGTATTTTTGTAGAATCAGTAAAGAATGATCTGGTTTTCTGGTTCTTACATAACTATAGAGGACTGTACATGACAGAGATCATTAGTGATTTTTACTAGGACTTTACCAAATATTTGTATTCAATTCGATTCGGCCCCGAATAGTGCCTGAATACATTATTTGTATTCAGTTGAATAGTGATTTAAATTTGAATATGAATAATCCAGGACTCTATTGTGCTAAATCCTATTGAAATAAATGTTTGATCTCTGATTTCATGTTGCTTTTTTTATTATTTGTTACATTAAAGCTCAATATTATTCATATTTTGCATTCATATTTGGCCGAATAATATTTTTCATTATTTGTATACAGGTGAACAGTAAAATATGGTATT
Source organism: Microcaecilia unicolor (assembly GCF_901765095.1). NCBI lineage: Eukaryota > Metazoa > Chordata > Amphibia > Gymnophiona > Siphonopidae > Microcaecilia > Microcaecilia unicolor. Next base: position 88,930,369 of record NC_044031.1, read on the forward strand.
CAGTACAGCTCTAATTTTTACAACCCCATGGTTTCTTTTGTCTCCTTGTAAACTACTGAAAATATGAAAACTGTAACCTTGTGGTCCTAAATTTTACATTTATACCTTAAGTAACTTTAGGGTCTGTTTACTAAGCTGTGGTATAAAGTGGTCTTAGCGTGCTCTTATCTGGATTTTTCCCTCGTGCTAAGGTCATTTTTACCACAGCAGTAAAATGGCCGCTTTTCCATTTTTTTTCAATTAATGGCCATTAAAAAAAACCATTAGAGTGTGAGCACTTACTGACACCTATTTTGTAGGCAGTAAGGGCTCAGGCGCTATCCCCAGCTAATCAGTTAGCATGCGACAATGTCACCAGTATAGCTATTCTTATGTTCTTATGTAACTGATTAGTGCAGAAACGCCCACTCTCCACCCCAGACATATCCCCTCTGAGTTTGTACACACAGATTAGAAAATTACCACAGGATGCCCAAACGTGTCCTACGGTAAATCATTTTAAGTTGTAGTAAGCACGTGCTAGCACTTATGGAGGCTTAATAAAAGGATCCTTTCGTGTGGTGTGACACTGTTCTTTCATTGTACTTGTCAGATGTTACACAGGAATTTGCTTGTAGGGAGGTTTTAGAAAGTAGAAACCTGCATTATCTGGCCCTGGTCCAATTGCATTACACTGGAAATCATAGCAGCTCTCCCTTCTGGGCTGTCAGAGTTCTGGAAATACAGAGAAGTAGTATATAAATTACAACCAGCAGATGTGCCAGTGCTAACATTCATGAGACTGCTAGGAGCCACTCTTAAGCCCTTGGTGCGTTCTATCTCCTCATTATTTAAATAAAACATAGACATTCAAAAATATTTCAACCTTAAGCAATAAAGAGGTAATTTTCAAAGTCATTTCTTTGAGTAAAAGAGTTCTTTACCTGCAGAAATGGGCTTTTCTTGCCTGCCCCAATGCATGTAAAAGTACCTTTTGTACATAATACCATTTTGTGTACACTTTTTACTTGCTGTAGGGAGAGGTGTTTCTAGGGGCAGGATTGCACCAGAGTTTGGAACTAAAGAAGTGTATCCTCATTTGTATTTATTTATTTATTGTATTTGTATCCCACATTTTCCCACCTCTTTGCAGGCTCAATGTGGCTTACAATGTATCGTTCTTGGTGGTAATAGATTAGAACGTAATCACTTATTGTTACATAGAGATATTGAATAACATATTAGAACTTTAGAGCAAGCAGATATTATAAAAGTAGTTACTTATTGTTAAATATAGATTTTGAGTGATGTAGTGGAAGTATAAAGCAAGCAGATATTATAAAAAAGTTCTGAGTAAGGCGTGGGAGATGTATACATTTATATTTGTTATTCTGTGTGGTATGCCTTTTTAAAAAGATGGGTCTTCAGTGATGTTCGAAAGTTTGTTAGTTCGTAGATCCTTCTCAAGTTGTGCGGCAGTGCGATCCATAGCTTGGCACTCAAGTAGGTGAAGTTTGCTGCATGCGTAAGTTTGTATTTTAGACCTTTGCAGCTTGGGAGATGGAGATTGAGGAATGTGCGGGCTGATCTTTTGGTGTTCCTTGTCGGTAAGTCTATCAAGTCTGACATATAGGCTGGAGCGTCTCCATGGATGATTTTATGAACTAGTGTACAAATCTTGAACGTGATGTGTTCTTTGAGTGGGAGCCAGTGTAGCTTTGCTCGTAGTGGTTTAGCACTTTCATATTTTGCTTTTCTGAATATAAGTCTGGCTGCGGTGTTCTGGGCTGTCAGAAGTTTCTAGATTGTCTGCTCTTTACAGCCATCGTATAGTGCATTACAGTAGTCTAGGTGGCTGAGCACCATTGATTGTACCAAGTTACGGAAGACTGTCATTGGGAAGAACTGTTTTACTCTTTTTAATTTCCACATTGAGTGGAACATCTTTTTGGTTGTGTTATTCGTATGATTATCAAGTGTTAAATGATGATCGGTAGTCACTCCAAGGATTTTTAGGGTGACCGAGATAGGGAGTGTCAGATTTGGTGTGTTTATGGTGGTGAATTTGCTCGTATTGTGTTGAGAAGTGAGTATTAAGCATTGGGTTTTTTCTGCATTAAGTTTGAGCTTGAATGCATCCGCCCATGAGTGCATGATGTACAGACTTTGGTTAATATCGCTGGAAATTTCCTGCAGATTTTGTTTGAATGGGATGTAGATCGTTACGTCGTCTGCGTATATGCATGGGTTGAGGTGTTGGTTGGATAGTAATTTAGCCAAGGGTATCATCATTAAGTTGAATAGAGTCGGCGAGAGTGGGGATCCCTGTGGAACTCCGTATTCAGGAGTCCATGTGGCAGATATAGTTGAGTTGGATGTCACTTGGTACAATCTTGTGGTTAGGAATCCTTTGAACCAATTAAGAACATTGCCTCCAATTCCGAAGTATTCAAGGAGATGTATTAGAATACTGCGATCAACCATATCGAAAGCGCTGGACATGTCGAATTGTAGAAGTAGTATGTTTTTGCCAGTAGCGATCAGTTGTCTAAATTTGGACATGAGAGTAACTAGTACTGTTTCAGTGCTGTGGTTAGCACGAAAACCTGATTGGGAATCATGGAGTATTGAGAACTTATTTAAGTAGTCAGTAAGTTGTTTGGTTACCATTCCCTCCGTTAGTTTGGTTATTAGGGGGATAGATACTAATGGTCTGTAGTTAGTTATTTCACTAGCATTTTTCTTTGCGTCTTTGGGTATGGGGGTGAGTAGAATATTTCCTTTCTCCTTTGGGAAGAGACCATTTTGTAGCATGCAGATGTTCCGTGAGGTCTGTTATAAATTGTTGAGGAGTGAATGTTATGAGGTTGTTGGAGCATATGTCTAATTTACAGTGAGATTTAGCAAATCTCTTGAGTGTTTGGGAGATGCTGCCTTCTGATAGCGTCTCGAAGTCTGTCCAGGTTCTGTCCGCAGAGTATACACCAGGGTCTGGGTCTTGGCAGTCGAGGATTGTAGTGTAGTCGGTGGTGCTACTAGGTATCTGAAGTCGTAGTTTTACGATTTTCTCATTGAAGTATTTCGCGAGGCTGTCTGCTGTTGGAGCCTGTGTATTGTTAGATGTGACCGGTGTGGTGTCTAGTAGTTTGTTCACTCAGAAAAACTATCTACACAAATTGTAAATATATACAAAAACTTTTTCTAGGATAATTTTCAATGGCATAAGTCTGCAGTTTCAATCAATGCATTGTGGAGTAAGTGGAAACCGGGTAGTCTCAATTATCAAAAACCTTTGTACAGACTTCTAAGGTTCTGTTCTATAAAGCTAGCAGAAACCTTTAGTGCCTCTACTGGACTTGTCTGCTAATATCCCTACAGTTTCTAGAACAAGGGAAGGGCACTCCTGATCAGTGAAGTGATGGAAGAAGGAGACCTCTTTTGGTGAGAAACTATGATGGGTATGACTCTATAGCCTTGTTTGAAACTGGCTTCCTGCTTCCCTTGCCTTTGTACCACACAGAAAAGGAAAGGAGGTCTTTGGCAAACCCAACTATTGTATTAGGAGGAGAAAAGAGTGGAGTGTAGTGATGGGGCTCCTTGCACTGGCCTTCAGGTGTAAACTGGAATGAGGAACCAGCCCACTGCCACTTCTAAGGAGGAAGATAAATAAGAAAAAGAGTAAGAAGAACTGGAGAAGTACCTGAAGACCCTGCTCCTAAGAAGCAGGAAGGTGCAAGGAAGAAGTTCTTGGGATATATAGAGAGGAACATCCATCTGGCAAACAATATAACTCAGAGAGGGAACAGCCTTGAAAGAATTGTATAGGAGAGTCTCTAAAAGTGGAGAACCGGCTAAGCAGTAATATTCAGCACGAGATAGCCGATTATCTCCACTGAATATTACCGCTTAGTGCATAGGGCCTAACCTGCTATATTGTGCGATATAACTGGCTAGCCTGAATATTTATTGTATCGCTGGCTAAGTTTAGTGGCCAAATAGGACTGCCTAAATAGTAGTCCTATCTTTGGCTGCTATAAACTGAACCAGCCAGTGCTGAATACGAACTTGGCAGGTTAAGTTTAAACTGGCCCCCCCCAAAAAAAGGATATTCAATGTCAATGGTCCACAAGATTATCTACGGTGAAGCCCCGGGATACATGACAGACTTGATCGACTTACCAACTAGAAACACATCAGAATCAACACGATCATATCTAAACCTGTACTACCCAAGCTGCAAAGGACTTAAATACAAATCAACTTACGCATCCAGCTTTTCCTACATAAGCACACAAATATGGAACACAATGCCAAAAGCCTTGAAATCGACGTACGACCACCTAAATTTCCGGAAATTACTAAAAACTAACCTGTTAAAAAAGGCATACTCCACCAATCTAACTTAAATGCCTGATCCCTGCAACACAACAAAACTAAAGTATGTAATGGACAAAACGCAACTCTTCCAATGTACGTTTCCCTAATGTGGCTATGCCACATGAACTCCATCTTACCACAACATCACTTTGTATTTGTTAACACCGGAGTCTACAAATAGGTAGGAAAATGTGGATTACAAATGTAACAAATAAATAAATCACCGGAAATGGCCCAACATTAAATATTCGGGCTCAGTGCTGATCGTGGGAACTTAGCTGGCCTGCCTCCCATGGGCTGAATATCGGCTGGTGTAAGTGTTATGATGCTATTTCTTTTCTTTCTTTTTTTTTTTTAACTCCTGCCTGTAAGTATGTAATTGTGAGAATTCTTCTCCTTTGTGTTTAAAGACTCTATTTTAAGTAAACCCTTTTAATTAAGACCCTCAATGCCAGTACAATGTGAAGATTATGAATTAATTTTGCCAATGGACCCCCATGACTGTAACTCACTAATAAATGTATAAATCTAATTAAAGTAGCCCACAGAGGCTTTCACTCTTCTGGGTGAAAAAGGTTTACACTTTCCTGAAAAAATAAATGAAAGCATCATAATTAGTGACAATGGGATCCTGCTTCTCCTCGAGTGGAGAGGCCCAGGCCAGAGCCTCCCCTGCAACAGCGAGATAATGTAGGCCACCCCGGACTTGTGCCCTGGAAAATAAGAGAACTCTGGCATATTCAAAGTGGATCATGGACCATGACAGGTCTCAGATTTTTAGAAAAACATAGAAGATCTTTCACCCTAGGTTCTGTAGGTAGTCATAAATAACTCTTAGAGGAAAACCATTCCCAACAGACTCATTTATGCCCAGGTTCTAATTACAGAACTATGCCACAGCAAAATATTCTGAACTCTGTCTAGGGAAGAATAGAACCTGGCTTGGCACCTAGCCAATGCTTCCGAGAGAGAAACGAAACGAAACCCAAAGCTGATATATATATATATATATATATATATATATATATATATATATATATATATATATATATATATATATAAAAGTTATTATAGGCAAAGAAGATATAGAAATATATAGAATAACTCTGTAGCAAGGCTTAGCAAAATACAAAAATATGTAAAGAACTTGCTAATAATAAAACAGAACTAGATTGCTACTGAATAAAACTATACACAATGATTCTTTCTGGACTACAAGATAATTACACAAGCCTGATTTGTAACCTAAAGTACAGTTCTTATGCCAAATACAAAGGTTAGCAGCAATCTCCTGACCAGGAGCTATGATGTAACCAGTCTTTCCTAGATAAACACCAATCACTAATCCCAGACTATAGAAAGTACATCAATGCATCTCACCACACTGTCTGGCAGCCTCACGATGAAGTAGATGCAGGTTCCTTCTTAGACTCTAGCTGTCTCCCCAGTGAGTCTGTCTTAAATGTAGTGCAGGGTCTCTCTGCAGATAGCAGGTGTCAGTCACTCCGTGCTGGTATTTCAGAGCTGGTATAGCTGAAACCAAAGAGTATTTTCACCAGATATGCAGTTCACAGGCGTTTTAGGTCTTCTTCCTTTTCTTGTCAGTCCAAACTCTCCGATGGTCTCCCACTAATCCCAACTAACTGTTTTTCTTTGGTTCCCGCTTTCTTAGTACCTCTTGGTCAGGTGACAGCAGGGACCAATCATGATCTTGTCCAGCTCAAAGAGTCCTTTGTTTTGTGACCTTGAAATGGTAACTTTCTGGTGCCATGGTCTCACTCCCCTTTCAGCTTCTCAGGGTGATATCAGGGGGTGGTTGGAACACTGATTGTCCTTGGCTTTGGCAAGCCTGCCAGTGTTTTTCCTCTAGCTGAAAAGCTGGATCTTTCTGACACAGAGATGTACAGGTCAGAGGTTGTAGCAGCCATCTTGTTTGTAACAGGATGCATTAGGCTTGAATGAATCAAGACCAGCTCAGGTGAGATCACAGGGAAATACCCCTACAGTTCCTTCACAGATATGACTGGCACTACTTGAAATGAGAGAACTGAAGGCTCTACATGCTGTACTTGTGTACGATGATTGACCTGGTGAAGCTCCTTAATTTGCTCTTGCAGATGGACTAAATATTGCTTTAATTCTCTCAGACATTTTCCTTGAGCAGCTAGGACAGAATACAGTTCTCTGGGGTTCATATCATCCAAAAGGTAATAATAGACAGAATACAAGCAGTTAGGAGGTAAAATTGAAGGTGTGGAGGTTTAGGGATATGAGGGTTTGGTGGGGGAAGGGGGCCAGATACAGAGCAAGGGATGGGTGTGGGTAGGGGGCAAGCAGAGATGGCCAAAGACTTGAGGAGTTGAGACACAGAAGAAGCAAGGTAGGAAATGTGAGAGTCAAAAGGTTCAGACTGGGGTAAACAGACAAAAGTGACAAAGCACTCAGCAACTCTCCACTATTTCTCACAATCACTTTCACCTCTCCACTCTCCAACTCCGCAAATTTACAAATGGGTCCAAAGACAGGTTTGACTTTTAAAGAAGGTCTAAATCATGACATTTTTCTTTCCAGCCCTGGGAAGTCATTTTTGCTATCCATTATCGCAAAAAACAAACAACAAAAAAAAACATGCCTCACGTAACATCACCCATTTTACACCCATAATGCTCCCAACATGCCCCTTCTGAAGAAGTTTTGTTTTCGGCGAGTATTGAACAACCTTTTTTTTTAATGTTTGATTATATGATTTAAATGTTTTTGTGTGAGAAACATGTCTATCTGCCACTTATACAATTTTTTGAACATTTTTTTATTTTGATTATGATCCCCCTAGCGTAGTTATTAATAGCCCAGTTAAGTAACACATCTTAATGGCAGCCCATGTTGATAACTTCTCTCCCCCACCCCCACCCCCCCAAGTCTCTATTTTCATTACATCTTTACTGAGATGTACTAATAAATTGCACTTCAAGGACTGCAAAGATACCATTTGGTCTATACTTACACAGCTGCTCACATAATAGCTTTGGAATATTGACTTTTTAATATTTTAAAAATCAGAATTAACACTTTAAAAGCACAACAGTCTTTAATTTGTAGCCAGTGTAGTTCACTTAAGTACATAGTACATAAGTATTGCCATACTGGGACAGTCCAAAGGTCCATCAAGCCCAGTATCCTGTTTCCAACAGTGGCCAATCCAGGCCACAAATACCTGGCAAGATCCCAAAAAAGTACAAAACATTCTATACTGCTAATCCAAGAAATAGTGGATTTTCCCCAAGTCCAAAAGTCCAATTTAATAATGTTCTATGAACTTTTCCTTTAGGAAGCCATCTAAACCCTTTTTAAACTCCACTAAGCTAACCACCTTTACCACATTCTCCGGCAATGAATTCCAGAGTTTAATTACATGATGAGTGAAGAAAAAGTTTATCCGATTTGTTTTAAATTTACTACATTGTAGCTTCATCGCATGTCCCCTAGTCCTAGCATTTTTGGAAAGCATAAACAGACACTTCACATCTACCTGTTCAACTCCACTCATTATTTTATAGACCTCTATCATATCTCTCCTCAATTGCCTTTTCTCCAAGCTGAAGAACCCTAACCGCTTTAGCCTTTCCTCATAGGGAAATCGTCCCATCCCCTTTATCATTTTTGTCACCCTTCTCTGTACCTTTTCTAATTCCACTGTATCTTTTTTGAGATGCGGCGACCAAAACTGAACACTATTTAACTACAGATAGGAATAATGAGCTGGAGTGGATTGAATTAAATAAGACCACAAAAATAGGAGTCCTATCTTTGGTCATTTAACTTTGCCTGTGCCAATATCGACTGGCACCCATATAACCTCTAGGTCCTGGCCTAAGTGTGCTGATCCTCCCTCCCACCCCACCCCCAGGATCATTTCAAAACTCTCTTTCCAATCTCCCCTCCCCCATCCCCCCATGAAAGCACATCAGGAGCCCCACAGGATCCCCTTCCCTCCCTCCTGAAAGAACATCAAGAAACCCCCAAGATCTCTCTACCTGCCTCCCACTGCAACAAAATAGCATCAGACTCCCCACAGAATCCCTCTCCCTCCCTCCATCCTGCCCTCCTGGAAGAACCTCAAGACCCAGCTGAGTATTGGCTGAGACTCACATAAATTCTCAGCTTGCACATAACAAACTAGCCCAAAATATTCATGCTGGTGCCCAAACATGGCCAGGCATTGAATTTCTGGGGCTAATTCGAACTATGGTGGTCAATGTTTTAAAAACTTTAGGAGCATAAAATGTGAGTAGCAACAGGGGGGATCTAGGGTGGGGAAAAGATGCTAGACACTTAAGGAGGCATTCTATAAATAGCGCTGAGATTTTGGTGTCTGAAAAATTTGTCACAGAGTGCTATTCTATGAACAACACTCCGAATAGAGGGCCATTTACAAATAGTGCTTAGAGACCAAAAGTTCGGCACCAGTAGTTATACTAGCTGAAACCTGGTGTAAATGCCAGTGCCCAACTCCAGGCATTATGGCGTGAAAATAGGGCTATTCTATAACCCTGTGCACAACGTTTAGGAAAGCTCTTGCCACTCCCCTGGCCATGCCCCTTTTGAGTTATGTGCACACTGGGTTATAGAAAAGGGCATGGGGAGATGTACATGCAAATTGTAATTTTTGCCAATTTGCTGTAATAATTGACATCAATTAATTGCAATTAATTGGCTTATTAGCTAAATAATAAGATCCACATGCAAATTTTGCAGCCAAAATCTCGGTGCCATATATAGAGTCTGAGGATTAGCCGTTATTTTCAACACTAGGCTCTTAAAGTTTCTGGATAAACTTAAATCAATGTTCTCTTTTTGAAAACTGGGATAAAGTATCCTTGATGAATTCCACAGGAGGTTTAAACAGATTTCTTTTGATTACTACCTTGGACAAAGATTATTCCACTTAAACTCAGACATGCTTTTGAGCATGTAAACTCTGTAAACAGAGTTAATTAGTGATGTGTACAGGTAAAACATTTTTTTCTGAGGTATTTGGCTGTGCATAGGTTAATATGCATAATATTGCATAGGTTAATATGCATAATATTGATTCTGTATGCATTTTTAAAGAAACCAAGGTGTCCTTTTACAGAGTGGCAGTAAGCCCATTGCGGGCTTACCGCTTGATCTTCCGGGACTACTGCTGGCCCAATATGGCCTCCGGTGGTAGTCCCACCACGAGTGTGCGCCTTTTCCGGGGGAAAAAGAAAACCCCAGAAATGGATTGCATGGCAATAACCTGGCAGTAATTGGGCATTGCCGCATGCTGCCCAGTTACCACATGGTTAGCGCAGGAGCCCTTATCACCACCTCAATATTGGCGGTAAGGGCTCCAATCCGCATGACCATGTGGTAAGAGTTCTCTCACCGCAGGCCATGTGTGCTGGGGCTTTTTTACCTGCTGCGGTAAAAAGGGCTCTGGCACGTGGGAAAAACAGCCCCTGCCTCTAGCACAGTGTTAATGAAGTACTTATTATTTCACTCTTCCTCCAGGCCCCAAATATCTAATGTAGGGCCATGCTGAGAAACTTTTTTTTCCATTTGTTTAAAAAATTTCTGCTAAACAATAAACACTATTACAACAGATGCTATTGAGATAGTAAAGTTTTCTAAAACATCTATATAGTGACATAAATTATAGACGTCTGCCTAACATAACTTCTTTCACTTATAGTAATATAGTAACATAGTAGATGATGGCAGGTAAAGACCTGCCTGGTCCATTCAGTCTGCCTAACAAGATGAACTCCTAATATATGCCAACATATTCATATATACTGTCCTTGCCATTTTCAGGGCACAGAGCATAGAAATCTGCCTGACACTGACTTAATTTTCAATTGTCATGGTCATAGTCGCCGATGTCAGTGCCTTGCTCGTCTGTGCTCTGTTCCTCCTTCTTAACCTACTAAAATTACCTGCAGCTCCAGTCAGTGACCTGTGGGGTCACTGAAGAGTGGTGGAGGCCAAGCTGGTGATGTCATCAGCACCGAGCACTTCTTAAGCTGGCTTCTGAGTGTGATCAGTGTTCTGGCAATTATCCTTGATTGGGCCCAGGCCAGCCTGGGGTGCTGCTAGTTCCTACTACTGTTTCTTTGTGAGGCTGTGGCTTGACTTTTTGCCTACAGCTTTCTCCTTATGCTATGTTCCAGTGGAAGTCTGCCTCCAAGCCGGGTAGTCCTGAGAGGTAAAGCTTTGCTACAGCTTTCACCTAATGCTGTACTCCTGTGAAGCCTGCTTTCAAGCTTGGTAGTCCTGAGGAGTAAAAGCTCTGCTTATAGCTTTCACCTTTGCCTGGGTCCAGTGAAGCCTGCTGCCAAGCCTGTGAGTCCAGAGCCTTCCGTGCCTCAGCTGAGATTCCAGTCGCCCACCATGAGTCCTTGGTCGCTGTATGCAGCGAGTGGCTTTGTGCTGTGCTTGGGACTGTGTGGGCTGGATGACGGGGAGAGCTGCAGAGGCTGAGGCCATGTCTCGAGGTATTTCTGGATGAGGGAGCGGTGCTTGGAGCGCGGAGGGGTCCACGTGGGCTGTTCCTGGCCCTTGGGTGCTGTGCAGGGCCGTTGAGTCTTCTGCCTTGGGAGCGTCGACTCGGGCTTTGTTGCTTTATCTTGCTTGCCTTGGGATCATTTGGCTCGGGCGCCTCAGTGACTGTTTGCCTGTCTTGGGTGACATCCCTTGTCTTCAGTGAGCGGTGTGGCCCGCTCTTTCTTCTACCTGCGGGGCAGGTCCTTAAGAGACTTTTTCCTTTGTTTTGCTTCTGCTCCACTCTGGTTTTGAGGGAGCTTGCCGCAGTTGTTCAGCGGCTCATCTGAGTGTACTGACAGAATGAACCTTTTCCTTAACCACTAACGGTGTTACCTCTGTCAGCCAAGTATTGCTTGTTTGTCTTTAGTGGGCTCTTTGCTTAGCGTATTGTGTTCTAATGTATGCCATATGTTTGCATTGCTTATGTTTGATTTCCATATACAGCTAGGCTGTTCTACTTTACCTTTACTGTATACTTTATGCTGTGCATTGTTTCTGCTAGTATTGATATACACAGCTAGGTTGCTTATGTTTGATTTCCCTATACAGCTAGGTTGTTCTACTTTACCTTATTTTACGTTTTATGTTTGCCTTGCTTCAACTAGGTTACACTGTATAGCTAGGCTGCCTGTTTTCCTTTCTGTGCCGTTTGGCTACCCTTTTAGCCTTGTGTTTTTTGCTACTAATAAAGCTGCCTCAGTTCATCTCCACTAGTGGTCCAGTCCAGTTCTTGGGAGTACTCTTAGTTCTGAGGGGACTTGGTCTACCCAGAGGTGGTTGAGTGATTCTCACATGGCCACCTATGGGCCAAGGGTTCACAAATGTCACATCAGTTACTGGAGATTCTATTGAAGCCTAATCCATTTCAACCATATATATCTAGCCATGATCAGAACATAGACCTTAGAAGTCCATTCAGTACTATTCTTACTTTCCAACTACTAGATTTGCCACTTAATCCCAGCTACATTATTTTGCTTCCATTCTCTTTCCATATAAGAATCCTTTGTGCTTATCCCATGCATTTGTAAATTCCATAACCATTTTTGTCTCCACCACCTCCTGCAGGAGGGCATCCACCACCCTTTCTTTGAAAAGTACTTTCTAACATTACTCCTAAATCACCCCCCCCCCCCCCCCACCTGTATCCTCAATTCATGTCCTCTAGTTCTACCTCTTATCCTTCACTGGAAAACATTTGTTTGCATGTTAATACATTTCAAAAATGTAAATGTCTGCATCATATCACACCTATCCCTCCTTTTCTTGAGGGTATACATTTTCAGGTTCTCAAGTCTATTCTAGTAGGTCTTTTCGCAGGAACCCCATATCATTTTAGTCACTTTTCGAAGAACCTTTTCAAGTCTTTTTATATCCTTAGCTAGATACAACCTCCAAAACTGAACACAGTACTCTAAGTGGGGCCTCACCAATGACTTGTACAGGACAGCGGCATACCGAGGGCTAGGTGGTGGGGGCGGTCTGCCCCGTGTGCATGCTTCAGGAGGGGTGCAAGGAGCAGCCGCGTGGCTGTCAGCTCTGCCGGTTCCCTGCTGCCTCTGATGTTACTTTCTATTCCAGGATAGAGGGTGTAGGGAACCGGCAGAATCGACAGCTGCACGGCTGCTCCCAGCACCCCAGGAGGTAAGAGCAATGCATCTGGGGTGGGTGGGGGGTTTGGAAGTGGTGCACTGGGGGAATGACGCTGCACTTTGGGTGTGTCGATGGTGCACCGGGGGGGGGGGGATGATGCTGCACCTGGGGGGGGGGGGGGAACGACACTGCACCCAGGGAGTGGTGCGCAGCGGCAATCCGCCCCGGGTGGCAGCTAATCAAGGAACTTCACTGGTACAGGGATATCAATACTCTCTTTCTTCTGCTGGTTATACCTCTCTCTTTGTAGCCTAGCATCCTTCTGGCTACAGCCACCACCATGTCACATTGCTTTGCTATCTTGAGAATTTTAGACACTAACACCCCAAAGTCTCTCTCTTGTGGTTATCAGTCACTCGCCTCCAATCTCATACATCTCCCTTGGATTTCTGCAACCCAGGTGCATTACTCTGCACTTCCTCACATTAAATTTTTACTGCCAAACATTAGACCATTTTTCTAATTGCTGTAGTTCTCTTCTCATGCTTTCTACTCCCTCAGGGGAAATTCACACTGTTGGTAATCTTCGTGTCATCCGCAAAAAGGCAAACCTTTCCTTTTAACCTCTTAAGCAATATTGCTCACAAATATATTAAAGAGAATTGGCTCCAGCCCTGAACCCTGAGGCACTTCACTACTCACGTTTCTTTTCTCTGAGTGGATACCATTTATCACCACCTCTGTTGTCTGTCAGTCAACCAGTTTCCAATGCTCTTCACCATTTTGGGTCCTAACATCATCTCACTCAACTTATACATTACCTTCCTCTGTGGAACCACATTAAAAGCTTTGCTGAAATCCAAACAGACCATCTCTAGTACATGCCCATTTTCCAGTTCTCTGGTCACCCAGAGTGCTGGATAATGGAACCTCTTATTCTATGGCTGCTGCAAAAGAGACAAAGGCAACAAAAAGACAGAGAAAGAAGAGAAGGAGGGAGAGAGGAAGAATAATAAGGGAGAAAAAAGGAACAGCCTCAGCAAATACTTTTGCAGCTAAGGCCATACAGGCAGTGTTGTACAAGATTTCCATGGTCTTGAACCCTTCTATAATGGATTTGATTTTTTACAGTATGAGTATGGGGCATATTTGCTCTACTCTGGTTTTGGTTTGAGCCTGCAACTTACCTACTTCTCATGGAGTATTTGTTTGCAATCCTTGTACCTCTTCTTTTAGTGGTCCATAGTATTCCAGGAGAACCAAAAAAGTAGAGATGGCCAAGGAGTGGAGATGCAACCATGAGTCTAGAACTACTACTACTACTTATTATTTATATAGCACTACTAGATGTACACAGTGCTGTACACTTGAACATGAAGAGACAGTCTCTGCTCGACAGAGCTTACAATCTAATTTGGACAAATAAGGGAAATACCTAAGGTGGGAAAGATAAAACAGACATACTGAACAAATGAGTAGAGTTAGGAATTAAAAGCAACGTCAAAAAGGTGGGCTTTTAGTCTAGATTTGAAGATGGCCACAGATAGAGCCTGACGTACTGATTCAGAATGTCTATTCCAGACGTATGGTGCAGCAAGATAAAAGGTACAGATAAGAAAGATTTACCCTTTTATTAACAAGCTGACTTGACATAGTTGTGCTTCAGCACAATGCCTGCATCAGGGGTTCAAAACTGAGATCCAGTCTGCACATACAAAATACCCAATCGCTTAAGAACTTCAGCTGCTGTTCTCCAATTACTACTGCTGCCAAAATCTTTAAAAAAAACTGCAGCCAGTAGCAATCAGAGCACAGCAGTTGCAGTTTGGCAGTAATAGCATTGTGCTAAAACATGGCTGTATTGGGTTAGCTTGTTAATAAAGGTTCAAAACATTTAACCTGTGGCTGTGTCTCCACTCTTTGGCCATCTCCACTTTTTTGGTTCTCCTCGGTGTGTCTTGCAGAGGTTGACTCTTCTTTGCTTTCCTCCCCTTAGTATTCCAGGACACCTTAAAACTGCAATATATTTAATAATCTCTGGATTTTTATCTAGGATTGCTCAATAGTGTTCTAAGACTTGTTCAAGAGTGGAGGAGTAGCGTAGTCGTTGGAGCACCATATTGACAACCAGGGAAACCAGGTTCAAATCCTATTGCCATCCCTTGTGGTCTTGGGCTAGCCATTTAACCCTCCATTGTCTCAGGTACAAACCTAGACTGAAAGCCATCTAGGGATAGGGAAATACTTACAGGAATGTAACTCAGTTTGAGCTACTATTAAAAAAAGGTATGAATTAAATCCAAATAAGATACCATTTTCTTCTGTGCTAAATTGGGAGCTGTGGATCCAGGGTCTGGGTTGTTGTAACACTGCTCATTGCCTGAGATGCCACATTTATATCCAGAAGCTGAATCCTCTCCTACTTTTTCATTCTGCTGCTGTACTGCCTCTTTTCTTCTCTCAGGTCTTACAGTCTGCCCTCTGAGATTCCTGTTTCCACGGGGAAAAAATTAGTAAAGCATGGTGACACAACTTTTTTTCAGGTATATCAGGAGAAAAAGGAAGGGCTGAAAGGAAACTGTAAGACTGAGAGGAAAAAGAAACTGTGTGAAAAGAGAAAAGGAAAACACAGCCCAATATTGAAAGCAAATTTTGCAGTTCGCAAACATATAATTTACCTATATATTTTCCAAAATTATATATATATATTTTTTTTGTTACATTTGTACCCCATGCTTCCCAATCATGGCAGGCTCAATGCGGCTTACATTGGGCAATGGAGGGTTAAGTGACTTGCCCAGAGTCACAAGGAGCTGCCTGTACCTGAAGTGGGAATTGAACTCAGTTCCTCAGGACCAAAGTCCACCACCCTAACCACTAGGCATAGTAATGGGTCATTTAGGAGCCTCTTAAAAAGGCTCGTAAGGGCCTACGCATGTCCAGTGTGCACCACATTGGCATTACCACCCGGTTACTGCGTGCCCTGGGTGATAATTCTGAATTTGGCATGCACCAAAAACATGCAGTAGAAAATATTTTCTATTTTCTACTGCAGAGTGCTTACCCAGCGGTAGCGCATGAGACCTTACTGCTAAGTCAGTGAGTGACAGTAAAGTCTGAGGCTGAAAACGAATGCATGCTGGTTTCCATTTTGCCACACGTCCATTTTCCGACCCATTAAAATAATCCCTTTTTTCCAGATGTGGTACAATAAGAGTCCCGC
This sequence comes from Microcaecilia unicolor, assembly GCF_901765095.1. Classification (NCBI taxonomy): domain Eukaryota; kingdom Metazoa; phylum Chordata; class Amphibia; order Gymnophiona; family Siphonopidae; genus Microcaecilia; species Microcaecilia unicolor. The sequence continues at coordinate 88,946,108 of NC_044031.1, forward strand.
ACACGCCAAAACCATGCAACCACACTGCTGAAGGCCAGTTTTCGGCGTGCCTTTATAAAAGGGCCCCTTAAATTGTTAACTTTCCAGATACTCACATGTATAATTGTGGATCTATTAGGAAGCAGTGAGGAGATGGCCCTAAAAATTATGAATTCAACAAAGGCATTTAGCCCCCTAATAAATAACATGCTTAATGTCAGGTCTAAACTAAATGGATAGTGCCAGTGGAGTCATCACACTACATATATTCAGCACTGCTGCTTATAAAAATAGTAAGGATGTGCTGGCCAATAATGATTATTGTGTTTAGTTTCATATGTGGTTTACAGTCTTTTTGTTTTGTTTTGTTTTGTTTCCAGGGCAATGTCATCAACAGGGTACAATATTCACAATAGTGCACCCTATTGTTGTGAATATTGTACCCTATTGATGACATTGCCCTGGAAACAAAACAAAAAAAAGACTGTAAACCACATATAAAACCAAACAAAATAATCATTATTGGCCAGCACACCCTTACTATTATTATCAGCAGCAGTGCTGAATATGTGTAGTGTGATGAGAGAGCTCCTGGAGGTTCTGGTGGGTCCTTTGTTAAATCTTCATTGATAAGTGCAAGCCTAACATAGGAACATGTGTTTAACAGATCCTTGGAGACAGGGGAGGTTCCACAAGATTGGAGAAGGGCCAGTAAAGTCCCTCATCACAAAAGTGGTAACAAAGAAGAGGTGGGAAACTATACCATACCTCAGCAGTTGGAGAAGTAGTGAAGATACTCTACATATAGAAAGGATAGTGAATTTCCTAAAACCCAGATTGTAAGATCTGAGGCAACATGGTTTTTCCAAAGGAAGATCATACCAAATGAATATGATTGATTTTTTTCAACTGGGTGCCAAAGAACTAGATATAGGTTATGTGTTGGATGTGGTTTACATAGACTGTAACAAAGCCTTTCATACTGTTTTTGTTGTGTTTGGTTGTGAGCCCTTGGACCTAGGCCGAGGCCTAGGGCAGATCTAGGCTGAGGCCTAAGGCAGACTGAGCCGGCACAAGTACAGAGACTAAAGGCTACAAAGCCCAACACACAACACACTCAGGGAGACTAGAGAGCACCATCAGAAAGGAAAGATAGAACACTCATATGGGCCGCAAGGCTGAACTGGAACCCACACGTAACAGAGTTCAAGCATATGGGCCACAAGGCCAAACTGGAACCTAATCAATCAAGAAGGAAAGGAAAAAGGAGCAGAACAAAGTCCCAGAAGGGAATACTAACTAGGCCACACACACTGCGCAAAACACAGTCACCAACAAAAGGTCACAAGACCAAACACACAGGTACAAACAGTCCCAACAAGAGCAAATAGAAGGTAAAAGGGAAACCACTCAGATGGATAGCTCAGGCTGTACTACACAGCTAAGCAGAAGAGCAGCCCAAACAGGAATCAACAGATTCAGCAAGTAAGGGGTTAAAGGGAAGCCTCACAGAGAAGCAGCTCAGGGCTGAGCAACACAGCCTAAACAGAAGAGCTAACAGGAGAGTAATTCACAAAGGTTTAAACAAGAACCACACACACAAAAAGGGTTAAACAAAAACCACAGAGAAATAGCTCAGGGCTGAGCAACACAGCCTAAACAGAAGAACTAACAGGAGAGTAATTCACACAGGTTCAAACAAGAACCATACACACAGAAACAGCTCAGGGCTGTGACAGACAGCCTACATGGGAGAGCTAACAGGAAAGTAATTCACACAAATTCAAACAAGAACCATACATCCACAAAGGGTTAAGGGAAACCACACAGAGAAGCAGCTCACAAATGAGCTACAGCATGAGGAGTCAGTTCTCACAGGCTCAAACAGCAAATACAGGAAGAAAAGGGTTAAACATTAACCACACAGAAAAAGAACTCACATTGTGCCACATGCACAGACAATGGAGAATCACAAGATAAGCTCATATCAGAGGGAAATTAACGCTAGAGCGTCCTATGCAAGCAGAGGTAGGCTTAAATAGGGTTTGGCACCTGACATTATCTGCCTCAGATGTCATCCCAATCCCTGACATAGCCAATCAGAACCAAAACTCTGACACTACCATGCTTGTCCCAGCAGGATCATAACAGTTGTTCACAGACAGCTTATGAATAAACTGAGTGGCTTGGGGATAGGTCTCCAGGTGGTGACCTGGATCGGAAATTGGTTGGTATTAGTAAAATGGATTAGAAATTGATTGACTGATGGATAAAACAGGATGGAGGTAAATAGCATTCACTCAGAAGGAATAAATGTGGCTAGTAAAGTGCCTCAGGGATTGGTCCTGGGATGGATTCTGTTCAATATATTTACAAAGGGTAGAAGGAAATGCAGATTACATAAATATTTGCAACAGAATGGACATCCCACAGAAGATGGGTAATATGAGAAGTGGTGTACAAAATTTATAAGCATTGGCTAATGCTTGGCAGTTAAGCTTTAATGTGAAGAAATTCAGAATGATGCATTTTAGATGTAGAAATCTAAGGGAGCTGTATTGACAAGAGACTGATGTGCAATGACCAGAAGAGGGACCTCAGGGTAATAGTATCTGAGGATCTCAAGATGGCAAAATGATGTGACAAGGTGGTGGCCAAAGCCAGAAGTATCTAGTCTGCATAAAAAGAGGCATTAAGGCAGGAAATGATAATGCCTATGTACAAGTCAATAGTGAGGTCTCACTTGGAGTACTGTATTCAGTTTTAGAGGCCCTACCTCACTGAGGATATAAAAAGATGAGGTACTTCAGAAGAATGAAACCAAAATGGGATGGGATCTGTGCCAAAAAATATATGAGGAAAAACCTGAATTTTCAGCATGAATTAACCAGCCGAGAATGGCCAACAACCAGTTAACACACATCTTAGTTGATAAGCGGTCATTTTCAGTTGCATTTAATCAGTTATCACCACTGAAAATGCTCAGCGCCAAAAATAAAGCTGGTAATGTTGGAGGCGTTCCAGGAGCATGACCAGTTAAGTCCCAATATTCCGAACTTAACCAGCCAGGCTTAATGGGCAAATAAGACCGAAAAAAATAGCAGTTCTATCTTTGCCCGTTAAGCCATGGCCTGTTAAGTCTGAATATTGATTTAACTGATCATGTGCTAGTCAGCATTGCAAGAACCGGATTTTCAATGCCAGTTACCAGAAACAGCCCTGCAATGAATGTTTGGGTTGAACACTGGTGGTGGACAGCTTAATATGGGGAGGGAGAGTTATATTTATCCCTAGATGAATAAAAATAGGTCAAGGACCAATGTTAAGAAGGTTTCTTTTGCCATTTCATCAAGTGAATCATCTGATAAAGACAGAGACAGTGGTACCCTAGGTGATAAGGTGCAACCAAAAATTAAAGCAATCCGGTGTAAAGAAAAGGAAAACATGGTCCACAGCACTAACTTAATATTATGTAACAATATTGTATTTAACCTGTCTCTGAGGCAGAATGGTTATTACAACATGGTCTTACATTTGCACCTGTTACTTCGTATGACCCTGTTGAGAACCATCTGTGTTTCCAACGGTTTGTGCATAGGTTACGATTACAATTATTTTTTTCAGAATCAATTTACATAGGCTGATGCCCAAATTTGGGGATGGTCTAGATATGGTTCTACTTGGGTCCTTCCTGGTCTAGTTGATTCTGTTATTTCTATATTTGATTCCTCATATGGTGATATTTATCTGTTTTGGAACATTTTAAAAGTTTTGCTAGTCCAAATTTGTCTGATCTTGAGAAGCAGGCTTTAAAGAATTTACGGTCAGGTCTCAATATTATAATTAGGAGAACTGACAAGGTGGGGGGGGGGGGTCATAATTGTTCTATGTATGTGAGACTTATTGTCAGCTTTCTTATCAGAGATTGCAGTCTGATCCTTTATTAGACATTCAAAGGGATTTACAGGAGAATTCTCATCGACCATTTAACAAAAAAAAAAAAAAGCTAAGCTTTTATGCCTTGAACATCCTGTTACCCTTGTCATTTATTTTGTTTCAAAAATTCAAAAGTCTGTTATAGACCCTCCAGATCATTTACTTATGTTGTTGCAATCAGTTGATTTTTCTTCTACTTCCGCCCCCTAATTTTGGTTACTTTGGATATAATAGCTCTTTACACCACCATCCCTCAAGATGCAACATTAAAGACTATTCAAGATCAGACATTATTTTTGCTGCAATTGTCTTATCTGGTTCTTTATATAAATTATTTCAAGTTCCATGATGAGTTTTATTTACAGAATAAAGGGGTTGCCATGGGGTCAGCTATGGCTGCCTCAGAGGCATTTTATTCATGTCAGTATTTAAAGAGTGGTTTGTATATTAATCTCAATATTGGTCATCCCCATATTCTATATAGCGTGACTTAAGTTGTGCGTGCAAATCCAGTCATGGCTTAGTAAAAAGACCCCTAAATGAACATTTAATTTGTTTGTGATATCTTTTAATATTAAATCTTTGGATTTAGGGCTTTAGAAATGAGTTGAAACAACATGGGAAATATTAACTTTTTTCACGTCATTTCAAACAAATGCACATACATATTAAGTTAAATACAAGTGCCCATGCTTAACTTAGTACTGTCAGTGTGCCAGCTGAATTTTTTAATCAAACAAATGAAAGAGGACCATTCCCCACAGATAAAGCAATAAATACAGATGAGCAGTGATGATCCAGGTGAATAACAGAATACTTAAGAGTTCTCTGTAATTGAAAAGAGTGTAGTGCCCAGTGGTGTCAGTGACCTGGCACGACCATATTTCAGTAAGATCTGCCTGCATCAGGGGTTTGAAAGTGTGTATATGTCAAATTCTATACATTGTATTCTTCTAAGACTTGGAATGTTCAATACAAAGAAGGAATGGTAACCTTGTATGTAAATTTAGTTGGAAATTTCCTCAGAGGATTACTAGACTGCTGTAGAACTCTCCAGAGTCACTGGGGGAAGGGAGAACAGCAAAGAGTGGGTGGGAGGAGAGCCCAGCCCAGAGGGAGGATTTACAATGAATAATGAACAGAAGGTGTCATACTTGGGAGGGAGTTAGTAGGTGATCAAAGAGACGGGATTAGTGAGCACATGGCCTTTGGTTGCCTTTTACCCCTTCAAAACCCGTGAGAAGAGGGGGTGTCCTGGATAGGTTCAATAACCTAAGACTGAATTAAGAGATATTTTTTGCCAACTAAAGCATTAACTGGAGAGTGAGGAGTGCTCCAGGTGGGTAGAAGGGTTAACCCAGGCCGGGAACAGAACAAAAAGGAGCCTGTTCAGTACCAGAGGCAGCAGCTTGAAGAAGTGCACCTTTGGTGGAAACAAAGACAGAGAGGTCTGGTCCTTAGTGAGTCTGGCAGCTGGACAAAGCCCAGCGGCACAGCTTGCTGCAGAAAGCGCTGCCAGCACAGCCTTGGAATATACTACCCAAAAAGATGGGTATAGGAGTGGTGGAGCAGTAAATATGCAAATACCCTAGGATAAGAGACCTATTTTTGGGGCCCTTTTACTAAGCCACTTAGGTGCCTACGCGTGCCCGTGTGCCAATTTGGAACTACCACCTGGCTACCACGTGGCTCGGGCGGTAATTTTATTTTTTACACGCGTCCACTATTTTCCAGCACCGGCACTAACCAGGTAGTAATCGGAAGTATACGCGCGCTGACAATTACCACCCAGTTAATGTGTGAGACTTTACTGCTAAGTCAATGGGTGGCGATAAGGTCTCAGACCCAAAATGGATGTGCGCAAATTTTTATTTTGCTGCATGTCCATTTTCAGCTGAAAAACTGGACTGTGCTGAAAAATGGACCTGCGCATGTCCAATACACGCGTCTACACCAGCGCAGGCCATTTTTCAGCGCACATTAGTAAAAGGACCCCTTAGTGAATAGTGTTTTTTACCCATAGTCTTTGGACTGGCACAAAAAGCCTCTTTCAGCAAATTGAGTTGTGTGGATATAAAAGAAACTGTTACAAGAAAATATGAAGTTTGGATATCTGCCTGTTGCAGTGTTCCAATAAAGTTTGCATTTCTTTCATACAAACTGCAGTGGAGAATTTCTTTGGCGTGAGAGTGAAATTAATTTGCTCCCAGACTGACAAACAGAATTAAAGTAAAAGTGTGGCTTTAAAACCATACAGCCTACTGGAATCAAGTCCTGCCCAGAGAGGAATAAAAATAAAACTTTTGAAGTGACCCGGTTCAGGTGCTGACCCAAAGAGCTACCTGGTGCCTGGAACTTTGTAGTGAGACCAGGGTTATCTATCTATCTATCTATCTATCTATCTATCTATCTATCTATCTATCTATCTATCTATCTATCTATCTATCTATACAATTATATAATTTTCCTTATGTAAAATTATTTACATGTATTTCCCTCCCCCACAAAACAAAATAACCTCCCTTATCATACTACCACCACACCCCCATCACCAAATATGAATCCCCTCCCCCCAAACATACCAAACGAGTCTCCCTTATCACACTACCACCCACACCCCCATAACAAATAAACATGTCCCTTCTACAGCTACCCATCTCAACCAACCATGCACTATATCCTATTCCCCAGGGTCCCCTTCATTATGTGGTGCAGAGCGACATAGCTTCTGGTGTCTCTCTTCATCTATCAGAGCATATAGCACTGCCCTCATTTACTGCAATCTGGCTCTTCAGCAAGGCCAAGGCATTTATGATGGCACTGAATCCATCCTGTATCCCTGAGCAAAGCACATCAAGAAGCTGCTGAGGTTCATGCATGCCTGCTGCCTGTTGGACCTCTGAGGGAGCAGGAGGCTGTGAAGGAGATCTCACCTGTGTCCCGAGAGTCTGCTGCACCATTATTGGGCCTGTGTGGTGCTTGCTGGTGCCCACATTAGTTATTGGCATTCTCAATGGTCCCCCAGTGGTGGCATTCTCCTCCTCAGAGCTTTCATGGATAGGCATGTCAGTTTCAGGTGGATGAGGCTCTGGTGAGGAGCTGATATGGCACTCCCTAGAGAAGTGGTATGTGTGGGAGGTATTGTTGAGAATGATGACTGCTCAGACCCCTGAGCTGTGGGTGTGCTACCTGCCTCCTCCCTCACAGAGTTATCCTCTGTATGCAGTGGCATGGCCTGTCTATGTCCCCCTTCTGCACCCTGCTCCTCCTCCTCTTCCTTTTCCAGACCCTCATCCTACCTCTTCTTCCTCCTCCTTCCCCTCCTTTTTTGGTCTAGTTATGATAAGTTTTTGTACAGTAACAACGCAACCATACAGTCAAGCAGTTAAAATACACACAATATTTTTCCATCTATTTAGTTCTTTCATAATGAGATACTAACTTTTTTCACATTGGGGTCCTTTTACTAAGGTGTGCTGAAAAATGGCTTGCAGTAGTGTAGGCTTGGGTTTTGGGCGCACGCCGATCCATTTTTTAGCACGCCTGTAAAAAAGGCATTTTTTTTGCTGAAAATAGATGTGCGGCAAAATGAAAATTGCCGCGCATCCATTTTGAGTCTGAGACCTTACCACCAGACATTGACCTGGCAGTAATGACCTATGTGTGCAAAATGCCGCTTGGCACGCGTCCATTACTTTCACCCAAAAATAAAAAATATTTTTCAGACACGCATATCGGACGAGTGCCAAAAATGAAATTACCGCAAGAGCCACGCATAGATGCTTACCCAGCTTAGTAAAAGGGCCCCATAATACTTTAGGTAATTGCCCACAACTACCTGCCAGACGTGTTGCATGATAGTAAAAGGGCCTTTTTCAAATAAAAAGCTTAGAGTATCTTCAGAAACACTACTTTCAATATGATCATCATATGCACTGCTTGAAGAGTTCTTAATGTAATACATACTAGCTGTTCCAGCTTCACCACTTCAACATCATTACATGGTATAGAAAAGATCCACGTGATCACTAAAATGTACTGGTACAGATGACAGAAAACCTTTTTGAAGATAGAGCTGATCTTGCACAAGAACTGTAATCACGTGTTACATATAGAACCTTTAATATTTAAACATTTTATCCCATTATATTTGAGAGCAGTTGTGGTTCCCTCAATTATTTATGAAGCTGGAGAGACCAGCTTACTAGTGAAGCTAATTTTCCAACCTCATGGGGTATTTCCCTATAAAAGTCCTGTGGCAGCTAAGGTCCTGGGGATTCATGTCAGATGCTCAGGGTTAAGAACACACAAGGATTTCAAAATAAACCCCAAACAATTTCACTGGGTTTGCCCTAACATTCCCAGTGTGGGGGGGGGGGGGGATTTTTGAAGGACATTTTCCATAAATGCCTGTTTATTATGTACACCAATCCCTTTGAAAAATGCATCTGTAAGGAAAAATATGGATATTTTGGTATTGCAGACATGCAGTCTATTCTGATTTATTTTGTAGTTTGGTGCCATGTCAGTAGACATTCATGTACATTCTTTGGCTGTGAAGTTGAACATTTGATGTTTTTCTTCAGAGTTTGGTTACTATGATGGGTTGCCAAGAATACTCAGTGTGGTTTGATTTTAGATTACTCACTCACAGAAGTAGAAGTGACTTCCTCTTTCAGGAATCTAGCACACCACTTCTGATTTTATAGCATGCATTCCAAATGTTGAAGATATAAATGCACTCGCTTATCCAACATTACACACCCAAAGTGTTAAAACTTTCCAAGAGATACATGAGGCAAGCTTTTAGTATGCCATCTGTACTAAAATAGTCTTGGAGGAAACATAATCAGATATATTGCAACACTTCTAACCACCAGTATGAATTAAAATAAATGCTCTGCTAAAGTGTTGAAAGTTTTTTTGTTAATAGGATGCAGTACTTAGCAGTAGCAGACTACGGTAATTAATTCTGAGACTGTTGAAACACTATTGTGATTCTGTGTCTGCTGCTAAAGCCTTTGTGTGCAAGCCACAAAGCTTTTTGGCATCTTTTGATGGGATAAGAATGTCAAGTAGTGCTGATCATGGTGCAGTGAAAACATGTTCAGTTCATTTTCAGATTTTTGGGCATTTTATCCTGATTTTCAGACTTGTTTTTGATCTATTTCACTCATTCATATTAATACTTTTTTTTTTATACATGTGTTAGAATTTTTTAAGACTACAGAGGAGAGGGAATCCAGAACCAACGAAGCAAAAGCTAATATCCCCAAAAAAGCACAAAGGGCCTTCAAATTTGAGAGTGCCTCAGCTGCAGTTTATTGATAGGACCTGACGCGGTCTGCGTTTCAGCAACAGATGCCTGCGCCAGGGGTCTATTGATGGTATTTGAGTCCAAAGAAACAAATATTCCGATGACGAAAAACAAACTTGTCTTGAAAAAGACGGGCCCGTTCCTAATTTCATAGAAACGCCAAAAAGTGCAAGAACAAATTATAAACCTGGCCAAAGGAGTAGGAGAACACTAAGGGGGTCTTTTACAAATGCGCGTTTGCGTTTTTAGCATGCGCTAAATGCTAGAGAAGCCCATGGAATATATAAGCGTCTCTATCATTTAGCACACACTTATTTTTAGTGCGCGCTAAAAATACTAGCATGCCTTTGTAAAAGGGGCCCTGAGAGACAATTTCAATGGGAAGACTTGATCTGTCTATAAAATGCATTTGACTATTTTACTCTTTAAAGACTTAGTTTTATTGTAAAGGTGTATTGTAAGTGCCACCATATTATTTATCTTAAATTTTAAGGTGCTACAACAATCACTCAGCAAGTTGGTTAAGGAATCTCTAAGAATTAACTAAGAATTACAGAGGGATTCCATGGAACCAAAAATTCCAGCAGTTGTTTAGAATAAAAAAAAAATAATAATTATGCCCACCTACAGAAATAAAACACCAAGGAAATTTTAACAAAAATGTCCCAAGGACCCTTGGTTTTAAACCCAGAAACTTCCTGCATCTGGCTTGGGTCATGTTAGACATATCAGGAGCAGAAGCAGCTCACTTCAGGCAGATTGTAAAGGTTTTTTTCATAAAGGTCTTTTTCAATACCATACTTTTTCATCTGCTTGTATCAACATTCATTTAACATCTGATGGTTTTCTATATTTTATATAAAGACTCCTGAAGCAAGCTGACTTCCAAAACACAGCGCCGTGTCAAGTCTTCACCAATAAACTGTTTACCAGCATTTGAAGTCTCCTGGTTTGTCCCTGGCTAGCCTGGTCTATTTCCCACTCTCTTCGTTTTCCAGACATATCAGGAAAATACATGAATTAAGGATCCCCAAATCTGTTGTGATATATAATGAAACTAAAGCTTTAGAACAGTGTTGCCTATTTCCTTCATTCTGAAATGTTTTTGTGGAATGTAATTTTAGGAAGTTATAAATAAACAAACAGACAAATAAATAAAAAGAAATCGCCTCCAAAGACTCACTGCTAAACTTTGACTCAGCCTGGGGATCTGTCTTTCTGTAACCTTGTCTGGGACTGCCACCAGTAAATGCAGCAATGCTGTGATAATTACCAGGCACCCAGTGTTTGCTCTGCAGTGTGACCATGACCCTTTTTCTAAATTTGAGAAGAATTCCAGTTACGTGGACAATTTCTCTTGGTTACTAAATCAACCTCTGTATCTATATTGTGTAACTTGTACATAGAAACCTATGACATAATGCTGGCTATTTTTTTTTCTTTCTATTTAGTCACTCTGGTATAGCCTGGTGATTCATGCAGTCCTGTGACTGTCTAGGCACTTTTCCAGTAAAGGAGATTAGCAAAAGCTTTAACAATGAAATTTGCAGTTAGTTTTAGGCTGATGAATTCCTCCACAGGAATGACCATTATGTTCATTAACATGATCACATTAACACTGACAACTTGAGCAAATAATCAAAGTGGAAGCCACTGTGAACCTCAGATGAGAGGCCAGAGACCCTGAAATCCTCCAGTTGTGATTAGGGATGTCATTTTTAAGTGGTATATTCTGGGAAAATCATGACGGAGTTGAGGTAAATCTATGCAGGACAAAAAATACTGAAACCCCTTTGAACCAAAACCATCTTTTGAAAAAGCCATGCGCAGTGGCATGTGAAAAGAAGAGCCTTTTCAAAACCCACTTAGAGTTTCATATAGTTAAGAAAGCTGTCAACAATATGATATGATTTTGAGGAAAACACATGACAGATGACAAGCTATAAGTGTTATAGAGGTAAAGAAAAAAAAACTGAGATCATGAGGCAGTCACAGGACAGTGCAGAAATCCAGGCAGTACTCTTAGAAGATTATAAAAAAAACAAAAAAAAATGGTTGCCATGACTTTCACAAACACTGTGACAAATATGAAACTTACTATAGTAATTTCAAGCTGATAGAACTAAATAGGGCTGTCCTCAATAGACCTGGGGCATGATTCACTCAAGCCACATTGAAAACAAAATTTCCTGAAGCGGGCATCTTACTGTTTTCACCAAAGTTCTCTTTTTGACTGTTGTAATGCAAACTTCATAGCAAGTAAAATTGCAGCTTAAGGTATACTGCTCATAGCAAACTATCACTGTACTGTAGTTTCCTATTTTACTTCCTGAAGCAGGTTGCAATGCTTTTAATCTGTGTCTACTGAGACCATTAATCCACTCAAATTACAGTTTCTGTTTGTCTTCCAAATGGAGTCAATCTTTGTAGTGTGGCTGCTGTACTCCTTAAATGGGAGAATTCTTAACTGGAGGAAAGCTCCATCAGATCTGTAACTAATTTCTACAGTATAAAAAAAGTAATTGTCATGAAATGCATAGCCACTCGCCTGGGGTTACCCCGCTGCCACTTACAGGGTCTGTCCCCAGCACAGCTCAGGTCCACCTGCATCTACCGCTTGTGCTCTACACTTATGCCCTCCTCCCACCAACTGGGTCACAACCACCTCTGGGCGAATATTCCGCTCTCAAATTATCCAGATTTCTAGGTTACTGGAGCCCACACTCCCAGTGGTCCCACGGTTCCTAGAAAGCACTCACAAACCCAACACACAAACTACCAGGATTCTTAATCAGTCCAGACAAGCTGAGGCAATAAACTAAAAGGAATGTTTATTGTCTGAAAAATTAGAACAATGAACTAAAAAGGTGCAATCAGCAAAACAATAACAGGTAACTGGATCAATTATAACACTAATTAAACATTTGTTTACTATCTAAATAGTAACTGGAGAGATCAGGACATATAGCTGTTCACAAGTTATCAAATATAATTTTTCACAGGGCTTCAGCAAAGAGATCTCTCTCTCTCTCTCTCTCTCTCTCTCTCTCTCTCTTCTCCCTGGCTGAAACTAGAGCAAAAACCAGTAGCTCCTGGGTAACTTCAAACTCCAGGCCAATCAGAAACCAGAACAACAAGTTTCAAAAAATAGCTGGCCACATCACTGCAGGCCTTTTCTCTGTAACAGCTTTAATAAACACTCACCACCTGCTGGCCAAACATCAAAACAATTAACACAGAGTTAAACAAACCCACTGTTCTGTCATAGTAATCAATTAATACAAAATTAGCTTTAACTGTAACACCTCTGGCCATCTTCATCTGTGGTATACAAGGATGTTTCTGCAGTCTGAACATGCCTGACCCCCCCCCCCCCCTAGTGGTAGTGCTATAAGACTGTCGCAAGGGGTTATGGATGCCATTTTGAGCCCGGTGCAGGAGTGATTGGGGCAGGAGTGATTGAGGATTGCCTGGGGGACTTATTATAAGATAGGGGGTCTTTTCCAGGGTGGCCAGGTGCCAAAGGAGGTAGGGTAGGGCTTGAATACTAAAGGCACCTAATGTGTTCATGAAGGGGCCCTGGGAGGATTGGGAGGTATGTTTGGAAGGGAGTCTTTGCTGGTGGGAGGGGCACGAGCATTTACACCAGTCCGTGAGCTAAAGTAAGGCACCTAACTTCTGACTTATGTTAGTATTGATGACAGCAATTACCCACATAATTGCTGATATAGAGTTTGTGCTTAGGGGTAAATTCTCTAAATGGTGCCAAAAGATCAGTTTACCCCAAAAATAGTGCTTAGCAGTACTCTATAAATGGTGCTCAAAGTTAGACACCGCTTATAGAATAGCATTTAGCACCAGGATCCGTGGCTACTTTTAGACATGACCATTTATACCAACTGAACCCGGGTGTAAATCCTCATGTATAAATTAGGCATGGATTCCCCTTATTCTATAACAATGTGCATAAATTGCAGGAACACTACGATCTGCCTCTGATCCTCCCATGGCCACACACCCTTACGTGCAATCCAGGCGTATAAATTTACATGCATAGATTTTAATTAATGCCAAGTAGCACCGATAATAGATGTTGGGGCCCAAGTATCAGTGCTAATTGGCCATTGATAGAGTCTGGGGGTTAGTGTGCAACATCATAGCACTTAACTTCAGGTCTCTTTTGGAGATATGCCCCCTATTTCTATTTGGTATCATACCAGAGGCTGCGTTATTGCTGACTTATACTGGATCAGGTGGACTGTCATTGACCTATAGACTGGTGGTTATGGTAATGATAGAATTTACTGAGTAACTCAAGCACAAAAATGAACGGGCAGCTAAAGCTTCATGATGTGGTTTTTCCGCATGAATTTTCTGCCAGGAGTATTTGTCTCCAGGTAAATAGTCCTCATATATCCTTGTAAATATACCTGTGAAGTAAGTAGCATAGATATTCCCCATGGAACAACAGAAATTGTCTTTAAGTTAATTATGAGTACTTCAATCAAGTGTGTTGCCAGTTTTACAATGGGAGAGATGAGAGATTAAGGAAGAAATATATGACTACCATAAATTATAACTTTGTATACATGGAAGGGTTACTTATTTTTTTAGTTATTTATTCTTACTTGTATCCCACAATTATCTAGTTTCGGTTCAATGTGGCTTACATTTAACAGTTGTTAGAGATTACATTGATTCAATTACATTCACAAGGTTGTATGATGCTGTGTTTTACAGTGGTTGGCAAGATAACTATTAGTGCATATGGAATAGTCATTGGATTTCTCGAGACAACATGTCTTAGTTCATTTCTTAAATGAAAAGATGCATTACTGTTAGAGGTTGTGTTCTGTATTGTTGTTCCAGAATGATTAGTGCATATTTTACTTATAGAATTTTGTGAAAGGTAGGTCTTTAGGTCTTTTCTGAACTGGAGGTAGTTTGTGATGTTTATTATGACTATGGAAATTGAGTTCCATCATTTTGAGCCCAGGATCAGGCGACCCTCAGGGGGAGGAATGCTGGCTTCGGCCTAACCCCTGGTAAGCCTTTCCTCAGCTGAGAGGTGCCCAGCTCTACCACCGGCTGCCTTTCAGGTGCTGTGGAGGACTTGCAGCTCATCTGCATATCCTTACAGCCTTCTCCGGGGTGACACCCAGGTCCACTCCGATTCACTCAGGGCCTCCGCTCTAGGTGCCCAGCGCTCCCACCAGGTGCTGTGGAGGACTTGCAGCCCTTCTGCATTTCCTCACAGCTGTATCCAGGGTGACTCCAGTTCCACCCCGATCTTCCCAGGGCCCTCACTCCAAGTGCACAGAGTTTCCAGGTGCTTTTTGGCTAGGATCAGGCGACCCTCAGGGGGAGGAATGCTGGCTTCGGCCTAACCCCTGGTAAGCCTTTCCTCAGCTGAGAGGTGCCCAGCTCTACCACCGGCTGCCTTTCAGGTGCTGTGGAGGACTGGCAGCTCATCTGCATATCCTTACAGCCTTCTCCGGGGTGACACCCAGGTCCACTCCGATCCACTCAGGGCCTCCGCTATAGGTGCCCAGCGCCTAACGGCGCGCGGGGTATTTTTCTCTTTACATCTAATCTTCTTCCCAGTTGCTAAAGTACCTCAGTCACTTATGGCCCCTATTCACATTCTCTTCCTAGCACTGTCCCTTCCTAATCTTTTCCCTCACCCCCTACCTCTCTCCACTACAGGAACTCACTGCACATCCATCGACTTCATCACCTCACCTTCTCTCCTACCCTCTTCCTCCCTCTTGGCTTTTAATCTCCGCCTCTTTCTTCCATCCATTTTGCCTTCCCCATTCCACCTAAATACCTCTCGCCTTCGACGCCTTCATGGCCACACCTCTCCTCCGCTCTCTTTTACTCCTTCTCTTACTCTCAGCCGGTGACATCAATCCCAATCCTGGCCCCCCTCACCAACTATTATCCCAACTCTACAGATCTCACTGTGACCTCTCTAACCTCATCTCTATTTCTCTACTCCCCTCCTCTTATCTGCCCTTCTCTTGCGCCCTATGGAATGCCCGCTCTATCTGTAACAAACTCTCCTATATCCAGGACCTCTTTATCTCGCGTCACCTCCATCTGCTTGCCATAACAGAAACCTGGCTCTGCCCTGATGACTCTGCTTCAGTCGCAGCCCTGTGCCATGGCGGTTATCTATTTTCACATACTCCTCGCCCTGCTGGCCGTGGGGGCGGTGTTGGACTACTTCTTTCTCCCTCCTCCAGATTTCAACCCCTTCTTCCACCTCAATCTCACTGTTTTTCCTCCTTTGAAGTCCACTCTATCCGCCTTTTCTCTCCTCTGCCTCTTCGAATAGCGGTCATTTATCGTCCCCCTGATAAGTCCCTTTCATCCTTTCTCAGTGACTTTGACGTCTGGCTTGCCTTCTTCCATGATCCTTCCTCCCCCTCTCTCATCCTTGGTGACTTTAATATTCCTGCTAATGATCCTTCCAACTCTTATATTTCCAAGTTACTCGCTTTAACGTCCTCCTTTAATCTCCAACTATGCTCCACCTCCCCCACTCATCAAAATGGTCACTGTCTTGATCTCATCTTCTCCTCCAACTGTTCACCCTCTAGTTTCCTTGCCTCTGATCTTCCCTCCTCTGATCACCATCTTATAACTTTTACACTTAAATCTCCTCCCTCCCAGTCCCGTCCTATCTTATCTAATTTATCTAGGAATCTTCACGATATTGACCCTTCATCTCTATCCTCCCATGTTTCAAACCTCCTCTCTACTGTGGCACCATCCACGACTGTCAACGAGGCTGTTTCTTCTTACAACATTACTCTATTCTCTGCCTTAAGACACTCTTGCACCATTGATGACCCACCCTGTAAGGCGTACAAAACCCCAACCTTGGCTGACTTCTAATATCTGCTACCTACGTTCCTGTACCCGCTCCGCCGAACGCCTCTGGCGGAAATCTCGGGCCCTTGCTGATTTCTTACACTTTAAGTTCATGCTGACCTCCTTCCAATCTGCTCTTTTACGTGCCAAACAGGATTATTATATCCAACTGACCAACTCTCTTGGCTCTAATCCTCGACTTCTCTTCACCACATTGAACTCTCTCCTCAAGGTGCCCCCTCCCCCAACTCCCCCTTCATTATCTCCTCAGACCCTTGCTGAATTCTTTCACAACAAGGTTCAAAAGATAAACCTTGCTTTCTCTACCTCACCACCTCTCCCTCCACTAGTCCATTCCCCTCTCTCTCCTTCCCCTCATTCCCTTTCCTCCTTTCCTGAAGTTACTATTGAGGAAACTACACTTCTCCTTTCTTCCTCAAAATGTACCACCTGTTCCTCTGATCCCATTCCCACCCACCTTCTTAATGCCATCTCTCCTGCTCTTATTCCTTTTATCTGTCACATTCTCAACCTCTCACTTTCCACTGCGACTGTCCCTGCTGCCTTAAAACATGCTGTGGTCACACCTCTCCTTAAGAAGCCTTCACTCGACCCTACTTGTCCCTCTAATTACCGACCCATCTCCCTCCTTCCTTTTCTCTCCAAATTACTTGAGCGTGCTGTTCACCGCCGCTGCCTTAATTTTCTCTCCTCACATGCTATTCTTGACCCACTACAATCTGGTTTTCGCCCTCTCCACTCAACCGAAACTACGCTTACTAAAGTCTCCAATGACCTATTACTGGCTAAATCCAGAGGTCTCTATTCCATCCTCATTCTTCTTGATCTTTCCGCTGCTTTTGACACTGTCGATCACAGCATACTCCTCGATATCCTGTCCTCACTTGGATTCCAGGGCTCTATCCTTTCCTGGTTCTTTTCCTACCTCTCCCTCCGCACCTTCAGTGTTCACTCTGGTGGATCCTCTTCTACTTCTATCCCTCTGCCTGTCGGCGTACCTCAGGGTTCTGTTCTTGGTCCCCTCCTCTTTTCTATCTACACTTCTTCCCTTGGTTCATTAATCTCATCCCATGGCTTTTCCTACCATCTCTATGCTGATGACTTCCAAATGTACCTTTCTACCCCTGATATCTCACCTTGCATCCAAACCAAAGTTTCAGCGTGCTTGTCTGACATTGCTGTCTGGATGTCTCAACGCCACCTGAAATTAAATATGACCAAAACTGAGCTTCTCATTTTACCCCCCAAACCCACCTCCCCACTCCCCCCATTTTCTATTTCTGTTGATGGCTCTCTCATTCTCCCTGTCTCCTCAGCTCGAAACCTTGGGGGTCATCTTTGACTCTTCTCTCTCCTTCTCTGCTCATATCCAGCAGATTGCCAAGACCTGTTGTTTCTTTCTTTACAACATCCGTAAAATCCGCCCCTTTCTTTCCGAGCACTCTACCAAAACCCTCATCCACACCCTTGTCACCTCTCGTTTAGACTACTGCAATCTGCTTCTTGCTGGCCTCCCACTTAGTCACCTCTCCCCTCTCCAGTCGGTTCAAAACTCTGCTGCCCGTCTCTTCATCCGCCAGGGTCGCTTTACTCATACTACCCCTCTCCTCAAGACCCTTCACTGGCTCCCTATCCGTTTTCACATCCTGTTCAAACTTCTTCTACTAACCTATAAATGTACTCACTCTGCTGCTCCCCAGTATCTCTCCACACTCGTCCTTCCCTACACCCCTTCCCGTGCACTCCGCTCCATGGATAAATCCTTCTTATCTGTTCCCTTCTCCACTACTGCCAACTCCAGACTTCGCACCTTCTGTCTCGCTGCACCCTACGCCTGGAATAAACTTCCTGAGCCCCTACGTCTTGCCCCATCCTTGGCCACCTTTAAATCTAGACTGAAAGCCCACCTCTTTAACATTGCTTTTGACTCATAACCACTTGTAACCACTCGCCTCCACCTACCCTCCTCTCTTCCTTCCCGTTCACATTAATTGATTTGATTTGCTTACTTTATTTATTTTTTTTGTCTATTAGATTGTAAGCTCTTTGAGCAGGGACTGTCTTTCTTCTATGTTTGTGCAGCGCTGCGTACGCCTTGTAGCGCTATAGAAATGCTAAATAGTAGTAGTAGTAATAGTAGGTAGCTAAATCTCACAGTGTAGGTGGACTTGTATAGTACATTTGTGCAGTTGGGCAGGTGAAGTAGTAGGTAACCCACTTCTTCACACTGAAACAGAAGGCAAAGTGTTTCTAAATGTTGAAGACCTTAGTAGTTTACTGCAAGTAATAGAACAGGACAATTAGAAGGGGGTATGCCTGGAATTGTGGAGATTTGGGAAAAATACGAGTTTTCAGGGAAGGTTTTGCCAGTGGAGTCTTGCATAAAATTGTTTGCAGCTAGAATTTAAATTGAAACCAAAGTTATCATAGGTTTCCCTGATTCATTTTGGTTTCCATGTTTTCAGCAAAATGGTTTACATTTGGGAGCATGGTTAGAAGTACCTAGTTTCCCAGATAGAAGATAAAAGACATTTTATTATGATGCAAGGCGTTTTTCACTCAGTCTACAATGTTTGGCAGAAAGCTTAAAGCAGATATGTCTGTAGATAGTAATTTCATAGCAGATCATCTGGATGGAGAGACCAAGTGGGTGACTATTTTGGCCTTATTTTATAAATATGTGTAATCTCCTGTTAAATTAGGATTTCGGAAGAGAGTAAGTGCCTGTGAAGAGTCACTGAGGAGAGTGACTGGAAGGTCACTTGGTGGGAGGAAGCCTAGCCCAAGGGGAGTGTTTCTGAAATAAAATGCAGAGAGAACGTGCAGTGAGAAGAAGAGTGATAGGGGAGGTGGAGTTAGCTGTTAATTAGTTGTCCTTTTTTCTTTGGGGTTTGGAGGGGGGTCTATTTTTGATTTTCATTTTTGGTTTTCTGTTTGAAGCTGAGGGGTCTTTGGTTGCCTGCAGGTGTCCTTGGTTACCTGATAGTCCCCTACCACTGGAGGAGTAATGGGGAGTCCCATTTAATTGGAGTAACCTTTGGCTGTAAAGAGGAGTTGTGGCTCAGCAAACTCACAGCTGTGACAGAGGAGAGCTACTGATGGGCAGTGGAGAGACCCAGGCCTGGAGCATGGGATTGGAGCTAGGGAGTGCCCATCCCAGAATCAGGGTGAACCAATGCAAATGTCACCTTGGGGGGAGGTTGGGCCAGGAGGGTCTGGATCTGTAAAAGTGAGGAGCACAGCCTTTGGGACAATATTCTCTGGGATAGGCATGGATAGGAGTATTTGTCTCCATGTAAATAGTCCTGAAATATCCTTATAAATACACCCGTAAAGTAAGTAGTATAGGTGTTCCCCATGGAACAACAGAAGCTGACTTTAAGTTATTCAAGAGTACTTCAATCAAGTGTGTTGCCAGTATATTCATTTACCAGCTGCTTGTTGCAGAAGTTCAATAAAAGTTGAGTTGTTGTTAAGCTCTGGAGTGCAGAGTAGCTCCTGGACTGAAGAGCTAATAGTAAAGTGTCTCCCAAACCCTTGGATTGCTATTCTGGACCATTGACCCACCCCAGCTCAAATATAAATGGACTGAAAGGAGATACAGAGTAAGAGTGGCCTGAGTGAAAGCGAAGACTGTGAGGTTTGAAGTGAGAGAGAGTGAACGTGTTTTGTGGCCCGGGTCCAGAGCTAGAACCGGGTGAGATCTTGTTTACATATACATGGGCACATATATGTCTTTATAATGTAGAACATAAGAATAGCCATACTGGGTTAGACCAATGGTCCATCTAGCCCAGTATCCTATTTCCAATATTGGGACACAAGTACCTGGCAGAAACCCAAATAATAGCAACATTCGGTGCAACCAATCCCAGGGCAAGCAGTGGCTTCCCCATGACTGTCTCAATAGCAGACTATTTGCCCTACAAATCCTTCAAGAATCATGGCTAAAATGTATTTGTGTAACACATGTGACCACAGGTATTTTATAATAACTGCATATAAATCATTACTTCATTTAAGCTCTGACCAAACTCTGCCCTTGAACACACCTACATCATAGTGCATACATTCTTGTCATCAGCCATATTTGTGTATACAGGGTAATTTTCTAAGAAGTATTATATGTGATAAAGCCTTTATAGTTATCACTTGAAAGACTCACATCTCTAAAGCTGCGTTGAGGAATCTGTGTATAACTGGTAATGCAAATTATCTGCTAGGTTTAAAATCATTCTTATATTGGGCTGTAATAATATATGGATCAGGATCTGTGTTATTATGGCTGCATTAAAAACAGTGTGGCTATGGTAAGACAGGCCATAATCAGATTACCAGGTACCCCTACACATGGAGGGCAAATCTATAAAGGGGCACCTAGTTTTAGACACCATGAAGACACCTATTTGGAATGTATTTCATAAAGGAAAATAGGTGCCTATTTTTCCTTTATAGAATATTAGTGTAACAGCTCCAATACATGCTTGTAATAGAGCTGGTGTAAATGTTCACAACTAGATTGCTAAAACATGAGAACAGATGATAGAATATTGGCATTGTTGAGCATATGTGCTGGTTTTCTGGTCATGTATGTGTGTTCTTGATGTGTAAATACTGGCTCTCTCCATATAGAATTACCCCTAAGTGGTTAAATCTATAACAGGTGATGCAATATATGTTGGAATAATGTATTGTATTTTACATGCATTGCCTGTCACCAATTTTTTCTCTGTGATTACTCTGTGACCTCTGATGTAAATTGCTTAGAGAGGTCACACCCATGCAACTTCCTGTGGGGGTTAGGCACAGCATCATGGAGCTCATGATCTCTCCTAACCTGAGAGAATCCATGGTGTGAGCATCCATTACCATCTAAGCACATGGAAAGAGCTGATAATCCAAATGTATAGTATTATGTATATATAAGCCTGTCTGATTATAATCTAACTACAAACTGTGAGTAAACAGATGTTTTGTTACTTCAACTTTAAAGTGACTCAGCAGTGAATTATTCAGGGGTGTATGAGAGAGATGAAGAAAAGAAATTAACATTTCTAAAGCTGAAGCTGTGTGTATAAAATCTGCTAATTATTTACTACAAATAATCCAACAAAAGGGTTATGGGCCCAGGCCCAGGAATTGAAAAAGAAGAGAAATATTACCAGGCAGTAAAAAAAGCCACATTTTTCTCTTAAGTTTTAAAAGTAAGATTCAGTCTGTCTCTCTCTCCCCCCACACACCAAACAGCAGGCAAGGCTAAGAAAATGGCTGAGGGAGGAAATTCACCATTTTTCCACTCTCTCAAGGTGCCTAAATTAACTGAATTTAATTATCAGCAGTGGGAACTAAGATTCATATGTCTCCTTCAAGCAAAGAAATTAAATATATGCTTAGACCAAAACAGAACAGCTGAAAATATGGCTGAATGGGACAATGCAAACTATTATGTGAAGTGCATGTTTTTGGAAGCTCTCTCAGAGAAACAAGCCATATTGCTGGAAGAAAAAGATACAGCAAGGGACATTTTATATAAACTGAGAACTATGTATGCAACTACATATGCAAAACAGCAACCAATTTGGTTGGCAGAGTTGAATGAAACCAAATTAAGGGATAAAAGTAAATGTAATGATCACATTATGCATCTTATGTCTTCATTTCAAAAGTTAGAACTTTCTGGAATTCCCATGTGTGATGCATTGAAAAGAGCATTTCTTTTTACCTCACTATCAAAGAAGTTTGATGTTTTTAGGTCTGTAAATGAAGCCATTGAAGGGCAATCTTTTGAACAGGCAGCATCAAAACTAAGGCAGGAATGCATAATAAATGATTCTGAGGAGATGTGTTCTCAAAGCAAGTCAGAGAGAAATGAAACAAATTTCTTGGCAAAGAACAGAGGAAGGCGGAGCTATGGGAAAACTCCACCCAAGGGCAAGCTGATTTGCTATTCATGTGGAAAGGAGGGACATGTATCTAAATGGTGTAAGGAAACACAAAACACTCCCTCTAGCTCACCTAAGCCAATGGAACTAAAGAATTTTCCAAGCAGAAAATGTATGAAAGACAATGATAAACACAAGGGCTTTCTAATGGCAGAAAAATCTTTGACTATGGTAAATAATAATTCAAATGAAAGTACTTGGATTTTGGATTCAGGGAGCACATGCCATTTAACCAATTGTAAGGATTTCTTTCAGGAAATGTGTCCAGAAGAAGGTATTCTTAATACTGCAAACGCAGGGACTGCTAAGATCCAAGCAAAAGGCATTGGATTCTTAAAATGCAAAGTGTCTAATGAAGTTAAAGAAATTCCTGTAAGTGATGTCTTGTATATTCCCCAAGCAGTTTGCAATATGCTTAGTGTATCTACATTAGATAAGAAGGGATTTGCGATTCATTTTGAAAACAGTAAGTGCACAATCTCTAAAAATGATGAAGTGTATGCTGAAGCTTTTATGCATAATGATGTTTATAAACTGAGCATTTCAGGTGAAGCCTCACATCTGGCGCAAGTAAGGAAGAATGATGGTAAATGTAGTCTGGAAATCTGGCACCGCCGCCTGGGACATCGTGATTTTAAGGTGATCCAGGATCTTTACAGTAAGCAACTAGCCACTGGCATTCAGATAAGTGCAGATGCTGGTAAAATGGAGAAATGCATAGACTGTGTTACTCAAAAAGGTGTGAGACCCTCATTTCCTGCATACACAGGAAATAGGAGTAATAAAGTACTGGACTTAATACACAGTGACTTATGTGGACCGTTTAATATCCCATCATTGGGAAATAACAGATTTGTGCTAATATTCTTGGATGATTTCTCTAGATACTGTGTGGCCTATTTGCTGAAAGAAAAAAGTCAAGTCACAGACATGCTGAAGAAATACGTAGCCATGGTGAGCAATAAATTTGAAAGAAAACCAAAGGTTCTTCAGACCGACAATGGTGGTGAGTTCACTTCACAAAGCATGCGCACATTTCTAGAACAAGAAGGCATTCAGCATATCACAACAGTAGCTTATACACCAGAGCAAAATTCTGTTGCAGAGAGAAAATTTAGGTCACTTGTGGAAATGACCAGGTGTATGCTGTCAGATAGCAATCTCCCTAAAAGACTATGGGGGGAAGCCATTCTCACAGCAGTGTACCTACAAAACAGAATGCCAACTAAAGGCGCTGAGCGCACACCACATGAGACATGGCATGGTAGGAAGCCAAACCTGTCACACATAAGAACATTTGGAAGTACAGCATATGCTCATGTACCAAAGCAAAGAAGGCATAAGCTGGATTCCACAACAGAAAGGGGCATTTTAGTTGGCTATGCTCCAGGACACAAAGGATATAGAATTTTGAATCTGAAAACTGGCATTGTTGGCATAAGACATGTTACATATTTTGATGAAAACAAAAGGGTTGATAAAGGCTGGATTATCCCAGATGAGCCTTATCATCCAGAATATGAAACTAGAACCATAATAGACATGCCAGTGTATATAAATGCCATACCAAGGCAGATGTCTGAAAGCAACTCATCTGTATCTAACGAGGAACAGGCAGAGGAAGCAGACACAGAAAGGATCATTGAAGAAGACAGTACAGTTGGAGAAGGGGAATCAATTGGAGAAGGACTCTCAGATTTAGAGGATGCGGAAAGGTCAGACCAACCTGTTGTCAGACGCTCATCCAGGGAAAACAAAGGTGTTCCACCCCCAAGACTGTCTTACCTAACAAAGTCAGCAGAAGCTCAAGAGCCCTTAACATGGGATGAGATTGAGAAAATGCCAGCAGAAGAGGCTGCTGAATGGCATAAAGCTGCACAAGAAGAAATTGATGCATTGGATAAAAATAATACTTGGATTCTTACAAAATTACCTCCTGGCAAGAAAGCTATAGGATGCAAATGGGTATTCAAGTTAAAAAGGAATGCACAAGGAAAAGTGGAAAGGTATAAAGCCAGATTAGTCGCAAAGGGATATCTTCAAAAATATGGAGAAGATTTTGATGAAGTGTTTGCACCTGTAGTGAAACACACGACAATTAGAACACTTCTGAGCATTGCAGTCTCAAAAGGCATGCAAGTCAACCACATTGATGTGAAAACAGCATTTCTTCATGGAGATATAACTGAAGACTTGTACATGGAACAGCCAACAGGTTTCATAAATACAAAACAAAGACAGCTAGTGTGTAAATTAAACAAAGGTCTTTATGGATTAAAGCAAAGTGCAAAATGTTGGAATGACAAATTGCATGAAATATTGACAAATTTAGGATTTAAGCAAGGTGAAGCAGATAAATGCTTGTACACTAGGTGCAGAAATGGACAATATGCATACATTTTAGCTTTTGTTGATGATCTGCTCATTGCAAGCGAAAGTGAGCAAGAGTACAAGGACATTGTAAAATATTTAAACCAGAATGTTGAGATAAAAGAACTTGGTAATGTGTCATACTATCTTGGTATAGAAATTGAGAAACAAAATGATGGTTCTTATCTTCTAAGCCAGAAGCAGAAAATAAATGAGCTTATTGAAAGTTTAGGTATGCAAGATGCCCAAGTTGTAAGCACTCCCATGATCACTGATTTTCTGAAGGATGAAACAGTAAGAGAACCTTTACCAGATAACATCCAATATAGATCAGCCATAGGTAAGCTTTTATATCTAACTACCACATACAGGGCTGATATAGCAAATGCAGTAGGAATTTTGAGCAGAAGGGTCAGCTCACCTACCAAATCAGATTGGACTGCAGTTAAAGGATGGTAAGGTATTTAAAAGGTACCATTGATTGTAAATTAAAGATTTCAGCCAATAGTAATCCAAAACTAATATGTTACTGTGATTCAGATTGGGCAGGGGATCATTCTGATTATAAATCCACAAGTGGATATGTGTTTATGTATGGAAATGTACAAATTTCTTGGGCCAGTCATAAACAAAGTATTGTGAGTCTGTCTTCTACAGAAGCTGAATATGTGGCCGTATCGGAAGCATGCAGAGAACTGATGTGGATTGAAAAACTTTTGCTGGATTTTGGAATAGCTGAAAAGAGACCAATCCAGATAATGGAAGATAATCAGAGCTGCATCAGACTGTCACAGAATGACAAGGTTCAGTCACGCACCAAGCACATCGCAACGAAATACCACAACGTGCGAGAGCTGGCGAAAAGAAGGGGTCATCAGTCTACACTATTGTCACACCAGTGAAATGACAGCTGACATCATGACCAAACCGTTACCCAGAGAACGTTTTGAGAATCTGCGTATAAAGCTTGGACTTTGTGTGAATTAATAATTGCATGACAGTTATGCATGAGAAGGGGTTTGTTGGAATAATGTATTGTATTTTACATGCATTGCCTGTCACCAATTTTTTCTCTGTGATTACTCTGTGACCTCTGATGTAAATTGCTTAGAGAGGTCACACCCATGCAACTTCCTGTGGGGGTTAGGCACAGCATCATGGAGCTCATGATCTCTCCTAACCTGAGAGAATCCATGGTGTGAGCATCCATTACCATCTAAGCACATGGAAAGAGCTGATAATCCAAATGTATAGTATTATGTATATATAAGCCTGTCTGATTATAATCTAACTACAAACTGTGAGTAAACAGATGTTTTGTTACTTCAACTTTAAAGTGACTCAGCAGTGAATTATTCAGGGGTGTATGAGAGAGATGAAGAAAAGAAATTAACATTTCTAAAGCTGAAGCTGTGTGTATAAAATCTGCTAATTATTTACTACAAATAATCCAACAATATAGGTGCTGATTATGGCACTTATTTTGAAGCTATTCTATAAAGAAAAGTAGGCATCAACTTTTATTTATAGAATTCTAGTGCAAATGGCCAAAAACATGCATACATTAAGGTGCGATCACTTACATCAGCCCCATGGCTGGAGTAAGTACTTGAATCTAGTACAAGTGGATGTACTATCCTTTTGCACCGAGGATATGTCTCCAAGTGCTGCCCGGGAGGGAAAGGTTAGGACAGCTGTTGTAGTTGGTGTTTCGATCATTAGGCATATAGATAGCTGGGTGGCTGGTCTCCAAGTGCTGCCCAGGAGGGAAAGGTTAGGACAGCTGTTGTAGTTGGTGTTTCGATCATTAGGCATATAGATAGCTGGGTGACTGGTGGACGTGAGGATCGCCTGGTGACTTGCCTGCCTGGTGCGAAGGTGGCGGACCTCACCCATCACCTAGATAGGATTTTAGATAGTGCTGGGGAGGAGCCGGCTGTCTTGGTACATGTGGGTACCAATGACATAGGAAAATGTGGGAGAGAGGTTCTGGAAGCCAAATTTAGGCTCTTAGGTAGAAAGCTCAAATCCAGATCCTCTAGGGTAGCAGTTTCTGAAATGCTACCTGTTCCAGGCACAGGGCCCAAGAGACAGGCAGAGCTCCGGAGTCTCAATGCGTGGATGAGACAATGGTGCAGGGAGGATGGTTTTAAATTTGTTAGGAACTTGGCAACATTCTGGGGAAGGGGGAGCCTATTCCGAAAGGATGGGCTCCACCTTAACCAGGGTGGGACCAGGCTGCTGGCATCGGCATTTAAAAAGGAGATAGAGCACCTTTTAAACTAGAAATGGGGGGGGGGGGGGGGAAGGCCGACAGTCGCTCAAAAGCGCATGGTTCGGGATAAGGTATCTTTCAAAGATATCACCAAAACAGGGAAGATAGGGTATCCTGATAGTGAGGTTGCAAAAGAGACTGTAGTAGATCAACCAGCTTATAATCGAACGAGAAAAACGCCCAAGTTCCGACCTAAATCGGGAGATGGGCGTTTATCTCACAAAAACGAATAACGCGGTATAATCAAAAGCCAAATTTGGGACGCTTTCAACTGCACTCCGTCGCGGATGCGGACAAAGTTGACGGGGGCGTGTCGTAGGCGTGTCGAAGGCGGAACTGGGGCGTGGTTATCGGGCGAACAGAGATGGGCGCCCTTTCGCCGATAATGGAAGAAAGATATGCGAATTTAGCGAGAATTTAGGGCACTTTTCCTGGACCCTGTTTTTCCACGAATAAGGCCCCAAAAAGTGCCCTAAATGACCAGATGACCACTGGAGGGAATCGGGGATGACCTCCCCGGACTCCCCCAGTGGTCACTAACCCCCTCCCAGCACAAAATATGACGTTTCACAACTTTTTATTTTCACCCTCAAATGTCATACCCACCTCCCTGGCAGCAGTATGCAGGTTACTGGAGCACTTATTAGGGGGTGCAGTGGACTTCAGGCAGGTGGACCCAGGCCCATCCCCCCCCCTACCTGTTACAATTGTGCTGCTTAATGCGTTAGTCGTCCAACCCCCCCAAACCCACTGTACCCACATGTAGGTGCCCCCCCTTCACCCCTTAGGGCTATAGTAATGGTGTAGACTTGTGGGCAGTGGGTTTTGAGGGGGTTTTGGGAGGCTCAACACACAAGGGAAGGGTGCTATGCACCTGGGAGCTCTTTTACCTTTTTTTTTTTGTTTTGTAAAAGTGCCCCCTAGGGTGCCCGGTTGGTGTTCTGGCATGTGAGGGGGACTAGTGCACTACGAATCATGGCCCCTCCCACGAACAAATGCCTTGGATGTATTCGTTTTTGAGCTGGGCGCTTTCATTTTCCATTATCACTGAATAACAAAAACGCCCAGCTCACAAAGTAGCGAATAACATATGGGCGTCTATTTTTTTCGAAAATACGGTTGGGTCCGCCCCTTCACGGACCCGTTCTCGGAGATAAACGCCCATGGAGATAGGCGTTTTCGTTCGATTATGCCCCTCCAAGTGTCCCTAAATAAAAAAAAAATCAGACAAAAGATTGCACTAATTACCTGTTATTATCTCTTGACTATTGCTGTTTAATAGTTACTTCCTATCTTATTCTCAATTTATATAATTGCTTTTTATTGCACTGTAGCCTTACTACAGATTTATGTAAGCCATTTTGAGCCTGCAATCAGTAGGAAAAAGTGGGATATAAATGTAATAATAAATAAATAGTACTGTCAAGTACCAAGCATGATGTTAATAGGAGCAACAAACACAGTTTGAAATGTCTATATGTGAATGCCAGGAGCCTAAGAAATAAGATGGGAGAGTTAGAATATATTGCACTAAATGAAAAATGATCTGGATTTTCAGAAGGCATGTGACAAAGTACCTCATGAAAAACTCCAGAGGAAATTGGAGAGTCATGGGATAGGAAGTAGTGTTCTATTGTGGATTAAAAACTGGTTAAAAGATAGAAAACAGAGAGTAGGGTTAAATGGTCAGTATTCTCAATGGAGAAGGGTAGTTAGTGGGGTTCCCCAGGGCTCTGTGCTGGGACCGCTGCTTTTTAACATATTTATAAATGACCTAGAGATGGGAGTAACTAGTGAGGTAATTAAATTTGCTGATGACACAAAGTTATTCAAAGTCGTTAAATCGCGGGAGGATTGTGAAAAATTACAAGCAGACCTTACAAGACTGGGAGACTGGGTGTCTAATGGGCAGATGACGTTTAATGTGAGCAAGTGCAAAGTGATGCATGTGGGAAAGAGGAACCCGAATTATAGCTATGTCATGCAAGGTTCCACGTTAGGAGTCACGGACTAAGAAAGGGATCTAGGTGTCGTCATTGATGATACGTTGAAACCTTCTGCTCAGTGTGCTGCTGCGGCTAAGAAAGCAAATAGAATGTTAGGTATGGAAAACAAAATGAGAATGTTATAATGCCTTTGTATCGCTCCATGGTGCAACCGCACCTTGAATATTGTGTTCAATTCTGGTCGCCGCATCTCAAATAAGATATAGTGGAATTAGAAAAGGTGCAGAGAAGGGTGACAAAAATGATAAAGGGGATGGGATGACTTCCCTTTGAGGAAAGGCTAAAGCGGCTAGGGCTCTTCAGCTTGGAAAAAAGGCGGCTGAGGAGAGATATGATAGAGGTCTATAAAATAATGAGTGGAGTTCAACGGGTAGATGTGAAGCGTCTGTTTACGCTTTCCAAAAATACTAGGACTAGGGGGCATGCGATGAAGCTACAATGTAGTAAATTTAAAACGAATCAAAGAAACGTTTTCTTCACTCAACGTGTAATTAAACTCTGGAATTCGTTGCCAGAGAATGTGGTAAAGGTGGTTAGCTTAATGGAGTTTAAAAAAGGTTTGGACGGCTTCCTAAAGGAAAAGTCCATAG
Source organism: Microcaecilia unicolor (assembly GCF_901765095.1). Classification (NCBI taxonomy): domain Eukaryota; kingdom Metazoa; phylum Chordata; class Amphibia; order Gymnophiona; family Siphonopidae; genus Microcaecilia; species Microcaecilia unicolor. Next base: position 88,975,423 of record NC_044031.1, read on the forward strand.
ACCGTTATTAAATGGGGAAAATCCACTATTTCTGGGATAAGCAGTATAAAATGTTTTGTACATTTTTGGGATCTTGCTGGGTATTTGTGACCTGGATTGGCCACTGTTGGAAACAGGATGCTGGGCTTGTTGGACCTTTGATCTTTCCCAGTATGGCAATATATATGCACTTATCCTATATAATAATTTGCACCTCCAACATTCCATGTCTGGCTGCCTGGGTTCGTAACATCTCCTGTCGTCATCCAGCCTCCAGCGTTCCAGTCCCCCTCACTGTCCCGCCCTTACGTCAAGACGTAATGACGTCAGAGGGCGGAACAGTGAGAAGGAAGGGAACGCTGGAGGCGAGCTGACGTCAGGAGGGATGTTACGAACAGAACGGAAGCCAGCGCCAGCCAGCCAGCTAGCCAGAAAACATTCAGGTACAAATCGAGGGGAGAAGAGAATTGTGGGACATAGAAGGGAGGGAGGAAGGGAAGGGGAGGGGAACGGCAGGGCAGAGGAGAATTGATGGCCATGGATGGGATGGGAGGACAGTAGAGGAGAGAATCGCGGGACACGGATGAGAGGGCAGAGAAGAGGAGAATCACTGGATATGGAGTGGGGGGGAGGGGAGGGAAGAATTGCTGAACATGAAGGGGAGGGCAGGGGAGAGAGAAAAAAAACTTACATGACAGCCTTCCTAGGGCCCGTTTCATTGTTGAGGAAACAGGCATGGTTCCACTAGTGTACTTATATTATGTATTTATGATTTGTACTTTTGTGACATTGGATCTCTGACTGACCCCTTACGAAGACATAAGTGCCAAAACTTGGCCAAGTCGGGTTAATGTGCAATAAATTTGTATGTGGCAAACCTTAAATCTTCTTTTTCTCTGTATCTCTGCTTGGTGCTGCTGCTTAGATTGTACAGTGCCTTGTCTAGGACTTTAATAACACTGTACCATTTAAAGGCAGTGTAACTAAACTGTTTCTTCACTAACCTGATAAAAAGAGGGTAATTATTGAAATCAGTCTCAATCCAATGAAAGATCACCCATAACTCTTTTGTTGACTCTTATATCTACATATCGTGTGAGTTACCATGGCATTCACAATTCTTTGTTCGTTTCAAATGAAAATCTATACAACTATCCCACATAATTGCTGCAGGGTTTCATAACTTTCTAACTCTTACCAGAATTTAGTTTTGAGCTACCACAGAAAGCTGGAGGCTGTGACCACAGTCTATTGCCATTGTTCCAAGTCATATTTAGACTAGCATTTAAAGTAAGCAAAGGATAATGAACAATCTTCTCTCACCCACAAGAAAAGAGAGCTGAAGTAAACAAGATAAGAGTGAAGGAATAAAAACCCAACATAGATCAATCAATAGAATGCAGAGAAAACCATCAAAAATAGAGGAGAGATAGCTTCTCAAGAAATTAGGAAATTAAGATAGGAAATTAAGACTGGGAGAGATGATTCATCATCTTAGAAGGTCATATGTGACAGTAGTTGACATTTGAACAACACCAAAGAACTTAAGACCACCATGGTAGAGGCGGACTTGAATACAGTTGAAAACAATGAGGGGTACTCAAGGAGGAGAAAGAAATAGTACAAAATTTGCCTCTTGAACTTATTGTAATTTGTGTTATATTCTGTACATTATTATGTTTTATTCACTTTATTGTTTGTTTGTAAGCCTCATTGAACTTGAGACTATTTCGGGCTAATGTGGGATATAAATGTGATGAATGAATGAATGAATCAAATCTAAATGAATTCTTTACTTTGGTCTTTACAGTGGAAGATGTTCAGTAGATACACCAAAACATTTTTGAAGGTGATGATTCGGAAGACCTGAAACAAATCGATGTGAATCTGGAAGTCCTAGAGGAAATCGACAAGCTTAATGGTAGCAGGTCATTGGGACCTACACCCCACAGTTCTAAAGGGATTTATGTATGAAATAGCAGACCACCAGCTCCTCCTTTTCTTGATCCTCTTCACATTCATCCTCATCGTATTCATCATCCAGCCCATCAGCTGCTTGTTCCGAATCAATGATGTCTGCATCAATCTGTCATTAATAGCATCCTCCTACTCCACATTGGTCCCTCATCCTACCGTTAAATTTGGAAACCCATCCAGGTCCACGGGTATTGGTAGCTCAGCTTCAGGAGCTTGCAGCACTACCTGCGTGAGCTTAAGGCCCATGGCTGGCTCACTCATTTTTACCCACCTGGAAGCTTCCCAAAAATCAACCCAGGGCTGCTCACACTCCTCTCACATCTCCTCATTCTCTACCCACAGCTCCTCCAGTCTTCTTACTCCCTCACTTATTTTCTTTCTCAGTCTTATCTCACATGCTGCTATACCTCAGATTTCTTTATTTCCTCTTTCTGTGCTCCCATATACATAGTTAGTCTCTTCTTGCACTATAAACACTCACTCACTCTCTCTCCCATTGTTACCCCCTTCCCCTGACCTGTTCTTCATATGTTTCCTCCATCCTTGGGCAGAATCTTTCTAACCCTCCTACATCTCTAAACAAGTTCTCCCTTACCTCATCTCTCCCCCCCCCCCCCCCCATTCCTTACTCACCCTCTTGTTCACAGGAGGAGAAGGAGGCACCATATTTCACAGGTAAGAGAATGCTTGAATTGTTTTAAACTGAGGAAATGTCTAAAGAATTTCCTAATTTCATGTTAAATTTCCTTCTGGAATGTATGTGTTTGAAAATTCAATTCCCCTTTCTTACAGGCCAAGATTTGTTTTGGAACACACCGGACATTAACAGTAGTTATGATTTGTATTACCCATTTTCACACTAACTCTTTTTGAAGCATAAGTACATAAGTAATGCCATACTGGGAAAAGACCAAGGGTCCATCGAGCCCAGCATCCTGTCCACGACAGCGGCCAATCCAGGCCAAGGGCACCTGGCAAGCTTCCCAAACGTACAAACATTCTATACATGTTGTTCCTGGAATTTTGGATTTTTCCAAGTCTGTTTAGTAGCGGTTTATGGACTTGTCCTTTAGGAAACCGTCCAACCCCTTTTTAAACTCTGCTAAGCTAACCGCCTTCACCACTTTCTCCGGCAACGAATTCCAGAGTTTAATTACATGTTGGGTGAAGAAACATTTTCTCCGATTTGTTTTAAATTTACTACACTGTAGTTTCATCGCATGCCCCCTAGTCCTAGTATTTTTGGAAAGCGTGAACAGACGCTTCACATCCACCTGTTCCACTCCACTCATTATTTTATATACCTCTATCATGTCTCCCCTCAGCCGTCTCTTCTCCAAGCTGAATAGCCCTAGCCTTCTTAGCCTTTCTTCATAGGGAAGTCGTCCCATCCCCGCTATCATTTTAGTCACCCTTTGCTGCACCTTTTCCAATTCTACTATATCTTTCTTGAGATGCGGCGACCAGAATTGAACACAATACTCAAGGTGCGGTCGCACCATGGAGCGATACAACGGCATTATAACATCCTCACACCTGTTTTCCATACCTTTCCTAATAATACCCAACATTCTATTCGCTTTCTTAGCCGCAGCAGCACACTGAGCAGAAGATTTCAGTGTGTTATCGACGACGACACCCAGATCCCTTTCTTGGTCCGTAACTCCTAACGTGGAACCTTGCATGACGTAGCTATAATTCGGGTTCTTTTTTCCCACATGCATCACCTTGCACTTGCTCACATTAAACATCATCTGCCATTTAGCCGCCCAGTCTCCCAGTCTCGTAAGGTCCTCTTGTAATTTTTCACAATCCTGTCGCGATTTAACGACTTTGAATAACTTTGTGTCATCAGCAAATTTAATTACCTCACTAGTTACTCCCATCTCTAAATCATTTATAAATATATTAAAAAGCAGCGGTCCTACCACGGACCCCTGAGGAACCCCACTAACTACCCTTCTCCATTGTGAATACTGCCCATTTAACCCCACTCTCTGTTTCCTATCCTTCAACCAGTTTTTAATCCACAATAGGACATTTCCTCCTATCCCATGACCCTCCAATTTCCTCTGTAGCCTTTCATGAGGTACCTTGTCAAACGCCTTTTGAAAATCCAGATACACAATATCAACCGACTCCCCTTTGTCCACATGTTTGTTCACTCCTTCAAAGAATTGAAGTAAATTGGTCAGGCAAGATTTCCCCACACAAAAGCCGTGCTGACTTGGTCTCAATAATCCATGTCCTCGGATGTGCTCTGTAATTTTGTTTTTAATAATAGCCTCTACCATTTTCCCCGGCACCGACGTCAGACTCACCGGTCTATAATTTCCTGGATCTCCCCTGGAGCCTTTTTTAAAAATGGGCGTTACATTGGCCACCCTCCAATCTTCCGGTACCATGCTCGATTTTAAGGATAAGTTGCATATCACTAGCAGTAGCTCCACAAGCTCGTTTTTCAGTTCTATCAGTACTCTAGGATGAATACCATCCGGTCCAGGAGATTTGCTACTCTTCAGTTTGCCGAACTGCCCCATTACGTCCTCCAGGTTTACCGTGAAGTCAGTAAGTTTCTCCGACTCGTCCGCTTGAAATACCATTTCCGACACCGGTATCCCACCCAAATCTTCCTCGGTGAAGACCGAAGCAAAGAATTAATTCAGTCTCTCCGCTACGTCTTTGTCTTCCTTGATCGCCCCTTTTACCCCTCGGTCATCCAGCGGCCCAACCGATTCTTTTGCCGGCTTCCTGCTTTTAATATACCGGAAAAATTTTTTACTATGTTTTTTTGCCTCTAATGCTATCTTTTTTTCGTACTCCCTCTTGGCCTTCTTAATCTGCGCCTTGCATTTGCTTTGACACTCCTTATGCTGTTTCTTGTTATTTTCAGACGGTTCCTTCTTCCATTTCCTGAAGGCGTTTCTTTTAGCCCTAATAGCTTCCTTCACCTCACTTTTCAACCAGGCCGGGTGTCTTTTGGACTTCCGTCTTTCTTTTCTAATTCGCGGAATATGTATGGCCTGGGCCTCCAGGATGGTATTTTTGAACAGCATCCACGCCTGTTGTACAGTTTTTACTCTCTCAGTTGCCCCCCTAAGTTTTTTTTTTACCGTTCTTCTCATTTTATCATAGTCTCCTTTTTTAAAGTTAAACGCTAACGTATTTGACTTTCTGTGTACAGTTACTTCAAGGTCGATGTCAAAACTGATCATATTATGGTCACTGTTATCAAGCGGCCCCAGTACCATAACGTCCCTCACCAGATCATGCGCTCCACTAAGGACCAAGTCTAGAATTTTTCCTTCTCTCGTCGGCTCCTGCACCAGTTGCTCCATAAAGCTGTCCTTGATTTCATCAAGGAATTGTATCTCTGTAGCGTGTCCCGATGTTACATTTACCCAGTCTATATTTGGATAATTGAAGTCACCCATTATTATCACATTGCCCATTTTGTTCGCATCTCTGATTTCTTTTATCATTTCTGTGTCTACCTGCTCATCCTGGCGAGGCGGATGGTAGTACACTCCTATCACCATTTTTTTTCCTTTTATACATGGAATTTCAACCCACAATGATTCGAAGGTGTGATTTGTGTCCTGCTGAATTTGTAATCTATCTGAGTCAAGGCTCTCGTTAATATACAATGCTACCCCTCCACCAGTCCGGTCCACCCTATCATTACGATATACCAGAGAAAGTATAAATGTAATCCGGACCCCCTGCTCCGGTAAGCTTGATCTTTAGCTTTTAGGTGACAGAGTTCCCCTTTTTCCTGTAGTCGAGCCAGGAGAATGTCACCCACTCTGGAGCAAAGGGACAGGACACAGTTCACTATCCTCGTCCCAAGTCTATGCTAGAGATGGGAGGAAAAAAAACTAATTTGTTGGGCTCGGTCAGATTTGAAAGACGCAAGCCTCGGTGTTTACAATAAATTGGTTTTATTCAGTTTTAAAGTTAAACAAAACAGTGAAATATAACTCTTTAAAACCTTAAATTAAGACCCCTTATTTATGCTACAATATTAAATTATTATTCTACAGCAATGTCAGATTTATTTTAACTTGTGCTTTTGTTGTCAACAGGTTAACCCTTCACCTCCCCGCTACAAGATATCAGATAAGTATTATCAGATTAACTATTACTTTCTAAAAGAAATGTGAAGTAATGTTCTCTCAAATTCCCCAAGCTTTCAAGAATTGATACTTTGTGTCGACTTCCTTTTGTTTTTCAGAATCACCCTTAACCCTCCCGTCGGATCCAGGTAAGTATCCCTCTTTTTTTTCTTTTACCCTCTTTCTTTCTTTTTGAAAGTCACTTTCCTTTCCGTGCGTAGCTCAGTCCCACTTCTTGCTTCACACCAAAGGTCTTTCTTGCGTGGGGGCCCGTTGTTTTTTTCCTTAGATGATGCAGCGTCCTCTGTATCTTCTTCCTAAACCTATCTTAAATAACTTAAATAGGAGAAAAACCCTAGCTCCTTACATATATTTTAGGATTTTCCTTACTAAAGGGATCTCTTTATTTAGAAAGACTGGGCCAAAACTAACTTTAAAATCAAAATAATTAAATTTTCCTATTCTAGATTCCCTATGCTATGTTTTTCTTTATATCCTATACTACTGAAGGAGTGACGCAAGTTTTCAGGAACATAGATTCTTTTTCCAATCACACTCTAATGCAGTAAATCACTTCTTAATTTATAAACTTATCAGATAACACATAACCTATATCATATCATTCAAAACATTCAATATATAAATTTCAACACTTTAAATCACACATTCAATTAATTCCCAATAATCTCCACCCCAACAATTCTATTTCCAATTCTAACTTAAATCCTAACTTTCCTAAATCTTCCCCTAAACTATTAAATGATAACACAATCACTCCTTTGCTTAATATAATTTTCCACTGAACTCCCTTCTTACTAATCACCCCTTCCCAAATCCAATTTAATCTAACTATCTTTCCTCTACCTCACACAAAATCCACTCCACCAACACACATCTGCTCTCTTCGCTGTCCCAACTCCTTCTGCCAACCGCCAATGACTCCGTAACCAGGGATACGTAGCTTTCAGTGACATTCCAAGCCCTTCCCAACCAATCAGCCATCTCCCTCAACATTCCGAGCTTCACTGCTGACCGGCGGAATCTTGGCCAGCAGTGCTAAATCCCCATTTTAATTACTGATTTCCCATAGAAAATAATGGGGAAATCAATAATTAAAATAAAAACCCAATTAAACATTTTCCAATCTACCCCAAAATTCCCATATTCAATAACACTTTTATTCCCTACCTGACTGTAATTTCAAAATTTAAATTTAACCCTTTTTAACCCATACCTCACTATTTCCCCCCAAAACCCCTTTTAAAAATCCCAAAAAAATTCAAAAAATATCCCAAAAATTCCAACTCCCCCCTCTAAACCTACCCCGTCGAATAAAAAAAATTAACTCTTTCAGAACCCCTTTAAACAGCACCCTACCAAAAACCCCCACTAAAAATATTCAAATTCAAAATCTAACCCGCCACAAAAATCCCCAAAAATTCCCCGACCCCAAAACTGAAAACCAAATTTAAAAAACTCAAAACCCCGAATTTTTAAAAATAAAAAACACAATTTACACATTTTAAAATTAAATAAATTAAAATTTCGGGTCAAAAGACCCGTTACCTTTTTCAGGATTTTTCCCTCACCAAACGCCTGCCTTCGGTTCCGGTCCCGCTGGTCCCAGTCCAAAAACGGAGCCAAAAAATGAAAAAACGAAAAAACCCTCGGAGCTCCGTCCGAAAATTTAGGCCCCGGCTTGGGCCTAAACGGAGCTCTGGTGCGGCGCGCGTTCCCAATCTGTGCATGAGGCTCGCCGCCTCATGCACACGCGCGCACATCGCGTTCCTCCCGTCTGCCATCTTCTTTTCATCTTCGGCCTTGGAACAGGCCTCCCTCGTCGTTCGGCGCTCCCGGCCATGAAAAACAGCGGCGCCCCCGGGAAAAGAAAAGCCCACTGACCCCATCTGACCCGGAGACATGCCCAAACGTCCCCGGGAGTTAAAAAAAATAACGGCGCCCTCTCTGCAGCGCTCCCATAGCGCGGCCCTTCTTCTTTCGGCCCCAACCAGCCCCAGCAGCGCTCCTCCTCACTTTTCAGCCCCCCGAGCAGCCCCAGCCAATCCCGGAGCCCGAGGTAAGTGAAAAGAAAAAAAAAATATTTATATTTTTCTCTATTTTTAACCTCCTATTACATTCACATATATATTTTCCATTTTGAAGATTATTTAACCCCCAACAACAGATACTACTCAGATTGTTGTGACTCATGATGCAGGTGTTTGCATAGAAGCATGGAATTGTGTCGAGTCTTTCTTCTGAACTTCACCTATTTTGGAGAATTGTTTTTATACAGATCTGTTGGTCTAGTTCTTATCAGGAGGAAGTGGCATTGGGAGGGGATAGATTCACTGGTTCAACCGTGGCCCATGCCAGATCTCCTGTATTTCTTCCTCCCATGGCCCTTGTTGGGCAGGGTTAGTCAGAAACTAGAGAGTTATCAGCTTTTAGTGGTGCTTGGTAGCCCCAGAGTGGTCAAAGAGACCATGGGAGACTGTTGGTAGAGTGTTCTTTTCTGCTTCCCAGCAGGGGACTTCTTTTAGTTTGAGGCTTGATTCTGATGCAGGGTGCAACTCAATTTGCCTTTCAGCATGGCTATTGAAAGGGCAATGTTGTGCAAGAGAGATTATTCTTAACTCTTCACTTCCCAAGTTGTCATCATTTTTTATATGAATAAACACATTTTTTGGTATCCTCATTCGTTCTCCTCACTTTTTTTTTGTTCTATATCTCACGGTTCCATGAGGGTTTGCACCTCCTTTTTGTTGTGGCTTTGGAGCTCTTCAAAATCCACTCAAAACTCACTACCCCAACTGTACACCACTACAATAGCCCTTATGGGTGAAGGGGACACCTATATCTGGGTACAGTGGGTTTCTGGTGAGTTTTGGAGGGCTCACAGTTTCCACCACAAGTGTAACAAGTAGGGGCAGACATGAGACTGGGTCCATCTGTCTACAGTGCACTGTACCAACCATTAGATTACTCCAGGGACCTGCATATTGCTCTAATGAACCTGGCTATTTGGTGAGTATTATTTTTATTTACATTTTTGGGGGGTTGGGTGGGGGTCAGTGAACACTGGGGTTGTAAGGGGGGTCATCCCTAAATCCTTCCAGTGGTTATCTGGTCATTTAGGGCCATGGCTAGAAGGATGCTAGGCTGCATAGAGAGGGGCATAACCAGCAGAAGAAAAGAGGTGTTGATGCCCCTCTACAAGTCATTGGCGAGGCCCCACTTGGAGTATTCTGTTCAGTTTTTGAGGCCGTATCGTGCTAGAGATGTAAAAAGACTGGAAGTGGCGCAAAGAAAAGCTACAAAAATGGTATGGGGTTTACGTTGCAAACCGTATGAGGAGAGACTTGCTGACCTGAACATGTATACCTTGGAAGAAAGAAGAAACAGGGGTGACATGATACAGACATTCAAATATTTAAAAGTTATTAATCCACAAATTAACTTTTTCCAGACATGGGACGTCGGTAGAACTAGAGGACATGAATTGAGGTTGAAGGGGGGCAGACTCAGGAGTAATGTCAGGAAGTATTTTTTCACAGAGAGGGTGGTGGATATGTGGAATGCCCTCCCGCGGGAGGTGGTGTAGATGAAAACGGTAATGGAATTCAAACATACGTGGGATAAACACAAAGGAATCCTGTTTTGAAGGAATGGATCCGCGGAAACTTTGTGGAGATTAGGTGGCAACACCGGTAATTGGGAAACAAAACAAGTGCTGGGCAGACTTCTACGATCTACGCCCTGATCGTGACTGAATAGATAGGGATGGGCTAGAGTGTAAATTTTAAGGGGCTTCGACGTAAGCTTCAGAACTTAGTTCAAGAAGAGTGCTGGGCAGACTTCTACGGTCTGTGCCCTGAGAATGGCAAGGACAAATCAAACTCGGGTATACCTATAAAGTAACACATACCATGTTACATTTTTGTGTCTTATTCATTAGAAAAATGAGTCTAGACCAAAATATTGAAATTTTCGCCATAGATGTTCAAATGTTAGGCATGCCCTAAACCTGCCTTAATCCTGCTTTCAAAATGCCCCTGACACACCCCCTTGTGATGTGGATGCACTGCAGACGAATTGCATAGATAAACGTCTGCAAAATAGGCTTCAAAAATACTGATTTGGATGTTTTGAGAAGAAATTCATCCAAATGGTACTTTATGACACTTTTTGGACATTTTTGTCTTTTGAAAATGAGCCTCGTGAGTAACCTATGGAACTTTGCAAATCTAAGCACTTTGAAAATGAGCCCCCTTTTCTCCTTTTTGGTGTTTTCTTATAGTGCAGCATATATGAAAGAGAGATAATTATATTTATTATTTGAGAAATGCAGACATTGTTTACATGACAAGAAAAGAATTTATTCCGCAACGACTTGTTTGTTTCCTTCATTTGTCAGTTCCGATTCTACTTCATGCAAACTGCTGCCACAATCACTTTTGGGAATATAAGTAAGCTTACCAAAACCTTTTTGATAAGCAAATTCTCAGGGTTTTTTTTTCACTCCATTATATGAAAGCTTAATTAAACTTCAAGAGAGAACCTTAATAACAAGACTAAGAGGCTCATTTTAGAAATAAGAAAACATTTAAAAAATAGCATAACAGGCAGATAAATGTATTTCTTGCAGAAAACCATCTAAAGCGTAGAATCAAACCAATAAAAAAAATGGTCAAGTCTGTTAGCAGCCGAAAACAAGATGTTCCAAGAGGGGGCGTTTCATGGGCATGACATGGGCGGTGTTACATGGTGAATGTTTATTGGCAATATTAGATAGCAAAATGACTTCCTAGGGGCAGAAAGAAAAACGCCCGGAATTAGACTTGCTTTAAAAACGTGTAGGGTAAAGCGAAACCTGTCTTTAGACCCATTTGTGATTTTTCTGAGGTAGAGAGTGGAGAGGTGGAAATGATTGTTTGTGAGAAATAGTGGAGAGCTGTTGAGTATTTGCCCCAGTCTGAATCTTTTGACCCTTACATTGCCAGACTTGCCTCATCTGTGTCTCACCTCTTCAACTCATTTTCCACACCAGCTAGCCTCACCCAGGCACACCCATCCCTTCCTCTGTATCTCATCCTCTTTTCCCACGAAACCCTCACTGTCCCCAAACCCCACACTTCCCATTCTACATTTCTCCCTTCTTGTCTTCTGACTCTCGTTGTTCCTCTGTTTCTTCACTCCCAGTTTGTCACTGTGCTCTGTGGTGTTGCTCTTTGTGTGAGGGCTGTGTGCTGTTCCTGGGAAAGTGAGTGTTTTGTACTGCCGATGTGTGTGTGAGGACTGTTTGCTGGTGCTGGGAGAGTGAGTGCTTAGTGCTGCACCTGTGTGTGTCTGGATTGTTTGTTGGTGGTGTGAGAGTGTTTTTGGTAGCTGGTGTGTCTCTTGACTGTGTGCTGGTGAGGATGCTAGTGCTAAGTCTCATGAGGTGCAGTAGGTAGAGTTGTGCACAGTGTTGTTTCTGGGATCAGCGGTTTGTACCTGCACGGCAATCGTGGATGCACTGAATGCTTTGGTGGCTCATGCCTTGCAGGAGATGGATGAGAGTTTGGAGGGAAGGCCCCAGAGGAGGTATTCCTATCAGAGAATCTTCAGGCTCCATGTCCACTTCCTGGACCTCACTGACCAGGAATGCCTTACTGGGTTTGGGTTTGACAGGGCTACTATTCAGTATCCCTGTGACCAGCAACAACCCCTCCTCAAGCTCAGGATACTCAGGAATAATCCTGTGCTAGTCCACCTGGAGGTCACTGCCTCCCTCACCTTTCTGGCCACTGGAACTTTCCAGTCAGTGCTAGTAGTCAATGCAGGCCTCACCCAACCTATCATCTCCAACTGCCTTGCCCAGTTCTTCAATGCCTTCTTTACCCAAACCTCACAATATTTTACCTTCCCCACTACTGCCCAGGCACTCCAGAAACACATGTCTCAGTTCTATGCCATAGACCAGTTCCCCTCAGTCATAGGTGACATTGACTGCACACAGTCCCCCCTGGGCTCACGAGGAGACCTACAGGAATAGAAAATCATTGCACTCTATGAACATGCAGGTTGTGTGTGATACCCAGGGGGAGACTGAGGATGTGTGTACCCCAGGGGTGTGTGGGTTCCTCCAGAAACTGTTCCTGCTCTTCCTTCCCTGTAGACGGCTCCTGGCTGGTGCCTACACTATTCCGTTGCCATCTGGCCTGCTGAACACAGAGTGAACTCCAGTCTCTGCTTGTCGCGCCTCTCACGCTTGCCGCGCTCTCGGGGACCTTGGCATACTTTCAGGCTTCTTCCCCAGGAGCACGGGGTTGTGAGTCCATAGGCCACTACCGTGGAGCGGCAGTGGCAGGCAAGATCACCTTCCAGGTAGAGATGAAACAAGACTGGACCGGAACCCCGGACTGGAGTTCTACACCGGAACACTCGGAACTGGAACGCACCGGACGGGTGCGCACTGGAGTGGGGCCTGCTGGACTGGACACACTGGAGTGGCCCCACTGGACTGGAACATACAGGAGTGAAACCCGCTGGGCTGGAACACACTGGAGCGGAACTCGCGGAACTAGAACACCATGGACCTAGGCTTCACCTACACTTGACTGCCTTTCCCCGAGGGTTGAGCCCTCAGGTTCTGGCAGCCGGTAGGACTTACAGGAACAGCAGGAATGAAGATCCAGGAGTGCCCCCTGGCACCTAGGCGAAGGCAAGGCAGACAAGCAGGGACTGTCCGGGTTCTGGCAGGATTCAACACAATGACTAGTAAACTGTACCCAGGCTAATAGGAACGCTATACCCAGGCAAACCAGTCATACACAGGAACATACACAGAGCAAACTCAGGAGACTTGGAAGGCTATACACCAGCTAACAACTAAGCTGTGCCCAAGCTAACAAGTCATGCACTGGAAACAAACGCAGAACACTAGCAAAGCTTTACACAGGCTATAAGCCACACGGTGCCTAAGCTGGCTAGTCAAGTAATAGGAACAAACCCAGAGAACTAGCAAAGCTATACACAGGCTACAAGCCAGACGGTGCCTAAGCTGGCTAGTCTATCACTAGGAACCAACACAGAGAACTAGCAGAGCTATGCACAGGCTACAAGCCAGACGGTGCCTAAGCTGGCTAGTCTATCACTAGGAACCAACACAGAGAACTAGCAGAGCTATGCACAGGCTACAAGCCAGACGGTGCCTAAGCTGGCTAGTCTGCACCAGGAACAAACACAGAGAACTAGCAGAGCTATGCACAGGCTACAAGCCAGACGGTGCCTAAGCTGGCTAGTCTACACTAGGAACAATCACAGTCTTGGGATAGTGGCTAGCAAGGGCGGCTAGTCTAACACTAGGAACAAATACAGACTCGGGATAGTGGCTAGCAAGGGTGGCTAGTCTAATACTAGGAACAAACACAGAGAACTAGCAGAGCTATGCATAGGCTACAAGCCAGATGGTGCCTAAGCTGGCTAGTCTACACTAGGAACAATCACAGTCTTGGGATAGTGGCTAGCAAGGGCGGCTAGTCTAACACTAGGAACAAACACAGTCTTGGGATAGTGGCTAGCAAGGGCGGCTAGTCTAACACTAGGAACAAACACAGTCTTGGGATAGCGGCTAGCAAGGGCGGCTAGTCTAACACTAGGAACAAACACAGTCTTGGGATAGCGGCTAGCAAGGGCGGCTAGTCTAACACTAGGAACAAACACAGTCTTGGGATAGTGGCTAGCAAGGGCGGCTAGTCTAACACTAGGAACAAACACAGTCTTGGGATAGCGGCTAGCAAGGGCGGCTAGTCTAACACTAGGAACAAACACAGAGAACTAGCAGAGCTATGCACAGGCTACAAGCCAGACGGTGCCTAAGCTAACTAGTCATGCACTGGAAACACACACAGAGAACTAGCAGAGCTATGCACAGGCTACAAGCCAGACGGTGCCTAAGCTGGCTAGTCTAAACGAACACAGAGCACTAGCAAAGCTATGCACAGGCTACAAGCCAGACTGTGCCTAAGCTAACTAGTCATGCACTGGAAACAAACACAGAGAACTAGCAGAGCTATGCATAGGCTACAAGCCAGACGGTGCCTAAGCTAGCTAGTCTAAACAAACATAGAACACTAGCAAAGCTATACACAGGCTACAAGCCACACGGTGCCTAAGCTAGCTAGTCTAACAAACATAGAAACTCACACAGAGCAAACACTGAAACCGTGTACAGAGCACTCTATACACCAGGACCTTTAGATGAGATGCAAAGGCCAGGACTGTAGTCTTCAAGTGATTAATAAAGCCCTTCAACACCAGAGCCACAGCTGCAGCAATCACCTTGCAACCAAACAGAGGCTTGACACACAGAGCAGTCATCCCATAGGAAGGAACAGCGGGAGCCATCTTGGATACTGGCAAAGAGGAAGAGGCGGCAGCCATCTTGGAAGAGGCATAGCCCACACAGGTGAGGTTCAGTAGGGCAATCAGCACACAGAGCCAGAGAGAACCTAAGACAGACACAGACACAGAGACAAGCAGCAGCCAGCACAGACACTGGCTCCCAGAAACAGGGTAAGTCTGAGGGTTGTCACGGCTACGGACGGGACACTGCTATGGCTAAGGACACCTGCTGCTTACTACATGACTGGTTGCTATTGTGAGAGAACAGACATGTGTACAACAGTTCTTTTCCCTCCTCATGTATATATATCTGCCATGGTTGTATCTAGTTTGTTTCCCTTTCCTTCTCTCTAATAGCCACCTGTCAGTATGTAGATATGAATGAGCTGTTTGCACATCTTCCCAAGCCCTCAGCCTTGCTGGTTGTAGGCAAGGAAGCATGCAGAACAGAGAGTAAAGTCTAGTCTAGGCATTGCCTATGCACACGTGCTGGTTAGCTAATATGAGGAGTCAACATACCTTAATTTTGAGTAGCTCTATGCAGTCTGTCAAAAGGGTGTGGGACTGCAGGGTGAAGAGGGATTATGGGGTTGGTCTCCTGCTGCATGTTATCAGGAACAGACAGGGTAATGCTTAGATTAGGATAATTGTGGTCAGCATCAGTAGATGTGGCTACCTTCTTGGGGCCAGCAGTATAAAATGTCTACCCAGAATCTTTGGCAAGGGACACCTGTGATAGGAACATGGTTTCAGCCTCCAGCATGGAGCTGGATTGGGAGACCAGCATACTAGGTTTGCACAAATGTTTATGTCATGGACCATGCAGCCCCATCAACCCCAGCTTTCCCTCAGACCATATATCTGTTGGCAGCATCAGTATATGATAATGGGCAGATTGTGAACCCCCAGGGGCCAGATGGCTACAGAGTACAACGGTGATGTAGGTGGGCAGTCTGCCCCATACTGTGACCCACAATGCTGTTTCTGTGACCTGATTTGTATTCTTATGTCTAGGTAACAGTAGCTGTATTAATAGTTAATCTCCTTTGTTCATTTCATCTTCAAACCTTTCTCCTAATCCCCAGAGGGACACTAGCTGAGCTCATGGCTATAGGGCTTCTGGAAGTGGGATCCTTCCTGAACTTAGTCTACAGGCCAGATATTGCCATGCCAGATCCTGGGGGCAGACCAGCCCTTCTGTTGGTGAGGAGCTGTCCCTGGAATCTGTCAGAAAGAAATGTGCATGCATCAGCCACATTCCCTGCACATGTCTCTCAGACATTTGTCTTGGCGATCTCCTCACCAACTGAGGGACCTGGCAGGGCAATAGCCAGCCTCATGAGTCAGCTGGGGGAACGGCCTCACTCCCAGGTGCTCTACAACCATGATCTGGAAGAAAAGAATGGTAAAGAAGACTGCAGTCCTCCATGCTTCCCTACCCCCACTCTCGGGGAACTATGTAGCAGCCTGCACAAACTTTACACCTTTGTCAAGTGCTATGGTGGGCAACCTTTATCGCTAGCTGTGACAGGCCCTAAGACATTTGCCATCACATCATTTTGGCCTACTGGAGGCACAGCATAATGGTTTGTGGTGTGGCCTGGGATCCTGGAGAGGCAAGCTTTGAATCTCACAGGGCCTTCTTCTGCTGCAGGACACATTAGATCCCTATCCATTAGTACAGCCCTCTGGTCGAGCACTTGGCATTCAAGGAGAGTTGCTCTGATTGTGGACACTGAGAGCTTTTTGGCCACTTCTCTCCCTGTCCACAACCCTTTCCTTCACCTTCTGTTTCTACAGTTTCCTTTTCCCAGGGCTTGCCTAGTAGTGTTGGCACCACAGCACTTGTCAGCCTTGCATATCAAGAAGTCAACATATCTTTTACAGATTGGAGACACAAACTTTGTATGCCAAAAACTGTACTCATTGTATTTCTACCAAATAAACACTAAAAGCTATATACATATTGGTTATTGTTTCTTGGCCTCATTGAGGCTGCCACTGGTTCTGATGGAACATCCTCAGCTCAGCCACAATCTGGGCCAGCAGGTGACAATGTATGACTGAGACTTGCAGTAGGAGCTGGACTTGGGTGTATGGGAGGGTGGGCCCACCAACAGGCATGTAGCTGTTTTATGGGAGCCCTCAGCTGATATGCCCTCCAGTGTAGCTGCTGGGGGAGGGGGCTAGTCCTGCATCCCTTCTTCCCCCTCTAATAGGGGCATGTCCCTACAGAGGCCCTCAGCCTCCACAGGTTGTGGGGGAGTTGCATCTCTCAGTGCGAAGGGTCCATTGTAACCTCCTCTTATGCTCTCTTGGGAGCAATCTGGTCCTGGGCAGGCTCTTTAGCAGCTGGAGGATGCCCCGTGTGCATAAAAGGTTTACAATTGAGATCAACACATCCTACATGGCTTGCATAGTGGTGCAGCTAGCTATCAGGAAGCAGTGACATGGATGACTGAGGGCAGTTGTTGTTAGCTGGGGGACATGTCTAAGGTGTAGCAGCAACAACTCTCCTGGCCAAATTCAAGCATGAAATAGTCACAGGTAAAAAGCATACTTCTCCTTCAATTTGACATGTCGAGCGCATTCGACATGGTAAACCACAATATACTACTAAGACTCCTAGACCACTTCGGGATTGGTGGAAAGGTACTTAGCTGGATCAAAGGTTTCCTAACCACCAGAACATACCAAGTAAAATCAAATACAAACATATCACCACCGTGGAAAGCAGACTGTGGAGTACCTCAAGGATCCCCATTATCATCAATACTCTTCAACATAATGATGATCCCACTGGCCAAATTTAAGGCTTCAACCTGTTCATCTATGCAGATGATGTCACAATCTACATCCCCTTCAAACACGACCTGAAAGAAATCACTAATGAAATCAGACGTGGTCTGAACACCATGGACTCATGGGCAAATTCATTTCAACTGAAGCTGAACACTGAAAAAACACATTGTCTCATCTTATAATCCCAACACAATAATTACAAACCCACAACCATAAACACCCCAGACCACACCCTACCTATTTCAGACAGCCTCAAAATACTCGGCGTTACAATTGACCGTAATCCTACACTGGAGAGCCAAGTAAAGTCCACTATAAAAAAAATGTTCCACTCAATGTGGAAACTCAAACGTGTAAAACCTTTCTTCCCGAGCGAAATATTCCGTAACCTAATACAATCAATGATACTAAGCCATGCAGATTACTGCAATGGAATATATGTGGGATGCAAAGAACAACTCACAAAGAAACTCCAAACAGCCCAAAACATAGCAGCCAGGTTGATATTCGGCAAAACACGATTCGAAAGTGCCAAACCCCTCCGAGAAAAACTGCATTGGCTCCCAATCAAAGAACGTATCACCTTCAAAATCTGCATTCTGGTCCACAAGATTATCTACGGTGTAGTCCCCGAATACATGACAGACCTCATAGATCTACCAACCAGTAACAGAACCAGATCATCACGATCATACCTGAACCTCCACTACCCACACTGCAAAGGACTCAAATACAAAACAACCCATGCATCCAACTTCTCCTATATAAGCACACAACTATGGAAAGCACTACCAAAAGCCGTGAAAACAATTTACGACCACCTAAACTTCAGGAAATCACTAAAAACATATCTGTTCAATAAGGCGTACCCTACCAACCCAATATAAATGCCTCAACTCAGCAACACAGCAAAACCAAAGATTGTATTGGACACTATGTAACCTCCCCCACCTTCAACCCCCAATTTGCCTGAAACTTACCTACCTTATCCGCCCTTAACATCACATTATATTTGTCTACCTCATTCGACCTTAACATCACACTGTGTTCTTTTACCGGACTTGGCGAACGCCTTTACGGTACTATGTAAGCCACATTGAGCCTGCAAATAGGTGGGAAAATGTGGGATACAAATGTAACAAATAAATAAATAAGATAACATAGCAGGGAACTACTACTACTACTATTTAACATTTCTAAAGTGCTACCAGGGTTACGCAGCGCTGTACAATCTAACAAAGACGGACAGTCCCTGCTCAAAGGAGCTTACAATCTAAAGGACAAAAAAGTGCAGTCAATCAAATTGGGGGCAGTCTAGATTTCCTGGATAGAGGTACAATGGTTAGGTGCCGAAAGCGACATTGAAGAGGTGGGCTTTGAGCAAGGATTTGAAGATGGGCAGGGAGGGGGCTTGGCATATGGGCTCAGGGAGTTTATTCCAAGCATAGGGTGAGGCGAGGCAGAAAGGGCAGAGCCTGGAGTTGGTGGTGGTGGAGAAGGGTACTGAGGAGGGATTTGCCCTGTGAGCGGAAGTTACGGGTAGGAGCGTAAGGGGAGATGAGGGTAGAGAGGTAATGAGGGGCTGCAGATTGAGTGCATTTGTAGGTTAGTAGGAGAAGCTTGAACTGTATGCGGTACCTGATCAGAAGCCAGTGAAGTGACTTGAGGAGAGGGGTGATATGAGCATATCGGTCTATGCGGAAGATAAGATGGGCAGCAGAGTTCTGAATGGATTGAAGGGGGGATAGATGGTTAAGTGGGAGGCCAGTGAGGAGTAGGTTGCAGTAGTCAAGGTGAGAGGTGATGAGAGAGTGGATGAGAGTTCGGGTGGTGTGCTCGGAGAGGAAGGGGCGAATTTTGCTGATGTTATAGAGAAAGAAGCGACAGATCTTGGCTGTCTGCTGGATATGGGCAGAGAAGGAGAAGGAGGAGTCGAAGATGACTCCGAGGTTGCGGGCAGATGAGACGGGGAGGATGAGGGTGTTGTCGACTGAAAGAGAGAGTGGGGGGAGAGGAGAAGTGGGTTTGGGTGGAAAGACAATGAGTTCGGTCTTGGCCATGTTCAGTTTCAGATGGCGGTTGGACATTCAGGCAGCAAGGAACTGATATTAGATGTGTTTTTCCTCTGAGAGGGTGGTTTGGCTATGGGCATGAAAGAGTTCTGGCCCTGTTAGAGGGCCCTGGGTGAGCAGGCACTGACTGGGAGGTAGGATGGCAGTACACTGTTCCATGGATGAGATCATTGTTACCGTTTTTATTAGGGATATGGGTGAGTGTGTGTGCATCCCTATATCTTTGTGTCCTACAGTTAGGTGGGAGCAAAAGAGGAGTGGGAACGGAACAAGGCTCTTCAATGAACAGACCGGAGATGTTCAAAATTCGAAGTATAATTTATTAAATGAAGACTTTGAATTTTGAACGTCTCTTGTTTGTTCATTGAAAAGCTTGATTCTGTTCCCACTTTTCTTTTGCTCCTGAGATTACCCATGGGACACTGTTGTTCTTTATCCACTCTGGTGGATTTGTTGCTCCTACAGCTGGGTGGGAAATGGCAGGAGACCCTATCATAGCTGCCCATCCTTCTGGTCACCTTTACTGGGACCCCAGGAGAAAGGCAATTAACAGATTACAAGTTTGAAATCTTAGCTTTTGGCGGCATCTATCTGTGGGGTATTGATGCTAGCTGTTTTAGGGCCCTGACTGATGGTGGTGGGTGCACATCACCGCATGATTTGTGCCCAAACTTTGGGAGTGCCCAGGGGAGAAGGGAAATGTGCACATAGGTGGGAGTTTCCATAGCAGGAGTTTGAGACCTACTATAATGTGGAGATTTAAGGGCTTCCAGCTTGGGCCTTGAGGGATGCCTCACAGAGCAGCATACCAACCTTTGGAGCAGACAATGGTATATCAAATGAGTGTGGGTTAGGGGGCATGAGACACTATCCATTTGGGGGGGGGGGCAATTGATGTTGTGATGGCCCTCTATGGTCAGTGTACTGTCCTCCTTGAAAACTCCTTTGTCAAATGTGTGTTTGGCATAGTGGTTAGAGCTGTGCTCTCTGAATGCAGGGACATAAGTTTAATTCCCACTGTGCCTGTTTCAGGTTACTGTTTTATTTCCATTGCCATGTAGCAGCTGCATTGTGCTAGGTAGGTGTGTGGGACACACTGGGCACTTTTGTATTGGTTGCTGGAGGATGCTGACCAAAGGGCTTTCCCCTCTTCCCTTTTCCTTTCCATGTTATCTCATAGGTTGAGGGTTGGCTGCTACATATTCTAGTAGATATGGGGGTTGTGGGCACACTGTAACAATGGTAGGTGCATACTACTACTACTACTATTTAGCATTTATATACAAAGCATCAGGCCATTATCAGGGTCAGAGCTGTTATAGAGGTGCTATGTCTGTGGTACTTACATTGGGCCCTGATGCGCTCCCTCATGAATTAGATTAGGGTGGGGTCTTCACGCCAGACATGCTTGTACCAGTGCCAGAGTGACTCAAAGTCCTTGTGTATCCCAAAGCATCTGCAAAACACAAGTTGATGAACAAGGTTCATTCTTCTTGGCATCACGTACATTATTATTTTTTTACAACATGCTCCTCACATAGCCTGTGACAGATAGCAATTGTCAGGTGTTGTGTGAGCTAAGGTGGCCATGGGGACAGAGGGTGGCATGGTGGCTTTTCTGTGGAGCATGTGCACTGTTGCTGGGAGGTGGAGATGGGCAGTGGGGTAAAGCAGATATACCTTTGGGTGGATCAATGGACTTTAGTCAGTTGCTGCCAATGTTCCCATTGGTATGTAGGTGTGGGCCAGGATGTGTGTGAGGGGAAGTGGTCCAAATATGTGCAGCCTCTCATTTTAGCATTGCATGGTTAGTGGAGAGGGGCCCCATAATTAGTTGTTATTGGATATTCTATACATTCTGATTTCAGCACTGTTTTTTTTTCTGTTCTTATAAAAAAGCAATAACATGTATTGCAACAACAAAGGGACGTCACTGTATGTGACCCTGCTTATGTATGGTGCTTGCATATGAGTGGTGCTGTGATCCTGGGGGACAATACTTCACACTCACCTTTCCAGGCTGTTCCTTATTGATCTCCATGTCCTCATGGAGACATTGTGTGGGGGCAGTTGGTGGTGGTGCTTCATAATTTGTCTCCTGTGGAGGACCAGTAGTTCTTTCTCCTGAAAAGAGAAAATTGGCTCTCTTTATAGTGACATAGCTGTGCCTACTGAGGAACATTCCTCCACGTGCAGAGGTATATATGCATGATTTGCGTGTGGAGGAAACACCCTGCTGTTGGAGAGGATGTTTTCTCGACGCAGGGACCAGTACCACTGCTGCATGTTTTACATAGTGTATTTTTTATTGGCAGAAACATTTATCTCCCAACGCCTATGATGTTTGCGGTACGTCCTCTTTCAAAACATTTTTTTTGTGTATTTTTGAATATCGGAAATCGTTTCGTTTTTTTTTTTTATTCCATTACCGGCTTTGGTTTTTAAACAGTTTCAGATAGACGTTTATTTCTCCACTTAAACGTCATATTGAAAATGCCCCTTCACATGACACAATTTCAAAAGTCAAAAGAATAACTCATTCAAGCAACCTGAAGTGTGCCAGCATGGAATGCCAAAGTAAATTATGTTTGGAGCTTTAGGACTTCTGAGTGCCAAAAGAGTTACTGTGCAGCCATGAGGATAAGAAATGATCACATTGGCTGAGCTGTAAGGTAAATTTGTTATGTGTTGGATGTGGAGTGCTGAGCTAAGTAAATAGGCATGTGAGCCTGTCACCCAAATAGGGAGTACACATTGCATCACACACTGAACTAGCATGTTAATCATCAGCTTTAGGATGTGTCTGCCAGGTGCTACATAGTGCACATCTAACTTAAGTCATTGGTTGCTTTTTGTTTGCTTTTGTGAAGTAAGATCTACAATATATATATTACCTACCTTATCCCTCTTTCACTGGAGATATCATAAAACCTGACAGAAAATCTTCCCACACCTATTCATGTGCCCATTCGATAGGCCAAGATTTGTTATTTGCTATCAACTTTCACTTAGCAAAATTCGACCTAATTTGCCAAGCTGGCACAGACAGCTGGAGCTGCAGCGTGAGTCAGACAGCTCATGTTATGTGTTGTGCATTTTTATCCTAGTCATTTGAGCTAATTGAGTCAAATGATAGTGTCACAGGACTTACAGGAAATCTAGAGGATTTCTTCTTCTGCCTAAGCTGATCATCTCCCATCAATGAATGCTGTTGATCATTATCAATGGTAGGCTGTTGCCAGAAAAATAATCAACAGCATTATATGTATCTCTATAGCAGTGCGTACCTTCTTCCAGTTTTCTCTGCTGATGTCATTTTGCTGGTATCTCTTACTGTCTTCTTTTATTGCCCCTCACTTCTCAGCAGTATTTGATAATAACATACCATCACTTACTAAACTCATGAACTGTTGTGCATATTTTTAAATGTTTATGTAAGACCCTGTGGGAAACCTGAGTGATGCATCAGCATTTCTGGCTAGTGGTTTGTCCCAGAATGCATAGCTTCACTTTCATGAACTCTAGATTAGATGTTTGCTAGGCTAGTATTTTCCCCCCCCAAAATTAGCTTCTGGAATGTGTTAAGAATTTGTTGAAATTGACATAAGGAGGGCAATATTCAGCAACTCAGTGAATGGACCAGCTATTTGGAAGGACTTATTGGGATATATGTCTGTCATCAAAAATATAATGAGCCCTATGTGCCAAAGTGTGAAATGACTGCACAAAAATAGTTTAAAAAAATCAACTGGAAATGTGCAAAAACACCGAAGTTCAGCCATTTCCCCCCAGATTCTATATATCGCACCTAGCGTTCCACGCCGAAATCCAAGCATATTCTATAACAACACGCGAAACTTAATTGGCGCATTTTAACAGCATGTAACAAGCAATAATGAGCACTAATTGGCAATAATAATATTTACGCACATAACTGGCTAAGTATGTCTTGTAGCGCTATAGAAATGCTAAATAGTAGTAGTAGTAGTAATGTGCAGAGCAAAAAAGGTTGTAGTTATGGGCTGGGAAATTGGTGTTTCATGGGTGTTCCAAATTTACACACACTTATAGAATATGCCCCTCTGCGCCTAAATCTACACACTGTTATTTATGCCATATCAACTAAGCACATTCTATATACCTCACCTAACTCTAGATCCCACTTAAAGAGTATTTATTTTATTTTTGTTACATTTGTACTCCGCGCTTTCCCACTCATGGCAGGCTCAATGTGGTAGGCAATGGAGGGTTAAGTGACTTGCCCAGCGTTACAAGGAGCTGCCTGTGCTGGGAATCAAACTCAGTTCCTCAGTTCCCCAGGACCAAAGTCCACCACCCTAACCACTAGGCCACTCCTCATATGCTACTTCTGCATGGATTTTTCAGGTGCCATTTATATAATCTAGCCCTTTATCTATTTTTTGTTTGTTTTTTGCATAAAGCACACTATTTTGATGTAAAGTCACTTTTCAAAATAAAAGAAAGTTTGAAATAACAGACATTTGCATGAGGCCTAATTTGCAGAAAGGTTTATGTAGTATATTGCATTTATGAGCTGCTGCAATGCAAAAAAAAATGTAAAGCAGCTCACTTCAAATATCGGTTGGAGTATCTATATATTATATGATGATTAGGGATTCTATTGTTAATGTACAATACAGTGCATTCACCATGCCAATATCTGAGTACAACGCCAGTTGATACTGTAGCAAAGTCAGCCATTTCTCTATGGATTTACAGAGTGTGCCTGAATTTTATAAATGAAGGAGGTAATATTGAGCCCACAGTAGTAAGTGGCTTGTGAGCCACTCACAGCTGCAGGCTGAACTAACCTCAAATATTTAGTGATGTGGCATGTGCAGCTCCTGGCACTGAATATCAAGGTATGTGTCTGACCCAGAAGTTAACCAGGCAATGGACAATATTCATAAAAACATAAGGATAGCTATACTGGGTCAACCAATGGTCTATCTAGCCCAGTATCCTGCTTCCAGCAGTGTCCAATTCAGGTCACAATACCTGGCAGAATCCCAAATAGTAGCAAGATTCAGGCTACTGATCCCAGGGACAAGCAGTGGTGCCTGGTTAACTTGGTGCCTAAAATTAGGACAGGCTTTTCAGTGTCCTAACTTTATGCACTGTCTTAGCTGGTTAGTGGACTAAACATAGCTGTCCAAGCCCTGCCTCCAGATTGCCCCTAGTCTGGCAAGTTAGGGAATGGTAGCAATGATATTCAGTGGCACTAGTGGTTAAGTGCCATTGAATATCGGCAACTAGCTAGATCAGCTGAGTTTAACTGGGCAGGAGCCTCTCCTACCCAGTTAAACCCCTTTAAATATCAACCCCATAGTGACTCTTAGTTGATATGTGCTCTCCCTACCTGTACCTCAGGACTGCTTTGCAGCACAAACTCCATCAGTGCTAGATCCCTGTACCTGAGTAATGTGTATGCTCTTTGGCTACTCTCTGTCTCTAAGCTTGATAAGATTAATTCTTTCCCCTTTGAAGCCTACATCTTCCTAACACAAATTTTTCTCCCTCTTTAATCCAAGTGAGAAATGGGAAGAAAATAATGCTGCTCTCAGATTCATGATGACATCATCAGCAATGGGTTTTGAGAAAAGTGAGACTGGGATAGTCTTGTTTGGTTGCTTTTTATAAGGAACTCCTTTTTTCCTCTGTTCCCAAGGTGTCTCCACTCTTTCTGACTGTTAGACTCAGCAGGTCTCCAACCAGTGATCTTCAGGAATAGAGGCTGGAGACCACATATAAGGCCATAGGAGTTGCACATGCAAAGTAGAAATAGTGAATTATTATCCTATGTGCAGTAGAATGAGAGACATGCTCTAGGAAGACCTCATTGGATCATCATGGAGTATGTCCTTTATAAGAGATCAAGTGCTGGTCCAATGGGTTCCTTTAGGCCTAGCTCTTGGCTTCTTATGCCCAGAGGGTATCCTTTTACTGGCTTTAACCATAACTGTGCAACCCCTATGGCTTCAGTTGTCAGTCTCTGGTCTATATCCTCCTTTACCACATTGATACAGCCAGAGGATTCTTTGGCAGACTCTCCCATATCAATTTTAGGTGATGGTGATGACACCATGCCTTCAGGATCCTCCTGTTATCCTTCTCTTCCGCCTTCTCTTCTACCTTGATTGAGAAAAGCCCCAATTTGAAAGAGTCCAGGCCCTAATGGAGTACCCAACTTTTGGCTCAAACCATAGTATCCCTCTACCAAGATTTAACAACGTGCAAAAATCAATTGGTCAGATTGACAAAATTAGCACTACAATGGTTTTTAATAACAAAAACACTTCTTTCAAAAGGAGACACAACTAACATCTTCAAACTACCACTTCATTACTTGTTTAATTATAGTTTACAAATTGTTCACAGTACTATAGGAACTGCTGCAGAGTGTGAATAAGTCTCTTCTTCAGATGTTTAAAATTTTTCAGAATGTGACTTAAAGAATTTATATTAATACTTATCTAACAAAGTGGAAGTCCAAGATACAAAAATAGAGACTTTGATTACGGAAATGGTTTCTCTATGAAAATCAGATAATTTGGTAATTAAGAATAGTCATCTTTCTTGTAAAAAATTGGAATTTCTGGAGAACCAATTAAGGAAAAACAACTTGAGATTGATAAATTTACCTATAATATCTTATATATTAGCTACTGAATTCTTGAAGAAATATTTCTCTGATACTTTGCTAATACTTTTTGATAGCCACCTTTTGGTGACTAAAGTGGTTTACAGTATATTTCCTTTAAAATTTTCTTTATCAGCTTCTCGATCCAAGATGGCGATTTTGTAACTGACGCCAACAGACGCGTTTTGAGACGGGCTCCAGCGGACTCTGAAAGAGCGTTCTTACCTGCCGAAAGATGGGTAAGAGGCGAGGAAAAGTCAGGGAGATTCCCTCTCTCCCTGGTGGGAAACCTCCGCTCCAGCAGCCGACGCTCAAGCAGTTTGGAATCGCGTCTGGCTCGGCGATGTTTTCAACTCCCGTTGCTGGAGTCAGCTCATTGGAGCTGACCGACAGTGTCAACGGGGCTTCTTTGAGCCCTGTTTTTCGTGCAGCGCCCCCCCCCCCAACCAGGAAGTGAGAGTCTTCAGGAGAGTCCTGGCACTTCGGCTCTTGGAGGTATCGGGAGCGTACAGGGAGGGTACCTGCCTGCAGCCAGTTCAACAACTGAACGCTTGAATTTACCAGAGAAAAGTGCAGCTCCTGTTGTGGCTTCCTCAGCTGTGAGTATCCTGGAACAAGCGATTAAAGCACCCATCCCGGTTTTTGAGGGGAATTTTGGAAAACCTGCTGTAGTGACTTTAGAGTCACTTTGGGATCTGAACTCCACGACTCTCTCAACTTTGCAATCAGTGATTAAAAAAAATTCTGAAACTATTAAGGTTTTGGCTGAGACTGCACTAAAACAATTGCAAATTAATGATGTCCATGCTGCTGAAGTAAAAAATCTTTCTGTTAAGCTTGAGAAAGTGGAACTGGTGGAACAATCGTTGATTAAAGAAAGAAACTTTGCTTCTAGACGAATGGAATATTTGGAAAATCAGTCCAAGAGACTTAACCTGCGTATTATAAATTTTCCAAAATCACCTTTAATTTCTCCTGTACAAATGGTTAAGAAATATTTGGTGGAGATTTTGGGGATGCCCGACACATCATTGCCACCTATTACAAGAGCATACTATCTTCAATTTACTGGTAAACCACCAGAAAATTTGAACCCTCAAGATTCAATGAACTTGACGGCATTCCTGGAATCATCATTAGAAGTGGTTACTCAGAGAACCACTTTGTTGGTAACATTTGCCTTGGAGCTAGATAGAGAAGCAGTACTCAGGTTGTCTTAGAGACACTTGAATTCTTTATTTTTGGGTTCAAAAGTTAGGGTTTTCCCAGCCTTGTCTAGGGAAACCCAAAAAAGACGTAAATCATTTCTTGTATTGCGTCCAAGAGTTTTAGCCCTTGGAGCGTCTATCTCCGAAAACGGGTATGTGAAGGGGCGGGACAGACCGTATTTTGAAAAAAAAATGGGCGGCCATCTTATTTTTTGATAATATGGTTTGTGCTAGGCAAATGCATCGGATTTGTGCGGATTTGAGCTGGGCGGTTTCATTTTTCAGCGATAATGGAAACCGAAGCTGCCCAGCTCAAAAACAAACAAATCCAAGGCATTGGGTCATGGGAGGGGCCAGGATTCGTAGTGCACTGGTCCCCCTCACATGCCAGGACACCAACCGGGCACCCTAGGGGGCACTTGTAACAATTAAAAAAAAGTAAAATACCTCCTAAATCCATAGCTCCCTTACCTTGGGTGCTGAGCCCCCCAAATCCCCCCCAAAACCCACTGCCCACAACTCTACTCCATTACCATAGCACTTATGGGTGAAGGGGGGCACCTAGATTTGGGTACAGTGGGTTTTGGGGGCAGTTTGGAGTGCTCCCATTTACCAAAACAAGTGTAACAGGTAGGGGGGTGGGCCTGGGTCCACCTGCCTGAATTCCACGGCACCCACTAACAACTGCTCCAGGGACCTGCATACTGCAGTTATACAGCTGGGTATGACATTTGAGGCTGGCATACAGGCTGGAAAAAAAAAGTTGTTAAAGTTGTTTTTTTGGTGGGAGGGGGTTAGTGACCACTGGGGGAGTCAGGGGTGGTCATCCCAGATTCCCTCCGGTAGTCATCTGGTCATTTAGGACACTTTTGGGGGACCTGTTCGTGAAAAAAAGGATCCAAATAAAGTGACCCAAATTCGCGCTAAAAACGCCTTTCTTTTTTCAATTATTAGCCGAGGGCGCCCATCTCTCCTCGGTCAATAAACATGCCCCAGTCCCGCCTTCACCATGCCTCCGACACACCCCCGTCAACTTTGCCCATTTCTGCGACAGATTGCAGTTGAAAACGCCCAAAATCGGCTTTCGATTATACCGATTTGGGCGCCCGCGGGAGAAAGACACCCATCTCCCAATTTGGGTCGAAATATGGGCGTCTTTCTCTTTTGAAAATAAGGCTGATTGTCTACTGCCAATTTTATTTTTCTTCATTATGTTGGAAAGCTAAGTTCAAGCTTCCCTAGTTCTTGGTGCTCTCGGAGAGAGCAAATAACCATACTTGCTATATTTGCCAACAAAAGGGCTGTTCTAAGTAAACTTTCTGGGTACTGCTACTGAATACTGGTGGTACCCAGGCAACTCTCTGTGGCTACCTTATGCCTAGACATTCAGTGCCAGTACTGACACCGATGGAGTTTGTGGTGGAAGGGGAACGGCTTCCAGCAGAGGAACTACTGCTGCTTCGAGAGGAGGAGGAGGAGATGGAAATTCCTGTTGAATAACTTGGACAAGCAGGCGCAGAGCCTCCAGTACTGCTTGCAGCTGAGCCACACAGAGATAAGCTTACAGAGGAAAGTGTTTATGGAAGACTGGTACTTTAAAAATCAGACAACAGATGTTTCTCATCCCTGAGGAAGGATTCTCCAAAACGGAGTGCTTTGTTGGATGATAGATTTGAGAGATTTATTTTTCAGATAACTGCCCGATCATCACTTGACATTTTTATGGCTATTACAAGTGGCTTGATTTACAATTAGGAGAGATTTGATTTATTGAGAATAACTGTTGATGATTTTGAGTTTGAAGTTCATCTCAGAAGATACTTAATATTACTTTATGAGCACAGTTAATATTTCACTTTATCTGCAGGAAATAATATGATGTAACAGAACTATTGTAGAGAATCATTTCAAGGACGACTAATTCCAATTAAGCCCTCAGAGCTGCGGTGTCAACCGTTGTACTGAATATTCCCTCCAGTCACGTTGCTTTAATCTCTCCTTATATATATTTTCAGAGGGATTGTGTTTGTACCTCTCCCTTTCCTTTTTTCGGGGTTATATTGTTTGACCAGTACTCAGACAGAGGCTGATACTGAACTTCCAGGTCTAATTTTAGCTGGTGGCAGGCAACGTTTAAACCAATCCAAAACAAAAAGCACCAAGAGCCTTCATGACCGGAACATGCCCTTTAATTGATAGAAGTAGAAATAATGAACATCACTGACCTGACACGGGCTGTGTTTCAGCATGCAATGCCTGCGTCAGGGGTCATAAGTTAGTACCTTCAAAAATAAGGAAAGGCTAGCCTGCCACTGGGGCTCCAAATAGTGATAGTTGACATTCAAAGCAATCAAAACTGAAGGTCAACTATCACCATTTGGAGCCCCAGTGGCAGGCTAGCTTTTCCTTATTTTTGAAGGTACTAACTTATGACCCCTGAAGCAGGCATGGTGTGCCGAAACACAGCCCGTGTCGGGTCAGTGATGTTCATTATTTCTACTTCTATCAATTAAAGGACATGTTCCAGTTTTGAAGGCTCTTGGTGCTTTTTGTTTTGGATTGTTTGCTTTGTACTTCGAATCCCTCTCTGTTTGGCTTTGCTCTAGGCAACATTTAAAGAAATGCTGATCATTGCTGACTCAATATTGCCCCTGTAGCTTTGACCCTAAACAATTAAGGGATTTTCTAAATAAGAAGATTACTGTTAGAAGTTAATAGATATTGCCAAGAACAGGTAAACCTACTATTTTGTCTATCTGTCTAGACTTTCTCAGTTTAGTCTTTCCCTATTTTCTTTCTCTTTCTTTGATTAAATGGATGGTTCCTGTCTTCTTTATAGGTTATAAAATGTGTTTCTTAGCTAGAATTTTGTTTTCGTGTATCTTTATGAAGCCTCAGAGTACCTGTTTCTTTAATACCAATATATACAATATTTTAAAGGAAATATTAAAGAAGAACCACTTTAGTTTTTATTTTTTCCATTTCCTTCCTGCTGTTTAACGTGAGCAAGCACAAAGTGATACATGTGAGAAGGAGGAATCTAAAATATAGCTAAGTGATGCAAGGTTCCATATTAGGAGTCACTGTCCAGAAAAAGGATCTAGGTGTCATCATTGATGATATGTTGAAACCCTCTTCTCAGTGTGCAGCCTAAAAAGGCAAATAGAATGTTAGGAATTATTAGGAAAGGAATGGAAAACATAAATGAAAATGTTATAATGCCTTTGTAATGCTCCATGGTGCTACCTGGAATACTGTGTGCAATTCTGGTCACTGCATCTCAAAAAAGATATAGCAAAATTAGAAAAGTTACAGAGAAGGACAATGAAAATGATAAAGGGGATGGGATAACTTCCCTATGAGGAAAGGCTAAAGCGGCTAGGGCTCTTCAGCTTGGAGAAGAGACAGCTGAGGGGGAGATATGATAGAAGTCTATAAAATACTGAGTAGAGTGGAATGGGTAGATGTGAATTGCTTGTTTACTTTTTCTAAAAATACTAGGACTAAGGGGCATGCAATGAAGCTATTAAGTAGTAAATTTAAAACAAACTGGAAAAAATATTTCTTCATTCAACGTGTAATTAAACTCTGGAATTCATTTCCAGAGAATGTGGTAAAAGCAGTTAGCTTGGCAGGGTTTTTAAAAAAAGGTTTGGATAGCTTCCTAGAAGAAAATTCCATAACCCATTATTAAGATGGACTTGGAAAACTCCACTGCTTATTTCTAGGATAAGCAGTATAAAATCTGTTTTACTGTTCTGGAATCTTGCCAGGCACTTATGACCTGGATTGGCTGGCCACTGTTGGAAACAGGATACTGGGATAGATGGACTTTGGTCTGTCCCAGTATGGCAACGCTTCTGTTCTTAAACTTATATTCTTATGCTCTTATATCATTATCCAGAGCAGAAAAAGAATTTGCAGCTGTTCAAAATAAGCTATAGTAAATTTAACTCCCTTACCTGGTTAAACATTTTTCCCAGGAATAATTTCATACAAATACACATACTAATACATATCACTAGAATTCCTCACCAGTTTACAAAAGCCTTACACATTTGACCTTACAGACTTCTTATTAATATTTTTATAAATGTCACAAACATACAGTATATGTAAGAAACATACTTACAGATAAAAGCAGTGACAGTGACAAAACTTTGGAAGGTGTCCTGAGACTTGATGCCTCTGCTAGGCCATTTGAGAAAGAAAAGTGATGTGCTCATGGTTTGGAAACTTTGGTAAATTTGTCCAACATTTCTGAGTTCCTTATGTTAAAGTTTTAAAAGAGAAGAGGAATTATTAGATCACTTGAATAGATTAGTGTAGAATGTAATGTTCAACTCAAAACTGACAATGTTTAAACCTTGCCTTAAGAGATGTGCTAGCTGATGCCGGGATAACTTTCAGATGAAGATTTCGGGGGAGAGGGGAGTTTTAAAAAATAAATCTGGCTTCAAAATTTCTTGTTTGTTTTGTGTCTATGCCAAAACTCTAATGGACCTTTAATTTAAATCTAACATTAAGAAATATCTGAAGCTGTCATACTGAACTTGAATAAAGGACAGGGGTTCTGTATGTGTAATAGTGAGCAAATGAAAAGGACAAATGAGGGCTAGACATTTTTCATATGTTTAATTGATTTAGGGCTCCTTTTACTAAAGAGCGTTAAGTATTTAACATGTGGAAACAGCCTACAATGTGTCTGCATTATGGGATGTAATCCCCACTTTGAACTGGTCTAGATGGCTGCCTAGATTATGCCCAGGATAGGTGGACAAGAGGAAAGCACACTATTATTAATTTGCTGGGACCAGTGCAGGATTAGGATATACCTAGGAGGCCGAGCAATTTCAGATTTTCACACTTCACACAATGATAGAGACCACACGAGTTCTTTTGCTGAAAACCAGAAGCTGTACTGTCATTCAATTGATGAGGGTACAGCTTTAACATTTCAACAAAGGTGACAATTTACAATACCTTTCTCTTCTGCTCCAGTAAAGCATAGAAATTACAAACAGCTTCTCCTTATTCTCCTTGCTACACAAACCACTCACCAGTATGGTGATAGCTTGCACAGTTCACTTGCTGTTAAGCTTAAGCAGATGTTAACTGTTATCAAAAGTCAATTAGTTAGTAATCACTTACAGGCTCCTTGGTATCTTTGTGATAGACACTTTGGCTTTGCAGCAAGACTGTTTCAAATGTTAAACATTTCTTTTCTCCTCTTGCCTGCTGTGGTTAACAATTGCAGGCTGCCTGGATGTCACCACAGGTACCCTGAATAAATCCTCTCTCCTTCTCCCTTGACTATATAGGGGTGAAATCCAGCAACCAGGTTTTGGGTCTGTTACTTTTCCCTTGGTCCTTAAATCCTTGCTCCATTAGCAAGTGCCTTGTACTGCTAACTTGTGGGATTATGACAGGCTGATTCTGCATTCAGGATTTCTGCATCAGGCTAGACAGAAGGGATCTCCCTCTTGGCATGGGTCAAAGGCAGGAGATAGAATCCGACAAATTTGTATGGCAACCAGGAAGCTTATCAGTGTTGTCATCGAAAAACAGGCACAAAACAAGTGATATCAGTTCAAAAACAAGCTCAATAATAAGTAAAGATGTTTTAATAAACCTCCCCCCCCCAAAAAAAAACTATTATATCAGTAGCAAAAAGAAAGGATACCTAGGAATCCACTAAATCCACCCCCTCCCGCCCCTGAAAAAAAATAACAAAAGGTGATCTTCACACATCCAGGCACAGCTGCAGCTTTAACCCAGTCACAGATCGTCTTGGAAAGCAGTGACAAGTATAGCTGATTGGTGGCTCAACTCCAAGTCCCTCCCCCAGGGATGGAGATTGTCTAATGAGCGCCCCTGAGAGTGGCGTTCCTAGGGGGGCTGACACCCGGGGCGGATCGCCGATGCGCCCCACCCCCCGGGTGCAGCACCCCCCTGGAACAGCATGACGCACCCCCTGGCGAAAGAACCCCCCCCCCCCCGGGTGCACGCCGCTGGGTGGGGGGGGGGGTGCAGCGCACTTGTCATCTCTTCGTTTTCATGCTCCCTCTGCCCCGGAACAGGAAGTAACCTGTTCCGGGGCAAAGGGAGCATGAAAATGAAGAGCTGACAGGCGCGCAGCAACCCCCAGCGGCGTGCACCCGGGGCGAACCGCCCCCCCTTGGTACGCCACTGAATCCAGAAAAGGTAAGTAATAAGAGAGATTGATAAGCCAAAGTTCAAAAGGACTTAAGCAATAGGAAAAAAAACCCCAAGGACATCAGAAGGTCAATTTAAATGTAATGCACTAATGGGACCTCTTACTAAAGGGTTGTTGCACGGCAACCCAGAACTACTGCTGGCCCAAAGCAGCCGCTGGCGGTAGTTCTGCCTTGAGCACACTCCATTTCCAGCGCTATAGAAACTTATTCTGTAATTTCTAGCGTGGCACTAACCCAGAGGTAATCGCTGCACGGTTACTGCTGGGTTACCGCAGGAGCCCTTACCACCATGTCAATGGGTGGTGGTAAATGCTCTCCCCTGCATGGACACATGGTAAGAATAATCTTACAGCATGACCATGTCTTTTTTGGAGCTTTTTATCTGCTGCGGTAAAAAGGGCCCTGGCGCATGGCAAAATGGCCCCGCCACTACCGCAGGGCACTTTTTACCGCAGCTTGGTAAAAAGGACCTATAAGATACATATAAAAAATAAACTTCTTACCTGAGAGTTGGCACCACTGAAAGGAGAATCTGAAAGAAACAAAGTAAGAAAACATTGACATAAATAATTCAAATAGAAAGAGAGCTGCCTAAGAACTTTTAAAAAAATGTTTACTTACCTGATATAGGGCTTCTTTTACAAAGCTGCGCTAGTGATTCCCGTGTGGCAAATGAGAGGGAGCTCATAGGAATTGAATGGGCTTCCTCTCATTTGCCGCACTGAGAATCGGCAGTGCAGCTTTGTAAAAGAAGCCCATAGTTTGTTTAAATTGGAAGTAATCCTGTAAAAAGGAAACATAATTCATTAATTTGTGAGTTCTAATTACTATGGGCCCTTTTACTAAGCCATGCTAAAAGTGGCCTGCGCTATTTTAAGCACACAGTTTTCCTGTGACCTGAGGTCACTTTTAGTGCAGCAGTAAAACGGCCCAATTTCATTTTTCCCCTTGCCTTGAGCTAATTTCCCAATTAGTGCATTGCCATTAGCGCATGAGCCCTTACTGCCACCTACTTACTAGGCGATAAGGGCTCCTGCGCTAACCCTGTGCTAATCAGGCAGCACGTGAAAAATTACGTATGCTACCCAATTAGTGCAGGGCATGCCTACTGTCTGCCTCCAAACACACCCCCTGCACTAAAAATATTTTATATTTTTTAGTGCAAGATTGGTGCACACCGATCCCAGAACTACCGCAGGATGCCTGAGCACATCTCCTGGTAGTGTCTTTTTAGCATGCGGTAAGCTTGCATTAGTGCTTACTGCTACTTTGTAAAAGGATCCCTATGTTTTACTGGGTATACCCCCTAATGCTGTAAAAGTTGTCAAAAATTGTGCACATAAATTTGAATAACGAGTTAATTAGCGCCAATAATTGTTTTTTTAACAAGCAATTATTGTCACTAATTAAATTTAATTAGCATTTATGCACATAAATTTAGGTATAGAATCCACGTCTAAATGTTATGTGTAATCTAATAAAGAAAGCGTTGAAATGGGAGGGGCATGGGCATAATAGGTATGTTCGTAAAATTAACAAGTGTTGTTATAGAATGATGGGGGATATGCACCTAATTTATATATTTGTACCACGTTTCAGTTGGTGCAAATGACTGCACCTAAAGTTATCAAATTAAATAGACCTTATTTTCCAGTATGGGGAGTACTACAATACCCTTTATATTCCTCTCCCAAACACAAAATATTTACATGTATCTATTTTCAGTCTTTTGTTCCAACATACATAATAATGATAGACATTTACATATTACTTTCAATACATGGGGATCTTCAGATTTCTTTCAGGTATTTCCACCATGTGGGAACATTATCCCAGATCGTTAATGGTGTCCCTTTCATCCTCATTGATCAACCCATACAATAATTTTTCTTCATTTTGTGTATATTTACGTTTTTTCTTAACTAATTAATTAAAAAAAATATTACTTAGCTTAGTTTAGTATAAAGGATTTAGCAGCAGTGATTTGAGCTGGATGAAAAATCGCTGCTGCTAAATCCTTTATACTAAACTAAGCTAAGTAATATATATATTTTTTAATTAATTAGTTAAGAAAAAACGTAAATATACACAAAATGAAGAAAAATTATTGTATGGGTTGATCAATGAGGATGAAAGGGACACCATTAACGATCTGGGATAATGCTCCCACATGGTGGAAATACCTGAAAGAAATCTGAAGATCCCCATATATTGAAAGTAATATGTAAATGTCTATCATTATTATGTATGTTGGAACAAAAGACTGAAAAATAGATACATTTAAATATTTTGTGTTTGGGAGAGGAATATAAAGGGTGCACCTAAAGTTAGGCACAATTCCTTGGCGTAAACCGTGCCCAACTTAAATCATGATTTACAGAATAGCTCTTATTTGCACCCATTTTTTTGGCACCATATAAAATCTAGTCCATAATGTAAAAAAGTGTTGTAAAACCTTAGCACAATTATTAGTATTTCATATACATATTTTACCTACATGAAATAAATTATAAGTTTAACTATCTTTAATTTTCTCTGTTTCTTCATCTCTGAAGGGAGACTTTTTATTATAAAAACAACCTAGTAAGAAAGAGGTATTTTCTTTCATGGAAACTACCTAACACCAAGAAAGGCCTTCAAAATTGCAGTTCTTAGGAACTTTTAACTCTGTCACTGACAGCAGGGAAGGTCCCAGTCCAGGGGCGATTGAGAATAGATGATATAATATTATGGGTTGCAATTTTGAGAAGAAGATATTTTGTGGGTGGAATTCCTTTGAAGGACTTTTTTTTTACTCATGGACAATATTTGAGTTCCATTTGTAAAGGGACATTTTTATATTTTAATTGGTGATCACACATGTTTGGGTTGTATGTTCTATTGGAATTGTATTTGAATAACATAATTTTAACATAGGCCGCTTGATATTTAGCGCTATTTAACCATTCAGAAGGAATGCTGACTGGTTAAATAGCGCTTAACCAGCTATCCTCCGCTGAATATCTGTAGTTAGCAGCTGATAGATAACCGGTTATATGACGTGATATAACCGTCTATTCGCCGATTTTTAAACCAGGTTTGGTGGTCAAATTTGGCCATGTCAAACCCTGGTATATCTTTGGCTGGTTTAAAGATAACTGGCTATGTCTGAATATCAACATAGCTGGTTATCTTCAAACTGGCCGAACCCCCCCCCCCCCCCCCCCAAATATTCAATGCCAGTCATCGGAAATTGCTCAACATTGAATATGCGGGTTCAGTGCGGACCGCAGGAGACAGCATGGCTATCTCTCACGGTCTAAATATCAGAGCTATTATTTAGAGATTCATTGAAATTAATTGTTTGCTACTATTTTTTGTGATGCATGTTCCTGTGTCTTCCCTTGTTTACTTATGGTGTAAGAAAACCTTGTAAGTACAATTACAATAGCTATGAAACCATTTTCAAGCTGTCCATATTAGAACAAACAATACACATACCTTGAACACATGGGCTTTCTACCAATATTCAAAGTGGATGAATGGCCCCTAGCTTGCAAAATGTACACAAATATTTGAATATACAATATACACATGTTGTTTCCATGCTCCAACTAGTAGCGTAGCTAGGGAGGGGTGCCATGGGAGCGGCCGCTCCACCAAATGGAGTTCTGCAGGCGCGGGCACCTATTTTTTTCTCAATGTGTTGCATTGAAAATCTGCGCCAGCGCTGGCGGAAGTCTGCTCTTGCTCCCCCCGCGCCATCAACCTGGCTCCGCTTCTGGTTCCAACCTACACAAAGCCCCAAAGATCTCTTCTTCTCAATGGGGACAATTTGATAAAGCAGTTTCAATGTATAAAGCACTGTTTCACATGCAGAAAAAGGGCTTGTTTAAATTGTATGTAAGTAGACGAGCATAAAAGTAGGAACAGAGAACGCGTATGCCTGGATTTTATGCAACTGGCACATACGTTTTTCCAGGGGCAAAGTTTGGGTGGAGTTAGGGTGGAGTTACAACATATATGATTGAAGTTCATGCACAGATTTACACCTCCTTCTGAGCAGATGCAAATTTGTGTATAAGGATTTGTGCACTACCGTGTTTGGTTCTGGTTGGCTAATTTATAAAGGCTCATTGGTGCCAATGTTGCTTTTATAAAATATGACTGTGCCAGAGGAGGGAGGACACTGATCTTCTCCAAGCTGGAGTGCTTTGATCATGCTCAGCAGAATTCAGATAACTTTTGGAAGTTTTAAATTGTTGCACATATAATATGAGCATTAAATTGAAGATTAATGTGCTACCTTGCAAATGGTCTGACGAATGATCTTGGAGAGATTTTTGTCAATGAATGCAATTTTTGAGGCTCTCTTATGATGGTTCTTACTGAGCTTTGAGAAGTGCTGGATTATGTTTATATGAGTATATTAGATTTGTATGATTTGATTCTAAAATGTGGGCTGTAGAGATGCACTGTTATGCAATTATTCGAATATGGTTAACAGTGCACATGCTGTTGAATACACATTCTTGTGACATTGATGATAGACAGTTTTACATAGTTTTGTTTTCTTTTACTGCTGCATATTGCTCTGAATATTGGCCTTAGTACTTTTAGTCATTCTGCGCTGGCCGGATGGTTCACTGGTAAGCGCTGTGCAATACCATTTGGAAATCCTAGGTTAGATACACAGACCTAGTTTTAGCTCCCTGGGTAAGCAAGGGAGGGGAAAAGGCAGCTGCAGGATTCACAATCCCTGGAGGTGGGGGAGGGAGCCCCAGTCATTGGTCAGTTTTAATACTTACTGACTGGAGCCAGGGTGTGCAATACCTGATTCCAGACAGAAACGCAGTCTGAGGTTACCAAAGACCATTACTGCAGTAGCTGGATTACAGAAGGTTCAAAATAGGAGAAATACCTCTGATAATTGTAAACAAGGGCACAGTACCATTGCCCAATAGGGCAGAGGACAGTTCCGACTGACCTGGAAGTTCAGGAAAAAAAAAAAAGAGCAAGAGGTCAAAATTACAACAAATGAGTCATTTTAATGAAGTGCATAATGCAAAAAGAATCTTTAAGAAGATGATATCATAAAAAAATTGATCATTGACTTATGAAGTTAGCTTAGGAAATACCCATCCTGAGTTTCATAATCAGCTGTTTGATGTGCAATAGCTAATTTAAGTTAATTATTAACCAGTACACTCAGCAGCTGTGACTTAGAAGCCACAGTCAGTGTCTTTTTATATAAATAGCCTAGTCTCATTATTTTTTTCAATGTTTCTTTTCTAATTTTTACCATTGAAGGCTGTCAATCTTTGTATGAAAATTAGTTTCAGGTAGGAGGCAAGAGCCTTTTGCCCCCATCTAAAGTGAAAAAGACTATGGGCCCCTTTTACCAAGCTGTGGCAAAAAGGGGCCTGCGCTGGTGTCGGCGCGTGTTTGTGACGTGCGCCAAGGCCTCCCTTTTACCGCAGTGGGTAAAAGGTAGGTCTTTCTTTTCTTCAGGAAATGGCCATGCAGAAAGTGAAGCACTTGCCGTGCAGCCATTTCAGGGGGGAACCCTTACCGCCACTTCAGGCTCCCACGCTAACCCAGCGGTAACAGGGCAGCACATGGCACTGCCCAATTACCACTGGGTACACACCAGCGCTACAAAAATAAATATATTTTTGAAGTGCTGGATATGACATGCGCTGGGGTAGGAACTACTGCCGGGCTGCTGCGGTAGCCCGGCGGTACTTCCTTTTTAGCGAGCTGTAAGCCCACGTTGGGCTTACCGCCACTTTGTAAAAGCAGCCCTATGTATTTACTTTTTGTAAATTAGTAAAAAATACATTTTATTTTTTGCAGCAGCTTTACAAAGCCCATGGAGGAGACACATGATGGAGATGGGTTAGTTGTAGGGAAGTGAATTTGCTAGCTTGTATTTGTTAATTAGCATTTCTTTAAAAATTTAGCATGCGCAAAATTGTGTTCAACTCATTGATTGGCTAGAAGAGAAAAACGGGCTAGATCCATGTCAATCTGGATTCAGAAAGGGTGCTTGTATCCCTACCAGATGATCTTCACAGAAACCAAGAGAGGGGATTCACCTCGGTGTTAGTACTGCTAGATTTCTCAGCAGCTTTTGACATTGTGGATCATATCATGCTAGCACGACTGACAGAAACAAGTATCAATGGAACAGTACTTGCTTGGTTCAGATCCTATCTATCAGATAGGCAACAATCCATAAATGTTTGACAGCAACTCATCGCCACCATGGGCACTGATCTGTGAGGTACCACAAGGATCGATATTGTCATCTATTCTGTTCAATATCTACCGCAAGCAACTAGCTGAGCTGATTTGGTCAATGGACACTCATTTCTACATCTACGTGGATGATGTGCAGCTACTCATACCTATTGAACCTACAGCCCTGAATAAACTGATTACCTGTCTAACATAATTTCAAGAATGGGATAAACACAACAAACTTTGCCTGAACACAAGTAAAACCCAAGCTTCTCTGGGTTCCTAAAACAAGTGGATACATAACCTGACATCAAAATCTCTTTTTGGAAGTACAAACTGCCCCTCAAATCACAAGTCAGGAAACTTGGAATACAGTTAGATTCAACACTTACTCTGATTCCTCAAATCCAAGCAACCTTCAAGAACTGCTTCTACTATTTGCAACTGCTACGCTGCCTCTCTTCTTACATTGAGAAGATAAATCTTATCCCACTTGTGCTTGCCATAATAACATCAAGACTGGATTACTGCAATGCACTCAATAATGGTCTGACTACAAAGGGCCTGCACCAGCTGATTCATAATGCTGCTGCAAGACTAATAGAAGGTAGCAAGCAACGTGACCTCATCACATCATGTTTGCAAAAACTTC
The DNA here is from genome assembly GCF_901765095.1 of Microcaecilia unicolor. Taxonomy (NCBI): domain Eukaryota; kingdom Metazoa; phylum Chordata; class Amphibia; order Gymnophiona; family Siphonopidae; genus Microcaecilia; species Microcaecilia unicolor. The sequence goes on from NC_044031.1 coordinate 89,015,717, forward strand.
ATTGGCTGCCAGTACAATACAGGGCTAAATTTAAAACTCTATGTCTGATCTTCAAGGCCCTTAAAGGAAATGGCTCTGAGTACCTGAAGAACAGGATGATCCTCTACACACCTCCAAGTAACTAAGGTTCTCTCAAGGGCTACCATTAACCACACCTTCTCCAAAAGACATTACACGATGTGATACCCACAAGCGAGTCTTCTCCGGAGTAGCCCCCACACTCTAGAATGCACTGCCTGAAAAACTCTGCTTAAAATAAGACTATCTCTACTTCAGGAAGCAGGTGAAAGCTTGACTCTTCAACCAGGCCTTTAATGGAAAAAGTAACTAACTCATTAGTCTCAATCACATATACAAGGAGTGACATGGGCTACACATATTGCCGTGGTGTGCTGGTAAATTTTTAACAACAGGCTCACTCCCTGGGTATAGCCAGCCCTGCAGTTTGGAGGGGAGGGGCACAGAGGTGGACTGGGGGGGGCAATGCATTGCTCTCTATCTCCTTTCCCCTCATAACAGAACTCCCATTAAAGACCCCTATTAGGGATTCAAAATGGCTGCCGTCTAGATCGGATGCTCTGTAAGGCTCTCGGAGATAATGCTGAAAAGAAGGGGCTGCGTGTCCTCCTCTGCTGCCCCTCCACGGCAGAACCCCCTAGTGCAATCCACAATGACTGCTTACCTACACAGAATTGAGATGCCGAGGACACCGAGACCGGATCTGCTGGATCAACCGGGTGAAGTTGGAAACACCACGGAGATCTCTGGGTTGGAACTGTCGCTCAGTCCCGATGTGAGAGCGCCTCCCCTGCAACCCTCGGGAGCGAGCATGTCGACGCCGGTTTCCAGTTGGACGCCACCAAAGAGTGCAGCAGACCAACGGACCGAGGAGGAGAGACAACATGCGGAGAAAGTGGGCCTAGGAGAACAAGGCGCCTCCCGAGGGACCGAAACATCGACCTTCAGCCAGGTTCAGAAGGAGGCTGGAAGTGAACTTGGAACACAGCTATCCGCTGCAGTACCAGAGGTACAATTTTCCTTAATTCAGAAACCTACAGAAATTACACTGGACGCTTTATGGACTTTGATTGTGGACTTGGGGAAATCCCTAAGCCCACAAATAAAACAAATATTGCTATTCTGAACCAAAAGGTTCAAGATACTGAAACTAGGGCTGAGACAATAGTAAATCGACAAACAGAAATGGAGAAAGAACTGAAAGCAGTAAAGTTACAGCAAGAGACTATGATAAAAGACTTAACTACTCTAAGGAGACGGACTGAATTTTTGGAAAATGTAACTAGAAATAATAATATCCGCTTTTTGAATTTTTCAAAGAAGATAGGGGTTTTACCGAGAGATATGCTTAGAAAGTATGTTACAGAGATACTAGGTGTTTCAGAAGAAATGGTTCCACCATTTACACAAATATACTATTTGCCTCAAAAAAAATCAAGTATCTCAGGAAAATCCTGTATTAGATATCTCGAGGATATTAGAAGCCTCAGACACAGAACTAGTAAATTCCTCTACTTTAATTGCCACAGTAGCCTTATTGCCAGATAAAAACTGTCTGATGAGGCTTTTCTTTCAGAACAAACATAAAAGTTTTCTTGGATTGAAGGTACATCTCTTTCCGGATGTAACCAAAGAAACACAAAGACGTAGGCAAAGATTTTTACTTATGCGTCCGGGGGTAATTCAGTTAGGAGCTTCTTTCTTCTTAAAGTACCCCTGTAAATGCCTGATTAAATATCAATCTAATAAGTATGTGTTCTATGATCCCTCTCAGCTCTCCTCTTTCCTGGCTGCAAAAGGACAAGGGAGTAATTAGAACTAAGCTCTGGGTACAGGAAAGGGCATCTTTAAATGAGCACCCGATCTAGAGAGGTTTCCTACTTTATGATATTTATCTTTAATATTTCCAAAATGTAAATTTTGAATCCCATCAAAGTGGACTTTGGTTAACTTGCTGTGTGGAATTGCCTAATGCATTGATTTCTTGAAATTTGTTTTCTTGAACAGTATAGTTATTTTCTTGACAAGTATTATACTTGTTTGATTTTATATGTAAATGTATAAATAAAAAAATAATAAAAATAAAAATAAAGACCCCCATTAAACAACAAATCTTTATAGCCTAAATCAAATGCCATGTTTATATATATATACACTAGTAAAAAAAAGGCCCGTTTCTTAACGCAATGAAACGGGCGCTAGCGATGTAATGAGTTCCTGCCATTAATGTTTCCACGGTTGTATTCTGAATATAATTGTTGTTTACATGTGTAAGATTTCTTTATATACAATATTTTTTGTGTAAACTATGTTACACTGTAGTAAAAGTTTTCCTTGTTCAGGCCCTTCAATCAGTTTAACAATCACATCAGAAGAGCTCCTTACTCGTGAGAATGCAACATACAGTTGCCCATGTGAGAGACTGAGAGTGACAGTGTGTTTTACAGACAGTGTAAGAGAGAGATACACAGAGTGATTGAGTGTGTGTGTGTGATGTCTGTGTGTGTGTGTGATGTCTGTGTGTGTGTGTGAGTGAGTGACAAAGTGATTAAATGTTTGTCTTCCGTTCTGTGCATTTGCCTCCATTGATGTTCGTATCTCCCTGTATATACTACTACTACTTAACATTTCTAAAGCGCTACTAGGGTTACGCAGCGCTGTACAGTTTAACAAAGAAGGACAGTCCCTGCTCAAAGGAGCTTACAATCTAATGGACAAAATGAGCAGGCAATCAAATTGGGGCAGTCAGTGGCGTAGCAGGGGGGGGCTGCCGGGCGGGGCGGTTCGCCGTTTCACCCCCCCCCCCCTGGGTGCAGCACGATGACATCCCCCCCTCGGCGCATCGACACCCCCTCCCCCCCGACCAGCTCCCGTACCCTACCTTTAAAAGGAATATCGGAATCCGAGGTGCAGAAATAGGAAGTTGCATCAGCAGAGGGCGGGACAGATAGAGCAAGGGAAGGCCCGGCGGTCCACATTTCCTTTACGTGCAGGGCAGGCACGAGGCGCTGTGCCTCGGATTCTGATATTCTTTTTAAAGGCAGGGTGCGGGAGCTGGTCAGAGGGGAGGTGTATCGATGCGCCGAGGGCGGGAGCTGGCAGGGAGCACCCCCCCCCCGAGCTGACACCCAGGGCGGACCGCCCCTCCCGCCCCCCCTTGCTACGCCACTGGGGGCAGTCTAGATTTCCTGAATAGAGGTATAATGGTTAGGTGCCGAAGGCGACATTGAAGAGGTGGGCTTTGAGCAAGGATTTGAAGATGGGCAGGGAGGGGGCTTGGCATATGGGCTCAGGAAGTTTATTCCAAGCATAGGGAGAGGCAAGGCAGAAAGGGCAGAGCCTGGAATTGGCGATGGTGGAGAAGGGTACAGAGAGGAGGGATTTGTCCTGTGAGCAGAGGTTTCGGGTAGGAGCGTAAGAGGAGATAAGGGTAGAGAAGTAATAAGGGGCTGCAGATTGAGTGCAGTTGTAAGTTAGTAGGAGAAGCTTGAACTGTATGCGGTACCTGATCGGAAGCCAGTGAAGTGACTTGATGAGAGAGGTGATATGAGCATATCGGTCCAGGCGGAAGATAAGACGTGCAGCAGAGTTCTGAATGGATTGAAGGGGGGGATAGATGGCTAAGTGGGAGGCCAGTGAGGAGTAGGTTGCAGTAGTCAAGGCGAGAGGTAATGAGAGAGTGGACAAGAGTTCGGGTGGTATGCTCAGAGAGGAAAGGGTGAATTTTGCTGATTGTTTGTTAGAGATTCAATCCACTCCACTTCCCTCCTCCAAGTTCTGTTCTGTCTGATTGGTTTGTCATTGACAGTGAGAGCCAATGAAACGCTGAACTACAGACTTACGAACCCTACACTGCCACAGTGCCACGAAGTCAGCTTCAGAATGTTGGAGGTGCTTTTTATTATATAGGATATTTATATTTATTACATTTGTACCCCGCGCTTTCCCACACATTGCAGGCTCAATGCGGCTTACATAGTTAATACAATTACAATAGCAAAGTCTTAGAGGAGAATATTATAAGCAGAGAAAGTGAGGTTTTGAGAATGAGTAAGTTGAGTATATAAAGGTAAACAAAGGTAGGATAAACAAAAGGAAAAGAGATTGGGAGGGGTGAGGAGAAGAAGGATGGAGAGGGAAAGATAAAGGGCAAAGGATGGAGAGGAAAAAGATAAAAGCATAAGGAGATTGAAAGATATTGTCTAAGGTATAGTAAACATCAGGATCAGGATTAAGAGGAAGGGTTTAAAAGTTAAGTAGAGTCATTCGGGTAAGCTGTCTTGAAGAGATGAGTCTTCAGCATTTTCCTGAAGGGTAAATGGTCGCCGATTGTTCAGATGGATCTTGGCAGAGCATTCCAAAACTGGCTGCCCAGGAAGGAGAAACTGGATGCATAGAAGGTCTTATATTTAATACCTTTGCAACTGGGGAGGTATAAATTGAGGTGGGTATGGGATGATGATGTCTATTTCTGGCTGGGAGGTCGATAAAGTTGTTCATATATGAACAACCTATATATATATATGTATCATGGTGCATGATTAAAGGCTTTCACAAACTACTGCCCAGTTGTTCAGCTTGCACTTTGGAATTTCTCCCCTGAGGCTTCTCATCCTTAGACCCATCCAAGAAATCTTTAAGGTTCAGACCTTCAGTTTGAGAACTCATTCCTGCCTGAGTAAACAACTTGGATCAAAGAAACTAAAGGAGAAGGTTGTCATGCTGAAGTACAAATTTTGATAATGAAACAGTAATTGAATATTCACATAGCAAACACTCTGAGCCAACAGATTTCTTTTCCACTGAACATAATTAACTATGTATGAACTTGGCTGCTAATAGTGTGCTGAACTGGACAATGTTGGCACATTTAGACTGACTCTGATCAGTTCTGCTGAAGGAAACCCTTCCTTCATTAATCAATACCTTCTCAGTGAAATAGTAGTAATAAAAAAAAACAAGCATATTTTTATAATATACCACTGCATTCCACAAAGCAAAAGGAGCAAGTTCCCACATGCCATCTTTTTTTCTTTTTGTAGGCACAGGAAAAAAAAAGATTTTAAATGCTCCCAGGTTTCAATCTAATTCATGTTTAATGTGGAATAAAATGCCATAAATAAGTAAATAGATAGATAGATAGATAGATAGATAGATAGATAGATAGATAGATAGATAGATAGATAGAGTGCTTTTTTTTGTGCCGGTACGCACCGGTACAGTGTACCGGCACCTTTTTTGTGAGGTCCGGCTCACCTGCCCGCTCCCTTCCATTCGTGCACCCGTGCTCCCCCCTCCCTCCCTCAGCTCCCCCCGCCCGCTCCCTTCCGTTCGTGCACCCATGCTCCCCCCACCCTCCCTCCCTCAGCTCCCTGACTTTCCTTGAAATCTTTAATTTACCCGAAGTCGCGGCGAACCGGCAGTAAAAACAGCTTCCAGGCAGGCTTGCCTCCTTGTTGCTTCACTTCCCTCTCAGCGGGTCCCGCTTGTGGAAAGGAAATTACATCAGAGGAAGGCGGGACGCGCTAAGAGGGAAGGGAAGTGACGAGGAGGCAAGCCTGCCTGCCAGCTGTTTTTACTGCCAGTTCGCCGCAACTTCGGGTAAATTAAAGATTTCAAGGAAAGTCGTGGAGCTGAGGGAGGGTGGGGGGGGAGCTGAGGGAGGGCATGGGGGGGCTGGGGTTTGAATGAATCACTGGACATGGAGGGAATGGAGGGCAGGGGAGAGAGGAGAATTGCTGGACATGGATTTGAGGGGAAGGCAGGGAAGATAGAGAATCTGGATATGGATAGGAGGAGAGGGCAGAGGAGAGAGGAGACATGCTGGACATGGTTGGGAGGGGAGGGCAGGGAAGAGAGAATTGCTGGACATGGATGGGAGGGGAGGGCAGGGGAGAGGAGAATCGCTGGACATGGATGGCAGGGGAGGACAGGAGGCAGAGGAGGATCGCTAGACATGGATGAGAGGGGAGGTCAGGAGAGAGAGGTTCGCTGGACATGGTTGGCAAGGGAGGACAGGGGGAAGAGGAGAATCGCTGGACATGGATGGCAGGGGAGGACTGGGGCAGAGGAGAATCGCTGTACATGGATGAGAGGGGAGAGGAGGGGAGAGAGGAGACATACTGGACATGGATGGGAGGGGAGGTCAGCGAAGAGAGATTCGCTAGACATGGATGGAAGAGGAGGGCAGGGGAGAGAGGAGAATCGTTGGACATGGATGAGAGAGGAGGGAAGGGGAGAGAGGAGAATCGCTGGACATAGGAGGGTAGGGCAGGGGAGAGAGGAGACATGCTGGACATGGATGAAGGGGAGGGAAGACAGGAAGGAGATGCACATGGATGGGAGGGGAGGGCAGGGGAGAGAGGAGAAATGCTGGAAATGGATGGATGGAGGAATTGGCGGGGAGAGAGGAGAAATGCTGGACTTGGATGGAGGAGAGGGGAGAGAGAATTATTGATTTATATGGATACAGGGGAGGGAAGAGAGAGGAGAAATGCTGGCATGGATGGAGGGGAGGAGAGAAGAGAAGTGCTGGACATGGATGAAGGGGAGGAGAGAAAAAAGAAGAAGATGCACATGGATGAAGATGAGGGAAAGAGAAGAGAGGAAAAAACTGCACATGGATGGAGTAAATAGGCAAAAGCTGGATCCACGTTATACCTCCTCCAGTCAATTCAACAGAGGAGGACCCAGCTTTTACTTATGGTTGTAGGGCAAGAAATGAAAAAGAAAGGAGGAAAGTAAAGAAATATATGGAAAGGAAGCCCTGGAAATGGAGTTAAAAGAACAGATAGAGAGCAGCAGAATCAGAGACTGGGACCAATATGGATAGAAAAACAAAGTCACCAGACAACAAAGGTAGAAAAAAATCATTTTATTTTCATTTTACTGTTTGGAATATGGCCAATCTGAGAATTTACATCTGCTGTCTTATTTTGCACTGGGTATCCTGGAGCTGTAACAGCTTACAGAAATTATTTATAATGAAAAAAATCACGTTATTTTTTTCTCCTATACTAGTATAATATTTTCAATGATGTCTGTTTATATGCGCCATGGCTGGTATAAGGGGTGTGGCTAAAGTGGGTGTGGCTATAATAGGGGTGGGGTCATATGTGTTGACCCCACCCATAATGAGTACCTGCACCTTTTTTCCTACAAGAAAAGCACTGGATAGATAGATAGAAACTCTGAATGTTGAGCACCTGATTCTCATAATATGATGTCTGTTTAGTGGCCCTTTACCAGGAGAAAAAAAAAATTCTGCACCTTTACAGTATTCTCCCCACCCCATAGAAACTCTGAATGTTGAGCATCTGATTCTCATAACATGATATCTGCTTAGTGGCCCTTTATCAGGAGAAAATGTTTTATAATATCCTCCCCACCCCACCTACCTATTACAGACCTGCTTCACGCTCCCCGGGTCCCCCAAGTTGCACGGTGTCGGCAAATACCTGAACTGAAGCTACCCTGGTGGTCTAGTGGAGTCTTTGGGGCAGGAAAGATCCCCAATTTTTCCTACCCACTGCCAGCGCTGACCCTCTTGCTGCCGCATCTTATTTAAAATGTCAGCCGAGACTCACAACGGCGTCCTCACAAGACTTCAGTGGAAGTCTTGCGAGGCTGCCACTGGAAGTCTCGGCAGAAATTTTTAAAAAGCGATGCGGCAGCAAGAAGGTCAGCGCTGGTAGCGGGCAGAAAAAACTGGGGATGAGAAGAGGGTGCTTATCTGGAATTTATTCTATAAAGTAGGCGTCTATTTTCCATTATAGAATACTAGCAGCGGTACTGGATTTTGTGCAGGAAGTGCGATATTGTATCCAACCAGATTTCAAGGCAAATGGATCGCTAGGTACATGTTTTATGCTTTCTCTCAGAACTTCTGTGATACTATTGAATGGCACAATTTCATTGGTTAGATAGGCCGGATATTCTTTGCATAATTTGATGGCATTTGCTTGTACTATGTCCAGATGATGAAAAGACTCTCCGGATAGGACAGACTGGAAGTTCTCTTTGAAACATTATAAATCAAAAGTTTCAGAGGCTAACTAGGGGCTCATTTTCAAAGCACTTAGGCTTACAAAGTTCCATAGGTTACTATCGATCTCATTTCCGAAAGAGAAGGGCGCCCATCTTCCCACACGAATCAGGGTCACCCAAATCGGCATAATCGAAAGGCAATTTTGGGCGCCCTCAACTGCTTTCCATCGTGGGAACGACCAAAGTTCAAGGGGGCGTGTTGGCAGTGTACCGAAGGCAGGACGGGGGCGTGGTTAATTGGTAATGTCAAACCATTTTTTTTTTTTTTACAGATTTAGCAGTACTGGTGTCTGAACTTTCTCCTCTAGATGTTATTGTTGCTGGTGATTATAACCAAGTTCTAGTTCCTATAATGGACTGGAGTGTGGTAGCCGTGTTAGTCCACTCTTAAGGTTATCAATAGAAATCAAACAAAATAAAACATGGAAAAGAAAATAAGATGATACCTTTTTTATTGGACATAACTTAATACATTTGCTTATTTCCGATAATGGACTGCAAACCCAGAGCTAAATCATATGCAAACATAAGAACATGGGATTTATAGACCCATGGAGACTCTTAAATCCAACTGGACATTCTATCATAGGTCCATCATTCCTTTTTCAAAATACATTATGCACTCATTTTCAAACACGTGGAGGGGCATTTTCGATATGATGTCTAAGTCCGATTTTGCAAAATCTGAATAGGAATGAAGGTCACTTTCAAAAAAGAATAACATCTATCTTTTTTTTTTTCAAAACTACTGTTTTGAAAAAAGTTTTGTGATTTGAACGTTTTGTTTTTTGGTCCATTTTCAAAAAAAACAAAACAAAACCTGAATAGGTGCAAAATGTAGAGATTAGTGCTATTGGAATGTAGGAGAAACCAGCATTTTTTAGTAGAATGGTCCCTCAGACATCCCAGGAGAACAATGAGGCACCCTAGAGGGCACTTCTGTGCACTACACAAAAATGCTCCCAGGTACACATCTCACCTTTGCTCCCTTATCTTGTCCCCTGAGCCCTCCAAAACCCACCCAAAATCCACTGTCCCTCACTACAGTAGCCCTTATGCTTGAAGGGGCACATATACGTGGGTATAGTAGGGTTTTGGTGACCTTGGGAGGAGTCACAGTTTCCACCACAAGTGTGACAGATAGAGGGAAATAGGGACCTAGGTTCCCCACTGTGTACTGCACTGACCACTATACTACTCCAGGGACCTGCATGCTGCTCTAATAGAGCTGACTTTAACATCTGCAGCTGTCATAGAGATTGGTAAGTCATATTTTGTTCACATTTGGGGGGGTGGGGGGGGGGTCAGTGACCACTGGGTGGGTATTTGAGGGTCACCTTGATTCCATCCAATGGTCATACAAGGTACCTTTTTGTGCCTTATTCATTTTGAAAACTGGTCTAGACCAAAACGTTTTGGTTTTAGTCCTGGACGTTATTGTTTTGTTCCATTATGGCTGTAAAATGTCCAAGTGTTATGCACGCCCTAATCCTGCCTTCGATACGTCCCCTTGTGGTTTGAACGCACTTCTGATGGACTTCATAGAAAAACATCTAAAAATAGGTTTTGAAAATACTGATTTGGATGTTTTTGTGAGAAAAATGTCCAAATGCTGCTTTTGAAAATGAGCCCCTTACTCTGTTTTGAGACAAAATATAGTGATATAAGATCATGCTGGTGTAGCGTGAATATAGATAACACACTTCTGGGGTGTTACACTTTGAGTCTCACACAAGACTAACATTAGTGAGTGAAGTGTCAGAAGCAAACGTATTCCCCTGTCCTTACATCCAAGCCCACAATGCCCAAACAATAGGAAGAACTAACTCCACAACAAAGTATTGTAAAATTAGGGCAATTATTTTTATTTACAATAGCAGCAAAGATAATGTACAAGGAAGGCACAAATACAGACACATCAGGTCTTATCATAGAAATAGCTTAGAGCAAGCACACCTAAATCCCTAACTAGACTCTGAAATAACAGAGTCACTCTGAACACACAGCACATATAAAAAAGGAACATGGCACACATACAACCTGATGCAGACCTCTAGATGGCAGCGTGTTCCTCAGATGGTCAGTCAGGTCCAATGCAGTTCTGCTCCCTGGATGAGGTATCAACACCAAAATCAATATACAGACTTTTTTTCAGCAAAACCTAATGTCAATGACACAATGATGAGCTAAAAATCAACCTACTGGTTCAGATAATATCATTGTTCCAAGACCTCAAAACTCCAATCATATCATTGGTCAAAAACCTCCAAACTCTGAATAAAATGGAGTCCAATATGAGCTGGCATTAAGTTTTTATACTTGCCACCTAGTTAGGACATTTGAGGTATTTTCCTCCATTCTGTTAGACGAGAACAATATCGTTTTTGTTATTAAGGGGCAGAGGTAAGACCATTAGGTTATTTTTCAGCTTATCATTGTGAGATATCAACACAACAGCCTTTGTCTCTGATAAGAAACCCTTTTTATACAGAAATCACAGGCTGCAGCTGTACTGACACATTCCGGCCTTGTGGGTGATGCACACATAACATTTTTTATCCTCATTGTTGTGACTTCAGGGGCCACACAATTGCCTCACTGGCACCACATTAAGGAGGGGGGCACTGTGACAAAAGGCCGCAGCTTCATAAACAATGTGCAGTTCTGTTTGCCACAGCGTCTTTCTGATTGCAAGGGTAATTACAAGGTCCTTGGCTGTTCAGGCCATGACATCAATGCCGATAACAACCTTGTTATACTAGCACATCAAGACCCTTGTTAGCAGTCTTCATCTGTATGCAAGGTCACAGCTTCAGCAAATACTAGGCCTTGCATTGAAAGATGGAATAAGCTTAAGTCTGCATTACTGAAGTCAGGTTATTAATGCTGGATAGTGCTATATATTACAATCCCATATATCTTTGTTATATAGGCACACATATTGTGTTTCAGAGTGCTTGTTCTACTCCTACACTGGAATTAGAGTGATGTTTCGGGATTTTCAGCCTCATAATAATCCACTCATTTGACGTTTTAATAATGCTTTCTTACAGGATCCAAAGTTCTCGCTCTGTCTTAAGGATTCAATAAAGGAATATTGTCATTATATGTTACAATATTAACACATAATGTATGATGGAAAGGAGAAAAGCCATGAAAATAGTGGAGGAGTGACCTAGTGGTTAGGGTGGTGGACTTTGGTCCTGAGGAACTGAGTTTGATTCCCACTTCAAGCACAGGCAGCTCCTTGTGACTCTGGGCAAGTCACTTAACCCTCCATTGCCCTATGTAAGCCACATTGAGCCTGCCATGAGTGGGAAAGCGCAGGGTACAAATAAAAAAAAAATAACAATAATGGGTACATAAAATCCAATACAAATATCCTTCCTTGTCATTTTAATGATGATACTCCTGCTCCCCATATCTGTAGAAACAAATTGGGATGCTCTCAAAGCTACCCTTAGGGGAGCTATTATGGCATATACAATAGGACACCAATTAACCAAACTCCAATTATCCAGATGTCCAATTCCATTCTTTATCTTTTAAAATTGTTCCTTGTAATCTCTGTATCATAGTTATCACATTATGCCTGATATATAGTAAAAATAAATTATAAGATCACAAATAGTTTGGGTTTTTTCCCCATTTATTATTGAAAACAAAAATATTGCTCAACATGTAACTCTCAAAGTGTGTACTCTTTTCAAAAAGGAATGTGCAACCATATGGATTTTCCATTATCTGGACTGCTCTCTGCCGCGGTTAGTCCAGATAATTGGTATCCTACTGTACTGTTTTGTTTTCTCCCCTCCCCTCAGGTGGAGGAATGCTGGCTTCGGCCTGACCCCTGGTAAGCCTTTACTTGGCTGAGAGGTGCCCAGCTCTACCACTGGCTGCCTTTCAGGTGCTGTGGAGGACTGGCAGCTCATCTACATATCCTTTAAAGCCTTCTCCGGGGTGACTCCCAGGTCCACTCTGATTCACTCAGGGCCTCTGCTCTAGGTGCCATGTGCCGGGGCATTTTCTCTTTACATTTATTTTTCTCCCAGTTACTACTTATGGCTCCAGTACACCTTTTCTTCTTGGTACAGTCCCTTCCTAATCTGCTTCTCCATCTGAAACCACTGTACACTGCAGGAACACATTGTCCACTATCTCTTTTTTCCTCTTCCTTTTTCTCAGCTCTCAGCCTTCAACATTTCCTTCCTTCCATTCATCCATCTCCTTTCTATCTGAGTACATCTCGCCTTCATCGCTGTTGTCATACCTCTCCTACTCTTCTCCGTACTTTCTTGCTCCTTCTCCTGCTCTCCGCTGGGGACATTAATCCCAATCCTGGTCCTTCACATCAGCTCTCATCCTATTTGTGCAGGTTACACCGTGATATCTCCAATCGAATTTCTATTCCTCTCCTCCCCCCTTCTTCCCTGCCTTTCTCTTGCACTCTGTGGAATACCCGCTCTGTCTGTAACAAACTTTCCTACATCCATGACCACTTTAGCTCTCGTACTCTCCATCTGCTTGCCCTAACTGAAACTTGGCTTTACCATCTAGAATCTGCTACCTGCGTTCCTGAGCCCGCTCTGCCGAACGCCTTTGGGTAAAATCCCGTGCCCATACTGACTTCATACATTTCAAATTCATGCTGACCTCCTTCCAGTCTGCTCTTTTACTTGCCAAACAAGACTATTATATCCAGTTGACTAATTCTCTTGGCTCAAACTCTCGATGTCTCTTTGCCACACTGAACTCTCTCCTCAAAGTGCCTTTACCTCCAACTCCCCCTTCACTCCCCCCCCCCCCCCCCAGACTCTGGCTGAGTACTTTCATGATAAGGTTTACAAGATTAAACTTGAATTCTCAACCAGGTCACCTCCACCTCTCCTTCCCTTAGTCCATTCTCCCAACCCTCCAAGCCCTGCCTCCTTTTCTGAAATCACTGAAGAGGAAACTACACATCTTATTTCCTCATTGAAACTAACTACCTGTTCCTCTGATCCTATTCCCAACCATCTACTTAACACTATCTCTCCTACTGTCATCCCTTTTATCTGTTATATCCTCAATCTTTCACTTTCCACTGCGACTGTTCCTGATGCCTTCAAACATGCCGTAGTCACACCACTCCTTAAAAAACCTTCAGTGGACCCTACCTGTCCTTCCAACTATCGCCCCATCTCCCTCCTCCGTTACCTATCCAAGATACTTGAACGTGCTGTTCACCACTGTTGCCTTGATTTTCTTTCTTCTAAAACTATTCTTGATCCACTTCAATCTGGCTTTCACCCCCTTCATTCAACTGAAACAACACTTGCTAAAGTCTCCAATGATCTGTTCCTGGCTAGATCCAAAGGTCTCTATTCTATCCTTATCCTTCTCGATCTATCTGCTGCTTTTGACACTGTTGATCACAGCCTACTCCTTGATACGCTGTCCTCACTTGGATTTTAGGGCTCTGTTCTTTCCTGGTTTTCTTCTTATCTCTCCCAGCGTACCTTTAGTGTATACTCTAGTGGACTTCTATCCCACTGTCAGTTGGTGTACCTCAGGGATCTGTCCTGGGACCTCTTCTTTTCTCCATCTATACTTCTTCTCTTGGTACTCTGATCTCATCCATGGTTTTCAGTATCATCGTTATGCTGATGACTCCCAGATCTACCTCTCCACACCAGAAATCTCAGCTGAAATCCAGGCCAAAGTATCAGCCTGCCTGTCTGACATTGCTACCTGGATGTCTCAGCACCATCTGAAACTAAACATGACCAAGACTGAGCTTCTTATCTTTCCCCCTAAACCAACCTCTCCTCCTCTCCCATTCTCTATTTCTGTGGATAACACTCTCATCCTTCCTGTCTCATCAGCTCATAACCTTGGGGTCATCTTCAACTCCTCCCTCTCCTTCTCTGCACATATTCAGCAGACTGCTAAAACCTGTCGTTTCTTTCTCTATAATATCACCAAAATTCGCCCTTTCCTTTCTGAGCACACTACCAGAACCCTCATCCACACTCTTATCACCTCTCGCTTAGACTATTGCAACTTGCTTCTTACAGGTCTCCCACTTAGCCATCTCTCTCCTCTTCAATCTGTTCAAAATTCTGCTGCACGACTAATATTCCACCAGTGTCATTATGCTCATATTAGCCCTCTCCTCAAGTCACTTCACTGGCTTCCTATCCATTTCCACATACAGTTCAAGCTCCTCTTATTGACTTATAAGTGCATTCACTCTGCAGCTCCTCAGTACCTCTCCACTCTCATCTCTCCCTACATTCCTCCCCGGGAACTCAGTTCACTGGGTAAATCTCTCTTATCTGCACCCTTCTCCTCCACCGCTAACTCCAGACTACGTTCCTTTTATCTTGCTGCACCATATGCCTGGAATAGACTTCCTGAGCAGGTACGTCAAGCTCCATCTCTGACCGTCTTCAAATCTAAGCTAAAAGCCCCACTTTTTGATGCTGCTTTTAACTCATAACCCTTATTCACTTGTTCAGAACCCTTATTTTATCATCCTCGCTTTAATATTCCCTTATCTCTTGTTTGTCCTGTTTGTCTGTCCTAATTAGATTGTAAGCTCTGTTGAGCAGGGACTGTCTCTTCATGTTCAAGTGTACAGCGCTGCGTACGTCTAGTAGCACTATAGAAATGACAAGTAGTAGTAGTAGTAGTACTGCTTGAAATAATGCAGCTAGCCCTTAAATGCAAACTTTAGCTATAATCAGATCCTTAGTGAGCATGCTAGAAGTGAGATGTACATTCAAGGGTCTGCTAGATATATTACTGGCTAAAGAGCAGGTAAATGTCGTGCTTCCTATTTGAAAGGGAAAAAGAAAAGGAGCATGATTCATGCTATCAAGGACACCACAGTTTTCATGAATATTATACTACATATGATAACTTGAATGAGGGCGGATAGTTGCAGGTGAAAGAAAATAATGGGCCTGATATTCAGCTGGCAGTGGTAAGCATTTTGCTCACTGCCGACAAAGTTGTTCCCAGATATTCAAACCAAGGTCCTGTTTGGGCTTCCGCTTTGAATATCCGGTTATTTTTGCAGTCCCAGTTATGCAATAAACCTGGCCGCCAGGGGCGTAGCCAGACAGCAGATTTTGGATGGGCATAGGCAAGAAGTGGGTGGGCACCAAGTGTCCCCCCCCCCCCACACACACACCCAAAAAATATCTCAGTTGGTGGGAAAATGCTTCTCTCCACCTTGTCAGTCTGCAGCAGGCATGCACTGAAAACTGAGCATGTGCAGGTGCCAGTATCGTGGATAGCAGCGTTTTTGTTACCATCAGGGAAAAGTCTTCAGCTAGCAGAGCTTGGGATCTCCAACAGCTACTGCTAAATGTGTGCTACTGTTGGGTGGGCCTGAGCCCTAATTGGGTGGGCACTGGCCCACCCAGGCCCACCTGTGGCTACACCACTGCTGGCCACTTAAAGGCTGAATATCAGCACTTAAGCAGCCAAGTGCTGACTCTGCCTCCGGAATACTCCCAATATAGCCGGTTTTGAGTTAGGTGCTAACCACAAATTTCAGTGGCACCTAGCTGGTTAAGTGCCACTGAAAATTAGCTGCTAGCCCGATCAAGTGATTTAACCAGATAGTGGTTGGCTGAATTGCTTTGAATATCAGTTAGAACATAAGGTATTAGATCAGAGGTCTTGTTCCATTAACAGGTAGAAGGGAAAGGCAACTTAAAACTAGTCCATAAATGTAACAATGTCCTTGTGTGGCCTACTCCTGCAGGGCCACTGTGTACCTCACTTCCTCTCAGCACAATGGCTCACTTTACTTGCCCCTGACCTGGTTTCTCAAAGTTACCTAAGTAGTCTCTAGTAACTACTTGGGTCACAAATACGAAAATCTGCAAGTTTCCAAATGGAGCTTGGCGTACCTGACTGTAGTAGTTGCAGTTCACACATAGGTGGTGGATGTGTATCCATAGGGTGTTGCTGCTTCCCTCTAGGTCTCCTTAATCTAGCTATGTCCTTAGCTTATATACTTCCTGTATTGTGCCTTCTGGCTCCACCCTTTCTGTGTCACTTCTTCCCTGGGTGGAACTATAAGTTTTAAGGTGACCCTGACATTGTTAGGGAGTGCTATCAAGGGAGAAGAGCAGCATCCTATAGACTCCCTCACACTACACTATCAGGCTTATTTTCAAAAGAGAAGGGCGCCCATCTTCCGACACAAATTGGGAGATGGGCGTCCTTTTCTCAGGGTCACCCAAATCAGCATAATCGAAAGTCGATTTTAGGCGCCTTCAACTGCTTTCCGTCACGGGGATGACCAAAGTTCACGAGGGCATGTCAGCAGCATAGCGAAGGTAGGACTGGGGCGTGCTTAAGAAATGGGCGTCCTCGGCCGATAATGGAAAAAAGAAGGGCGTCCCTGACGAGCACTTGGCCGACTTTACTTGGTCCATTTTTTCTTGCGACCAAGCCTCAAAAAGGTGCCCAAACTGAAAAGATGACCACCGGAGGGAATTGGGGATGACCTCCCCTTACTCCCCCAGTGGTCACCAACCCCAGCTCCATGACAGCAGTATGCAGATACTTGGAGCAGTTTTAGTGGGTGCAGTGCATTTCAGGCAGACGGACCCAGGCCCATCCCCCCCTACCTGTTACACTTGTGGTGGTAAATGTGAGCCCTTCAAAACCCACCATAAATCCACTGTACCCACATCTAGGTGCTCCCCTTCACCCATAAGTGCTATGGTAGTGGTGTACACTTGTGGGGAGTGGGTTTTTTGGGGGGGGTTGGGGGGCTCAGCACACAAGGTAAGGGAGCTATGCACCTGGGAGCAATTTCTGAAGTCCACTGCAGTGCTCCCTAGGGTGCCCGATTGGTGTTCTGGCATGTGAGGGGGATCAGTGCACTACGAATGCTGGCTCCTCCCATGACCAAATGGCTTGGATTTGGTTGTTTCTGAGATGGCAGTCCTCGGTTTCCATTATCGCCGAAAACCAGGAACGACCATCTCTAAGGATGACCATCTCTAAGGTCGACCTAAATGTTGAGATTTGGGCATCCTCGACCATATTATCGAAACGAAAGGAAAGCTTGGGTGCCCCGTTTGATTATGCCCCTCCATGTCAGTTTGAAGCAACTGAAACTGAAAGAGATGTAGGGCCTTTCTTGTCTAGTATACAAGGGCCCCCACTTTCTTCTAGAGATAACATCAAACCGAAGGCCTCTATCTCTGGGAAAGAAATCCAACAAGTGATTTGTTCCTTTAAACCTAACAAAACTCTGGGATTGGATGGCTATTTTCTGTGCATTTTACCTGCAGCTCATTTCTAAACTAATAGAATTATATGGTTACTTCCTTGAGAAAGTTGAGTTATAGGGCACTAGTACAGAAGCCATTACGGTTGTGCTTCCCAAACTGGGTAGGGACCTTAGAATTTACCAACTATTGGCCCACTTTCTTAATAAATATGAATGCTAAAATATATGCATGAGTACTGGCTGGCCATATGACAGATTTGATGGAACAGCCGGTATCTGCAGATCAGACTGGCTTCATTCCTAACAGACATTTCTTCAATAATACCAGGCTATATCTCCAGCTACTTCATGTGGCCAAACATATAGACTGTCCTGCTTCTCAGTTGCTTTATATGCCAAGAGGGCATTTGATAGAGTTCAATGGTCAGTGATATCTGGTCTCCTATGTGCCAGTTTATTTAATAACCCTTTAGGTTATTAAAGGAATCTATTGTAATCTATGCCTTTGAACCTCTAATTTCTCCAACTGATAGCTGTGACTGCTGATTTGTAAACATCATCTGATATTTTGTTATAGTAACTATTCTGTTACTGTATTACTTTGTTTTATATTTGAAAATTTATAAAGTGTTAACTTAAAAAAAAACTCATTCATTGCCAGAGAATGTGGCAGTTAGTATATTAAAAATAGGTTTAGACAAATTTCTGAAAGAAAAGTCCATGAGCCATCATTAAGATGGACATGGGAAAATCCATTGCTTATTCCTGAATATGCATCAGAAAAGCTGTTTTACTTTTTTGGGGCTCTTGCCAGATACTTGTGGCCTGGCTCGGTTACTGTTGGAAACAGGATACTGGGCTTGATGGACCTTCGCTCTGTTCCAGTATGTCAATGCTTACGTACTTACAATATGTACTTATTAGGCAATAAACTACTATATTTTCCTCTCCCTCAAGTCCTTAGTGACAATTTGCTACTTTCTGCAATAAGATTTGGCAAAACAAATTTAGAGATAAAGTTATGAAAATCCAAAAAGAATTACCAGAAATAAAGCCTCATGTTAGTATGAGAGATTCACTACTAGAAGTTACTTGTATAAAGAGTTTAGTATTAGAAGAGACGTGCATTGGAAGAAAAAATGTGAGCTTGACACAGTTATACATTAGAATATTTTTTAAATAAAATGCTATTAGAAAAGAGATTTGTTCAGGAATAAATACTGACAGGATCTGGGCTTTCTTCTTCTTCTGTTTCTATTTAAACTATAGAATCAGTTTAGTAGCAGATTAGACCCTTGCCCTCTTCGTTGATAAGTAAACTCCCACACTCTAAAGACATTTTTACCACAGCCATAAAAATGGCTGTTTCTGTTTTTGCATTAATGGCCACATGCTAATGTTACTTCACAAAACACATATGTATGTGGTCACTGAACTATGGTGATATCAAATACCTTTGTTTATGGAGGAAAAGTCTCTGTATGTCTCCGGTCACCGTTTTAAGTTTTTGTGACTCAAAGAGCTCCAACTCTTCATTGGTTAAAAAACCTCCATATTTTATGCTTTTAATTCTTCATACTGTTTGTTATTTTATGTTAATATTATTGTTTTTATAGTATATAGCACTTATCTGTTTTATCCATCCTTTGTATACATCCGACGGGGCCCCGTTTCGCCTATGCAGCTTCATCAAGGAAAACTTTGTGCATATGTGTGCGGCATCTCTTCTTGTTGCAACAGAAAATAATTTATATTTTCTACCACATGACACTAACCGGGCAGTAATCGGCAGTGTACAAGTGCTGACAATTACTGCCTGGTTAACGCGTGAGACCTTACTGGTATGTCAATGGGTGGCGGTAAGGTCTTAGGCCCAAAATAGAGGCACGCTGATTTTTATTTTGCTGCACATCCATTTTTGGCAAATGACTGCCTTTTTTGCAGGGTTGCTGAAAAATGGACCTGCTCATGTCCAATACATGTGCCTACACCAGCGCATGCCATTTTCAGCTTACCTTAGTAAAAGGGCTCCTTTGTGTCCTAACCTTAGCAGCCAATCCTTTTAGTTTCTTTTTAAACCATTTTCCTCATTTTATTATAGTCTCCATTTCAAAAATTAAATGCAGCTACATTGGTACAGCAAGTTTACCATTGCTTTTATAAGTGCAAGGACTAAGAGGAATACAATGAAGTTACTAAATAGTAATTAAGTTCTGGAATGTATATTGCCAGAGTAGAGGTTATTAGCATATCATGGTTTAAAAAAGCTTTGGACAAGTTTCTGGAAGAAAAGTCCATTAATCATTATTAAAGTGGACTTGGGGAAATATATTGCCTATTCCTGGGATAAGCAGCATGGAATTTCTTTCAGACTTGGGATCCTGCCAGGTACTGTGATATGGATTGGCCTTATTGGACAGGATAATTAACCTGATGGACCAGTACAGCAATGCTTATGCACATTTGTATACGGAGTGCTTTTTACAATATTTATTCTTAATACCAGGATTTGGTACTAGAGAGAGTTTGTACTGAGAAGTTCCGAGAGAAGAGGACATTTCTCTGGTAAGTGAACGCTATTTTGCTTTGTGCTTTGGGAACTTAAAGATTGGGGTTTAAAGGAGGAATTGTAGGTTAGTGTTAGGCCAAATAAAAATATAAAAACCAAATTTTATCAGCTAATCTCCATAGTCTCTTCCACTTAGTTTTAAAAACTTTGTACCACAGCATTAACAGATAGAATCTAGCAGGAACTGTAGGATCTAGTTTAGTCTTCCCGCCCACCCCGGAACAACTCTTCATTTATAGTCAGTTATTGCAATTAGGGTAACAAGCAAGGAGTGCTCTTACAGAGTTTTAAATACATTTCATTACCATCTAAGAAGGAAGCACAAAATAAATCATACAATATACTATATAACTAAAAGACACTTTTATATTAGGCAAATATCCTTAATACTGTAGCAAGTTTTAAATTATTGAAAAACTCAAACTAAGATGGAGTCAGCAGTCCAGCAGCGAGAGGGGTGCTATCCAGTCTTTTGCATTGACTGTCACATGTATGATTATCTCCCAGTTGGTGAGATGTCATATGTGTGTGTGTGCCCAATGCAAAGAGCTCCTAGCTTTCAGTGAATGTGTCCGTTCTCTTGAGGCTAGAGTAGCAGACTTGGTGGAGCTGAGGGAGACAGAGAGGTACATAGAGGAGACCTACGGGGATGTTGTAGAGAAGTCCCACCTCCAGTCTGGTAGCCCCTGTGCTACCTTGGATGAGGGAGGTCTCCTAGAAGGAGAACATCACCCTGGTGAAGTAGGAAGTACTCCTGTAGCCAGGACCTGCCCAGCAGGGGATGTACTATCCTCTCGCACCGAGGATATGTCTCCAAGTGCTGACCGGGAGGAAAAGGTTAGGACAGCTGTTGTAGTTGGTGATTCGATCATTAGGCATATAGATAGTTGGGTGGCTGGTGGATGTGAGGATCGCCTGGTGACTTGCCTGCCTGGTGCGAAGGTGGCGGACCTCACGCGTCACCTAGATAGGATTTTAGATAGTGTTTGGGAGGAGCTGGCTGTCTTGGTACATGTGGGTACCAATGACATAGGAAAATGTGGGAGAGAGGTTCTAGAAGCCAAATTTAGGCTCTTAGGTAGAAAGCTCAAATCCAGATCCTCTAGGGTAGCAGTTTCTGAAATGCTACCCGTTCCACGCGCAGGGACCAAGAGACAGGCAGAGCTCCAGAGTCTCAATGCATGGATAAGACGATGGTGCAGGGTGGAGGGTTTTAGATTTGTTAGGAACTGGGCCACATTCTGGGGAAGGGGGAGCCTATTCCGAAAGGATGGCCTCCACCTTAACCAGGGTGGGACCAGGCTGCTGGCATTGGTATTTAAAAAGAAGATAGAGCAGCTTTTAAACTAGAAATGGGGGGAAGGCCGACAGTCGCTCAAAAGCGCATGGTTCGGGATAAGGTATCTTTCAAAGATATCACCAAAACAGGGAAGATAGGGTATCCTGATAGAGAGGTTTCAAAAGAGACCGTAGTAGATCAGGTGTCCTTAAATAAAAATAAAAATCAGACAAAAGATTCCAAATTAATACTGTCAAGTACTAAGCATCATGTAAATAGGAACAACAAACATACTTTGAAATGTCTATATGCGAATGCCAGGAGCCTAAGAAAAAAGATGGGAAAGTTAGAATATATTGTACTAAATGAAAAATTAGATATAATAAGCATTTCTGAGACCTGGTGGAAGGAGAATAACCAGTGGGACATTGTCAAACCGGGGCACAAATTATATCGTAGTGATAGAGTGGATCGAATTGGTAGAGGGGTAGCATTGTATATTAACGAGAGCCTTGAATCAAATAGAATGAAAATTCTGCAGGAAACAAAACACTTCTTGGAATCACTGTGGATTGAAGTTCCATGTGTAAAGGGGAAAAGGATAGTGATAGGAGTGTACTACTGTCCTCCTGGCCAGGATGAACAGACGGATGTAGAAATGTTAAAGGAAATTATGGACGCAAACAAACTGGGCAACACAATAATAATGGGTGATTGCAATTACCCCGATATTGACTGGGTAAATGTAACACCGGGGCGCACTAGGGAGGTAAAATTCCTTGATGAAATCAAGGACAGCTTTATGGAGCAGCTGGTACATGAGCCAACGAGAGAAGGAAAAATGCTAGACCTAGTCCTTAGTGGAGCACATGATCTGGTGCAGGAGGGAATGGTGCTGGGGCCGCTTGATAACAGTGATCTTTGTGGAATTAGAGTGCTTGCAAAACTGTACAGGTCGGAATTTTACTTGGATTCTGCTCTGTTCTGTATAGCTTGAGATTAATGATAGATCCTAAATATCACTTCCATATAAGATGATTGATTGAATAGTTCTGTCATTAGTTTTAATAGTAATTTACTTGTTGTCTATTTGTCTAGTGCGGGGATGCTCAACCCACTCCTCAGGACATACCCACATATGCACAATAAATATTAACGAAATACATTTGCAAAAACACTAGTTCCATTCTATGCATATTTATCTGATGCACATTCATTGTGGGTATTCTGAAAATCTGACTGGCTTGGTGTGTCCCAAGGACTGGGTTGAGAACCCATGGTTTATTTGTGCAATAAAGGACTTTTAAAGTTTTATTTTTTTTAATGTAGTGTTATTACAGGGAATTTAAAACTCATAGATACACCTAATCTCTGGCCAAGGCATGCATATTCTAGGGTGCTGGGATAAGTACGGTTTAAGTCAACTCAGATAGGCTGAGCCTTTGTAAATGTTTACAGACCTGCAGTGACAAGGTATGGACTGTGTTTGTGAAGGAAGAGGCATTGTGAGAGAATAAACATTGCTGTTAGCTGCAAAGTGCAAACACCTGCCTGTGTAAGGATTCTGTCTATCAGCTGGAGTTTGAAACTGAGGATTTTAGCCAGTGCAGGAAAGGTAACTGGAACAGGGGCTCTCAAACCAGTCCTTAGGACACACCCAGCCAGTCAGGTTTTCAGTATATCCACAATGAATATGCATGATATAAATTTGCATGCCTACCTCCATTGTATGCAAATCTAAATCATGCATATTCATTGTGGGTATCCTGAAAATCTATCTGGGTAATATGTCCTGAGCTTTGGGTTGAGATCCCCTGATCTGGAAAGAGAAGACAGACCTGGACAACAATAAGTTAGATTGTTCTGACTTTGAGCAATGAAGAGAATTTAACCTCAAATTGTGGGGCTATATTCTAACATGCACCTCCGGTGTTCCTGATGAAGACTGTGCGTGTTCCAAAACCGGGTGTTTATAGTCGGGCCAGATCTCGAAAACACACTGCAAAACACCGGAAGTGATGTAGGTTCACTATCCACGTCTCCCATCCTCAAAGGGCGGGAGAGGAAAAATAAACTAAATTTAGGATTTTGATGGTGGTCCTCCCAAAATTCAATGGCACCAGACACCGGATGTTAAATAGTACACTCGTACTTTATTTGTCAATAAGCAATTTTCTTAAAATAGAATAAACATTGCATCAAAACTTTTATAATCAATTTATACTCTATGAACCTCCAAATAACATCAATATTATTAACCCCCAGTTCTTTTTCCTTACAGGTTAAATTCCCCAAAACAACAGAACAAACCTCATCAGATAAGTGTTTTCCTTATTTATCTTATAACTTTAACCTTTAACTAATTTGTTCTATTCGATTGATTTACGTTGATTTCTTTCTTTAAACAAGAATTTGATTCTTTCTGTATTGGTTTTGTCTCTTTTAGGATTCTCACGTCTCTGACGGAACCCAGGAACTCAGGTAAGCATGTTTATTTTAAATGGCTTTGTTCCCCAAGTCACTTAGCTGTTCTTCAAAACGCTGTGGTCTTTCTTGCGTGGGGGCCCAGTCAGTCGCTCTTCCAGATTTTTCTTTCTTCTACTTTTCCAGTTTTCTTGCTCTTCTCCCTAAACCTCTCTTAATCAACTCAAAGGGAAAGAAAACCCTATCTCCCTGAAGGATTTTCCATGTAGTTCTTCTAGGTGTCAGTTAATGGGGATACACTGTGACCATCTACTCCTCCAAAAAATAAAATAAACTAAATGTACTTATTCTTCCAGACCTGTCCTTCTTTTTACTTGTCCCTACCCTGGAGGAGCACTAGTGATGCACACTCACAATCTACCACTTCAGCACATTCACCCTGTCTCCCAATAACATCAAACAATCCCCTAAAAATCTAAGCCTATTTCCTATAACACCCACCTAAACACATTCCTCACTCATTACTAGCATCCATATATTTTATTACTTTTCACTATCTTTCAATTCAGTCACTTTTAAAGCCTAGGCACTCACACAATCTCAGACACCCAGCTGGACACAACCTCTTCCTTCGGTGGCTTCAGCTCCTCTAACCAACTGTCCACAGCTCAGTTGCCTAAGCAACGGAACCACGGCCAGAGTTCCGGAGACCCCCCAGCCAATCAGCTGTCCTTCCCAAGGCTCCGTTTTTTCCTGCTGACCAACGGAACCCTGGGCAGCACAACTGAGTCTCCATTTTAATTTTATTTTTCCCATAGAAAATAATGGGAAAAATACTCAAAACCGAATTAAAAGGTCACAATTCACCCAAATTGTCCCAAAATCACCCCCAACCACTAAACACTACTTTCTCTATTGAATCATGTTTTTAAAATTTAAATTTAACATTTTTTTATGTCCGTCCCCATATTTTCTCCAAAAATACCCCCTTAAAAATCCCAAGATTATTTAAAAAGTATCCCAAAAATTCACACACCTTCTTTTAAACCTACCCTGTTGAATAATAAATTTGAACCCTTAATTAACCCCTTAAAACTAACCCCCCTCCAAATCACCCCCTAAAAATATTCAAATTCAAAAATCAACCTGCTAGAAAAATTCAGAAAATCCCCCAAACCCGAATCCAGAAACAGATTTCAAAAAACTTAAACCCCTGATTTTTTAAAAATAAAACACGCAATTTACACATTTTAAAAATAAATAAAATTTTGGGTCAAAAGACCCCTTACCTGAACCGGAATTTTCCCCTCACTCGACCTCTACCTTCGGTTCCGGTTCCCGACGTCTGTAAGCAAAAACGGAGCCCAAAAATAAAAGCTTCTGAAGCTCGGTCCAACATTTAGGCCCAGGCTTCGGCCTAACCAGAAAAATGCGCACCCCCCAATTCGTGCATGAGGCGCACCGCCTCATGCACGTGCCCGAACTCTCCCGCGACATCTCTCTCTCCTCACTCTCCCGGCAGCTAGGCCACAGACAGGCCCTTCCACTGCCGGGAACCGGTTTCCCCTCAGTCTTCGGCATCCCGCGCTATCGCGGTCAGAGGCCCAGCAACGCTGCTTCTCCACCAGAACGCCTGAGTCCCAGTGGTCCGCCAGCATCCGCCTTCGGCCCAACGGGCCCAAACCCGACCCGGACTCAGCTGCACGCGACCCCAATATCGCCGCTCTTCATCTGCCCCGAATCAGCCCAAAGCATGTCCCCGGACCCCAAAAAGTGGCACTTTCTCCCGCAGCGCCTCTCCGGTACCTGCGGCGCCCCAGGCCTACCAGCCCCAGCCACAACATCGGGCCCGGATCATCAACACTGGCCCCTGTAGCGCTGCCTTCTGCAGCACTCCTCCCGCGTCCCCGGACCACATCCCGCCGCCCCGAAGACGTCCAATGGCCCCAGACAGATCCAGATTTCCCCTATAACACCCGGGGACGTGCCCAACTGCCCCCAGGTCACCCCAAACAACTCTGCCCGCTACCACAGCGCTATTTTTCCTCACAGCCCCGGCCAACCTAAAATGGCCTGAAGATCCCCTGGAAGCCTACACCATCAGGACTCCCCTGCACAGCCCTTCTCCTTCCTCCCGGAACTCTCCAGGTGAGTGAAAAAACAAACAAAAAAAACATTATTTATTCTTCCCCACTCTAACCCTATGTTACAATATACAATCAGGGAATCATCTGAGAAACTGTCTGTTTAACAAGTTGCCTTTTTTAAGGCCTTGGGGAGGGTTTTAAGATCCATACTGACTGCTCTGAGGCAGGGCTGGTTTTAGACATGCTGGGGCCCAAGGCAGAAATTAAGGAGGGACCCCTTCCCCCAATCTCCCCACCCACCATTACTACCACACATAAAACAATTTACATGACTTCTTCACACACAAAAAAACATACACACCCTCACCAAATACAGAGCAAGGGGTCAGAAATTAGAAACAGAAATATGAACACCAAAATTGAACTAGGAATAGAGTTACCATAGACTTCTGCCTTGTCTTACTTGCCTTGAATCCTATCCTGATACCAGTCATGTTGGCTCCCTTTCCCTCCTGTCTGAGAACCCTATATTCCTGGTGCAGTTAGCACTTCTGCTTTGCTCTTGTCTGGGTGCCTGGTGGCACTTCTGAATCCTGTCTGCTTTTGGCTTCCTTTCCCTCCTGTCTGAGTACCCTGAACCCCTGTCTGCCTTGCTTTTGTCTAGGTGCCTGTGGGCACTTCTGAATCCTGATTCCTGGTGTTCCTGCCTGTTAGTTCCAGAATCAGTTTTCCTCCAAGCCCTGCCGGCTGCCTGTACCCGGGGGCTCAACCCCCGGGGAACGGCGGCTAAGTGTAGGTGAAGCCTAGGTCCAGTCCCGTGTGTTCCTGTCCAGTGTGTTCCAGTCCAGTGTGTACCAGTCCAGTGGGTTCCAGTCTCGTGTGTTCCTGTCTAGTGTGTTCCAGTTCAGTGCGTACCAGTCCGGTGCGTTCTAGCCCAGTGTTGGTTGGCAGGTTTTGCCTGCTGCTGCCTCTCCTCATCAGCATCCCAAGGGCTCACGATTACTCCAGAGTCCGTGCCTGCGTGTTTTGAACCTGAGAACCTAACAAGGGGCAGATATTTACCTTTCACATTTGCATTTGCTAATTTTCCAGGGAAGCATTTTCTTTGAAAAGCTGCACAAAGTATTCAGATTAAAAGTGCTTGTGTAGTTGGTTCCTATGTAGGCTAAGAACTAAGAATTGCCATAGTATCCTGCTTCCAACAGTTAGTTAGTTATTAGGATTTATGTACCGTCTATTTGAAAGAATTCACACAAGGCGGTGTACAGTAAATTTAGACTTACTAACATTCATTAATGCATACTATTTATTACAAGCCTGTTGTTGTCAGTGGAATCCTTGTACTGACTAGGGGGCATGTTTACTAAGCTAGTTAAGCAGCTGGCACAGCTTTTACCATGCATTACATGTTAGCATGGATTCGTGCTAACAGCCAGGGCCACCAAGAGACAAAGCCAGGCCCAGGGCAAACAATCTTAAGGGCCTCCCCTCTGCCCCTGCTGTCGCCGCTGCACACTCCCATGGTCAGCCATCTGTTCCTCTCCCCCTTTCCTGCTTTTTGACATCTCTTCCTCCCTTCCCTTGTATACAGGCTGGCATCTCTTTTACCCTTCTTCCTGCCCCCCTTGCGGTCCAGCATCGCTCTTGTCCTTCTCTCAACCCCTTGGCGGTCCCCCAGCACCTCTGTGGGCTACCGGCTGCATCAAGAAGGAGAGCAAGCTGTCTCCAACTGGCCCTGAAAGCATTTCCCCTACTGTGTTTCACCTATGCGGACACAGGAAGTTATGTCAGAGGAGGCGGGACACGGCAGATGGAATGCCTCCAGGCAGTGGCATAGCCAGACTTGAATGCACTTGATGATGGATTTCTCTGCCCAGGAACTTCTCTGCATCAACAAAAACCGCATACATACTTAAAAGGAAAAAATGATAAATATAGTTACATTATCCCATATCTTAAACTTGACCAGATGTAAGTCTACTATAATGGCAAACATCTCAGCACATGTGACAGGATCCTGCAATATAATTACAGCAATGGCACATATCCTTCACATTTTGCTTTATAGCAAATGTTAAACAAAACAGGTAAATACCTTACATTTTTCAAAAAATGTTAATCTTTGTCTATTCTTCAGCACGTCAAAAACTGCATGAAGCACAGCCCCAGATTTCTCACTGATGAAATAAGAAAAATCCTATTCTCAATATCAAGATATTTTTTCCACCTACTATGGAATCTGTAGTATACAGAACATACCTAGAATGTTTCCTCTTATAGCTTTCCATAGGAAAAATGTATTCAAATTCTGATAGCACCTCAATAATGGCAACACAAAATCCCTTCCCCGCCAGGTACTTTTTAAAGTAACACTAAATCCTGCAAAGAAGTTTCTTAGAGCCTATATCACAAACCTTAACACCAATTCTGGACACGAATACCAATACAAAGCAACAATGCACATCGCATTGGAAAAGCCAAATAAGTCAGACTCATAGACCCCCACACAAACCACATGCCAGTAGACTCTCTCACATGCAGAAAAAAAATCAACCCTCATCAATTACAGAATAAAAGACCAAAAATTAGAAATTGTCCTATAGCTCGGCATCAGCCCTTCCCTTCCCCGCCCCTATCCATTCCTGTAGCCCAGCATCAGCCCTTCCTCACCTTCCATCCCCGTAGCCTTCCCTTCCCCACCGTCCATCCTGTAGCTAGGCATCAGCCCTGTCCTATTCTCTACCCATCCCCCCCTTAGTCTGGCATCTCCTCTGCCCTTCCCAGTATTCCCCCCCCCCCACCCTGAAACACACCAACATCCCACCTACATTAAACATTTTAAAAAAATGATTTTAACCTGAGCACTGCTGAGACCATCCCCACCCAAAACCCCACCAACATGAACAAATATACAACTTTTTTTTTTTTTTTTAATTTTAAACCACCCACCCTCTCCCAGAAACCCAACATTAAAATGTATTGTTAGTGGGTTTCTGGGTGAGGGTGGGTTCTTCACTGCCTAGGGAAAAAAGGTATATGTAATGATTAAATATACATTTTTTTCCCCTAGGCAGTGAAGAACCCATCCCCACCCAGAAGCCCGGCACCAGCATTAAAATTGTTTTACCTGGGCAGGTGCAGATTCAAAGAGCACTGCATATATGCTCCCTGTGCTGGCTCTGTGCCTATCTGGGACCGCAGTGGAGTGCACTGCCTGCAGAGGCTTGAGGGGCTCAATCGAAGGCAGATTGAGCAAGGGGCAAGGTGAAGCAAAGGCCCAATAGCTTCTCCAGCTTCTGCTGGCAGCCTGTGGCACTGTGGCACAGTGAGGAACCCGTTCAGCTGAGCCGCGGCACTGGTGGCAGATTTTTCTGTGTGGCATCAGCGTCCATGCACACTGTGGCCTGCGGGAGCCTTTAGAGGAAAGGCAAGGCAAAGCATGCAGGCTCCATGACTGTCGGAGATCAGAGCAGCAGAGCACAAAATGTCAACCTGGACACGCACGTTTAAAAAATGAGGTAAAGGTTTAGGCAGGTTACTGCATTGAGGCAGCCGGCTTGCTCTAAGGCTGTTTTTGATGCCGGTTGCCTAAATGCTTGTGGCTGAACTGTGGCAGGACTAAAAGGTTGTGCAGTGCATTCCCAGTGCACCAATTGGAGAAAGACAACCAAATGGGTGGGCCTGAGCTGAGAATGGGTGGGCCTGGGCACACCCAGGCCCACCCGTAACTACGCCCCTGCCTCCAGGACCAGCTGGAGGCAGCCCGCTCTCCCTATCGACAGTAGCCAATCCAGGACACAAGTACCTGGCAAAAAATGCAATTAGTAGTAACACTCCATGCTACCAATCCTAGAGCAAGCAGTGGCTTCCCCATGTCTGTCTCAAAGCAGACTATTGACTTTTACTTCAGGAACTTGTCCAAACCTCTTTTAAACCCAGATACACTAACCCCTGTTACCACATCCTCCGGCAATGAGTTCCAGAGCTTAACTAGTTACTGAGTGAAAAAATATTTCCTCCTATTTGTTTTAAAAGTATTTCCATGTAACTTCATTAAGTGTCCCCTAGTCTTTGTACTTTTTACAAGAGTGAAAAATTGATTTAGTTCTACACCACTCGGGATTTTGCAGACCTCAATCATATCTCCTCTCAGCCGTCTCTTTCCCAGGCAAGTAGTGGCTTCTCCCTTGTCTATCTCAATAGCAGACTGAAAGCTCAACTAGTACCAACCTCCTACCTGGCTTTCCCAGAACAGAGAGGGAGGGAAAAGGACTCATCTGGGAGTTGAACCAGGACCTCTTATACCCTAAGCAAGGCTTATACCCCCTAGACCAGTGATGGGCAACCTTTTGAGCTTGGTGTGTCAAAATTCGCCAAAAAACCGAGCATAACTCGGGTGGTGTGTCACTTCGAGAAAAAAACCATAATTTCGCGATATTTATAGTTTAAATAACAAAAATGTATAATTGTAATATAAAACTGTATTTAATAAACCAAAAACTAATTATTTAACTTACCTACTTAGTGACTTCTTTGTTCATCTGTCAGTCGGTTTCTTTTGTTGGTCTTGATATTATTTAACTTGTGTGGGGTGCCATGAACTAAGATAAGTGAGGGGGAGGGGGAATTCTTTAACTAATCTGCCTATTAGTGACTTTTTTGTTGCTGAATTTCATTGGCTAAATCTTCAATTGAAGGTTGGTATTTTGTACACTTCAAGCCCAAGCAAGCGCTACTAACTTCATCTGTCAATCTGTTTCTTTTGTTGGTTTTGATATTATTTAACGCTGAGAATAAGGTTTCACAAAAGTACGTAGAGGGAAAAATTGTGAGTAAAGCCATTGCTATATTTTTCAGGGTGCTAAAAGTGTCTGGTAATCGGATCCAGGCACTCCAAATTTCCTGGTAACTCAGATATTCTCTTAATAATTGCATCTTTATTCTGCATATCGTGAAATAGAACTGGTGCACATCTTAGGAGAGTTTCTTTAATAAATTCTCCCTCACTGAGTGCTTTTCCATGCTGAGCTATGGAGTGAGCAATGCTCAAACTTGCAGATGTTAAATTTGTAGAACCTTTTACAAATTTAAGGATGGACTTAGATTGGCTCTTATAAAAGTGTAGCTGCCTGGAAATGTATTCCTTCCGTTCATCCTCACTTTTTTTCAAGAGCTGGGAATGATTAGTTTCAAAATGTCTATTTATATTCCACGTTCTGCTTACTACCGTTTCAGTACATAGAACGCAAAATGATTTGCCATTTTTTTCTATAATGCCATACATCTCGGTCCATGTCTCTTGAAAGGGTCGGCTACTGCTACTACCACTTCCTTACTTAACCTTGGTTTTTTATTTTTTGAGTTCTCCATCAGGGGGGCAGAGACAGAAGATAGAATTATAGATAGCCTGTTAGCCCTAACTAGCCTAACTGACCACCTTATGTAAATTAAGATGGCTGCCGCTATTTCTAATGGCGGGAAACGGCACCCATAGCACATGCCCTCGCCTCTCCCAGCCTCCCCCTCACCTATCTCAGTAATGGTGGTCAATTACAAATCCACGACACCCCAGAACAGTAGATTGGATGATGGTTGCTGGTAATGGTGATCACAGGGCCCTCAGAGATGCGTCCCCCACGGCATTCCGCTGCTCTCTGCTCCGCCGGCCGGAAGTGAGGAGCCGGGGCAGAGGGAGCAGCAGGGAGGGAGCCAATAGGAGCGCACACGGCACACCCCCAGCGAGTAAACATGCACCGGGTGATTTCGCCGGGGGGGGGGGGAGGTCGCGCTGCACCGGGGGGGAGGGGGGCGCATCGGCGATCCGCCCCGGGTGTCAGCAAGGAACTCCGCTGCTTCTCTGTATGCGGCCACATGCGGCCGCGTGTCACTGAAAATGGCTACGCGTGTCAGTACTGACACGCGTGTCATAGGTTCGCCATCAGGGCCCTAGACCAATGAGCCACTAAATATTAGCCCTGATTTTTATCATTCCTATAGTGCTACTAAATGTAGGCAGCACTGTACGTATTATCTCCCACATTCTATATATCATGTTCAAAATTACATGTACAAATCCAGTCGTATTCTGGATTTGCGTGTGCAATTTAATTACTTAAGAAGCCAATCAGTGCCAACAATTTCCACTTAACAAGCAATCATTGATGCTAATTGTCTCAGTACTGCAAGGGACAGAAAGTCCAAATTAAACTCAGTGCTGAAAATGAAAACCTTATCCAGTACAATCCAGACACAAGATGAGCTCATTGTACACCATACAATGTTTCTGAAATGTGTGTACATAGCAGATTATTATTGTTTAACCACATAAATCATATATTAATATCATAAATTGTATTGACAATAATAAAAATCTTAGCACATACTGCACACTATCCCCTGGATTTTATAAAGTGCACCTAGAGATCTGCACTGGAATCGTCATGGATTCTATAACAACGCGCATAACTTAATTGGCTTAACAATTTAATCAGCGTTGATAACAGCTCTTAACAAGCAATAATGAGCACTGATTAGAATTTATGCCCACAACTCGCTAAGTGTACTCTGTAATGAAGTGCGCCTCTAATGTACACAGGCAAAAAGGGGCATAGTTATGGGTGGGGGAATGGGTATTTTGTGGGTGTTCCAAAATTTGCGCACTTTGTTATAAAATATGGCCCAGTGTGTGTAAATCTACACACCAGGATTTACGCCACATTTTCATTCGTGGATACAAGTAGTTTTAGCCGCTGAGATATCAACTAAGCGTATTCTATAATCGGCACCTAGATTTATGCGCTGATTATAGAATACGCTTAGTCGGCACTGATTTCAGTGCCAGTTTTTTAGGCACCATATAATAGAGTCTTTTCTTATATTTTATCTATATGGATTAGATGATGGAGTATGAAATTATTTAGATCCCAGGTAACAATATTTTTAAAAATAAATTGTAACATGAGAGTAGGGTAACTCATTTTAAAACAGATTTCATGCATGAACAGGAGTCATTAAGCAGTCCTCACTCAGCAGAACCAACAATGTGGTGGAGGAGGTTCCTAGAGGCTCAAGATCATGTTAATTTATTTTTTGAAAGTAAAGTTTGTCCTACAGATTGGAATAGAGCTGCAGAGACTAGCCTGATAAGACACTGGCAACAGACACCCTTGATAAGAAATTCCTAAGGTCTTACAAAGCAGAATAAAGATCAACAACACAAGATAATTTACCAGTCCTTAATTTACTACGTGGACTAATGCAGCAGGTCTTAATTAGTTTTGTACGCCTTCAAACTATAGTTCTTAATTAAACAGCTGCAAAATGGCATTGTATTAAATTTCAGAATAATTGAAAATTACAGGAAACCAATCTGCTGAAATGACTCTGTGGGCTCTGTGATCTGATGTGTACCAAGGTGCTTGCTTTATTTAACCTTATTATATTTTATTTTAATTACCTTTACAAGGTTACATAAATGATTTGATTGTAACAATGCTTCATGCTTGGATTATTTTCATTATGGGCGTTCATTAGTATGACTTATATTACTAAGGCTTATTTAATATACTTTATTTTGTGCATTATTGTTTTCTGCATAAAAAGTTCAATAAATAGATGTAAATGTTAGTAAAGAAATTAATAGGTTTGAGGTTCTTTAACTGGTTTTCACGACATGCATTGTGTGCGAATGAATGGGGTGTATTGTCAAAGAGATCTAGCTAGGGGTACTTTTACATGTGCCTCCAAAAGGGGTTGAGCTGGGGTGGAGAGAGATTGGGGGAGGGGAAGTATGCACAGGGATTTCATAATGCAGATTCTTTGTGGGGACACTGATATCTGCTGCAAGGAAGCTGTCAATGTTCATGGTGTATAGTATACCTGCTGCCCTCCATGATCTGGATTTTCTTATTTTTATTTTATATTTTCAGATTATACAGATTAAGAAATTCAGAAATATAAACTAATACATGAAAAATGTAACCACAATCTCAAACCATTTAGGAGAGAAGGTACCTGAGACAAACTTAGGGGCCCCTAGGCCATACATGGACAATTAGTGTGGGAAAATGGGCTATTGCAAAATGCTTTAAAGTGTTTTGCAGTATTTTTCTCTTTTCTGCATACTAACTGTGCATTAACAAATATTTTTGAGAGGGGATGTGTCATGTGTGGGGAATGGAAATACTTTTAAAACAGAGAATTGTAAAGTTTTTGGAATCCAATGGATTTCGGGACCCAGTGCAACATGGTTTCACTAAAGGCAGGTCTTGTCAGACAAATCTGATTAATTTTTTTAACTGGGTGACCAGAGGGTTGGATCGAGGGAGAGCACTAGATGAGATATAATTAGATTTTAGCAATAAATGGAGCTCATTCTGAGGAAAAGGATGTTAGCGGTGGTGTGCCACGAGGTTTGGTTCTTGGGCCATTTTTTAAAGAACATTTTGTGTAAGCGATATTGCTGAAGGGCTGTCTAGTAAGGTTTGTCTGTTTGCAGATGATACCAAAATCTGAAGTAGGGTAGATACCCCTGATGGTGTGGATAACATGAAGAAAGAATTAGCAAAACTTGAAGAATGGTCTGGAATTTGGCAGCTAAGGTTTAATGCTAAAAAATGCAGTGTCTTGCATTTGGGCTGCAAACCCCCAAGGGGACGGTACAGTTTAGGAGGGGGGGGGGTGAAGAACTTTGTGCATGAAAGGGGAGTGGGACTTGAGTGTGATCACATGTAATGATCTTAAGGTGGCCAAATAGGTAGAAAAGGTGGCAGCGAAAGCTAGAAGAATGCATGGGTACATAGGGAGAGGAATGGCCAGTAGGAAAAAGGAAGTGATGACGCCTCTGTATAAGACTCTGGTGAGACTTAATTTAGGGGCCTTTTACAAAGTCATGCGGCTTTGCAGAAGATCCCCTTAGAATATTGTATACAATTCTGGAGACCACACCTTCAAAAAGATATCAACAGGATGGAGTTGGGCCAGAAGGCAGCTTCTAAAATGGTCAGTGGTCTTCGTCATAAAGCATATGGGGACAGACTTAATATAGATCTCAATAGGTATACTTTAGAAGACAGGTGGGAGAGGGGAGATATGATAGAGAACTTTAAATACCTATGCATCATAAATGCAAAGGAGTTGAGTCTCTTTCAATTGATAGGCAGCTCTGGAACAAAGGGGCATAGGATGAAGGTGAAAGGGGATAGAAGTAACCTGAGGAAATACTTCTTCACAGGAAGGGTGGTGAATTTGTGAAGTGTGTTTTAGTAAAAGGGCCACTTCTTAAGTTGAAAGAAAACTTCAAAACCTCATACTGCAGTCTTACTCTTAAGTGAAGCGGTAAGAAGCCTACTTTCCAGTGCTGTAGAAAGCTGCATGGTGTTTGCAATGTGGTTCCCTAAAGAAGCAATGCGAAACGGGACCGTTGGGACCGCACGTTGATTTGCATATAAGCTGGAACCTACCACTCAACACATAACGGGATGAACAATTATCAGATAAGTTTTCTATGAAACATGTTTTCATCCTAAGTACTTTGTTATATACGGACTGTTTGATAGAGTATATGGAGCAATCGACAGTGTGAGTGAAGTTTATCACTAAACATTTTGGGGGGTTAAAATTATTTTGGGTGTAAATTCATGAAAAAATAAATATATATATAAAATTTTTTGTTGGGCTTTTTTTGTCGATGATTACTTTTTGCACTGTGTGCTTTCTAGAATGAAACCAGATGGGTGCCCTAGTAGGAATCTTTTCAATGAATGATTGCAAAAGGCTAACAAGCCTAGGCTATCCACCAGACTTGAAATATCAAATGCCAATTTCATCCCAAACCAAGGCCTTCAAAGAAATGTAATACAAGCTAAAAATCTGCAATTATCAGCATGAGGCATGGAAATATTTTCTTAGCAATAGAATTAGAACAAACAAGCAAGCTTTTAGAAAATTATAATAAAGTAAATTTCTAGCCTGAAAGTTATTCTCTACCATTCACACATTCCTACAGAGAACAGGACTATCTTTAAAATTAGAGACACCGGTCGCCTAGAAAGAAAGCATCTGGATCTCTAATACACAATCTTAATAGCATCAAGTCCCCACTCTTCTGAAGTAGTGTCAACAGAAAATCTGCTTAACTAGCTTGCAGCAGCCTTCAGACTAAAGCTCATGTGTGAAACAATTCTCCATTTATCTAATAAAGAGATATATGAATCAGATGACTACTCGGACACCAACCATTGATCTGCAGCAGACATGGTTCAAGTAATAAGCCAGGGAAATCACCATATTAGTATTCAAGGTTACTTGTAAGGTTGGAGTAAATAGTTGAAATAGAGAACTGTGCACTGCAAACTGGGAAATCCCCTATGCAACCAAATCCATCACTAGGAACAGTTTATGTTCATGTTTATTGTGCTTAATATATTGTTCTTTCTTGAAAGCAAAACAAGGTGGTATACAAAAATAATCAAAATAGAAGTACTGTAGATATAGGAAATGGAACGCCATTCATGGATAAGATAGAATCTGAAAAAGAGAGGGGAAGGAACACAAGTGGAGGGAAGAGAGATGCAGACAGTTCTAATGGTACTCCCTCTACTAAAGCCTGGGCATCACCAAAAGCCTAGTAGATGGGTTTCTGGGCCTCCCTTGAACTTAACAAGACATGATTTGAGCTGGATGTGCTCATATCCAGCAGATCGCCAAGACCTGTCGTTTCTTTCTTTACAACATCCGTAAAATCCGCCCCCTTCTTTCCGAGCACTCTACCAAAACCCTCATCCACACCCTTGTCACCTCTCGTTTAGACTACTGCAATCTGCTTCTTGCTGGCCTCCCACTTAGTCACCTCTCCCCTCTCCAATCGGTTCAAAACTCTGCTGCCCGTCTTGTCTTCCACCAGGATTGCTTTACTCATACTACCCCTCTCCTCAAGTCGCTTCACTGGCTCCCTATCCATTTTCGCATCCTTTTCAAACTTCTTCTACTAACATATAAATGTACTCACTCTGCTGCTCCACAGTATCTCTCCACACTCGTCCTTCCCTATACCCCTTCCCGTGCACTCCGCTCCATGGATAAATCCTTCTTATCTGTTCCCTTCTCCACTACTGCCAACTCCAGACTTCGCGCCTTCTGTCTCGCTGCACCCTACGCCTGGATAAACTTCCTGAGCCCCTACATCTTGCCCCATCCTTGGCCACCTTTAAATCTAGACTGAAAGCCCACCTCTTTAACATTGCTTTTGACTCATAACCACTTGTAACCACTCGCCTCCACCTACCCTCCTCTCCTCCTTACTGTACACATTAATTGATTTGATTTGCTTACTTTATTTTTGTCTATTAGATTGTAAGCTCTTTGAGCAGAGACTGTCTTTCTTCTATGTTTGTGCAGCGCTGCGTACGCCTTGTAGCGCTATAGAAATGCTAAATAGTAGTAGTAGTAGTAGTGTTAGATTCTTCCTGCATACCATGGTTATCTATATCTCTGTAATCCCCCATTATAATGGGGATTACTAGACTGATGAGAAACCCCTCCCTAGAGTCACTGGGGAGAGGGAATTAGATGGAAAACAGAAAATGTAAAGCCCAACCCAAAGGGAGCGTTTATAGGAAAGTGCAGAGGAAAATGTTTCTGGCTATTGAGTGGAATTTGAAGTTAATAAAAGTTAATATTGTGGAAAGCATGAGGTCTTTGGTTGCCTCTACCCCACCGGGACCTTTGTGGAGAGGGGGTGTCCTGGATGGGTTCAAGAAACTAAGGCTGGCTAGGTTTCTGCCTGTACAAACATTAACCTAACCTTGAAAGTGGAGGAGTGTTCTGTTTGGGAAGCAGGGGAACCCAGCCTGGGAACAGGAACAGAAAAGAGCCTGTTCAGAACTAAAGGTAGTAGTCCTGAGAGGTACACCTTTGGGAGTGAGTGGACAGACAGGGAGATTTGATCCACAGTGGAGATTGCTTGCTACACCAGTGCTACAGGCACAGCCCTAGGTTGTTTGCCCAAAAAGGATGGGTAATAGACAGGAGGATGTGTAAATATGTACATACTGTAGGATTTACAAAAATGGACTAGAGAATCTACACTATAATCCTGAGCTTGGCTGCTGGCTTATTTGTACAAGATACCTAGTTGGATTAAATCAACTTGTTCAACTGTGAAAGGTTTGTTTGTCTCCAGAAGAAAAAGTCTGAATGAACTGCCTGTTGCAGAAATTGAGTAAAGTTCCTGTTTGTTTTCATAAAAACTTGGACTAGAGTCTTTCTTTGTGTGAGGGTGAAGTTCATTTACTCCCAGACTAACAAAGAAAAATGAATAAAGAGTAAAAACCTGGTTTATCACCCTATGGCCTA
This sequence comes from Microcaecilia unicolor, assembly GCF_901765095.1. Lineage (NCBI taxonomy): Eukaryota > Metazoa > Chordata > Amphibia > Gymnophiona > Siphonopidae > Microcaecilia > Microcaecilia unicolor. The sequence continues at coordinate 89,053,735 of NC_044031.1, forward strand.
CCGGAGTAAGTCTGACTCTAGCCTGCGCCCAGCTCAGTGTTTGAGAGAAACTTTAAAACTTTGTTTTCTGGCCCTGGTCTTGGATGTTGAGCTAACTGGTGCCCGAACTGTATGTGGTCAGACCAAGGTTAGATATCTAACAACTTGCAGTTTCTCACTAAAGGCTTTATCTCATGTACTTAACTTTTCCAATCTGCTAGTACATGTGGAGGGTCATTTTCGATATGATGTCTAAATTTGATTTTGGACTTTTTTGCAGAAACATCACAGCAGAGCAGTGGGGCACCGTAGGAGGCACTGCAGTGGACTTCACATTAAAGGTCCCAGGTACACATCTCATCGTTATCCCCCTTATGTTGTATAGTGAGCCCTCTAAAACCCACCAAAAACCTACTGTACCTAACTGTACACCAATAACCCTTATGTCTGCAGGTGTCACCTAAATGTAGGTATAGTAGGTTTTTGGTGGGTTTTGGAGGGCTCACACTTTCTACAACAAGTGTACCAGAAAGAGTGCGATATAGGCCTGGGTCCCCTTCTCTACAGTGCACTGCACTGACCACTAGGATACTCCAGGGACCTGCTTGCTGTCATAAAGGCTGGTATGTAGAGCTTTTTCATATTTTTGGGGGGTGGGTAGGGGTCAATGATTATCGGGCGAGTAAGGGGGAGAGTTAATGCCTTAATCCCTCCAGTAGTCATCTGTTCATTTAGGGTACCTTTTTGTGACTTAGTCATGACTGAAACAGGTCTAGACCAAAATGTCTAACTTTTAGCCCAGGATGTTTTTCCTTTGTTTGATTATGGCAGAAAAATGTCCAAGTTTTGGGAATGCCCACATCCCACCCCCAACATGCTCCCATACTCAGGTCCATCACAGCAGTATGCAGGTCCCTGGAGCAGTTTTAGTGGGTGCAGTGCACTTCAGGCAGGTGGACCCAGGCTCACCCCCCTACCTGTTACACTTCTGGTGGTAAATGTGAACCCTCCAAAACCCACCAGAAACCCACTGTACCTACATCTAGGTGCCCCCCTTCACCCGTAAGGGCTATGGTAATGGTGTACAGTTGTGGGTAGTGGGTTTTGGGGGGCTCAGCACACCATGTAAGGGAGCTATCCAGCTTATAATCGAAAGTGATCGCTGGCTATCTTCCGACACAAATCGGGAGATGGCCGGCGATTTCTTAAACGTGGCGAAATCGGTATAATCGAAAGCGGCATTTTTGACAGCATTGCCGCTTTCCCGTCGCTTCGCCGGTGAAAGTTCAAGGGGGCGTGTCGGTAGATTAGCGAAGGCGGGACATGGGCGGGCATGGGCGTGGCTACCAGATGGCCGGCTTTCGCCGATAATGGAAAAAAAAAAACCAGCGTTAAGCAGTATTTCACCAGGTTTACTTGGTCCTTTTATTTTCAAGACCAAGCCTCACAAAGGTGCCCCAACTGACCAGAAGACCACTGGAGGGAATGGGGGATGACCTCCCCATACTCCCCCGGTGGTCACCAATCCCCTTCCAAACTAAAAAAATAAAACTAAAAACCTTTTTTGCCAGCCTGTATGCCAGCCTCAAATGCCGTACCCACCTCCATGACAGCAGAATGTGTTGTATCCTCCGACAGCCTTTCCCTGGTTGCGATGTGGCTCTCGGGTGAGTGTGACACCTTTTCTGTTAGGTGCCATGCAGAGTCACATTAGCAATGCATTGTGGTGGGTGTAGGGTACTGGGCTCTACTCCCATGGTGCTTTTCCCCCCTGCTAACTGGGTCAGAGTGTGCCCTGTTTTCTTTCCTGTTGTAGTCCATGCGGTAGTGGCCATTTTTGTAAGCCAGTTTTAGTTTCCTTTCCTGTGTTACCCACGTTAGAGAATGTAGTTCTTACCTTGAATGGTGCTGAAAGAGGGCATTGTACACCATTGTGCCAGCTCTAACCTACTGCTAATCTTAGTACCAGGGGACTCTTTGCCAGTGGAGCACAACCTCTGATCTGCAGTTAACTGTGAGTAAACGTGCTTATTTCAAGAAAGGACTTTTTCAGAGAGATTAGTCTTCAGGTGTGAACTGGTGTGCCAAAGTTATACAGCAGCAATAAGTCCTAGAGGCTGTATGCAGGTCCCTGGAGCAATTTTAGTGGGTGCAGTACATTTGTGGGTAGTGGGTTTGGGGGGGAGGTTGGGGGGGGGCTCAGCTCCCAAAGTAAGGGAGCTATGCACGTGGGAGCTTTTCTGAAGTCCACCGCAGTGACCTCTAGGGTGGCTGGTTGGTGTCCTGGCATGTCAGGGGGGCCAGTGCACTAAAAATGCTGGCTCCTCCCACGGCCAAATGCCTTGAATTTGGCCGGGGTTTAAGATGGCCGACATAACTTTCCATTAGCGCTGAAAAACAAACCCGGCCATCTCAAACCCGGCAAACTTCAAGGCATTTGGCCGGGCTAAACCGTATTAAGGAAAATAAAAAGATGGCCAGCCATCTTTTTCGATAATACGGTTCCAGCCAGCTGTAGCGCCGCCACCAACATAGATTGCCGGCGATCTATTTGGCTGGCAACGTTCGATTATGCCCCTCCACGTTCCTGGGAGCAATTTCTGAAGTCCACTGCAGTGCCCCCTAGGGTGCCTGGTTGGTATCCTGGCATGTCAGGGGGACCAGTGCACTACGAATGTTGGCTCCTACCACGGCCAAAGGGCTTGCATTTGGTTGTTTCTGAGATGGGCGTCCTTAAACGACCAAGTCTAGGGACGACCATCTCTAAAGACGACCTAAATGTCAAGATTTGGGCGTCCCGGACCATATTATCGAAACAAAAGATGGACGTCCATCTTGTTTCGATAATACGGGTTTCCCCGCCCCTCCACCGGGACATTTTGCGAGGATGTCATCAGCAAAACTTGGGCGTCCCCTTCGATTATTGTAAGCCACATTGAGCCCGCAAAGAGGTGGGAAAATGTGGGATACAAATGCAACGAATAAATAAATAGATTATGCCCCTCTATGGGGTTCTTTTACAAAGGCACACTGAAAAATGGCTTGTGGTAGTGTAGGCGCGGGTTTTGGATGCGCACCAATCCATTTTTTAGCGCCTGTAAAAAAGGCCTCTTTTTTCACAAAAATGGACGTGCGGCAAAATCAAAATTGCAGTGGATCCATTTTGGGTCTGAGACCTTACCGCCAGCCATAGACCTAGCGGTAAAGAATTTGGGGGGTATGACCTATGCGCATCAGATGCTACTTGGCGCACGTCTGCTATGCACGCCAGAAGCTAAAAAATATTTTTCAGATGTGCATAGCGGACGCGCGCCAAAATTGAAATTACTGCAAGAGCCACACAGTAACCAGGTGGTAACTCCAATTTGGCACATGTTGGGTGCACGTAAGCACCTACACGGCTTAGTAAAAGAGGCCCTATATTATTTATTTTTAGGAACTTCATACGCAGGTTTATTATGTGAATTGTAATTATGGGTCTGCATAAATATGTAAAATAACTTTTATGTGCTCTTCAAAGTGTCAATGGCAACCCAAAAGGTTATATTGGTGATGCATAAATTCATCCAAAAACAGTTGTCTAAAGAAAAAAGAAGCATTTCTATATGTTTGGGGAACACTTTGAATGGAAGCTAAGTAGTGATGTTTGTGAAGTGCAGCATGCATTACACTGAAATAATACAGACATGTTTGAGTAATTTTAGTGCACACAAGCACCTTCACTTGCTAAAGCAGCACAAATGAAAATGCAAAAATGCATGTTATTTAGTACTACCTATTTGTCGGAACTACAGATTAATGTATAAGGAGTGTTTTTAGGTGTCATATCATCAGTGCATTTTTTCTAACAAAAAGGTGCCGGTACTCAAATGCTTGGCCACCCTTCAGGAGTGGGGTGATCACTGAGTGACCCACCCCACTATAGCCAGGTCCCCTGCAACCAGTCACATAATCTATGGCAAGGCAGAATTGGTGTGTAGAACCTGAGCTCTTTCATTAAAATTTGGGATCCATGGGTCATAGTAACATAGTAACATAGTAGATGACGGCAGAAAAAGACCTGCATGGTCCATCCAGTCTGCCCATGACAAACTCATATGTGTATACCTTACCTTGAATTTGTACCTGTCCTTTTCAGGGCACAGACCATATAAGTCTGCCCAGCAGTATTTCCCGCCTCCCAACAGACCATATAAGTCTGCCCAGCAGTATTTCCCGCCTCCCAACCACCAGTCCCGCCTCCCATCACCGGCTCTGTTACAGACCGTATAAGTCTGCCCTCCCCTATCCTCGCCTCCCAACCACCACCCCCTCTTCCCCCCAACTGCTCCGCCACCCAATTTCAGCTAAACTTCTGAGGATCCATTCCTTCTGCACAGGATTCCTCTATGCATATCCCACGCATGTTTGAACTCCGTTACCGTTTTCATCTCCACCACCTCCCGCGGGAGGGCATTCCAAGCGTCCACCACCCTCTCCGTAAAGAAATACTTCCTGACATCTTTCCTGAGTCTGCCCCCTTCAATCTCATTTCATGTACTCTCGTTCTACCGCCTTCCCATCTCCGGAAAAGATTCGTTTGCGGATTAATACCTTTCAAATATTTGAACGTCTGTATCATATCACCCCTGTTCCTCCTTTCCTCCAGGGTGTACATGTTCAGGTCAGCAAGCCTCTCTTCATACGTCTTGGAACGTAAATCCCATACCATCCTCGTAGCTTTTCTTTGCACCGCTTCCATTTTTTTAACATCCTTCGCAAGATACGGCCTCCAAAACTGAACACAATACTCCAGGTGGGGCCTCACCAACGTCTTATACAGGGGCATTAAAACCTCCTTTCTTCTGCTGGTCACTCCTCTCTCTATACAGCCTAGCAATCTTCTAGCTACTGCCACCGCCTTGTCGCACTGTTTCGTCGCCTTCAGGTCCTCAGATACTATCACCCCAAGATCCCTCTCCCTGTCCGTGCCTATCAGACTCTCCCCGCCTAACACATACGTCTCCCTTGGATTTCTACTCCCCAAGTGCATCACTTTGCATTTCTTCGCATTGAATTTTAATTGCCAAACGTTAGACCATTCTTCTAGCTTCTTCAGATCTTTCAATTTTAACAGACAATGGAAAAAGTGCCAGTACTCAGTACCCCCAAGTACCCCCTCAAAAAAAAGCCCTGCATATCATACACAGCCAAAGGGCCTAGAAGTGATGTCCCTTCTTTACTTGAGATCAAAGTGTTCCTAGTGCATCCTTCCATAGGGGGTCTCTTACTAAGCCACGGTAGCGTTTTTAGCTCACGATAGAAATCAGCTGGTGGTAAATGCTGAAAAACTCATTATATTCCTATGGGTGTCTCGGTGTTTACCACCAGCTGTCTTCTACAGTGAGCTAAAAATGCTACCACGGTTTTTCATAGAGAGGACACACAAAATGGGTTACATATGGGCTACACGGGGGTTCCATGTCTGCCATATTTATCTTATAGAGCAGCATTCGGAGCATTCTTCGGCAGCTAGGCATTTATACAAGAGCTTCTGCTTTCACTGCAGGCTGGAGGTAGGTAACTTGCATATGACGGGGCTCATTTTCAAAGCAGAAAACTTCTAAAAGGCAACACAAAGCGGCAGATGGACAGTTTTTTTGCCAAAACATTCAAATCGCAATTTTCAAAACCCATTTTTAAGACCCATTCTATGCTGTTCATATGCATGTGTAAATTGAAATTGTTGCCAATTAGCACCAATAACTGATTTGTTAGCGCCCAATTATTGGCACCGATTGGCTCGTTATTCAATTAAATTGTGTTCACAAATTGGACACATTCCCAAATTTGCATGTGTAACTTTGAGCGCTATATATAGAATATGGGGGTTAGTATGCAAAGTTGTGTGTGCAATTAATAGAATAGTGGCAGTTATGCATGAAACAATTTAATAATGAGCAATAATTGATATTGATATTAATGATATTGAGCAATAATTGGCTATAATTGCTGTTAGTTGTCGCTAATTGGCACTAATTAGTAGTTATGCATGTAAATGTCTTTAGTTTGTATTCTACAAAATGTATGCGGAAACCCCTAGTGTGCAACTGGAAGGGGGTGTGGACCTGTGGGGGACGTGATTGGGTCAGGGGTGTGCCTAACGCGCACACAGATTATAGAATACTAGCAGTTAAGGGCCTTATTGCCTAAAGTTAAAGTGTGAGTATTCACACCAGCCATTGAGCTAACGTAGGTGCATGTACCTAAATTTAGGAGATTAAGTTTGGCTTTAGCGAGTATTCTATAATTGCAGTTAGATGCATAACTGCTGTTATAGAATTTCCTCATTTAGTGCACATCATCCTGGTACTTAATTTTAGGCATCCTTTGAGAATGATCCCATGTCCTATTACAAAATTTACTCCCCCCCCCCCCCCCAAATGTTTTATTACTCACAAAACAAGGCTTATAGAATAACGCCAAGAAAGTTTAGTTCTCGCTCTTTGAGCCTCTGAACCGAGAAGCAATTGAACCAGAAGCATGTCCTTGCTCTTTCCCAAAGAGCTCATTTAGAGGGCCTTTTACTAAGCTATGGTAAAAAATGGTCTGCACTAGTTTTGGCGCATGAAATTGGCACGTGCTGGGCCATTTTGTACCACGGTGGGAAAAAGGCCTTTTTAAAAATGGGGCAGTAAATGGCCAGGTGCTAATAATAAAATGAGTGCATGGCTATTTACTGCCTGAGCCCTTATTGCCACCTATTTAGAAGGCGGTAAGGGCTTACACGCTACTCATGCAATGTGGTCACGCTGATGATTACCATCGGGACCGCCCAAAGGAGTAAAAAATAGAAAATAATTTTCTACTGGAAGCAACTGCATGTACCAACTTTGGAATTACCGCTGGGTGCCCACATTTCCCCAGCAGTAGGGTCGATTTGGCCTGGACTACCTGCACAGTAGCCCTATCTTGGCTTAGTAAAAGAGCCCTTTAGTGCCTGCTCCTAGGATTCAAATCTTCATTTTCTTTACCTGCCCTTAAGATATGTAAACCACATTGTATTTTCTGTTTGCCTCTAATACCTGTATTAGGTTTTCTCCCTCTAACTACCTTTCTATAGCAAATACAGTATTATAAAACCAACTAAGGACTTCTGCTTTGTGTTCAGTTCTTCTGTCCACAAAGAAACATTAGTTTCCCCAATCATCTTTGTTATTAATGGCCTCTAAGAAAATTTGAAGTGTTTTTGCAATCTTTAGCAATCTTTCTTTCCTTTTCAGTTTAATTCGTCTGACCTCGTAGATGCCTTCTTGCATGCTTTCTAGATCTGAAGCACTTCATTTGTCCTGTCCTCTTTATTTATATGAAAGGAACTTCTTTTATCAGTGATGTTTTCCTCAGCTTCATTATTAAGGAACATGGGGTTTCTTTTTTTCTTACATATTTTTTCCTCATGGATACATTCGCATCTCAGCATCTTTTCAAACTCTTTTTCAATACCTCTTTTCCCCCTTCAGTTCACCTTAATTTACTCTTGCCTATAGATTCTGTATTCATTGAAAATTAATCTTTTCTTACTAAATTGAAAATCCTGGTTTGACTTTTTGATCTCTGTGCTTTGTACTGGTTTGAAATGGCATTGTATTGATTGCTCTAGTTTTCTCCAGCATATATTTCACCTTTATACTGGATATTTTGAGCATTTATTCATTTTACAAAATTTATATCCTGCATTATTTAATAGTCTAAGTGGGTTACAGTAAACATTCATAATCATAATAACATCATGAACACATTACACCAAGAACAAAATAAAATTCCACGCACAATTGTCAATGCCTTTCACTGGTTCCTTAGTCAAGCATAAAATTGGCATTCATCAACCTGAGAATCATTAAGGAAATGTTTGCTTAAATAAATATGTTTTCAGGTTTTTAAGAAAAGCCAGATAAGACGTAATTGCCTTTATTCCTGAGGGATAGAATTCCATAGTTTCAGGCCTGCTAGGGAAAAAAGTTCTATCATGGAGTTTGCATACCAAACTTGTGAGAATGAGGGGACATCATGGAAATTTTTATTGATTGATCACAATTGCCAAGGTGGTCTATAGAAATAAAGATGGAAAAAAAGATGCTATGTTGCAAGGTGCTTCATTACTCAAAGCTCTATAAATTAACCTATAAGAACAGAGATCACAGGAACCTAGCAGGAAGCTGCTGCTTGCTTTTGGCTTGTATCTGTTAGTACAATGCAAAATAAAATGTGAACATGCAGACCCAAGCCTTGGGGGCAGAATAGTGTAAAGCATCTCTCCTTTCATCCCCCACCTGTGTTTAGCACCCCCCCCCTTCTCTTCCCTTCCTTTTGTGTTCAGTATCTCCCCTTTTCCTTCCCCCCATGCCCAGCTTCTCTTCCTGTCCATCCCATCTCCAGCTTCTCTCCTTCTCTTCCTTCACCTCCCATCCTCTGGTATTCAATATCCTCTTTTTTTCTTCTCCCTTTCCATCTCCACAGTGTAATCTCTTCTCCTTTACATAACTTCCTGCTTCCCCTTCTCATCAGCTTTCACTGCCCTGCAACACTTAAAAACTGTGAAGGAGCAGCTTTAAAGGGTCATTGTACTGCTATGCTGACACTGCTGCTGCTCCCACCCCAATTCTGCCACCCTAGGTGGATGTGTAGCCCACCTAGTGGTAGAACTGGCATTGCACCTCCCGATATCAACCCTTAATGCCCTCAACAAATCCTCAACCCCATGATCAAATGCCTAATCCACTGATCAGACTCCCCCCAATTTTGATCAAATCCCCAACTCCTAAGAAATGCCTAGCCACTGATCAAATCCTCAGCTTTGCCCCTCAACTCAAACCCTGCCAAAAGAACACAAGAACCTACTGCTAGTTTCCTAATTGGCTAAGAAGACCACTCCTACCCTGTTAGTGCCTGAGTTCCAAATGGTACTGCTAACCCCTAGTGGTAATCTCATGGTACTGCCACTGGGGAATCATGTTGAAAACTGACCTGACTTTGAGTCAATAAATGATATAATGGTGTTAATTACTTGGGCTGCAAGTTAATCACAGTTAACTCTGATATTAATGAATTACGGGGTATTTTACTAAAGCTTAGCTCGAATTATCTGCATTAGGGCCCATTTTATTCCTATGGTCCCTGCTGCAGATAACTCAAACTAAGCTTTAGTAAAAGACCCCCTTAATTATTAATTGTGATTAAAAAAATGAATCCCATTGCAACATCTCCTGTCTCCTCCACACCTTTTCTGCTCTCTTTCACTCCCAACCCCTATCCTTGGCACGATCCAGCATCTTTCCCCTCACCTGTGATTAAACATCACTCTCTCGCACCAGTCAACATTTAAGGTGGTCTTTGGTTGGTTCTTAGCAGCGGCAGTGTTGCACATACATTCTGACAAAAGAACTGAAGATAAAATTGTTTCAGCAGGCTTATGGTATTGACAAAGAACTATTGGCGACTGGCTTGATTGACATCTATAGTAATAATGGAGTTTAAATGTTTGAATTTTTAATATTTATTGCTTTAATATGTTCTGATGGGAAGGCGGTAGAACGAGAGGGCATGAAATGAGATTGAAGGGGGGCAGACTCAAGAAGAATGTCAGGAAGTATTTTTTCATGGAGAGGGTGGTGGATACTTGGAATGCCCTCCCGCGGGAGGTGGTGGAGATGAAAACGGTAACGGAATTCAAACATGCGTGGGATAAACATAAAGGAATCCTGTGCAGAAGGAATGGATCCTCAGGAGCTTAGCCTAGAATGGGTGGCGGAGCTGGTGGTTGGGAGGCGGGGCTGGTGCTAGGCAGACGTGTGCGGTCTGTGCCGGGGCTGGTGGTTGGGAGGCGGGACTAGTGCTGGGCAGACTTATACGGTCTGTGCCGGGGCTGGTGGTTGGGTGGCGGGGATAGTGCTGGGCAGACTTATACGGTCTGTGCCAGAGCCGGTGGTGGGAGGCAGGGATAGTGCTGGGCAGACTTATATGGTCTGTGCCAGAGCTGGTGGTGGGAGGCGGGACTGGTAGTTGGGAGGCGAGGATAGTGCTGGGCAGACTTATAGGGTCTGTGCCAGAGCTGGTGGTTAGGAGGCGGGGTTGATGGTTGGGAAACGGGGATAGGGCTGGCCAGACTTATACGGTCTGTGCACTGAAGAGGACAGTACAAATAAAAGAGTAGCACATGTGAGTTTGTCTTCTTGGGCGGACTGGATGGACCGTGTGGGTCTTTTTCTGCCATCATCTACTATGTTTACTATGTTATATATATCTTATCTGTTACCCACCAAGGATATTTATATTGTGCAGTCAATAAATCATGCATGTAAATAAATAAACGTGCTTTGTTCTACCTGGCTCCCTTGCTTTGGAATGCTCTCCTCTTTCAGTACAAGCTGAACTTTCTTTTTAAAATTTTATATGTATTGAATTTATAACAGTAATTAAAGCCCATAATGAACAATATAACTCCTCTTCCCTACGATGTTCAATGTGAATGTAACACAAGAATCTTATTCGACCATAACAGCATTTTTATTTGTTTCATCACCAGAGTTGCCTAACGCCTTCACGGTACTATGTAAGCCACATTGAGCCTGCAAATAGGTGGGAAAATGTGGGATACAAATGTAACAAATAAATAAATAATTCACAGGTATCGCACTTGCTTAAGAAACGTGGAGGGGCATAATCGAACGCAAACGCCTATCTCCATGGGCGTTAATCTCTGAGAACGGGTCCGTGAAGGGGCGGGGCGAACCGTATTTTTTAACAAATGGACGTTTTTGAGCTGGGCGATTGTTTTTTTTAGTGATAATGGAAACTAAAAATGCCCAGCTCAAAAACGTCCTAATCCGAGCCATTTGGTCGTGGGAGGGGCCAGGATTCGTAGTACACTGGCCCCCCTGATATGCCAGAACACCAACTGGGCACCCTAGGTCAGTGCGGTGGACTTCAGAAAAAGCTCCCACATGCATAGCTCCCTTACCACGGGTGCTGAGCTCCCAACCCCCCTCCCCCAAAACCCACTACCCACAAATGTACAACACTACCATAGCTCTTAGGGGTGAAGGGGGCACCTACATTTGGGTACAGTGGGTTTTGGAGGCCTCTCATTTACCAGCACAAGTGTTACAGGTAGGGGGGGGGGATGGGCCTGGGTCCACCTGGCTGAAGTGCACTGCGGTACCTACTAAAAGTGCTTCAGGGACTTGCATGCACACAGGCCTCTAGGACTTGTTGCTGCTGTATAACATTGGTACACCAGTTGACACCTGAAAACTAATCTCTCTGAAAACGTCCTTTATTGGAATAAGCACGTTTACTCACAGTTAACTGCAGAGGTTGTGCCCCACCGGCAACAAGTCTCCCTGGTACTGAGATTAGCAGTAGGTCAGAGCTGGCAGAATGCTGTACAATGCCCTCTTTCAGCCACATTCAAGGTAAGAACTAAGTTGTCTAACGTGGCAAACACAGGAAAAGGAACTAAAACTGGCTTACAAAAATGGCCACTACCGCTTGGACTACAACAGGAAACACAACAGGGCACACTCTGACCCAATAGGCAGGGGGAAAAGCACCATGGGAGAAGAGCCTACCAACTACCAACATCGTGAGACTGTAACACAAGCGAATGAAATCACAGAGCCCAATACCCTACACCCACCACAATGCAATGCTGATGTGACTCTGTAGTGCACCCGAGAGCCACATCTGACCCAGGGAAAGGCTGTGAGAGGATCAAACACATTCTGCTGTCATGGAGTTGGGTACGGCATTTGAGGCTGGCATACAGGCTGGGAAAAAAGTTTTTAAAGTGGGTTTTGTTTTTGGTGGGAGGGGGTTAGTGACCACTGGAGGAGTCTGGGGACATCATCCCCGATTCCTTCCAGTGGTCATCTGGGCATTTGGGGCACTTTTTTTGGACTTGTTCGTGAAAAAAAAAAGGGTCCAAAAAAAGTGACCCAAAATCACGGTAAAAACGCCTTTTTGTTTCGATTATCAGCTACAGACACCCATCTCTCCTCGGCTGATAACCACGCCCCAGTCCCGCCTCTGACACGCCCCCATCAACTTTATTCGTTTCCGCGACAGAGTGCAGTTGGAAACGCCCAAAATCGGCTTTCGATTATAGCGATATGGGCGCCTTTGCGAGAAAAACACCCATCTCCCGATTTGGGTCGAAATATAGGCGTTTTTCTCTTTCGATTATAAGCTGGATAGAGGTATATAAACATGAGGAAATTAAAAGCAATATAAAGAAAAAAAGCATTCAAACCCTTTCTTAGACCACAATTTTAAGGGGGGAGTATAATTGAAATACTTAAGAGATAAATAAAGGAAACAAAATTTAAGAAAAGACCCTAAATTGAGCTACATACACACTATCTATCTAAATGCCATCAGACTGTATATTACCACTGGAGAGCTTTTGAACATCCAGAAATGCTCTCAGGTGGTGAGGATCCTAAAAACATACTTCACCCTCAAATAGCCAATTTACAAGGATACACTAGGAGAAATGAGGCACCTACTGCTCAGTCTCCGTTCTCATTGCCAGAGATAACTTTCTCATCTTGAGTAGACTTGGCCATGTCAGGGCATAGGAGCCAACTTTTCAAAATTATTGGGGGTGCTAAGACCAATGGAAATAACCCCTCCCTGGACACATACAAGAAATTTTCTCAATATTGGGGGTGCTCAAGCACCCACAGCACCCACAGAGTCGGCTCCTATGTGTCAGGGTAGACCCAAACTTTCTGCCCACAGAACAAAGCTGAACACTCTGTTATGAAACTTAGCAGTGCCCTTGAATCACCTTTTTAATCTGGCCTTCAGGGAATTGGCAGGCAGCATGGGATCATAGTAACTGATCTAAGCCTTCTTTTTATCTGTAACCTTTGTTTCTCCTGTTCTGTCTTTAGCTTTTCCCCTCCCTTCTAGTTACTTTTCTGGCTTTCCTTTCCTGTTATTATTATGGTATTCCTTTCCTAAATATATATTATACTGTAAACTGCTTTAAGTGTTATGAAAAGCAGTATATACCTGTATATCAAATCTGATAATAAATCCTATCTAATAAAACACACTTCCAACGTTCTGAAGCTGACTCCGTGGACCGTGGCTGAAGCATTCCTGCACTCTGTAAGGCTCCACCTACTGAACCAACGTCACATACTTTCAGGTACGTCAGCCGCAGCACTGACCAACAGCACAACACCAGCATGAGGCCCCGCCCCTGCCACCCTCGCCGCAACACCACACCCCCCCAGGTCGCCACCCCCAGGCGTGCACACTTAACCCTTCTCTCTCTGTTAGCTCTGGTCCCGCCCTCCTTTCCTGTTTCCGCAATGAGGGCGGGACCAGAGCTAACACAGAGAGAAGGGCCGAGGCTGCACGCCTTTTAACGCTGCTTTCGTGTGAAGATGATTTTTACAATTTGGAGCGAGTGCGCCTGGAACGAAGGGAGGGAGGGAGGGACGATGACCCTAGAACTGGGAGGGAGGGAGGGAGGGAGGGAGGGGAACCCTGAAACTCGGAGGGAGGGGGACCCTGGAACTCAGAGGGAGGGAGGGGGCCACCCTGGAACTTGGAGGGAGGGAGGGGTGACCCTGGAACTTGGGGAAGGGAGACCCTGGAACTTGGGGGAGGGAGAACCTGGAACTCGGAGGGAGGGGGCGACCTAGGAACTTGGAGGGAGGGGGCAACCCAGGAACTCAGAGGGAGGGGGGCAACCGGGGCGACCCTGGAACTCGGAGGGAGGGTGGCGATCCTGGAACTCGGAGGGAGGGTGGCAATCCTGGAACTCAGAGGGAGGGAGGGGGGACGACCCTGGAACTCGGAGGGAGGGAGGGGGACGACGACCCTGGAACTCGGAGGGAGGGAGGGGGGCCCATGGCACACACTCTCATTCTCACACACACACTCTCTCTCACATACACACTCGCACCCAGTCTCACTCTCCCTCGGTCACACACACGCACTCGCACATTCTCTCTCTCTCTCTCTCTCTCTCTCTCTCTCTCACAGTCAGTCTCACACACACTCTCTCAAACATACACACTCCGAGGACAACCTTGCTAGCACCCGTTTCATTTGTGTCAGAAACGGGCCTGATTTACTAGTATAAACATAAAACAAGCAGCAAGTGTGTAAATAATTAGAATAATAGCATAGTAGAATAATAGCATATACTCACATTCGTGGACACATACACATGCAAATGCCAACATTCTAAATTAATTTTGCTGTCAGTACGTGCTAAGCACGTAGATCTTGGCAGGGGAAATCCCAATATCATGCGTCAAGCTGGCACTAGAAGCAATTGTAGGGGACGGTCCTTGAGACAGCTCGTGTGGGCAAAACATGGTCATGTCGATCGCTGTGTCTCCTGTCTGACACTGTTTCATACAAATTGTTAAGATGAGTATAGATTTTAAATATATTATCCAGTCTAAAAGTGTGGAGTCTTAAATTAAAAATTAAATATTGAGAAAGTGTTGAGTCTTGAGAATCGATGACGAGGTGTGTGCAATTCAGTCTTGCAACAGTGAAAATTTGCTGGCAAGTTGCACTGCAGAGGTTTTTGATAATTCATTATGGAGTTTGTTTTAACAGTGGGAGTGTGTTTTGAGATTCTGTAAATATATGCATTTCTTACACAGCACGTATATAACAGATGAGTGCACACATAGGCGGAATTTGGGTTAAGTGTGGGGGGACTCACAGTTATGCATGTAAATTATAAAATACTATCTAGTCCATAACCAAAATGATTTAACTGCATATATATGGCAGCCGACTGGTTAAATTGCTTGTTCTTGGCTAGTTTTAGGCACTAAGGGCTAGATTCTATGGTTCCTGAAAAATCCATGTAGAATAAATTTCCACCTAAGTGTATTCTATAAGCGACACTTAGATTTAGGTGCGGTACATAGAATATGCTTAGTTGATATACCAGCACCTAGAACTATGTGCATCCATTTACACCCAGGGAAATGTGGTGTTGCAGAGGGGCATATTTTATAACAGTGCGTGTAAATTTTGGAACACTCATAAAACGCCCATTTCCCCGCTCATAACCATTTTCCGTTTTTGGCTCCAGGTATTAGAATTTAGGCACTGTGCATTACAGAATATGCTTAGCAAGTTATTCATATAAATTCTAATTATTGCCAATTAGTGTTCATTATTGCTTGTTAAGTGCTGTTGAAAATGCTGATTGACTTATTAAGCCAATTAACTTACTGCATTGTGATAGAATACGCTTGGATTTCGGCACAGAACGTTAGACGCAATATATGGAATCCGGTGGTAAGAATGCACAAATGGGCTTTCCCTCACTGAGCTTCATTTTATAAGTATGCACGTAGATTCAATAGTAAACACTTTACTAGTGGACATATAAAATCTTATCATTTATGCATGTTCTGTAGAAATCTAGGTGTAGGCCTGCAGTGTACAGTAGGTGTGGGTTATGTGGGCTACTGTTAAGATGTGTTATTTTATTTTTAACCCCATGTATTAGTAACTAGCGTCTCATTGCATAAAATGAGACCTGTTTTAAAATAGCACGAGTTAATGGTAAAATAACATGACTTAATGGTAGCTCTTGTTGATAGCACTGCCTGTAGGATAGTTTTTCTTTTTTTAATAAAGAAATGTAGATGCCTACTTTTCTTTGTAAAATAGCCCCTAAGTAAGCAAAAATGCCCATACTTAAAGTGCCGGTATAAAACCACTGTTTTTAATGTTTTCTAAAAAAAATAAGAATGCAGGTTAATATTCAGTGATACCTAAAAGATACATTTTGGATGGAGAATTCAAAAGAGACCAAAATTAATCTACTGAGATTTAGGAGGGTGCCGGGGAATTCAGAATGTGTATGTGTGGGGGTGGGGGCTGGGGGGGGGGAATAAGGGAGGTTCAAAATTTATCTGGGAAGCAAAAATATTCAGACCTTATCTGCATAAATTTATCCATTTCAGGGGGCCTTACAAATAACAGTGCTAGGGGGCCTTTTACTATAGCTTAGTGTGTGCTAACGGACATTAGCATATGCTAAATGTTGCACATCCTATTTTATACCTAGGGGCCATGTGGCACTTAGGGGTCTCTTTACTAAGCCACCGTAAAAAGTGGTCTGCGGTAGTGTGGGCTCGTGTTTTTGGCGCATACTGGGCCATCTTTTACCTTGACTGGGAAAACAGGCTTCTTTTCAATGGGAGCAGCAAATAGCCATGCACTAGAATTAAAGGTAGTATGCATCCATTTACTGCCTGAGCCCTTACTGCCACCCATTGACCTAGCGGTAAGGTCTCATGTGCTACACGTGGTACTCATGCAGCCTACATCAATGTGGCTGCGCTGCCAATTGCCACCAGGAATGCCCCCCCCCATGGTAAAAAATAGAAAAACGTTTCCTACCGTAGGAAACAGCGCATGCCAACTTCGACATTATCTCCAGGTAGGCACGCTAACTGGGCGGTAGTGTTGATTTAGTGCATACTACATGCGTAGTAGCCCTACTGACACTTTGTAAAAGGGCCCCTTAGTGCATGCTAATGTCCGTTAGTGCACGCTAAGCTGTAGTAAAAGCCCCCCCCCCCCGTAGATTTAAAAGAATAAGTTATCTATTTAAATTAATGACTGCATATTTGTGACCCTACCTACATGGATAAGGCCACTAAACATCAGGCATAAAAATAAGCAGGTAAGTCATTGACGGTGGGTGTCTTTTAGAATATTGTATCCATGGATTGTAACTTGTCCCTGTTCCTGTAGTTGGCCCAGTTAAGTGCTTAAAGCTCCTTCGAGCAGGGACTGTCTCTTCATGTTCAAGTGTACAGCGCTGCGTACGTCTAGTAGCGTTGTAGAAATGATAAGTAGTAATAGTAAGCACATAGCCCTGGTGTGTATTCAACCTTTTTTTGAATATTTGCATGGATATATGTTTTTGTCCACAAGTGTAAATTCATGTGCTGTTTTGGTAGTATTTGCTTATGCAACACAGCATGGTTGCTCTATCTATGTAAATCTGATTGACTTTTGCACAATTCCACTGACTCTCCTTTAATATGCCATTTATACATGCATATTATGGTAAGTTTAAGCCAGTTTTACTGTGGAGGAGATGAAGCAGGGATTTTAATCAGTAATTCCGTGACATATTTCTTGTCATTTTTTTGAGGTGTTATTAACATTCCTTCTCTGCAACCACACTTGGCATCAGCAGTTCCAATCTCATTATTTCCTAAATGCTTTCTAATATCCATCTGTGACTCTCTTTTCTGCTCTTTTTTCATATTTTGCCTCACTGCTTTCATCTGTCGTCCTTGTCTCCTTGTCTGTAGTCGAGGTGCTAAAGACTGGAGTTGCAGATAGAGTTTAAGGAAGGGTTCAAGTACCTACAAACCTATATGGACAATTTTTAGGCTTTTTTCTTTAGGACAAAGTCTGCATATATCTTTTACTGACAGATTTTACACCAACAGGGTTTCCAATGTATTCAATTTATCTCACACGTATTCATATTGGGAAGTCTGAAAACCCAACTGAACAGTCATGTGATCGCCAGGACAGGCATGGAAAGTTCTGACTTACAGTAACCTCTCTTTTGTGTGTTTAGAATTTCTTTTTTCAGGCTCTGACGTGTAGTTTTCTAAATCAGCCAAACAGATGGAATCCAAAGTACGGGTAACGAAGATGCATACAAGAAGCACAATGAACTTTCTGAATTGGGTAGTGTCTGAAGTTTATTGAAGGGTCCAGCACAGGCAGTGTTTCAGGGGTCATAAACACAGTAAAAAGATTCTTTTAGACGTTTTTTTTAGCAGTTCACATTCCTCAGTAGTTAAGGATTTTTAACCACTGCATTTTATTTAGCGTCCATATTGCTGTTGTTTCTTGAAGAAATAAGGACTAAAAGTCTTATCAGTATAGTTTTATAAAACATCTTTCAAATGCTTATTTTTAGAAAGATCTCCAGAATATCTGCATTTAAAATAGTTCATATCTCTCCATTTTCTACTATTCACCCTCTAGAGAGGAAAAAAGAAACAGGTTGAAAATGCTTGCAGTTTGCAATAAAAGAAAAGATTTTCATTCTGACTTACTTTTCTCAGAATTTATGACTCCATGCTATCTTAACTTCCGCTTATCTGTGCCAATGTGGTTGTTACCATAGAAACAAACAGGGTTTCATAAACAACTACCTAGGGTTTTGCTGCTAGCCTTGTTTGAACAGCATTGCTATTAGATACAATGTGCAAAAATCAACAAGCTTTGTTATTCCATAATTCCCCTTAATATATTTTTGTCTAGTTAAAAACCCTTCCAGAAAAGGCAGAAAATGCAACTATTTATTAGATGCCTGACTAGTAATTAAAGAATCCACTAAACTTATGTAAAATACTAGCTTTGCATTACCTGCAGAACTGAAGTGAAATGTTTAATCCAAATACTGTATGTAATGAGTATGCAAAGCCTGTTGTAGAAGTCAATGAAAACATGCAGGCAGACATTCAAAAAGATTATTCATCTGTTCTCTTAGGCTTTCATGGCTGGTGTTATGACTGTTCCAGTTGTCCAGATCTTGCCACGTCTGAGTGATGACTGAAATATCAGTTCCACTTAACCAGACGGAACAAGACCTGGACAACTGCTGAAATCAGGTTATTCCTTCGTTGCTGGATGATGAACTTCCCTATCTGTGTATTTAAAAAAAATTATGTAGACATTAACTGGCCAAACATTTGACTGAATGGCCTGATATTATTCATATAATATGGGGCCAGGTATGGGGTGAACGATGGTGGGTTTTAAAATTATATGCATAGAAGGGAATTCTGTAGTGGTCACCAAACATTTTGTCCAAACATTTGGGTGCTAAAAGTGCTGCTTCTTTAACAGCAATTACTCA
This sequence comes from Microcaecilia unicolor, assembly GCF_901765095.1. Classification (NCBI taxonomy): domain Eukaryota; kingdom Metazoa; phylum Chordata; class Amphibia; order Gymnophiona; family Siphonopidae; genus Microcaecilia; species Microcaecilia unicolor. Next base: position 89,072,642 of record NC_044031.1, read on the forward strand.
GGTAATTCTTATTATAGAATACTAACATAAGTCTGCAATTACATGTGTAACTTTAGGTGCGAACACTTACGCCACGTCAATGGCTGGTACAAATGTTCACACCTAAGTGATAGTAGTTACAGTATTCTATGAGTCATGTGTGATTAAAAAAACCAAACAAACAGGAAACCACCTCTGCAAAAATCCAAAGACAACAAAAAAAGTAGAGAAGGCAACAAAAGTAACAGCTCTAGGAGTGTATGCAAGAAGATCCCACACAAGTAGCTAGCCAGGAAAAATCCTTTACTGGCACCAAAATGAACCCAACACGGGGCTGTGTTTCGACGAGACAAACCCGCCTGCCTCAGGGGTTGTAGAAACACTTGTGGGTGTTAGATATTGGTACAAACATGTAATCCTGGAGCGAGTAGAATAAATAAATGTAGATGAACGCAGCTCACAAAGTGTTGCCGGAGATAGCAAAGCCTGAGAAAGCTGCAGTAAGCAATGGAGTAACATCAGGATGCCACAGCAAAAATCATGCCATGCCTCTCTCATGTCCATGCCCTCTTGCAGTTAAGCACTAGAGCACTTAGGCACAAAGTTACAGAACAGGCAAAGGAGGTCCAACCAATCAAGAAGAGAATACAGTTCATCTTATGATAATGTGAACAGTGGTGGATATTCACATTGTGTACTGTTGAGCCTGAAGGTTTAAATACATATATTGAGTGGGGTGTGTTCTACTGGCTGACATCATCTGTCATTCTTAATCTCTGTCTGTTTTGATTGGTTCAGGGAGTATTCTCTTCCTGATTGATTATTGATAATTCCTGTAGTTTTCTTGTTTCTTTTTGCCACCTTTAAAGTTTCCTTTCTTTTCGACGAGGTCAGCCTTTGGGCCGCGCGGTCGGATTTACTCCCTTTTTGTGCGTTCTCTTTTTGGCACAATCACGTCATTTGATTTTGCTGAGGCCGTTTTTCCTTCCATGTCATCGAAGACACCCAGCGGCTTCAAACGTTGTACTCGGTGCAACCGGACGATTTCAGGTACCGATACCCACGCTTGGTGTATCCAGTGCCTTGGGCCCAACCATAGCCCAGCTGCTTGTAGTCTGTGTCTTCGTATGAAGAAACGGACCCAGGCGTCTTGAGAAGCCCAACAAGATAAGCTTTGTGGGGCTTTCTCCGGTCCTTCGACATCGTACCGAGGTCGTTGACATCGACAGAAGCATCGACGTCGGGAGCAAAGGTAATGGCTACTCAGAGACCAGTTCGCGCTGGGAGCAGTGAGGCGTCGAGTGGGTCTCCACCTGCCTCAAGGCCTCCTGTTATGCAGGCCCCCTGGGACCGCCTTTTGTTGGGACCCGGCCCCTAGGAAACGTGAGGATTCCACGCCCTCATCGGTACCGAGGAGTCTCGATGATGAGCGTTGAGCGAAGGCAAGAAGCACCGTCATCGTTCTCCTTCGACACATGGTACCGGGAGCTCCGGGTGTGTCGAGAGAGTCGGCACCCGAGAAGCGTCGGCACTGGGAGGGTCACTCCCCCTCGATACAGGAGATGCCGATGCGTCGGTCTCCTAGCAGCCCGATACCTGCTCCCGAACCTCCATGGATTCTGACACCACCTGTTCCACCGACCCCACAGCCTTCTCCGATGGCGGCTGTCGACGAGCGCATCCGGGCCTTGTTTCCAGAACTTCTGACGGGACTGCTACGTCAGTCGGCTTTGGTGTTGGGGGTGCTTGCACCTTCTGTACCATCTGCTGCAGCGGTGTCTGGCCCTTCTCCTGCGGTGAGGTCTCTTACTGCGAAGCCGCCACCCAGGTTGACCCCCCTTCGATGTCGGTGGAGGGAGCTTCACTGCAGTCGGACCGGGCATCGGTCTCTCGACATCGCAATAGAGAATATCGTTCCTCGGCGTCGAGGCAGGTTCAGTGTCCCTTGACATAGGTTTTATCCAACACTGAGCAGCAGCGTTTGTGGGAGTCAGATGAGGATCCCATGTACTTCTCTTCTGATGAGTCCTTTGGGATTCCCTCTGATCTTTCCCCTCCGCTAGAAAGGAGACTGTCCTCCGGAGAGTCTGTCCTTTTCCTCTTTTGTCCGGGAAATGGCTATGGCTATACTCTTCCCTGTGGAGGTTGAGGATGAGTCTAGGACTGAGATGCTCGAGGTCTTGGATTATTCTTCTCCACCTAAAGAGACTGTGACAATTCCTCTGCATAAGGTACTGAAAGAAGTCCTTATGCGAAACTGGTCAGCCCCTCTGTTTGGCTCCATGGTCCCGAAAAAAGTTGAATCCCAGTATCAGATCCACGGTGAACCTGGGTTGATGAGTTCTCAGTTACCCCACAGTTCCATGGTGGTGGACTCCGCCCTCAAGAGAGCCAGGAGTACTAGAGACTATTCTTCGGCGCCCCCAGGCAGAGAAGCTAGGACTCTTGATTCTGTTGGGAAGAAGACGTATCAGGCCGCTATGCTCGCTGCCAAGATCCAGTTATACCAGCTCTTCATGAGTGTCCACTTGCGGGACTTGATACATCAACTGTCCAGCTTGGTTGATGCACTCCCTACGGAGCTGGCCGAGCCTTTTTGCCAGGTGGTCAGGCAGCAGAAGGCGTGTCGCAAGTTCCTGGTCAGGGGTACTTTTGATGTGACATCCAGGATCGCTGCTCAAGGTATAGTGATGCGCAGACTCTCATGGCTGCGTGTCTCTGACCTGGATCATTCTGTCCAGCAGCAGATGGCGGATGTCCCTTGCCGGGGGGGACAGTCTTTTTGGAGAAAAAGTAGAGGATCTAGTTGATCAAATCAAGAAGCATAATGATGCTATGGATTCTCTCTCCCACCGGACACCTGCTACTGCATCCTCATCTAGGAGGGTTTTTGGCGGGAGGAGGAGTGCCCCCTATACCTATTCTGTGCGTAGGTACACTCCTACTTCTCGGCAGCCTGTACAGGCTCAACCCCAGCGCGCTCGTTCTCGTCAACAGTGTGCGACTAAGGCCCATTCTGCTCCCCAGCAAAAGCAAGGGACGGGCTTTTGAGTGGCTCCAGTTCAGCATAGCCTCAGTAAAAGTGTCCGTACCGGACGACTTGCCGGTAGGGGGGAGGTTGTTGTTTTTTCACCAAAGGTGGCCTCTCATAACCTCCGACCAGTGGGTTCTTCAAATAGTCTGATTAGGATATACTCTCAATCTGGAATTCAAACCTCCAACTTGCCCACCGGGAGCTCAATCTTACAGTTCCCAGCACAAGCAGGTACTTGCAGAGGAACTCTTCACCAGTGCGGTCGAACCCGTTCCACCAGGGGAAGAAGGGCTGGGTTTTCTATTCTAGGTACTTCCTTGTGCAGAAGAAAACGGGGGATGTGTCCCATCCTAGACCTAAGGGGCCTGAGCAAATTTCTAGTTCGAGAGAAGTTCAGGATGGTTTCCCTGGGCACCCCTCTTCCCATGATTCAAGAGAACGATTGGCTATGCTCTCTGGACTTAAAGGATGCTTACACACCTCGATACTTCCAGCTCACAGGAAGTATCTTCAATTTTGACTGGGAACTCAGCACTTTCAGTACTGTGTGCTGCCTTTTGGTCTGGCGTCAGCACCTAGCGGTAGTTGCAGCGTCGTTACGCAGACTGGGAGTGCATGTTTTCCCTTATCTTGACGATGCCCTGAAGAGCACAGGTACAAATCAAAGTAGGGTATACACAAAAAGTAGCACATATGAGTTATCTTGTTGGGCAGACTGGATGGACCGTGCAGGTCTTTTTCTGCCGTCATCTACTATGTTACTATGTTACTATGCTTATGACATCAATAGGGAAGGGAAAGGGAAATGATATACTGCCTTTCTGAGGTTTTTGTAACTACATTCAAAGCGGTTTACATATATTCAGGTACTTATTTTGTACCAGGGGCAATGGAGGGTTAAGTGATTTGCCCAGAGTCACAAGGAGCTGCAGTGGGAATTGAACTCAGTTCCCCAGGACAAAGTCCACTGCACTAACCACTAGGCTATTCCTCCACTTTTTTTGAATGGCTGTAGGTGGAATCCTCTTCCTGATTGGCTATTTGAAGTGCCAGTGTGCCAAAAGAGTAAACAGGATATAATGAATTATTAGGAAAGGAATGGTAAACAAAACCTGAATGCTTCTATATCACTCCATGGTGCAACCTCACCTTGAGTATTGCATTCACTTCTGGTCACTGTATCTCAAAAAAGATAGCAGAATTTAAAAAAAAGTCCAAAGAAGAGCAATCAAAATGATAAAAAGGATGGAACTCCTCTGATATGAGGAAAGGCTGAAGAGATTAGGACTCTTCAACTTGGAAAAGAAACAGTTGAGAGGAGATATCATTGAAGTCTACAAAATCCTGAGTGGTGTAGAACTAGTAGAAATAAATTGATTTTTCACTCTTTCAAAAAGTACAAAGACTAGGGGACACTCAATAAAGTTACATGGAAATAATTTTAAAATAAATGGAGGAAATATTTTCTTAAACAGCAAATAGTTCAGCTCTGGAACTCATTGTCAGAGGATGTGGTAATAGTATTGAGACATAAATGGGGAAGCCACTGCTTCCCCTTGGATTGGTAACATGGAATGTTGCTCCTATTTGTTTTTTATTTCCAGGTACTTGTGACCTGGAGTGGCCACTGTTGTAAACAGGATACTGGGCTAGATGGACCAACCATTGGTCTTACCCAGTATAGCTATTCTTAAGTTCTTAATGTTTGTGGAAATAACTGGTGGCCATTTTGCATCTGAGCTGTCCCTGAGAAATGTACGTACCCCTGATGCAGCTTTGCAAAACAAAGATTCCAAGTTGGGATTCTCCTGTTCTGATAAGGTAAGTGACTATTCTTTAAATTTTCTCATGGAAAAGGTTTTTATAGGGGGGAGGATTGGAATTTGCATATAAAGAATATTGTGGGACACTAGAATGGACACTACTTTTTAAATCTTTGATATGGATACTTTTTAAAATTGTTTTTGTGCCAGTTGGTTGAGTTTTACTCCATTTTGTATGAACTGGTATACAGGTATATATATTTTTCCTCTGTAAATGTTCATTTGTTTTTCCTTTGAAGTGTGAGGTTTTGAAGGCTCTGGATCTCTCCCCCCCCCCCCCCCCCCCCCCCGTATTTTGGTTAAAATTTATAGCTGATTGTTTAACCTACTCTGTAATTTACTCAGGTGTCTTTTGAAGTAGAGAAGTAGCCTAACAGAGAATCTGGGGAACTGGGTTTCATTCCCACAGCAGCTCCTTGTGACTCTGGGGCAGTCACTTAACCCTCCATTGCCCCAGGTACAAAACTTAAATTGTAAGCCCACTAGGGACAGAGAAAGTACCTGCATATAATACATACTGTATGTAGGTTGTACCACAGAAAGGCAGTATATCATATCCATGACCCTTTTAATAAGCTACTATAAAGAAATGACATTAGCACGCTCTTACATGAGTCATTCATGCGCATTAAGACCATTTTTACTGCAGCCATAAAAATACCTTTTCTCTCTCTCTCTCTTTTTTTTTTTTTTGCATTAATAGCCATGCACTAAAGTTGCCATTAGCTCTTGGCCTTTTTTCAAAATTACTGTGGTAACACTTACCACTACCTATTTTGTAGACTATCCTGCTTATTTTAGAAGGAGCAGGGTGGCCATCTTCCGACAAAAATCGGGAGATGGGCGCCCTTCTTCTAAGGGCGGCCAAATTGGTATAATCGAAAGCCGATTTTGGCCATCCTCAACTGCCTTCCGTCGCAGGGACGGCCAAAGTTCAAGGGGGCATGTCAGCAGTGTACTGAAGGCGGGACAGGGGCGTGGTTAAGAGTTGGCCGTCCTTGGCCTATAATGGAAAAAAGAAGGGCGGCCCTGACGAGCATTTGGCCAACTTTACTTGGGCCCTTTTTGTTCACGACCAAGCCTTGAAAAGGTGCCCGAACTGACCAGATGACCACTAGAGGAAATTGGGGATCACCTCCCCTTACTCCCCCAGTGGTCACCAACCCCCTCCCACCCAAAAAAAAAATTAAAAACATTTTTTTGCCAGCCTCTATGCCAGCCTCAAATGTCATACCCAGCTCTATCACAGCACTATGCAGGTCCCTGGAGCAGTTTTTAGTGGGTACTGCAGTGCACTTCAGGCAGGCGGACCCAGGCCCATCCCTCTCTACCTGTTACACTTGTGGTGGTGCAGTATATAGAATACGCTTGGATTGGATTCTAGGAATTGTGCCAACTTAATCGGCGCTGATTGGACATCAACACATCATGATGTCATGATGTGATGTCCACAGGGACATCTGCAACCATGGCGTCCAAGAGAAGAATGCACACTTTCTTATTTACAGACACAACATTATTGGCTAGATTGTTCCTCAGGAAGAAGAAATGCTACTTTGTCCTCCCAGGCCACCGCAGATCATATCTACACTACAGAACGGCCTGGAAGAGACTAACCATAAGCTTCAGCTCCAAAGCCTCTGTCATCAGGGATACAAGTATACTCAATATTGTACGCAACTTATGTTTATGATTGTAGTTATTTACTTCCTCCCCAGCTTAGGAATCCCTGTTAGGCAGTATACATTAATCCCAGCTAAAAAGATTCTTCAAAACCAACTGAAGTGCGTCTAGAATTGCTTCAGATTCTTAATATTCTTTTTAGTACACTAGTAACCCACTTCTCATTGATCCAGATATTTTTAGAGAACATTGTATTAGAAACTTTGCTTTCAAACCTAAATTCTTACACATGCATTTGCAAGACTGAAATTTTACATTAAGATTTAAATGGCTGTTTTTAGGACTGGACCCTATGCCAACATGGTCAGGTTTTGTGCTCTTTATCAGGGTAGTGGTCCTAATAATATAACTACATCACAAAACCCTGCCATGTTGGCAGAAGATCTGGTCTTGATAACAGCCATTTAAATCTTACTACAAATGTTCAGTATTGCAAAAGCATGTGTAAGAATTTCAGTCAGAAAACAAAGTTTCAAATAAAATATTGTCTAAAAATATTTGGATTAATGAGGAGTACACTGCTGCTGAGGAGCCAAATGCAGGTAAGTTAGGAAGGGGGCTGAGTACACAGGCACCAGAATTTGAGCTCCCCACCCCAGAGAGATAAGGCAAGTGTTCTAACCACACCACCACTGTAAAAAAAAAAAAAAACCTTTCATGGTGGGAAAGGCTGTGTCTATGAGGAAGGATGAGTAAAATAAATGCAGGTGGGGGGCCTGGGTGCAATGACACAAGTGATGGGATCTGAACACTCAACTGTAGCAGGAGAAGGCAAGCGTCCTAACTACTCTGCCACCTCCTTCCTTCAGGAGCAAATTTCTGACAATGGGAAAGGTTCAATCCATGAGGAGGGATGATCAAAATAAAAGCAGGTTGGGGAAGGGACTTTTGTGGTGCATTGGTACCTGTGATGGAATATGAACACTGAACCCCATATAGATAAGAGAAATGTTCTAACCACACTGCCACTTCCTTCCTTAAGCAACAAGCCATCTGACAATGTGAAAGGCTGTATCTATGAGGAAGGATGAGCAAAATAAACATGTGTGTGCTCCCAGGCACCAGTGATGGTATTTGAGCTCCCCACCCCTTCAGCAGCAAATCTTCTGACAATGGGAAAAGGCTCTACAAAGTAATGATATTCAGAACTTATCTGGTCAGGTTGAATGCATAAATAAGACCACATTAATGTCTTCTATCTTTATGCAGTAACCCATAGCCAGTTAAGTGCTGAACATCGATCGTACTTAGCTCGCTATCAGGGGCATAATCGAAAGAGAAGGACACCCATCTTCCGACACAAATTGGGAGATGGGCGCCCTTCTCTCAGGGTCGCCCAATTGAAAGCCGATTTTGGGTGTCCTCAACTACTTTCCCTCGCGGGGACGACCAAAGTTCCCAGGGGCATGTCGGCAGTGTACCGAAGGCGGGACGGGGTTGTGCTTAAGAGATGGGCATCCTCAGCCGATATTGGAAAAAAGAAGGGCGTCCCTGACAAGCATTTGGCCGACTTTACATGCGTACACTGCTGATTACTGTCTGGTTAGTGTCACACATTGGAAAATAACAAATATTTTCCGGTGCATGTATCAGATGTGCATAAAAAAATGAAATTACCATCCAGGCCACACAGTAGCTGGGCAGTAGTTCCAAATTGGCGCGTGTTGGACGTGCATAGGCACCTATGCGGCTTAGTAAAATGGCCCCTAAGTATCTTAGATTTGACTTTCAGTGGAGAAATTTCATCCAGAATGGAATGGATAGTACATATTTGTTCCAGTTCAAGAAAAAATTCCTATTCAGAACTAGAACCGACCAATGCATTTATTTTATCCCAAAACTGGGAGGAATCAATTTTTTCTGTCTAGTCTTTCTAACAGCTTTTACCTTATTTCTACCAATATTATTATATTTCTAAAAATAGTAAAATCAAAGTAAAAATGATCTGTCCAAAGAAGTTGAGTTCAATAGTTAAAACATAATGAACAACATTGAGTATCAGTATTAGCCATTGCCAAAATATCCAGTAAATGACCCTTCTCGTGTGATCCCTACAACTTAGGCCAGTTAAATCCCATAGAACCCAGTATATCCAAAAATTCAACAGATTTACAGACCAAACTATCCTCTAGGTGTAGATTAATATCACCAATTAATAAGGTAACATGATGTTGTACTGAATATTTTGATAGAAATTCTTGAAAGCTATCCCTGCAACTAGCGCACTTACTTGGAGGGCAGTAAACAAAAATATAATGTAAAACTCCTGAAAACATTGAGTCTTATACAGTACGGCAAACTGTTTCCCATAGAGATACAGTAATCATATACGGGTATTAAAAAATTATTTATAAAATTGCAAGCCCCCCCCCCCCCCCCCCCCCCCCACACACACACATACTTTTTACCCTGCCTGGGAACATTTAATATTGTATAACCTATTGGGCACATAACCTTTAATCTGGTATCATCAATAAGTGAGAACCAGGTCTCTGTCAAAAACATCAGGCCTAGTTGAGATTCTTCAGTTAAATCCCTTGTAATCACTACTTTGTTTATTGCTGTCCTAGCATTAACATAAAGATAGGAACTGTCTGAGATTTGTGAACCTTCCCTGGGTTCCCTTAAAGTTTTGTATCAATACCCAGAGAAAGTATTTTATGACTATACATAAGATTCCTAAGAAAACAGTCCATCCTGGTGAGGATATATTATTTTTCTGACATCAAAGAAAATAGCAGGAGATTACAACAAAAAGAGAGAGAGAGAGATTAACTTTTCCCAGACCTAGGTAAAGCTACACATAACACAAGGAAGAAGTGTTTGTTTCCATTTCAGGAGGTTTTTGCTCTTGGCATGCTGTTTTTTTAAATTAGGTTTCCTTGTAAATATCTTGTGGCTTGTAATAATCAGAAAGGTATTCTTTTAACCCTCCTGTTTAGAGAAAGCTCCTGAGACCTTAACAGGGAATGTAGGGTCTTTAGATGTGCAAGTATGCACTTTGTAGTGTTTTTGCTCAAGCTTGCTGTACACACACACACACACAGATCAACACATGTAATTGTATAATCTTTAATATATCCAGAAATATCTCATAATGTCTTTTGCTTTAACACTATCATGTATTTCACCACCATGTAACCCAAAACCCTCTGTAAAACCAAATGTATATTCTTTTCTTATTTCCAGTATCCATGATGAATTGTAAGCCACATTGAGCCTGCAAAGAGGTGGGATGATGTGGGATACAAATGCAATAACATATATATATATATATATATATATATATATATATATATATATATATATATATATATATATATATATATATATCACCTACATTCCTTTTTCGATTTTCTCCTTTTCTATTCTCATGAGATTTTGCTTTGAAACAAATTTCTTTTATTTTAGCTCTGTTGACCCTATTTTCTATTCTGAAATGTTATTCAAATACTATGGGACATATCCAAGATGGCCGCAACTCACTAAGTAGCCGCGGGTCTTGATCTCTTTACTAAAAAAATGCCTAAACGGAGAGGGAGATTAGCGGTCAGAGCTTCCCCGCTAACTCCCTCCTTACCTGGTCCTTTAGATTGCTATCTGAGACCGCATGGAGTTATTCACGAAGGTGGAATGCCGCCAGTGGGAGACGCCGGCGAATTGGAGAATTCGGCGTTCCCTGGCCTCGATGTTACTCTGAGCCCCGCCGAGCGCACCCCTCCTCCTCAACCACTTGGCGCCAGTTCGTACCTTGAGGATTCGACAGGGTCCACCCCGGAAGAGGGTAGGGGCCCAGAAGAACGCTGAATGGAAGCGGCTATTACATCTGGGGCCGGACTGGAGGGCAGTTTGCCCATGGAAACGCCGCGGTTTGAGGAGAGAAGATCTGAGGAACAGAACACGACATCTGAGCAAACTGTAAGGTTTGAAATTCCTACAGAATTCCTGGTTAAACCAAAGGAGGTCACATTAGAAGCTTTGTGGGATTTAGTCTCTAACCTTGGGCAGATATTCTTAAAACAATCCAATGAGGTATTGCCTAAATTAAAAGCTTTGGAAAAAGACTTACAAAAGAAAGAAGAGCTGATTAAGGACTTGAATGATAAAGTTGTTAAAATGGATCAAAGAATTATGAAATTTGAAACAGTACAACCCACTATGATTAAAGATTTGACGAGCCTAAGGGTTAAAATGGAAATTTTTGACAATTATACTAAAAATTGTAACCTTAGATTCGTCAATTTTCCTAGACTTCAAAACGTTGCTCCTTTGGAAATGTTGAAGCGCTATATGCGCGAAATATTATTAATTCCCGAACAAAACATACCACCAATGACTATGGCTTATTATATCCCTGGGAAAGACCTGAATCAACCTGAAGCTCCGTTAGATGTTTCTCTTTTGTTGGAGACCTCGGACATTGATCTTGCGACTGCAGCCACATTAGTGGCGACAGTCGCATTGTTACCAGATAAGAGTTGGATTTTTCGTCTGTTTTTTCGTAACAAGGACAAACCTTTTCTAGGTTTTAAAGTATTACTATTTCCGGATGTCTCTAAGGAGACAAGACGACGAAGGAAACAATTCTTGCTCCTTAAGCCTGAAATTCTGCACTTGGGGGGTACCTTTTTTTTAAGATACCCCTGCAAGTGCATAATAAGGTTTAGGGACAAAAAATATGTATTTACAGAACCTGCTCATGTGTCGACGCTTATAGCCTCAGTGAAAGTGGAAAAGCGCTAATTATTAGAATTAACTCTACTTAGTAGAATTAGCATATCTTGTGATTTTTTTTTTTTCCTTTATAATGTTTTTCTCCCATAGTTTTCCGAAATCTTGGATCCGAATTTATGGACTTGAGTATTGTTCTTTATTGAAAATGTGAGGAATTTTTTTTTTCTTTCACCTTTTCTTTCTTCTTGATATCAGGTTTGAGTATGTTATTGATAAACGGATACTTTCCTACACAAGATTTTTGCTTGTAATAAATTTAATAATATGAATAAATAAATAAATAAATAAATAAATAAAAAATACTATGGAACATGTTTACTAAGTTCAGATAAGCAGCATAGGTTTTGGTGCACACCAATGGTTAATTCTAGCATGAGCTAATGCCTAGTACATATTAAAATAGCTTGTGCAGTAAAAATCCAGCACTAACTGCATAGCATGGATTGGGGTGGAGGCTATGCAGGGTAAGGGTGGAGACTGAGTGGGGACTGCACATGGCAGTCAGCATGCGGTAGGTAGTGCGTGCTGTGAAATGTATGTTAGGGTGGGTTCACCTAATACAACCTGCATGGGTAGCGTTAGATGCATCCATGCTCAAAGCACCTGAAAGTAAAGCGCATTAGGTAATGAGGGAGATTCTATACATGGCGCCTAAAAAATCTGAGTGGAAAACATTGCTGACTAAGCATATTCTATGTGGCACCTAGATTTAGGTGCAGTATGTAGAATACGCATAGTTGATATCCCAGTGCCTAAAACTATGCACTTCCATTTATACCAACAAAAACGTGACATAAATCCTGGCACACACATTTACGCACACTGGGCCATATTCTAAAACTATGCGTGTAAATCTCAGAACACCCATGAAACACCTATTTCCATGCCCATAACATGCCCCTCTTTGCCAGCAAGGGAGATAGTTTACCTAGGTGGAAGAACACAAAATCCCATGGAGTCTGAAGTACAAGTAAAGAAGTGGCAAGTGGACCAATAACTCCAGGAAGCTGTGGTTGTGCTGGTATGTGATGAATAAATTTTATTGTAGACTTGACACAGTACTGTGTTTTGGCCACAGGCCTGCCTCAGGAGTCTTTGATGATCTAAGGATGGCAAAAGTGATCTCGGTATATGTTGGTCTTTAAAAAGACCTACACAGTGTATAAACGCAGTAAAAACCAGACCATATCTACATGCAAATTTCAAAAGACTCCTGAGGCAGGTCTGTGGCCGAAACACAGTACTGTGTCGAGTCTACAATAAAATTTATTCATCACAACCACAATCTTTTTGCCAGCACACATTAGAAGTTAGGCACACTAGGATACAGAATACGCTTAATAAGTTGTGTTTGCAAATTATAATTATTGCCAATTCGTGCGTATTATTGCTTAAGTGCTGTGATCAACATTAATTAACTTATTAAGCCAATTAAGTTACATGTGTTACAGAATACGCCTGGATTTCAGCGCAGCTCTCTAGGCGCGCTATGTAGAAAGTAGGGGAATATGTCTGTTCAGATACTGCAGGCAGAATGCTGGAAAGAACCTAACAGCTACTGCACTTAAGATGCATTGCTTTTGGCTGTTAACATGCATTAAAGGATCCTTTTACCAAGCTGCTCTTACACAGGTCTTTCCCACATACTGCGGCCATTTATAAAAATTATCATGAGAACACTTACTGCCACCTACTTTGGAGACTGTAAGGGCTCCTGTGTTAACCAGGATAATGTAGATGCAGGAAGTGTTAGTGTAGGAACAGCCAGTCCTCTCAAAAATTATGAAAAAACAATTAGTGGATGTGTAGTACACACAAAAGTCAAAATTAACATGGAACACTTTAGCGTCTCCTGCATTAGGCCATTTTTGCTGTGTTAGACAAGGGTTAACGCCTAAAGCAGCTTAGTAAAAGAGCCCCTAACTTCAAGAACCTAAAGCTCTTTAGAAAACATTCCCCAAATTGGTTAAAAAGTAATAATTAATAAGCAATTTAACATGAATGTGTGAAACAACCCAAACATATTGAAAAATCAGGAAAAAATTACCATGCACATCCCTACTGAGATCCATGTTTATAGTACAGGATATGATTATTTTAAGCTGTTATGGCAATCAATAATTGTCAAAGGTTTTTCTAAATCCCATAACTGAGTGAACTGAGTTGTAGATCAATATGCATTTCACCTAATATGTATTTCCAGAGACTGAGATGATATGCATGCTTTCCTCACTCCTTTTTTCATCATGCTGTTATTTTTCAATATCTGCAATAACTACATAGTGACTTTGCATTGCTTAACAGTCTTTAGTAAATTAAGGGCACAATTTGACGTGAACTTCACTGAAATATCTATTATTTCCAGTTACAGGAAAATGCATATTTTTATTAGAAATGTGAGGACATTGAAAGCAATAAATGTATTGTACTTGGCCATTTATATTTTTTAAAATAACATATCATATAGACAATTGCTCGGCTGTGCTATAGTAAATATTTGTGGCAAACGCTAATATGTGTGTTTGAAGATCTTATGTTAAACCAAAGAAAAATAGTGCACAATAAATGTGGCTAAATTAAGATATTTAATCATTGAATGAGAAAGCATCTAATGAAGACTAAAGCAGAATTTAGAGGACAAAATAATGCACAATGTAATAAAGCAAAATTAGAATTATATAATATGTAGTGAAGCGAAGCTGAGTTAGAAATAATAATCATAGCAATTGAAAGTTCTGAGTTTGTAATGCTTATTTTGGATTGTTCTGCTTGAGTCGACAAACTGGAATTTGTAAATGACTGGATTTTATTTATTTATTTATTTATTTGTTGCATTTGTATCCCACATTTTCCCACCTCTTTGCAGGCTCAGGGGTTCAGGATGTCAACTTCTGCTGGGCTGTGTTTGCACAAATGAGAGATTGAAGGACTAAAGAATATATATAATTGTCACTTAGACAATTATTTTATATGCAACTTGGGCAAACAGAACAAATTTTTTAAATGCTCAAGTAGGTGCTTATAAATTTGCACCAGGGTATATGTGCATAAAACTAGATGCGCAGAAAACGGTACTTAGATTTCTGTAATTGGTGGTAATTTTAAAATGTTTTCTTTCATGTGTAATGCCTATTTCACATGCAGAAAAGAGCTTTTATAAACTTCCATGACTACATAGGTTTGTAAAATTATTCACCTAGGGGGTCTTTTACTAAAGATAAGTGTGTGTTACCTGCAGTAAGGCCCGTAGGAATAAAATGGTTCCTGTGTCAGATAACAAAAGAGAGGGTTCAATGGAGCACAAACACAAACACCAAAAGAAAAAAAGTACACAAGGAACTTCAAGACTGGAAACAGTTGAGAGTTCTTTGTTCATAAAGACCCAACACGGGCCATGTTTTGGCATAACAGTGCCTGCCTCAGGGGTCCAATAGTCCTAATGCTCTCGAAAATAAAAGCGGCAAATAGGAACAAACTGCGCTATTTAGTGATCCTAACAGCTACTTGTGAAGGCTGTAGTATATCTGTATAAGCAACTTAAATGCTAATAGCATGACAATAAAACCTCCATCATGAACATTGCCGTTCTTCTTTGAACCTTTTCTAATTCTGCTATTTCTTTTTTGAGCTACAGCAAACAGAATTGAACGCAATACTCGAAGTGAAGTTGCACCATGGAGCGATACAGAGGCAATATATTATTCTTGGTCTTATTTACATCCCTTTCCTAATAATTCCTTTCATCCTGTTTTCTTTTTTGGCCACTGCCCCACACTGGGCATAAGATTTCAGTGTGTTGTCTACAATGACATCTAGATATTTTCCTTGAGTGCTGACTCTTAAGGTAGACCCTAGCATCATAGTAACATAGTAATATAGTAGATGACGGCAGAAAAAGACCTGCACGGTCCATCCAGTCTGCCCAACAAGACAACTCATGTGTGCTACTTTTGTGTATACCCTACTTTGATTTGTACCTGTGCTCTTCAGGGCACAGACCATATAAGTCTGCCCAGCACTAGCCCCGCCTCCCAACCACCGGCTCTGGCATAGACTGTATAAGTCTGCCCAGCACTATCCCCGCCTCCCACCACGGCTCTGGCACAGACCGTATAAGTCTGCCCAGCGCTATCCCTGCCTCCCAACCTCCAGTCCTGCCTCCCACCACTGACTCTGGCACAGACCGTATAAGTCTGCCCCGCACTATCCCCGCCTCCCATCCTCCAGCCCCGCCTCCCACTACCGGCTCTGCTATCCAATCTCGGTTAAGCTCCTGAGGATCCTTTCCTTCTGAACAGGATTCCTTTATGTTTATCCCACGCATGTTTGAATTCCGTTACCGTTTTCCTCTCCACCACCTCCCGCGGGAGGGCATTCCAAGCATCCACCACTCTCTCCGTGAAGCATCAGGTAACTATGATTCAAGATTATTCTTCCCAATGTGCATCACTTTGAATTTGCCCACATTAAATTTCATCTGTCATTTGGATGCCCAGTCTTCCAATTTCCTAAGGTCTTCCTGCATTTTTCCACAGTCCACATGTGTTTTAACAACTTTGAATATTTTTGTGTCATCTGCAAATTTAATCACCTCACTTGTGGTTCCAATTTCCAGATCATTTATAAAAATATGTTAAATAGCACCAGTCCCAGTACAGATCCTTGCAGGACTCCACTATTTTCCTCCTCCGTTGAGAAAAATGGCCATTTAACTTTACTCTGAGTTTCCTGTCCAATATCCAATTCCTAATCCAGAACAGAACATTGTCTCCTATCCCACGACTCTTTAATTTTCACAGGAGTCTCTCATGGGGAACTTTATCAAAAGCTTTCTGAAAATCTAGAAACACTACATCAACCGGCTCACCTTTTTCAATGTTTATTCACGCCTTCAAATAAATTAAGCAAATTGATGATGCAAGACTTCTTGTGGCTAAACACATGCTGACATTCTCCCATTAAACCATGTTTGTCTATATGTTCCATAATTTTATTCTTTAAAATAGTTTTCACTATTTTGCCAGGCACTGAAGTCAGGATTACTGGTCTGTAATTTCCTGGATCACCCCTTGAACCCTTTTTAAAAATTGGTGTTGCATTGGCCACCCTACGTAATGCTTTTGAAAATAGTACATATTTTATCAGTGGGTATACATATCGGCAAGTCCGGATGGGGCATATATCTAGAATACAGACATGAGCATTTACACTAGCTGTGGCATATCAGTGTATATACCTAGCTATGCTAGTATTCTATAAAGGACAGTAGGTCCCTACTTCCCTTTACAGAATAGACTTCAATTAAATGTCCTCTAGGTACCTAAATTTAGGTACTTCATTATAGAATTGTCTTCTGCATGTCTAACAGAGTATGCCTAGATCAAGAAACTGGAGGGGTACTAAGAAGGGTTTTGTGCTGTGCACAGTGGGAAGGAGAAGAGGTACAAGGTACAAGCAAAGCTGATAAATAAGATGGGTGAGTGAATGCTGAAATGGAATATCCAAATATTATGTCAAGGAATGGGTCTACATAACCACAATGAGCCAAGTTGACTAAATTAATATAAACTTATGGTATTAAGACACACGAGGAATAAAATCCTCAAACACCCAGATGCTAGAACAACACTGCATCTTTACTGGGACTGTCAATTTTATTATCATTGCCATTATTTTCAATTTATCACCATGTGCAAACATATTTGTTTCTGTGGACCATTTAAAAACTGCAACTAAATTGTGCCACAACAAATACTGAAAAAAATAAAAAAAATAAACACATGGAGGGGCATTTTTGATATGACGTCTATATCCAATTTTGGACATTTTGTTGAAAACGTCAAAATATCAAGTGGCAAACATAGCAATTTTTGAACCAGAAAACATCTATCTCTCTGGACCATTTTAAAAAAAGAATCCAAGGGAAAAACACAAAAACAAGCCATTGGGATGTACGGGAGTCCTACATTCTTATTAGACTGGCCACACTGACATCTCAGCAGAGCAGTGGGGCACCCTAGGGGCCACTGAAGTAGACTTCACATAAAAGGCCCCAGGTCATCTCACCATTAACCCCTTATTTTGTATAATGAACCCCCCCCTAAACCCTCCAAAAACCTACTATACCTATTTGTACACCATTACAATAGCCCTTATGGCTGCAGGTGTCCACCTATATGTAGGTACAGTAGGTTTTTGGTGGGTTTTAGTTTGCTCACACTTTCCACTACAAGGGACCTGCTTATTGATCTACTAGGTCTGGCCATAGCATCTGAAGCTATGTACTTTTTCTTTCACATCTTTGGTTGTGTGTGAGAGGGTCAGTGACCATTGGGGGAGGAAGGGCGCCATGCCTTAATCTGTCCAGTGGTCATTTTGGGCACCTTTTTGTGACTTAGTCATAACTGAAACAGGTATAGACCAAAAAGGTCTAACTTTTAGCCCTGACATGTTTGCTTTGTTTCATTATGGCAGAAAAATGTCCAACTTGTGGGAATGCCCAAATTCTGCTCCCAACACCTCCCCTTGTGATTTGGACACACTGCATAGGAAATTCATAGAAAAATATCTTAAAATAGAAATTTAGAACTTTTAACAAAAAAAAAATCCATTTGCCGCTTTATGCTGCTTTTTGGACATTTTTCTGTTTTGAAAATGAGATCCTTAACTTTCACCTAATGGTGGCCCAGCCATTTCACTGTTGTGGCTTCATCAAATATAGTGTTTCAGAAAAATCTTTATGCATTGACAAAATGTTGCATTTGCTGAATTTTGTCCTTAAACTTGTAGGGACAGTGGACACCAATTACAGAAGTGTTATCCACTCTTCTGGAGTAACAGAACTGACATAGCACAGCACTCTTCATAACCGTTGACATTCTTAACTACTGTAATTCAGCAACTGCAACAATTTATCAATGTAAAATTAATTTTCTGAAACAGAACCGCTGATGAAGCCACAAAAGCGAAATAGCTGGGCCACCGTTGTGTGAAAGGCAAGTGTTTCCTTTTCATTTTTTTTGAGTATTTGTTATTGAACAAGTTAGTTGCAGTTTTTAAATAGTGCACTGAAAAAATATTTTTGCATATGGTGATAAGTTGAAAATAATGGCAATGAGGCTTTTTGACTGCTGATATAAATGACAGCCCCAGTAAAGAAGCAGTGTTGTTCTAGCATCTGGGTGTTTGTGGTCTTTTTCCTTTTGCATCTTAATACTATAAGTTTACATTAATTTAGTTAACTTGGCTCATTGTGGTTGGGTAGTGTTATACTTGTTATTGTGTACAAGTGTTTTCTCCATATTGCTGTTGAAAGAATGGGTCTGACACATATGTTCAGAAAAAGTATGGCATGGAAAGTGTGTGCCTCTTTTTATGTGATTTGCATTTAGGTGTTCCTGGTGGTGCCTGGAAAGAAGGCAGAGTTGTAACGTATATGAATATTTTTTAAATATGTGGGTACACAGACTACGTGGATGCATTTATACCAACTTTAGAGCAGGTGGAAATGTGCATTTTGGGGGCTGGATCGGAAAGCCTATATTCTAAAGAGACATGCCCACGTTGTCTATATAAAAAATGATAGTATGAGTAGATGATACATCATATGACTTTTTCAGCATATAAGTTTATTGGGTTAGTGTATGGTTCCACATTTTGATGCTTTATATACTCGGCACCATTTTTGGACTTCTTGCATCTATTATAAAATGAAGCCAAACACATGCAACTTGCAAATAACACACATATTTACAAATAATACACATTATTTTCAATTTGCACATGCTAAAAATGAAACAAAACTAACGTTGCTTTTTCTGTTTAGGAGAAAAGTTATCAACATGGACTACCATTAAGATGTGCTATTTTACCACTGACTTGTGCTATTTTAGCACAGGTTCCATTTTATTTAATGAGACCTAGTTACTAATAAGTGGGGTTAACAATAAAATAACATATCTTAACCATAGTCCACATTGATAACTTCCTCCCTCAGTAAGAAGGTAGAGCAACACCAAACTGAGACCATGCAAAGGGTCAACATCCAACAGCAAACTCAACATGGCCATATTTCACCTGATCAGCTGCATAAGGGGCTAAAATATTGGTAAATATAAATCATAAAGGTAATAAACATCACTTCTATCCTGATGACAGAGTGTGTCTCTCTAAGTGTCTATTGTATCCTTGACACATTCTAACATCAGGATAGAAATCATTTATTACCTTTATAATGTCTCTGTGCACCCAAGTATATAGAATTAGGGAGTTAATGACCAATTTACGCTTCATTAACTGCTAGCACAGAGCCATGTTTAGTGGTATTTTCACAGTTAACCTCGGGTTGTTTTTTTGTGACATGGACAGAGAATGGGCGTGGAAGGCATTTGGAAGTTAAAGAATTGCACTTACTTTGCATTCATTTCTTAATACAGAGTTAATCCGGAACCACTTACCGTTGCCCAATAGGAGGATCAGAAGGCCAGATTCGGTAAATGGCACCCAAATTAGATATCATCATGAAATGCACTAAGGTATTATTCTGTAAAGGTCACTCTGCACAGAGCACCCTTTACAAAATATTAGCTTGGTGCAATTCTTGTGTTTAACATTGGACATGATCACTTACATCTGCCAAAACCAGGTATAAATGCTCATGCCAGTGGTGTGCTGGAGCCAGCTCGCACTGGCTCGCAAGAGCCAATTGTTAATTTTCATTACATTTTGTGAGCCAGTTGTTGAGGCAGGGCGGGCTGGTTTGCTTCTCGTCCCCCTAAGCTTCAGGGTCCCTCCCAGCACATTGAGCCTACAAATGAGTGCGAAAATGTGGGTACAAATGTAACAAATAAATAAATACCTGAAGGCAACCGCCCTGGTGGTTTAGTGGATTCTTCAGGGCAAAAGATCCCCAGTGTTTCTTGCCCGCTCCCAAGACTTCCAGCGGTGGCCTTGCAAGACTTCTGCTGGAGTCTTGTGAATCCGCCCTTGTAAGTCTCAACAGCCATTTTAAAGACGATGTAGCAAAACAATATCAATTTTTTGACCCAAAACAATTGGAAGATTTCTTAGTCAGCAGAGAAGAGGTTAATGTACAAGTCTAGTCACATATGTGACACTGTAGGGCAGGCTAGAGTAACTACCCGGGAATGATGCAACTTTTGATTTATTCTGTTGTGAGCTGCTTAATAATTAAGTAGGAAAATATTATTTTTATTTCTTTTTCTTGGATCATTTACCTTAATTAATAATATTGGACGATAGTAGTATATAAATAGAGTAATTAACTTTATTTCTATGTTTTGAAGAAATTTCTTATTTGTGTATTATCACTCATAAAAGTATATTATGTTTGTTAAAAAAAACTAATAAAGAAAAATAAAAATAAAAAAGATGATGTGGCAGCGTGAGGGTCAGCGCTGGCAGCAGGCAGGAACCAACTTAAAACACAAGCTAATCAGAAGTAAACTCCCAACACAGACTGAAAATGAAGAGAAGGGCACATTTCCCTGTAATTTATCCAGCTGCAAACTATGCCAAAACATTTCACAGGACCCCACAGTCATTCACAAAGGAAAAATATTCAACATAAAGGAATCTTTCACATGCTCATCTTCCAATGTGGTATATATCATTCAGTGTAAAAAATGTAACGAAGGATGCTATATTGGAGAAACAGGCCAGATACTTAAGACAAGATTTAATCTGCACAGACATCACATGAAGATAGCCGGTGCCAGTCAGGTTCCTACCCCTGTGGGCCAACACTTTACAAGACCAGAACACTGCACCAGTGATTTCATAGTAAGAATCCTGAAAGGTAACTTTAAAACAATACAGGAACGTAAGACCTTTGAAGTCAGAATGATTGAATATTTTGACACCCAACAGACAGGACTTAACAAGGATCTAGGTTTTCTAGCCCATTATAAACCATAAAATTGCATTTCTCTGTTTATCATCCTCCTCTCACCTACCCACACCCATCTTGTTAAAATATCAATGAAATGCTTTGATGTCTCCATGCATACCTCCTACCTACCCCCCACTCCCCACCCTGTCAGACTGTCAAAGTAATGCTTGGATGTTTCACTTATATATACTGTTACCACATTTGCTTATTTCCGATCTGACGAAGAAGGGCAATCTTCGAAAGCTAATCAAGAAATATATTAAGTTATGTCCAATAAAAAAGGTATCATCTTATTTTCTTTTCCATGTTTTATTTTGTGTGATCTCTATTGATAACCTTTAAGAGTGGACTAACACGGCTACCGCACCTCTCTACCAGCTACAATAATTTTTGAAGCTCTTTTAGTGATATTCAATTGTTATTTCTTTTCTCCTCCACCTTTTAAGTTTGCTTGCTTTGTTTTGAGTGACCTGAAATGACGGCTGCACGGGGGAGGACCGGGGGGGGGGGGGGGGGAGTGGAAACAGATTACTCAAATGGGCTTCCTTGCTTACAGTGGACTTACTTCGTCATCTCCCTCCCGAATTTTTAGAAACAATGGTGCCTATGCGCCTATCCTGCCCGCTCTCCCCGTCCGCTTGGTCACGTTTACTGCCCTGAAGCGCCGTTCTCCCTCTGGCACCAGCGATTCCCATAGTCAGCCTTCTGCAAGCGTCGGGGCCTCTCCTCAGGCGCGTCCCACCTCTGCGGAAAACAGGAAGTTGTATTAGAGTAGGCGGGACACACCTGAGGAGAGGCCCCCGATGCTTGCAGAAGGCTGACTATGGGAATCGCCGGTGCCGGAGGGAGAACGGCGCTTCAGGGCAGTAAAGTGACCACGCAGATGGGGAGAGCGGGCAGGAGAGACGCATAGATGCCATTTTTTTCTAAAAACCAGTTTGGGGGCTCCCCATGTGGCCCCCCTAGCTACGCCACTGAGATTGGAACCAGGGAACATTAAAAAACTTTTTTTCCCGGAGAGAGTAATGCATTGCCTCCCCCCCCCCTCAGGGTTTCTTCCCAGGTATATCCAGCTCTGCAATTTTGGGGGGCGCAGAGGTGGACCAGGGAGAGAGTCTGCTGTTAAAAATTTACCAGCACACTACTGGCTCATGCCCAACTGATGGCAATTAGGCATGCACATCCAGGTATACTATAGCAGCACACCTAGTGCCCCTGACCCACCTATAGCCCTTCCATAGCCACACCCCTTTTAAATTTCATGCTATGAAAATTAGGTGCATGTTATAGAATAGGGTGTAGGCCACATCTGTGTATCAGGGGTCATATAACATCAGCGTGTAGACTGTTCACTGAAGTCATGACAACAAGAATGAGGCACTTATTTTCAAAGCATATGGATATCTGAAAAGGCGAATATGGATGTCCATGTGCTTGAAATATCCAAGTACTGATTTTGCAAAGGCAGAAAAGAGACGTCCAGCACTGCAGTATGTCCAAATAGAAAGGGGTCATATTGTAGGCCTGTTTTGGGTAGGATTAGTGAGGGCCTGAAATCTGGATGTCCAAGTGCAATTATTGAAGGGGGGAAAAAACGTCCATATCTAAAACAAAGAATATCTTTGTTTAGACCTATTTTAGGCATGTCCAGGGTACAAAACAAATGCCCTGATTGCAGTGGCGTACTAAGGGGGGGCGGTGGGGGCAGTCCACCCCGGGTGCACGCCGCTGGGGGGGTGCCACGCGTCTGTCAGCAACGCTCATTCTCTGCTCCCTCTGGCCCCGGAACGGGTTATTTCCTGTAACGGGGCAGAGGGTATAGGGAACGAGCGTTGCTGACAGACACGCACCACCACCCCCCCCCCAGCAGGTAAAGATGCACCAGGGGGGTGTCATTTTGCCAGGGAGAGCTGCCCCTTTCACGTCCCCTGCCCCGCCCCTTCCATGCCCTCACCCCGCCCCGGCGCATATTTCCCTCCTCCCCCAATCACCTTGCCTCCCCCTGTCATCTCCACTCCCCCCCGTCACCTCCCCTCCCCTTACTCTATTATCCCTGGTGGTCTAGAGGTACCTCTTTGGGGCAGGAAAGAACCACCTCTTTCCTGCCCGGAGCGCTGCTGACAGCTGCCCTGCATCCTGTGGTGAGTCCAGCTCTCGGCATTTCAAAATGGTCGCCAAGAGTTGAAGTCTATCGAGGCTGCTTCAACTCTCGGTGGCCATTTTGAAACGCCGAGAGCCGGACTCACAGTATGCAGGGCAGCTAGCAGCAGCGCTCCGGGCAGGAAAGAGGGGGCTCTTTCCTGCCCTGAAGACGAAGAGGTACCTCTAGGGATAGCAGAGTAAGGGGAGGGGAGTCCCGTGCCGGCACCCGCCAGCCAGCCCGTTTGTGTCTGTCGTTTCGCCGGGGGGGGGGGGGGGTGTCGCACTGCACCCGGGGGGGGAGGGGTGCTGCACCTGGGGGGGTGCATCGGAGATCTGCCCCGGGTGCCAGCCCCCCTAGGAACGCCACTGCCTGATTGATCAGCTGTCCACTGGAGTGATTAAGGCATGACAACTCCTTAATCCCCCAGTTGGTGCTGTCCCCCCTCCTCTCCCCTGAAAATGAAACCATAAGGGGATACCAGGCTCTATGACAGCTTCAGGTATTTTGGGCATTTTCAACAAAACAGAAAAGCAAGTTTGAAGACTAGTTTAGTCGTTAGTGCAGTGGGCTTTAAATCAGTGAACCCAATCTTAAATCTCACGTCAACTGTTTTTTTGTTGTTGTTTTTATTTTTTTGTAATTGTGAGCCCTGTAGAAACAGAAAAATTTCTACTGTACCTAAATATATAAGCCACCTGCAAGCCTAAAGGCTAAATAAGTGGTGTACATTCAGGTACAGTAGGTATGTTGCTGTTCCTGGAGGTTTCCCGATTACAAAATAAAAGAGTCAAAGTGGGACTTGAACCTGAATCTCCTGGTCTATAGTACACTACACTAATCACTAGGCTGCCCCCTCTGCTATGCGCAGATGTCTGTATGGCCATTTCTAAAAAATGCTGACATACAGAGGTCCATGTTCCTTGATTTCTCTCTTCATAATCTTGTTTTCCCCATTCATAATCCAGCATAATCTTGATGTATTTCCTGTTTGAAAATATATGTGAGATGAACGTCCATTCGGGATGTTCTTTCTTGGATGTTACTATTCTGATGAGACACAGCTGCCATTTCTTCAGAGCAGTGTTATCAAACTCATTTTCACAGGCAGATGCCATTGCAGTCCTTGTGTGGCAGCATGCATTGGTCATACAAACCTACAAACCTATCCATGTGGTGTTTGCCTGTGAAAAGGAGATTGATAGCATTGCTCTGAAGAATGGGCAGTTGTGTCTTCGACTTGTTTCTTTGACCTGAGAGAACAGTATCCATTCTGATGTTATATGACCCCTGATGCAGCCCATTTAAGTGAAACGTGGCCACATCAGAAGCAATGCCTAAACTTTGCATAAAATTTGTTCAAAGTTACCTCTGGATTCTTAGTGCTTTTCTCTTTTGTTTTTGCATTATCAATAAGTTTACAAAATTCCTCGTAAATCTAGTTCCCCAACACAACTTCTTCACTATGTCTAACATCAAACTTACTTCACTGCGTCTATGTATTAGACTGACTTATCTACCTGCTAACCCACTCTGTAATCTGCTATGAAACTTGTCCTCCCAGTGCAATCTTGTTGAATTCTCATTACTCCGTAATCCACTCTGAACCTCTCGAGGTGTGAACAGAATACAAGCACCTGGTAAAGTAAAGTAAAGCATTTGTCTGGGAATTGAGTTGACTTTAGCATTTGGATGCAATATACAACAATATTACAGGGAAATATGTAACACTGTAGTGAAGAGCAAACCTATAGTTGGTGATTCATGCCAACACGAAAACTTCCTGTACTCTCAGAGGACTCTCACTGACTTCTTAATTAACTAAGGCCTTCTGCATTTTTGCTGTAGGATAAATGTGTAGACTTATTCTATAGCATAAATACACAAGCTTACCCCCAGCAACTGTACTAATTTAAATGTCGGTAGATAAGAAATGCAAGTAACTACAGGTTTAAGAATGACTCAACAGCTTCTTTCCTGGGGCTAAGGAGGAGATAGCTTAGGTGGAGGTATGTACTGCCTGTTCTTTGGCTCCCTAGTTTTAGAACTACTGCTAGTAAGGTGGAAAGACAGCAAGGCAAATCTGCTTAATTTGCAAATTTGCCAATTGTATGCTGGGTGTAACTTGGGAAAAAGGAGAAACAAAGGCAGCACACATCAAGGTATAGCCTTTTAATCCTTGAATCTAAGATTTTAATTTGTATTAGCATTCCAGGAATGGCAGGATTTAAAAGTAACAAAAAAGAAAGCACCATGGGCCTTCAGTGCTGGGAAAGCAAGTGAATCTTTATTGAGATACCTGACATGGGCTGTGTTTCAGCATCTGTGCCTGTGTAGTGGTCTGTTAACAATAATACAAATGTACATGTGAAAACAAAACATCAAAAATTAGCTAATGTATATATCTGAATTGTGCAGAAATATACATTAAACATTAATGTGTTTAAGAATGACAAGGTTTTTTTTAGATAAATGGTGTGCAATTTAAAACAAGTGTTCCTTTGATCTTATGATTTTATTAATAGAAATTTCTAAAGAGAAAATTGACAAACTTAAAACTGATGTAGTCTGTATAGTCAGTTTAGAAGAAAGTTTAAAGATATAAGATGTAAATTTTGAAGGGTATTTGCACACTTTGAACTCTAACCCCCCTCTTTTACAAAGCAGCACAGCAATGTCAACACAGCCTATTAACTTTGAATGGGTTGTGTTGGCATTTTACTGCAAGCTTTGTAAAAGGAGAGGGGGAAGTTGGAAGGGTTCCACAGAGATATAAAAAATAGTTAAGTTTGATAAGTTTAAATGTAATGAAAATGATTATAAGAAAGGTAGCATTTACCCATAGGCGATACCCAAACCTCAGAAACGATTTAAACGTAGGATAAATGATCAAAATAAGGAATTTGAGGAAAGAGTAAAAGTGTATGCAAGGAACCCACATCTAGGAATACCTCGGCTCACGAGAAACGGCATAAATGCATTAGAAATGATTCAGATTAAATATTCACGTTACCTTGTTCCACATCCAATAATGATGCAAATATGACTTTCAGAGAGCATTTACATCAAACCAATTTTTTTAGACAGAATGTGTGAAATGAATTCCAGGAAGAAAAACACCAGCAGATTTCATTATCCATATCAAATTATGGAATTCAGGGGGAGGGGCAAGGCAGAGGGAGAAGGTGGAGAACAAATTACACCAGACGTCCGTCTGATTGACCATTGACATCCCTGTAACCAATCTCTAAGATATTACCCTGTCTGATGTACAAATATTGAGTCTTGCAAAAAGGCTTGAAATTTGTACCTACCACTAACTTTCATCCTTTTCAAATAAGTATATATCGCTTTCGGTTTGAAAGAAAATTTAAAATAACTCATTTTTTGTAGCGCAATCTATATGGATACATCCTGGTTAAAAAGAAATCTCATTGGATGCTCCCCAGACCAACTGACTCTCATTTCCTCTTTACGTCACTGTGTGATGGGATATCTGTCAATTAGAGAATAAGAAGGGCTGCATTTTTCATAATTTGTGTAAAGAGGAAAATATTGCTATGAAGGATTTGAGAAATAATAATGAGTTTGTAATCCAGTGCATTTTTTCTAGCAAAAAAAGTGCCGGTACTCAAATGCCAGGCCATCCTTCAGGGGTGGGGTGATCACTGAGGGACCCACCCCACAATAGCCAGGCCCCTTGCAACCAGTCACAAAATCTATGACAAGGCAGAATTGATGTGTAGAGCCTGAGATCTTTCGTTAAAACTTGGGGACCATGGGTCAATTTTAGCAGACAATAGAAAAGGTGTCGTACTCAGTACCCCCAAGTACCCCCTCAAAAAAGCCCTGTTGTAATCAAACCATCAAATAAGGAGGGAGGGCAGCATAGTCATTTTTAATACTGGTGATTATGCCAAAGAGGTACAAAGACAGTTGTCAGACACCAATTTTTACCTTCTATTTGAAAGAGATCCCATGGATGGCATTAAAAAAGAGCGATTTCTGGTTAGAATTTGGATATGATGCAGGATATTTAACAGTAAAAAAGAAAGAGTTTCTTGCACTAGAACACCCAATGTTGCCTACCATCTATCTATATGCTCTTCAAGGTGCATACATCTATCACCAACCCCACTGGTAGTCCTATTGTCTCAGCCATTGTCTCTCTTTTGGATCCCTTTCAATATTTGTAGATACCTTTCTGAGACCTTTTCAGACCCGGGTGAAGTGCATGATTCTGGTCACATCATCAATTTACTCAGTGAATTCAATGCTGGTATCAGTGACCTCCTTTTGGTTACCTTTGAGGCACTATATGCAAATATTCCTAAGGATCAGGCCTTAATGATTCTTACCTGAGGGTACCTACCGCTTACATCGTCCAGTTTGCTTTTCTTGCATTAAAAATAAAACTTTTTCTCATTTCAATAATTTTATTTTAAACAGATTAAAGGAACAGCAATGAGGACAACAATGGCCCCAGATATTGCAATTCTTTATGTTGTATACTTTGAATCTAAGTTTCTTGAGTCACACGCATTTCAGAATTAAATCAGATTTTGATGAAGATATATAGATGACATCTTAGTTCTTTGGAAGGGTGTTGTCAGTAGACTAAAAAAAATCCATGTATGGTTAAAATCTATAGACAGTAATTTAAGATTTATTATGCATTTTGATGATGAACAAATTCTTTTTCTGGACATTCTCATTGTGAAGGGCAATTACCCTTCATGATGAGGATGTCCATTTATAGAAAGCCTACAGATAAAAATCAATCTCTGCATTTTGATAGTTTTATATCAATCTGGAACTACTGCCAGCCCAATGCGGGCACTGGTGATAGTTCCACCCCTAGCGCACAGCATTTACAGCCTTGTGGAAATATTCAAAAACTATTTTTGCAGGTACTAACCTGATGGTAACTGGCAAAAATTGCCTTCTGGCTATGCCACTGGCTTTTCTATCAGCTGCACAAGCTTTTGCCAGTCCTTTATTGATACATTCAACAGGATAACCTCTTTCCAGAAACTTAAGTCATAGGTTAGTACGGGTTAGTGTGGGAGCCCTTACCACCACCTCAATGAAAGGTGGTAAGTGCCCCTCCACTACACCTGGCCACATGGTAAGTGAAATCTTACTGCATGGCCATTTCTTTTTTCAGTCTTTTTACCTGCTGCGATAAAAAGGGTCTTAGTGTGTAGCAAAAACTGCCTCCGTAGCTATCGCAGGGTCTTTTTTTTTTTTTTACCTCAACTTGGTAAAAGGACCCTTAAGTAAGTAAAACCATTAAAGTAGATTTGAATCCTAATTACTTATAATTGGGAAAATGAAGGATGAGATAGTCTCTGGATGAAAGTTTGGCATTTCTAGGTGGTAGATCAATCAGGTTAATCATGTAATTCGGGGACATACTATATAGTATTTTATATACTAATACACAAATTTTGAAGATAACTCTGGCCTTTATTGGAAGCCAATGAAATCTTGTAAGGCATGGTTATGCTTTTTCAAATTTGGTGACTTTAAATATAAGACGTGCTGCTGTGTTCTGCGTTGTTTATAATTTCCTTAAGAGGCTCTCCTTATTCCCTGCATAGACTGCAGTAATTAGACTGTTTTAACTTTAGGTCTATCTTTAATGTACATATAGCAAGATAATAGACATATTTTTGAATTTAGGTTTATTTCTAATGTTTTATTTTTTAAAAGATTTTCTGGACTTCTATATTGGATGGCTATATATTCACAGCAAATTGTGCAGGTTGGTGGTTATTTCTTCTTACATGCACTTTTTCAAGTTCACATCAATATGGAATGTCGATTACATAAGCACTATCTTCACACTGTGCAATATTCTTCACATTGTATAATATATTATACAATGTGAAGAGTTTGTCCACATTTTATGTATTATATTATAATTTTCAAATATGTTTGCACATGCAAAATATTTTATTTGTAATTTGTTACACATCACATGGAGTTTGCTGTTTCTTTTTTCACATTAATGGTTAATGTATTTTTCTGCACAATCCAGATACATACATTGGTTTATTTTTGATGTTTTATTTTTACATGTACATTTTTTAAAAATTATTTTAACAGACCCCTGACACAGGAACAGGTGGCAAAACACGACCCTTGTCAGGTCTCTCAATATTCACTTGCTATCCCAGTTCTGAAGGCCCATGATGCTTTCTTTTTTGTTGCTTTGTATTGTGTACTTTGGTCTCCCTCTTCTTTTTTTGGCAGCATTTAAAAGGATGCATTTTAGATATTAAAATCTAACTGAGTACATAAGAACATAAGAATAGCCATACTGAGGCAGACTGATGGTCAATTTAGGCCATCCTGCTTCCAATAATGGGCAATCCAGGTCACAAGTACCCGGCAGAAACTCAAATAATGACAAGATTTTATTATACTGGTCCCAGGGACAAATAGTGGCTTTTTGATTTCTATCTCAATAGCAGACTATGGACTTTTCCTCCAGGAACTTGTCCATACCATGGAGAGAGAAGCCATTTTACCATTAGGTGACAATTTTGTAGCACACCTTCTGGTTTTTATAGCCCCTGATGCAGCTCTTGGAAAAGGCAAAACTTGGCCATGTCAGGTTTTTAAATATTTATGTATTTATACTTTTATATGTGGTGAATAAATTTGGACCCATTTACATTGCTGGAACCTTTTCATATTGTCAATCAACTGTTTTGTTGCCTTGCTTTCCAGAACTGTCATCCCTATACTTAAATGCCCTTTTCCAGTGGGGACAATGATGTTCAAAAAAACATTTGGTAAGATAGTACTGATTTATCTGGGTAACAAAATTGCTGCCTAAAAGCTTTGAACCCGTAATCTTTCATAGGTTGCATGCATCCACCTGGATCCATATTGCATGTACATTTGGCTGTGTTAGAAGGATGCATTCCTAGTGGCAGTATAGTTCATGGGAGGAAAATAATGCATGCATTTTAAAAACCATGCATGCTAATTTTCATTGAAAATATAGCTGCAGAAAAAAAGTAAGTGCAAATGTCTGTGGATATATTGAGGGGTTATTTATTGTTTGACTACCTTTTTTATTTTTTGAGCAGGGATGGTCCTTCCCCATGTTAAACTTGTACAGCACTGCGTAACCCTGGCAGCGCTATAGAAATGCTAAGTAGTAGTAGTAGTAGTAGTATTTAATTTAAAATTAGATTTGTGTAGGTTATTTTGTTGTGTTATAATTTTATTATTACACCTTATGTTATATGTTTTACTATTGATGTATGTTGTGAAGCGCCTAGGAATGTTTAGATAGGAAAATTATAAATTCAGTAAGAGCAGAGCTGGCTCAGCCTATGGACCAGGTGAGGTACTGGCTCAGGGCACTGGTGATAAAAGGCACCATGGAGAGATCTTCATCTTTCTTCCCTCCCTTCTGCAGGCAGAGAGGAAGAAATACTGGATTGGGATTTGGGATTTTGGTGCACTTTATCACCAGCAGTGTGTGTGTGTTTTGGGGGAGGAGGGATTTGAGACAGAAAGGGAGATATTGGATCATGGGTGGGTGGGAGGTGCCAATGAAAGAGTTGGCTTAGGGCACCACATTTCCTTGAGCTGGCCCTGATTAAGAGCAGCATTTTAGAAAAGACGTACAAATCTGAACTCACATGTCCAGGTTGGGATGTTTCAAGTTCTTCTAGAATTACAGAACAGGATCTGCTGATGTAAAGCATGTTCTAAATTACATGGAGAAAAAGGACGTTTATGTGGCATTCATATGTGGCAGAACATCCATTTTAGAAACATAAATATCTAAAATATCAGCAAGACGAGACGGGCACATAAATGTGTGTGGAATGAAATAGCAACATAAACATTTATTTGCCGGAGCTTAAAAGTGTATGGGGCCCTATTACTGAAGCTTAGCGTTCGCAAACAGAATTAGCGCATGCCAGATGCTAAGATGATTATAGCTATAAAATGGGCTTCGTATCATTTAGCTTGTGTAAATTCCATTAGCGCACGTGTGAGGGAGTGGGTGATATATGGCCAAATTCCCATAGGATCACTCTCTCATTGAGACGGAAAGTGAGCCATCTTAGGGTAGATGGAGTTACACCTGTTGATTCAGAGGGGCGGAGCTCAGGTAGAGAGGTGGTTAAATGCCCCAGTGTACAACAGATCAGGGAGGCCCTGAGTCAAGAGGTCTCCAAGGGAGTGGCATGTAAGTCTACAGTACCAGAGGGAAGTGCCAGGGAAGAGAAGCAGCCAGAGTCCAGTAGTTTTCCTGGGATGGGAAACTGTGTTTAATTGTCAGCCTCCAGGAGTTGATTATACGTGGACAGAAGACGGCCAGTTTAGGAAAGGACCTTGCTGAATAGTCCTAAAGTATACGAATTTGGTGTGAGTCCAGAAGGGACCCGAGACAGCATTAGTTGCCACAGTGTTTGGGCCTTGCTGGGAGCCAGTCCCATTGATAGTATTGACTGGGACTATTTTATGAGAATGAAAGAGAAAGAAAGGGACTTTACTAACACTGAATTAATGCCTGTGAAGTAACAGGTGTGAACATGCTGAATTATAGAAATAAGGTATTTCCTTTTGCTTGTCTGACTGTGTTTGCGATGGCTCTGAGCCATACCCTCACTCACATTATCACAGCCATCTAAGCTTTAGAAAAAGGGCACCTATGTTATTTATTTATTGCTGAAGCTGCTACAAAACTTGGTATCCCTTGCAGTTTTGCTTTTGGGGGAGGACATTAAGCACTGGAGGATTAAGCGGTGACTTCCCCTAATCCTCGCTACTGGAGCTCTGCTCAGTAGACTCACTTTTCTGAGACCTTGATGTTCTGGATAGCAATATAAATCTTGCCATCGATCTGTTTGCAAATGAATGTGAATTCTCCTTCTCAAATAGGGAATACACGTTTAGGGGCCCTTTTACTAAGCCGCATAGAGGGGAATAATTGAACGGCACTGGCAAAATAGATTGCCAGCGATCTATTTTGGTGCCGCCGCAAATAGCTGGCCGAACCATATTATCGAAAAAGATGGCTGGACATCTTTTCTTTCGATAATACGGTTTGGCCTTGCCAAATGCCAGAGTTTGCCGGGTTTGAGATGGCCGGTTTTGTTTTTCAGTGATAATGAAAAAAAATGCCGGCGATCTCAAACCCGGCAAAATCCAAGGCATTTGGTTATGGGAGGAGTCAGCATTTGTAGTGTACTGGTCCCCCTGACATACCAGGACACCAACCGGGCACCCTAGGGGGCACTTCTAAAAATTAAAAAAATATATACAAATACCTCCGAGGTGCATAGCTCCCTTACCTTGGGTGCTGAGCCCCCCAAATCCCCCACAAAACCCACTCCCCACAACTCTACACCACTACCATAGTCCTTATGGGTGACGGGGGGGGGGGGGACATGTACATGTGGGTACAGTGGGTTCTGGGAGGGTTTGGAGGGCTCAACACTTACCACCACAAGTGTAACAGGTAGGGGGGGATAGGCCTGGGTCCGCCTGCCTGAAGTCCACTGCAACCAACAAAAACTGTTCCAGGGACTTGCATACTGCTGTCAGGGAGCTGGGTATGACATTTGAGGCTGGCATACAGGCTGGCAAAAAAGGTTTTTATTTTTATTTTTTTTTTAGTGTGGGAGGGGGTTGGTGACCACTGGGGGAGTATGGGGAGATCATCCTCCATTCCCTCCGTTGGTCATCTGGTGAGTTGGGGCACCTTTTTGAGGCTTGGTCATGAAAATAAAAGGATCAAGTAAACCCGGCAAAATACTCATTAACGCCACTTTTTTTTCCCATTATCCGCGAAAGCCGGCCATCTGGTAGCCATGCCCATGCCTGCCCATGTCCCGCCCTCACTACGCCGCTGACATACCCCCTTGAACTTTTGCCAGCTCAGCAACGGGAAAGTGGCGATGCTGTCAAAAAAGCAGCTTTCGATTATACAGATTTCGCCACTTTTGAGAGATCGCCGGCCATCTCCCGATTTATGTCGGAAGATCGCCGGCGATCACTTTCAAAAATAAGCCCGATAGGCGCCTACATGTATATAACGTGGGTCAATTTGAAATTACTGCGTGGCCTGGGCGGTAATTCCATTTTTTACGTGTGTCCGCTATGCGCACCCGTAAATATTTTTTATTTTCTAACATGTGGCGCTAACAGGGCAGTAATAGGCATTGTAGGTTAGGTGGCGGTAAGGTCTCAGACCTATAATGGACGTGCGCCAATTTTTATTTTGCCGCATGCCCATTTTCAGCCAAAAAAAGGGTGTTTTATACAGGCGCGCTGAAAAGTGGATCTGCACACGTCCAAACGCGCCTACACTAGCGCAGGCCATTTTTCAGCACACCTTAGTTAATGGACTCCTTATTTTTTAGCACACCTTAATTCTCCACCAAACATGCCCTAGTCACGCCCCTTTGCCATGTGCATATTTTTCAGTTTTAGATGTGTATGTATATCCTGGCTTTGTAAAAATGTTTATGCAATATAAACGTCTACATGCTGGTTTTGCTTGTCTAAAACTCGAATAGCGCTTCTAAAGTAAGCACCTAAATGAACTGAATGATAAGAAAAGTTACACACTTTGAAAACTGGTGCAATGTAAAAGAGAGAGATATAGAGCTACCGATTGGATCCACTGGCTTTTTTCAAGACAGGCTGGTTCTGTCCTGGAGTTTCTATATGCATGAGCTTGTAGTTTTGATTTTCATATTGATTTCTCATAGAAAATCAGGGCTGTATGTGCCTGTATGGAATGTGGTCTAGTGGTTAGGGTGGTGGACTTTGGTCCTGAGGAACTGAGTTCAATTCCCACTTCAAGCACAGGCAGCTCCTTGTGATTCTGGGCAAGTCACTTAACCCTCCATTGCCCCAGGTACATATAAGTACCTGTATACAATATGTAAGCCGCCATGAGTGGGAAAGTGTGGGGTACAAATGTAACAAAAATAAATAAATGCTGATTCTGTTCAATTCATAAGCTATACACCTATAACTATTTATTCACAGGGGTGGTGATGGCAACCTCACTCTATTTAAGGCCCCCATTGAAAACATCATGCTTGTGGTGACCCCATAAGCCAGGGTTCCTTAAATCCAGTCCTTAAGGTCCAAAACCTAGCCTGTTTTTTTTTAATTTTTATTTCCAGAATGAATATGTATGAGATCTACTTGCATTCACTGCTTCCATCACATGCAAATAGATCTCATACATATTCATTTTGGAAATCCAGGTGGAGCTGGGACTTTTATAACTGGATTTAAGGGCCCCAGTCATAAGCCATTTATGGCTTGCTGCTTGTGGGTAGCAGGGATGAGAGAGAGAGAGAGAGAGAGAGAGGTGATCTTTATATACCTTGAAAAAATGAGCAAAGATGTTGCCATACAGAATCATTTGACAATACTGAATCATAATGATAAAAAAATACTTGCTTTTACATGAGACAGAAAGATGGCATTTTTCTTGTGATGTGTGCAATAAACAGCAAAGTAGCATTTTTTGTTGTTATTGTTTTCTTGCAAGGCATTATGTTCAAAGAACCTCATTTCTCAGTCTTTTTTTTTTTCTAGATTTCTCAGTCTTTTTTTATTTTTCTGGCTGATATCCAAGTGTAAAATCTTTAGTAGTGACTTGAGGCTTGAGACTAATCACCCTTCTTGGTGTTTGAGTAAGACTGAGAATGGGCATCATATTGGGAGGAGGGGTTTAACACTCAGACCCCCATTGGATTGGAGAGATGATTATGTTATAGTGGCTTGTAAGTTACTTTTGTGAATAGAGGAAAGAGTTGGCCAACCTTTCCACTTTGATTTAAATCTGAAACATCCAA
Source organism: Microcaecilia unicolor (assembly GCF_901765095.1). Lineage (NCBI taxonomy): Eukaryota > Metazoa > Chordata > Amphibia > Gymnophiona > Siphonopidae > Microcaecilia > Microcaecilia unicolor. The sequence continues at coordinate 89,107,800 of NC_044031.1, forward strand.
ATCCAATCTCATTCAGGACAGTTAACTGAATTTGCTGGTTCATTCAAGAACTAAATGCAGCTCTCATGTTAGTCATCTACATACAGTAGCTAGGCCACATTGTGTGGTTTATATATACAGCCAGTCTTCACAGATCATCCAATTATACACTGCTTTAATTAAATAAAGCCATTAAAAAAAGCTCTAGGGTAACATTTTACTGTGAGCAAAGTACAGGAAGCATCCTAGCTTCTTCTAGCTGAACCGGGGAAACTGGAATTAATCTCATTCTGATCACAGAAAGACAGAGTATGATACCAGATAATGACTTCAGGGCTCCTTCACTTTCCTCATTTCCTCTTCTCACTCAATCTTCAACTGTATCCTCCTTCCTTGGTAATTCTCTGAGGAGACGTGCTGTTGTTTGAAACAAAATAGGAAATGTCTATGATATATCCTATTTTGTTTCATTTTCAAAGAAATGAAACATTTTATTTTTCTGTCATCATTTTAAAAATCAGGCTGCTCGTTTTTTTTTCTCTAACTCACCGCTGTTGGATTTAAGGTTCCCCTTATCCACTTGTCCCCGTTCTTTCCCTATAATCAGGTCATCTATAGGCAATGTTGATCTCCTGTTCCTCTTGCTCCACCGTTACTTTTTTTCAAAATGGCACCAGTTTGGGGTTGATTACTCATAAAAGTCCATAGTTTAGGTAAGAAGTAGGGCAGTAAACTATGCAGTAACTACTAGCACATGACCAGAATAAGAGGTTTTACATTATAATAGTTACTGCACAAAAACTGCACATTAACCCCCTAACTATATAAAATTGGCTGCCCAACTTTACATTTAGAAAGCAAAGTTGGGTGCTTAATTTATAGAATAAGGTCAGTTATGCATGAAACATAATTTAATAATTGACTGTTAATTGGAATTAGGCCATTTTTGACTTAGAGACCCTTTTACAAAGTGATGGTAAGACCAATGTTGGCTTACCACACGTTAATCTGGAACTAAAGCCGGCCCAATGCGGGCACCAGCAGTAGTTCTAGCCCCGGTGAGTGCCATTTCCCACGCTAGGGAAAATTGACCTTAATTTTTTTCCATAGCACTAACCCGGCGGTAATTGGGCAGCGCCGCATGCTACCCGGTTACCACCAGGTTAGCTCAGGAGCCCTTACCTCAGTGGGTGGCAGTAAGTGCTCCCCCCCTACTTGTCCATGTGATAAGAGCAATTTTATAACATGATCAGGTCTTTTTTTTTCGTCCTTTTCACCCACTGCTGTAAAAAGGGCCTCATCACAAGGCAAAAAATGGTCTTCACAGCTAGTGCAGGACCACAGCTTGGTAAAAGGACCCCTTAAATTGGTGTTAATTGGCACCAGTGTTACTCATGCAACTGACCTTAGTCGCTATTCTAGAAGCTGCATGTGCAATTTCAGTCATGTACAACTTCTAGGATGTGTGGCTGTGGGAGGGGCATAGGTAGATTGGGGACGTGTCTATGAGTTACATGCATCAAAGGGGGCATGAAATGGGTCTGGTTTGGACATGTCCTCTCTTCTGATTGGCTGAAAACCTGGATATGGGCATGTCACCTGTCAAAATCAATTAACTTTGACAAATGCAGGTGAGGTACACTACTATTGTGATTGTGAAACTTATACTGGAAGACTTTCATTGTCCTATTCTGCTATTTATATATTATTGTAACAAGGGGTTAAGAAAAGGAAGAAAGAAAAAAATATATAAATATTTACTTGGGGATCCAGAGGTACCAGGAGCGAGAGGAGAGCTGGCGAGATGGGTTGGAGGATCTGAGGGAGCTGCGGAGGCATTTTGGGCCTAGAGGAGAAAAGGGCACTGCAGGAAGCAGTGCCGTGATGTTTGGGAGGCTTGGGACTGTTTTAGGAGAGATTGAAGGGAGCGTGGTCGGTGCTGTGGGTGGCATCGGGTTCCCTGGGAGACGTGACTGGGGGGACCAGTGAGACGCTGCATGAGGCATCCCTGATTTTTTAAAAATCAAAAATCATATTTACACATTTTAAAATTAAATTAATGCATTTTGGGAATTTGAAGGGGGTGTTTTTGTGGAAAAATTGGGACGGACGTGAAAAAAATGTTAAATTTAAATTTTAAAACCAGGGTTAAATAGAGGAATTAGTGTTCAATACTTGGGAGTGATTTTGGTAAAATTTGGGTAAATTGGGACTTTTTAATTTGGGTTTAAGTATTTTTTTCCATTATTTCCTATGGAAAAAATACAAATAAAATGGAGTTTCAGTTGTGCTGCCCAGGGTTCCGTTGGTCAGCGGGAAGGCACGGAACCTTGGGGAGTACAACTGATTGGCTGAGGGGTCTCCGGAACTCTGGCCACAGTTCCGTTGCTTAGGCAACGGGGCTGTGGACAGTTGGTCAGAGGGCTGAAGACACTGAGGAGAGAGGTTGTATCCTGCTGTGTCTCGGGGGTTGTGAGAGAACATAGGTGCTAAAGGTGACTGAATGGTGTAATTGAGAAAAAAAATAAAAACTATTTGGATGCTGGTAATGAAAGAGGGGGATTGTGTGAGGGTGAGTGTTATAGAAATTAGAGTTAAATTTTAAAGGGGGTTGGATTGGGGTTAATAGGGATATGGGTGATTTAGCTAAGGTGGTGAGGGGGTGTTTGAATGTACTGCGCTAGTGCTCCTCTAGTGCAGGGAAAAATAAAAAGATAGAACAGGTCCGGAAGAGTAGGGATATTTAATTTATTTTATTTTTGAAAAGGTATACGGCCAAAGTGTACCAATTGACACCTAGAAGTTTTACACAGTAGGGAGATAGGGTTTCTTTCCCTTTTTAGTTATTAAGAAAGGTTTAGGGTGAAGAGCGAGACATCTGGACGGAGTGCGGAGAGTACAGCTGGGCCCCAATGCAAGAAAGTCTTCTGAGCTACAGAGAAAAGCTACTTGGAATTCAGCTAAGTGACTTGAGAAACAAACCAATTTAAATTTACATACTTACCTGAGATCCTGGGTTCCATCGGTGAAGGGAGAATCCTAGAAAGACAAAAAAATACACAGGAAGAATCAAATTCTTGTATTGATTCTTAATTAAACATTAATTTAGGGATAGAGTTTTAAGGGAAGTAAACATAAAATACTTATCTGATGCATTTGGGTTTGATGTTATGTTGGGTTGACCTGCAAAGAAAGAAAACCTGGGTTAATGCTATGGTGGTTTTTGAAAGTTTATAGAGTAAATTTTCTTCATTAAAATTTTGTTGAAATGTTCATTCTGTCTTAAACCATTTGTTAACATCTAATAAAGAACACAAGAAATTATTTAACCATTAGTGTCTGATGCCACTGAATTCTGGGAAGACTACCATTCTTATCCTAAATTAAATTAATTTTCCTCTTTCGCCTTTTGAAGATGGAAGACGAGGTTAGTGAACCTACAACTATTCCGGAGTTTCACAGTGAGTTCTGAAATCTGGCCCGACTACAATCACCTGGGTTTAGAATTCACACAGTAATACCTGAGCACCGGAGGGGCTTGTTAGATTATGTTATATACTTTAATGTCAAACACAAAAAAATGTGGAAGCAAATTGTAACCTTAAATAATAATTTGCAATGCACCTCCAAATATGATCACTTTTTCATATAATATTTTATCTTTTCTTCTTTTTCTTACTTCCTTAATTTTTTTTTTAACTTTTAGACATTTGCTAAAAAGGAGGAGAAAAAGCCTCAGTATTCACAGGTTAACACTGTGGAAACTGGGGACTATTCATCCGACCCAGTAAATTTTCAACATGGAAACTACAGCTCCTTCGACTAAGACCAATCATCAGCAAAAACCTCCCAACACTCTTCTAGCTTCTTGGTTTGCAGCAAATGTATAATATAATTGCTTTTATAGTATCTGGTCACACAGCAAAAAATGCATTTAACTTAATTGTGCTCCAACTTCATCCTGATCCCACCTCCACTGTCTTCTTCAGGGGAAATCAGAGCTGCTGAGAGATTCAGTGGGGCCCAGGACAGGGACGCTTCCGTCGCCGCCCCCCTGATCACCACTATCCCCCTGGATTGTCACTGCCCCCCCCAGATCATTGCTGCTCCCCCCTTCCCCCCCCCCCCCAGGATCTCGAAGCCCTACCAGCTGAAGAATCCAGCGTTGGTCTTCACTCCATGTTTGCCCTGCCCCTGTGGCTGCTTTTTTCTCTCATCACTCATACTCGGTTTCAAAACCGAGCATGCGCCTGAGGGGGAAAAGCTGTCGCTCGGCACGGCGGTAGAGGCGAGTGAAGAGCAGCGCTGGAGGGGAGCTTGATGCCGGAGTTTTCTCTCTCCTGCTCCTGTCAGGACGTAAACACTTGTGGCTCGTCAGAAGCAGGGGAGAAGCTCATCAGAAGCTTGGAGGCCGGGCCCGGGGAATTTTGCCCTCCCTTCCCCCCCCCCTCTCGGCAGCCCTGGGGGAAACTGTCTATTTTTTAGGCATGTAGCTGAGACCTCATATTCACCTGGAAAGATTCTGATTCAGTGTTCTTTTGTATTTTGTATTTTGATGGCAGCTGGCCTTGCTGAGTTTAAAGGGGGTCCGGACAGATTCCTGAAGGAAAAGTCCATTGATCGTTATTAAATTCTGGGTTTTTGCCAGGTTCTTGGGGCCTGGATTGGCCGCTGTCGGAGACAGAGTGCTGGGCTTGATGGACCTTTGGTCTTTTCCCAGCGTGGCAGTGCTTATGTACTTATGTACTTATGTCATTATTTATTTATTATGCTGTTAATGTTTCTATGTATGTAGCATACATTTTTACTCAATTGTATGTTTTAATTTTAATTGTCATACTTTATGTATGTAAACCCCTGACACAGACATTCACTGAAATATTGATTGTGTTGGGTCAGTGAATAAAATGTCTTTCTCTGTATCCTGACTCTCATCATTTCCTCTGTGGCCCTCTACACTATTATTGCTCCACGTTCTTCTGTGTTGTTGTGTCCTTCTGATTTGCTTGGTTTGTAGTACTTCTGATGACAGTATTATTGTCTACATCTAAAACAACTTTGATGCTATGATCATGGTCCGCTTGTCCCTGGGGTTCATCACATTGACATGTAGACATTAGTTTCAGAAAAGTGAGGAACATATTGTGATCTGAAAGCTTCTCTGGCCATCTCTTATGGAATGAGATTATCATGGTCCCTGTATGCAACTGGAACCTCACCAGCTTGTCTCCAACCTGCAAGCACGCATATAACTTTCTCAAGGTTTGGTTTTTACCTCTTCCTAGGTTGTCTACCACCCAGGGTGGATCGCCGCTATGCCCCCCCGACAAACCCCCCCCCCCCCCCCCGTGAATCACCACAGCTCCCCTGGCACATCCCTCCACTCTCTCCAAGTGCATCGCTCTTACCTCCTTGGGGTGCAGGGAGCAGTTGTGCAGCTGTCGGCTCCACCGGTTCCCTGCCCCAGAGCAGGAAGTAACATCAGAGGGAGCAGTGAACCAGCGAAGCAAACAGCCGCATGGCTGCTCCCTGCACTCCCTTGCAGCATACACCCGGGGAGGACCGCCCCCACTGCCCCGCCCTTGGTATGCCACTGTTTTAGTTAAAATGCTTTCTTTACCATTAACATCATCAGTCATGGAGCATACATTATGATGGCTTCTGTATACACTGGCAAAGTGATTCTTTTTCATGCAGAACTTGCAAAGTTTTCCACACGCAGGGCATGCTTCTTTCTTCAATTCATAGCTGTTTTTACAGTAGCAGCTTCTAGTTGCCTGAAGTCCCAATACACTTGTGGATGCCTGTGCTGCACCTTTTCATCACTGATCATGTCTTTCATGTACTTAGAGCAACTTCTTTCAATGGCATCATTCAAGGTTAGTCTTTTCATCTGGAGGAGTTTCTGCCTCATAGTGTTATCCCTGATGTCAGTTACAATTCTATCACGTATGATTGAGTCCTCTAAATCCCCATATTCACAGATTTTATTAGAAGCTTAACTTCTGCTAGATATGTGTCAAAATATTTAGTCGTTTCCTGCAGCCTGTTATTCAGGATGTACCTTTTATGTGCAGTAACTTTCAAAAGCATCCAGGATTTTGTTCACATCAGCTTTGTCTGCCTCGCTCTCAAAGGTCAGGGCCTCTTATAGCTCATATGCTTCCATGTAAATGCATGCCAGGAGAATGACAAAGGGATTTTTTATTTCCATTTGCTGTTCCTCCAGGTCAGTTTTAGTTTCATAATTATGCCACTGGCTTCAGAAACACTTAAAATTTGTAGTGTAATCCCTTGCTAAACTCAGTGGTGGCGGAAGCGGAATCAATATGTGACTTTCCATGGCTAATTTACCTCTAACACTGTGTAATGCATTCAGACGCTCTTAGGCCAATAAACTGTCTCAACTACTTGCTTTAATATAACTCACAGCAACAACAGAAAGTAATGCAGTCTACCCAGGTGTACCGTCCACTTTCTAGAGGGATCATAGACAACAGCCAGCATGACCCGTCACAAAGTACGCATGTATCTTATAAAATGTACATGTAAATTATGACTTCACCCATGTTGTACCCAGACCACCCCAAAAACATACCTACATGTGGGTTACATAAAACTAAAACTATGTTCCTTTTTTTTTTTCATGGTTTGTACTTTTATGCTCATAGCCCCTCGCCTAATTTTATAAAAGCCTTTTAGCATGTGTGAAAAATAATTTATGTGCAAAATATCCTTTATAAAATTACTCCCTTAATGGATAAGTTATCAGTTTAAAGTTATGCAAATATTCAGTGAAGATATTCATGTGTGAGCCCTGAAAATGTCAGCATAACTTTACAGATCTAATTTATTTGATTAAAGTTATTCTTGCAAGTTCTGTGCTCAGGCTTGAATACATAAGTTAGAAGGAGAGCAATTTGAAATGAATGATGTTGGCATATAGGAATTTACATGGCCAAAGGTATGCTTATAAGTGGCAGAATTCTTTATATAAAGGCACTTATACGGTTAGCAATTGCTCCTGACTACACAAGTGCTTTTCAGCGCTGGGCCTATAATTTTATGCTTCATAAAGAATTAAAAAGCCCAGATCTTTGTTTAGTCATTTCTTTGTCAGTGCCAAAGTTACAGATAATTTTTCACATCAAAAGCCTTAGCTTTCTGCAGGGGCGTAGCTACGTGGGGCCACGGGGGCATGGGCCCCCGTAGATTTGGCCCTGGCCCCCCTCCACCGCCAACTCTCCCCCGCCGCCGCTGTTGGGTACCTTTGCAGGACATCAGACTCACAGAAACAGAAGCCTTGCTTGCAGATCAGCAACGCGGCCACGCCAGAGAAGAGGACTTTGGCTGGCGGGGGTTGGGGACCCCCGCCAGCAAAGGTACCTGACGGCAACGGCGGCGGCGGGGGAGGGTTGGTGGCAGGGGGAAGGGTTGGGTTGAAAGGGTTGACGCGGGGGGGGTCAAAGGTGGTGGTGGCAGTGGCGGCGGGGGGGGGGGGGTAAAAAATGGTGGGGGGGTCGGCAGCTCTGGGGGGCTAAAATGTGCCCCTCACCTCGGCTCTAAACCCCCCTCCCGCCAAAGTCTGGCTACGCCCCTGGCTTTCTGAATTGTGTCCTGATTATAAGGCAATCAATGCAGTTCTGTCCCATGAAGGTGTCATCTAGGTCTGCTCTGTGGCTTGTGGTGGAATGTCTGTGTCAGTTGATTCCTAGCATCTGACTTATCTTAGCAATGAACCATTCTTCTTCAAGTTGTCTGTGCTCACTGAAGAGGTTTAAAACCTTTGTGAGTGCATTTTATTGAAAAGAACGGAGTAAAAAAAAAAAAAAGATAAAGTCTCCAGAAACATATAAAGCTAAAAGATCAATACCCTAGTTCTAGTGCTATAGCATTGGCATGTTGTTTTTTTAAAGGTTTTCACTTTTCCAGTACTTAAAGCATGTGGAGGAGAGATAACATCCTCAGCAAGTAAGAGCCTGATGCAAATGAAAAACATGCATTTTGTAACTGAAAATCATTTCAGTTGGGTTTAGATTTTATCGTCTTTTCCTGTCACAGACATGAATATATATATTTTTTTAATTTGGCAAATTGTCAACTGTAATAGAAAACAAAATATCTTCAAAAGCAAGTTCATGTTTGAATATATTTTGACGGTTACTCTAACATACAATAACACTTCCTTGGCTTTCAATAATCTCTTTCTTCCACTTCAAGAAGAAAACTTGGTTAGACAATGCAATTATCTAAACATGAAGCATTATGCTAGTTATTTTCCACTTTTGTAAGTACAATGTTTATCTCATCAATCAGTAGTAGAGAGTAATAGAAATAGTTAGGCCTCTATACTGATCAACATTAGTTGTTTAACATGGAAATTACAGTACTTTAACATACAGGGGACCTTATACGGAAGTGTGTTAGGCAACCAACATGTGAAGACAAAAATTGTGGGGGAAAAAAAAGATGAAATCAAATTAAAACAAAACTTAAATGACTTCATAGCTGGAGTGAGCTTTGAAGGCAGCTCCAGAGATAGGCAAGACTTCTACAGTCTTGGTCCCGTAAATGGCAAAGTCAGATCAGGATCATTGCTGGAGTGGGGTTTGACAGCAATTCCAGTAGTTGGGAAGTAAAACTGGTGTCGGGCAGACTTCTACAGCCTGTGCCCCACAATTGGCAGGGAGAGACTGTGATATGATATGTGCATACTTAATCTCTTTCAGAACATATACTATGATTGCAGGTGCTGTGTATTTCTATGGGGGTGGGGGAGGGGAGGGGTAGAACCATACTTGATATTGGTGAATAAATGATGCTAGTCATCAGTGATGGAGAGGAAAACATTCTTAGGGTTGAAAGCAATGATATGTTCCAAGATTGCATCATATAAACTGCCTGTATGAGATTGGCAAAGCAGGTTGCTGACTTCCATATTTATGATACTAGTGTATCATCATGAAAAAGTGGATCATGTGCAGAGTTCCAGATACAACTCTGGACAGCTTGTTGGGCAAACTGGATGGACTATACAGGTTTTTATCTGCCAACATTTATATGTTCCTATGTTACAATGGGAGGGGCATATTGGGGGTTAGGGGATTGGAGAATGTGATCAGGAGGATTGGAAAGGGTATCTGGTCAGGGGGTGAGGGAATCAGTGTGGGGACTGGAGTATCCAAATTGGCAGGGGGGGGGAAGGTTGGGGGATAGGAAGATCAGATTTGGAGTAAGGGATTGGAATGGTGGTGATCAGAGGGAGGTTGCATGGAGGCGATCAAAAGATCATGGGGTTGATTGAAGGATTGGGAGGTGATCAAGAGTTAGGAATGGGTGGTTGTTCGCAGGAAGCTTTCATATTGACAGCACCATGCATAGGGTTTGTGCTGTGGGCCAGAATGAACATACAGATGATAAAATGTTAATGGAAATTCAGGGGTCCTTTTACTAAGGTGCACTGAAAAATGGGCTGCGCTACTGTAGGCACGTGTTTTCAGCACACGTAGATCTTTTCAGTGCACCTGTAATAAAGACCTTTTTTAAATTTTTCATGAAAATGGACGTGCGGCAAAATAAAAATGGCGCGTGTCCATTTTGGGTCTGAGATCTTACTGCCAGCCATTGATTTAGTGGTAAGGTCTTTCAAGGTAACTGTGCGGTAATCATCTATGTGCGTAGAATGACTATTACCACCTGGTTTCTGCCACATGCCAGAAAATAAAAATTATTTTCTGGCGCACGTAGTGGACGTGTGTCAAAAATGTAATTACTGCAAGGGCCACGTGGTAGCCAGGCGGTAATTCCAAAGTGACATGTGTTTGGCACATGTAGGCATCTACGCAGCTTAGTAAAATGGCCCCTAAGGAAACTATAAAATTTCACAAATTATAATAGTGGCTGATTTCAATTATCCCTGTACCCCTGAATTCTACATAGTGCAACTTGAGTTGCGTACACAAATCTGGGCATATTCTGATTTGCATGCGTAACTCAAATGGTTAACGAACCAGTCAGCACTGATAATTGGATGTTAACAAGCAATTATCAGCACTATTTGGCACTAATTTGAATTTACGAGGACTACTTGGTAAGCATATTCTTTAAAATAGTCTGGGTAAATTCTACTGCACAGATCCTAAAAGAGGGCATGACCATGGGAGGAGCATGGGCAGGTAATGGGAATTCCTAAAATTTGCATGCAGTGTTACAGAATAACCCATTCTCCCCCCGGATTCTATATATCATGTGGAAATTTCTGCTCAGAATTCAGAGCATATTCTAAAAGAACGCGCATAGCTTAATTGATTAAGAAGCAATTATAAGCAGTAATAGGCACTAATTAGAATCAATGCACACAAATATCTATGCACACTAGTTTATAGAATATGCTAGAATTGCAATGCACAAATCTAAAGGGGCATTCCTCACAATTGAAATGGACGTAACATGGGCATTCCTGAATTTCATGCGCGTAGCTATCAAATTCACTGCCCTCTGTGTTAATATAGGCGCGGATATTTATACTGGGATTTCCATTGGCATAAATCTCCATGGCGCTCATTATAGTGCTTATCCAGCTGGAAAATATCATTTTACAGTCCAATAGGGAAGGGGGAAAGAGTCAGGTAGGGGAGAAGGGAGGGAGGGGAAGACCCCAAGAGCAGTTTCAGGAGGTGGGGCAGACTAACCAGCTTATTTTTGAAAGAGAATGCCGGCCATCTTCCGACACAAATCGGGAGATGGCTGGCCATCTCTCAAGGCCGGTGAAATCAGCATAATCGAAAGCCGATTTTGGCCGGCCTGAACTGCAGTCCGTTGCGGAACCGGCCAAACTTCAAAGGGGCGTGTTGGCAGGGTACAGAAGGCGGGAAGTGGGAGGGACGGGGGCGTGGTATGAGATGGCTGGCTTCACCCGATAATGGAAAAAAGAAAGCTGGCCCTGATGAGCATTTGGCCCAAGTCCCAAAAAAGTGTCTGAACTGACCAGATGACCACCGGAGGGAATCGGGGATCACCTCCCCTGACTCCCCCAGTGGTCACTAACCCCCTCCCACCTTCAAAAAAACAACATGTCATACCGAGATCCCTGACAGCAGTATGCAGGTCCCTGGAGCAGTTTTTAGTGGGTGCAGTGCACTTCAGGCAGGTGGACCCAGGCCCATCCCCCCCTACCTGTTACACTTGTGGTGGTAAATGGGAGCCTTCCAACCCCCCCCCCCCAAACCCACTGTACCCACATGTAGGTGCCCCCCTTCACCCATAAGTGCTATGGTAATGGTGTAGAGTTGTGGGGAGTGGGTTTTGGGGGGATTTGGGGGGCTCAGTACCCAAGGTAAGGGAGCTATGCACCTGGAAGCTATTTTAATGTTTTTTTTTTTATTATTTTTAGAAGTGCCCCTTAGGGTGCCTGGTTGGTGTCCTGGCATGTCAGGGGAACCAGTGCACTACAAATGCTGGCTCCTCCCACAAACAAATCCCTTGGATTTGGCCGGGGTTGAGATGGCCGGCCTCGGTTTCTATTATCGGCAAAAACCGAGGCTGGCCATCTCAAACCCGACCATCTCTGACATTTGGCTGGCCCCAACCATATTATTGAAACGAAAGATGACCGGCCATCTCGTTCAAAAAAATGGTTGGTCCGCCCCTTCGCGGTGCCGTCCTCGGAGATGGGCACCCTTAGAGATGGCTGGCCCGCATTCGAAAATGTCCCTCTAAGGGTCCTGGGGGGTGGGCGGTCAGGGTATATCAGGAAGGCTTAGCGCAGATAGGATCTGCACTTGCTGATTCTGAATCCTGGCCATTCCTGCTTCCTACTTGGCTATTCCATCTTGCCACCCGGCCAGTCTAGCTTCACAAAACAGCCAGTCCAGCTTCCCACTGGGCCACTGTGTCTTCTAGCCTGGCCTGTCCAGCTTCCAACCTGGCCATTGCAGCTTCCCACCCGGCCAGTCCAGCTTCCCACTGAGCCAGTTCTGCTTTCAGAGCCCTTAATCTTTTCTCAGTAGCATCTCACATGTATGCCATCTCCTTCCACACACTTTCACATGCACAGGCAGGTGGGGAAGAAGGACACAAAGGTGGGAGGTCATTGTTCTGTTCTGACAGGCCCACCCTGTGATGGAGATCAGGAAGCTCCTGGGATTGGGGCATGGTGGGGGGGGGGGAGCATGGGGGTCAGTTCAGTGAGGCAGGAAAGGGAGTGGTAAATGGTGGTGATGGGGGGGGGGGGGGAAGAAGAATGGAGGCCAGTGTCTCCCCTCTCAGCTTCCTATCCACCAAGTCTAGGGGTTGGGACAGCTTGTGCCTGAGCTGAAATGGTGGGAAACAGAGACATTGTTTTACAATCATGCTCTCCATTGTCTGAACATTTGAGATGGCCATAGAAGTTTGAGAGTTGAGCATGGGGGCTGTGGACCAACCTTTGGCTATTGATTAGACATTGGCACCTAATGGTTGACATAATGATGGGGCACAAATTGAGAGGATATGCCACTGTTACTCAGCAGCCTCATCAATGAGGTCAGCATGCACCCCATGGAGGACATCTGAACTGTGCCAGCACAGCACCTCCATGGGTGGGGTTGGGTGGGGAGAGAGAGAGGGAGGTTGAGTGGCAGGTATGTGACACATTTCCCACCTAGTTATTTCATATTGCATCCCTGCTCTGGCCTCCACCATCTTCTAAAAAGTGTAGCATGTCGTGTTTATGTCTCTATATATGAAATGACATGGTTGGAGAGGCTGCTGTGATTGCCAATCCATACTGAACCACTGTGAGTGGAATTGTTGTACAGAGAATGAGGTAGCACAAACACTTGCCCTGACCTTCTGGGGGTGGGGTGAGGTTTCCAATCCAGTTACAGGTGCCTCTCCCCCACCACATTCTGACAAGCCATGGAAATGCAAGTAAGACTAGGAAACATTCCTATACACACTTCAATTGTTATTTGACAAATATATTTTTTCTGCAATTAATGCATGATGCCTAATGGGCATCTGAAATCAGGGGAGGAATTACATCACCACAATGATTGGGATCTTTCCTGATTCTTTTAACCTAGATTGGCCACTGTTGGAAACAGGATGCTGGCTTGATGGACCTTTGATCTGTCTCAGTATGGCGATACTTATGTTCTTATATTGTGCAATGTAACCGGTTAGCCGCTAAGGACTAGATTCTATATATGATGCCTAAACATTTGGTGCCAAAACAAAATACGCCTAGGCATATTTTATAAAGAATATAGAATAAGTCTAAATTTCCACATGGTTTATAGAATACACTGAGCATCCAAGTGCCCACCTGTCCTTGCAACTTAATTATGTACAGATCGGGTATATTCTATAACTATACGCATAGATTTTAGAAATACCCTCCCATTCCAACTATGTGACATAGAAGTTACGCACTTCATATTATAGAATACATTTAGACAGTTATGCTCATAAATTCTAATTAATTCTAATTAATTCATAAATTCTAATTAATACCAATTAGTGTCAATTAGCATCAATTGGGTTGTTAAGTAATTAAGTTGCATGCACAAATCCAGAATATGACTGGATTTGCAAGCACAACTTAAGTTGTACTATAGAGAATTCTGGGGGTTATGACCAGGAATATTCAGCAGGAGATAACTGAAAAATTAAATTAAGAAAAATAGAGAATTTGGAAAACTTTAATAGGAATCTTAATTTAAGACTTCTCAACCCAGTCCATAGGGCAGACCTAGCCAGTCTGGGTCTACTATTCTAGTACTAGTAGTAGTACTATCTCCCACTGCATATTCGTGGATAGCCAGCTAAGTGCTATTTAACTGGCCTGGAGCCATTCCTGGCCAGATAAATATTGCTGAATATCAGGGGGTTAGTAAATAAGTCCTTTGCAGAAGTAATATTTGACACTGGAAAATTTAGAAGTCTTAAATTAAGATTCCTATTAAAAGTTTCAAAATTCTCTATTTTTCTTAATAAAATTCTTTTATCTTGAGAAACATTAGAGCTTTGGGTCTTTACCTCAACAATTGCAGTTTTCAAACGTTCTAGTTTAACTGAATATACATTCAACTTGGTTTCCAAATCCTGCATTTTAGCCATGGAGGATAGAGAAAGAGGCACAAAATTGGAACAGACCTTATGTAGATTTTTAATTACTGTCCATAATGCATCCAGAGTCAAAATAGAATTCTACCAAACTTAGGCAACACTAATGCAATTGTTCTCAACCCAGTCCTCGAGGCACACCCAAAGCTAGTTGGATTTTCAGGATTTCTGCAATGAATATCCATGAAATTTGCATGTACTACCTCCTTGGTATGCAAATCTCTCTGTCATTCATTTTGACAATCCTGAAAACCTGACTGGCTGGGTCTGCCCCATGGACTGGGTTGAGAACTACCTCACTAATGAATGTACACCTCTAGCATTTTCTACAGTATGTGTGCTTTGCTGCTGACTTTTGGCCCTTATGTCCTATGGAACTGGTACATTTTTGAGAGCAATATTTAAACGAGACAGTGAGCTGATTAAAGTGTGGGCAAATCATTTTGGCTTCTTACCCGTATCTTCTTCTGATTTCTCTCCTTAAGAATGCTCCATGAACTTTCTCTGCTCAAATCCAAATGTTGCTGATGTCAAAAAAAGTGACTTTTTTCATGTTATAAATGATTAATAAACATTATGCATATTTCATTAAATGAGATAATGTATTCTGCAACATCAAGAAAAATCTGTCCCTATTACCCATTATAAATTCATTTATACCATTTTTGCTACAAATCGGTCTTCTGATTAACCACTTTTGAACTTGAGAGACTACATGACATTCAGCTGACCCTCACAAATAGCTGCTGTATTTACCAAAGACTAATTTCTGGTTTCCAAATAAGTGAATTGACCCTTCTGTGACAAAATAGCTAAACAGTGTTGTACAGGATACATATGAATTATACCTTAAAAAAAACACATAGAACCACTGAGTAAAGGGTATATCATCAAAAGTGTTGCACATTGATTTAATAACAAAATGCATATGTGAGAGGTCTAAAGACAAGCCTAGATAGATAGATAGATAGATAGATAGATATAAGATAGACTCCTATGTGCTTTTAAATAATATGCTTTTAAATCTAGCCCCAATAGTGCACAAATGCTAACACATAAATTTGTACCTACTCTGCAAAGGATATAAACATGTGTGTTTGATCTACATGTATACCCACATATTTAATAAAATACACACATGTATCACACGTCCACCTCCAACCTACCTCAGCTATGTCCCCAATAATGTTTACATGCAGATCGCATAAAAATAGGCACATACTTTCCATGTGCTTATTTTTTACATTCATATACTACTACTACTACTTATCATTTCTATAGCGCTACTAGATGTACGCAGCACTGTACACTTGAACATGAAGAGACAGTCCCTGCCCGACAGAGCTTACAATCTAATTAATAGAATATACATAAAAAAAACACTTTCTGCATGCAAAACAAGCTTTACCCACAGAAAAAGCATTATAACATTACCAACCACAAGGGCCACTGCCAATATTTTTTTCAGTTCAACTTGCTGTCTCTAATAAACTTAATGATAACACTTCATGTACATCTGTGGGAGGAATTTTAAGTTGGCCAACTTCTGAGTTATTTAATTAGCAATGTTTCATTATAAGCAGCAAAACCATATGAATGTTTAGAAAAGATTTGAAAAAAAGAGCATACCAAAGATTTTACATTTGAGGTTCAGGAAACCCAAGTACTGAGGAAATATTTAAGCAGTAGAGGAGCTTGATAAATCTGAAAATAATTGAAATGCCAATGTTAAAGATATCTGGAGGCCACCATTCAATAGCATTTTATCTATTTAGTTTAACGTGATATTTAAAGCTATGACCATTTGTTTACTTTCCAATATTTAATATTTATGCCTCACTGTAAGGTTTGTGGCTATTTTAATACCTGGTATTTTTTTGGCCGAACTTAACTAGTAATCGTTGACAAATCTGCACTACCCGAGCTGCAAAGGCCTCAAATACAAATCAACTTACACATCCAGCTTTTCCTACTTAAGCACACAACTGTGGAACACATTACCAAAAGCCTTGAAAACGACGCACGGCCACCTAAACTTCCAGAAATCATTAAAAACTAACCTATTCAAAAAGGCATACCCTGCCAATCCAACCTAAATGCCTGATCTCTGCGATACACAAAACTAAAGTACGTAATGGACATAACTCAACTCTTCCGTTCTACAATCCCCTAATTGTGGCTGTGCCACATGAACTTTATCCTACCACAACATCACTTTGTATTTGTTCTCACCGGAGTGGGCAAATGCCTCTCCAGTACTATGTAAGCCACATTGAGCCTACAATATGTGGGAAAATGTGGGATACAAATGTAACAAATAAATAAATAAAATAGCATTGAATATAGGTACCATCCCTTCAAAAGTTAACCATGCCCCCAGCTGACTTCTGATCCCTCCCTTTTTAAACTTTGGTTTGAACGTTGAGTTGTCCAGCCAAACGTTAACTGGTCTGCAGCATGAACATTTTTAAAAATGACCATTTTTTACCATTAGATCTCAAAATTGACAAGACAAATCATTTGAACATAAGCTTTTTGAAATTTTGGTGGAAAAGCCAAAACCAGAGTTGTCATATAGAATAATATGTGTAAGAGAAAAAAAAGAGGAAGTCCTTTGTTGATGAAGAACATGTACAGAACAAAAAGAGGTGGTCAAGAGAAGTGACTGAAAAAAAATCTTGTTTTCATCAAAGACTTTATTGTGAAAAATCACATAGGCATGATACTAGTATTATACAGGTTGTTTCCACCTTACAAAGGGTTTTCAAGTCAATGCAATCACAGAGAATTATCAATCTTACTAGCTAATACATGATAAATTGACATCCTTGTGCTAGTTACAACCAGCGTGAACATTGATTTTACAAACTGAAACGTCCAAGCTATGAATGGTGCAAAACAATGAACATGGATATCACTGTGGCAGCGTAAGAACGTCCATGTTATAATTGGCTACATAGATATCCCTTTGAAGCACAGGAGTAGCCTAATGGTTAGATCAGCAAGGTGAAAATATGACCCAGATTCAAATCTCACTGCAGCTCTTTGTGATTTTCTGTTTTTTAATTGTGAACCCTACAGGGACAGAAATATACGTTCTATACCTGAATGTACATCACTTCAAAAGTCTCTAGATTTGCAGGTGGTATAAGAAATGAATTAAATAAACTCATGCTACCATGAACATTCTTAGTTTCTGAGGCTTTCATAGAGCCCAGTATCCCTTGCCAGTTTCATATTTAGAGGGGAGGGAGGAAGCAGCCATGTAGGGATTAATGGGGTGAGTTCCCTTAATCCCTTAAGTGTTTAACTGCTCAATGACAGCATTTTCCTGAAAGCTGAATATGATGGCTACTAGGTCTAAATACCAACATCCATCTTTTTGGATGTTAGACATCCCTTCCCCTTCTGAAATAAGTTGGAGGTCCATATTTCTGTCTCTCCTTAGTCCTACCCAAAACACCCCCAGTCTATGCCCCTTTTCCATAAGGACATAATGCAGTTTTAGACATCTGTATCCCAGTTTTATAAAATCAGGATTCGGATATGAATGCAATATGGATGCCTAAATGCCATTGTCAGACATCTAAAACATGAATAGAGATTCTAAAATTAGGGCCCCAGTGTATATATTTGGCTGGATGTGCCCACACCAGATATAATTTGGTGCATTTGGCCCAAACATATGTGTTAAACAAGACATATAGGTACTCAGCATCTGTACCTTTATATCTAGAGTAGGTGCGAAAGTATACATGTAGATTAGGTGCATATTTTTTGTTATGCACACTATAGAGGCAATTCTATAACTTGGTGCCTCAACTTAGGTACCAGAATTGGACATGTTTAGCACCAAATTTATAAGAGTACTTTGGTATGCCTAAGCTGTTTTAGAATATTAATGTATAGGCTCACTGGCATGCCAAAACTTTGGTGCACCCACTTACGGCAGGTCAGTGGATGGTGTAAGTTGGTGTTCCCAACTGCATCATGCAACACACACAAATGATAGTATTCTATATGTGTTTAATTCTGGTTGTTATATCTCAAAATAATTTTTAGAAAAGGTACAAAGAAGGGCAAACAAAATGATTAAGAGGATGAACTCTTTTCATATGAGGAAAGGCTTAAGAGGTTAGGGCTCTTCAGCTTGGAAAAGGGGCAGTTGAAGTGGGGGATAGGAATATGATAGAGGTCTACAAAATCCTGAATGATTTACAATGGTAATTATGACTCAATTGCTTATCCTTTCAAAAAGTAATGACTAGAATAAACATTACATGGCAATACTTTTAAAACAAATAGTTAAGTTCTTGAACTCCTTACCAAAGGATGTAGTAACAGCGGTTACCACAGGCTTGTTCAACCTACAGTCCCCTGGGCCATAACCCAGCCCACCAAGTGCTTTTTTCTGGCCCTCGGAAGTTTAGCATTTCTTGTGGTGCTTACAACAAGATTCTGCTTCCCCACTGCAACTCAGCTGTCTATAAGCATGAGTCATGCAATGCTGGAAGTTCAGGTTGATCTTGAAGTTTCAAGTCTCGCAAGAATTGAAACCACAGGAGAAACCCAAACTTCCGGCACCACGTGGCTAAAGCTTGCAGAGACCAAAGTTGTGGTGGGAAAGCAGGAATCTCACTGTTTCTTCTGAAGCTGAAACCAGGTGAGGGAAAAGAAACTGGGTGAGGGATGGAAAGGTTACATGAGTGAGAGAGACTGGGTGAAGGCTAGGAATGGGATGATGCAGTGTCATATTTTGCCATGAAACATGCGGCACAATATAACGATGCATGCTTTGCTTCCCCCCAAATGTTAAAACATATAAAATGTGGCCCCTAATTGGAAATCCTGGGTGGGGGCAAATGGCTTAGCTGTTTGGATGCCCACATAATATAAAAATGCTTGGAAAATTCATGACAAAACTATTTGGAAAAAGGAGATATGGGAACAAATTTGGGATATGACATCCAGTATGAGGACTACCATCCATCATGTAGATGCACATAATAATAAAACTGGTTTAGAAACTTTGCATAATTCCCTGTCAGGCCAGTTTTCAAAAATTACCAGTGTGGATACAGAAACATCTGAAGATGAATCATGAGAGTTGGTGTTGGAAGTATGGGCACATCAGAAAAGTGGACACATGGGTAAGAGAGACACTCTTAGGTGGGCATAAGACAGAGGGGTACATTGTTCCCTAGACATTGTTAAAGAAGTCATCATGAAATGTCCAGTGTGTCAGTAAGGGAGGCCCCAAAAATATCCTCAGCTGGTAAGAGGCCAATTGAAGATGAACCTTGCCAGTCCAAATTTGGCAATTAAATTTTGTAGGGTCCCTTCCTCTACATAAAGTACGTCAATACATATGTGTGGCAGTTGATACTTATTCTGGATTTGTGTTGGCATACCCTTTTATAAGAACAACACAGCAGGCTACTTTAAAGATATTAGAATACATATCTTTGTATTATGGAATGCCAATAGTAATTAAAACAGATAATAGTTCTCTTTTCACAGGAAACCAGGTGAAGGAACGGGCTGTTGATAATAATGTTAATTGGATATAACACATTCTTTATTAGACTCAAGCTGAAGGATTGGTGGAACGAATGAATGGTCTCTTGAAAACTCAATTGAAAAAAACATGGAAGTTTGAAAGGGTGACGAGACCATTTAGTCCCAACACTCCAGGAATTAAATAACAAACCCATTGCCAATTTCGAGACTCCTCTCCTGTGCATATAACTCCAAATTTGCAAATAAATATGGGCAAAACCAAAAAGATTGGTACACTGAAATGTTAGAAAATTTATCCAGATGCTAAACTCCCATTGTGAATAACAAATTAGTGTTAAGAAATACATAGAAAGTGGATCTGTTGTAGCTGTGGAAGATTTTGATGAAGAAATTATTTTACCGAGGTGCAAACGACAGTGTAGTTTAAATGAAAGAAAAAAAGTATTCCTTTGGATAGTAGTATTTGGGAAAGTTCTAAGGATTCAGATGGCAATGTAGATTGTATACCAGTGACCTTCTCAAAAGTTTTCAGTCTTTAAAGTAGTAATTGTTCATTAGCATAGTAAAAAATTTGTGATGCAACAAAATCTTGAAAAGCCATGGAATATTTGAATCTTCCTTAACAAGAGATGAAAAATAATTGCTCTTAACTAATGTAATTGATTCATCCCATTTATGTTCTAGATGATGGAGCTGCTGCTGCTGAAACCAGGGGTGAGAGTGACACAGATGTATTTTGTATAATTCATTTGGGCATAGCTTTATCAAAAGTGGATGTAGTTAAAGAATTCCAGATAGAAACCTGATCATTGAAAGGTAAAGAAAAGAGCAAAGCAACCCCATTTAAAGGGGGGGGGGCACCTACAAATGGGCCGATGGCCAACCGAGCAGGAACAGGAAGGGTGGCTGGGAAAAGGGAAGGTGATAGGGAGGGCTAGGGACAAAGGGAAAGCTAAGAAGGAAGAAGGAGAGCTTGGTAGGAAAACAGGAAGCAAAGGCTTAAGGGCTAGGCAGGGAAGAGATGACTAAGGGGAGGAGCTTAAGACCAAAGAGAAGAAGAGAGGAAGTTGGTTAAGGGGAGAACAGAGAAGTAGTCCAGAAAGGAACTTATTGCAGATAGCTTGGCGAGTCTTGTATAGCACTCCAGCAGTGTGAGAGTCCACATAGGGCAATTGTGAGATATTAGCCATGGGACTCAGTTGCCACCCCTCCCCTTCTCGCCATTGTCACAATTCACAAAAAAAAATGAGCAAGTCCACCTTACACGACATGTTCATGGCAAGCATTGGTAGCAGCGTTGCCACTTGATTCTCCAAGGGCACATGGGCTGCGAAAAAAAAAGATGACCCCACAGCTCTGACAGACAATTTAGACAAACCGCCAGGGTAGGTTATAAGCAGTAGGGGAGTAGCACAAGGTCACGCTGTTCATGCACCAGATGTTGGTCAGCCATCCAGAAAGACTATTCAAGTGGGACGGAGACAATAGCTACCAAACAGGCTCTGGCTGAGGTGGGGGCATGGGCGTGGCACAGTCATGCAGCCCGCATGCACTGCAACATTCTCTGTGACAGCAATTAGGTAACTGCCAGACTCAATATGGAAGGGGGGCTGATGGTCCAGTGCTGCTTAGGGACCCAAAGGCTGGCATCCACGGGAGGGGGGGGGAGGTCATCTTACTAGTATGGGTCCTTCACCCATCCTACCCTTACCTTTTGTCAATAACGGGCTCTGAAAAAGAGCAGAGCAAAGGGTGTGCAGCAGCCCAGCAGCATTGGGCAGTTAATTTGGCATACAGCCATGTGGGCAGTGGCGCAGTCAGACCTGAAATTTTGGCTGGGCCCAGAGCTAATATGGGTGGGCACTATATATATATATATATATATATCAAACTTGATCAGATATGTCTACTATAATGTCAAATATGTCAACACACATAACAGTATAATTACAGCAATGGCATATACTTTGCTTATAACAAATGTAAATGCCTGATTATGCAAAACAGGAAGTCTTTGTCCCTTCCTTTGGCTCTACTGCTTTCTCTCTATTCTGATGCTGACAAAATAAAATTGCCACAGATTGGCACATATCCTTCAACTTTGCTTTATAAGAAACGTATCTCAAAGGACAGAATGAATCACAGATGAAGAACAAACCAAATAACTTTACTGAAAATGATCCAACATGACCAAGTTTCGCCTGAAGGCTATGTCAGGGGAATTTTCAATTTTAACCTAGGCACTGCAGAGACCATCCTCACCCAAAAACCCTGAGAGAAAGACAACTTTTTAAAAATTAAGCTGGGCACTATTAAAATTTATTGTTGGGGAATTTCTGGATGGGGTGTGCTCCTCATTGCCTAAGGCAAAAGAGATATATTTAATGACTAAATACACCTTTTCTTTTCTTTTTTTTTTGCCCTAGGCAGTGAAGAGTCTACCCCTACCCCCAGAAGCCCACCACCAGACCAGACTCGAGCCATCATTTTGATTACAAGAGTGATCAAAATTCTGGCTGGTCACGGTGGTGGGCTTCTGGGTGGGGGTGGGCTCTTCACTGCCTGCCTAGGGCAAAAAAAGGGTATATTTTAATCATTAAATATACATTTTTTGCCCTAGGCAGTGAAGTGCTTACCCTACCAACCTTTCCATCTGGCAGTGACACTGCAGTCTAGGCCTGAGGGGGGGGGGGGGGGGGGGGGGGGAGGAGCAGACAGTGCCATGTGGTCCTGACCCCCTGTGCCTGCAGCTGAGCTTGCAACTATTTTTTAGCCTGTTGAGAAGATGATGAGCCATGAGAATGAGGATGAGCGGTTAAGGGCTAGGCAGGGAAGGGACAACTAAATGGTGGAGCTTAAGAACAAAGAGAAGAAGAGAGAAAATCTGGAAAGAGGAGGAGGACAGAGAAGTAGTCCACGATGGAACTTCCCTCCCCACCCACCCTACTCCATGCTTAGTCACAGTGAGGAACACACAATTAGCTTAGTACAGTCAGAGAAAGATACACAACACATTGCCAGTTAAGAGTTCGGAGTTAACTATGAATGTCTGATAGTTAAGTGGAAATCAAGTTATGAAAGTTATTGCCACATACGGAGGAGGTTGGGAATTACAGACCTGTCAGTCTGACCTCAGTGGTGAGTAAACTAATACAAACACTTCTAAAGCAGAGAATTGTCATGTTTCCTGACTCGAATGAATTGCAGTACCTTAGGTAGCATGGTTTCACTAAAGGCAGGTCTTGTCAGACAAATCTGATTGATTTCTTTGACTAGGTGACCAAACAGTTTTATATGGGAGGGGCGCCAGATGTGGTGCACTTGAATTATAGCAAACCCCTTGACCCGGTTTCACATAGGCAACTGATAAATAAACTGAGTGCCTTCAGTATGAGACCTAAAGTGACTGGGTTATAAACTGGTTAAATGGAAGGAAACAGAGGGTAGCAGTAAATGGAGCTTGCTCCGAGGAAAAGGATGTTATCAGTGGTGTACTGCAGGGATTGGTCCTTGGGCTGGCTCTTTTTAACATCTTTCTGAGAGATATTGCAGACAGACTGTCTGGTAAAGTTTGTCTCTTTTTGGATTATACAAATCAGCAATAGGGTGGATACCCCAGAGTGTGTGGATAGCATGAGGAAGGATCTAGTGAAACTTGAAGAATGGTTCAATAATTGGCAACTAAGATTTAATGCTAAAAAATGCAGGGTCATACATTTGGATTACAACATTCCAAGGGAACAGTACAGTATAG
The DNA here is from genome assembly GCF_901765095.1 of Microcaecilia unicolor. Taxonomy (NCBI): domain Eukaryota; kingdom Metazoa; phylum Chordata; class Amphibia; order Gymnophiona; family Siphonopidae; genus Microcaecilia; species Microcaecilia unicolor. The sequence goes on from NC_044031.1 coordinate 89,131,159, forward strand.
GGGGTGAAGTGCTTCTGTGTATGAAAGAAGAACGGGACTTGGGGGTGATTGTGTCTGATGACCTTAAGGTGGCCAAACAGGTAGAAAAGGCAATGGTGAAATCCAAACGGATGCTTGGGGGTATAAGAAGAGGGATGACCAAATGGAAAAAAGAGATCATAGTGCCCTTGTATAAGTCTCGGATGAGGCCCCTTTTACAACACTGTGTGCAATTCTGGAGACCGCATCTTCAAACAGATATAAAGAGGATGGAGTCGGTTCACAGGGCAGCTACAAAAGTGGTCAGTGGTCTCTGTCATAAAACATATAGGGGCAGGCTTATAAACCTCAACATGTATACACTGAAAGAAAGGCGGGAGAGAGAGGATATGATAGAGACATTTAAATATCTCAGTGGCATTAATGAACAGGAGGTGAGCCTTTTTCAAATGAAGGAAAACTCTGTAATGAGAGGACATAGGATGAAGTCAAGAGGAAACAGGCTTAGGAGGAATCTAATAAAATACTCTTTCATGGAAGAGGTGGTGGATGCATGGAATGTCATGGGACAGGCATATGGGATCTCTTAGGGAAAGGAGGAGTCAGTGATTAAATGGAGAAGGGGAAATGGTTCTCTGCTGGTGTCTTAGTTCTCTTTCCTACAGATCTGCTAATGACATCTTCAGCCATTTAATTTGAGAGATACAAGGCAGGAATAGGCTTGTTTGGCTGCCTGTTAAAATTTCAACATGATTATGAAATGTTTCATGCTTGCACCTTCTCCATATTCCCAAATGACTTCACTTTGTCTGGTCTTCTCCCCTTCTTCTAGCCATTGTAACCAAAATGAGGATTCAGTTCATTTAGCCTCTTCAGTTATTTGGCATGTCATCTAAAAATGTCCTCATTGGTCACAGTTTACCAATTGTCTGAAAATGTAGGTGCATTTCTAATAGCTTGATAGATATTTAAAATATATAAAACGTCTCATAGATTTGGAAATCAAATCAATTCTTGTATACTGCTAATATCCCCTTTCCAGGGTTCAGTGCGGTTTACATTCTAGGTGAGACAAAAGCTGATAATATTAGTGTGAGGTATGAGCAGTGCTTTTTTTGTAGAAAAAAAGGTGCCAGTACTCATTATGGATGGAGTCACCACATATGGCTCCACCCCTATGATAGCCACACCCACATTAGCCACACCCCTTATCTCAGCTATGGCGCATATATCGGACATACCAAGAGACAATTAAGGAATAGACTTGCTGAACATACCAGTAACGTATACCAGTATACCCAGTGCAAAATAAGACAGCAGATGTAAATTCTCAAATTGGACATATTTCAAACACTAAAATGAAAATAAAATGATTTTTTTTCTACCTTTGTTGTCTGGTGACTTTGTTTTTCTTTCCATATTGGTCCCATTCCCTGATTCTGCTGCTCTCTATCTGTTCCCTTAACTCCGTTTCCAGAGCTTCCTTTCCATTTATTTCTTTACTTTCCTTCTTTCTTCTTCATTTCTTGCCCTATATCCATAAGTAAAAGCTGGGTCCTCCTGCATGGAATTGACTGGAGGAGGTATAACGTGGATCCAGCTTTTGCCTATTTTCTCCATCCATGTGCAGTTTTTCTTCTTTCTTCTCTTTCCCTCATCTCCATCCATGTACATCTTCTTTTTTCTTTCCAGCCCTCCATCCATGTCCAGCACTTCTCTCCAACCATGTCCAGCATTTCTCCTCTCTTCCCTCCCCTGTATCCATATAAAGCAATAATTCTCTCTCCCCTGTCCTCCACCCAAGTCCAGCATTTCTCCTCTCTCCCCGCCAACCCCTCCATCCATCCATGTCCAGCAATTCTCCTCTATCTCCTGTTCTCCTCTCCATCCATGTCCAGCAATTCTCCTCTCTCCCCTGCCCTCCCCTCCCTGTCCAGCAATTCTCTCTTCCCTGCCCTCCCCTCTGTAATGTAGTGCCTTGTAAACCTCTTATCAGTTTCAGAGAATTACACAGGACGAGCAGCACTGATTGTCTCCGTTTGGCTGAGAAGCATAGTTCATTTGCCTGACAATCTCTGCAAAGAGTTCAGCCACTCAGACTTTATGTTTGGCAGAAGTTTCCATGAAGGGGCAATTCCATTCATCGGCCAGAGCTTTGCCCTCTCTGTACAAGACTTCCCTTTCCCCGTCCAAATTCACTTTATTGCCCACCAGGGTCATCGGCGACCTCTCATACCTTTTCACTCGGATGATCTGATCCTTCATGGGCTTGATGCCCTGAAAGCTCTGCTGGTCGACCAGGCTGCAAACCAAAATAAACTCTTGACCGTTTTTAAAGTACAGATCGTGCATGGAAGCAAACTGCTCCGTCCCGGCCGTATCCACAATCTCCAGCACAGAAGGCGAGGAGTCCACCTCGATCTCTTTCTAGTAGAAATCTTCTATCTCCTATGACCTTCACGTGGGCATTCCAGAGGGCAGCCTTTAGGGAAATGGGGAGAAAATACAATAATGATGTTGCAAAAATTTATTCTATCAATGTGACAAATGTCATGGATGGTGTGGCCTCTTACTGCCGACCTTGTGCCCTTGAATCTTCCGACTCGGGCTCTTCGTGTACTTCCTGCCCGCCTGGGCACTATATAGAAAAGTCTACCAGCACTTGCTATCCATGCCCTCCTGACACCTACCTGAGAGCCCATCAACCATATGGCAAGCAGGCTTGCATCTCTTTTGGTCCAGGCACTAGAAGCAATGAGGGTAATTCACTCTGCTACAATGACTGTCGGTTCTCGAACAGCAAGGATGGAAGGGATTTACAGTATGACTTCTCCGCTCTAGCAAACAACACCACATTTACCAGCATGGCAAGCTTCACACCCAAAGGACTGAAATACTTCCATCAGTTCAGCATCTCTGTTTGTGGAAATCAGGGGAAGAAATTAGCAATCTGTATGGACAATGTTACAGACTTACAAAGTCCGAATGAAGCATCTGTGTTTTCAAAATCTGTTACGTCCTATGGGTGCAAATCCATCCTCCTGCTTTCTGATATGATGGGCTATAAATCAGTAGTGTTATCCCAGCCTATAAGCCTGGCTGATCACCTCATAGGCGGCTCGTAAATATTCAGCCCTTGAAGAGTACCTAGCAGCCAGTCATTGCTAAAATTAAAGGAGGCACCATGCAGAGAACATCGGATGGCTTTGATTCAGTACCTCTCAAATCATCCTCGGGAACCACAGATATGGACATTTAAAAAGCTCCCGCACTCCATTCCAACCAGTGACTGCCTCCCTGTCTCCAGCACTGTGTCAGCACAATTAATGCTGGAAAATTTGTTACTGAGTTTTCTTAAATATCTGCCATTTGATCCCAAATGTTCTTTGTGGCCTTAGGGGATTAAACTTGTTGGTTTTGTATTAAAAAAAAAAAAAGAAATCTATGGTCGGGTCGGATCATATTTAATTTCTCTATGAACGATCCTGTGATTGCCCACTCCGCCCGATCTGAGCACAACCACTTTGTATTCTCTCATGGTGGCTCCTTACAGCAGGCGGCTCCTTTCTGCCTCCCCCTTTCGGCTCTCTCCCCAGCGACCATGCAGTCAGCGATTGAGTCTGTCAGCATCGGAACTTCCCTCTGCGAGTCCCGCCTATGCGGAAACAGGAAGTTGAAATAACATAGGCGGGACTCGCAGAGGGAAGTTCCGATGCTGACAGACTCTTTCAATCGCTGCCCTGCACCGTTCGCGCTGCTGAGTTAAAAAAAAAAGTAAGTAGGGGATTGAAAGGAAGTGCAGGACTCGCTGGCGGGGGGAAAAAAAAAAAGTGCCGATACGCCGTACCGTTGCGTACCGGCACAAAAAAAGCACTGGGTATGACAACAGTTAGAGACCATTGGTGTAATGCATGAGACCAAAAACATTATAGGAAAGGATAATGGATTTTACTAGGAGGTAGAAGTCAATGGATTATTATGAAGCAGTCTTTAGGAAGAGAAAGGTTTTTAGCCTCTTCCTGAAGCCAAGGTAGCTGTTTTCTGTTCTGATGGCAATAGGTAGAGAGTTCCATATTTTAACTCCAAGTACAGGGAATAGAGAGCTCGAATCTTCTGATTTCGAATTGTCTTTTGAAACGGTGACACTAGCATCAGTTTTTCTTTCAGTCTGTTAGACTAGACCAAACTTAGAGAAGTGGTCTTAGTTAGCAGTTCAGAGGTGAAACCCTGTAAGATTTGAAAAACTAAACAAGCAGCTTTGAACCTGAGTCTTTCTGCTATGGGAAGTCAGTTAAGTTTGTTAAGATGAGTTGAAACACTAATATATCTATTCAATCCGTATATTAGTCTGGCAGCTGTATTCTGTATGATTTGCAGTTTTTTTTCTGATATTGACACTTAACCAGATCTTTCAAACTTCTGAAGAAAACAAACTGATTATTAGGGCACATCACCATGCAGTGTCATCAATCATCCTGGTATTTGTTGAAGGAAAGGAAAGTGGTCCTTCATTTTTGCTTGTGAAGCTCATTAAAGTGATGAGGGATCTCAGGAGGTTCACTTCTCACTGAGCTGCAGACCGCATGTGGTGGAAAAGTGCAGTTCTTTTCCTCTCTGCAGATTCTGTCCTCACTGACATGATTCAATTTTCAAGGATCTGCTACATATCATGCTGAGGTTTGACTTACGCTAGTCTGTTCATATGAAATGAAGGCCATCTGGAGTTCTGGATAGTGTTTCCTGATAGAGTTTTAACTTTTAGTATGCCTTTTATATGAAGTGACATTTCAGGGATAATCTACACTAAGGTATATTGTTACACTGCTTGCAAACAATTTGAATAAGTGCAGGAGACTGACTTCTGTTCCTCAATGGATTAAGTATGTAGGTGGATACCTAATTTTAAAATGTGTGTTTGTGTGAATTAATCTGAGAGAGATTGATATGCAAATGATTTATGAGGCTTTTAAATGTGTGTGGATCTAATCAGTCAAATATGCTCTCTGCTGTCCAATTAAACACTGTTCTTATAAAACTGCTGTGTTCTCAAATATAAATGGTCGTAAAAAGGACGAGACCAGGGTATGCCCAGGGTAGGCTTTCCAGATTTATCTGCTTAGAGGAATATTCAATGATAACCAGCTACATTTCTGCATGCACATCTGCCCACATAAATGGCCATCCTGAATCTCATTGTAGAACTTTTGTACCATTCACCATAACCAGACATTAGGCTACAACACCGGAACAACAAATATATGCATACTTTCCCTTTGAAAACGACCCCTCAGACACCATGGGAGTAATTTTATAATGTAGACAGTTACATTTTGCTTGCAAATGTTCAGAATGTTCAGAATATTAGCATATATGCACATGTGTGCACATATACATGCCTACATGCCAGATATGCAGCTACATTCTAATCTGTAAAAATGCATATACCTTATATATGGGCCTTTTTACTAAAGGGTTGGCACACGACAAGAGGCTTGCCATGCTTCAATCTGAAACTACTGTCGGGCTACCGCATGAGCCCGGCGTTAGTTCCCACCCAGAACTCACCATTTCCAGCACTACAAAAATATTTTCTACTTTTGTAGCGCTCGTACTTATTCGGGGGTAATCGCTGCTCGGTTACCATCAGGTTAGTGTGGGAACCCTTACCACCACCTCAATGGATTGCTGTAAGTTCTCCTCCCCCTCCCAAAATGGTCGCACGGCAAATAGTTCACTTGCCACATGGCCATTTCTTTTTAAGAACAAAAGATAGCCTTTTCCCCACTGTGTTAAAAGGGGTCCTCAGCGCACGTCAAAAACACGCACTGATGATAACGCAGGCCCTTTTTTTACCATAGCTTAGTAAAAGGACCCCGTAAGCGCATGTTAAATGCTAGCGATGCCCATATATTTCTATGGGTGTCTCTAGCATTTAGTGCATGCTAAAAACGCTAGCGTTCCTTTGTACAAGGTCCCCTCAGAGAAATAACTCTTTTTAATGGCTTTTTGGAGTTGGTGTTAAATACCAATGACATTAACACCGTTGCCTCCTGAATCATTGGTGAACATTCCTAACAATCAGGTAGCTGGCACTTGCACGAACCATGGAGCAGGCCCAAAAGCCTAAACAGAATTAAATACATATATATTTCCAAATGGAAACTGATCATATACACTTTCAGCCTTGCAAACCCATACCCAAACTATGTGTCATTGCAGATTTCTAAAATACATCATTTTTATGTGCTCCTAATTTTGTAAAGCAGCAATTTGCAATCACCTTCACTGTCAGAAGAAACGGACAGAGATTTAATTGAAGACATTCACAAGATAGTGCATATTTTACAGATGGGTATGCACATGGGCAGACTTTGAGTAGATCACAGACAGGGCACGCATTTACATAATACCTCCGGATTCTATATTGTGCGACGAGTTACACACGTAACTTAATTAGCTTAAGAAAGCCAATCAGTACCGATAATTGAAATTAGCAAGTAAATATTGACACTAATTGGCTTTAATTAGAATTTATGCACACAAATGTCTAAGCACATTCTATAAAGTGATGAGTGTAAACTCTAAGATGCAGATCTGAAAAGGGGGCATGGCCATGGGAGGGGCATGGGCAGGTCATAGTTTATAGAATACACCTAGGTGTATTTTTTTTTCAGCACCGATTTTTTAGGCGTAATATATATAGAATCTAGCCCATAACTTATAAGTCACATGCTTAGCATTGGTACTTAGGCAAACATACAGACTCTAGCTCTATGGCTGGTATTAAGTGCTCATGCCTAACTGCATATCAGCATATATACCTGATTACACTAGTATTTTATAAAGGAAAGTTACCCCCACACACACACACATATTTACCCCTCCTGTAAACCAAACGTATGCAGGTATTGTACTTCTCCCCCCCCCCCCCCCCCCCCCCACTATGGGCCAGATTCAGTAAATGGCACTCAAATTTAGGTACCAGGAAAAATCTGCACTAAGAGCTATTCTATAAAGGACACTCTGGGCTGAATACCCTTTATAGAATAGCGCTTAGTGTGGATTCTCAAGACCAGAGAAGTTATGTCTGCAGAACTCTGGTGTAAATCCTGGCATTCAAGATAGGTGCATAACCCTGGTATTCTATAACACTGCACCTAAATTTGGGGAATGCCCCTGACCCACCTATGTCCCTTCCATGGCCATGCCTCATGCTGGCAGAAAAGAACATAAGCATTGTCATACTGGGTTGGACCAAAGTTCCATCAAGCTTAGGGGTCCTTTTACTAAGGTACACTGAAAAATGTAGCATAGGCGCAGGTTTTGGGCACACACTAATCCATTTTTTTGCACGCCTGTAAAAAAGGCGCTTTTTTGCCAAAAATGGATATACGGCAAAATGAAAATTGCTGCACATCCATTTTGGGTCTGAGACCTTACTGCCAACCATTGACCTAGTGGTAAAGACTCAAGCGGTAACCGGGTGGTAATGACCTACGAGCGCCAACTGCCACTTGGCGCACGTCCATTACACGCGCCCAAAAATAAAAAAATATTTTTCAGACGTGCATATCGGACATGCACAAAAAATGAAATTACCGCAAGAGCCACGTGGACACTCCATTTTGGTGCATGTTGGGCACACGTAGACACTTATGCGGCTTAGTAAAAGGGCCCCTTATTATCCTGTTTCCAACAGTGGCTAATACAGGTCACAAGTACCTGGCAAGATCTCTAATGAGTAAAAACAGATTTTAAGCTGTTTATCCTGTGGATAAGGATTGGTTTTTCCAAAGTTAGCTTAGCGGGGTTAAAAAAAGGTTTGGACAAATTCCTATTTTTAAACCTTGATAAGTCAACTGCTTTACCACATTCTCTGACAACAAATTCCAGAGCTTAATTACATGTTCAGTGAATAAATATTTTCTCTGATTTGTTTTAAATATACTACTTAGTAGTTTCATTACATGCCCCCCAGCCCTTGCATATTTGGAAAGAATAAACAAGAAATTGATGACTGGCCATTTCTCTCTACTAGTATTTTATAGACCTCTATCATATCTCCCCTTAACCATCTCTTCCCCAAGCTGAAAATACCTATCCTTTTTAACCTTTCCTTATAGGGAATCATCTCATTCACTTTATCATTTTTGTCACCCTTCTCTATGCTGTCTCTAATTTTGCTATATCTTTTTTGAGATGCACTGACCAAAACTGAACACAATATTTAAGGTGCAGTCACACCATGGAGCGATACAAAGGCATTATAATATTCTAGGTTTTGTTCTCCATTTCTTTCTTAATAATTCCTAACATTCTATTTTCTTTCTTAGCTACTGCTGCATACTGAGCAGAGGGTTTCAATGTATCATCAATGATGTCACTTAAATCATTTTCCTGGGTGGTGGAACTATTTAATAATAGTTTTGGTTCCTCTTCCCTACATTCCTCACTTTGCACTAGCTCACATTAAATGTCATCTCCATTTGGATTCCCAGTCTTCCAAGGTCCTCTTGCAATTTTTCACAATCCTCTCGTGATTTAACAACTAGGAATAACTTTGTGTCATCAGCAAATTTAATCACCTCACTTGTTATTCCCATTTCCAAATTATTTATAAAAATGTGAAAAAAAACAGTGGTCCCAGCACAGACCCCTGGAGAACCCCACTATTTACCTTTCTTCAATAAGGATATTGACCATTCAACTCTTAATCCATAATAGGGCAATGCCTTTTATCCTTTGACTTTCTAATTTCCTCAGGATTCATTCATGAGGTATTTTGTCAAATGTCTTCTGAAAATCCAAATATACAATATCAACTGGTGAACCTTTGTCCACTACTACTACTACTACTATTTAGCATTTCTATAGTGCTACAAGGCATACGCAGCGCTGCACAAACATAGAAGAAAGACAGTCCCTGCTCAAAGAGCTTACAATCTAATAGACAAAAAATAAAAAATAAGTAAGCAAATCAAATCAATTAATGTGAACGGGAAGGAAGAGAGGAGGGTAGGTGGAGGCGAGTGGTTACAAGTGGTTGCGAGTCAAAAGCAATGTTAAAGAGGTGGGCTTTCAGTCTAGATTTAAAAGTGGCCAAGGATGGGGCAAGACATAGGGGCTCAGGAAGTTTATTCCAGGCGTAGGGTGCAGCGAGACAGAAGGCACGAAGTCTGGAGTTGGCAGTAGTGGAGAAGGGAACAGATAAGAAGGATTTATCCATGGAGCGGAGTGCACGGGAAGGGGTGTAGGGAAGGACGAGTGTGGAGAGATACTGGGGAGCAGCAGAGTGAGTACATTTATAGGTTAGTAGAAGAAGTTTGAACAGGATGCGAAAACGGATAGGGAGCCAGTGAAGGGTCTTGAGGAGAGGGGTAGTCATAGGCGGTCGGTGGCCCAACTGTTTGGGGAGGCTAAAGGGGGCGGGGTTAGGGGTGGAGTCAGGGGTGGGGCTTATAGCCACAATTAACACAGAAAAAATAAGTAAAAATAAAATAGTCACAATACCTTTTATTAAATTTAGATATTAGATATGTATCATATGTCAAAGAATAAAGTGGTTGCTCAAAGCATATACTAACCACAATTGCTCAACTGCAAAACACTATGCACAAATTTGTGCAAAAACACACTCAGAACCTTACTGTACCATAACACTAGGCAGACCCTAATACACCAATATACCACCCATATAGAAAATGCAGACCGTCAACAATATGAAACAAGGGATCATAATATCACAATTCTCATGTAGAGCCACAAAACACCCTTTTAGGGTGGATAGTGTTCACAATGAGCTCCTTTTATTAACAACTATATGTAGATCCTTCAAGAGGTAGTGTGTCATGATTTAAGCTCTAAAACCCTTTCCGATGTTTTGGTGCCACCTCAGTAATGCCAATACACAATCTCTCCACTGCAAAACACTATACACAAACTTGTGCAAAAACACACTCATAACCTTAGCAAACCATAACAGCACTAATTCCAAGGACAGAACGAGCTACAACCTTATGCGTGGAAAGGTAGCACTGTAATTACACCGGGCTCTAAAACACCAGTACACAACCTATTGAAACAACAAAAAAAAAGGGCTGTAAATACTACACACTAGTAGAATACTGCACCTTGATTACACATGAAAAACACATGACACAACAGATATGAAGGCAAAACTGGAAAGTTACCTCAAGAAGTCAGACTCAACATGCAGCAATACTAGAAAAATTGAAACTTACATGCAAAATATCACAGATGCATATTTCCAAAAGCTGACATATTCCAGTTAATAAATTCTGAATAAAATACTTTTTTCTACCTTTGTTGTCTGATCATTTAGTTTTTCTATTCTTTGGTCCCAGTGTCTTCTTTCCATTTGATATTTTTTCTCTCAACATGTCCACCATCCTCCTGTGTCCTTATGCGTCCTGTCTACCATCTGTAGCCCTGTCCCTATCCTTTCTACAGTTTCAGCATCTGCCCTCAAAGTGTTCCAATCCAGCCCTTAAATTCAGCAATTTCCCCTCCACCCAAATCCAGCATGTCCCCCCTCCATCCATGTGCATGAACTTCCTCTGTCTTTCCTCCCCTCCATCCATGTCCAGCATTTCTCCTCTCTCCCTTCCACTCCATCCGTGTGCATCTCCTTCCTTTGTCTTTCCTTCCTTCCATCCTTGTCCAACATTTCTCCTCTCTTCCCTCCCCTCCATCCATCCATGTCTTTCTCTTCTACCCTTCCATCGAGTGTCATCCCTCTTTCTCTCTCCATCCTTCTACCCATTACCCTCTCCCAATCCTTCCGTCTATTGTCTCCCTCTCCTTCCATCCATTGTCTCCCTCTATCTCCCCTTCCTTCTAAACAGTTCTCTCTCTCGACCCTTTTCCATTCAGCATGTCCTCTCTATCCCCATCCTTCCAGTGTCTTTCCTCTTTACCTCCCTACCCTTACGTCCAGTGTCTTCCCTCTTTCTGCCCCCTCCTTCCAGCATTTTTTCTCTTACTCCCTCCTTTCATTCAGCATTTCTCCATCTGACAGCTAGGGTCTCCCCCAGTTTCTCCCCAGCAGCTTCTCTCTCTCTTCCCCCCCATCTTTCCACTAATCTCTCTCTCTCTCCTCTTCCATCCAGCATCTTCTCTCTGGCTCTCCCATGCTCTCTTCCACGTCCCCTCTTTCTCTCCCCATCTCTCTCTGGCTCTCCCCTGCTCTCTTCCATGTCCCCTCTTTCTCTCCCCATCTCTCTCTGGCTCTCCCCTGCTCTCTTCCATGTCCCCTCTTTCGCTCCCCATCTTTCTCTGGCTCTCCTCTGCTCTCTTCCATGTCCCCTCTTTCGCTCCCCATCTCTCTTTGGCTGTCCCCTGCTCTCTTCCATGTCCCCTTTTTCGCTCCCCATCTCTCTCTCTGGCTCTCCCATGCTCTCTTCCATGTCCCCTCTTTCTCTCCCCATCTCTCTCTGGCTCTCCCCTGCTCTCTTCCATGTCCTCATGCATCCCACCTTTCTCTTCCCTCCCCTTCTTGCTCCCATCACTCTCACTCCTTTCTCCACCCCCCTTTTCCTATTCCCTGCCATTGCTTTCCTTCTTCCCTCTTCCCCTTAGATGTGGCACCTCACATCCTCCTATCTCCACCCCCTTTCCCTTTGGTCTGGCAACTGGCTGGCACGATGCATCATCTCTCCCCCCCCCCCCCCCGGACTAGTTCGGTATCGCTATCCCCCTCCGCTCCTGTCATGTCTTTGAACGTCGAGGATTCCTTCCGATAGCAGCAGAATTGGCAATGATGTAAGCGCTGCTTTCAGCCTGCCCCAGAAGCCTTCTCTGGATAGCTTCCCTCCTACGCGGGAAACTGTACAGAGAGTGCCGATTCTGCTGCTACGGAAGGAATCCTCAACGTTCAAAGATGACGTGACAGGACAGGAGCGGAGGGAGAGAGCGATATTGCAGTAGTCGGGGGGGGGGGGGGTGGCGGTAATGATCGCGCGGTCCACGGGAGGGAGGGAGATGTTCAAGGCAGCGGGAGGTGCACCCGGGGTGGTCCAGTCCGCCCCGCCCTTGCTGCACTTCTGGCTGGGGAGGCTTAGCCTCCCCAAGCCTCTTATACCGGGCGCCTATGGGGGTAGTATGAGTAAAGCGACCCTGGCGGAAGATGAGACGGGCAGCAGAGTCCACATGTTTATTCACTGGTTCAAAGAAATGGAGTAGATTGGTGAGGCAAGATTTCCCTTGGCTAAATTCATGTATACTTTGTCCCATTAATCCATGCCTAAATAGACGATCAGAGTAATTATATTCTTTTTAGTAGTCTCTATAATTTTGCCACTATCTATGTCAGACTCACTGGTCTATAATTTCCCGGGTCACCTCTGGAACCCTCTGTAATAATTGTCATTTCATTGACAACCCTTCAATGGTCTGGCATCATGGTTGATTTTAAAGATAAATTACATATTACTAATAATAACTCAGCAAGTTTATTTTTAGTTCTGTCAGTACTCTGGAATGTATACCATCTGGTCCAGGTGATTAATATAGATTTCAGGGCTAAAAATCCATGTATCATGAAATGGTAAATTCACCAGCCTCCAATGAATGTCTTCCATTGGATATTGATACAGCAAAATAGAGTTGACGATCTGTGCATGGAAAAGAGCAGACCACTAAACGGAGTTTACTAACCATAACACCTGAGGTGGTCATGTTTTGCCTTCCTAGAGGTTGCATCATGATCCCTTATTAGCACAGAAATAAATAGACCAATCAATAAAAATCAGTCATTAAGACCTGCAAGAGTTCCTCCTCCTCAATCAGCATGAGTGGCCGCTTTTATTCTGATTGAAGAGGAGGAACTCTGTGAGCCAGAGTGTTTGCTGCTGCCTGTAATTAATTGTGCTCTCTTTCTTTAATTATGTAGATTTCAGATATACTGACTGGCTCTACATTTATTTTTTAATAATTTTTGCTATTTTTAGGCATTGCGAGAAAACTGGTGCTGTCTGTTTTGAACAACAAGTTCACTATTAGGTGTAAATGCCCTCTGGGACTCTAATAGGTATGTGTCCCTTTTACATGTTTCATCATGTGTCTTTGATATATATTTCTGTGGTAGACCCTTATGATTTCCATGTATGTTTTAATACATTTCAATGGATTAACTCTTATAGATCTTATTAATTGATTTTTATTGATTGCTTTATTTATTTCTGTGTTCATAAGGGTTCATGATTTTTATTGTAGTAAGATTATAACACACACACACACACACACACACACACACACACACATATATATATATATATATACTAACTTTTTATTTAATTATTTTTTATTAGTTGTGAAGAAATTTGATTATGCATGTATGTGTAGAATTTTGATTGAAAAACTTTTTTATGATTTTAACTGTATGTATATGTTTTGATTGTACAGTGTAAACACCCGATGCAGCTCTAGGAAGGCAAAAGAGGTTCTGTTGAGCATTGTAGTTAATAAACTCAGTTTCTTCAATTTAGTGGTCTATCCTGTTTTGTTCTATTGAATATTGGCCTATTTATTTATTGAAGAAAGAAAAAAGTAAGTATGGATGAGTACTTTAATGGTTAGAAAAACAGGCTGTGAATCATGGGTGCCAAGGTTCAAATTTCCCATTTCCCACTGACATTTGTGTTACCTTGGACAAGTCAATTAATCCGTTATTACTTCAGCTACAATTTAGGCTGTAAACCTACATAGGCAAGGAAATAAAACTTAGAGGTGAATGTAACTCATATTTCAAAAAGGCAGGTAATAAATCCTAATCCTAAATACATGGATAGTGGGTAATTATAGTGAAATGACACTTCATTGCTCATTTATCACTACCTTGTGAATCTGCAATAGGTACTGATCCTTCTTACACTCACTTCAATTGCTGACTGGATTCTTAGTGGCCATGATGATAACAAGGGGTACCAATTAACTGGAAATTGGCCAGCTTCCAAGGAATTTTCCACAGGTTTCAGTTTAGAGTAGAAATGTGGTATCAGCTGCATAATCATTACGCAATGTACTGCAATGAGGCATACCCTTATACATAAACAAATTACAATGTTTATTGAAGAAGAAAAGTCAATTGATTTCTAAAAAAAATTACAAAATGACACACATTTATTCAATTGGCTTTTGGTCCAGTAGAATTTCATTTCAAATATCTAAGATTATCTTTTATGACCACACTTCACGAAAACATTTACCACTCTTTTTTATACACCTACAGACTAAGTTTTATAAAGCATTTGCCACATGCAAAGTATGTTTTGCTTGTCAAAATGGTAGGGATGTACATTATTCACGTGTACCTTAACAAATGGAGTGATAGAATAACAGCAGCTATTGATGCCTCAGTATCAATGATCATTTACCTGCCTGAAGACTGAATGAACATAGTTCAGGGCAACTATCCAGAGATTTTGACACCAACTCAACAGCACTTACCAACAATTGATTGATTGGAAATGTTGGAATGCCCTGACACAGGATTGCACGTTGATGACTCTAGCTGGTGGTTTGCTTAATGCAAAACTGATGTTTGCTGTATGATGTGTGAAGTTCCGCACAACTAAAAAATAGCAACAAGAATAATAAAGGGGGTGGAACATCTCACTTACAAAGAAAGACTAAACAAGTTAAAGCTCTTTAGAGAAAAAGACAGCCGAGAGAGAATACGATAGAAGTCGATAATCAATGTGATTTAACCAGCCAGAAAAGGCTCCTGGTTGGTTAAATCGCTTGTTTGAGGCTAACCACTCATTTTCTGCGGCACGTAGACAGCTACTTATGCTGAAAATGTCCAGTTAGGGCCTTATTCTATAAAGGTTATGCGCCTAACTTTAGCTCCTAAAATGTATGCTGCAGCAACTTAACTGGTTAAGCCAATTTTCAGCTCTAACTGATTAAGTGCTTAGCAGTTAAAGATAGGCCTGCTATTTATGTGGCCTATTTTAACCACTAAACATAGCTGGTTTGGTAATATCTGCGCCTAACAGCTATATCGCATGATATAGTTGGTTAGTAGTTAGCTGCTAAATGCGGATATTCAGCAGGAAATAATCGGTTATCTCCCGGTGAATGTCCACTTAGGTGCCCTCGGTATGGGACCTAGAGTAACTGATTGGGTAAAAAATTGGTTGAATGGTAGGAGACAGAGGGTGGTGATAAATGGAGCTTGTTTTGAAGAAAAGGATGTCGTCAGTGGAGTACCGCAGGGATCGGTCCTAGGGCCAGCTCTCTTTAACGTCTTTGTGAGCAATATTGCGGAAGGGCTATCTGGTAAGGTTTGTCTCTTTGCAGATGATACTAAACACTGCAACAGCGTAGACACTCTAGAGGGTGTGAATGACATGAGTAAGGACCTAGCGAAGCTAGAGGAATGGACCGATATTTGGCAACTAAGGTTTAATCACAAAAAACGCAGGGTCATGCACTTGGGTTGCAAAAATCCGAGGGAATGGTACGGTATAGGGGGTGTAGTGCTTCAGTGTGCAAAGGAAGAGCGGGACTTGGGGGGTGATTGTGTCTGATGACCTTAAAGCTTTCAAACAGGTAGAAAAAGCGATGGTGAAAGCCAGAAGGTTGCTTGGGTGCATAAAGAGAGGCATGACCAGCAGGAAAAAGGAGGTGATAGTGCTGTTGTATAAGTCTCTGGTGAGGCCTCATTTGGAATACTGCGTGCAGTTCTGCAGACCGCACCTAAGGAAAGATATAAACAAGATGGAGTCGGTCCAGAGGACGGCTACGAAATTCGTAAGCGGCCTTGAATGCAAAAATTATAGGGACAGGCTTATGAACCTCAACATGTATACGCTGGAAGAGAGGAGGGAGAGAGGAAACATGATAGAAATGTTTAAATATCTCAAGGGCATTTATGTACAGGAAGAGAGCCTTTTTCAAATAAAGGAGAGCTCTGGAATGAGGGGGAATATGACAAAGTTAAGAGGGAATAGGCTTAGGAGTAACCTAAGGAAGTATTATTTCACAGAAAGGGTGGTGGAGGCGTGGAATGGCCTCCCGGTGGAGGTGGTGGAGTCGAGGACTGTTCCAGAATTTAAAAAGGCATGGGATAAGCATGTGGGATCGCTTAGGAACAGGAGGAATTAGGGGTTATAGAGGATGGGCAGACTGGATGGGTCATATGGCCTTTATCTGCCGTCATGTTTCTATGTTTCAATCTTAAAATGCTATTTAACTGGCCAGGAGCCATTCCTTGCCGGTTAAATAGTTTCGAATATCGGGCCCCATAGTGCATACGTTTCTTAAAGAGAGTGCATTATTTGCATACAATATGTATTTTTTCCAATAGTACATGCATGTAAGAACCATTGCACATGCATGTGCAAGCTCACACTATTGGGAAATATGCACTACATGCAAATAGTGCACACTGTTATTGATGAACAACATTCATTTTAAATGACAACCCATCCTGCTGTCTGATTCCCTACTGCACATTGCATACATTGTGTGTTTACAAGCTTCTATGTTCACTATTCCCCCATTCTTCTCAAATTCACTTTGATAGTACCCAACATCTGCCTTTGCTGTTTTGGCTTCTTCACTCTAGAATATATTCCCTTTGTATCATTAACAAAAGCCTTCCTTTTTAAAGCTTAAGAGGGATCTTGAAACCTCTTTTGTTGATTAGGCAAAGTAGTTGGATTCTATGTCTTTTGTGACCTAAAAAGCTATGGTTTTCAGCCCAGTCTTCAGGGACCATCTAGTTGGTGAGTGCAGGGATAGGGAAGCATCAAACAGCATGGCGTTTCCCATCACAGTGAGGATGTGCTTGCATTGGCTAATGAAAAGGTTGGTGAAATTATAGTAGAGATGGGGGGAAGCTGTACTGCTGTGTTTATCAATGGGCCATACCACTTCACTGCCAGATGTGGTTCATGAGGCACTGTATCCTGTCAGTATTCTAAAAATGTATGTGCGTAATTGGCATCTAACTACTCATGGCTTCTTTATAGAATTACCCCCAAAATGGCCTGAAAATGCAAAAGAAATACTGCTATGGACATCATTTTGATTATTTTTCAAATATAACCAATAAACATCATTCTGGAATTTCCACAGTAAATTCATTTTGGCTATCTATATCCTCTCATAACAGAGATCTTGGTATTTTTGGGGGGCTCCATTACATATTTGTTTGTATTTACAAACATTGTGAATATCCATTATTTTTTTGTTTCCTGTTAATTTACAAGGTGCTGTGCAGTAGGAATGGACAAATTTCATTTTCTCACTAAATGACCTATTATTCCTAAATATGGAATAGAA
The DNA here is from genome assembly GCF_901765095.1 of Microcaecilia unicolor. NCBI lineage: Eukaryota > Metazoa > Chordata > Amphibia > Gymnophiona > Siphonopidae > Microcaecilia > Microcaecilia unicolor. The sequence goes on from NC_044031.1 coordinate 89,148,448, forward strand.
TGACTGATTCGAATAAGACCAAGGTCCACTAGTAAGATTAATTTTTGATAAGGTATAAAAGTCAATCCCCATCCAAACAGACAAAAAATTTAAGGGGCCTTTTAACTAAGCCATGCTAAAAAGTGGCCTGTGCTTTTAATGTGTGAGTTTCCTGCATGCTAAAGTCACTATTAATATGGCTACAATTTATTATTTCTTTTATTAATGGCCATGTGCTAAGTTCCCAATTAGTACATGGTCATTAGCATGGGAGCCCTTACTGCCACCTATTAGGCGGTAAGGGCTCCCATGCTAAACCCCTGCTAATCGGCACCATGCAGGGGCTCGTTTACTAAGGTGTGCAAAAATGGCCTGCGCTGGTGTAGGTGCATGTTTTGGACACATGCAGATGAATTTTTCAGTGGGCAAAAAAAAAGGCCTTTTTTGGGGGGGGTTGAAAATGGACGGCAAGCATCCATTTTGGGCCTGAGACCTTACCGCCACCCATTGACATTAGCGGTAAGGCATAGGCGTAATTTGACTGTTTCATTTGGGGGGGCAAAGGATGGGCGGAGCATATTAGCATATTCATTTGCATATGCAAATGAATATGCTAATATGGAGGAAGGAATTGGAATTTACAGGCAAAATATCAAAGATGCACATTTCAAAAAGCTAGATCGTGGCTAATTTTCAAAATCTACACACCAGTCCCATATAAGTCCAACAACTATCCCAGTTAAATTGGATCCAGCAATTAATTCATTTAGAGCAAAATCTTCATTTTAAACTGTTTTTAAGTTTTCTTACTCATTTCAAAAAGCTGACATATTTCAATTAATAAATTCTGAATAAAATACTTTTATCTACCTTTGTTTTCTGATCATTTAGTTTTTCTATTCGCGTTGGTCCCAGTGTCTTCTGTTTTATGCAGTGTCTTCTTTCCAGTAGGCTTCCCTCTGCTCCCCACCCTCCCAGTCCCATCCATCTTTTGCTCCTTCCCTCTGCTCCCCACTCCTCCCAGTCCAATCCATCTCCTGGTTCTTCCCTCTGCTCCCAACGCTCCCGGTCCCATCCATCTCTTGCTCCTTCCCTCTGCTCACCACCCCTCCCAGTCCAATCCATCTCCCTCCTGGTCCTTCCCTCTGCTCCCAACGCTCCCAGTCCCATCCATCTGTTGCTCCTTCCCTCTGCTCCCCACCCCTCCCAGTCCCAACCATCTCTTGCTCCTTCCCTCTGCTCACCATCCCTCCCAGTCCAATCCATCTCCTGGTCCTTCCCTCTGCTCCTAATGCTCCCAGTCCCATCCATCTGTTGCTCCTTCCCTCTGCTCCCCACCCCTCCCAGTCCCAACCATCTCTTGCTCCTTCCCTCTGCTCCCAACGCTCCCAGTCCCATCCATCTGTTGCTCCTTCCCTCTGCTCCCCACCCCTCCCAGTTCCAACCATCTCTTGCTCCTTCCCTCTGCTCCCCACCCCTCCCAGTCCCATCCATCTTCCATCTGCTCCCCACCCCTCCCAGTTCCATCCATCTTCCTTCTGCTGCCCCCCCCCCACGAGGTCCAAGATCGTGACTCCATCTACCCCCCTCTCTTCCTCCCTCCCTCCGGCACAGGCAGCAGTCTTTTTCAGCGTTCCTGGCAGTGGTAGCGACGTATACATGCTGCCTTCGGTCTGCCCAGGAAGCCTTCTCTTCAAGTTCCTGTTCCCACCTAAGCGGGAACAGGAACTTGAAGAGAAGGCTTCGGGGCAGAGCTGAAGGCAGCGTGTACATCGCTACTGCTGCCAGGAACGCTGAAAAAGACTGCTGCCTGCGCCGGAAGAAGGGAGGAAGAGAGGGGGGTAGACGGACATGCTCCTCTCCGTCCGCTTGGCTTCCCTGCCCTCTCTGTCTGCGTCCCGCCTGAAAGGAAATGACGTCAGAGGAAGGTGGGACGCAGACAGAGAGGGCAGGGAAGCCAAGTGGATGGAGAGGAGCGCGTGCCTGCTTGTTTGTTTTTTTTTAACTACTGGCACGGCGGCGCCTCATCATCGTTTGGGGGGGCATTGCCCCCCCTCGCCCCCCCAGTCTACGCCCATGCGGTAAGGTCTCACGTATTAACTGGGCGGTAATCGTCAGTGCTCACACACTATCGATTACCACCAGGTTAGTGCCACGCTGTAGAAAATAAAATATTTTTTCTGCTGCGCCTATTGGATGCGCGTAAGAATTGGAATTACCGCCCAGGGCACGTGGCAGCTGGGCGGTATTTCCAAACTGATGCACGTTGGATGTGCATAGGCGCCTATGCGTCTTAGTAAATGGACCTCGCAGTGATTTGCTGATTAGTGCTGGGCATGCCTACTCTCCCCCTCCAAACATGCCCTGGCACAAAAAAATATTTTGTATTTTTTTAATGCAGGATTGGCACGCACCAATCCCAGAACTACTGCAGGACACACTACTGCCTTTTAGCGTGCAGTAAGCACACATTAGTGCTTACTGTCGCTTAGTGAAAGGGCCCCTAAATAAAGTTTGTTGAATTTAAAAGAACAGATGGTTTTGGAGAAAGACATGAACACTTTAAATGATGCTTTTTGAAGTAGCTGGTATTTGTGTTTCTCAAGTTCTGGCAGTGGCCTACCAAGGGGGGGGGGGGGGGGGGGGGGGGGGGGCGGTCCGCCCCAGGTGCACGCCACTGGGGGGTGCCGTGGTGCGCGCCTGTCAGCTGAGTTCGCTAACTTCGCTGCAGCTCCCTCTGCCCTGGAACAGGTTACTTCCTGTTCCGGCCGGGGCAGAGGGAGCTGCAGCGAAGTTAGCGAACTCAGCTGACAGGCGCGCACCACGGCACCCCCCCTAGTGGCGTGCACTGGGGGGGTGTCATTTCGCCGGGGGGGGGGGGGGTGCATCGGCGATCCGCCCCAGGTGTCATGCAGGCTAGGATCGCCACTGAGTTCTGGGGTCCATTTACAATTTATTTCCTCCTCCCAATGGTCCTGATCTTTCAAGGGTTTCCTTCTATAAGTCTGTCTCTAGCAAAAAGCTTTGATAAATCAGATCACCATCCTAAAATGTTTTCCAACATGCTCGGAATCACCATAATTTACTGTTCATTGTGCTATTATATGAATGCCAACAAATTGAATATGACAAAGTGGACTCTTGTTCTCAAAGCTTATGCCTCAATAAATCTGTTAATCTAGAGTGTGCCACCAGCCTCTTTGTCATTTTTACCACATTGCTTGTTATTTATGGAGCAGGCCGAACATATTGCAGCAGGATCAAGAGGAGCAGCATGAGGGACAGCAGCCACCATTTGGCTTTTAGTTCACTTTAAACTCTGCTACCATATATTATCAGCAATAGTTGCAGGACAAAGGGAGCACTGGGTCATCCAGCACCATTTTGGATCATGGTGCTAGTATGGAAGAAGCAAGTGAGAAAGGCTTCTGTCTAAATAGGACTCAGTGGTATTGCAGTGGATAAGTAAAGGTTGGGGAGAATTGAAATATGCTTTGGGGTGAAAATATTCACATACTGCTTTTGCTCAAAAGACTACAGTCCAAGTCTGCAACAGCATATTGCTGTGGCCAGAAATACATGTTTCCCAGTTGCTGCAACACTCATATCCCATAGTTTAGTGAACCCTATTGGAATTTACTTGCATTAAAATGGCACAGGACTGAATTGTTTTACTACTGGTTAGAAAACAGGTCGGTCTATCTGTTTGGATTCCTTTGTTGCCTTTTTGAAGACATTCACTCAAGGCAATGCACAGCAAGAAAAATGTGGACATAGGCAATAGACAATTTCAGCAGAAAAAAAATATTCAAATAACAGTGTATGTTATAGCACAGTATACTACTTAAAGTATTGGCACAATACGCAATAAAACTTCTTAAGAGACAGCATAGGGTGTAAGTGGAGGTGGAAAATATAGACAGAGAAGAGAATGTAACAGGAGTTAGAAAATAAAGGGACTAACTTAAAGAAAGTTGTTTGTGGAGTCAGAAAGGTACATGAGTATGATCTCAGCAAGGGTAGAAATCCAAATATATAAAAATATGAGTAAAAGTGTAAAAACATAAGAATGCTTTCAATTGTGTATTTTTTAAATTCACAAATATTCTTTTGCAAATAACTTCAGGAAAGCAGGATATGTAGTAAATTTTGACATGAATGTAAATATATCCTCTTCTTCAAGTCCTGCTACAGTATCTGAGGCTGGTATTAGTCCGTGTGTGTGTGACTAACTAGTTGCTTCTTCCATTAAAGGCTTGAAAGAAGAACCAATGCATTAGGATCTCTTTCCCTAGCAATTCTATTAAAAAACAAACAAATAAAACCTCTTTTAACTAGAATGGGATTATACTTATTAATGGCTAATGTATGTTTAGTAGTGCTATAGAAATGATAAGTAGTAGTAGTAGTAGTATTAAGATTCAAAATTTTGTGCAAAATGGACGTTGCATTTAATGGGGCCCTTTTACAAAGCAGCGGTACCTGTACCACTGTATTGCCATGTGCCAACTTGGGTCTACTGCAGGGCTCGCTCAGGAGCTTGGCAGTAGTTCTGGCTTCTGGTTCGTGGCAACTAGGGTGCTAGAAAATACTTTTGCGCTTTCTAGCACCAGGGGCATGCACAATGGTAATAAGGCAGTGCCGGACGCTGGCCAGTTAATACCGGGCTACCACTGTAGCCGCTACCACCTCCTAAATAGAAGGCAGTAAGGGATTTCCCAGGAAATGCCGGCATGGCAAGTGTTACTGCATGGCCATTTCCTTAAAAAAAAAAAAAGCCTTTTAAAGATAGTGGTAAGAGGGGGCCTCGGCATGCAGCAAACCTGCACGCTGACGCCACCGCAGGGATCCTTTTACCACCACTTGGTAAAAGGACCCCCAAATATTTAAAAAAATATGAGTAAAAGTGCAAAAACATAAGAATGCTTTCATGTGTGCATTTTTTAATTCACAAATATTCTTTTGCAAATAACTTCAGGAAAGCAGGATATGTAGTAAATTTTGACATGAATGTAAATATATCCTCTTCTTCAAAATGTCAGCTCAACTCTATATTCACATTTCCATAACAAATTTCAAAGCAACAGGAGGAAAAAGCCTCAGAACTCCACCTTCAGCTTATTTTTTTATGTGATAGGTTTTACTGGGTAAATTAAGTCACTGGCTTAAAAATCATCAGCTTTCAATCATTAAAACTCTGTACTTTGCAGATTGTCTACTGAACCCATAAAACCTGTGACTCAACCCCCCCCCCCCCCCAAAAAAAAAAAAAAACAACAAAAAAAAACAATTAAAGGTACTTAACTTTCAAAACATGCTATATTGTAAACCTGAACCCCAGCATGGAGAAACCCCAGAGGTTCCTTTTGAAGAGAGGACTAGTGGAAGAAAATGCCTCTGGGGTGTGGTCAGGACTAGGGACCCAGCAAGGGACAAGGCCTCCAGGGTGCAATCGGCAATAGGGGCTCAGCGAGGGACTAGGTCTCTGGGGTGCAATTGACACTAGGGGCCCAGCAAAGGAGAAGACTCCCTAGATGTGGCTACAACTAGGAGCCCAGTGGTGGATATTAGCTCTTGGAAGGACAGCTGGTTCTCAGAGCCCAAGGGAAGCTTCCAGGGAGCCATAGCAGAAACAGGCATAGCCAGCATGTAAGACCAGAAGCCACCAGCCCAAGAGGTCTCCAGTAGAGGGGTGAGATCTGAGGGGACTGGGAGAGGGTTGACTTGCAAGGAAAGGAGAGGAGAGACCTAGGCAACTGTATCCAGGAGCACCCTGTAAAGAAGCGCTACAATAAAAAACACTTTCAAGGTGTATAAAATATATATGATCCTATCATGCTATTTATGCAGGTCTATCTGGTAACTAAACTTAGCCGGTCAGCCGATGAATATTAGCAATTAGCCGATTTAAGGCTATTTAACTAGCCAGGAGCTGATCTTGGCGTAAAATAGCGCCAAATAGCAGGAGCACTGTCTTTAAAACTGGATGAGGCTGTATGATTTCCTATCTCTTCCTAATCACATCCACAGCAAATGTATTGCCCTTTAAGAACCTTAGAACATAAAATTTGCTGTTCATCATCTTTTGTTCTAGCACGTGGCTGTAGCAAAAATTTACAATGACTATACTTGGCTCTGTTATAAGCACAGTGGAGTACTTCATCATGATATCTTCTCTTGCTCATATCACATAATAAATGTTTTGCCTCAATTTTAAAAGACCTTTGACTTGAACATATCCTTCAATATCTAAAGAGCTGTGAATAAGGCAGACTCGTTTTCAACCCCATAGGATGGCAACTATGGAATTGTTAAAGTGTGTTGCGATCAGTCAGCTTAGCAAAAGCTTTAGTCATGAACCTGCTGCCCATAAATGTCACTTCAGTGTCCAAAAAGTGAAGCGTTTGATCTTAATATTGATAAGTAAATTTAATATTTGTATAACAAGAATTGAGGGGTCCTTTTACTACCATAAGCCAATCCAGAACTATCACCAGGCTACCACATGAGCCCAGCAGTAGCTCCCACCTCCAGCATGCATCATTTCCAGCACTACAAAAATATTTTCTATTTTGTGGTGCCGGTGCTTACCTGGCAGTAATCGGGCAGCACTGCGCATGGCCCAGTTACCACCAGGTTTGTGCAGTAGCCATTACCACCACCTCAATGGGTGGTGATAAGTGATCCCCCTGAAATGGCCATGCGGGAAGTGGTTCACTTACCGCATGGCCATTTCTTTTCCAGGAAAAAGACAGTTTTTTACCCGCCGTGGTAAAAGGGGGCCTCATCGCGTCAAAAACACACGTTTACTCTAGTGCAGGTCCCTTTTTACTGCAGCTTAGTAAAAGGATCCAAGAGTCTATCATGAAACTGCTTCAAATGATGTACAGTACCTGTCCATAATACAAATAAATTGTAGATATATCCGCACCATTTGTCAATACAGTCCATAAATGGGAAATTCAATATTCTCTCAGTCTCAAATTTGGTTATATATAAACGGACAATTGAAGGCACCTCTAATTACACCTGATGTCTAAAGATGCATCTGCTCATGAAAGATGAACAAATTATCTTGCATGGCCAACTTAGTTAACCCAATCAAAAAATCTATGGGTACCTTGTGCCACCATAACTGCAAAATTTACTATACTTTAGTATAGGGGCCCCTCTATTATTAACACATGTAAAATTTCATTGTTGCTTTCTGACAATATTTAGATACTCTTTTACTAAGCTGTGCTCAAAAGTGGCCTGCATTATGACTAGCGCGTGGTTTTCCCATGTGCTAAGGCCACTATTAGCTTGGCTGTAAAATGGCCACATGTTCCATTTTCTCAATGTCCAGGCGCTAATTTCTCAATTATATGTGGCCATTAGGGCAGGACCCCGTACTGACACCTAGGGGTCCTTTTACTAAGGTGCGCTGAAAAGTGGCCTGTGCTGGTGTAGACATGTATATTGGACGCACGCAGATCCATTTTTCAGTGCACTTGAAGAAAAGGCCTTATTTTGGGGGCGCCGAAAATGGATGTGAGGCAAAATGAAAATTGGCGCGCGTTCATTTTGGGCCTGAGACCTTACCGCCACCCATTGATTTAGAGGTAAGGTCTCACGCATTAACCAGACAGTAATCATCAGCACACACACAATGCCAATTACCCCCAGTTAGTGCCACGCACCAGAAAATAAAATATATTTTCCGGCGCATGTACTGTACAAGTGTAAAAAATTAAATTACCGCTCAGGCCACGTGGTAGCTGGGCGGTAGTTCTGAATTGGTATGCATTGGGCGTGCATAGGCGCCTACGCAGCTTAGTAAAAGGGCCCCCTAGTTCTTGGCGGTAAGGGCCCTCATGCTAACCATGTTCTAATTGGTTGGTGCATGGTGATGTAGCTGCACTAACCAATTAGCACTGAACATGCCTACACTCTGTCCCCAAACATGCCCCTAGTGCTAAAAAATAAAAAGTGTGAAGTGTGTGTAGATTTGAAAACTACCTTGGGAAGACTGAGCACACCCCATGGTAGTAGATTTTAACCTATGACAAGCACACTTTAATGCTTACTGTAGTTTAGTAAACGGGCTCCATAGATTGTTCCATTTTAAATGCTTTTCTGTCATATGAAAAACAGAAAGCTTTCAATTGTTTTGTTTTCTAGAACTTTCTAAAAAAACTATTATACATTTTATTGTAATGGCTATAATATTATTTAGAAAAATAGCAGTAAAATCTGAAATCAAATAGCTCCCAAGCATTATGATTGCAAATAAGTAGATATGAATTTTATTAATCTTCATAAAAAGTGAAATAAACTGACAAAGAACTTTAATAACTATTTATTTATATATTTATTAGAATTTATATGCTGCCTTTTTGGAAAAAAAAAATTCACCAAGCTAAAAGTAAAGGGACACTATAAAAAAACAGTGTTTCAGACAGCACTGTTAATGTCTTGATGTTCCTGAGGAACTGAGAGGGGCATTTTTCAAAAGAAACGTCCAAGTTGCGATTTGGACATCTTTGCAAAATGTCGAAATCCAGGGGCAGGAAAACTGTATTTTCGAAAAAAGATGGACGTCTATCTTTCATTTTGAAAATACTGTCAGAGATGTCCAAATCCTTAAATTTCGACGTCCCTAGATTTGGACATCCTTGGATTTGGACGTTTCTGACTTCAGTGAGGAGTCAGCATTTGTGTGCACTGGTCCCCCTGACATGCCAGGACACCAACCGGGCACCCTAGGGGGCACTGCAGTGGACTTCATAAAATGCTCCCAGGAACATAGCTCCCTTACCTTGTGTGCTGAGCCACACAACCCCCCCCCCCCAGAACCCACTACCCCCAACTGTACACCACTACCATAGCCCTTACGGGTGAAGGGGGCACCTATATATGGGTACAGTGGGTTTGTGGTGGGTTTTGGAGAACTTACTGTTTCCTCCACAAATGTAACAAGTGGGGGGGGGGGGTATGGGCTTGGGTCCACCTGTCTGAAGTGCACTGCAGTACCCACTAAAACTGCTCCTGGGACCTTCATGCGCTGTCATGGACCTGAGTATGACATCTGAGGCTGGCATAGAGGCTGGCACAAAATATTTTTAAAGATGTGCTTTGAGGGTGGGAGGGGGTTAGTGACCATTGGGGGAGTAACAGGAGGTCATCCCAGATTCTCTCCGGTGGTCATCTGGTAATTTCAGGCACCTTTTTGTGCCTTATTCGTTAAAAAAACACGTCCGGGTGAAAACGTCCAAGTGTTCGTCAGGGACTTCCTTGTTTTGTTTTGTTTTTTATTATGGGTCAAAGACGTCCAAGTGTTAGGCACGCCCAAGTCCCACCTTCGCTACGCCTCTAACATGCCCCCTTGAAATTTGGACATCTTTGCGATTATACTGATTTGGACATCTCTGTGAGGACGTCCATCTTCTGATTTATGTAGAAAGATGGACGTCCTTCTCTTTCAAAAATGAGCCTGAAAATAACATAGCTTGTGAGGTTGATTGCAAATCACATTATTCCTTTACCTGTGGTACAGTGTTACTACAGATTAGTGATACCTGCTTTAAACTAAGCTGTAATAAATGTGAGATTTTATGGCAGCTTACTATCTTTCTCCCTTTAAGTACATTGAGGCCCTTTTTTCAAAGCCATGAGAGGGTAATGTTCAGCTAGCGTGTACCAAATTGGCACTACTGCTGGGATAGCGCGTGCGCCCAGCCGTAATCCCACGGTATGTTTTCTATTTTCTACCATGGAGGGTGTTCCCAGCATAATCGGCAGCATGGCCACATTGGCTGCATGGTTACTGCACGGGTAGAGCGTGAACCCTTACCGCTATGTCAATGGATGGCGATAAGGGCTCAGGCCATAAATAGGCATGCACTAGTTTTAATTTTTGTGCATGCCTATTTTCTGGCCCATTAAAAATGACCTTTTTCCCAGTCCGGTAAAAAGTGGTCGAGCACACGCCAAAAACATGCACCCACATTACTGCAGGCCACTTTTTATCGTGGCTTTGTAAACAGACCCCATTATTTGATTTCCTGTAGGAAGAGAGTTAGCAGGCTAAAAATGAATATATATGAAAATTAAAGGGGGATTCCAGCCTACTCACTGTGGATTCTATACTGCCTTCTCTCTAGTACTGATGAAACATCTGAACTTGCAATTTTGAGAAACCTTATTTGTGTCATTGCTACGCAGGTGAAAGTGTCATAATGGAAAAGTCTCCTCAATGCACTGATTGGTTAGCACAACTGAAGAATTTTGATTGGCACCTGTCATGATGGAAGCAGCAACTTCAAATTGTACATTTGGCTTGCATAAATTAAAGAGGCAATATAGTCCAGGAAGTTATGAAGAACTTTGTTTATAAAACAGTTGTATTAGGATAACTTCTGAACTTTCTCATTGATTAAGAACAACACTGTTTTTCATGGGAAATTGGACAGCCTGAAGAAAATTCCCAAGAAGAAAATACCCAGTTTTATAAATATTCCCAGAACATCCAAGATCTCTTCTATGAATATGTTTAAACTGTATCTTAAGGAGCTCCTGGATATGTTTAAACTGTATCTTAAGGAGCTCCTGGATATACCCAAAGAGGTGATTCTACTTATTATCCAAGCATAAAATCTCACCTCTTCTGTAATCAGAGAGGATAGCCATAAATTATAACCTGGAAGTTAAAAGAATTGGAATAATTTGGGTTTACACAGTTTCTGGCCATCTTTCAAAACAGACCAAGCCTTGAATCTCAAACTATTTTGACCCAAGAAAGGTAATATATATATGGCTCAAAGCATTCCCTAGGCATGAGTAGAATTACTCATAAAGAAAGTTCCTGGATTTTCATTAAGAAGCTTAGTGCACAGGAGCAAATGTTTGGTCTTTTATCAGGGGAAGCAATTTACATCTTTTAATCCATCTCAACTGGTATTTCTGAAGGATAAGCTTGTTGCTATTTCCTTGTCTTGAATTTCCTGCATCTTCACATATAAGAGGTAATTGATAATTGTAGCTTATTGTGTCATAAAAGATGTTATCTTTTCATGTACAAGGCATATTGTAATTATTTTGCAATTCTTTTTCTTATTTTGAGAATGAATGATTTAATGGCTAGAGCAGTGAACTGAGAAGCAGGAAAATTAGGGTTCAAATTCCTTCTCTGTTATTCCTTGTGATATTGGACAAGTTACCTTATTTCCCATTATCTGAGACCTTTATTTCATTGTAACAAAAATACATATATGCCAGGAAGGTTATCATCGGAGATGTGGCAAATGTTCTGCTTGTTCGGTGACCCTGGAGGGTTCAAAGTTAAAATGGCTACAAGGTAAAAAGATTACATATCTCAGGCACTGTACATCATGTGATTCAACGAAATGTAATCTATGCCTTTATATGCCCTTGTGAATTGTTGTACATTGGACATACATCGAGGAAATTCAAAACTAGGGTTATTGAACATAGACTATTGTATTCTTAATAATAAAATGGAAGCTCCTATTGTTAAACACCATCAACTCCTTCAGCATAAATTCTCACAGTTAAAATGTATGCTTCTTGACCAGGTATCACTGGGAATGAGTGTGTGGGGGGTGGGGGGGTGGATTTTAAAAAAGCATTATGGGGAAAAGAACAACAATGGATCTACAGGTTGAATACAACAGAACCTAATGGACTTAACAGACAAGTGGAATGGAATGCATTCTATTGAAGGGAGTATCTCTTTACATTGTATTAGGGTCCGGATTTGTCAGTCTTGAGTTTGGCGTTCTTTTAATTTTCGCAGCCATCTTGGCTTTGAGATTTGAGAAAAAGGTTCTATAGAAAGGTGTCTTCCTGAGGCAGCAGAAGATTGCGAAACAAGGCGCTCTTGTTGAAGACAAGTGAGAAGCTTGGTGGATCGGCAATGCACTGACTGCATCATTTGCATATGAAGAGAACTGGATTCATGGTGGATTTATGAAGCTACACATTGGGCTGCAGTAGCAATTTTTTTGCCAGCTAAATATAATTTCTCTTTTTCGGGCATGCCTTCTGATTTTTCCAAATTTGAATTTGAACTGGGGGTTATTAGATAAAGCACATCCACTCTGGTAGCATGTGCTAGTTTAAAATCAATGTTTTTTCTCTCAAAGATTTTTTACATTGTTCCCCCCCCGTGATAGTGGAATCGATGATAGGAATGGACTCCTGATGTGGTAGAGGGTTATATATTCAGTAAGAATACATAACTGGGAGGTTTGAGGTTCCTTTTGTTAAATTTATTATATGCACAGCATCGAGATTGAATGATTGCACTGAACAAACTTTAGCATAATATATAATATATAATCTAAATGGGACAAAGTTAATGACCGAACCAAAAATGAAAAATGTAGTTCAGATAAAAAAAGCAAGTTCAGATTCCTTGCATCTGAGCTGGGGGATTTATTCCCCTTACAGTAGGCAGATGGGTTACTTAAGTAACTGGGTGTTCAACTGTCGATTGACACTACATCGCTTTACAGATTAAATGTGGCCAAATTGTTGCAGGATACAAAATCACAGTTGGAAAAATGGAGTGCCCTCCCATTGTCCTTGTTAGGCCAGGTGAATTTATATTGCATGGTGATCCTCCTGCATTGGTTATATACCCTTCAGTCTTTACCCATTCGTTTGCTATGTAAAGATCTTTGAGCCTTGCAGAGATTGTTGGGACAATTTTACTTGGGGGAGGAGAACAAGCCAAATGTCTGAGGAAGGATCGTGGCATTGTGGGGGTCTGGGAATTCCCGATTTATGGCAGTATAACAATGAATGTCTCCTCTGTTATCTGAGGGATTGAATCTGGGGCTTTGACAAATTTGCAGATATTGCTCTAGATAGAGCTTTCTTCTCTCCTTTGCATTTTAATTATGTTCTGCATGCATGATTAGTATCTTTGCCACCTTGGGTGCATTGCAGCATTTATTTTGGCTGCTTTGGGCATTGTGGCAGGACTTACTCCTTTTGTTGAATCAGAAGGCCTCGTGTAGCACTTTACTCCCGCTGAGGGATAATGCAGGATTTTTTCCTGAAATGGAAAATGCAGTGTTTAAATGATGGGAGACTTGGGGTATTGTTCTCTTGTAAAATCTGGTGAAGGAGGATGGAACCTTTCTTAACCCCGAGGAATTAATTTGAGGAACAAGAGATAGCAAAGTCTCCAAATATACTCCTAAAGCTTCGGAAACCCTCTTTAACTGGGAAGTCAAACCATGCATTTGAATGTTTTGCATTTTGTTACTTATGTCACATAGGGAGACCAAATTATCAGATTTTTATGCCATCACACCCAGCATTAGAGCCCTTTAAAACATGTTAAGGGGCAAATAATGAGGGTTAGTGCCCTAATGCTGCTTGGTTAGGACTGCACTAAGGGGCCATTTATCAAACGGTGATAAGCCCAACATGGGCTTACCACGTGCCAATCCAGAACTACTGCCATCCGAACACAGGCACTGGTGGTTCTTTCTCCCTCAGTGCGTGGCATTTCCAGCGCTAGAGGAAATATTTGAAAAATATTTTCCCTAGGGGTTACATGGCAGTAATCGGGTAGTGCCGTGCACTGCCCAGTTACCACCAGTTAGTGTGAGAGCCCTTACTGTCAACTCAATGGGTGGCGGTAAGTGTTCCCCCCACATGACCACATAATCAGTTCAATCTTACCGCATGGCCATTTCTTTTTTTCAGCCTTTTTACTTGCTGTGGTAAAAAGGGCCTCAGCACACAGCAAAAACAGCCACCGCTGCCTAGCGCAGGGCCATTTATACCGTAGCTTAGTAAAAGAGCCCCTCAGTGCCTTTTTTGAAATAAGCACCCAGAGCCAGCCCCAAAAGTGCACAAATAATCACAGTCAGACTGGCATAAGCCCTTAATGCACAGTTAGCACATTCAATCAGGCTACACATTGAAGCATTTTACTGTATTTTGCCAGTTTGCACATGTTACCCCCTGCATTATAGATTTAAAAAAATATATATTTTTAGGAGGGGGCATGTTATGGGTGGAGAGTGGGCGTGGAAACATTGACTAGCTAGTGTGTGCTAACTGGCTAATGCACTCTGTGCAGGTACCATGTGCTCATGACCTGCAATAAAATATAGTCAGTGATGGCAGAGAAAGACCCGCATGGTCTTTATCTTACTCCATCCAGTCTGCCTAACAGTCACAGTCATTATCAACAACAATGAACGTGGTCTTTCTTTGGTGTTTCTGGGACACACAGCATAGAAATCCACCTGGCTCTGTCCTTATGTTCGAACTACTGGAGTTGCCATCAATGCCCACTCCAGCCTATCCAAATCCGTCTTGTCATTTGCGGGACAAAGACAGTAAAAGTCTGTCCAGCACTCTCCTCACATTCCAAATTACTGGAATTTCCGTTGAAGCTGTCTCCAGCCCATCCTAACCCGGGTTACTATATGTGGGACTCAGATTGTACAAGCCAGCCTAGCACCGGCCTTAGCTGATGCAGCCAGAATTGTCATCTAAGCACCACTTGACATGCAAAAACATATGCAACCCTTTAAGTTTTGTTTTGTTTTTACCATTCATTTTTTAATTACAGATCCTCTCTGTTAATCCCATGCATTTTGAATTCTGCCACAGTTATTATTTTTTTTGTTCCATCACATCCCTCAGGGGGCATCCACCACCTTCTCTGTGAAAAAGAATTTTCTGATATTACTCCTAAGTCTACCACCCCACAGCCTCAATCCATGTCATCTAGTTTTACCATTTTCCCTTCTCTGGAAAGTATTTGTTTCTATATTAATACCTTTCAAGTATTTAAACGTCTGTATCATATCTCCCCTGTCCCTCCTCTCCTCTAGGGTATACATATTCAGGTCTTCCAGTCTCTTCTTGTCTTTTGGCACAAGCCCCATATTATTTTTGTCGACTTCCTCTGGACTGCTTTGTCTTCTTATATCTTTAGCAAGATAAGGCCTCCAAAACTGAACACAGTACTCCAGGTGGACTTCATTAATGACTTGTACATCAACACTTCTTTTCTTCTGCTGGTTACACCTCTCTCTATACAGCCTAACATCCATCTGGCTACAGCCACCACCATGTCACACTGTTTCATCGCCTTCAGATCCTTAGATACTGTCACCCCAAGATCCCTCTCCCTGTCTGTGCTAACCGGTTATTTAAGTTATCCTGAAGACATTCGTAAGTGGGAGCCCTGCCCTGTCCTTCCCATGACCCTCCCATGTTCCACTTATGTGTACACCCCTTGCAGTTATATGCAATAACACTTACATCTGGTCTTATAGAATAGTGCATAGTGCACTTACGCAAATGACATTTTTCTGTGCATTTACACAGAATGTGCTCAAGTTATAGAGCATCTTTATTTGGAAACATTTTAGACTGTCCAGGAATGCTTCCTAATCCAGCTCCACAGAATTGCATAGCTTTTGGCCAAACATCTCAATGTCCAGCAAAAGTTAATTTATCCAAATTTTGAAAGTTAATTTATGCCATCTCTGAATATTGATCTCTAACTGGTCAATATTCAGCCTGCAGAAATTAGCATTTTTATAAATGCTGACTGCCTCGGGCAGAATTAGCCCCCAATATTCAGTGCCAGGTCATGATCGGGCAGTGGCACTAAATATCTAGGGGCTAATTGAGCATGCAGAGCCAATATTCAGCCGGGGCCACATAAGACATAAAAAGATGCCTCTGATCCCCCAACCTCCCACTACTCCTGTACCAATCCCTCCCCCCCCCCCCCCCCCAGTGAGGCTCACATACCCTCTCCCTTGGTAAGGTCTATACCTCCCACCCCACCATGGGTCCAGACCTCCCTCCTAACTCTTTCCCAGTCAGGATAAGCCCCTCCTCTAAGGATTAACTACATTCCCTGGTGGTCTAGTTGTGCAATGGAGGCAGGATCAAACCCCACTTACTCCTGCCTCTAGTAGTTGCCTTTACAAAAATGGCTGCTGAGACATCATGCGGCAGCCTGGTGGTGCCCACTCGCTCCTTCTTTCACCAGTGTCCAAATGCAAAATGATGCTGGTGAGCCCTAGTAGTAGTCTCATGGTACTACTACTAGGGTTTATGATTTCTTTATATGAAAGGGAATCAATCCTACCCACACCACTAACCATCACCGATTCTATTAAGATAGGCCCATGAGAGCCTTCAGGATGCTGAGGGAAGGGATTAGGTGGTTGTTGCTGAGCAGCAGGGCACCATTGAGGGGCTAGTCTGGTTGGGGGTTCACTTTGGGGGGTGGAGAGGTCTTGTAGGGAGGAGTTCCCTGGAAAGGCATTTGTTTGGGGGGAGGGATCTATGGTTGATTGGTGCTGACCACAGTTCAATGTGGCTTGGGAGCATCAAACTGCTTGTGATGTGGCTCACAGGAAGCTTTAGTCCTTTACCAAAAGGAGTCAGCAACCTACAATACTAGTGCCAACCCAGGTGCCATGTAAGCCTGGGTTTTAGCTGGGGTTATTTTATTGGTCATACAGGAGCTTGCGGTGTGCATCCAGTACATATCACAAGCCACGGTACATATTTTACATGTCATTAGTATCTACCATGGATTGACTTATTTAGCACTGCATAAGGGCACTAACAGTGAGAGTTGTGCCCTATAAGTCATGCTAAAGGACAAATAAAACTGGTTAGTGCTCTAATGCTGCTTGATAAATTCCCTCCTTAGTGTCTTTTAAATATTATCCCCAACTGTCTACATTGTTACAAAGTCCAGCTCTTCCTTACACCCATGGACTTTACCACGACTTAGAAAGTGAAAGTATGCACATACTTTCACTGTCTCAAGAAAAGTACATGAATAAATTAACATCTATTGAACTGGGTGGGTTTTTTGTCCAGGAAATAATACATGCCATCTTTTGAAAATTAAAAGTATGCGTGCAAGTACAAGTCATTCCCTATACCAGCCCTTATGGAATGTCTTCTCACTGTGGGCTAAGTTGTTCATAAATGATACTCAAAATTCAGCGCCTAAAAAATTGGCGCTAAGCATGATTCTATAAAGGGCGTGCATCTTTTATAGAATCACACTTAACCCTCATTTAACATTAGGCGCCAGACTTACGCTTGCTGAAACTTTGGGCCCTGTTTACTAACCTGTGCTATAGGCGCGCTAGTGTTTTTAGCGTGCCCTAAAAATTAACACGTTCTAACACTAGAGACACTCATAGGAATATATGGGTGTCTCTAGCGTTTAGTGTGTGCTAATTTTAGCATGTGCTAAAAACGCTAGCACACCTTAGTAAACATGGCCCTTGGTGTAAATGCTCGTGTCCAAGCTAGGCATGCTGAGGTTGTATGTATTCTATAATTCAGAACGCTCCTAACATGCTCATAGCCATACCCCCCTTTGAGTTACACGCACCATGCCTTATAGAATAGTGTGTAGCCAGATGTGCAAGAAAAATTTAATGAGTGCCAATTAACATCACTAATTAGCTGTTAGTACTCAATTATTGATGCTAATTGGCTTGGTGCTCAATTAATTTGCATGTGCATTTCAGGGCATCATATATACTGTAGAATCCAGGGGATAGCGGCACTATGAGGGTAATTCTATAAGAGGACACCAAGAACTTGCCTATTTGGAACTTATTCTATAGGATATTTCTGAAAATACTGTATTAGAAATCTACCTGGTCTGCAATAGATTGACAAAGTACCTCATGAAAGACTCCAGAAGAAATTGGAAAGTCATGAGATAGGAGGTAGTGTTCTACTGTGGATTAAAAACTGGTTAAAGGATAGAAAACAGAGAGTAGGGTTGGGCTCTTCAGCTTGGAGAAAAGACGGCTGAGGGGAGATATGATAGAGGTATATAAAATACTGAGTGGAGTGGAATGGGTAGACGTGAATCGCTTGTTTACTCCTTCCAAAAATACTACAACTAGGAGGCATGCAATGAAGCTACAAAGTAGTAAATTTAAAACAAATCAGAGAAAATATTTCTTCACTCAGCGTGTAATTAAACTCTGGAATTTGTTGCCAGAGAATGTGGTAAAAGCAGTTCACTTAGAGGGGTTTAAGAAAGGTTTGGATAGAAAAGTCCATAAGCCATTATTAAAATGGCCTTGGGAAAATCCACTGCTTAGTTCTGGGATAAGCAGAATAAAATGTATTGAACTGTTTTACGATCTTGCCAGGTACTTCTGACCTGGATTGGCCACTGTTGGAAACAGGATACTGGGCTTGATGGACCTTCGATCTCTCCCAGTATGGCAACACTTATGTACTTATGACACTCCTTAGCTTACTACAATGAGATTGTACTGTTTGTTCTGACTTAGTCACACAAAGCTTTTGTAATACAGTTTTTTTTTGATAATGATAACCATTTACTTAAACATTAAAACATCCTTAGCCCATAACAATAGTCTGATACAGAGTTGAGTATTTGTTGAGAAAATAAATTCTGGGAAGGGAAAAAGTGCAGATTCAGCTAAGGAGAGTCTATTCTTTCTAAACATGATTCATACACCTGAGCTGAGACGTGCACAATTTCACAAATGAGCCCAATGGTCTCATACACTACAACATTACTCATTTCCTTTTACCTAAAGAAGGCTTAAGGAAGGGCACTGTTAACAGCTGCCTTTTGAAATAACATGAGAACAAAGTACATTCAGTGTTGTTAGCTGAAGATTGTTCACTTCATGGGACTATTATTGTTATCAGATACAAGGGAATAATCACCACACTGACTTCTTACCCATCAACATGGGAGTGCTTTACACTGTTGTACGAGCATACAAGAAAGCGCCAACTGCAGTCAGTAAAGTCCCGTGACAGAAAATAATTGCCACATATTTGGCATAGCTTCAGGGTTCATTTTGTGCTAAATGTGCCAACACAGTCAGGCTAGGCAATTGAGAGAGAACATTTAAAAATAAAAATTGCAGGGATTTAAATAGGTAAATACTTGGTTCACTGCCTGAAGCCATAAGAACATATGAGCATAATCATTGCCATACTGGGACAGACCGAAGATCCATTTAGCCCAGTATCCTGTTTCCAATCCTAGAATATGCAGTGGAATTTCCCAAGTCCATCTTAATACTTGCTTATGGACTTTTAGGAAATTAGCTAAACCTTTTTTAAACCCTGCTAAGCTAACGGCTTTTTATCATATTGCCTGGCAACAAATTCCACAGTTTAATTACTCATTGAGTGAAGAAATATTTTCTCTGATTCATTTAAAATTTACTACTTAGTAGCTTCTTTGTGTGCCCCCTAGTTCTAGTATTTTTGGAAAGAGTAAACATGTGATTCACATCTACCCATTCCACTCCACTCAGTATTTTATAAACTTCTATCATATCTCCCATCAGCTGTCTCTTCTCCAAATTGAAGAGCGTTAGCTGCTTTAGCCTTTCCTTTTAGGAAAGTCATCCCATCCCCTTTATCATTTTTGTCACCTGTTTCAGTACCTTTTCTAATTCCACTGTATCTTTTTTGAGATGCGCTGTCCAGAATAGCTGATAACTTTTATTTGATTTTAGTAAAATCCAATAACATTATGATTAGCTATATACTTCTTGATGTGGCACTAACTACAATGTTATCTGTTATGTTAACAATTAATTTGTGCTAATTTAATCTAAGCATTTTTTGACTGCCTATTCCATAAAAAGGTCCTAAGCAGTTTAAAATTAAGGAGCACGTTTACTAAGCAGAGTTAGTGCCTTAACTCGTGTTTGAACAAGAGTACGGATATGCATTAGTTGCTGGTGCATTAAAGCCGGCATTTACGCACGTTAGGTCGTGTGTTAATGGCAGAGGAGGAGAAAGAGGCATTTTGTAGGCGTGTCTACAAGAGACAAGTATAGCAGATGCACATAGGTGCATAACATATGTGTTACCGTGTGACTGCTTAGCGCCATGAATAAAGGTGTTAAGGGATTTTTTTTTTATCATTAACGCATCTATATTTTTTAATTTGCTTCATAAATTGAAATAGCATGATGACTCAATGCCTCCACCTACATGCCCCATGAGCCTATAAAGACACATTAACACCCATCAATCATTTCTTTTCAAGATGGAGGTTTATCTAGCTGAAGTGTCAGCTGCAGTAGCAGCAGCAGAAGCGTTTGTTGGGGTGTTGGGGGCTCAGGCCCCAGCATAGATTCCACCACCCATTCCAGCACAGGGGATTCCCACACAACAGGGACAGCAGCAGCAGCCAGTGCAGAGGCAGAGCAGGCGCCATAGGCAGGAACAACACCCCCGGTGCCCACGCATTTTTCCCATATGCACATTGCCGCGAGGGATGAATGAGGACCGTGTGGTCGCCCAGTACCAGTTGAGCTCAGCAGCTATAATGGAGTTATATGAATATTTAAGGGCCGACCTCGATCCCATTACAGACAGGTTCCACCCCATACCTGGTCTGACTAAGCTGTTGAGCTTCTTACATTGCGTGACTTCTGGCAGTTTCCAACAATCCATGGCCGCTCCTCCGTCTCTCGCTGTATCCACCAAATACTGCGTGCCATGATGCGCCAGCTTAGGGACTATGTTCATTTCTCTAATACTAGGCAATAGTAGGAAGCCGTAAGCGATCAGTTTCAGAACATTGCAGGCCTACCACACGTGATGGGAACAATAAATTGCACATATGTGGCCCTAGTACCATCCAGTGAAAGGTAATTGATATATAGGAATAGTAAGCGCTTTCATTCCCTAAATGTGCAGGTGACGTGTGATGCAAATCCTGAATGTGGTAGCCAGGTTCCCAGGGTCCACCCACGATTCCTATATTCTTTTTCACTTGGCCCTGTTCCAGCAGTTCAAGCAGGGCAGGTATGTTCATGGTTGGCTAATATGTAAGTGGAAAAAATGATGTTTTTCAAACATGAAGTCCTGTTATGATTTACGTACTCAGTCTGTCTTGTCTGTCATTTATTCAACAACATTATAGTGTTTCTGAAAGTGGGAGAACTCTCCTCAGTTTATGTCAATGATTGCAATATTGAACTGACAAGTTGCCCATTCCAGGGGGGAGGCTTATCGGCCGGTCCTGATTTTAAACTTGCATCTCAAAGCACTATGGTATTTGTAGTCCATGATTCTATTCACTAAAATCAGCACTGCAGGTCCCATAATACGCCAAGATGAGATTGGCAGACATCCAAATAGCTTTTATAATATTTTCTTCTTTACTGAAATATTGTTTTTAATGGGGAGATTCCAGCAACTATGACTGATATACACCCTTGGCCCTCTTCAATAGATTTGGCTGTCAATCACTATCACATATTCCATCAAGCTTTCCTACCTTTGGAATATTACCCTAATAGCAGTCTAGCCCTCACTGTGTACATAATGACTGTGCTGGAGATGGCAGCTCAGTGCATGACATCATCTTAGCCAAAGCTATCTATGTGCAGCTATTGTGGCAGCAAGTATCACCAACTGGTGGGAAACACCCTCAAGTCCTCTATAGGACACTAACGGTGATGTGTCCTTTGGGTGGCAGTGTGGGAAAGCAGTGTACGATACCGTCCGCGGTGTCTGTTCTCTGCACATAAACTTTTGGCCATAGGTTCTCAATTCATTGCAGATCTCACCACTGTACAATGTGTTAGAATGGTGTGCTGGCATCATTCTTTAATTTTGTACACTTCCACATACATGCAAAGCAGAGCCACCAACCCACCTCTTAAAGGAGGTATGCTTATTGCCTGGACATTAATGTTTACATATCTCATCCTGGTGCCTTATGCCACCTTCAGGACTGATTTCCATTGATGAAATCGGGGAATCTCAATAACACATAGTATTGGTATGTAATGGCAGAAGCAGGAACAGCCTCATGGTCACCTCCTAACTGAAAAGGGAACCTTGGCAGCTCCACATCCAGTGTGTGTGTCAACCTCCTTTTGAAACTCTGGAATAGATCAGATGTTCAACAAGAATCTGCGTAGCTATGCAAGACCTGAACATTTAAAGGTCTGTCAACATTGTCCAAGCATGAGTGTCCATTTGCTGAGAACGTTTACAGTGTACAGTGGTCATTGGGTATACATGTCTTTCTGCATCTTCCCTGTAACCTTATGTTTTTATGGGTGCCTCGGTAATAAGGTGTTGTAAAGTTAATGCTGCCACCCATCGCTTCCTCTGTTGCACTCTTTGTTCTTCACTCATGACCCATGGTCTGCAATGTGACCTCTGCACGTAACATAAGTAGGAGTTAAGCATGGCCAAATACTTTAGTATTTTCAAAGCACTTAGACTTACTAAGTTACATTGTAATCTATGGAACTTTGTAAGGCTAAGTGCTTTGAAAATGAGCCCCTTAGGCGCTGATTGATGCTGTCCAAAGTGAACACAATGTTCACGGGGAGGCATAGCCTCTCTGTGTGGGATGAATTGTCTTGGAGGTGATACCATTGAAAAGCTCATAATCATAGCTCTTTTGAGATGTCTGTATGTGTGTATGTGTGGTATGTCACACATGATGTGAAAATAATATTCCCCCCCTCTATTGTCACAGGTGACGCGGGATACAGTTGTCGCAGTTGGCTTTTCACTCCACTGCATGAGCCTATGACACCTGCAGAGGTGGCATATAATGAGGCCCACAGGATAGTCACTCATGGGGTCATCAAGTGTACCTTTGGTGTGTTAAAAAGGTGCCTGGATAGGACAGGTGGCACCTTACAGTATGGCACTGAGACTGTCGCTGAGATCATGCTGGCCTGCTGCATGCCGCATAATATTGTTGTCAGATTTCCCATCAGATCCTCCATGTTGCCCTTCAGGTGTCCGGGCAGGCACAGCGGGTGGGAGACAGGTGTGGCAACAGGACATCAAGGAATACTTTATGTGTAAGTTTGAACAAGTAGCGTACGATATGTTCATATGTGGAGAATTTTGGAAAAACACTGTGTTCAGAACTGTGTATTTAGGCCTTCTCATGTGTACTGCTGCAGAATGCGTTGTTCCTGTTGTACCCTGTGCACTCTCGCCACCGATTTGTCTAACATCGGCAGTAGAAGAAATCCTTCACTACCTTTATCGCAGTGGGAAAGTCACTGTCTGACTGTTAGTGACTGGGATGCCACACTCAATGGGTCATTTAGTACATGTGTTGGGTGTTTTTTGGACTTGCCTATACAATATTTTTGCATTACACCTCTTCAGATGCCTGACATGTCCCTGCATTTCCAGAAGGGGTTTGCACAGATACAAATTTGGGGGCAACATTGGTCTCATACTTGTCTGGATCTAGCTTTTGTTGAGTGGTACAGCTGTCTCTTGCAAATCAAACAGATCACAATTGACTATATATATGTTAATAGTTTCACACCATCACTGGATCACCTTCTGCCAAATGCCACTGTTTTCTAAACTACATCCTGGACTCTGCTCAGCCAGTGTGGGTATCAGGATATCCACAAGAATGACTCATGACAGCAAAGTGCAGGCAGTGAAGGTAGCACATGGAAATTATTCTAATTGAATATGTATTGTGGATATCCTGCAAACGGGGCATAATCGAAAGGGACGTCCTCGTTTTGATTTGGACGTCCTCGCAAAACGTCCCCATTCAGGGTCTGGGAAACCCGTATTTTCAAAACAAGATGGATGTCCCTCTTTCATTTCGATAATACGGTCATGGACGCCCAAATCCTGAAATTTGTTCGCCAATAGAGATGGTCGTCCCTAGACATGTTCATTTCTGATTTTCGGCGATAATGGAAACCAAGGACATCCATCTCAAAAATGAGAGAATGCAAGCCATTTGGTCATGGGAGGAGCCAGCATTTGTAGTGCACTGGTCCCCCTGACATGCCAGGACACCAACTGGGCACCATAGGGGGCACTGCAATAGACTTCATAAATTGCTCCCAGGTACGTAGCTTCCTTACCTTGTGTGCTGAGCCCCCCAAACCCCAAACCCCACTACCCACAACTGTACACCACTACCATAGCCCTTACGGGTGAAGGGGGGTACCTAGATGTGTGTACAGTAGGTTTCTGGTAGGTTTTGGAGGGCTTACTGTTTTCGCCACAAACTTAACAGGTGGGGGGGGGATGGGCCTGGGTCCGCCTGCCTCAAATGCACTGCACCCACTAAAACTGCTCCAGGGACCTGCATACTGCTGTGATGGACCTGAGTATGACATCTGAGGCTGGCATAGAGACTGGCAATCAATATTTTTAAAGATGTTCTTTGAGAGTAGGAGTGTATTATAAAGGTACTGTGATGTCTGAAGACATGGGGGCTTATCCCGCCCTTTGTATGTGTTTGTGTTCTAAATGTGCAAGCAATGCTATTAGTCAGTAGAGTATGCAAACAGTCAACCTATTTAAAAATGACAGAGTCGTTGGTGGTGTTGTGGGGTCGTTCCTGGGGTGGGGGGGGGGGGGTGTTAGGATAGTGGATGGGGATCCCCCTGCATTAACACTGGAATGTATTCACCAACTCCACATTTGGAAGGCCGTGGGTGTGGCTCACATCTTTTCAGTGCAATCAAACGTTTAAGGTGAGTTACATTCAGGTACACTGGGTAGTGCTCTGTCCCTGGAGGGCTCACAATTTTGCAGCTGCACCTGTAAAAGGTCCATTTTTATATGGGTGTGGCTCACACCTTTTTGAATGTGAGCAAAAGTTGAAGGTGAATTACATTCAGGCACACTTGGTAGTTCTCTGGCCCTGGAGGGCTCACAACCATATTTTGTACCAGAGGACATGAAGAGTTCAGTGACTTGGACAAAAAAATCACAAACAGCTGGACAGGGATTTGAACCAGCATCCTCAAGATATCAAGACTGATTCTCTAACCACTAGCCTACTCCTCAACTTTGAGCTATGCTTCTCTAAGCCATATAGCCGATGCACAGCATGTGTCAGCCACAGCTGTATCATGAGTAGGGTGTGATATTGGCAAACACAGCATCTGCATGTGGCTCACCTCTCTTCTATCTGTGAAGAGTCTGACCTCATCTCCCTCCCACCATTACTCATCTCCATGCTGTGGCTCACCTTTCCCCTATCTGTGAAGAGTCTGACCTCATCTTCCTCCTTCCATTACTCATCTCCTGCTGTACAGTGGATTTCCTTTGCTATCTGGTCTGCTGATGTCTATGTGTCAGATTCTGGCCATTGTATTGTTGGAGGTGAGACTTGCTTTTGCTGAGCTGAGATGCTATTCACAGTTCGGGATCCAGCCTACTCTGCAGCCTCTGTGTGGGATATCTCATATTTAAGGAATGCTATGTAGGCAGTGTTCAAGGAACTGGTGGTAATGTACTACTGCACCCACATTACTCTTACATTCTCTTGAAACAGGGCAAGGCTTGCAATTGATTTCTGCCCTTTCATACAAACAAAGGTCCCTTTCAAAGGTTACTAGTGGCAAGATGCAACACTGTTCCATAAAGGTCAGAGGAAACTGTTTATTTGGATGAGGGGTTTGACCAAAGTGTCCTGCCCTTCTTTATAAATGGTTATAGTGGCTTTAGTCTAAACCCTCACTATGTTGTTAAGGAGCAGAAATGTTGGTACCAACACTAAAAATAAGGCTGCTGTAACATGTTGAGAACAGCTCTGAGTGTGCAATGCAATTCGCACTTTGTGGTGTGATGTTTCTTGACTTTCATACTACACCACTTCTAGGTCTAAACCTTTATTCACTGCAGCACTCGCCACAGGTTACTCAACTGACAGTAGCACAACCTTCCTAACAACATTAAAAAGGCCCCTTAAGAGTGGTTAGAACACCATCTATGCCATCCTGGGGTGGTGAGTTCAAATCCACCTCTCCCTCTTATGCTGCCTGTCTGACATCAATGCAGCCTCAATAGCCCCCTATGAATATCTTGCTAGATTCCAAGCTTCCAAGAGTCGGAGGGAGGGAGGGGACACCCTGAAACTCAGTCCCCTGGAACTCAGAGGGGGGGATGACCCTGGAACTCGGAGGGAGGGGACAACCTTGGGATTCAGAGAAAGGGGACGATCCTGGAACTTGGAGGGAGGGAGGGGGAACCTGAAACTCGGAGGGAGGGGGGAACCTGAAACTCGGAAGGAGGGAGGGGGGAACCTGGAACGCGGAGGGAGGGAGGGAGGGAGGGAACGACCCTGGAACTCAGAGGGAGGGGGATGACCCTGGAACTCAGAGGGAGGGGACAACCCTGGAACTCGGAGGGAGGGAGGGGGGACAACCCTGGAACTCGGAGGCACGACCCTGGAACTAGGAGGGAAGGAGGGGGACAACCTTGGAACTTGGAGGGAGGGGGGACCCTGGAACTGGGAGGGAGGGAGGGGGGGCACATGGCACACACTCTCATTCTCATACATACACTCTCTCACAGAAACACTCGCACCCAGTCTCACTCTCTCTCTCTCTCACACTCACTGTGTCTCACATATGCACTCACACACACTCTCATTCTCACACACACACTTGCACATTCACTCTCTCTCTCACACACAGTCACTCTCACACACATTCTCTCAAACATACACACTCCGAGGAAAACCTTGCTAGCGCCCACTTCATTTGTGTCAGAAACGGGCCTCTTTTACTAGGGTTATCATAATATGATAGAAAAGCAGGACAGTGGCCAACCTGTTAACTACTGATTTCAAACATATTTCATTTAATTAGGATGACCACTCACCTCATTAGGTGTGATAGTCTTCCTCCTCACCTGCTTCATTATCAATCATTTCCACCATCCCCCACTGGCAAAACCTCAGGTTCAGGAGTGTAAGCTCTTTTGAGCAGGGACTGTCTCTTTGTATCAGGTGTTCAGCGCTGCGTGCATCTGGTAGCGCTATACAAATGCTAATAATAATATATACTTATACATATGTTAAGATGACACCTTTTGCCCTTATTCTAATATTATTTACTATTTTCAAAGCAAACAACATACAGTGATAACCCCAAGACACTGCTGGATTTGAACCCACAATACACAGACTAGAGACAACTGTATTAACCATTAAGCTACCGTTGCAGTACTAACTTACTACTAATGGAGATATACGTGGCACTGCTGAATGTAGTATAAGCATCTACTGGAAGGTCATGGAACTTGCAATGCTGCAAAGGTGCTTTACATTCCCACTATATGTTCTTGTGATCATGCTAAGGTACTGTTTACCCAGTTCAAGCACCCCCAAAATTAGTAGCTGAATATAATGTGGATAGCACTGCACATGTTAATTTGTGCTGTCTCTAGAATCAGAAGGGCTGACAATGTTATGCTAATTGACTTCCTTGAAAGAAGCAATTAACGATTTTTAAAGAAATCACTGGCTTTTCAGGCAGCAAGGTTTTGGAAGGATCTTGTATTTTGATACTAAACCAGAGAGTATTCCTAAAATTATTATTGTTAAATCTTGTGATTATTCCATTTCTAAAGTTATAGCAATTCTAGATGTTCAGGTTGATAGTGCAATTTCAATGGAAATACAGGCTAAATCACTAGTTAAATAGTGATTTTTTTTTACTGATGAGAACATTATACACTGTTTGGAAGTATTTTGACAGATATCAATCTGAGTGTCTAACTCATGTTCTTATACTATCTTATCTTGATTATTGCAACGTGATATGTTTAGGTGCACAAAAAAGGCTTTTGAAATACTGCAGACAGTGCAAAACATGGTGGCTCACCTGATTTTTGGACTTTCTAAAGAGAGTATGGCCAGAATTATCTTTAAAAATGCTTGTTTTTTGTTCAAAGTTTTACATGGATTGGTTCTGGAATACTTTCTGTCTCATTTTTCCTTTGGTGCTGTCTCTAGAATCAGAAGGGCTGACAATGTTATGCTAATTGACTTCCTTGAAAGAAGCAATTAATAATTTTTAAGAAATCACTGGCTTTTTAGGCAGCAAGGCTTTGGAAGGATCTTGTTAAATGTTATTTATTTCCTCAACAGTATCTTATATTTAGAAAAAAAGATTAAAACATTTTTATTTAAGAAATTTATTTTACAAGAAGATTTTTAGGTTAGTGACATTTTAAGTAATGTTTGTGTGATTTCCAGAGATTGTTCTGGCTTCTTGATTTTTGTGATCTGTTTATAACTGTGAGGTGATTGCGAGATACAAGTCAGAAATGTAATGTAAAATCATGCCATTCTCTCATGATTCTTTCTGTAAAATATGTCAGTTTTGATTGCTTTTGACAGCAGAAGGAAGCCCCTAAGCGCTGATCATTAGAAACAGCAGCCCCACGCAAAAGCACACATTGGTGTCTGTCTCCTGTTTCTAAATTTAAAGCATCTATGCTAAAAAATAAATAAATAAGCCCGGTGAAAGCACACATTAGTGTCTGTTTCTTGCATCTAAATATAAGCTTCCAAGTTAAAAAACAAAACACTACTTGTATTTAGGCAACAGAAAACAACAACAACAACCATTTCTAAAGCGCTACTAGGGTTACGCAGCGCTGTACAATTCAAACATAGAAGGACAGTCCCTGCTCAAAGAGCTTACAATCTAAAAGACAAGAGAACAATCTAAAGACAAGTGAACAATCTAGAGGACGAGTGAACAGTTAATCTGATAGGGTGGATGGACTGGGGTATTTTATATTTATCGAGCGGTTAGGCGCCGAAGGCAGCATTGAAGAGGTGAGTTTTAAGCAGAGATTTGAAGATGGGTAGGGAGGGGGCATGGCGTATGGGTAAAGGAAGATTATTCCAGGCATAAGGTGAGGCAAGGCAGAATGAGCGGAGCCTGGAGTTGGCAGTGGTGGAGAAGGGTACTGAGAGAAGGGCTTTGTCCTGTGAGCGGAGGTTGCGGGCGGGAACATAGGGGGAGATGAGGGTGGAGAGGTAGTGAGGAGCCGCAGACTGAGTGCATTTGTAGATAAGGAGGAGGAGCTTGAATTGTATGTGATATCTGATCGGAAGCCAATGAAGTGATTTAATGAGAGGGGTGATATGAGTATATCGGTTTTGGCAGAGTATAAGACGTGCAGCAGCGTTCTGAACGGATTGAAGGGGGGATAGATGGCCGAGTGGGAGGCCGGTGAGGAGTAGGTTGCAGTAATCAAGGCGACACCAATTTGTCCTTCACTTTTGGGTTTTACCAGGCTCATGTGCACAGAAGCTAATCTTACTGCAGAACTGTTCTGTAAATGTGCCAACCGCAATCCTTCCATGCCAAAGCACAATCCTCTTACCAAACTCCCTGATGCTCAACACTATGAGTGTTCCTATATTTGCATCTCATTAGCATTGAACATTAGGGCGTTGTTCTTCTGCATTGTTCCGATGGTATTTTTACGGCGCTATTCACAATAGCACCGGAGTTTTGAGCATCAGGGCCTAAAAGCTGCATTAACACAAACTAACATGTTAGTTCTAATAAAGTGTTGCTAATTGGCAAATAACATGTGCTAACGAGGGGATTTCCGGTATGCCAGCATGCGGTGGTGTACCAAGGGGGGGGGGGGGGCGGTGGGTGTGGTCCGCCCTGGGTGCACACCGCTGGGGGGGGTGCCGCGCGCCTGTCTGCTACGTTTGTTCTATGCTCCCTCTGCCCCAGAACAGGTTACTTCCTGTTCCGGGGCAGAGGGAGCATGGAAACGAACGAAGTGGACAGGTGCGCGGCACCCCCCCCCCCCCCCCCATAGGCGTAGTTTGACTGTTTCATTTGGGGGGGGCAAAAGAAGGGGTGGGGCATATTAGCATATTCATTTGCATATATGTATATGCAAATTATGCTAATATGGAGGAAGGAAGGGAGCAAGAGCTGGCTTTTTTGGGAATAACCAGTGTTTGTTTGCCGATGGATAGCCACTGAATTGGAGAGGCAGCGGGTTTGGCGGCAGGCAGTGGTGTGCTGGTAAATGTTTAACAACAGGCTCTCCCCCCCGGTCCCCCTCTGCGCCTTCCCCCCCAAATTGCAGAGCTGGCTATAGCCGGGGAGAGAGCCTGGGGGGGGGGGGGGTATAAATAAGTAAATATAAACTTTTAATGTTGAGCACCTGATTCTCAAAGTGAACATATTCCAAACACTATAATGAAAATAAAATGATTTTTTTTCTACCTTTGTTGTCTGGTGACTGTTTTTCTGATCATGCTGGTCCAGTATCTGATTCTGCTGCTATCTGTCCTCTTAACTCCGTTTCCAGGGCTTCCTTTCCATTTATTTCTTTCCTTTCCTCCTTTCTTCTTCATTTGTGGTCCTTAGCTTTTGCCTATTTCCTTCATCCATGTGCAGTTTTTCTCCTCTCTTCCTTTTCCCTCATCTCATCTCCTTCCTCACTCTTTCCTCCCCTCCATCCATGTCCAGCATTTTTTTCTCTCCACTGCCCTCCATCCACCCATGTCCAGCGACCCTTCTCTCCCTTTTGCCTTGCAAGCACCCATACCCAGCGACCCTCCTTTCCCCTGCCCCATGCCCAGTGGCCCTCCTTTCCCCTGCCCTCCATCCACCCATGTCGAGCAGTGACCCTCCTCTCCCCTGTCCCCATACCCAGTGGAGCCTCCTTTCCCCTGCCCTCCATCCACTCAGTCCAGCAGTGACCCTCCTCTCCCCTGTCCCCATACCCAGTGGCCCTCCTTTCCCCTGCCCTCCATCCACCCTGTCCAGCAGTGACCCTCCTCTCCCCTGCCCTCTCTTCATCCCGCCCTCTCCCCATTCCTTCTCCTCCCCCCCGCCCCCCCCCCCCCCCCGCAGCGAGCCAGTTCTCCTCCCTTCCTCCCTCCGGATCCTTCGCTCACCAACTTGATCTTCGAATTCTTCGCCTGCCCGCTAGTGCTGACTCTCCCCTGCCGGTTCGCGCTTCAAAATGGCCACCGAGACTAAGTCTCGCGAGGCCGCCTCTGGAAGTCTCGGTGGCCATTTTTAAAGCGCGAACCAGCAGGGGAGAGAGCGCTAGCGGGCCGGGCAGACAAAGGATTCGAAGATCAGGTCAGGGAGGGATGGATCTGGAGGGAGGGAGGAGAGCCGGCTCACGGGGGGGGGGGAGGAGAAGGAACGGGGAGAGGGCGAGGTGAAGGAAGAGCTGCCTGGTGCTGGCCCTGCATTTGGGGGGGCATTGCCCCCCTCGCCCCCCAGTCTACGCCCATGCCCCCCCAGCGGCATGCACCCGGGGGTGTGTCTTTCGCCGGGGGGGGGGGTCGTGCTGCACCCGGGGGCAGGGCGCATCGGCGATCCGCCCCGGGTGTCAGCCCCCCTAGGAACGTCACTGCTAGCGTGCTGACTGGCCACATGTGTCTGTGGCTCTGGCTCTCCTCTCTTTTAATGAGCTAGTAATCCAGCACACCAGGGTTCCTTGTGTCCTGTTACAGCTTGGAGGACTTGCAGCAGTGCCAGTGGGTGCATTTGGAGCATGCTGACCTTAGCAGTGGGTCTTGGTAGCGATGCCCCTAAGAACCACTAAGCCGCACACACAACCGGAGCAAAGTGGACTCACCCAAGATGGCATCTCCTCTGGCTGAGCCCGCAAATCTACTTCCTAGTGTCCTGGCCAAGGAAATCTCACAGTTGTTCGCTGCCACTTTGGAAGATAAATTGAAAAAAACTGCATGCTGCTATTGAAGAAATTAAGGAACACTTTGATTCACATACTAAACGTCTGGATGAGGCGGAGACCTTCATTTCAGCTCATGATGGCCGGCTGGTGTGCATAGAGGAACAAATGACACAGCTACATGCTGCAAATGTGAGGCTTCAGGAACAGGTGGAAGACCAGGGGAACAGATTACAGGGAAATAATATTCAACTGGTAGACCTCCTGGAGGAGGTAATAGACCTGGAACTGTGTGCAAGTTCGAGACATGGCTTCCTCAGCAGCTTGCAGTCAAAAACTCTTGCATGGCTGTAATGTGCAAGCGGACTCATTGCTTGGGGCAGGCTAGGGACCACTCTCTTAGACCTCAACCCTTGTTCAATAAATATTTGAACTGGGCTGATAAGGAAAGTATCATCTATTTAATTAATTAATTAATTTATTTCAAAAATGAATGTATTGCCTATAACAACAATAATATACATGAAAAAAGCAAAACTTTAAAAACACTCACATTTCCACATATCACAAACAAACTACATGTACCGCTCTTCATTAATAGATTAGATTGCACCTTCATAATAGCTTCCACAAACAACTGCGTTTTCAACAATTTCTTGAACTGAATCACATTGCTGCACAACTGAAGTTGTCCAGGAAGGGTGTTCAATGCGGGCCTATCAAAGACATAAACTTTTACTGTAAAATAATTACTCAACAAAGGTGGCACAGAATAGGTGAAAAATGGTTCTAGTGTGTGCAGAGCTTCATAATCGCCATGTGGCTTTAACCCTGTTGACCCATGTTGGGTCATGATGGCAAGGTGCTCTTCTTCAATGTAGTGGAGGAAGCCAGGGAGTTTTTGGATCACTTGCCATTGGATACTTGAAACATCCACCGCTTTGCTATCATGGAGTGAAGTTTATCTATTTGAAAGAGTGCCTGCTTTCTCTTTCAATTTGGTTTGAGTTATTACAGCTTTGCTTGTTGAGTGTGTGAACATTCCTTTGGGTTCTTGAGCCCCTCTACACCCCTGTTTGGTGCTCCTAGTTTTGGTGCAGGCCTGGATCATATGATTTAGTGGCTGGGGGGGGCTGGGGGCCCTTGGGCACCAGCAGCCAGGAGGGCATATGGAACCCTGATTTTTTTGTGCTTACTATATGGGATTAAAGGGTGAGAATGGAAAGGAGATTGAAGATAGGGGAAGGTGAGGGGAGTAGACAGGGGTGGGTAGGGGGACAGGCCACCAGATTAAATGTTTTTACATTATTTCCATTTTTTTTTTTTTGGGGGGGGGGGGGTTGTGCTTGTTCATTTTAATTGCACTAGTGGAGACTGGCTGTCCTGGTGTGACTAGTTTGAATGGGATATTGCTTCAGGATGAAGGCATAAGTGGATGTAGCTCCTGGGGAGGCTGGGCTCCAGGAGGCAGAGTTGAATGCTTACTGGTTCTGGCTCATTTACTATACTATAACTTTAGACTATGACACCTACGGTGAAGATCGTCTTCTGGAATGTAGGGGGTATCACCTCCCTTGTTAAGCGTTCAAAGATTTTGACCACTCTGAATCACTTGAGAGCGGATGTGGCCTGCTTGTAGGAGACAAGGCTCATGGAGGCAGATCACCTTAAGCTCCAGTGTTTTGGGGTTGGGGAGGTGTTTAGTTCATCTTCTGGTGGACGGCGTGGAAGAGTGGGCATTTTATTCCATAAATCATTATCATATACTGCAGCAATATTGGCCAGTGATGGGGATGGTCGCTACCTTCTTCGTCAATTGAACTTACAGAGCCGTGAGCTTGTTCTACTTGTGCTATATGGTCCAAATACTTATGATGCTGCCTTCTTTTCTCAATTGGTGCTCCCTACATTGGCCAATCGCTGCTGGTGGCAGGGGATTTTAACCTAGTTGCTGATCCTGCTATGAATAGGTCTACTCCTCCACGGGCCACCCCAGGGGGAAGGGGGCACAGCCTGTCTTCTTCTTGCCAGGCCCTGGACTTGGTGGACCCATGATGGCTGCTTCACCTGGATTCCCTAGACTATGTACACCTGTCTTGTGCCCATGGTATCTTCTCCAGTATAGACTATTTATTTACATCCACTTCTTATTTTTCCTCTATGGTACAGGTGGAGATTGGTATTATTTTAGTCTCTGACCATGCCCTTATTTTTAAAAATCTTTTGATGAAGCCGTATTATCAGAGGGAACATGCGTGGCATTTCCCATCTTTCTTGGAACAGAATTCTGAGTTTAGAGAGTACTTGCAAGCAAAGTGGGAAGAATATTGTAAACATAATGGCCAACACAGTGATGACTCTGTCCTGTTCTGGGAATCAGAGAGAGCTGTACTTAGAGGGTATATCATAGCTTTCATGAGCACCAAAAACAGGAAGATAGCTACTGGTATTATTACTCTGGAGAAGGCTCATGGAGTTTATGCTTGGAACCCCACTGAAGCACATAAGGAGACATACTTGACTATGCAAGTAGCTCCAAACTCTTTGCTTCACTCCAGAATTAAAAAGCAGCTGTTGAGCTGTAAATCTCATTTTTACCATTTTGGGAATAAACCGGGTAAATTGTTGGCTAGGTTACATCACACTTGACAATGTCGGTACCCTCATCTTCGCGTTGAAGAGAGGGGATGGTACCCGGGCCACCAAACTTGAGAAAATAGTCCAAATTTTGTTCAACATTTTGCAGATCTCTATAAGGCTGAGGTTGAATTTTCTCCAGATCAAACTGTGAAATACCTGGCACACTCTGGTGTGTCTTGGTGTTTGGCAGAGACCATTGCTCACCTTACAGGCTAAAGAACTTCAGCAGTTGATTACTCAGTTGAAGTCAGGGACTGCCCCGGGTCATGATGGGTTCTCGATAGAGTTTTTTAAACTGTTGGAGGTGGGCTTAATCATTCCGTTACTAGATTACTACCAGGTAGTGGTAGTTGAGGGAGCCCTTCCATGCTAAGTTAATGAGGCTCTTATAACCATGCTCCTGAAGCTGGACAAGCCAGAAGAGGAGTCCAGCTCCTACCATCCCATATCCTTACTTAATGTTGATGTTAAACTCTTTGCTCATATTCTTACTGATAGGCTTTCTGCATTTTTGCCGACATTCATGGGGGAGACCAAATGGGATTCATGACAGATCATCAATCAGTTTTCAATGTTCATAAGGCCCTTTTTGGCCTTGGCCCAAAGTCATCAGCGAGAGATACCCATGCTGTTGGTCAACCAAGATGCAGCCAAGGCATTTGATTGTGTAAGATGGCCCTTTTTGTTTTCTACATTAAAGCATGTGGGGATTATTGGGTGGTATTTGCAGGCAGTAAAGGCCCTTTACGCTTATTCCTCTCCTTCCCTATTGGTTAATGGTGTACGGATGCAGACTTTTCCAATAGAATATGGCACAAGTCAGGGCTGCCCGCTTTTCCCTCTCCTGTTCATTCTTTTGAGCATTTGCTGTGTAATTACAGGTAGCCCCAGAGGTGCAGGGTCTGGAGGTGGGTGTTATCATATTGAAGACCTTGGTTTTTGTGGATGACTTCCTCCTGATCCTTACCTTACAGCAGCACTGTCTTCCAGGAGCGATTGAACTAATGGAGGAGTATGGCTTCTTATAGAGCTTTCAACGTAATTTGGATAAATCATATGCCCTTCTGTTTGTTTGATTGCACTCAACTGACCCATTTTCATTACAGTGGACAATGAATATCTTCAAGTATTTGGGGATACACATTCCAATTGATCTAACTTGATTGTATCCTCTTAATATCAACCTCCTAATTCCTATCACGAAGTTCAGATTGCAGATTTGGTGGACATACCCTCTCTCTCTTCTGGGGCAAGTTAGCCTATTTTAATATGTTATTGGCTCCATGCTGGGTATGTTTTTCAAATGCTACCCTTATATATATATATATATATATATATATATATATATATATATATATATATATATCAGAGTTAAGGAGGAGAATCAACTTGCTTCCATGTTACAGTAGTATTTATGGCAGGGAAAAAGGCAAATACTACCTTTTAGTGTTGCTGTTCTACCGGGGGGAGGGGGGAAAGGAGTGTGTCTGGGCCTCCTTAATGTAAAGTACTTGAACATCAGTTGTGGCATGAGACATCTCAATGACTGTTTCAGGAGAGCAGACTATTTTACTTGTACCGCCCTGGAATTGGACCTGTTGGGCAAGATACATTTTAGTTACTACTTTCATGCTGGCCCACGGGCCCTGCCCTTTGTTCTAAGGAATTATGTTCACTTCTGACCATTATGAGCCACATGGCAATGGCTGTGTCAGTTCCACAGGATTGACCCCTTTATTACTCCACTGCTCCCCATTCATTAGGAATTTTCTCCTGGAATGGACTCAAAATTCATCACTAGTTTGACCGACAAGGGCATACACTATCTCTATCAAGTACTTTAGGATGATGTGTCCATTAAAACTTTTAAGGCCTTTGTGAACTGAATTTCATTTGTTTTGCAAAGTGATGTTTTCCTACTTGCAACTTCAGCATTATCTACTGCAAATGGAGAAGTGTCACCTTACTAGGGAGCTTTATGAAATTTTGGACACAGCACTGACATTGAAATCACAGCGGAAGTTTCCATTGACCTTTCATCACTGCCATCTCGAGGATCATATAGGACCCCTGAACTTTGCAAAGCTGGAGCAGGCGTGATCTGCGGATTTAGGCATTGCAGTGTCTGAGGGTAGTATGTTGGCCGGAATCATGATAGAGGTATATAAAATAATGAGTGGAGTGGAACAGGTGGATGTGAAGCGTCTGTTCACGCTTTCCAAAAATACTAGGACTAGGGGGCATGCGATTAAACTACAGTGTAGTAAATTTAAAACAAATCGGAAAAAATGTTTCTTCACCCAACGTGTAATTAAACTCTGGAATTCATTGCCGGAAAATGTGGTGAAGGCGGTTAGCTTAGCAGAGTTTAAAAAGGGGTTGGACGGTTTCCTAAAGGACAAGTCCATAAACCGCTACTAAACGGACTTGGAAAAATCCAAAAATCCCAGGAATAACATGTATAGAATGTTTGTACGTTTGGGAAGCTTGCCAGGTGCCCTTGGCCTGGATTGGCCGCTGTCATGGATAAGATGCTGGGCTCGATGGACCCTTGGTCTTTTCCCAGTATGGCATTACTTATATACTTATGTACTTAATCAAGTGCTTCTGCTCCCTGACCGCTCATGTACCATATTGGGAGCTTTGATATAAAGACAACATGAGATTCTACTATTCCCCAAAGCGCGCATGTGCAATGAAAATTTGTGTGAATGCTTCTGATCTTAGATGTGGACATGCAGAGGTGCCTCCCTTGGGCCATGTTATGGACCTGCCCATGGATTCAGAATTTCTGGCAGAGGGTCCTGGCCTTTATATCCCACCTTTGGAGTATATCGTTAACAGTGACGCCGACCTGCTCTTTGGCCTTTCACCCAGATTTATTCTTCTGCATCGGGGTGCATCTCTCTTTGTTCAATGTGACTGGCTTGCAAGGGAGGTACCCAAAGTGTAACACTAACTTGCAGCAATAGAGAGGTGCCGTATCACCTCTTTGACATCTTTAGAAGGCCGTCAATTTCAGGCTACATGGGAACCCTTTTGGTCCACTTTGACACCAGTTGCACACAGCAACTGTTAAGCCATTTCCCTGGCCCTGACTTTGAAGTGGCAGGGCAGATTTCTTAGGTTGGTCTGTCCTCAGGGGAGAGGGGTGTGTAGGAATGGGGGTGATGGGAAGAGTCTAGTGTCAAAAAAAATATGAATATGCTCTCTGGTGCCAGACTGTTTGTTGGTTGCTGCTATATTGTTTGCTTATATGGTTTGGAGCACGTTCAATAAAAAGATTTAAATATAACCTGTGCTAACACATTTAACACAACATTGTAAATAAGGTTCCTAAATTCTTCTTAGCTTTGCTAAAATTATGAAATAAAATGGAACATTCCATAGTTGAAAATTTCTCTATACTATTTGTAAAAGTTCCTTATGCTTCTATATTGAGACTCATTACAAAATACAATTCCTCAATTAGCTCAACATGTTTCAAATAGCAATTATTATTTCTAACTGCACACTATTTCTTTCTTTCTTCCTTTTTTTATATTGTTCACAATTCCTAATGACAGTGTTCTCTCTTGTTTCTGTAGAGATCTTGGTTATACTTAGATCCAAAGTACAAAGAAGACCAATGAAAAAAAATACTCTAATTGCTATACATTCCCATTCCCCTCCCCCCCCCCCCCCCCCCCCCCCCCCCCCCCCCCCCCCACACACACACACACTAAAAGACAGTAATTGATGTGGCGGGGACCTCAACCATGAGAAACAAATATGCTGCTTTTTAATTTTTCACTGCTTAGATGCATGGCAGAACTATAATAGTTAATACAGTAGCCTGACAACCAAGGGAAGCGGGCTCAGTTTCCACTGCAGTGACTCTGGGCAAGTCACTAAACCCTCCATTGTCTCAGGTACAAAATCAATACCTGCATATAATTATGTAAACTGCTTTGATTGTAATCACAGAAAGGCAATATATCAAATCCCATCCCCTTTCCCTTATTGCTGACAGATCTGTCTGTTTTAATTGATAAGGTACTGATGCTTGATTTGATTTGCCCTATTCTACTGGAAGATCAAATGGTCAGAACTGATGGAAATAGAAGTCACATAAGGATTGTCAGGGATGAGTGAATAAATCCACATGATAAGTAAAACTTTAATTGGGTACAGAAATGGCAATTAGGAGCAATATCTGGAAAGCTGTGTATACTAGTGCCCATACTATGGCAGAAAAAGTAGCAGATCTACAGGTTGTAATGGAAGAGGCTGACTTAGAAACATAGAAACATGAGGGCAGAAAAAGGCCATATGATCCATCCAGTCTGCCCATCCTCTGTAACCCCTAATTCTTCCTGTTCCTAAGTGATCCCACATGCTTATCCCATGCCTTTATAAATTCTGGAACAGTCCTCGACTCCACCACCTCCACCGGGAGGCCATTCCACGCCTCCACCACCCTCTCTGTGAAATAATACTTCCTTAGGTTACTCCTAAGCCTATTCCCTCTTAACTTTGTCATATGCTCCCTCATTCCAGAGCTTTCCTTCATTTGAAAAATGCTCTCTTCCTGTGCATAAATGCCCTTGAGATATTTAAACATTTCTATCATGTCTCCTCTCTCCCTCCTCTCTTCCAGCGTATACATGTTGAGGTTCATAAGCCTGTCCTTATAATTTTTGAGTTCAAGACCGCTTACTAATTTCTTAGCCGCCCTCTGGACCGACTCTATCCTGTTTATATCTTTCCGTAGGTGCGGTCTCCAGAACTGCACGCAGTACTCCAAATGAGGCCTCACCAGAGACTTATACAACGGCACTATCAGCTCCTTTTTCCTGCTGGTCATGCCTCTCTTCATGCACCCTAGCATCCTTCTGGCTTTGACCGTCACTTTTTCTTGAATTTAATGGAGTTGTGGAACATAGAAAACCATGACCAGGATGTAGTTATACCAGGCTATAGTCTATTCAGGAAGGGCAGGGTGCCAGAAATGGAAGGAGGAAGAGTGGCATGATTTGTAAAATATGATATTAAAGCAAAATAACCACAAGGCTTATTAATGGAACATCTATTTACATTGGTGTGACATACAGACCTCCTTCAGTGACAGAAGGAAGAAAGATTTAAATAAAAGACATTCACAATTTTGCTATGAAAGCGGAAGTTTATGGGCATTGATTGTTGGACATTGATTGAGATATCCTGGCTACATTATCTACAGGTAAAACTGTTTTGGAAACTGGTAATGAAACCCAAGAGTATATATGTGGGGGAGGGGGAGGGGGAAGGAGTAATGAGGTCTAATACCAGATCTGATGCTTATGAATGGGGAAGGGAAAGGGAAAGGTGGCCCTAGTACTTATGAATGGAGGAAGTGTTTCTGATGTTGTAGTGGGTGACCAAACTGGAATTCAATGATCATCAAATAGGATGGTTCCATTATAATAGAGATTCTGAGATGGTTTTATTCAAATGTGAGAGCACTAGACTAGAGAGTGACACAGTAACCATTACTGCAGTATTACTGTGGTTAACTCAGTAATTACCAAAGTAATGAGGAAATGTGTTTGAATTCTGATGGTAACACTGCGGTAACAGTACAATGTTATGTGGTATTGCCATGAGAACAGGGACTGAAACTTTGGTACTCTCGTGGAAATGGGGATAGTTGAGTGGCTGGCTGGCCAGTAGGCTGGCCGCCCAACCCGAGTCTCAGAGCCTTCCTCAGACCTACCT
The DNA here is from genome assembly GCF_901765095.1 of Microcaecilia unicolor. Taxonomy (NCBI): domain Eukaryota; kingdom Metazoa; phylum Chordata; class Amphibia; order Gymnophiona; family Siphonopidae; genus Microcaecilia; species Microcaecilia unicolor. The sequence goes on from NC_044031.1 coordinate 89,188,294, forward strand.
TAATGAGCCCTGGTGGTCTAGTGGCCTCTTCGGGGGCAGGAAAGAACCCTACTCTTTCCTGCCTGGTGCCACTGCTCTGCCCTGTGCCACCACTTCTTCATAATGGCTGCAAGTCTCAGCAGCCATTATGAAGAAGTTGTGGCACTGGGCAGAGCAACGGCACCAGGTAGGAAAGAGTGGGGTCTTTCCTGCCCCTGAAGAGGCTACTACACTTCCAGGGCTCCTCAAGCAAGGCCCAGGGAGGGCCCACTGTGGCTGTGGGGGGGGGGGGGGGGGCAGTAGTGTGCAGGGATTGTTGGAAAAAAGGTGGATGGACTGTGGGTGCAGGGAGGGGGCTGGAATATGAAGTGTGGGTAGAGGGAGGGGCTGGAGTTTAGGTACAGGGATAGGGACTGGAAAAACTATGGATGGTGTGTGTACAGGGAGGGGGCTGGAAAAATATAGATGGTGTATGTGCAGGGGAGCTGGAAAAAAGGTGGGTGGAGTGTGAGTGCAGGGAAGAGGGCTGGAGTATTGGTGCAGAGAGAGAGGCTTGAAACAAAGGTGGATGGAGTGTGGGTGCAGGGAAAGGGATCTAGGTGTCATTGTTGATGATAATTGAAACCCTCTGCTCAGTGTGCGGCAGCGGCTGAGAAAGCAAATAGAATGTTAGATACTATTAGGAAAGGATTGGAAACCATAAATGAGGACATTATAATGCCTTTGTATCGCTCTATGGTGCAACCACACTTTGAATATTGTGTGCAATTCTGGTTACCATATCTCTAAAAAAAGATATAGTGGAATTAGAAAAGTACAGAGAAGGGCGACAAAAATGATAAATGGGATGGGACGACTTCCCTATGAGGAAAGGCTAAGTGTTCCTCAGCTTGGAGAAAATACGGCTGACGGGAGATATGATAGAGGTCTATAAAATAATGAGTGGAGTGGAACGGGTAGACGTGAATCGCTTGTTTACTCTTTCCAAATATACTAGGACTAGGGGGCAGGCAATGAAGCTTCAAAGTAGTAAATTTAAAATGAATTGGAGAAAATATTTCTTCACTCAATGTTCAATTAAACTCTGGAATTTGTTGCCAGAGAATGTATTAAAAGCAGATAGCTTAGCAGGGTATAAAAATGTTTGGATAGCTTAAAAAAAAAGTCCAAATGACATTATTAAAATGGATTTGGGGAAAATCCACCGCTTATTTCTAGAATAAGCAGCATAAAATGTATTGTACTATTTTGGGATCTTGCCAGGTACTTGTGACCTGGATTGGCTTGGATGCTGGGCTTGATGGACCTTTGGTCTGTCCCAGTATGGCAACACTTATGTGACAAAAATACTGTATGTAAATTAAAGCCACTTTTCCGTATAAACTCAGACCTGTTCATAACTGAAATAGCAATGCTTATCCATGCAGTCATGTAAATATTTTTTAAATAAATCAGTACAATATGATTTTTAAATAAGACTGAACTGCAGTTAAACTCTTCATAATTCAATGTGTTATTAATGATCCATTACATTATTGTAGTTATTTTGAAGCTTTTATAGCAGTAATAAGTTGAATTTTATAGTATTGTCTTGTACTTGATTTACCTAAGTGGTCAGAACAGCATTAACAATGCAGATTCACAAACATCATCTTTATAGGGACAGTAATCTTGGTGAATGCCTATAAATTCTAGCCCTATTAGAGCAGGAATCTGTGATAGTGAGATCAAAGATTGTGCCAGAGGAATGATCTAACAGGTGGAAAAGGACAAAGAGGATAGGCAGCTTTATATAGACTTATACGGTCTGTGCCCTGAAGAGCATAGGTACAAATCAAAGTAAGGTATACACAAGAAAAGAAGCACACATGAGTTGTCTTGTTGGGCAGACTGGATGGACTGTGCAGGTCTTTTTCTGCCGTCATCTACTATGTTACTATGTTATGTTTATATCAAGCTAAGAGAGTTCTAGTTACAAGATGAGTGACTGTTTAAAGCTCTTTCTTCCAGAGCCTGCACATGTTTGTTGTACAAGTTGTACTGGTGTTTGCAATGAACTATCTCATCAGTAGTCACTGTTCTATGCTGCAACTATTAACCTTTCATCCTTAAGTTTGGTTCTACTACTTAACATTTCTAGAGCGCTACTAGGGTTACGCAGCGCTGTACAATTTAACAAAGAGAGACAGTCCCTGCTCAAAGAGCTTACAATCTAATAGACAAGTGAACGGTCGGTCCGATAGGGGCAGTCAAATTGGGGCAGTCTGGATTCACTGAACGGTAAGGGTTCTCCTCTTCTTAACCATTCCTGTGTCTGTGTTTGATCCATATTTGGTTCCTGGATTTACATTTTGTATTTTCCACTATTTGTGCATTTGCCACTGTTTTATCTTGTTTCCTGATCTAATTCTTTAAAGAGTTTTTTCTCCTGCTTTGCACAGTCTCTTGGATCCATTCCTGTGCATACAGATGGATTCTCACTCATTTCTTCTGCTGGTCGGAATGTCTGTCCTATTCTAATGATAGAATTGGATTGTGGAGGTTTACTCTTATACTTTTTAACACTTTTGTGTATTTGAGTCTATTGATGCTTTTAAATATGCCTGGAGGTCTATGATGGTAAGCTCTATGGGGGTAACCTTTAAAGCACCTAAATCTGGGTGCCAAAATGCAAGGCTCTTAGCATGAATTCTATAATGGCATCTGATTGTCCAGATTCCATTATAGAATAGAGTGTAGGTCTGGATTTGAATGCCAACACTTTTGCCATGTAAAATGGAGGCATAAGATGTGAATGTGCAACTGCTGAATTCTCATGCATAACTTATAGTATTCTATACGTTACCTTTGTGAATGGAGGACCTGCCCATGTATACCCATGTTTCATCTATGTGTATGCCCCATTGCAGCTGCATGCCATTCAGGTTGTATACTAAGTTTGCATATCTGTGTTTGTTTTCTTATAAGAACATAAGCGCTTATGGACAAAGGTCCATAAAGCCCAGTATGCTGTTTCCAGTGTGTGCCTGAGGCAATAAAGAGTTAAGTGACTTGCCCAACATCACAAGGAGAATCAGTGGAATTTGAACCCTGCTTTCCCTGATTCTTAGCCCCTTGCTCTCACCACTAGTCTACTCCTTGTGGAATATATGGTTGAAACTTTATTAATTAACTAAACAAAACCAATTTACTTCAGATGTTAAAGACTCTCCTTATACCCCCTTTCCCTTTACTCACAGGTGGAAGTATCATCCAGCCAAGCAAAGTCACTCACTGGACAATATTGCAAGTCTGCCAAGAAAAGCAAGCCATACTCCAGCTATCCAAGAAGCCTTCCATGTCTGTCTCAAATAGTCTTGACAGTGCTACTGCTAAACAATATCCATCTTGTACTCAATCAGGGGCCCTTTTACAAAGGTGCGCTGAAAAATGCCCTGCGGTAGTGTAGATGCGTGTTTTGGGTGCATGCAGAATCATTTTTCAGCGCACCGATAAAAAATGCCTTTTTAAACATTTTGCAGAAAATGGACGTGCGGCAAAATGAAAATTGCCACGTGTCCATTTTGAATCTGAGACCTTACAGCCAGCTATTGACCTAGCGGTAAAGTCTCACACAGTAACCAGGTGGTAATGACCTACACACGTCACATGCCACTTGGTAAGCATTTAATATGTGCATCAGAAAATACAAATTTTTTTGGACGTGCATATTGGATGCATGCCAAAAATGAAATTACCGCAAGAGCCACGTAGTAGTCAGGCAGTAACTCCATTTTGGCACGCGTTGCTTATGCGGCTTAATAAAAGGGTCCCTCGATCCCTTATGTGTCAGAAATTAAAGTAAATCCAGATATTTGTTTTAAAATAAAAAATGGAGTTATTTATGGAACTATGAAATGATTAACTTAGCAAAATCCAGAAGTAAGTAATGTCTGCTTGGATGAAAAAGAGAGCTTGGCCACAGCTGGCTTTTTCCATACCATTAATAATTGAAGAATGCCTTTTTCTGGAAACTTGAATTGAGATACTGGTTTCTTAAGTAGTTAAATGCCTTTAGCATTTTGTTTTACAGCCCACACAAGGAATTCAGGTATCTGTTGTATGTTCTTTTCTAATTGATTGCACATTCTTCACATTTTTCCATGAGGATGTTCATACAGGATGTAGTGTTCCTGTGCTAAATTAATAAGATATCTTCCCTAATTGACTCTACCATCAGAAGAGTAGACTTTTGAAATTCCACTTTCATTAATAGCTAATACAAATCAACTTGCATTATGTGTAAGACTGTCATTTGGTTCTATTTTGCTTTTTAAAATTATCACTTTTATTTATATAGTTATCCCAATAGCATTTTGGCACTATACCTTCAAAAATGCATTCTGGAAATTGGTAAAATATGGAGGGCTTAGAATTCTTTAAAGGTTATACAATATCACAAGTGTAGATTTGATTCTGATAGAAAAGAGTGAAATGAAATATAATGTTTGACAGTGTGAAAATTTATGTTTTTCAAGTTCTCAGGCTTCTAATCAGGTAGCTGATTTTTTTTGAAACCTATTGCTCCTAATTTCAAGTGTTAATATTTGATTACACAAGACCTTTTATTTTTACTACTTCCAGGGAAAAGAGAAAGAGCTGGTCATGTGCTTTCCCACTGTCACTTGCCTTTACAATGCTGAATGATGAACAATGGACATGTCAGATTACATCTGTTTTAACATGCTCTGAATGATATCTGCAATATAGTGCAAAACATCTTAACTATATTCACCTAAATCTATCCCAATACCTCTTTGAATAGGAATCCTGGGCTAAATGCTCTTTCGGGGTCAAGTATATTTGATGACTAAATAGATAGATATTAATTGAAATAAAGAACTGTGAAGGGTTCTGGTTGGCAATGGTCAATAGGAATAGTGGGTAACCTTAAGGTGTTGTTCGTAATTGTGCATTGTCATAAAAAACAGATTATCATTTAAATCCACTGTACTGATTAGTAAGATCAAGAAGTTTCAATTACAATGATTGCTGAAGCATAATCTAAAACAGCACTTGAAAGAAAATCATGAGACCAAGGAATAGAAACATTTTTACATATGTTATGTTTGTGTAGAAATGTAAGACATTTGAGATGTGGGCATTCACATATAACATATAGATATTTTTACAATGTACATCAATAAGCCCCCTCCAACTAATAGCTAATAGCACATAGCAGAAATGATGTAAATTTACCAGCTATGTACAATACCAAACAGCACCTGTGTAGCGACACTAGATTGTGTTGCTTAGCGGGTCTTAGTGGATCATCTCCCACAGTGAGCACAACTCCACTATGTGACTCCAAGCCATTACCACAATGTGCAACTTCCCCATTGTCCATACCAAAAAAAAAAGGAGGGGGGACTCACTTCCCAAAATCAACCACAAGTAGAGGTGAACTGTGGGTACTTTCCTTCCACCCACCCCCAGTAGAAATGAAGACCCTGAGCCCTATACCACTAATTTCCAATATATAATGAAAGGAATGCAATAAAATATCTAAACCAATATCATAAACTTTACAAACTTCAGAGCTGATCCATCTACACAGGTATTCTATCATCTTTGCACTCCTATGAGGAATTGTGGGAGACAATTTTTATTTTATTGTTACATTTGTACCCCACACTTTCCCACTCATGGCAGGCTCAATGTGGCTTACATATTGCATTCAAGTACTTATTTGTACCTGGGGCAATGGAGGGTTAAGTGACTTGCCCAGAGTCACAAGGAGCTGCCTGTGCCTGAAGTGGGAATTGAACTCAGCTCCCCAGGACCAAAGTCCACCACCCTAACCACTAGGCCACTCCTCCAACAGTGAACACCCCCGGGGTTAATGTCAATGAATCAAGAGCAAGACTCATTTCATACTTCTGATGAAGTCCACTCTTTTTAATAGAACATAGATCATTAATCCTTTTTACTAAAGGGTTGCCATGTGGAACTACTGCTGGCCCAATGCGTGTGCTAGCACTAGTTACACCCCCACTGTGCGCCATTTCCGAATAGAAAAGAGTTCCATATTTATTACCGCAGCAGTTGTCCGGCGGTAATTGCGGTGCTGCCTGGTTACCACCGGGTTAGCACGGAAGACCTTACCGCCATCTCAATGGGTGGCGGTAAGTGCTTTCCCCAAAATAGTCATACAGCAAATGTGAACTTACCACACGGCCATTTCTTTTTTTCCACCTTTTTACCCAACGCGTGCAGTAAAAACACATGCTGCACTAGCGCATGGCCCCTTTTATGACAGCTTAGTAAGAGGTCCCTTTAATGAATTAATAACAAATGTGGCACTGAATAAAAATATTGAGCTTGAAATAAAGAAGGTAACAATTGGTCCCTAAGCATTCCCTAAACACCCAATCAAGTAATTCAAAATCCTAAATACATCAACCACAAGATGACACCCAAGCTTCCAAGCCCAAAACACATAGGAATGACTTCAGATACACACTGAATCTTTTTCAATGATGAACACTTTAAAAGAAAGAAAACAGGCAGGAGAAAGATCCAGAGGCAGAGGAATTAATTATTGAGCTCCTGGCCTGTTTAGAAATACATTAACATGCTAGGTTCTAGGAGAGAGAAAGATTACCCCAGTTGAATTTAAACACCTAAACAGTATGATAAATAAGATGAATAAGGACATTACCTATCCAAAGGGCACATCTATTGATATCAGAGAAATTAATCAAATATAAAACTGTGCAGAAAAAAATTATTACTGAGAGAATTCGATAGACAAGGATGCAGGGACTGAGATAGAAGAGAAAAAATAACTCCATGCTGGAAAAAAAAATACATTGAAGGAAAAAATAAAATCATTATGAGCAGAGGTGCCCCTGATAGATGGGTAATTAAAAGGATCAGGATCACTAAAGATAACAAGAAAGATCCAAAATATAAAACTGAAACAGAACATGACCTTAAATTCATATGCACTAAAAATGAAAGTTGCAGCTAAAGCCCAAAAAATGCAGAGATGAAGAAAAGAAAAATATCAAATTGAACTGCTTTACAGGGGAAACAAAACAGTTCCACAAGGAGCTGGGAAAGAGCATAAATACAGCGAAAATACTACCAAGGATTACAATCAAAAGAGTATTTGGAAAAGGCAGACATCAGAGGTATGGAATGTCCTGAAATAACAATGTTATAAATAGCCTTGATCCAAATGGACTGACTAATTTTTGTCTCAAATAGATAATTTCACTTTACCAAGACCTGGAAGATTTCAAAAATGAATTGCTCAGGCAGCAAAACATACCATCACAATGATATGGAAGACAGGCCCTATCCAGTGCATTCTAGGATGCACTGGTGGAGTGGAGTGTTGCTGTTTTGAAGATGACAGTGCCTGAAATCAGGTGTGAGTGGGCATCACTCCTGCCTCTTACAGGTATGGAGTCAGGGAAGCCCTTTGGGGTGGGGGAGGCACTAGAGGGGAAATGGGACTTGATATACCACCTTTCTGAGGTGTTTTGCAACTACATTCAAAGCGGTTTACATATATTCAGGTACTTTATTTTGTACCAGGGGCAATGGAGGGTTAAGTGACTTGCCCAGAGTCACAAGGAGCTGCAGTGGGAATTGAACTCATTTCCCCAGGCTCAATGTCAACTGCACTAACCACTAGGCTACTCCTAATGAGGTTTTTTTGTGGGACTGGGGGGGGGGGGAGGAGGGGAGGGAGACCACTGCATTACTAAGAATATCTGTGTGTGGGTGAGTGGGGGGGCATGGGGCCATTAGACCACCCAGGAATGTTTTTATTTTATTATTATCAGGAGGGATGAGGGGCTGGGTCAACCATGTAAGTATTTTTTTTTTTAATGTAATGTCAACTTTCCTGTCAATGCCTGAGCCAATGTCAGCTCAGGCATTGACAGGAACACTTACATTTGGTGCCAAGCTGCAGATTACTGTTGCTATTTTAACATGGTAGTCATTTGCATGCTCCTTAGTTTGAGCATGCTGCAGCTATTTTTTGCGCTAAGTTTGCGATAGAGTAGGGACTCTACTGCAGCCTTTGAGCATTAGCTCCTTGGGGTCTCCCTGTTCTGTTCCCACTCTAGACTTTTAACTTACTCCTACCTGAGCCATGCCCTTCTGGCTAGACAGGCTAACTAACATGTTCTTAATGTGGCCTGGGGACTAGGGCTTGCCTAGGCACTTCCTCACACACCTTAATGGCTACTCCCCTTAGATATCACTTATCTTGATTACCCTAGATTTTCTGTCCTAATAAGCTTTCCAATACTACTGAACCTTGCTAAAAAAAAAACATTCTACCCTTTTTTTGTCACATACTAGATAGACCCATGGATTACTAAGTCAATACCACCACTTATAAAGTTGCATGGTAATACAAAAGTAACAAAAAGCACAGAAATAATATGAATATATAGGAAAAGTATGCAATGGTATGGTGTGCATACAACTGAAAGTATAGATAATTATATGTGAAAGTCATTGAATCTAAAGAACACCACCACTACTTGATTAGACCTTCCAAACAATATGTACATTATAAAGAGAAGATCTCAGATGGTGTGCAGTTCACATGGTCATAGGATTCACTCCTATATTCAATTTTGTTGAGATTGGATTGTGGTTGCTTGTGCTTGTTGTGCCAACCTACTCCTTAAGATGTTTAAAAGCTATAGAGAGCATATTTACTACACATAAAAAAGGATTAATAGAATTTGTATGTGTGAATGCTTGCAGATGAATGTTAAATTGAAAAGATGTGTGACGTCTTGGAACCATAGAATGATTTACTTTATAAGGATTATTTGCTGAATATGGGGTATAATTATTACATGTAATTGGAAAGAACTACTCGGTTAAAAGGAAAAAGTGTGTAATTACTTGAAACTAAAAACTCATTTGCCCTAAACCTTGTGTACTAAGCTTAATATATACTGGTTACAGAAACATGTCTTTTTTCACCTGCTGTTAACAAGACATGTGGAGTTTCAAATTTTATTTCAAAAAAATCTGTCCAAGCCCAAGTCTTAAAATAAGAGCATAATATCCTGGGACATTGGGATCTAGCTGTAGCATTGATTAATGGGAAGAAATTTCAAATCCAGCGCCATTATAGAAAAGTTGTGGACGTCGGCATATAGAGGTTTTCGGCAAAACTCTAGAGCATGTGACATATTTTACAAACCCAGGACTAAATATAGAAGCATAATGAACCAACATATTTCTGATCCCTGACCAAGGCATTCAAAAATGCTTCAAAATCACCAGCAGTAATTCAGTGTTGAGCACGTGCCATATTCAGTGCTGTGGGAAAAATGGCCACAGCTACTGCAGGGTCCTTTTTTCTGCTTCTTAGTAAAAGGACCCCTTAATAAATTATTCAAAAAACTGGGAGCTAAGGAAAAAAAAGTGGAGTTTCTTGTTGATTCCTAGCAGGATTATGATGGGACTGGAACAGTGATTTTCAACCTTTTTCATCTTGCGGCATACTTACAAGGTGCAAAAATTGTCAAAACACACAACTGGAATCTGACCCATACCCACCCTTCTCCATCTCCACCCATGCTTGTAAGCTTCAGTAGTTTTCATTTAATTCTGCTACTGAAATGCATTAGATCATCAATATATCTATTACTGGGAAACTGGAACAAGATGGACTTGATTCCTACACAGACACTACATGCTAGTAGGATTCTTCATCTCAGTTGGAGATACAGACTCCCACTTGATAAAAAATAGGGAACCATAAAAATATGCAGACAAAAACTGAAAGCATGCAACACCAGAGAACTAGAAAGAAATGCATGTCCTCATGCACAGTGCAAAATAAAGCTGACAGATGTAAATTCTCATTTTTTTTCTTAATTATAATTTTTCATTTACACTTTTTATTTATTTGTTTATTTATATTCATTTATTGTGCAGAAGGAGGGAAGAAAGAGAGAAATGATGGACCTGGAAGGGGGTTGAGAAAAGGAAGGGAAGGGAAGAAAGAGAGAGAGAGAGAGAGAGAGAGAGAGAGAGAGACAGAGAGAGACAGAGAGAGATAAATGATTAAAACTAGGGTGGAGGGAAAGAAGAAATGTTGGGACTACAGGGGCAGGGAGGGAGGGAAGACAGAGGAAGAAATGTTGGACCACAAGGGAGGGAAAAGAAAGGAAGAGATGTTAGCTCCAATGGGCAAGGAAGGACGGACAAGAGAGGAAGAGAGATGGTGGTACAGGGAGATTCTGGGGGTGGAAGGAGAAATATGCAGATGTCAGGCTGCAAAGGTAGAGGGAGAGAGAAGAAGGAGATGCTAGTCTACATGAGTGGATGTAGGGAGGGGAGAAACTGGGAATGGAGGAGCCATGTGGGAGAGGTCATGTGGGATTGTCAAGGAAATGAGAGGAAGATAGTAAGGAGAGAGGGTAAAATATGGTAATAGGGAGTAGAGGAAAGACAGAAGGGATTAGGTGAACAAGAAAGGAGTCAGATAGGAACTGAAAGATACAGGGGGTGAAAGAAGGAGATGGAAAGTTCATAGGTAGTTGAAAAGTAAAAAGAAGGAGATGGAGGACTGCAGAGTGAAATTTGAGTTGACAGAGAGGCAGCAAAGAAAGAAAGAGATGAAAGAGCAAAAAAGGAATGATTTATATCAGAGACAAATGCAAGAAGAAAATAGAGAAAAGAGAAATGAGAAATGGACATTAGCTCCTGGAAACAGAGTTAGCAGAAGACAGACAGGAAAGCAAAAAAGAAAAACTGGGACCTATATAATAGAAAAATAAATGTACAGGCAACAAAGATAGAAAAAAAAAGCATTTTTATTTTGAATTTCTTAAATTATATTAGTTTTGGAAATGTACATCATGGATATCTTTGTATTATTTTCAGTATAAGAGGAAATGCATTTCTGTTTTTTTTTCCTCCATGTTTGACTTGCTTAGCTTGACTTCTTGAGGTTCCCTTTTCAGTTTTGTCTTTATATATCTATTTCTAATTTGTGATCCCTTGTTTTGTATTTGGTGAGGGTCTGTCTATGTTTTACATGTGACTGAAATATGGCATTATGTGGGTATGGAGCTTTTGTGTAGAGATCTGTAGCTGTCACACTTTTTCTGTTTTACCAGTAGTAGAGGGTATATTGGTATTATAGGGCCCAGTAATATTTGTAGTGCTGCCTATTCATAGGTAGGGTTCTTGCCATTTGAATTATAGGAATTATTGCAACTGTTATACGACATGTTTGTACATTTATGTAAGGATTTCTTCAGATTTTGTATTATTTCACAATGTTTTTGGTAGTGGAGAGATTTCTTTTGCAATTGCTCAGATGACATGAGAATCAGGATATTTTTTAGTATGGCACCTTCCATGGAAAAATGCCTTATATTTGGTCTGCACCTGCTCTTGGTGGTGGTGGTGGTGGGGGGGGGGGGGGGATTTTTATAGATAGAAACATAGAAAAATGATGGCAAAGAGCCAAATGGCCCATTCAGTCTGCCCATCGTCAGCATCCACGATCTCCTCCTCTCCCTAGGAGATCACATGTACCTGCTACCATGCTTTCTTAAATTCAGACACAGTCCTTGTCTCTACCACCTCCACTGGGAGGCTATTCCACGTGTCATAAGAACATAAGCTTTGCCACACTATGACAGACTGAAGGTCCATCAAGCCCAGTATCCTGTTTCCAACAGTGGCCAATCTAGGTAAAAAGTACCTGTCAAGATCTCAGAACAGTAAAACAGATTTTATGCTGCTTATCCTAGAAATAAGAAGTGGATTTTCCCAAGTCCATCTCAATAATGGCTTATGGGCTTTTTTTTAAGGAAATTATCCAAACTTTTTTTTATATCATGCTAAGTTAACTGCTTTTACCACATTCTTTAGCAATGAAGTCCAGAGTTTAATTACACATTGAGTGAAGAGATATTTTTTCAAATTTGTTTTTAATTTACTATTTAGTAGCTTTATTGCGTGCCACCTTGTCCTAGTATTTTTGGAAAGAGTAAACAAGTGATTCACCCCTATTCATTCCACTCTACTCAGTGTTTTATAGACCTCTTTCATGTCTCCCCTCAGCCATGTCTTCTACATGTTGAAGAGCCCTAGTCGCTTTAGCCTTTCAACATAGGGAAGTCATTTTTGTCACAAATCTCTGTACCTTTTCTAATTATGCTATATATATTTTTTGAGATGTGATGACTAGAATTGCACATAGTATTTGAGGTGTGGTTGCACCATGGAGCAAAACAAAGGCTTTATAACAGTCTCATTTTTTTGTTTTCTATTACTTTTCTAATAATTTCTAACATTCTATTTGCATTCTTAGCCTCCGCTGCACACTGAACGGAGGGTTTCAATGTATTATCAGCGATGATACCTGGATCATTTTCATGAATGGTTACTCCTAATGTGGAACCTTGCATCATGTAGCTATAGTGTGGGTTCCTCTTTCCCAATGCATCACTTTGCACTTGCTCACATTAAACGTCATCTGCCATTTGGATGCCCAGTCTCCCACTCTTGTAAGGTCCTCATGCAATTTTTCACAATCCTACTGTAATTTAACAACTTTGTGTTGTCAGTAAATTTAATTACCTCACTAGTTATTCACCTTGTGAGATCATTTATAAATATGTTAAAAAGCAGTGGTCCCAGCACAGACCCCCTGGGGAACCCCACTATCTTTTAACCAGTTTTTATACTGCAATAGGACATTACCTCCTACCCCATGACTATCTAATTTCCTCATGTAAGTACATAAGTGTTGCGATACTGGGACACACCTAAGGTCCATCAAGCCCAGTATCCTGTATCCAACAGTGGCCAATCCAGGTCACAAGTACCTGGCAAGATCCCAAAACAGTACAATACATTTTATGCTGCGTATCCCAGAAATAAGCAGTGGATTTTCACAAGTCCATTTTAATAATGGCTTATGGACTTTTCTGTAAGAATGCTATCCAAATCATTCATGAGGTACTTTGTCAAATGTCTTTTGAAAATCAAGATACACAATATCGACCTGCTCACCTTTATCTATGTTTATTCACCCTGTCAAAGAAATGTATTAGATTAGTTAGGGAAGATTTCCCTTGACTAAATCCATGTTGTCTTTATCTCATTAATTCATGTTTACGTATATGTTCTGTAATTTTGCTCTTTATAATAGTCTGTAACATTTTGCTCAGCACCAATATCAGTCTCACTGGTCCATAATTTCCCAGATCACCTCTGGAAAACTTTTAAAAAATTGGTGTTACATTGACCACTCTTCAATCTTTAGGTATCAAGTGTGATTTTAAAGATAAATTACATATTACTAACAAAAGTTCTGCAAGTTCATTTTTAAATTCTATCAGTACTCGAGGATGAATACCATCTGGTTCAGGAGATTTGCTACTCTTTAATTTGTCAAATTGCACCATTACATCCTCCAGGTTTATAGAGATTCATTCAGTTTCTCTGACTCATCAGCTTTGAATACCTGTTCTGGCACAAGTATCTCTCCCAAATCTTCCTCGGTAAAGACGAAAGCAAAGAATTCATGTAATCTCTCCACTATGTCTTTGTCTTCCCTGATCGCCCCTTTTACTCCTTGGTCATCTAGCGATCCAACTGATTCTTCTGCTGGCTTCTTGCTTTTAATATACCTAAAAAAATATTTACTGTGTTTTTGCCTCCAACGCAATCTTTTTTTTTCAAAGTCTCTCTTTGCCTTCCTTATCAGCACTTTGCATTTGACTAGCCATTCTTTATGCTGTTTCTTATTATTTTCAGTCTGTTCCTTCTTCCATTTTCTGAAGAATTTTCTTTTAGCTCTAATAGCTTCCTTCATCTCACTTTTTAACCTGTCATTTAGTCTTCCCCCAGAATGTTGCCCAGAGATGGGATGGTGATATGGTTGAAAGCCATTGTGAGTTATTAGAAGAGGAAGATACGAGTGGTGAAGTTTGAAATTTACACCATTCTCCTGTTGGTGCACCATTCCCCATTAAACTTTTTCTATGCATGCTTAAGTTATTATAAGCACCATTTGAATTAATTAAAACATTTTCTTTCACCGATATAGTATTTTAAAGAGATTTAGGGGTATTCTTTTGGAACCAAAGCTTTTTTTCTCCTTAGTAGGGATTTTTTGCATTGTTCTTTTTTTTTTATACCCTTTAAACACTATGGAAACCGGATTCAAGATGGCAACCAAGCAGGACGTGCGATGAGGACACTCCTAGAAAAACTCTCTTAAAGTTTTGTTTCTTACAATAATTATGCTGAAAAGGAAAGGAAATCCGAGGGGACCAAATCTCCCGAAGCAAACTCCTTCCTTACCTGGGCAGCAGTCCATGTCAGCATATCTGGTTTCAACTCCAATCGCGGACGTATCCGCTAGCGGGGCAGGGAAGAGCCCCGCTTTGGAGAGCGAAGTATCGCTCAATCCGTTGGGACCTTTGACCCCGATGCCGCCGCTTAAGCCCGGAGGTCCTGTACCGAGCCCTGAAGGAAAGGGGAACTTGAAGGAGTGGCACTCTCCGGAGACATCCGTGCAGCCCGAGGAGATCTTTGGGATGGCACAGGGAGACCAATGAATGCCGAAAGTTCTGGTTTGGGTAACCGGTGGGAAGTCGCCTGAAACAACAGCGCAGGCCATGGCTTGCGCTTTGGCAATTGAACCGCTGTGTAAACCTCAAGTGGTGTCATTGGAATCAATCTGGACAGCCCTCGAATCACTTCACAAGGTCTGTACTTCATTTATTATGTTGTCATTGAATAATTCTTCTCAGATAAATTCCTTAAAAGTTCAAATGGAGGGAATATCAATGAAGCAGACTTGTCTGGAAACACAAGTTGAAAAATTAAATCAGCAACAAGCCCAGATTTCCGGGGATCGTATATTGATCCACAGAAAAATTGAGAATATGGAAAATTACTCAAGAAATCTGAACTTGCGAATATTAAACTTTCCAAGATCTCAATTTATGGCTCCTAAAGACATGTTTGCTAAATTTTTGAAAGAAATATATAAGTATTCTGAGCAAACAATTCCCCCAACTCAAAAAATGTATTATTTGGATGTGAAGACTCCTCCATTACAGGATAATTCTACGCAGGATATATCATCCGAAGCACTGGACTTGACAAACTTTCTAGAACAGTCGAAGGACAATACAGAGACTAGAGCAACCTTGATAGTATCTTTTGTTTTTCTGCAAGATAAAGAATCGTTATTGAGACTTTATTTTAAAAACATGTGTCCTGAATTTAAAGGAAGCAAGGTCTCTATATTTCCAGACATTGCTCGATGGACCCAACAAAGACGGAAAAAATTCCTACTTATGAAACAGGAATCTTCCAATTACGTTTTCCGTGTAAATGTGTTTTGATATTTAAAGAGAAGAACTATGTGTTTTTTGAGCCAGATCAACTGAGGTCATTTCTTGATAAGAAGAGACCAGGGTTAATTCCAGATAAATGAGTCCTATATAAATATGGATAACCAATGCTTGTTTTCTTTTAACTTAAAGTGTTCTAGCACCAACTTCCTCTGGTATTATTATTGAATCCCTCTATTTGTGGACTATAATAACCAGTCGAATATATATTCTTTGTTTGTAAAATTTATCTATTAAGTTAGAATATGTTTTTTTAAAGGCTGGTGTATCTTGTCAAAGAGTTATTCTTTGTATATTTTATATTAAAATGATAAATAAAAGAAAAAAAACACTATGGAAACCAATGATATGACCTTGCTCCACATACACTTAAGGTGTACCCAGTAATGGTACAGTACTTCAAAATTGCATGACCTCACTGGGAAGCTTTAAGGTTGCCTTTGTTTATTTATCAAAATGCTCTTGATTAAAATGGTGAGAGAATATAAGCTTTTTATACATCTTCTTTAGCCACAATAAAGTCCAACAATTGTTTAGAGTGAAAGAATATATGTTTTAGCTTGGTAAACAACTACAATGCAAAAAAAAAGTAGTTCCTAGAGAATTGGGGGGGGGGGGGGGGGGGTCCTTTTACAAAGCTGCAGTAAAACGTGCCTGGCAGTAGTGTGGAAGCATCTTTTGGGTGTGTGCTGGGTCACTTTCACCATGGCTGGGAAAAAAGGCTATTTTTTAAATGGGTCAGGAAATGGGTACGTGCAAAAAATTAAAATTAGCGAGTGCCTATTTATGACCTGAGCCCTTACTGCCAGCCATTGACTTAGCAGTAAGGGCACATGCACTACCTGCATGGTAACCATGCGGTGTGAGCCAACATGGCCACGCTGCTGATTACTGCCGGGAATGACCCCGCGGTAGAAAATAGAAAAAATATTTTCTACCACGGGACTCAGCGCCTGCCAAACTTGAAATTACCGCTGGGTGCACATGCTACCTTGGCGGTCATACTGATTTGGCACTTGCTATACACATTAGCCCTCCTGTGGCTTTTTAAAAGGGCCCCTGGGCTCTGTAATTAAGTAGTTCTTGTATTGCTAAGGTGATGACCTTCAATTTCCTTGAATCATCTCTCTATATAAAAGGCAACCCCAACATTCTGAGGCCTCCACGGAAGTTGAGGCGCCCGAGATATCCGGTGTGCCCTGGAGTGTCTGCACTGCCCTCGCGTCAAAACGTCATGACGTCGAGGGCGGAGCTATGACACTCGAGGGCCGAAACGGAAACTGTGGTGAACAAGGCAAGTACCTCGGAGGGACGGACGGAGGGGGCCCCTTGCTAGCGCCCGTTTCATTGCCTTCTGAAACGGGCATTTTTTCCTAGTTTTTACATAAATGTCTATGATGTGAGCTTCAAGGTCTTCATCTCTTTTTCTTGCAACAGAATTATTTAGGTTCATTTTCTAATATTTTCCTGTTCCTTTGTTTGGATGTTAATATAAAAACTCAAATAAAAATAGCTGCTAGGGCCAGTGCTGTAAGTGGCAAAGTTAAGAACTCCCAGTGTCTTTTTTGTGTTGTCCTATATAAATCAGGAAAACATTTCACTTTTGAACCCATAAAGAAAGAATCCATAGCTCAGCAATTTAAATGAAACACTGCATTTTTATCAGTCTCAAGTGGACAAATCACTACTAACATGGTCTTTTGAGTGATTGCATTTAAAGATGATTCCAAGAAGTCTGTGAGATTCATCTCTGGAGAATTCTCTTCCTGCTGATAAGTTGATCGAGGGGCTTTCACCAAAGATAGATACTGAGTCCTTGTAATAGGTAACAATGTCTCTGGGGACATTTTCAGAACTTCCATCATATATTTCCTTACCACATCCAAAGGAGATATTAAAGGAGAATATAGGAAAAATTAAAGATTTTATTGCATTCCGCCTTAGTTTTTTTCTCCAGAAATTCCAATTATTTATTCTTTTCTTTAATCATTGCCCCATTAACAGTCTGAAACTCTGATACTTTTCCTTATAAGGACCCCAAAGCTGTTGCATGCTATTCCACTACTTGATTATGAGCCACTGCAGTTTGAGAAAGCTATGTTTCGTATTTATTATTTTTTATTATAAAGTATATTTGTAGATCTTGAGACTCCTGATGCAGGCACATTGTCTGAAACATGGCTGTACAAAGTCATTATCACAATTCTACTGCTCTAGCCATCTCCTCTTCAATATTTTGATGCATCACTCCGTTCTCTGTGGAGAGGGCAATTCAGGCATTTGAGTAATTAAAGGTCCATCTACTAATCTAAGCTTAGCAGGGTTTAAAAAAGGTTTGGATACTTTCCTAAAAGAAGAGTCCATAAGACATTATTGTGATGGACTCGAGAAAATCCACTGCTTATTTCTAGGATAATCAGCATAAAATCTGTTTTACTGTTTGGGGATCTTGCCAGGTACTTGTGACCTGGATTGACCACTGTTGGAAACAGGATGCTGGGCTTGATGGACCTTTGATCTGTTGCAGTGTGGCAACACTTATGTTCTTATAACATTTAACTGGGAGAAGCAAATGAGCTCATGGCTCATTTACTTCAATAGCTAAATTTTGTATGGGTAGCCACAGCCAACAACTTCCTATGTTCCACTTTGTGGCAACATGTGAATAAAGTTCCCTTTGTGTGGCAGCACCCTAACAAAATTAAAGAGAGAAATGGCCTGAATAGGATATCTTCCCAGATTTCTTTTACCAAGACTACCTCTGAATCCTGTGGCTCTGAAGGCCTGAAACCCTGTCCCCTTAACCCCAACAATTTCAAAAGCCCCTCTCCCTAAAGTCTTATCTCTTCCTGAAACCCAACCTTTTCCCAAAGTAAACGTTGCCCCACCTACCCCCATATCTGTCTCCCTGGCAGCCCTCTCCCCCCAGACCCTGACTCACCCCAAGGGGTTTGTGGTGATGGATTTAGAAACAGTTCCCATTTGTTCCTCCCCCAGTGACTGCCTTCCTCAAAATGGTGCCACTGGCCCCTAGCTTTAGTCTCACAGTGCTATCACTAGGGATTAGGTTGCCTAATAAGCAATACGCACCAGAAGGTTTTTTTAATTTTTCTGACACGCTGCCACCATGTCAAGGTAACTTTTTTCCTAGTATCTCTTGAAAATATTAATACAGCCCTTCTCCTTTTCATCCCACCATGCACATATTAGAATTTGCACATTCAGAGATCAAAACTGACAAAAAAATAGTATTGCTATCCTCTAGAATTGTTATGGTTTGTTTCACTCCTTTTCCATGCTTTGAAGTTGTGTTCAGTACCTGGTGCAGTTCCATGAACTTGTGGCACTCCAAAAAAAAAAAAAAAAGGTAATCATAATTTCTAGATCTGGTGAGGTAAAGACTTCAGTTTTGTTAGCATATTCAGTTCCCAGCTTACATGGAAACAATACTGAATATTTAATGTTGCTCTTTCACAAAACACTTTTCACCTCCTGAAATTCTTGCTAATTGAGCTGCAATCTACCCTGTAATCAGAATAAATTGCAGTCTTTGGCAAGATGAAAGTTAGTTGCTGTTCAGCTAATGCAGCATGAAGAATTTTCTGTTCATCTTACTATTAAGATCATCTAGCTATCAGAATTTTTTGGCTTGAGGCCGAGTATCTAAACTGTTATGGAATTCTCAGAGCCTTTTCTATAATCACGGATTTGTCTGGAGACCAGATGGAAACAGCCATCTACAATTTTTTTCAACATATATTTCTACCATTATTATCAGAGCATTCATGGATATGAATAATACCATATTATGATAACAGTCTATTCTCAGGCTACTCATTTTTCTTTCAGTATTACATTCATGGTTTTTTTTTTTTTAGTGGCCTAGTGGTTAGGGTGGTGGACTTTGGTCCTGGGGAACTGAAGAACTGAGTTCAATTCCTACTTCAGGCACAGGCAGCTCCTTGTGACTCTGGGCAAGTCACTTAACCCTCCATTGCCCCATGTAAGCCGCTTTGAGCCTGCCATGAGTGGGAAAGCACAGGGTACAAATGTAACAAAAATGTTTTTTAACAATCTGAAGGCTTATTTAAGATAGGGTGTGCATGTGAGGAAATAAGTGCTGAAGTGTCAGGGGCAATTTTACAAAGGCGTGCTGAAAAATGGCCTGCGGTAGTATAGATGTGTGTTTTGGGCATGCGTGCGTGCGTGCGCAGAATCATTTTTCAGCATACCTGTAAAAAATGCCTTTTTAAATTTTTTGCTGAAAATGGATGTGCAGCAAAATGAAAATTGCCACGCATCCATTTTGGGTCTGAGACCTTACTGCCAGCCATTGACCTAGTGGTAAAGTCTCATGCAGTAACCAGGTGGTAATGACCTATGTGCATCAAATGCCACTTGGCGCACGTCCGATACGTGCATCCGAAAATAAAAATTATTTTTTGGATGCACGTATCAGATGCATGCCAAAAATGAAATTGCTGCAAGAGCCAAGCAGTAGCTGGGCGGTAGCTCCATTTTGGCATGCATTGGGCATGTGTAGACGCTTATGCGGCTTAATAAAAGGGCCCCTTATTGTGTACATCAGGCCATCGTTTTAGAAAAGCAGGTCTGCACATGTAGGCATGATGTAAAATCAATATGTCTTCAATCGTCTAGAATAAACATAGAAAAAAAAATAGATTTATTTGTTACATTTGTATCCCACATTTTCCCACCTATTTGCAGGCTCAATGTGGCTTACATAGTACCGTAAAGGCATTTGTCAAGTCCGGTAGAGAAACAAATACAGGGTGATATTGTAGTCGAATAAAGGAACATGTGTTTCCAATACAATGGGGGTTGGGGAGAGGAAAGGATTAATAGTGTACATTACGAGCTTTGATTTTGCTGTGTTGAAGAGTGTAGGTAAGAAAGGGAGACCTATCCAAATAAAAGGTCCATGTACCATGGTGGAAGAATATATGTGCAAGCTGTAGCAAAATGAAGGTATATCTATCTACACATACATCTCTGCTCTCACCATAATATACACATGCATTTTGAAAGGGCTGCCCCTGGTCCCTTGCAAATGTAGGCATCACTGCGGCTCTGGTGTAGAGGAGTGGCCTAGTGGTTAGAGCACTATGTTTGGCAGCCAGAGGTGGCAGGTTCAAATCCCACTGCTGCTGTTTGTCATCTTGGTAAGTTACTTAACTGTCCATTGCTTTAGCTACCAATTTAGAATGTGAGCCCAATAGGGATATACCCAGTGTACCTAAATATAACTCACCTTGAGTTACTAGTGAAAAGGTGCAAGCAAACTCCAAACAAATAAATAAGGTGCAACTTGTTTTCTCCCTATCCCAAACATGTTTGGCCCTTTACTGACATGCTTATTACTATCTCTCTCAGGGGTCCTATTACTAAGATGTGGGAAAAAGGGGCCCTGTGGTAATGGCAGGGGCCATTTTTCCCGCACACCAGGGCCCTTTTTACTGCAGGGAGCACTTATTGCCACCCACTGAGGTGGTGGTGAGGGCTCCCATGGTAACCCTGCAGTAACCGGTCAGCATGTGGCGATACCCGATTACCGCTGGGTTAGCGCCGGGCTACAGAAAAAAAAAAATTCTGCAACACTGGAAATGGCACCTGCTGTAGCCAGAACTACCGCTGGCAGCCACATTGTGCCAGTGGCATGTTTTTTTTTTTGTTACATTTGTACCCTGCACTTTCCCACTCATGGCAGGCTCAATGCAGCTTACATGGGGCAATGGAGGGTTAAGTGACTTGCCCAGAGTCACAAGGAGCTGCTTCTGCCAGGAATCAAACTCAGTTCCTCAGGACCAAAGTCCACCACCCTAACCACTAGGCCACTCTTCGCGAGCAGTAAGCCTCCATTGGGCTTTGTAAAAGACCCCTTCAGTAACCTGTCTACAATCTACCTGTAAAGAGCTTTTAATTTGTGATTGAGGCTTTAACAGTGACATATGGGAGTTGGTGTACAGGTTCCGTGGCTCACTTCCTATGCTAACAAACAAAAAGTGGAGAGGAAAATCCTCACGCGAATTGAAAACAATGAAAACAAAAAAGTGAGGACAAGTGTGGAGGAAATCTGAAGAACTTTATTGATAATCATGAAATGACCCGACACGGCCGTGTTTCGGCATCTAAGCCTGCATCAGGGGTCAAACAAATCTATACAAAGAACAAAATTAAATTCAAATTAGAATCAAAAGAAATTTGAATGAACACATATTTTAAGAAAATATATTTTGATTATTCATTTATAAATACTATTCATGTCTAATTGATATCACATTTAAAGCTGTTCTTTATACATGTCACTATGTTTCATACAAATTTTATTGTGTTTGTGTCCATTCAAATTTCTTTTGATTTTAATTTAATTTTGTTCTTTGTATAGATTTGTTTGACCCCTAATGCAGGCTTAGATGCCGAAACATGGCCGTGTCGGGTCGTTTCATGATTATCAATAAAGTTCTTCGGATTTCCTCCACACTTGTCCTCACTTTTTTGTTTTCGTTCACTTCCTATGCTGACATAGAAGTGAGCAAACATCTGGAGCAGCAGTCTAGAGCAAATCTCTCTGTGGCAGCTATGGCTACAGTGAATGGGGACTGTTAATGGTTCCCCCATTGTACTCACAAAGGGATTATTGGATACTTGGCTGCCATAGATTTGAGGGCACAACTTCCAGTAGCAGGTACTGGACTGATTCACATATTAGTGTCCTGAAGAAAGCCACAGAATGATGGCTGAAACGTTGGTTTCACTTACTTGGACATGGCACAACCTGCGCAGCTGCAATGATCACCTTCAAGCTAGATATCATTGCTAAGGCATGTGGATGTGGACACCTGTGTACAGCACATCTATTGCACGTGAGTGTATGCACTCAGTTACTGCAAAGTTCATGTCTGACCATATAGGTTGCTGTCTGAAGTTCCAGCTGTCTTTGTTATATTTGTGTGATGTCAGTTACAGCCATTGAGCACTCATGATGCAGCACAAAAGAATGGCAAGAGATAGGACTGATGTAAATTTTAGGATAGGAGCAATGTCATATGGATGGCCTTTGTTTCAGGGGCGTAGCCAGACACCCAATTTTGGGTGAGCCTGGGCTCAAGATGGGTGGGCAGAAGAACTCCACCTTGTCCCACAAATGATTTGGTCTCTCCCTCTTTCGCCTGCATGCCATATGGTCTCTCAAGCATCCCCCCTCCCCCGTATACCTTTTTAATAGCAGATTTTCACTGTCAGCGAGCAGCAACTAATACACACTGCTCATGTTGGCCCCACAGCCTTCCCTCCGATGCAACTTCCTGTTTCCGCATAGGTGGGAATACATCAGAGGGAAGGCTGTGGCACCAGTGCGAGCAGTATGTAACAGTTGCTGCTCGCTGCAGGCAAAGATCTGCTATTTACAAGGTATGCAGGAGGAACAGTTGTTGGGAGTTTTCAGCTGATGGGACTTGGAGATCTCTGCCAGCCACATCATAGGTGTGCTGCTACTGGGTAGGCCTGAACCCAAAGTGGGTGGGCCTGGGCCCACCCAGGCCCACCCTTGGCTACGCCACTGGTTCATGTCCTACTCTTGTGACTGACAGCCCAGGTGATTTGGATTTGTACTTTTAGTGCCCTGTACATCTGGCCCACCTTTACCAAGAGGCAACATTTTTATACAGGAAAGTCCATACTGTAAGGATTAAATGGCCAGTGATGGTGCAGCCATGTAAAGGGTGGATAATGACGTACCTGGGTGGATAGACATGGCAATCAGACCAACAACTTACAATCAGCTTTCCTACAGGCATCACCATCGCAAGTAGTCCAAAAGCAAACAAACAAGTGGAGCTGGAGTTTGGATGCGTTTTATAGCAGATGTAAATGCAGACACTGAAATCTCCTGCCCTGCATGTTGACATACTATCCATATCTCTGTTATATTCATATGTTGCTGCAACACTCATACCAAGCCGTTAACAGGCCTCTTATATGGTGATATTTCACTGTAGACAGATGATCCATGTTTAAATCTCAGCCTTTTCTAAATGATGATGTAAATGTGGATGGCATTCAAACATGTATATGATGGAATAAACACATTCAAATTACAAATAGGCTTCTAAAATAATTAATCTCCAGCCCTCCCTGAACCTGGAGGGGGGGGGGGGTCGTCAGGGGTGGGTCGTCGGGAAGGGGGGGACCGGAGGTCCGCCGGACCTCCAGCCCCCTGTTGGCAGGTTTGCTATGAGGGGGGAATGGGGGCCTACCAGCATGCAACTGCATGCTGGACAGGGCTCACCATTCCTCCCCAATGATCTGCAAAACCTAACGCCAGCTCGGAGCTGGCATAGGGTTTGCCATGGCCAGTGACCCAAATTGTGGCGCACTGGTCGCTGATTATTGGCGATGAATGCGCTAAGCCCTGTTTAGCATGCATTTGCGGTAGCAAATGCCGGAGCTAGTATGGCGCTAACGCCTCTAGTGTCGGCGTTTGCTTTTGATCATCTGCCTGTGAATGCGAAGAAGCTCATTCTATTCCAATGGGCTTCTTCACATTCAGGGTGCCCTAATCAGTATTGCAGCTTTGTAAAAGGAGCCCAAAATAATTATGGGTGTATAGTCAGAAAATTTTCATGCTGTGTCATTTCCTGCATGACTATTGCATTCATTTTTTAAGGGAGGGAGTATAGAGGGTCTTTTATTTTGTTGTTATGGGAGCAGTGTTGTTAAGAGTGCAGGCTCTGTGAAAACAGTGCTCAGTCTTTCAAAAGATTGTGTTCTGTTTCGGAAGAGTGAAACCTATTGATGGCGCCCGATAAAATGTGAAATTTTGTTTTTTTTCTTTCTGCTCGTTTTCATTTGCCAATGACATGAAATGATGCGGGGAATTTTGTTGACATGTCCTAGGTTATTTCACATAGATGCACATCATTAAAAATAACTGCTGGGTCCACTGGTAACCTAACCATGTTCATCTTATATTTCCAAGATCTGATCTTTGCCCAATGTATTTTAATTATAGGACATGAACCCCACACAAAGAAACAAACAAAATATAGAGGCACAATCCATAAAGAAAAAAGAAAAAAAAACAGAGGTCCAATGCAGTATAGTAAAAGCCACTTTTATTCAAATGAGCCTGACATGAGGGATATAAACAGTGTTCTGTGCTTTTACCTTTGTAATTTTTACATAACTTTCTGTAAGCCACATTGCGCCTGCATGAGTGGGGAAAATGTGGGATATAAGCAACCCATAAATAAATAAATAAACAAATCAAAATAAATACATCATTAAAAAGATGCAAACAATCCATATATGAAAAAAACAGCACATGAGCCAAATTAAATTAATGTTATGTGTATTTAAGAATAAAAAGTACTATGTAACAATTAAATGCTTTAAAACATATATAAAAAGTATATCAATAGGAATGTAACAGAAAATTATATAGTACATTAATAGCATATGGTAAACGCAAATTTATAAAAAAAAATATTGCACATACTCTGTAGCCTTACTCAATCTCCAAGTAGTAAAATTATATCTGACCGGTGTATATGAATAATAGTCCTAAAATAAATCAATATCTATTAGAACACCTGATCACTAGGGTCCTGTTTACAAAGGCGCGCTAGCATTCATTAGCACACGCTAAAACTTAGTACACACTAACTGTGTTGGCACCCACAATATTTCTATGGGTGCCTACACAGCATGCACTAATGAACACTAGTGCACCTTTGTAACAGGGCCCTTAAGCAACAATGCAATAAAGCAATACTAACAATTGTGGCTGGTTATAGGAGTAATGATAGTCATCAATTTATACAAACATCATATTCATACAATTCTCATATTACAAAAAAAACCCCTACTATAAACGTAGAAATGACATTTTGTGTAACCTGAATGCCACACATACATCTGATCCCTCATACCACTTCTTGTCCACAACACAATTTAGCAATAATTTCTATTTTATAGAACTATACCAGAGTATAGTATCTGCAATAAAACATCTTAGAACTAGTCTCTTGGACATTAGCATTCAAGGAATCCCCTTTCTGTAATCTCTTATGTTGTTCCATGCCTCCTTTGTAGATGTAAACCAATATCTTCTTCCCAGCACAGTTTGTGCCTTGCTACAGCTTCTACTAAAGTATCTGCCAGAATATTGTAAATTATGGAGATTAAACCTTTATTTCCTGGAGCCATGGTTATCAGTTTTCCAAAGGCTGTTAACCCTCCACTACATTTTGATTTATAAGGTTCCTTTGAAAATAACCTTTTCAGCAGTACATATTTAAAAACTGATACGTTTACTAAATGATAACGTTTTATAACATCTGGCAGAGAAATAAAAGAGATATTATGAAAGAGCTGACCCACTAGCATTCAGCAAATCATTCCACTCTGAGAAATTATTCTTAGAGATGTGCTTTTGGAATGTTAGGGTTATCCCAGAGTGAAGCAGAGAAGGTAAACTTGCTAAGTTATTACTTTAAGCAATGCTCTACCACATCTCCAAGACAACCTACTTAACAGACTCAAACATGCAAAGTCGTTGAAGTATGAACGCTAAATTTGGCAGTACCAGATGCCAGAACAGTGAAAACTATCTGCCACGGACCCTGAGGAAGGAACGAAACTCTGGCCATAGTCGGCCGTGGTGCATTGAGAACACTGAGCAATGTGTGCAGATAAGTCTTGTTATTAAGAAATATATTTGAATTAAAATTGAGTGATAACGGACAGCTATTGGTGGATGGAGGTTTTTTGCCTATGATGAGAAAGTAAGCTCCTTGATATGGAAGGCTCTCTGCCACATTGTTTAGGAGCTGCCCTTTTGAGGCTTTTTCCTCCACATTGTTCTTTTTCATTTAATTACCTATGGTAGATAGGATTATGATTGAGACAGCTGGACTGTAAAAGCTTAAAGAGAGTTGTGTTTTGAAGGGGACTATATAATTGGATGATTTAGAAATATCCCTTCCAGCTCATAAGATAAGTAATAAAAGAAGTATGAAGTTAAACATCCAGAATCAGTCTCCATCCTTATACCCGGATAAATAAACATTCCAACAAACAAATGAAATGAGTGAGAATCCGCCAGAATAGAAATTGCCAGAATAGAGGTCTTTCAATAATTAGATCAGCAAATACGCTTGTTTATTCCACACTTGATATACCGCTTTTCTGTAGAAACAGTCAAAGCAGTTTTCGTATACAATAGTGCAAATACAGGGGCCCTTTTACAATGGCGCACTGAAAAATGGCCTGCGGTAGTATAGACGCATGGTTTGGGCGTGTGCAGAATCATTTTTCAGTGCACCTGTAAAAAATGCCTTTTTAAAAATGGACATGCTGCAGAATGAAAATTTCTGCATGTCCATTTTGGGTCTGAGACCTTACCGCCAGCCATTGACCTAGTGGTAAGGTCTCACATGGTAACCGTGAGGTAATGGTCTATGTGCGTAAAATGCCGATTACTGCCCGATTATGACCTGCACGCCAGAAAATACAAATATTTTCCTGCACGTATAACGGACACGTGGCAAAAATTAAATTATCTCAAGGGCCATGCGGTAGCTGAGCGGTAACTCAAAATTGACGCACATTGGGCCTGCGTAAGCACCTACGCGGCTTAGTAAAAAAGCCCCACAATGAGGAATGCACAGTGTTGTTCTAGGAACCACATGTCAATCAAAACTGAACACAGGACTGGTTAAGGAGAGGTAAACTGAATCGTCAATAAAAGTCTGATCAGGCTAGTATATCAGAATTACTGGATGAAAACCTTCATATCACAGCAGAAAAACTAGACTATCAAGATGAATGCCCAGACCATTTAGTTTCATTCTTTTAAAGTGACTGTCTTGTTATCTGTAAGGCTGTCTTCATATCTTTTTGTAGCTGGGTATGGTCTTAATTAACTTGCCAGAGAACTGCAGCATTCTTCAACTGACATTTTTGTCTCACATCTTCAGCCATCCCCCCCATATCCAGAACATATAAAATCCCCTGCATCTTGTGTAACTGCTAATTCAGCACAAAATACATCACTGCTTCTCCGCACAATCAAATCAAAGAAAGTCATTTGTCAAAGCAAAGCTGAGGAATGAAAGATCCAGCCCCACTTTAAATGATGCTTTACTTGAATACTGCCTTTAAACAATCCAACACAAGACTGTGAAAGACCAGTGCATACCAGTATTCCATATATCAGTCCACACATCTATTTGGTTGTTTTATTATTTATTTATATTTCAAACTATGTATATTCTGCTGAATGTCTTGTTTTTGGTGGATTACAGCAATAACACTGGAAACAATAGGGTCAATTTTCAACGGGCTTTAAGTGGGCAAGAGAGGCCTCTCCTCACTTAATCCCTGATCAGTGGACTGTCCCCGGATATTTAGTCCCAAGAAACATGTGGGCAGTTGATCCATAAGAGCCAGACTGGCACAAAATCAAGAGCAGATCGAATTAATGAAACAAAAGCAAAAACAGACAGTTCAGTAGACAAGATCCAATTAAATTCTAATGGTACTTTTATTAGAAACAGACATAGAGGGGTAAAAAGCTGGGTCAGATTTGGCCAAGTTTCGCCCAAACAAGATAGTGGCTGTGGAAACAAACAGTCTTGTGAATGTGGTTCTTGTGCAAATTATCTCCTGCAAATTAGAATTTAGGAGACGTGGAGGGGCATAATTGAACGAAAACGTCTATCTCCATGGGCGTTTATCTCCGAGAACGGGTCCGTGAAGGGGCGGACCGAACCGTATTTTCGAAAAAAATAGACGTCCATGTTTTATTCGACAATTTGTGAGCTGGGCGTTTTTGTTTTTCAGCGATAATGGAAAATGAAAGTGCCCAGCTCAAAAACAAATAAATCCAAGGCATTTGTTCGTGGGAGGGGCCAGGATTCGCAGTGCACTGTCCCCCCTCACATGCCAGGACATCAACCGGGCACCCTAGGGGGCACTTTTACAAAAACAAAAAAAAATGGTAAAAGAGCTCCCAGGTGCATAGCACCCTTCCCTTGTTTGTTGAGCCCCCCAAATCCCCCTCAAAACCCACTGCCCACAAGTCTACACCATTACTATAGCCCTAAGGGGTGAAGGGGGGCACCTACATGTGGGTACAGTGGGTTTGGGGGGTTGGACGACTAATAAGCATTAAGCAGCACAATTGTAACAGGTAGGGGAGGGATGGGCCTGGGTCCACCTGCCTGAAGTCCACTGCACCCCCTAATAACTGCTCCAGTGACCTGCATACGGCTGCCAGGGAGGTGGGTATGACATTTGAGGGTGAAAATAAACAGTTGTGAAATGGCATATTTTGTGGTGGGAGGGGGTTTGTGACCACTGGGGGAGTCAGGGGAGGTCATCCCCGATTCGCTCCAGTGGTTATCTGGTCATTTAGGGCACTTTTTGGGGCCTTATTTGTGGAAAAACAGGGTCCAGGAAAAGTGCCCTAAATTCTCGCTAAAAATGCATATTTTTTTCCATTATCGGCGAAAGGCGCCCATCTCTGATCGGCCGATAACCATGCCCCAGTTCCACCTTCACCACGCCTTCGACACGCCCCCGTCAACTTTGTACGCTTCCGCGATGGAGTGCAGTTGAAAACGTCCAAGTTCGGCTTTCCATTATACCGCGTTATTCGTTTTTGGGAGATAAACGCCTATCTCCCGATTTAGGTCGCAATATAGGCATTTTTGTCTTTCGATTATAAGCTGGATAGACTGAATAATTTGAACTTGAGAATTAATTTTCCTGGGGATCCAGCTCTTGTGCAAATTTACTTTTTACATCTTATCGGAACTGAGAGTCCCTGAGGCAGCCCTTTGTTCGGGCAAAACTTAGCCAAGTCAGGCACAGCTTTGTACTCCTGCCCAGCCATTACGCTCAATAAACAATCAAAAGCTTATGCTCCTCAGTCCCCTTCAAGCCCATTGGGAAACTGCAAGGAAGAGTGACTTTTATTTCTTGGCACCCTTCCTATGGAATAATTTGCCTCTTTCACTACGATCAGAATCATCTTTTACCACTGCTTTCAAAACTGCTTTGAAAACACATCTATTTTCCACGGCCTTACATTGATCTTCCTTCTTTGGAGAGATATCTGTGGTGGGCAGGGCAGGCTGCAAGATACATAATTCAATGTTATGTATTGTTTTAATGCACTGTAATATTTTATCTGCATCTGGAATGAGTGTCTTGACTGAGTGGTGTTTTCTAATCTATATTTTATGGAATTCTTTTCTTTTAATATTTTTTGGGATTGTACATTGCTCTGATTTGCAGTGTAAAAAGAGTGTTTTTCTCAAGCCTGAATAAACATACATATTTAAAAAAGACTTATGGGTCCTTTTACTAAGGCGCGCTAAAAATGACCTGTGATAGTGTATGTGTGGGTTTTGGGCGCACGCAGAACCATTTCTCAATGCACCTGTAAAAAAGACCTTATTTTTATTTTTGACAAAAATGGACGTGCGGCAAAAGGAAAATTGCCGCGCATCCATTTTGGGTCTGAGACCTTACTACCAGCCATTGACCTAATGGTAAGGTCATTGACAGTCTCACACGGTAACCGGGTGGTAATGACCTACGTGCACCAAATGCCACTTGACGCGCGTCCAGTGGCATTCCTAGGAGGGCTGACACCCGGGGCAGATCGCCGATGCGCCCCGCCCCCTCGGGTGCAGCGCCCCCCGGAACACCGTGACACCCTCCCCGGCGAAAGAACCCCCGAGCCCTTGGCAAAAGACCCCCCCCCCGGGTGCACACCGCTGGGGAGGGGGGTGCCGCACACCTGCCGGCTCTTCATTTTCATGCTCCCTCTGCCCCAGAACAGGAAATAACCTGTTCTGGGGCAAAGGGAGCATGAAAACGAAGAGCCGACAGGCGCGCGGCACTCCCCCCAGCGGCGTGCACCCGGGGCGGACCGCCCTCACCGCCCCCCTTGGTATGCCACTGTGCACATCCAATACACACTGCAGAAAATACAAATTATTTTCAGCTGTGCATATCATCCGTGCACCAAAAATGAAATTACCGCAAGAGCCATGCGGTAGCTGTGCAGTAACTCCATTTTGGCACACGTTGGGTGCGCATAGATGCTTACGCGGCTTAGTAAAAGGGCCCCTTAATTTGTAGATAAAAATGATGTGGAACTGTGGAGCTAGGAAGGAGGTGGTCAGACCAGGAACAGGTGCAACAGAAGAAGCACTGGATTAGGGAGCAGAGTGGTTTCTCTCTTCTTTGCTCCAGGTTCACTAACTCCTGTTCTCTTTCCTGCAGGCTGCCTGCTGTGGAAAAAAAAAACTGTCCTAACTTTAGCCACTGAGCTAACTGAGCACTGGTTTGAATAATGGCCCATGCTGGGTTAACTTCCAAT
The DNA here is from genome assembly GCF_901765095.1 of Microcaecilia unicolor. Lineage (NCBI taxonomy): Eukaryota > Metazoa > Chordata > Amphibia > Gymnophiona > Siphonopidae > Microcaecilia > Microcaecilia unicolor. The sequence continues at coordinate 89,219,104 of NC_044031.1, forward strand.
AGCGCCGTTGTTCTGATTCCCCCAGTCCACATCCCCCTCCCTTCCCCCTGATTATAACTTCTAAGCCACCAACCACCCAGCCCGAATCCCCCTTCCTCCCCTTGAAGACAACTTTAAGCCTTGTCCAAGCCCCCAATCCCCTCACTCTAGTCCTGAATTCCCCTCCCTCCCCCTGAATGCAACTTTAAGCCCTCAATTCCCTACCCCTATAGGCCAACCCCACCCCCATGCCTATCCGGTAGTTCCTGGGCAGAAGCAATGCCCACTCTATACTGCTCATTGGTCCAGCCTCAAAATGGCCACTACAACCCCTAGCAGCAGTCTCGTTGTACTCACAACCCAGTGATCCAGGTCTACTTCCCATAGAATATATGAATCAGAAAAGTAACTTCTAGGATAGACCTCCAGCTGCCCCCACTCCATAAGAAACTTTTTTGTGAGAAGTTCTGAGAGAAGAGGACATTTCTTTGGTAAGTGAACACTATTTTGCTTTATTCTTTGGGAATTTAAAGATTGGGGTTTAAAGGAGGAATTGTAGGTTAGTGATAGGCAAAATAAAAATATAAAAAGCTAATTTTATCAACTAATCTCCATAGTCTTTTCCCCTTAGTTTTAAAAACTTTGTACCACAGCATTAACAGATAGAATCTAGCAGGCACTGCAGGATCTAGTTTAGTATTAAGGGGGAATAAAGAGAGAGAGAGAGAGAGAGAGAGAGGGAAAAGCAAGCAGGACCTGGTTTAGTATTAAGGGGGGAATAAAAAGAGAGAGAGAGAAAAGCAAGCATTATTAACTAGTTGCCGTGGGGGGGGGGGGCACAATCGAACGGGGATGACCATCTCTAAGGGCATCCATCTCAAAGGACGTTCCGGAGAAGGGGCGGGGAAACCCATATTATCGAAACAAGATGGATGTCCACCTTTTGTTTCGATAATAAGGTCGGGGACACCCAAATCTCAACATTTAGGTTGGCCTTAGACATGGTCAACCTAAATGTTGAGATGATCAACCTTAGAGATGGTCGTCTCTGGTTTTCGGCCATAATGGAAACCGAGGACGCCCATCTCAAAAATGACCAAATCCAAGCCCTTTGGTCGTGGGAGGAGCCAGCATTCATAGTGCACTGGTCCCCCTCACATGCCAGGACACCAACCGGGCTAAGGGGCACTGCAATGGATTTCACAAATTGCTCCCAGGTGCTGAGCCCCCCAAACCCCCCTAAAACCCACTCCCCACAACTGTACACCACTACTATAGCCCTTAGGGATAAAGGGGGGCACTTACATGTGGGTACAGTGGGTTTCAGGTGGGTTTTGGAGGGCTCATATTTACCACCACAAGTGTAACAGGTGGGGGGAGGGATGGTCCTGGGTGCGCCTGCCTGAAGTGCACTGCACCCACTAAAAACTGCTCCAGGGACCTGCATACTGCTGTGATTGAGCTGGGTATGACATTTGAGGCTGGCATAGAGGCTGGAGAAAAATGTTTTTTTAATTTTTTTTTAGGATGGGAGGGGGTTGGTGACCACTGGGAGAGTAAGGGGAGGTCATCCCCGATTCCCTACGGTGGTCATCTGGTCATTTCGGGCACCTTTTCGAGGCTTGGTTGGGAAAAAAAGGGACCAAGTAAAGTAGACCAAATGCTCGTGAGGGACGCCCTTCTTTTTTCCATTATCGGCCGAGGATGCCCATCTCTTAACCACACCCCCGTCCTGCCTTCGGTACACTGCCAACACACCCCCATGAATTATGGTCGTCCCCACGACGGGGATGCAGTTGAGGACACAAAAAACCGGCTTTCGGTTATGCCGATTTGGGCGACCTCGGGAGAAGGACGCCCATCTCCTTATTTGTGTCAGAAGATGGGCGTCCTTCCCTTTTGAAAATAAGCTAGATAGTGTGCAACCCTTTTCCCGTAGTTTTAAACTGAAATTTTCTCTAGAAAAAGGCATTTTCCTATAGTTTTAAACTGAAACCTTTTCTAGAGGTACAAACGATACAGCCAGAAACTCTTGTTCTAAAAGGCAGTTATTTTCTGTTCTTTGGCTGCTGGAGAGGTAGCATATCCAGCGACCTAAATTAGGTGTTAACTAAGGTTGTTGAGTTAGCTTCAAAGAGCCTGTTTAAAAAAGGCCCCTTAGATTCAGAACTATATAAAGAGGAAAGGTCCCACTGAACTTTCTTTGTGAGAAGTTGTGAGAGAAGAGGACATTTCTCTGGTAAGTGAACACTATTTTGCTTTGTGCTTTGGGAACTTAAACATTGGGGTTTAAAGGAGGAATTGTAGGTTAGGGATAGGCAAAATAAAAATATAAAAAGCAAATTTTATCAACTAATCTCCATAGTCTTTTCCCCTTAATTTTAAAAAACATTGTACCTCAGCATTAACATATAGAATCTAGCAGGCACTGCAGGATCTAGTTTAGATGGACATGAGGATCGCCTGGTGACTTGCTTGCCTAGTGCGAAGGTGGCGGACCTCACGCGTCATCTAGATAGGATATTGGATAGTGCTGGGGAGGAGCCGGCTGTCTTGGTACATGTGGGTACCAATGACATAGAAAAATGTGGGAGAGAGAGGTTCTGGAAGCCAAATTTAGGCTCTTAGGTAGAAAACTCAAATCCAGAACCTCTAGGGAAGCTGAAATGCTACACGTTCCACACACAGGGCCCAAGAGACAGGCAGGGCTCCAGAGTCTCAATGCGTGGATGAGATTATGGTGCAGGGAGGAGGGTTTTAGATTTGTTAGCAACTGGGCAACGTTCTGGCGAAGGGGGAGCCTATTCCGAAAGGATGGACTCCATCGGCATTTAAAAAGGAGATAGAGCAGCTTTTAAACTAGAAACAGGGGGAAGGCCAACAGTCGCTCAAAAGTGCATGGTTCAGGATAAGGTATCTTTCAAAGATATCACCAAAACAGGGAAGACAGGGTAGCCTGATACTGAGGTTGCAAAAGAGACCATAGTAAATACTGTCAAGTACTGAACATGATGTAAATAGGAACAACAAACATAGTTTGAAATGTCTATATGCAAATGCCAGGAGCCTAAGAAATAAGATGGGAGAGTTAGAATATATTGCACTAAATGAAAAATTAGATATAATAGGCATCTCTGAGACCTGGTGGAAGGAGGATAATCAGTGGGACACTGTCATACTGGGGTACAAATTATATCGTAATGATAGAGTGGATCGAATTGATGGAGGGGTAGGATCGAATTGGTGGAGGGGTAGCATTGTATATTAAGGAGAGCCTTGAATCAAATAGATTGAAAATTCTGCAGGAAACAAAACACTTCTTGGAATCACTGTGGATTGAAATTCCATGTGTAAAGGGGAAAAGGATAGTGATAGGAGTGTACTACCGTCCACCTGGCCAGGATGAAGAGATAGATGCAGAAATGTTAAATGAAATTAGGGATGCAAACAAACTGGGCAACACAATAATAATGGGTGACTTCAATTACCCTGATATTGACTGGGTAAATGTAACATTGGGACATGCTAGAGAGGTACAATTCCTTGATGAAATCAAGGACTGCTTTATAGAGCAGCTGGTACAGGAGCTGATGAGAGAAGGAAAAATTCTAGACCTATTCCTTAGTGCAGCGCATGATCTGGTGCGGGAGGTAATGGTGCTGGGGCCTCTTGATAACAGTGATCATAATATGATTGGATTTGATATTAGCTTCGAAGTAAGCATACATAGGAAATCAAATACATTAGCATTTAACTTTAAAAAAGGAGATTATGATAAAATGAGAAGAAGAGTGGAAAAAACATTTAGAGACGCAGCTGCGAGGGTCAAAACTTTACAACAAGCGTGGATGTTGTTCAAAAACAGCATCCTGGAAGCCCAGGCCAAATATATTCTGCGTATTAAAAAAGAAGGACGGAAGATCAAAATGGAAGAAGGAACCAATTGAAAACAATAAAAAACAGCATAAGGAATGTCAAGTCAAATGCAAAGCGCTGATAAGGAAGGCTAAGAGGGACTTCAAAAAAAAGATTGTGTTGGAGGCAAAAACACATAGTAAAAATTTTTTAGGTATATTAAAAGCAGGAAGCCGGCAAAAGAATTAATTGGACAGCTACATGACCGAGGAGTAAAAGGGGCGATCATGGAAGACAAAGCCGTAGCGGAGAGATTAAATGAATTCTTTGCTTCGGTCTTCACCAAGGAAGATTTGGGTGGAATACTGGTGCCAGAAATGGTATTCAAGGCTGATGAGTCGGAGAAACTTAATGAATTCTCTGTAAACCTGGAGGATGTAATAGGGCAGTCCTACAAAATTAAGAACAGCAAAAGGCGTTTGACAACGTACCTCATGAAAGGCTACAGAGGAAATTGGAGGGTCATGGGATAGAAGGTAGTGTTCTATTGTGGATTAAAAACTGGTTAAAAGATAGAAAACCAAGAGTAGGGTTAAATGGTCAGTATTCTCAATGGAGAAGGATAGTTAGTGGGGTTCCCCAGGGCTCTGTGCTGGGACCGCTGCTTTTTAACATATTTTTAAATGACCTAGAGATGGGAGTAACTATTAAATTTGGTGATGACACAAAGTTATTCAAAGTCATTAAACTGCAGGAGGATTGTGAAAAATTACAAGAGGACCTTACGAGACTGGGAGATGACATTTAATGTGGCAAATGACGTTTAATATGAGCAAGTGCAGAGTGATGCATGTGGGAAAGAGGAACCCGAATTATAGCTACGTCATGCAAGGTTCCATGTTAGGAGTCACAGACCAAGAAAGGGATCTAGGTGTCGTCGTTGATGATACGTTGAAACCTTCTGTTCAATATACTGCTGCGGCTAAGAAAGCAAATAGAATGTTACGTATTATTAGGAAAGGAATGGAAAACAAAAATGAGGATGTTATAATGCCTTTGTATCGCTCCATGGTTCGACCACACCTCAAATATTGTGTTCAATTCTGGCCACCGCATCTCAAAAAAGATATAGTGGAATTAGAAAAGGTACAGAGAAGGGTGATGAAAATGATAAAGGGGATGGGACGACTTCCCTATGAGGAAAGGCTAAAGCAGCTAGGGCTCTTCAGCTTGGAGAAAAGATGGCTGAAGGGAGATATGACAGAGGTCTATAAAATAATGAGTGGAGTTGAACTATGATAGAGGTCTATAAAATAATGAGTGGAGTTGAACAGGTAGATGTGAAATGTCTGTTTATGTTTTCCAAAAATACTAGGAGTAGGGGGCATGCGATGAAGCTACAATGTAGTAAATTTAAAATGAATCGGAGAAACGTTTTCTTCACTCAACGTATAATTAGACTCTGGAATTTGTTGCCAGAGAATGTGGTAAGGGCGGTTAGCTTGGGGGAATTTAAAAAGAGTTTGGATGGCTTCCTAAAGGAAAAGTCAATACACCATTATTAAATGAACTTGTGGAAAATCCACTATTTCTGGGATAAGCAGTATAGAATGTTTAGTACTTTTTTGGGATCTTGCCAGGTATTTGTGACCTGGATTGGCCACTGTTGGAAACAGGATGCTGGGCTTGATGGACCTTTGGTCTTTCCCAGTATGGCATTACTTATGTACTAATTGTGTGTGTGGGGGGGGGGGGGGGGGGGGGGGGGGGGCTTTCTCTTTTAATGACAGTTTTTAGCATTGCATTGTCTCTTTCATGGAATTCATAATGGAGACATTGAAAAACAATCAGAGGATTTATACCAGATTTTGGTAGGCAAAAGTCCTTGCACCCAAAGTTATGATAAAATACGTTCTCTAAAGGGCAAAAGGGCACTCTGCGCAGAGTGCTCATCACAGAATCTTAGCTTAATATGGATTATAACAGTGCTTTACTTTGGATGTCATTTACTAAATCTGGCCCACTGTGATTTTTGGAACTGTGCCTGCCTCTTGGGTCCTGCACATGAAATGGGAAGCCATTCTGAGAATGCTACTCTTGAGGTTGTGGGTTTCAGTTTTCTAAGATGCACACGTATAGAACTGTCCCTTTAGTGCACTGGTGTTCTAAAAAAATATAGGTGCTCTGTACACTAAATAGTTCTTAAAGCTGTTGATGTCAGTTTGGTTTTCAGGTTCTTTTTCAGCACTATTGCCTCCAGAAATATTTGTGTGGGCTGCAAAGCTAGCAGTGGAGTCTCATATCAGCACACATCTGAGACTGGTGTCCTTGAGAGTGTGAGTGTACTGGCTGGGAATTTGAGACTTGAAATGGAACCAGTTACAGCCTACACTGCTAGAAACAAAGCACTTCTCTTCACCACAATACATATAATTCATATCTGAGGGCAATGACCTTTGTTATATTAAAGAGGTAGATTTGATTCTGCCAATGAAAAGAGTTATGCTTTTGACATGTTATTTTCCTGGAGTTAGAATTGTATGTTCTCAAATAGAGGCCGAGCAAATTTCAGTTTCAGTTATGGCACCAAAACAGCCAAAATCAATTTTCTGCCCAGTTTGGGGTTTGGTTGAAAGGTTATTTTAATTTTTGGCTGTGTTTTCAGCTTCAGCTGAAAATGACCATATATTTTTTGGTGGAAGCTGAACATTTGTGCTTCATCCCATTTGTCTCCCTTCCATCGAACAAGAGTTGCCTCTCTTCTCAGACCCCTCTCCCTGAGTGCCTTGCCCCCTACCACCTGTAGGCCCCCAGGGTCTATCTTGCAATTCCTGGTGATCCACGGGTGTGGTTGCGACACATTCTGGCTCTATTCTCAAAATGGCTACCTTGATTGAAGCATTGCTTTTGCTTTTACTCCTCCACTAGACCACCAGGGTTTGTAGGACATTCCAGGGGTGGGGGTGGAGTAGTCCTTGTATTATTATTTTTTTGTACTGCAATTGAAAGTAATGCAGTTATGATCTTGCCCAATAGTTTTTATGGTAAAGAGTGCTCCAAACAAATGCTTTTGATATAAAATTTTAGCAGGAATTTAAGTCTATAAATTTGGGCTGATAAGCTCCTTAGGAATTAGCCTCTCTGTGGAGTTATGATGTCAGCTGTCACTCCGAGTGTGGTACAAAGTCAGCCACTATAAAACCACCATGGATGTTAGTTTGGGTTTTTATTAGCTGCTGTCCACTTGTGTGGAGGCTATTTTGCTTGGAGATAAAATATGGTCTTTCATTATTTAAATTTTATTCGGAATTGGATACTATGGGTTTAGAGGAGGGATGGAGAATGCACACTTTGACAATCCCCAGCAGCCCTCACTGGTTCACATTCACAGAACCAAACTTAAGGTTTTGGATTTGCTTTCGGCTTCAACCAACACCAGGTGATGAGTTTGGGTTGAAGTTTTGGTTTTGGCTGAAAGCTTCCAGACAGTTTTGGTTTCAGCTGAAACTGAAAAAAAAGCAGTTTCAGTCAGCCTCTAGTCTCAAATTATTCATAAGATCACTTGAAGGGATACAAAAAGATACAAGCAGTGGATAGTTATGGAAATGGGTTAATAGGAAAGTTTCCAGGTTTGTGGTTTTATTGGAGGGTTTGGTGGTAGTGAATCTGACTCTCTGGGATTATATTGTCTAGATCGCATATACCTTTCAGAAATTGGTCTGGATGCAGTTCAAGTCATTGCTGAGGCATGTATGTAGGACACAGCTTATAGGATGACAAAGTGGAGACAAGCTTGGGCTATCCTTGATTGTGGCAGTAGTTAAATATTATGTTACTCATAAAATTGGTCAAATGGAGATGGGGTGTAATAGTAGAATTCATGTTTATGACAAGAGGAATGGAGTGGAGGAGTGGCCTAGTGGTTAGGGTGGTGGACTTTGGTTGAAGGAACTGAGTTTGATTCCTGGCACAGGCAGCTCTTTGTGACTCTGGGCAAGTCACCTAACCCTCCATTGCCTGCCGCATTGAGCCTGCCATGAATGGGAAAGCACGGGGTACAAATGTAACTAAAATAAAAAATGACAGCCCTGTGGGTCAGTGGAGAGAGGATCCATTTGCCACTGGGTTCAGGGAACCCTGCTTTAGTTGTTGGATCATTACTAACTAGGTGAGTGGTAGAGTGCAGTTGTTGAATAGACGGGAAACAGAATTGGAGCTATGTCATTGGCAAAGTTATAGGGGATAATTGAGTGATGTACTGAACAAAAGGACTGAAAGGAAATTATATTGGTTGTGGCCTTTGTCTTGCCACTACTGCTGCATTCATGTATTTTGCTTTAAAAGGATGCATATGGAAAATTGGATGTGAAAGCCTATGTTATGGAAATTAATAGGGTAGCTTGGGATATTTCCGTAGGTTCCAGGGTAGTCTTTATGTCTAAATTGTCCATTGAAACCTGTGACAAATCAGCAGATATTCCATCTTCAGCTCCCCTTTTCACCACATTTTTCTTAAATGGGAAGGATTACTACTACTAGTAGTAGTAGTAGTCGTAGTAGTACTTATGATCCTCAGAAGCTTAGCCGAGATTGAGTGGCAGAGCCAGTGGTTGGGAGGCGGGGCTGGTGGTTGGGAGGCGGGGCTAGTGCTGGGCAGACTTCTACGGTCTGTACCCTGAAAATGGCAGATACAAATCAAGGGAAGGTATACACAAAAAGTAGCACATATGAGTTTATCTTGTTGGGCAGACTGGATGGACCGTGCAGGTCTTTTTCTGCTGTCATCTACTATGTTACTATCCAGCTCATTTTTGAAAGAGAAGGGCGCCCATCTTCCGACACAAATCAGGAGATGGGCGGCCTTCTCTCAGGGCCGGCCAAATCGGCATAATCGAAAGCCGATTTTGGCCGGCCTCTACTGCCTTCCGTCGCAGGGACAGCCAAAGTTCAAGGGGGCATGTCGGCAGTGTACCGAAGGCGGGACGGGGGCATGGTTAACAGATGGCCGTCCTCGGCCGATAATAGAAAAAAGAAGGGTTTCCCTGACGAGCATTTGGCCAACTTTACTTGGTCCCTTTTTGTTCACGACCAAGCCTCGAAAATGTGCCCGAACTGAGGAGATGAACATCGGAGGGAATCGGGGATCACCTCCCCTTACTCCCACAGTGGTCACCAACCCCCTCCCAACCAAAAAAAAAAAAAAATTAAATACATTTTTTGCCAGCCTCTATGCCAGCCTCAAATGTCATACCCAGCTCCATGACAGCAGTATGCAGGTCCCTGGAGCAGTTTTTTGTGGGTGCAATGCACTTCAGGCAGGCGGACCCAGGCCCATCCCCCCCTACCTGTTACACTTGTGGTGGTAAATGGGATCCCTCCAAACCCTCCCAAAACCCACTGTACCCACATGTAGGTGCCCCCCTTCACCCCTTAGGGCTATGGTAGTGTTGTACAGTTGTAGGTAGTGGGTTTTGTGTGGGATTTGAGGGGCTCAGCACCCAAGGTAAGGGAGCTATGCAGCTGGGAGCAATTTGTAAAGTCCACTGCAGTGCCCCCTAGGGTGCCCGGGTGGTGTCTTGGCATGTGAGGGGGACCAGTGCACTACAAATGCTAGCTCCTCCCATGACCAAATGGCTTGGATTTGGCCGGGTTTGAGATGGCCACCGTAAGTTTCCATTTTCTGCGAAAACCAATGGCGGCCATCTCTAATGCCGGTGATCTCTAAGGGCTGCCAAAATGTTGAGATTTGGCCAGCCCTGACCGTATTATCAAAACAAAAGATGGCCGGCATCTTGTTTCGATAATACAGTCAGGTATGCCACTTAACAGGGCCGTCATTACAGATGGCCGCCCTTATAGATGGCCGGCCCCATTCGATTATGCCCCTCCATGTTACTATATTTTAATAGTCAGCATAGAGTATAAGCAAAGATGGAACATATAGGGGTCCTTTTACTAAAATGCATTGGAAAAATGGCTTGTGGTAGTATAGGTGCGGGTTTTGAGCGTGCACCAATCCATTTTTCAGCGTGCCTGTAAAAAAGGCCCTTTTGTTAAATTTTTTCCAAAAATTGGCATGCAGCAAAATCAAAATTGCCGCACATCCATTTTGGATCTGCGACCTTACCGCCAGCCATTAACCTAGTGGTACTGATTTTTATCCTGCGGTAAGCACATGTTAATGTTTACTGCAGCTTAGTAAAAGGGACCCATCATTTATTTATATTTACTATTTAATAATCACCTGTCTCAGTCTCTAAAAGGTGACATTATCAGAACACCAGTGTACATAAAAAAGATTAATAGAATAAACCCAGTAGAAGTGTAAAATCTATACAAATCAAAGTGAACATCCAGTAAAATGTATTATTCAAAGCACATTGGTCAGGCCTCTTGAATTGTTATGTTTTAAATTAAACTGTGCATAAAGTTGTTTTTCCTCTTGAAATAGATATTTATTTTCACCATGTGACAATTATTTCCTGGTTTATATGTATTCAATAAAACACAGTTCAGGCAAGATGACTTTCCTTACATCTGCCAAGTCCTTGTGGATGCCAGCTGGTCTTGCTTTTCACCCTGCATATACTTAGCTACTCCTGGCTTTCTGATAATCCTCTAGTTGACGATATGATCAACATGATTTGAATTTGTACATTTACATATGTAGAAGAACATGTTCAAAACATTTTGGGACTTAGACACATAAAATATTGTGTTGTGAAGATGCAAGAGAGCTGGAATCCAAGGTGGTTGACTGTTACTTAACCTCTTGGAACCTAGGAATAAACTCTATGTAATTTCACCTGAATGGCAGACAAGGCTTTCATTTTCAAAGCAGATGGACATCTCAAAATGCCAAAAAATAAAAAGTTCATGTGCACAAAACGTCCAAATTATGATTTTCAAAAGGCAGAATTTGGATGTTTTACACTGCAGTTTGTCCAAATAGCAAGAGAGCATTTTGGAGGCGTGTTTTTGGTGGAACTAGGGCAGACCCAAAATTAGGAAGCCTTTCAATAATAATGGAATGGGAAGAAACATCCAAGTAAAAAAAAAAAAAGGGGGGGGGGGGAGAGAGAGAGACAATTTTAGATAGACCTGTTTCAATTACATCCAGGGTACTGAAAGGTGCCCTGATTTATCAGCTGACCGCTGGAAAGATGATCGTATGATGGCTTCCCTATGAGGAAAGGCTAATGCGGCTAGGGCTCCTCAGCTCGGAGAAAAGACAGCTGAGGGGATATTTGATGGAGGTCTATCAAATAATGAATGGAGTGGAACGGGTAGATATGAATCGCTTGTTTGCTCTTTCCAAAAATATTAGAAATACGGGGCACACAAGGAAGCTACAAAGTAGTAAATTTAAAATGAGAGAATTATTTTTCACTCAATGTGTAATTAAACTCTGGAATTTGTTGCCAGAGAATGTAGTAAAAGCAGTTAGCTTAGCAGGATTTAAAAAAAAGAGGTTTGGAGGCTTCCTAAAGAAAAAATCCATAGACCATTAATAAAATGGACTTGGGGAAAATCCACTATTTATTTCTAGGGTAAGCAGCATAAAATGTATTATGCTTTTTTTGGATTTTGCCAGGTACTTGTGACCAGAATTGCGGGACACGGCGGGGACGGCAGGGCACAGGAGAATCACTGCACATGGAGGGGAGGTCAGAATCACGGGATACGGAGGGGAGGGAAGGGGAGGGAAGAATCGCTGGACATGGAGGGGAGGGCAGGGGAGAGAGGAGAAATCGCTTCGACGAGAGCCTTAAAAACATAATCACCATTACAAGATAGGCTTGCTAGCGCCTGTTTCATTTTTTTTGAGAAACGGGCCTTTTTTACTAGTACAATATAATAATACAAAATAAAAAGTCAATGGGAAACCCCCCAAGCAATGCATAAACCTCACACATTTTTAGAGCATATCAAAGACCCCCATCACAAACCCCAACCCCCTCACCCCACCTCCCAACCAATCTTTCAACCCCTTACAACCCCTCCCCCCCTTAATGGGGACAGATTGTACACTTCAAACTAGTGAAAGTTCTTCAAGGGACCAGTGGTGTAGCCACAGGTGGGCCTGGGTGGGCTAGGGCCCACCCACTTAGGGCTCAGGCCCACCCAACAGCAGCACATGCTTAGCGGTAGCTGGTGGGGATCCCAAGCTCCACCAGCTGAAGAGTTCCCCCTGATGGTAACGAAAATACTACTCTCCATGATACTGGCAATTGCGCATGCTCAGTTTTCAGCACATGCCTGCTGCAGACTGCCAAGGTGGAGAGAAGCATTTTCCCACCAGCTGAGATCTTTTTTTGGTGGGAGGGGGAGAACACTTGGTGCCCACCCACTTCTTATCTAGGCCCACCCAAAATCTCCTGTCTGGCTACGCCCATGCAAGGGACCCCATATCTTTTTCCATTTAGGTAGACAATTGCATCTCTTAGCGATTAACTGCCCCTATTTAGTAAATATAGCTAAATTTCACGATGTAATAGATCCTTCCTGTCTTGGGAATTTCACTCTTTCAAGAAGTTTGGACTGAAAAGAAGATTTTGAATTTTGATAATAAAGTATTCTACACTTTGGATTTTTTTTTGAGAAACTCTTTTTGCTTTTTTGTAGCTTCTAAAGGGCCCAATGATTTAGGAAAGAATCCTCCCACTTCCATTTCTACTTTATTTTCACCCTGCATGCTGAGTTTATGTTTATTACACAATCTTCTGTCAAAATTGAGAAAACTGAAAATTTTGGTGCATATTTAGCTTGGCTTGAGCCTATTTATGTTTGAAGTTTTACTGACTGATTTACTTTGAAATAAAAAACATATACTGGTAATTTTATGATCTATCTTTTTACTAACTTAGAGATCATTTTACTAAGCTGCAGTAAGCACTAATGTGTGCTTACTGCAGCTTATAAGGACTTACCAGGGGGTGTGCTAAGGCATCCCCTGGTAAGTTTCAAATGTGCTTGCACTACCCATGTGCTAAAAAATATTTTTCATGTTTTGGCTGAGGGGCATGTCTGAGGGTAGAGAGTGGGCATTTCTGCACTAATCAACATATTGGCATTGTCGCGCGCTAACTGATTATCACAGGATTAGCCAGTGACCACCTTTCAAAAAGGTGGCAGTAAGAGCTCATATGCTAATTTTTGTTAATGGCCAGATACTAATGGCAACATTAGCGCATTGCCTAAATGAACAAACAAGGGGAAGAATCCTAAAATATAGTCCACGTCTACACAATTATGTATCAAGGGGTCCGACTTAAAAATGCTGTGAAAATACAAGAAGGAAAAAGCCTCAAGAAACTCCCGGCTACACTAAGCAACGGGAGCAGGACTGCTTCATCATTGGCACAAAAAACCTCCTTGTTTAAATTCAACAGCTCCTACACATAATAACCAAAAAAGATTTTAATAGTATTGCTGTATTGCAGTGTTGCAATATTTTTATGCCAACTTTATTGAACTCTGCAGCAAGCAGCTCAAATCCTCTTGGTACCAAAACCAGTTAATCTGTAATCCAACTTGATATCTTTGTACAAACAATCACAAGCCAACTTAGGGATATGGTGTAAATCTTCTAATCCAAATTGGTAAATACTACAGTAGGTACTTATTTATGACTCCTCTAATTCTTTTTCTCATCCCTTTGGGCAGAATAATCCAAGGTTGTGCTTGTAGCACTGTCTGAAACAAGCTATCTCCAATAAGGATAATTACAGTATCTGGCCTTCAACAGGCTTCTTCCTGCTCCTGCTCCCAGGCTGTGTTCCCCTTTACCCACCCAGAGCACTCCTCACACTCCAGTTTTTGCTGCAGACTAACTTTTCAGACCCAATGGAAAGAGAAAGGTAGGGGGACTTTCTCAGCATGCACAGAGAACAAGATAAGCCAGTAGAAAAAATCCCAAAAGATATGGAGGGGCATAATCAAAAGGGGCGCCCAAGTTTTCTTGAGGACGTCCTCGCAGGACGTCCCGGCGAAGGGGAGGGGAAACCCGTATTATCGAAACAAGATGGGCGTCCATCTTTTGTTTCAATAATACAGCCGGTGATGCCCAAATCTTGACATTTAGGTCGTCCCTAGAGATGGTCATCCTTAGACTTGGTCATTTCTGATTTTTGGTGATAATGGAAACTAAGGATGCCCATCTCAGAAACGACCAAATGCAAGCCCTTTGGTCGTGGGAGGAGCCAGCATTCATAGTGCACTGGTCACCCTGACATGCCAGGACACCAACCGGGCACCCTAGGGGGCACTTCAGTGGACTTCAGAAAAAGATCCCAGGTACATAGCTCCCTTACCTTGTGTGCTGAGCTCCACAAAAACCCCTCCAAAACCCACTACCCACAACTGTATACCACTACCATAGCCCTTACGGGTGAAGGGGGGCACCTAGATGTGGGTACAGTGGGTTTCGGGTGGGTTTTGAAGGGCTCACATTTACCATAAGTGTAACAGGTAGGGAGGGATGGGCCTGGGTCCGCCTGCCTGAAGTGCACTGCACCCACTAAAACTGCTCCAAGGACCTGCATTCGTCTGTAATGGAGTTGGGTATGACATTTGAGGCTGGCATGCAGGCTGGCAAAAAATATATAAAAAGTTTTTTTTTTTTAGGGTGGGAAGGGGTTCGTGACCACTGGGGGAGTAAGGGGAGGTCATCCCCAATTCCCTCCGGTGGTCATCTGGTCAGTTTTGGCACCTTTTTGTGGCTTGATTGTAAGAAAAAAAAGGACTAGGTAAAGTCGACCAAGTGTTCTTCAGGGACGCCCTTTTTTTCCATTATGGGTCGAGGACACCCATATGTTAGGCACGGCCAAGTCCCGCCTTCGCTACACCTCCGACACGCCCCCAGGAACTTTGGTCGTCCCCGCGATGGAAAGCAGTTGGAGACTTAAGTACGTAAGTATTGCCATACTGGGAAAGACCAAAGGTCCATCAAGCCCAGCATCCTGTTTCCAACAGTGGCCAATCCAGGTCACAAATACCTGGCAAGATCCCAAATAAGTACAAAACATTTTATACTGCTTAGCCCAGAAATAGTGGATTTTCCTCAAGTCCATTTAATAATGGTCTGTGGACTTTTCCTTTAGGAAGCTGTCCAAACCTTTTTTAAACTCCACTAAGCTAACCGCCTTTACCACATTCTTTGGCAACTAATTCCAGAGTTTAATTACACATTGAGTGAAGAAAAATTTTCTCTGATTCGTTTTACTACTACTACTACTACTACTACTATTTAGCATTTCTATAGCGCTACAAGGCATACGCAGCGCTGCACAAACATAGAAGAAAGGCAGTCCCTGCTCAAAGAGCTTACAATCTAATAGACAAAAAATAAAAAATAAGCAAATCAAATCAATTAATGTGAATGGGAAGGAAGAGAGGAGGGTAGGTGGAGGCGAGTGGTTACAAGTGGTTACGAGTCAAAGGCAATGTTAAAGAGGTGGGCTTTCAGTCTAGATTTAAAGGTGGCCAAGGATGGGGCAAGACGTAGGGGCTCAGGAAGTTTATTCCAGGCGTAGGGTGCAGCAAGACAGAAGGCGCGAAGTCTGGAGTTGGCAGTAGTGGAGAAGGGAACAGATAAGAAGGATTTATCCATGGAGCGGAGTGCACGGGAAGGGGTGTAGGGAAGGACGAGTGTGGAGAGATACTGGGGAGCAGCAGAGTGAATACATTTATAGGTTAGTAGAAGAAGTTTGAACAGGATGCAAAAATGGATAGGGAGCCAGTGAAGGGTCTTGAGGAGAGGGGTAGTATGAGTAAAGCGACCCTGGCAGAAGA
Organism: Microcaecilia unicolor; assembly: GCF_901765095.1. Lineage (NCBI taxonomy): Eukaryota > Metazoa > Chordata > Amphibia > Gymnophiona > Siphonopidae > Microcaecilia > Microcaecilia unicolor. The sequence goes on from NC_044031.1 coordinate 89,234,731, forward strand.
TGAGACGGGCAGCAGAGTTTTGAACTGACTGGAGAGGGGAGAGGTGACTAAGTGGGAGGCCAGCAAGAAGCAGATTGCAGTAGTCTAAACGAGAGGTGACAAGGGTGTGGATGAGGGTTTTGGTAGAGTGCTCGGAAAGAAAGGGGCGGATTTTACGGATGTTGTAAAGAAAGAAACGACAGGTCTTGGCGGTCTGCTGGATATGAGCAGAGAAGGAGAGAGAAGAGTCAAAGATGACCCCAAGGTTTCGAGCTGAGGAGACAGGGAGAATGAGAGAGCCATCAACAGAAATAGAAAACGGGGGGAGCGGGGAGGTGGGTTTGGGGGGGAAAATGAGAAGCTCGGTTTTGGTCATATTTAATTTCAGGTGGCGTTGAGACATCCAGGCAGCAATGTCAGACAAGCACTGCTGAAACTTTGGTTTGGATGCAAGGTGAGATATCAGGGGTAGAAAGGTAGATTTGGGAGTCATCAGCATAGAGATGGTAGGAAAAGCCATGGGATGAGATTAATGAACCAAGGGAAGAAGTGTAGATAGAAAAGAGGAGGGGACCAAGAACAGAACCCTGAGGTACGCCGACAGGCAGAGGGATAGAAGTAGAAGAGGATCCACCAGAGTGAACACTAAAGGTGCGGAGGGAGAGGTAGGAAGAGAACCAGGAAAGGACAGAGCCCTGGAATCCAAGTGAGGACAGGGTATCGAGAAGTATGCTGTGATCGACAGTGTCAAAAGCAGCGGAAAGATCAAGAAGAATGAGGATGGAATATTGACCTCTGGATTTAGCCAGTAATAGGTCATTGGAGACTTTAGTAAGCGCAGTTTCGGTTGAGTGGAGAGGGCAAAAACCAGATTGTAATGGGTCAAGAATAGCATGTGAGGAGAGAAAATCAAGGCAGCGGCGGTGAACAGCACGCTCAAGTAATTTGGAGAGAAAAGGAAGGAGGGAGATGGGTCGGTAATTAGAGGGACAAGTAGGGTCAAGTGAAGGCTTCTTAAAGAGAGGTGTGACCACAGCATGTTTAAAGGCAGCAGGGACAGTCGCAGTGGAAAGTGAGAGGTTGAGAATGTGACAGATAAAAGGAATAAGAGTAGGAGAGATGGCATTAAGAAGGTAGGTGGGAATGGGATCAGAGGAACAGGTGGTACATTTTGAGGGAGAAAGGAGAAGTGTAGTTTCCTCAATAGTAACTTCAGGAAAGGAGGAAAGGGAATGAGGGGAAGGAGAGAGAGGGGAACGGACTAGTGGAGGGAGAGCTGGTGAGGTAGAGAAAGCAAGGTTTATCTTTTGAATCTTGTTGTGAAAGAATTCAGCAAGGGTCTGAGGAGATAATGAAGGGGGAGTTGGGGGAGGGGGCACCTTGAGGAGAGAGTTCAATGTGGTGAAGAGAAGTCGAGGATTAGAGCCAAGAGAGTTGGTCAGTTGGATATAATAATCCTGTTTGGCACGTAAAAGAGCAGATTGGAAGGAGGTCAGCATGAACTTAAAGTGTAAGAAATCAGCAAGGGCCCGAGATTTCCGCCAGAGGCGTTCGGCGGAGCGGGTACAGGAACGTAGGTAGCGGATATTAGAAGTCAGCCAAGGTTGGGGTTTTGTACGCCTTACAGGGCTGGTCATCAAAGGTGCAAGAGTGTCTAAGGCAGAGGATAGAGTATTGTTGTAAGAAGAAACAGCCTCGTTGACAGACGTGGATGGTGCCACAGTAGAGAGGAGGTTTGAAACATGGGAGGATAGAGATGAAGGGTCAATATCGTGAAGATTCCTAGATAAATTAGATAGGATAGGACGGGACTGGGAGGGAGGAGATTTAAGTGTGAAAGTTATAAGATGGTGATCAGAGGAGGGATGATCAGAGGCAAGGAAACTAGAAGGTGAACAGTTGGAGGAGAAGATGAGATCAAGACAGTGACCATTTTGATGAGTGGGGGAGGTGGAGCATAGTTGGAGATTAAAGGACGACTTTAAAGCGAGTAACTTGGAAATATAAGAGTTGGAAGGATCATTAGCAGGAATATTAAAGTCACCAAGGATGAGAGAGGGGGAGGAAGGATCATGGAAGAAGGCAAGCCAGGCGTCAAAGTCACTGAGAAAGGATGAAAGGGACTTATCAGGGGGACGATAAATGACCGCTATTCGAAGAGGCAGAGGAGAGAAAAGGCAGATAGAGTGGACTTCAAAGGAGGAAAAACAGTGAGATTGAGGTGGAAGAAGGGGTTGAAATCTGGAGGAGGGAGAGAGAAGTAGTCCAACACCGCCCCCACGGCCAGCAGGGCGAGGAGTATGTGAAAATAGATAACCGCCATGGCACAGGGCTGCGACTGAAGCAGAGTCATCAGGGCAGAGCCAGGTTTCTGTTATGGCGAGCAGATGGAGGTGACGCGAGATAAAGAGGTCCTGGATATAGGGGAGTTTGTTACAGATAGAGCGGGCATTCCATAGGGCGCAAGAGAAGGGCAGAGAAGAGGAGGGGAGTAGAGGAATAGAGATGAGGTTAGAGAGGTCATGGTGAGATCTGTAGAGTTTGGATAATAGTTGGTGAGGAGGGCCAGGATTGGGATTGATGTCACCAGCTGAGAGTAAGAGAAGGAGTAAAAGAGAGCGGAGGAGAGTAGGAGAGGTGTGGCCACGAAGGCGTCGAAGGCGAGAGGTATTTAGGTGGAATGGGGAAGGCAAAATGGAGGGAAGAAAGAGACGGAGATTAAAAGCCAAGAGGGAGGAAGAGGGTAGGAGAGAAGGTGAGGTGATGAAGTCAATGGATTGGAAGTGAGTTCCTGTAGCGGAGAGAGGAAGGGGGTGAGGGAAAAGATTAGGAAGGGACAGAGCTAGGAAGAGTGAATGTGAATAGGGGCCATAAACGATTAAGGTACTTTAGCAACTGGAAAAAGATTAGATACAAAGAGAAAAATGCCCCGCGCGCCGTTAGGCGCGTGGCACCTAGAGCAGAGGCCCTGAGTGGATCGGGGTGGACCTGGGTGTCACCCCGGAGAAGGCTGTAAGGATATGCAGATGAGCTGCAAGTCCTCCACAGCACCTGAAAGGCAGCCGGTGGTAGAGGTGGGCACCTCTCAGCTGAGGAAAGGCTTACCAGGGGTTAGGCCGAAGCCAGCATTCCTCCCCCTGAGGGTCGCCTACATTGTAACTTCATCGCATGCCCCCTAGTCCTAGTATTTTTGGAAAGCGTAAACAGACGCTTCACATCTACCCGTTCAACTCCACTCATTATTTTATAGACCTCTATCATATCTCCCCTCAGCCACCTTTTCTCCAAGTCTGAAGAGCCCTAGCCGCTTTAGCCTTTCCTCATAGGGTGCGGTCGCACCATGGAGCGATATAAAAGCAATATAACATCCTCATTTTTGTTTTCCATTCCTTACCTAACATTCTATTTGCTTTCCTAGCCACAGCAGCACACTGAGCAGAAGGTTTCAACGTGTCATCAACAATGACACCTAGATCCCTATCTGGGTCCTTGACTCCTAATGTGGAACCTTGCATGATGTAGCTATAATTCGGGTTCCTCTTTCCCACATGCATCACTCTGCACTTGCTCACATTAAACATCATCTGCCATGTAGATGCCCAGTCTCCCAGTCTTGTAAGGTCCTCTTGTAATTTTTCACAATCCTCCCATGATCTAATGACTTTGAATAACTTTGTGTCATCAGCAAATTTAATTACCTCACTAGTTACTCCCATCTCTAGGTAATTTATAAATATGTTAAAAAGCAGTGGTCCCAGCACAGAGCCCTGGGAAACCCCACTAAATACCCTTCTCCATTGAGAATACTGACCATTTAACCCTACTCTCTTTGTTCTATCTTTTAACCAGATCTTAATCCACAATAGAACACTACCTCCTATCCCATGACTCTCCAATTTCCTCTGGAGTCTCTCATGAGGTACTTTGTCAAACGCCTTCTGAAAATCCAGATACATAATATCAACCGGCTCACCTTTATCCACATATTTGTTCACCCCTTCAAAAAAATGCAGTAGATTGGTGAGGCAAGATTTCCCTTCACTAAATCCATGTTGACTGTATCTCATTAATCCATGCTTTTGAATATGCTCTATAATTTTGTTCTTAATAATAGTCTCTACCATTTTGCCCGGCACCAACGTCAGACTCACCGGTCTATAATTTCCCAGATCTCCTCTGGATTCTTTTTAAAAAATCGGCGTTACATTGGCCACCCTCCAATCTTCCGGTACCACGCTCGATTTTAAGGATAAATTACATATTTCTAACAGTAGCTCTGCAAGCTAATTTTTCAGTTCTATCAGTACTCTGGGATGAATACCATCTGGTCCAGGAGATTTGCTACTCTTCAGTTTGTAGAACTGCCCCATTACATCCTCCAGGTTTACAGAGAATTCATTAAGGTTCTCCGATTCGTCAGCTTCAAATACCATTTCCGGCACCGGTATCCCACCCAAATCTTCCTCGGTAAAGACCGAAGCAAAGAATTAATTTAATCTCTTCGCGACGGCTTTGTCTTCCCTGATCACCTGTTTTAATCCTTGGTTTAATCCTTCTCACAGGGACGTCCAAAATTGGCTTTCGATTATGCCGATTTGGGCGACCCTGTGAGAAGGACGCCCATCTTGCGATTTGTGTCGAAAGATGGGTGTCTTTCTCTTTCCAAAATAAGCCTGATAGGGAGCTGGACATGTACTCTGAAAGAACCTATTACAGAACCTATTACAGGGGACTACAGGATTACAGGGCAAAGTGTCATCTAATTACAGATAATGTAAGCTGATATAAACAATGCCTAATATATACATAAACAACAAACAGCCTATCTCCATGAAAATTTTGCTAAGAAACACAGCTTGGAGACTGGGCTATAGTTAATAGTGTGTGTGTGTGTGGGGGGGGGGGGGGGGGGGGGGGGTAGTATCCATGGCGTTTTTTTCAGCAATGGGTGGATGACTGCTTTCTTCCAAGAAGAGGTGACAATAAAACAAAAATGTCAAAGAAAAGAAAGAAAAAAAAAAAAAAAGAAAATGAGCACATCTTGGACGGAAAATGTGGAAGTGCAAAATATTCCAACAGAAAAAGTGAAAAGCTAAATACAGAAAAGCAGCCTGTAGCTATTGGGTGTTTAATAATGCTTTTATGGCAATGAAGTACCATACCAGGTAAATGAGTTTATCTTGTTGGGCAGGGCGGGGCTAGGGTGGGGTGGAGCTAGGTGGGGCGGGGCTAGGTTGGAGTCCCACCAAATTGGTCTGCACAGGGCTCCTCACTTGCTAAGACCTGCCCTGCTCATGATGTATCACATTGAAAGCACTCAAGAGATTGAATTGCATGACACAGATAACAGCATGGAATCATTATGGATAGAAATTCCATGTGCGAAGGGAAGAATATTCTTGTAGGTTTATACTACTATCTGCCGGGACAGAACGAACAGATGGATGAAGAAATGTTTACAGAGGTTAGGAAAGCTGGCAAACTGGGCAGTGCTATAATAATGGGTGATTATAATTATCCTGATATTGACATCAAGGAGTGCCAGGGAGATAAAATTTCTAGATGTAATAAACGACTGCTTCTTGGAGCAGCTGGTCCAGGAACCGATGAGAGGGGGAGCCGTTTTGGATCTGGTTCTTGGTGGCATGCAGGGCATAGTGTGAGAAATGGCAGTGTTGGGTCCCCTGGGAAGCTACTATCTGGGATGAACCCATAAAAGAAATCTACTGTAGCTGCATTTAATTTTCTAAAGGGCGACTATAATAAAATGAGGAAAATGGTTAAAAAGAAACTAAAAGGATTGGCTGCAAAGGTTAGGACACTAAATCAGGTGCCAAGCTAACCACCTTCACCACGTTCTCCGTCAACAAATTCCAGAGTTTAATTATGCTTTGGGTGAAGAAAAATTTTCTCTGGTAGTTTCATCGCATGCCCCCTAGTCCTAGTATTTTTGGAAAGCGTGAACAGACGTTTCACATCCACCTGTTCCACTCCATTCATTATTTTATATACCTCTATCATGTCTCCCCTCAGCCATCTCTTCTCCAAACTGAAAAGCCCTAGCCTCCTTAGTCTTTCTTCATAGGGAAGTCGTCCCATCCCTGCTATCATTTTAGTCACCCTTTGCTGCACCTTTTCCAATTCTACTATATCTTTCTTGAGATGCGGCGACCAGAATTGAACACAATATTCAAGGTGTGGTCACACCATGGAGCGATACAACGGCATTATAACATCCTCACACTTGTTTTCCATACCTTTCCTAATAATACCCAACATTCTATTAGCTTTCCTAGCCGCAGCAGCACACTGAGCAGAAGGTTTCAGTGTATTATCGACGACGACACCCAGATCCCTTTCTTGGTCCGTAACTCCTAATGTGGAACCTTGCATGATGTAGCTATAATTTGGGTTCTTTTTTCCCACATGCATCAGCTTGCACTTGCTCACATTAAACGTCATCTGCCATTTAGCCGCCCAGTCTCCCAGTCTCCTAAGGTCCTTCTGTAATTTTTCACAATCCTGTTGCGAGTTAACGACTTTGAATAACTTTGTGTCATCAGCAAATTTAATTACCTCGCTTGTTACGCCCATCTCTGAATCATTTATAAATATATTAAAAAGCAGTGGTCCTAGCACAGACCCCTGAGGAAACCCACTAGCTACCTTTCTCCATTGTGAATACTGCCCATTTAATCCCACTCTCTGTTTCCTATCCTTCAGCCAGTTTTTAATCCACAATAGGACTTTTCCTCCTAGCCCATGACCCTCCAATTTCCTCTGTAGCCTTTCATGAGGTACCTTGTCAAACGCCTTTTGAAAATCCAGATACACATTATCAACCGGCTCCCCTTTGCCCACATGTTTGTTTACTCCTTCAAAGAATTGAAGTAAATTGGTCAGGCAAGATTTTCCCACACAAAAGCCATGCTGACTTGGTCTCAGTAATCCATGTCCTTGGATGTGCTCTGTAATTTTGTTTTTAATAATAGCCTCTACCATTTTCCCCTGCACCGACGTCAGACTCACCAGTCTATAATTTCCCGGATCTCCCCTGGAACCTTTTTTGAAAATTGGCGTTACATTGGCCACCCTCCAATCTTCCGGTACCACGCTCGATTTTAAGGATAAATTGCATATCACTAACAGTAGCTTCGCAAGCTCATTTTTCAGTTCTATCAGTACTCTAGGATGAATACCATCCGGTCCAGGAGATTTGCTACTCTTCAGTTTGCTGAACTGCCTCATTACGTCCTCCAGGTTTACTGTGAAGTCAGTTAGTTTCTCTGACTCGTCCGCTTGAAATACCATTTCCGACACCCAAATCTTCCTCGGTGAAGACCGAAGCAAAGAATTCATTCAATCTCTCCACTACATCTTTGTCTTCCTTGATTGTCCCTTTTACCCCTCGGTCATCCAGCGGCCCAACCAATTCTTTTGCCGGCTTCCTGCTTCTAATATACCGAAAAAAAAATTACTATGTTTTTTTGCCTCTAATGCTATCTTTTTTTTGTAATCCCTCTTGGCCTTCTTTATCTGTGCCTTGCATTTGCTTTGACACTCCTTATGCTTCTTCTTGTTATTTTCAGACAGTTCCTTCTTCCATTTTCTGAAGGCGTTTCTTTTAGCCCTAATAGCTTCCTTCACCTCACTTTTCAACCACGCCGGCTGTCTTTTGGACTTCCGTCTTTCTTTTCTAATTCGCGGAATATGTTTGGGGTACTCAAAGAACTCAAGCATGAAATTGCTGATCTGCTGTTAGTAATATGTAATGTTGTTAAAATCCTCCGTAGTACCTCACGATTGGAGGGTGGTCAATGTGAAGCCAAAACAGTTCTAGGGGTGATCCAGGAAATTATAGACTGGTAAGCCTAATGTCAGTGCCAGGCAAAATAGTGGAAACTATTATAAAGAATACAATTACAGAACACGTAGACAAACATGGTTTAATGGGACAGAGTCAGCATGGGTTCAGCAGAGGGAAGACTTGCCTCACCAATTTGCTTCATTTCCTTGAAGGCGTGAAAAAACATGTGGATAAAGGTGAGCAGGTTAATGTAGTGTATCTAGATTTTCAGAAAGCTTTTGATAAAATTCCTCATGAGAGACTCCTCAGAAAATTAAAGAGTCATGGGATAGGAGGCAAAGTTCTGGTGTGGACTAGGAATTGGCTATTGGACAGAAAACAAAGGGTAGGGTTAAATGGTCATTTCTCTCAATGGAGGAAAATGAACAAAGGAGTGCCACAGGGATCTGTACTGGGACTGGTACTATTTAACATATTTATAAATGATATTCAAATCGGAATGACGAGTGAGGTGATCAAATTTGCAGATGATACTAAACTATTCAAGGTTCTTAAAACACGTGCAAACTGTGAAATATTGCAGGAAGATCTTAAGAAAATGGAAGACTGGGCATCCAAATGGCAGATGAAATTTAATGTGGACAAATGTAAGGTGATGCACATTGGAAAGAATAATCCGAATCACAGTTACCTGATGCTAAGGTCGACCTTGGGGGTCAGCACTCAAGAAAAAGATCTGGATGTCGTTGTAGATAATACAATGAAGTCTTCTGCTCAGTGTGCAGTGGCAGCCAAAAAGGCAAACAGGATGCTAGGAATTATTAGGAAAGGGATGTGAATAACGTCGAAAATACTATAATGCCTTTGTATCGCTCCAAGGTGTGTTCGCACCTTGAGTATTGCGTTCAGTTCTGGTCGTTGTATCTCAAAAAAAGATATAGCAGAATTAGAAAAGGTTCAAAGAAGAGTGACTAAACTGATAAAGGAATAAAGGAGATAGAACTCCTCTCATATGAGGAAAGGTTATGGCTCCTCAGCTTGGAAAAGAGATGGATGAGGGGGAGATATGATTGAGGTCTACAAAATCCTGAGTGGTGTAGAACAAGTAGAAGTAAATCAAATTTTTACGTGTTCCAAAAGTACAAAGACTAGGGGGACACTCAAGGAAGTTATATGGAAACACTTTTAAAACAAATAGGAGAAAATATTGTTTTCATTCAACAAATAGTTAAGCTCTGGAACTCTTTGCTGGAGGAGATGGTAACAGAGGTTAGTGCACCTGGGTTTAAAAAAGGTTTGGACAAATTCCTGGAGGAAAAGTCCATAGTCTGCTATTGAGACAGACATGGGAAACAACTGCTTGCCCTGGGATTTGTAGTATAGAGTGTTGCCACGATTTGGGTTTCTACCAGGTATTGTGACCTGACTTGGCCACTGTTTGGAAAAGAGCATATTGGGCTAGATGGACCATTGGTCTGACCCAGTATGACTACTCTTATGTTCTTATGTTTTCTATTTATATCTAGTATCAGTGTACATAGGGTAGTTTAGGTGCTAAAGCTGGCTTGAAATCTCAGTTGGGAACTGTGTAGTGTATCGAATCTCTACAGATATTCAGTTAGTTGCATGGTGACAATTCTTTCCATTAGCTTCATTAGGAATGGTATGGACGCCCCAGGTCGATAGTTGTTCACATTGTCCTGGGATTCTTGTTTTGTTTTGTTTTTTTAGTATAGGGGTAAGGATAATATTCCCTAGTTATGATGAAAGCATACCTCTGGACAAGGAATCCATTAGATAGTCATAAAGCGTGAATTTAAATTTGGGAGAGACACAGCTCATAAGATTGGTTGGACATACATCCAATTGAAAGTGGGATTTCGAGAATTTCCCTATTAATCAATCTAGTTCAGTCGGTCTGAATATGGAAGCTATCTCATACCATGTCAGTAGGTATTGTGGTGTCAGCACATCTGGTCATTATGTATTCCTCATTGATATCGTTACTAAATTGTGCTTTAATTTTAGCTATTTTTTTTCTGAAATAGAGGGCTAGTTGTTCTTCTGTAGGGGTGGATACCCAAGTGGAGGTAATAATTCCGTCAGAATTTGTTAGATTGTTGACTGTTGAGATGAGACGTTTGGTATTGGAAATGCCATTGTCAATCAGTCTAGAGTAGTGAAGTTTCTTGGCTTCAGCTAATTTGCTTTTTATCTAGACGTTTCTCTTCTCCAGTTTGATCTATTCATGTTGGTCTTGACTTTTTTTACAGGTTCTCTCTAGGCATCTGCATGATATCTTTAGCAGTAAAAGGTTCAAGTTGAACCATTTGTTTCTGCTGTTTTCTTATTTTTCCTTTAGTTTCATAGGAGCCATATTATCTAGAATAGTCTTACAGACCTCATTCCAATCTTCCAGTTGCACTTTATCAGTTTTGGAGTACTGTGCATCAACCATGTCCCAAAATTTGGTTCCATTAACTTTTTTCTGGTGTAATATTGTATTTTGGAGTTGTCTAAGGTATTATTTTTATATTATCATGTTCTGGCATTGTGTTGTGTACATATGATATTGAGGTCTAATAGGAAATGATCTGATCAAATTAGGGGGGACCATTTTCCCATCTGTATGATCAGGCTGGATACTGAGTTTTTGGTATATGCAATTAGGTCTAATTAATTACCCTTTTCATGGGTGGCCTGGCCTGGTGAGCTATAGAGGTCTAGAGATTCTAGGAAGCTAGATAGGTCCTTGACTTCAGGGTCTTTTGTCAAGTTTAAATGTAGGTTTATATCTCCTAACAGCAGAGTAGAAGATTGCATATCCACGTTCCTTGCTAGGAAATCAAGGAAATCAGAACTTGCTTGAGTCTATTTCCCTGGTGAGCAGTGGAATAATATGCATGTCAAAGGATTGAGCGGGGTGTTGTCCTCAATTTTGCAAGCCATTATTTCTAAATCTGGGGAGTGAAATGAGTCTATTTGAGTGACTTTAAATATCTCATTGTACATGAGGCCTAGACTGCCTCCTTTCCTCCATTTTCTTGAAACAGATAAGAATTTGAAACCTAGGGAACAGACCGGTTAAAAGGGGGTTGTTGACAGAGCATAACCAGGCTTCTGTAATAAACACCAGTCTAGGTTTAGTGAGCATGATCTATTCCTTGATTGCGTTGGCCTTGTTTCCAAGAAACCGCGCATTGAAGTAGAAAGCAGGCACTGGGACAGTTGTAGAAGGTGGTTTGTTTGTTAAGTTTGTTTAAATGATTTTTTGTGAGTTCTGGTGGGTTGGTTGTGCCAATTTTCCCTGTGTGTGCACTTTCTGGTGTTTGTTAGTGTTATAATGTTTTGTTGCATAAAGTCAGAGCAGTTTAGTAGAAGCCTCACAGGTTGGTGATTAGGGTATATATGTGGTAAGAAGTTGTGTGATGCAATGTAGGGGTAATGGTCGAGCATCATGCCAGCTGCTGTGCGTGGGATAGGATCTCCCAGTATTAGTAAGAGTACTACAATGAGTTTAAGTTGATCCATCTTGATCATCATTGTATCAGTAATCCTATATATTCAATGTTTTAGACTTATCCTGAAGTTTTTGCTTTAAAAGAAAGAGATAAAAAAAAAAGTCACATACCAAGATGGGCATGCAGGTATGAGTATGGTTGCATATAAGCTGTGTGTGAGGGGGTGTTTACTTTCTGGCCAGGTTTGTTTTGAGTGCATGTCCACTGTCTTTGGGGGGGGGGGGGGATAAAATGGTATTTCAGCTGAGACCTGCCTTCTCTCCTACCTTTTCAAGCTTCTCTATCATTGGGAGTGGAGAGTTATCATTTGCCCTGGCCTCCTACCAGACCGGTTGGCTCATCACTCTGTGAATGAAACCCAGTGCTTGCAGCGTGAGCAGGTTCCAGCTCACCAAGCTAGACTGTTGGGGTTTGGCTCTTCATTACTACAGGGTAGGGGTTATCCTGCTCTTTCAAAGCACCCCAGTGTGAGCAGGTTCCAACTCACCACCTGTACACTACAATAAAAGAGACGTCCTGGTTTAGCTGTCTTTTCCCCTTTATTGGCTGAGGCTTGCTCGAGAACTAAGAGAGGTTATCCTGCTCTTTACAGGCTCCAGTGCCACCGACCCAGTCCTTCTCAGCTTGCCCGCTGCTGAGATCTGACTCTCCGAACTCTGCCGCAGGCTACACTGCATCCAGGACTTACTGATCCTTGTGCCCACTCCACAGGCGCAACTCAGATCTCCAAGCAAGACTTCCACTCTGACTGTGGCACATGGGGGAGACACTTTTTTATAGTGTAGGCACGATTAAGATCCCCAGTCAAGATACCTGCATCAGTCATAGCGCACAGAAGAGCATTTTAACTTTCTTCAAGAGAAGCAGTCAGCTCTCCCTCTGGACATTGCTGGATCTGATGCTGTCCCAGCCCCAAGGGCTGATGCAATCTGGATGTTGCTTGATGGCAGGAAAGCTGCCATTTCCCATGCCAGCCAAATGAGCAAGTGCCTCACAATTAGGCCTGTGGTCTCTCGGAACTCCCCGCGATTGTGATCTACGGGTCTGGACTGTCGCCTGGGGTTGGAAAGGGTCTGAGTCAGTAAGGATACCCAAAGCATGCTACAGTTCTATCTCACTAGTCGGCAGCCACTTGGAGCCATTAAACACACTAGTTGTCAGCCATTAAACACACATTTATTTAAGACATCATGTTATACATCACAAATACAAAATCCTTCATCCAGAATACTGCATAACAAAGTTAAGGGCGGAAAGCTAACTTGTAATTTCTGGAATCTATAGCTAGTTAAACAGCCAAGTTTTAATATAGCTATGAAACTCTAAAAGATTATCGATATTGCTAATGGATAAAGGAAGATGATTCCACAGAGATACCAAGAAACAAGAATAGGCACGCTTACAAGTACACAGAAGTTTAAAAGAATTCACAGAAAGAAGAGATAATCACCTCTCACTTTAAGAACCAAAGCAAGACAAAGTGCATAGAAAGGTAAATTCCTAAGCACATACCTTGAGGGTCACTCACACATTGATGCAGGATAACATCTAAACCCTTACGGATCAAAATAATAACTCCTGTCTTATGCTTTACTATGATCATTCCCACCTACCATTTTTTTCAATTTTGCATATTCCAAGAAGTTCAAATGGATTTCCTAAAAAAAAAGCTAGTTCAATCTGTTGCCTGTTCAAGGCCTGCAAAATGTTTTGCCTTTTGATGGGGGAGGAGATACTTCCTACATTCAAAGAAAAAAGCTCAAGAACTTATCCAGGTTAAAAAAAAAGGTTGAAAATAACCAGAATACATATTATTAATACCCAGGAAAGGCCTGCAGCCACCCCTTCACTGTCAAAAATGAGGATAAACATACTATCCCCTCCATGCCAACATTAAGAAAGCTTAAAAATAAAAACAGCCTACTATTAGCTCTCTTAACAATATCCTTCCTTACTCTAAACTTTACCCCTTCCCCCCTTTCCCAACCCCCCATTCCTGCTTCTACCTTCATTACTGTGCTTGATGGGACTAGGTCACTGTCCTGCTTATTTTTGAAGGAGAAGGGCAGCCATCTTTCGGCACAAATCGGGAGATGGCCGGCCTTCTCCTAAAGCCAGCCAAATCGGTATAATCGAAAGCCGATTTTGGCCAGCTTCAACTGTTTTCTGTCGCAGGGCCGGCCAAAGTTCAAGGGGGCGTGTCGGCAGTGTAACGAAGGCAGGACATGGGCGTGGTTAAGAGATGGTCATCCTCGCTGATAATGGAAAAAAGAAGGCCAGCCCTGATGAGCATTTGGCCGGCTTTACTTGGTCCCTTTTTGTTCATGACCAAGCCTTGAAAAGGTGCCCCAAGTGACCAGATGGCCACTGGAGAGAATCGGGGATCACCTCCCCTTACTCTCCCAGTGGTCACCAACCCCATCCCACCCAAAAAACAAAAATTAAAAAAACATTTTTTTGCCAGCCTCTATGCCAGCCTGAAATGTCATACCCATCTCCATCACAGCACTATGCAGGTTTCTGGAGCAGTTTTTAGTGTGTACTGCAGTGCACTTCAGGCAGGCGGACCGAGGCCCACCCCCCCTACCTGTTACACGTGTGTTGGTAAATGGGAGCCCTCCAAAACCCACCCGAAACCCACTGTACCCACATCTAGGTGCCCCCCTTCATCCCTAAGGGCTATGGTAGTGTTGTACAGTTGTGTGGAGTGGGGGGGGGGGGGGTTGGGGGGCTCAGTACCCAAGGTAAGGGAGCTATGCACCTGGGATCATTTTGAGAAGTCTACTGCAGTGCTCGCTAGGGTGCCCAGTTGGTGTCCTGGCATGTGAGGGGGACCAGTGCACTACAAATGCTGGCTCCTCCTATGACCAAATGGCTTGGATTTGGCCAGGTTTGAGATGGCCGCCATTAGTTTCCATTATCGGCGAAAACCAATGGCAGCCATCTCTAATGCCGGCTATCTCTAAGGGCGGCCCAAATGTTGAGATTTGGCCTGCCCCGAACGTATTATCGAAACAAAAGATGGCCGGCCATCTTGTTTCGATAATACAGTCAGGTACGCCGCTTAACAGGGCCGTCATTAGAGATGGCCGCCCTTATAGATGGCCGGCCCCATTCGATTATGCCTCTCTGTGGGACCCACCCCCATGCCTAGTACAGAATACAGAACAAAAAAGTGCCCATATATCAATATCATATTATAGTTTTACATTTGCAAATATATACCAATATAACAAGACTAAATTAGAATTAAGCAGCTTAAAATGTTTGATTCAAGTTAAGAAGTCCTAGTTTGCTGAGAGGGGAACAAGATGGCGTTCAGAGAGGAAGTCGATCTCTGAGCTCCCGACCTCAACCTGAGCTAGCGGTGGATTGAACCTTACCCGTTAATATCATGGGAAAAAGGAAAGGGAAAGCGGCGAAACCTACCTCCTCTGGTCCCGCCAACTCTACTCCCCAACAGCAGACGCTTGAGAATTGGCGAATTCAGCGATTGGAAACGCAGACGCCCACGACGGTCAGTCCTGACGTTGTTTTGTCGGACTACAGCATCGAAGGCATCTCGTTGAGTCCGCCTTCATTTACTGCCCCTCCACGACCCGGTACAACGCTTGCAATAGCGATTCAGCCTGAAGGGCGGACCGAAGTGCCCAGCTCTCAAACTGAAAGAGGAGGAACTATTTCAATGCTGACCCCGGAGCCGATTTCTACTCGGGAAGACGAGGGAAACCCCGTCCTAACCAGGCCTCTGAGGGAAGTACCCGGGGAATATTGCGGAGTAGTTAAACCAGCGGTAATAACTTTGGAGAACCTATGGGATGCCATACAGGATATGAACAAGAACCTGATTCAGGTAACAGATACATTAAAAGGAGAATTATCTTCTCTCAAAATTTCACAAGTTCTTATAGCCTCCCAAGCTCAAAAAAATGAGGAAAGGATTGAGACTTTAGATGGAGAATTAAAAGTTTTACAAAGTCTTACAAGTTCAATAATCAAGGACAAAGAGATTCTGGGTAAAAAAATGGAGTATCTTGATAAGTAGTCTAGAAAGAATAATCTGAGACTTCTTAATTTTCCTAAAGCACCTTTAATACCACCAATAGATATGCTTAAGAAATACTTTGAAGAAATTTTGAAAATTCCTAAAGAGAGTTTTCCACCGGTGGTCAAGACTCAATATATATTTGGAAAATCTGTTAGACCAGAACTATTACCTGATTTAAATGTAACAGCTTTTTTAGAGAATTCACTAGAGACTGTTACACAAAGACTGACTCTGTTAGTTTCTTTTGCTTTCGAGGTCGATAGGAACAATATATTTCGTTTATACTTTAAAAATATGCAAGCTTCCTTTTTGGGGGGAAAAATTCAGATGTACCCGGATCTTAATAGAGAAACGCAAAAGAGAAGGCGTGAGTTTTTGGTTTTAAGGCCGAAGACCCTCGCCTTAGGAGGTTTATATACTTTGAAGTACCCATGTAGATGCCTGGTAAAAATAAATAATATTAATTATGTCTTTCTTGACCCCAAAAAGATGGCTGAATTTATTATCTCTAAGGAACAGGGAAATGTTCAGTCCTGAATGAACCCATAGGATGCTGGTTGTACCTTCTAGTGGATGTCTAGCGTTTACCTCTCTGATTGATTGAAAAGGAGGATTATTCCCCCCCTTTTTTTTTTTCCTTGTTTTGATTTATTTTTCCTATATCTTGTTCCCAAATTATAGTGGTCAATATGTATAAGAACTATTTCTGGTTTATAATGAATGAAGAGAACTGTATTCCTGTTTTGAATACTATTTCCTAATCCTGCATTTATATTATTATGAATGTAATGTTTTTTGAAAAATTATAAAAAAAAAAAAAAAAGAAGTCCTAGTTTCCTGCGCAAACAATTATACCAAAATAAGTATAATTGTTTTCTCTTTTTTCTTTCTTTCTCCTCTTTTTTTCTTCTTGTTTTTCTCCTTTTCTTTTCTCTCTCCTTCTTCCTTTGTGTCACATCTGTGAACAATTTAGGCCTGATTCACAGCAATGATCAGTAGTACCAAGAAGCTGTCTATCCGCTTCCTTTTGACACAACCATCTGAACTTTAAAAATCATATAATCGCAAGTGGCCTTGCCTGGCAACTCAACCTCAACTACAGTCCTCTGAAAACAGATTAACACAAAACTACATACCAACCTATAACACACCTCCCAAAGAGCTACTGATATTATAACCGCTGATGGCTCCAACTTGTCTTCAGTGCTGAATATAACCTGTCTTTCCCACAATGTGCAGTTGTTATAATTCAGCCCTAGATGACCAAAAAAAACCCAAGAAGCCTCCAGCAGGGCGACTAAAATGATAGCGGCGATGGGACGACTTCCCTATGAAGAAAGACTAAGGAGGCTAGGGCTTTTCAGCTTGGAGAAGAGACGGCTGAGGGGAGACATGATAGAGGTATATAAAATATTGAGTGGAGTGGAACAGGTGGATGTGAAGCGTCTGTTCACGCTTTCCAAAAATACTAGGACTAGGGGGCAAGCGATGAAACTACAGTGTAGTAAATTTAAAACAAATCAGAGAAAATATTTCTTCACCCAAATGCATAATTAAACTCTGGAATTCATTGCTAGAGAACGTAGTGAAGGCGGTTAGCTTAGCAGAGTTTAAAAAGAGGTTAGACGGTTTCCTAAAGGACAAGTCCATAAACTGCTACTAAATGGACTTGGGAAAAAAATCCACAATTCCAGGAATAACATGTATAGAATGTTTGTACGTTGGGAAGCTTGCCAGGTGTCCTTGGCCTGGATTGGCCGCTGTCGTGGACAGGATGCTGGGCTCGATGGACCTTTGGTCTTTTCCCAGTGTGGCATTACTTATGTACTTATGACTGGTAAGCTGTGTCCCATAGCACTTGCACCAGAGTGCTTTCAATTCACCACAAATAAAATGTCCTTAAGACTACCGACTTCATGCTCCATCAGTCTATGGTATCAAAATGTGCCAAAAACATCAAGCAGACCCCAAACTGTGTGTGTGTAGGGGGGGGGGGGGGGGGTCTGTTGAATGAGAGACTGAGTCAAAGTGGCCATCTTCATTGAGCTCGCTAGTACCCCCTCTCAGAAATATTTTTCATCAGGCCAGTAATGCCCAATAGACTTGGGATAATTTCTGTTTCTTTCCATCACATTTTCTTGTACTCTGATTGCATTTGTTGATCTTTGAAGACATTCTCTTTCTCCACACAAACATCAGAATTGCCACTTGATGTGAGAAACACTTTCACACGTTAGTACATTGGGCTTTTTACAAGATATTTCTCTTGGAGATTCTAAACTGAGAGGTCTTTATGAGCAAGCAATACCAAATGTCAGCAGAAACGATTTTACTGCAGTGTTGGAATCATGCCTTTGTACATGATTACAAGTACAGGCACAATAATTCCAACCAGGACTATAGTGCTGAAGGCACATATTTCTTTGTTACATTATCCTCTTTTGATGTGGTTTTTTAAGACAAACTTTAGTACTAAGCATTTTTTTTTCATTCCTAACACTGAGGAGTTGTTTCTTTGGGCACTACTCATAAATGTTCTTGTATTACTTCTGGTAATTTTAAGCATCTGGTTTTGTGGTGTAGAAGTTATTTACATTTAGCCCTGTATCACCAAACAATTAATTATTGGCTCCTGTTCTTTTCCAACCCATTCTGTTAGTGGCAGGCAAATCTAATCATCTGGAGGTCAATATTCAATGTGATGTCCATGCATAAGGATATTTGGATAAGTTATCTGGATTGAGCCAATATACAGCCAGTACAGACACCACAATAAAGGGGACTTTTACTAAAGTGTGGTCAATTTTGCACTTACTACATGTTCAAAGCCAAAGTTAAGGTGTGGTAAGTGCACTGCCATGGCAGTAAATACGGGGAGGAGGGGGGGCATGCCCAACATCGACCCTACAATTACTGCACAGGGCACTGCTCAGTCACCTTCACTCTCATACACTACAAGTAATGCTGTGCAAGCCCGGGAACAATAGCACCAGTGCAAAGGAGGTGCCTCTCCCCTCCTGCAACTCTATTCCCCCTCCTGACCGTTTGATCACTTACAAAAGTTCCAAGGCCCCTTGATCCCCCATCCAAAATCCCAGCCCCAGAGAAGAATCCCTGTCCCCAAGATTAAGCTCTACTTCCCCAGACTCCAATCCCCAGGCATCTAAAATGGCCACCTTTACCCCGGTGCACTCCTGAATGTCAGCAAAGGGGCTTAGCTGCCACCTGGCTATCACAAAACATCGTGGAGACCACCATGTGGGTCCTGGGAGGGGGGCAGAGAGTGAGGAGGCTGAAGATCTTGGGGGATGGGGTTTAATTATGGGAGGACAGGGTCTTATCTCATGGGCTGGGATTCTGGACAGGGGGATTGGAATGCCTTTACACTGATATGGGGATAGGAGAGCTTTAACACTGTGGAGGGGGATCAGAGGTCGTGACATTTAAGGGGGGGGGGTTGGAGGGTCCTGATACTGTTGGGGGGGAATGGATGGATGAGTGATGTCACCTCATCTCCTTTAAAAAACAGATTGCAGAGTGGTCCACTAGTCCCAATAAAATGGAAAATGAAGAAGCAGACAATATGAAAGGTTAATTAAAAGATTTTATTGTAGACAGCAAGTAAAAGAGTGTTCAACATAGCTGTATTTCACCCAGAAGGGTTGCCAACTTATGCAAAGTCTGATAATGTCACTGCACCAAAGGTAAAAGTCCTGAGGTGTAATACAGACCATTCAGACACAGGGGGATCTCTGCTTATTCATGAATGTCTAACTTTTAGACCTGGACATTTTTGCATTGTTCCTTTATGGCAGAAACATATCCAGATTTTGAGAATGCCCAAAATCCCACACTGACATGCCCTCGATGCACTACATATGAACTGCATAGAAAAATGTCTTTAAAATGGTTTATGAAAATAGCGATTTTGACATTTTGGCAAAAAAAAAAAAGTCCATCTGCCACTTTCAGGCTTATTTTAGAAAGTGATCGCCGGCCATCTTCCGACATAAATCGGGAGATGGCCGGCGATCTCTCAAAAGCGGCCAAATCGGTATAATCGAAAGCGGCTTTTTTGACAGCATCGCCGCTTTCCCGTCGCCTCGAAAGCAAAAGTTCAAGGGGGCATGTTGGTGGCGTAGCAAAGGCAGGACATGGGCGGGCATGGGCGTGGCTACCAGATGGCCGGCTTTCGCGGATAATGGAAAAAAAGTGGCGTTAAGCAGTATTTCGCTGGGTTTACTTGGTCCTTTTATTTTCACGACCAAGCCTCTTCGCCAGATGTCCTGCGAGGATGTCCTCAGGAAAATTTGGGCGCCCCGTTCGATTATGCCCCTTCACGTATTGTTATTTGAATATTTTTACTGTCATACTTGTCTATTGCTTATGTTTGATTTATTCTTACTGTACACTGCCTTGAGTGAATTCTTTCAAAAAGCCTGTAAAAAATACTACTAAATAAATACAAAATAAAAACGTAAGTTGTGTGCATGACTTAATTAGTTAACAAGCCAATCAGTGCTGATAATTGCCAATTAACAAGCAAGCAGCGACATTAATTAGCATTCATTAGAATTTATTCACAGAATTGTCTAACAGTATTCTATAACATGATGTGCATAAATTCTAAGTCACATGCTTGAAAAGGGGGTTTGACCATGGGCATGGAATTGGCGGGTCATGGGCTTTTCCAAAATCTATGAGCACGGTTATAGAATACACCTGGTCTGCTCATAATTTAGGCATCAGCATTTACACTAAGTTTTACATGGCTAACTGTCCATGACTAAACTTAGTTGCATGGTTGGACATTGGGCTTGTTCTATAAACTGCTAGGAAATTCAGGCTTATTCTATAAAATACGTCTAACTTTAAGCGTACTTTATAGAATACACTTAGGCATATTTCATTTCAGTGCTGATTTTTTAGATGTGATTTATAGGATCTAGTCCTTAATGCACAGTTTACCACACAGTGACTAATAAATTACTAAAGGCCCCATAACGCAGCTCTGTGCTAGCAGATACTACATGGTAAACCACACTTAAGATACTTAACGCAGTTTAGTCCAAGGATCCCTTAGAGATTTGAGACAGAAATGTGTCAGTTTCCATTCCCCTGAAATGACAATTGACCATAGTAATCTTAATATAGGGATATGTTTCATACTGATAAAGTGAAAACAGAATGAATCATTTCATTTACTTACTAACTGAGCTGCTTTCATTAAGAGATCATGTCATATTGACTGTCTGATAGAAACACAAAATTTTCTTGTTGCTAATAGCTAATGGTTGCATTTGACATTTCTAAAGCGGCTGTAGCCTTATTTTGTTCAGCTTCATTTTTTATGTTGTTTGCATTGACACAGCAGGGCATTTTAAAATAGCTCAAAGCATAATATCCTGAAAAGTACTGGCTTGTTTGCTTAACTAAGATTTCATTTTAGTAGAATGGAAAACACTTGAGACCACAAATATTTTTTTTCTAATAGAAAAGCCTGCAACAAGTGTTGAGGGGCATTTTTGATATGACATCTAAATCTAATTTTGAACGTTTTGTGAAAAACACCCAAAACTCCAGTAGTGAACATGACCATTATCCTATTTTTTGTATCAAAAATGACCTTTTGATAGATGTTTTTGTGCTCAATGTGTCTATCTTTTAGGATTATTTTTGGCCACACAGATATCCAAGCAGAGCAGTGGGACTGTGCTCTTCTAGGCAAAGTATAGGGTAGCTTAAACAGCCAGCTAAACCATCCCCAAGTAGAAGCTTTACCAGTAGACTCTCAACTCTTAAACAAATCTTCTTTATTGCAGTACTTATAATAAACAAAGAAAATCCAACTTACAGTTCAATTGCTTAGAAGAGAATTGTTGCCTTCTGCAAATAAAGTCTGCATCTAGACACCCCAGAAGCAAGAAATTGGCCACAACCTCAGCTCAGCTGAGAGGAAAAGCTGTAACACTCAAAGTGGAATAAGGGGGAGAAACTCAGCTGTCTCTTTTCCAAGCTGAAGAGCCCTAGAGGAGCATTTTCAATATGACGTCTAAGTCAGACTTTGGATGTTTTGCGCTAAACGTCCCAAATCCAAATATCATGTAACCATCATCAAAAAAGCAAAACGTCTATCTTTTTTTAAATACTGTTTTTAACATGGTTTTGTGCTCAGTATGTTTATCTTTTCAGACCATTTTCGAAAAGAAAACTGCACAAGTGAAAAACCATTGGGATGTAGGAAGGGACAGTATTTTTAGCATACTGGTCCCCCAGACATCCTAGGAAAGCAATGGGGCACTCTAGGAGGGCACAAATGTGGACTTCATATAAATGATCCCAGGTACATATCTCACCATTGCTCCCTTATCTTGTCTTCTGAGCCCTCCAAAACCCACTCTCCCCAACTGTACACCACTACAATAGTCCTTACGGGTGAAGGGGACACCTATATGTAGGTACAATGGGTTTCTGGTGAGCTTTGGAGAGCTTACAGTTTCTACCACAAGTGTAACAGGTAGGGGAAGGTATGGCCCTGGATCCACCTGTCTACAGTGCACTGTGCAAACTAATATACTACTCCAATGACCTGCATGCTGCTCTAATGGACCTGGCTATAACATCTGAGACTGTCATAGATGCTGGCAAGTACTATTTTTATTCACTTTAGGGGTGGGATGGGGGTCAGTGACCACTAGGGGAGTAAGGGGGGGGGGGTCATCCCTGAATCCCTCCACTGGTCATCTGGTCATTTAAGGCACCTTTTTGTGTCTTATTCATTAAAAAAAAACAACAGATCTAGACCAAAACATTGAAGTTTTTGCTCTAGATGTCTTGGTTTTCTTCAATTATGGCTGTAAAACATCCAAGAGTTAGGCACACTCTAAGCCCGCCCTAAGCCTGCCTTCAAAATGTCCATGACAGGCCCCCTTATGATTTGGATGCATTGCAGAAGAACTGTATAGTTAGACATCTGCAAAACAGGTTTTGAAAATACCAAATTAGATGTTTTATTTATTTATTTATTTATTTATTTGTTTGTTGCATTTGTATCCCACATTTTCCCACCTTTTTGCAGGCTCAATGTGGCTTACACTATGCCGTAATGGCGATCGCCTATTCTATAACTGGTACCTATATTTAGGCGCCTATTATAGAATATGACTAGTTGATATTTCAGCACCTAAATCTACCCACATCCATTTACACCAATGAAAATGTGGTGTAAATCCCAGCGCATAGATTTAGGTGCACTGGGCCATATTCTATAACTAGGTGTGTAAATTTTGAAACGCCCATGAAACGCCCATTTCCCCTTCCATAACCACACCCTTTTTTGCCTGCACACGTTAGAAGATCGGTGTACATCATTACAGAATACGCTTAGTGCGTTGTGCACCTAAATTCTAATCAGTGCCAATTAGTGCTCCATATTGCTTAAGTGCTGTTTTTGGCCATCATTAGCTTGGTAAGCTTGTTAAGTTATGCGCACTGTTATAGAATCCATGCCAATTTCAGCACTGATCTCTAGGCATGCTAAATAGAATCTGGGGGTAAATGTCCAAAATCGGATTTAGACATAATATTGAAAATGTCCCTCAACATCAGTTATTAATTCATCCATTTAAAAATGTTGGGACCCCTTTTGTTAAGCTGTATGCCCAACAAAAAGGGTTTTTATAAACTCAATGCATTTCTGTCCATGCACTAATGATAACATTAGAGCACAGCCATTTCAAATAAATTAACGGGGGAGCACTTACCTCCGCTTATTTAGGAGGTGCAAAGGGCTCCTGCATTACAGATGTTCTAACCAGTTAGCTTGCAAGTAATGTCAGTGTACTAGCTGATTAGTGCATCCATGGCCATTCTTGCCCCTGATATGCACACTCAAAACAAAAATACCACATGCTTGGCACACACGCATGGCAAAACCAACACAGACGCTTTAGTTAGGCCATTTTTCATGCATTTAGCACAACTTAATAAATTGGCTCCATTGGGGCACTTTTACTAAAGCTCAGTGTATAGCAACAGACATCGGCATACACTTAGGGTTATTTTTTTTACAAAGGTGCGCTAGCATTTTTTGCTTGTGCTGAAAATCAGCTGGTGCTAAATGTTGAGTTGCCCATAGGAATATAATAGTCATCTCAGCATTTAGCTTAGGGTGAGCTAAAAACACTATTGTGATAGTCACATCCAGGGTAGTTGGGTTAAGGCAGTTTCAGTTTGAAATACAAGTCCCAGAAGGCATTGCAGGCAAGGAACCAGGGGGTGAGATGAAGAACCCAGACTGGACTCCTAGCTGCAATCGGGGAAGACAT
Source organism: Microcaecilia unicolor (assembly GCF_901765095.1). Classification (NCBI taxonomy): domain Eukaryota; kingdom Metazoa; phylum Chordata; class Amphibia; order Gymnophiona; family Siphonopidae; genus Microcaecilia; species Microcaecilia unicolor. The sequence continues at coordinate 89,258,413 of NC_044031.1, forward strand.
GGGTGTAAGCTGGCAGAATGTGTAGAGTGGCTGCCACTAGGGGGAAAGAGAGATAGGAAACCCTATGTGCAGGAGCTGCTCATTAGTCTAATGCTTAACTCAGCTGGTATGGGTGTGGGGGAAGCTAGTGGAAGGAGAATTATTGGTTGTGAGAGCAGAAGCCAGGGATTGATTAGGCAGGTGGGAAGGAGTCCCAGAGGAGTTCAGTTCAGGAGGAGAGAAGAAGTGAGAGAGAAGCAGTTGCAGGGAAAATCCCTTCAGTGTGAGAAGTCCTTAAAGTATTGAAACCTCCTGAAGGTTAAGGCTGCTTTGTGATTTAACTGGGATGATGAACTGAATGAACTGTTTGTCTTGGGAATTGAACTACTGTTTACTGTGCACTGGATAAAGAGCCCAGACTGAAGCTGACTGTGAGCCTGTACTGAATCCTGGTAGGTGCTGGCAGCCTACTGCTTAAAGGGGACTATTTGCCACACACTTTCAGGTGGCTTACATGTGTTTAAGATTGAAGGTGAATGTTGCTGTTGGAACCGTGTATCAGGTCTACTAGAAACCTGCATGGAATAAAAGCCTTAAGATTGAAGTTGCTGGTGGACATTTGTTTCTTGATTGTACTGGGAGCGCTCTCCCTGGTGACAATATATTGTCATCATTTTCATAGTCTTATCAACCTTATCCTGTTTGGCAACGTAAGATTATTAGAAAAAATGCAGTGCCATATTCTGGGCAGCCTGATCAGGCCCTTTTGTCACTCGGCTAACTTGTCAAGGGTTATATTGTGGGCAGCCCATTTTGACAGTGGCTGTTATGTCAGGGACTATTATGTCAGGAGTTTTTTTTTTTTTTGGAGCTTTTTTGTTGGGGCTATTTTGTCTGGGCTATTTTGAGCAGGTACCAGGCAGGCAAGTCATATTCGTGGCTCAGTTCAAGAAAGGACTTGAGTTTGCCCTCTTCTGTGAGTACATGAAAAAGACACCTGGCACCTCTCAACACCCAGATGGTAAATACACTGGGCTCCTGTCCCAGGAGAAAGGCTGGGTTGTCAAAGAGCGACATGTATGGAGTCACCGCAGCTGAGAAATGGAAATGATGACATAGCCATCGCCAGGTTTTCCTACCTGCTCTACATATGGGACTTTGTTTATATACTCCCACTGGAAGGGGACGAATACCATACAGTAGGTGACTTAAGTGGACCTCCAATGAAGGGACTGAGAAATAACTAGTATCCTTGAGCCAGTGTAAGATATGGCGCATACCACTGAGAATGGACAGATACCTTTTATTAAGCAATCCCATGCCTCTGTGTAATTTGGGTTTCTGTAACATTTCAATAGATAATCTAGGGAATTCTCCCCCATCCCCCCCCAAAAAAAGAAAATATAGATATACCGCTGAATTCTATATATGACGCTAAAAGTTGTGCATGGATATTTGGGTGCATGCCCAAATTCCATGTGCAATTTAATTACTTAACGAGCCAATCAATGGCAATAATGGATGTTAACAATCAATTATTGATGCTAATTGGCAACAATTTGTGATTATGTGAGCAACTTGCTATATGCTATTCTATGAAGATATATGCGTAAATGTTTTAGCACACAACATAAAAGGGGGAGTGGTTATGGGAGGAACTTAGGTGGGTCAGGGATATTCACAAAAGATATGCGCAGTGTTAGAGAATTCTGGAGGATCCACATCAAAGTTAGGTGCGAAGATTTACACCACGTCCGTTTCCTCAAATCCTCTGTTTGAGGACAAGGGTGGAGAAGGAGAAGGAGGTTGAGTGGCAGGTACATGACAAAGATTCACAGTGCTACCTTGCTGTTTAACAGTGATCTGACTTCCAGGTCAGGACACATGTGTCAATGACAACATTACACTCTGAATTTAAAATGCTGTACCCCTGGATCAGTGCAGACACCTGGTACAGTGTGCTGTACAGGGGAGGTGATATCCTAGTAGTTAAAACAGTGAATGTGACATTTGGGAGTGGCTGATTCAAATCCAACCACTGTCAATCTGTTATCTTGAGCCTATTAATCATCATCTCACCACCCATTGCCATTGCTACAAAATTAGCATGCAAATAGTGCTTTCTTGTACATGGTCACAGCCAGTGTTCCCTCTAAGGTGAGCACATGAGCGATCACTTATACAAATCGGGAGCGTCGCTCACTTCAGAAAGGTTCGGGAGCAAAACATTTTACTGCCCCCTGGGTAGAAAGGTTTTGTTCCCCCAGTAAAGAAATCCTTTCCCCTCTTCCTGTCTTCCTCTCCCCAGGTCTCACTTACAGGATCCTGCAGCCAGCCTGGTAGCGATTCACAGTAAGAGACTGTCTTCATGGCCTTCCTCCTGCTACATCCCAATCTCTACTGCAACTTCCTGTTTAGCATCAAACAGGAAGTTGCAGTAGAGGGCAGGACATGGCAGAAGAAAAGCAACGGAGATGGCTTCCGATAGTCTGACTGACTCGCTTCCAGCTGTAGGAATTCAAGGAGGTTGGATAAAAACAGGAGGCGAGCTGCTGTCATTCTTTATTGCTGGTAGCATTTTTATTTAATCTCATTTACATTTTTAAACATGCCGGCTTGTGCAGCATATGGATGTACACAGAGGAATATCAAGGAATATCAGCATGGAAATTCTGCACCAATCAATCTGAGTTCGGGGTTTTTTCCACACAAATTGGTGCTAAGCACGATTCAATAAATAACACTTTGCTCTAAGTGCCGTTTATAAAATTTTGTTTAGCATGAAATGTTTTGAGTGCCGATTTTTGAATGCCATTTATAGAATTGCCTCCTATATGGAGAATTTGCACAAGGCAAACATTTTTAGTTTATTTTCATTTCATGTTGTCTTTTTTCCATTTTCATAATTTTTTGTTAAATTCACATATCCATTTTAATAATATCCCTTTAGTGTCCAATGTTCCCGTAATAAGCCATATGGGAACAGATTGATGGGCACATTGGACACTAAAGGGTTAATGAAAATATATACTTTAAAGTGCATTAAAACTATTTAATCTATGCAAATTGTTTGCCAATATATCTTAAATCAACTGTTCAGTTATTAAGAGACCCTTCTACTAAAGCTTAGTGTATGCTAACTGAATTAGCATGACAAATGCTAAGATGAGCATATGCTAATTCCATTAGCACACCTAAATGTTTTAAGGTATGCATTAAGGCGCATTCAAACCAAGAGCAGGGTAAAAAAATGCATCCCTAATATGCCTGTATATAACTTATCAACAACATTTGGATTTTCTTTTTATTTAAACATGCAACTAAATGATTCATAATATTACATAAATAACTGTGACAAAACAGTGTTGCATAATTCACTTATGTAATATTATCTTTTTCATTTGCTGCCTTTTACAATTTCTCAAACTCATTTTTTCTGTCTCTAATAAAGAAAAAGGGACTGAAAATGTTGCAGTTGTAAATTGTACCCTACAGCAATTCATGCTTGGGAGGAGTTAACTGTATTACAATCTGAACTTATGTAAACTCCGGATAATACAGTTTAATTCTAACCACGAGATCTTTACTGTTTTTTCTAGTTTTTCTAGACAAATTAAATGCAGTCTTTCTTCTCAATCTTTGGTAAAGTGGTAGGGTAGCTGTGTTAGTCCACTTTTAAATGTAATACATAGAAATAACACAAAACAACAAAAAGAAATTAAAATGCTACCTTTTTTTAATGGACTGACAATATATTTTTTTGATTAGCTTTCAAAGGTAACCCTTCTTCTTCAGATCTGACATTCAGAAGTGAGCAAATAATGACATATAATCAGAATATATCTGTGAAACATAAAATCATTCCAATTACAGTATCATGGGGGAGGTAGGGGTTGGTGGGGAGGGGTTTGAGAAGGAGGGAGAGATGGATGGGTGATCAGAGGGTGACAAAGCAGCATAATTTTATGGTTTATAATGTGATAGGAAACCCAGGTGTTTGTTAAGTCCTGACTGGTGGGTGCCAAAATATTTCATCCTTTTAACTTCAAAGGTAGTATTCTCACCATAAAGTCACTAGTGCAGTGCTCTGGTCTGGCAAAATGCTGTCCTACAGAGGTGTCGCCTCTATAGTTTCTGATGTGATGTCTCTGTATATTCGATCTCATGTTAAGCATTTGGCCTATCTCTCCAACATAACATTCTTTATCATATTTTTTTGCATTGAATAATACACATTACATATGAAGAAGATCATGTGTAAGAATTCCGTATGCTGCATGTTTTTCTCATGTGAGTGACTGTGGGATCCTGTGATATGTGTTGACACAGTTTGCAGCTTGATATCTTGCAGGGTTACTGTTTCTACACCCACTCTCTGCCATTCCCCGCCTATTCCATGCCTCCTCCCCACAAAAGTTTTTTTTTAAAATATTGCATCCTGCCTTAGGCTGTTAACTCTGCATTAGGTGATCAGTAGCGCCTAACACAGCTTAGTAAAAGGAACCATAAGTTGTAATTGTTTTTATGAAGAGTGAAATTGACAACTGTGATGTCAAATAATACATGTTTGGAATAATTTTAGAAACGTATGCCTGTATAAGAAATCTATAAAGGTGCCTTGTAAAACCTATTTAAAAAAAAATGCAACGTATTTGCCTATGTCTTTTTAACATATGCCCCAAAGTGCACACCCAAGAATGTGTAAATCCACATAAACAAATTTACACCTGTTCTGAAAAAGGTGTAATTGTGTGAATGCACCCATGTATGTGTCCCCCCTCCAATATTTTATAAAATATATATATAAATCTCAATTCTACCTTGTCCTCAGAGACTGGCCTTTCTGGTCACAAAACTCATAGTCGCACCTCAAGGTTAGATATTAAAACCCTTGTCAATTTTAATTTATACATTTATAAAACCACAAGTATCACATATACCATCTTGTATATGTGATTCCACTCATTTTGTGAATATTCTTTCTAGCCTTACTCTTTGTTAGAGGATTATATGATTATGGCACATTATGAGGGTAATTCTATAAAGAAAGCACAACATTTAGACATCAGTAACACAGATAAAATGACACAAATACCAATATGTATGGATCTATGTGTCCATACACATATAAATACCAATATTCTTACTATTCTATAATAAGGCAGCTAAATGCAATGGTGTATAGTTTGAACGTGGGCATACACATGAATGATGTCTGGGTGGAACATGGGCAGGTTGCACAGTTATGTGTGTAAATTATAGCAATCTGGACATGACATTTATGCCAACTCTATAGCTGGCCTAAGTACTCAGGCCTAACATATAGACACAAATGAAGGGGTTCATAATCAAAGCACAAAAATAAAAACAAAAACACTCCAAAATGGCATAATTGACAGATATATGTTTTTCTCAAAGAAAAACATCTAAAATGTATAATCAAACAAACCACAAAAATCTGTCCAAGTCTAATAGTCACTGAAAAGAAGACGTTCCTAGAGGGGGCATTTTGTGGGTGTGTAAATTATGTGTGTACCTGTCACATTTAGGCACCCACTGTTACACTACATCTATGATTGGTACAACTGGAAGCACCTAAATATTAGGTGCACTACCAGGTCATGCTACTATTCTTTAATAGAACCTAGGCGCCAAGATACCATTTAAGAATAGGATCTTACTGAGTGGCCTTGGAGTACCTACATGGTGGCACCCAATTATAGGATTATCTCCATAGACATTTACAGTGGTGGAAGTGGCGTTGTGAGATATGCATGTAAATGCGCACCGAGATTACTATGGTGCTCATTTTCAAAGCATATAGACCTATGTAAGTTTGCTTTGAAAATGAGCCTCTATAAATACTACTACAAACTTTTATTAAAATATCTTTCACTAAAATATGATTGGTGCTCAGTATCAATGTCCATCCCGCTAAGGATGAACATTGTACCATCACTGCACCGTGAACTTCAAACACATATATTCTTAAAAGATTGTTTAACTCTTATCTGATCTCAATTGTTCATGGTATTCTTGTCAAGATGTCTCATTTACTTCTTCAATCTGAGCAGGGTGCTTCTTCTCAATTGTGTTTGTAAGAAATACAATCCATCACCACACGTTTGTGTCACAACTGTCAGGAATGGTGAGCCCTTGGACCAAAGCCGGAGCTTTGGCAGACAAATCACCTGGGCTGACACAGGCAGGAATCAGAACAGACTGGACTAGGATAAACTAACAGACTCAACAAGGCAGGACAGAGGTAACTAAACACAATGGACAACACAAGAACCGGATTCAGACGAGGCAAGGAAAAGAAGGCAAAGGGCCAGAACTGGAACCCAGACAGGACAAGGCAAGACTCAGAAGTGGATTAAAACTGGGACTGGGACCCAGAAATGCAAGACAAGGCAAAACACGGAAGTAGATTAAAACTGGGTCCAGAAAAGGGTAAGACAAGGACAAGGCAAGGACTGGATCCGGACAAGACTAGACTGAAAAAGACAAGAAAAAACACAACTAGACAGCAAGACAGGGTAGGAGCTAGGCAACAAGAATAACAGAAGCAAGACAATAAATGAGGCAGGGACAGGATTCAGGATTCTCGAATAGGCTGGGCTGGAACAGGATTCAGGATTCTCGAACAGGATTCAGGATTTAGGATTCTCAAACAAGATTCGGGATTCTCAAACAGGCTGGGCTGGAACAGGATTCAGGATTCTCAAACAGGATTCAGGATTCTCAAACAGGCTGGGCTAGAACAGGATTCAGGATTCTCGAATAGGCTGGGCTGGAACAGGATTCAGGATTCTCGAACAGGATTCAGGATTTAGCATTCTCAAACTATATTCGGGATTCTCAAACAGGCTGGCCTGGAACAGGATTCAGGATTCTCAAACAGGATTCAGGATTCTGGAACAAGCGTGGCTGGAACCAGATTCTGGAACGGGTTTGGCTTGACTGGAACCAGATTCTGGAACGGGCATGGCTTGACTGGAACTGGATTCTGGAACAGGCTTGGCTTGACTGGAACTGGATACTGAAAAGGACTTGGCTTGGCTTGGCTGGAACAGGATACTGAAAGGGACTTGGCTTGGCTGGAACAGGATACTGAAAGGGGCTTGGCTTAGCAGAGAACTGGGACAGAACTAGCTCAAACATAGAGCAGGAGCAGAACCTGGCTCAAACACACACAGGAATAGAACTTGGCAGAAACAGAGCTCAAGAGTCAGGAAGCAAACATGGCAGGCAAAGGATTAAGCAGACTAAGGGAAGACAAAGAAAGAAAGAAAGAAAGAAAGAAAGAAAGAAAGAAAGAAAGAAGAAAGAAAAGAAAGAAAGAAAGAAAGAAAGAAAGAAGAAAGAAAGAAAGAAAGAAAGAAAGAAAGAAGAAAGAAAGAAGCAATGTGCTTACCAGCACCCACAGCTGGATAGCAGTGAAGTAATCAGGTATGATGCTGGCTTCTACAGACTCAGAATAAACAGACAAGAACCACACACACAGGAAACAAAACAGGGAATACAGAAACAGAGCTTGGCTAAACACAGAGGTTGGCTTAAACACAGAGCTTAACAATAGCAAGAGTCAAAAGCAGGAATAAACTAAAAGCAGGAGCCAAGGGTAGAATCAAACAGATACAGACACCAAGGGCAGGGTCTGGCTCTACAACCAGGCTTTCAGGAAACAAGATTCAAAAGCAAACTCACAGAAACAAAGGAAAACATTGAAACAGAAGACTCAGAGAAACACAGCACAGACCTTCAGGAGCAAGCCTCTCAGGAGCCAAGCCAAGCAGGGAAATGCTCTAAACAGGTAACACAAGATTAAGAGACTTCTTTCAAAGGCAAAACATGATAGTTCCCAGGTGCTTATAAAAGACTTGCTGATGATGTCACAAGTAGGAAATGAAGCAGAAGCAGTGAGACCAAAGTGAGGTGTAAATATAGAAAAAAAGCCTATACCTTGTCCCCCCCCCCCCCTTTTCCCTGAGAAGGAGGCATCTTGAAGAGGACAGGGAGGTACAGAGATCTCAGGGCAGCCCAGAAACAGCACTGATACCTTTTAGTTAAAATGCTTAAAGTGTTTAAAATGTTCCAGCACTGTTATAAAACTAAGAACTCAGGTGCCCATAGATGCTAGAGGTGTGTTTAAATTTTATGAGTTTGTAACTGTGGGTGTGTGTGCAGTGAAGCCTGTTATAAGGCTTATGATTGGCTGTCTGAGGGAGAGCTGGGAGACTGAGGGGCATGTGAGGCAAGCTTGAGGTGCAGTGTGGAAGGTGGCCAATAGGAGCCAGGATCTGGTAAAAGGCATGAATTTGGACCAATGAGGTGGCAGGAGGCAGCCTGAGCCATAGATTGGCATGAATTTCAAGCCAATTCAGGGGACAGGAGGAGTGGAACAAAGAAAAAGAATAGCAGCCTAGAGGCAACCTGGGAAAGAGAAGCAAGCCCAGGCAAAGAGAGGAGGGTGAAAGCATGCTCTGAGAGGGGAAGATTGGATCCAGGCAGGATTGTGCAAGCTGGGGCAGAGGAGGGCATGCTCAGGCAAGAAGAGGCAGCTGCAGGCTGGAGGAGAAGAAGATCAAGCCCAAACAGGAGTGTGCTGCTGGCTAAAAGAGAAGGACCCATTGACAAGCCCCAGATGAACAGAGAGAACTGGTGAGTCCTGTAAGGGGCTGGGCACTAAAGCAGACAGGAACAGAGGAGGAGGAGAAGGGGGTCTGGAGCAGGCCAGGGAGCTGCAGGGGAACAGGCGAGCTGGGGCCAAGAAGCAGAGCTGCAGCAGTAGTAGCAACAGAGGCCATTCTTCAGGCAGAGAGAGAAGCAGGGGAGGAAGAGGGACCACACTGGGGAGCTGAGACGTGTTGGGAGCAGTGCAGAGCTGAATAGAGAGCAGCGTGGCAAGGGCCCTGAATCCCAGAGAAGTCCACCCAGCGCATCCCTCCTTGTGTGTTTTTGCCTGTACAGAGAGGAGAAAGCCGGCTGTGCAACTGCCTGTCCTGTAAAGAAGAGGCCTATCTGGAAAGGGAAGAATCCCCACAAAGAGAGAGACAGAGAGACATTCCCCCCCCCCCCCCTGCACTGAGTGCCTAGACTCCAAAGGAACTTTTTTAGAGTGTCTGCCAGGGTGAGTGTCTGCCTCAGGAGGATCCAGCAAAGAACCCTGCTGGTTCAAGCGTCCACACCTAAGCGAGCCTACCCTGGGGAAGGAGCTGCCCAGCCTAAGCCTCGAGTCCTGTGAGTGCCTACAGTTAAGGGCCTGCCTCTAGGAGGTTTAGTTTAGCAGTCCATCAGTTTGGGTAGAGGGTGTATAACAAAATAAAAACAAAAAAAGGGGGTCATGTATTGGGAGGGCTAGATTGGAATTTCCCTTGCTTATCTTTTTATTTGAATTTAGTTAGCCCACAAGGTCCCTTGCCAAAGAAAATACTGATTGAAGTTAGCACACACAATGAGCACAGGGAGTCAGGATTTTCATTTTTTGAGTTCTTTAAGTCAGAGCAGTAGGTATCTTGGAGTTCCTGAGCCGGTGAGCTGACCTCACCAATCGAGGAGATGTAGATGTGGAGAAGACCAAGGTACCCAACGCAAGAGAGTAGCGATGCTTGCGAAGATTTGATACACCGGTAACATTAATGTGTGCACACAAATTGAAAAAAAAATATATATGTATATATCAGATGTGAGTACAATAATTGGGGATGTGTACATGTTTGGGATGGTTTGTGTTATTGCAGAAGTGGGGTCGGGGTCTTGGTAACTGTAATTGTAGTTTTGAACATCTTATTGCCTTTGTAACTTATCACAAAGTATTGAACACCTTGCACTATTTTTATTTAATACTAGCAAACTTTAACAATTGATACCAACATTAAGGAACATAACCAAATGTTTCTATTTATTTTACCATTTAATAAAATATTTAATATTTTTCTTGTCAAACTTCTTGTGTGAAGTTTATTTGGGAACCCTATTTGAAACTGTGACATTCCTATATATTTATTTCTTTAATTATTGTAATTACCTGCTCCACGACCAGGGGGTTTACAGAGGCTTGGCTAACAGGAAGAACAACAACAGGAAATAAAGCAGAAGCAGGGAGACCAAAGCGAGGCTTGGCGTACAGGAAGAACAACAACAGGAAATAAAGCAGAAGCAGGGAGACCAAAGCAAGGCTTGGCTTACAGGAAGAACAACAATAGGGAAAAAGGCAGACTGGAGAGGTCACATGCAGATAAACAGTAGGTCTCAACACAAGGGCATGGCCACAACCGTGACAGTGTGATTATAATCCAGTGTTCCAAAATTGTTTATATGATTACTTCTTTGTCTTGCTCGACATGGGTCCATGTTTCACTTAAATGCGTCTTTAGGAGACAAGACCACTAGTTCCACTAGGCTAAAATATTAATGTATCCATATAAACTTAGGAAGATCATTTGCGCCTTCAGAGAAGGTAATTTTATAAAGTCACATGGCTCTCCTAGGGTGTCTTTTACTAAAGATTAGCTCATGTTATCTGCCACAGGGTCTATTTTATTCCTTTATGCCCTGCTACAGAGAACATGCAGTAACATACCCCCTCAAAAGTCTATGACTTGGAGGTTTGAATGACCCTGCCCTGCTTTGTTTCTTATATTAAACCATATCTTTAATGGTCACAGGAGTGAAGGTGACCATCATTAGAAATACTTTTACCTTTTGAAAGTATCTGATCTGGTATCAACCCTCTCATGGATTCTACTACTTTTTGCCCAAGGAGAGCCCCAAGAAAAAAATCCAGGAATGATCCAGTTATAGATAAAGGAATGCCCACCATAGTAATGTATATTCATAAATAGTTTTCGAATGTAAAGCCAGACAAAAAAATCTCTAAACATCTGTTTCATGATCTTCAATGCTGCTCCCTAAGAGGAATACAAAAATTTCCATTAATAGATTGATCAATAAATTACAGGCAAACTAATTCATCTTAATTAAACCACAATCATGTATCCAATTATGAAACAAGATCAAGCAGTTTGGTTAATCTTCCTAATTAATTACTTTTATTGCATCTCACACTTTTCAATTTATATTCTATTTAAGATCATAATGTACTACTCTATCTATCCAAGTTAAGAGTACCTCAGTTATTTAGACTCGGTACTGTCACTACAATCAACATTAAACATAAGAGTAATGAAAAATGGTCAGGTATATTCATCGTCATTAATCTTAGTGCACAGGGCCTTATCAATACATTCAAGCCTGTTTAAAAGATAGAAAACAGTGAGTAGGATTCTCAATTGGGGAAGGATTCATAGGGGGGGTTCTGCTGGGGTCTGTGCTGGGACCACTGCTTTTTAACATATTTATAAACTAGTAAAAGAGGCCCGTTTCTGAGCAAATGAAACGGGCACTAGCAAGGTTTTCGTCGCCAACACCCCCCCCCCCTCCCTCCCTGGCCAACGCCTTCGTTGTTCTGCCATTGCTCCGCCCCCAACGTCATGACGTTTGACGCGAAGGCGGGGCCCGGAGCAATTTCCCACCCCCCCGCCTCCCTGCCTCCCTCCCTGCCAACCCCTTCGTTGTTCTGCCATAGCTCCGCCCTCGAGGGCGGGGCCCGGAGCGATTTTGGTGGCTTCACCACCACGAACCTTCAAACCTTTTTGAAGGAAGTCAGGGCTTGGCTTCACTGACGTCAGTGTCCTCAGAACGTTGAGGGTGAGTTTTATTATAGTAGATGATCTAGATATGGGAATAACAAGTGAGGTAATTAAATTTGCTGATGACCCAAAGTTATTCAAAGTTGTTAAATCACAAGAGGATTGTGAGAAATTGCAAGAGGACCTTATGAGAAAGGGAGACTGGGCATTATAATGAAAGATGACGTTTCATGTGAGCAAGAGCACAGTGATGCATGTGGGAAAGAGGTATCTTAACTATAGTTTCGTGATGCAAGGTTCCATAATAGGACTCACTGACCAGGAAAAGGATTATGTACCTTTTCCAGATAAGCAATTGTTAGTTGGTCACATATAATTTAGCGATGGAGGGTGTCATTGTGCAACCCATGGCTGCACCTTTAACTTATAAATAAAAGTTTATATCAAAACAAAAATAGTTCTGTTTGAGTACAGTTTCTGCTAAAGAGAGTAAGAATTAAACCGATATCTTTCTGAAATGTATGTTGAGAAGCAAATTCTCCCTAATAATTTTTATAGCTGCATCTTGCGGAATATTAGTGTATAAAGAATCCACATCAAGTGTGACCAAGTAACATTCATCATCTAGTGTCTACTGAGAAAATCAGATTAAAGTGTTGGCTTTTGCTGACAATATCACACTATTGGTGTCTCAGCCTCAAATGTCCCTGAAAAGTCTGATGAATGTTTTAGACAAAAATCTATTGTTCTTCCATTGTACCCATCCATTCAACAGACATGGGTTGAAGCCTTTCCATTCACTTGGGTTGATACTTTTATTAGGTATGCAGGGGTTTGGATACCAAGTAGTTTGTCTATTCTGTATTCCCTCAATATTGCTCCATTATTGGCCTCTACTAAACAGAAGCTACAGATGTGGTAGACATCCGATGTCTTTGATGGGTAGAGTGACTTTGTACAATATGTTAATTTTGCCACAATGGTTGTATGTTCTTCAAATGTTACTTATTTGTTTTAAGTCTGCCACCCAGCAACAATTGATAAAACTTGTGAATAATTTTCTATGGAGGGGCAGGCAAGCACATTTGTCTTATGCTCATGCTGTCTTTCCTAGGATGAAAGGGGGGTGGGTGGGCTTGCTTAATGTTAAATTGTTTGTACTTGCTTTGGATTTGGATAAAACTATGTCTACCTATCTTGTGTATAAACCAGCTTGCAGTACTTTGCACTGGGTTTGCTCTCTCCTAGGGCTCCCAGCAATGATGACGCTCTTCTTGTCTATCCATGGCAATGGATTCTTTTTTCCAGACTCTACTGCTGCAACCTTCCAGCTCTGGATGGCTAAGGGCATCATTTATTTGTATCATGTGCTGACAGATGATGGTGAACTATCCTCTTTGGATATTTTATGTGGGAAATTTGATCTTCTCAGAGATGTTTTTGCACATCTGCAACTCCAGCATTACATTCTCTCTCTTCTGAAAGCTGCTCTGAGCTTTTCCGTGCAAAATGCCTTGGTTGAGACATTCAGTCTGGATACTCAACATTCAGTTCCTTTGTGCTTTCATCATGCCTTTTTGAGAGACTATATCCCTGGTAATGATTAGGAGGCTTTGGCAACTAAACGGTCACAGAATTTGGATGTTGTCTTACAGGGAATGCAGTTGGATAAATGCTTGAGGTCCACTCACACTTGGATTATTTATTTAAAACATTTATACCCCACATTATGAGCACGACTCTGTGGGAGACTCATTATAAGATGATTCTGTGTTTGTTTATTGTACCGTGGCAAGCCCACAGAGCTGGTGTGACCCAGTATTCCTGTTGCATGAAATGCTCCTCCTCAGATGCCTCTTTGGGACACATGTTCTGGCACTGAAGGGTGCAGCTATTTTAGAGGCAACTGTTGACTCAGACTTCCCAGATTTGAGGCTGTACTTGTTTACTTAAGCCTAGACTACTATTCTCAGTTTTTCAGTTTGGTACACCAGTACTGTAAGGCTACAAACGAGTTTTACAGTGAGCTCTCCTGATGGGGGAAAAAGACTATATTTTTTATTGGTTGTCACAGGAGATGCCTGTGCTGGCAAATTGGCAAATGTATATGATACAATTACTTTTGATGGAACGTCAGTTTGTCGTTGATTTAGACTCAAAGCCTGGCTAGGCTTTCCACTTAGTTTGGGAACCTTTTTGACTTCCTTTCCTCACGTGGCATGTAGACTGTTAAATGTACAACTCCCTATTCGACCTATCTCTCACTGAAGGTGCTGTTTGTTGAGTTAGGATGGGTATGGGGGGATCGAGGAAAAAAGATTGTTTGGTCATTTTCTTGTTTCCAGTTGTTTTTGCTCCTTTTTTGTGTTGACCAATAAAGATATTTAAACATAGTGCTTAGGTGCCCTACTGACACTTTCATGGGTAAATGTTCACATACTCACAAAAGATTTGGACAGCTTCCTAAAGGAAAAGTCCATAGACCATTATTAAAATGGACTTGGGGAAAATCCGCTGCTTATTTCTGGGATTAAGCAGCATAAAATGTTTTGGCATCTTGCCAGGTATTTGTCCCAGTATTGCAATACTTTTGTACTTATGTACTTGTGTGCACTAGAGGCAGACTCCCAGTTATACTAATCCTAGATGACAAATTCAAAACATAAAATATGCTAATGTCTACACAAATACTTTCCTACCTATCCCCATAGGCTACATATGTGCTCACTGTACAGTCAATAAATCCCATATAATCTGAGACTGGATCACCAAAGACAATTTAGGTCTAGTTCTCATCACTGAAACCTGATTGCAGTCCAAAAAAGATTCAACCATAAATGACCTTTGTTCTTCGGGATATAAATTACTGCATCTTCCAAGAAACAAACAAAAAAAAAGAGACGGGGGGCATTGCTATTCTCTATAAATACTTTTTTGCAGTTGAACTATTCTCGAATCTCGCTATACTGCATTTTGAGATTATTGCTTGCAAAATTAGCAGCAATATGTTAGCCAGAAAACTAAATATTATACTTAATTCCCCCCAAGGACTCCGGAGCCTTGTAAAAATTCTGCAACCGGCGAAAAAAACCACCGACCCATCGCCGGTTGCAGAATTTTTACAAGGCTCCGGAGTCCTTGGGGGGAATTTTTGAATGAAACTTTCCTGAAGCTGTCCTGCCTGAATTAAGCTAAGTAAACCTTTAGCCATCGTTTTTGGCATGCTTGTTGTATACTTTGGTAGGGTAGAGTGGGTACATAAGTGTTTGCCTTGGTTATTTTAGGCTCTGGGTATTCCTGTATTAAGCTTCAGGTTCTTCCCTCCTGGGGGGGCTCTTTTAGGTAGTCTTTCTTTGGCTGGGGTTAGTTTTGGGTAGTTTGGTTTTTGGTGTCCGTTTAATTTTTATCTATTAGAGGGAAAGAGAGTTTTTCATCCCATACGTTTTTCTCATGTAGTATGAATTTTTGCGTATGGGTTTTTTTCTCTTTTTCCTTCTTAAATAGGAACCTATGATATTAACTTACTCCTGTTTGCACAAGGTATTGTGAATACTTTGGTATTGTTCCTTGTTAGGAGGTTTGAGGTTCCATTTGTGAGATATATATTTCATATACGGGTTGGAAATTTTTTCCATCAATTTAAAGGGACACCTCCAAACTAACTTTACATATATAAATCAAACTCCTTTTACCAGGTTGGAATATTTTCTATAGAGTTTGTATTCTGCTGTAGTTGTTAGAGTTTTTATACGTGTTACTTTAACATAATCTTGTGCTTCTTATCAATAAACATGATCATTGTAGAAACTTAATAGAGTGTGCTTGTAAATGCTTTTCAGATACACAGAGGTTGCTATGCTTCTTATGATCTACTTCTCCTACCTGGTGGAGACAGTTTCCTAGCTTGTGGGCAAGTCAGACATGTTCTCTTTTGCACATTCAACATTCACACATAGAAAAGACAAAAAAGAAATATTTTACTTTACTGTTGTTGCTATGACTTTGTAAATGTATACTATACAGTGATGATAATGATAAAAGGCAGTGCCCAGCTTGGCTTAGAATGACAATATTATTTATACTTTTCCACACAAATACTGCCACTGTTTTATGTGTTTGGTGTTTTTCAGTCTCTGTACGCCCTCGCCTTTCTGTCACTCTGTTTCTTGTTCCTCCTGCAGGTTTCAGCATCTCAGCCTGCCTCTTCCCTCCCTTCCCCCTGCACACTGTATCTGGCATCTCCTCTCCCCTGCCATGCACTCAGGCATCTGACTCTCCATCCATCTCTGCAGGAGGGCTTTCAATTGAAAGTTCAAGTTATGAAGGAAGTTAGATGGAAATACTTTTAAAACAAATAGGATGAAATATTTTTTCACTCAACGAATAGTTAAGCTGTATAAATCTTTGCAGGAGGATGTGGTAACAGCGGTTAGCGTATTTGGGAAAAGGTTTGGACAAGTTCCTGGAGAAAAAGTCCATTATCTGTTATTGAGATGGACATGGGGGAAGCAAGAGCTTGCCCTGGGATTTTGTAGCATGGAATGTTGCCACAATCTGGGTTTCTGCCAGGTACTTGTGGCTACTGTTGGAAGGATACTGGGCTAGATGGACCAGGAAACAGCAAGGAAATATTGACTGACCATCCATCCCTATTTGGATGGAGGAAATGACATGGGTTTATAAAGGTCCTTCAGTTAAATTACTTTCAACTTTAAAAAGAGTTTGTTTTGTTAATAACTGTAAACTGAGTATTATTTTCTTAGATGTTCTTGACTGGTAGAGCACTGCTGTTTCTCCAGAACTTGAACTTTCAGTTGAAAGCCCTCCTGCTGAGACGGGGATTGGGCTAATGCTGTCGCTGACCCAAGAATAAAGTCAGAATCCATTGCTACAGTGTGACTCTGAGGGGTGTCTAGTGACACAAGGTGACACAAGATATACATTTTTTTCTAGTTCCTTGAATCAACAATCTTCAAAAATGTATTCATCTACTGCAACTCAGCATCTTACAGTCATTGCAGTTATAAGAATCACAGCAGGGCACTGACTACCCAACTTGCTAGGCACTTGAGATTTATCTGTTGTTGTGGTTCACTACACTGTCCAAAATAATTCTAAAAGCACACTTTAAAAAAGTCTAGATGTTTCATCTTGAGACTGATTGTGTGAAATATAATAGATCTATTTGCATATTACTTGAGCTGAAAATGTGTGTATACTTTGCAAAATTAAATGTTCTGAAAAATAGCTAAAAATCCCAATTACATAAAAGACCTGAAGAATTGTAAAAAGTCAAGTGCAAATGACTTATGCTACAATGCTGGCAGCTCAATGCCATGGAGCTGCAAACAAAATATAGCAGTGGCCAATGGCCATGTGATTCATCCTCAAATGTTCTTCTCAAGCAGCAAATTAAATATTGCTTCTTATAAGCAGCATAGTAGACTTTAAGAATATATATAGTAGCTGGGAAGTATCTCTTGAACTTTACCTCATGAAAAATGCTATCCTCAGGTATTTATTTATTATTTATTTATTGCATTTGTACCCCACATTTTCCCACCTATTTGCAGGCTCAATGTGGCTTACAATACATCGTGGATAGTGGAAATAAGAAGAGAATAGACATTTGGTGTTACAGAAGGATTTGGGGTTACATGGTAATAGAATACATGATAGTAATATGACAGAAGGCATTATTAAACATTTCTGGATATATGTGTGGAGTTTTACATGTGTTGATCTTTGTGGTATATCTTGTCAAAGAGATGGGTCTTCAGTAGTTTGCGGAAGTTGGTCAGTTTATAGATCGCTTTTAGGTTGTGTGGCAACACATTCCAGAATTGCGTACTCATATAGGAAAAGGTTGATGCATGCATTAATTTGTATTTTAGACCTTTACAGTTGGGGAAATGAAGATTAAGGAATGTGCGAGATGATTTTTTAGCATTCCTGGGTGGTAGGTCTATCAGGTCTGACATGTATGCTGGGGCATCGCCATGGATGATTTTGTGAACTAGGATACATACTTTGAACGTGATGCATTCTTTGAGTGGGAACCAGGGTAACTTCTCTCGTAGAGGTTTTGCACTTTCATACCTTGATTTTCCGAATATGAGTCTGGCTGCCATGTTCTGGACTGTTTGGAGTTTTTTTAAGTATTTGCTCTTTGCAGCCAGAGTAGAGTGAGTTGCAGTAGTCTAGATGACTGAGTACTAATGATTGTACCAGATTATGGAAGACGGTCCTTGGGAAGAAAGGTCTTACTCTTTTTAATTTCCACATTGAGTGGAACATCTTTTTGGTTGTGTTTTTTGCATGATTCTCAAGTGTTAGGTGTCGATCAATGGTAACTCCAAGAATTTTTAGGGTTTCCGAAATTGGTAGAATTAGTTTAGGTGTGTTGATGGTGGTAAATTTGTTTGTGTTGTGCTGAGAGGTGAGTATTATGCATTAGGTTTTTTCTGCATTAAGTTTCAATTGAAATGCATCTGTCCAGGAGTGCATGATATGTAGACTATGGTTGATGTCGTTGGAAATTTCTTTTAGGTCTTGTTTGAATGGGATGTAGATCGTTACATCATCAGTGTATATGTATGGGTTGAGGTTTTGGTTTGATAATAGTTTGGCCAAGGGTATCATCATTAGGTTGAATATGGTCGGTGAGAGGGGGGGATCCCTGTGAAACCCCACATTCAGGTGTTCATGTGGCTGATGTAGTCGAATTTGATGTCACTTGATATGAACGCATGGTTAGGAATCCCTTAAACCAATTGAGAACGTTGCCTCCAATACCGAAGTATTCAAGGATGTGTAGTAGAATTCCATGATCAACCATGTCGAAGGCGATTGACATGTCAAATTGTAGAAGTAGTATGTTCTTGCCGGTTGCAATCATTTATTTGAATTTAGTCATGAGCGTAACTAGTACTGTTTCAGTACTATGATTAGAACGAAATCCTGACTGGGAGTCGTGTAGTATTGAGAACTTGTTTAGATAGTCTGTGAGTTGTTTGGTCACCATCCCTTCTGTTATTTTAGTTATTAAGGGAATGGATGCTACTAGTCTATAATTGATTAATTCACTTGCATTTTTCATTGCATCTTTGGGTATGGGGTACACCATCCTATTAAATAACTCGAATATTGTGTTCAATTCTGGTTGCCGCATCTCAAAAAAGATATAGTAGAATTAGTAAAGGTACAGAGAAGGGTGACAAAAATGATAAAGGGGATGGGAAGACTTCTCTATGAGGAAAGGCTAAAGCAGCTAGGGCTCTTCAGCTTGGAGAAAAGGAGGCTGAGGGGAGATATGATAGAAGTCTATAAAATAATGAGTGGAGTTGAATGGGTAGATGTGAAGTGTCTGTTTACGCTTTCCAAAAATACTAGGACTAGGGGGCATGCGATGTAGCTTCAATGTAGTAAATTTATAATGAATTGGAGAAAATATTTCTTCACTCAACGTGTAATTAAACTCAGGATTTTGTTGCCAAAGAATATGATAAAGGTGGTTAGATTAGCAGAGTTTAAAAAAGGTTTGGGCAGCTTCCTAAAGAAAAAGTCCATAGACCATTATTAAATGGACTTGTTGAAAATCCACTGTTTCTGGGATGGACAGTATGGAATGTTTTGTGCTTTTTGGGATCTTGCCGGGTATTTGTGTCCTGGATTGGCCACTGTTGGAGACTGTGGAGACTGCTGGGCTTGATGGACATTTGGTCTTTCCCTCTATGGCAATACTTATGTACTTATGTAAACTGGAGAAAATTAAAAAGTCATGGGATAGGAAGCAATGTACTTCTGTGGATTAGGAATTGGTTATTGGACAGAAAACAGTAGTTAGGGTTAAATTGCCATTTTTATCAATGGAGAAGGGTGAATAGTGGAGTGCTGCAGCAATCTGTATTGGGAAATGATCTGGACATCAGAATGTCAAGTGAGGTGATTAAATTTGCAGATGACACAAAACTATTCAAAGTTGTCAAAATACATGCATATTGTGAAAAATTGCAGGAAGACATTAGGAAAATGGAAAAATGGGTATCCAAATGGTAGATAAAATTTAATGTGGACATATTGCAAAGTGATGCACATTGGGAAGAATAATCCGAATCATAGTTACTGATTTTAGTGTCCACCTCAGGAGTCAGCACCCAAGAAAAGATCTAGGAGTCATTGTAGACAATTTGCTGAAATTACTACAACTACTACTATTAAACATTTCTATAGTGCTACTAGATCTACGCAGCGCTGTACAAATTAACATGAAAAGACAGTCCCTGCTCAAAAGAGCTTACAATCTAAATTGGACAGACGGCGGTGGTGGCCCAAAAATCAGAGGGATATGATTGAGATCTATGAAATCCTAAGTAGTGTAGAACGGTTAACAATTATTCGATTTTTCACTCTTTTAAGGAGTACAAAGACAAGGGGACACTCAATGAAATTACATGGAAATACTTTTAAAACAAATAGGAGGAAATATTTTTTCACTCAAAGAATAGTTAAGCTCTGTAACTCGCAGCCAGAAGATGTGGTAATAACAGTCAGCATATCTGGGAAAAGGTTTGGACAAGTTCCTGGAGAAAAAGTCCAGTGTCTGTTATTGAGATGGACATGGGGAAAGCCACTGCCTGTACTGGGACTGGTAGCGTGGAATGTTGCTACTAATTGGGTATCTGCCACATATTTGTGACCTGGATTGGCCATTGTTGGAAGCAGGATACTCGGCTAAATGGGCCGTTGGTCAGAATCAGTATGGCTATTCTTATATTCTTAATTAAAGTATATATATTTTTATTTTTCTCCTTCTTTGTTTCTTGCATTCCAACTAAAGAACTAAAAGGTACGACTTACAGGGTGGTTTTCTGAAAGTATGTGTCTGCTATTACTTGAAGTTGGATAACTGTTGAAATTGATTGCTGAGTTCTTCACTTTCTTAATGAGATTCCCTAAGTCAGCACCACTTTCTGGGTCAACCAAAAGGTGCTTTGGTGACATTCAGTCCTGTTATGTGCAAACAAGATTAGGACTTGTAGGCAAAGCTTGTCCATTCATCTCTTCCCTAATTCCAGCATTTATTTCTTACAATCCAGATCTCTATTCAACATTTTGCAAGAGAACGGAGGACAAGATAAAATAATAAAATGAGTATCAAAAGAGGACAGATGAGCAATTGCTTTTTATAAGAAGTCACCCTGATTTTCAACAGTTAATTAACTCAGTATGTAGCATGCCCAGAATTATTGAAAGAGCTACATAAGAGCATAACATAGATAAATGAGCAAGCTCACTTTTAATTACCCAAATGAACTGGAACATATCCTAAAACTGGTTAATTTATTGAATGAACAACAAGGAAACAGACCTTTTTTGCTATTCTCCACAAGCATGTGTGATTCAAGGTATTTCTAATGCTAACAAATGAGTTGTCAGTTGATTTCAAGAAGCAGTTCTTGTCAGTAAGATTGGATAATCTTACTCTAGGAAATAAAATAGAATTATTTGTCCATGTAAGTAGATTTGGCCACAATTATTTAATTAACCTGAAATCTTTTGACCACAGAGGTATCAGATTAATATGAACTGCTTCCAGATAAATGTAAGAAATGCACACTACATTTTATTTTTAATGGAACACAATTCCTTCCTGGTGAGTGGAACAGAGGGATTCCCTGGACTTAAACATATTCCTCTCTGTTCTTGGCAAAAACTCTCCTTAGTCATGTCAGAAGAAATGAATATATTTCTTGTTTGGAGACTCCCTCCTCTCTCTGAGGGGAGAATTACACCCTTTCTTTGAAAGAAGAGGGAGGGACATCCTCTTTCTCTTTCCAGGCAGAAATAAGGATTCCACATAAAAAGGGTGAGGTTCTTATGTGGCCAAAGGAATCACTTGACAAATCTGTAATTAACAAGTAGCAGCTTACGGTCTCTGATTATGATTCAATTGGGCAATTGTAATTATCATACAAATAAATCATAGATCGGTAACTGTGAAGTCTGCAATTTACGACAAGTAGTCACAAATGTGGATCAGCCTAATTCTTCTGGTTAAAAAAATAAATAAATAAAAAGATAGCAAACAGAGAATTCAATGCTGTAGCTGGTTTTGGCTTTGTAGCAAGCATTCCTGAGAATGTAAGTGTGACTCACAATGCAATTCCTTAAAGCATTTTGCCTTTCCTACAAGGAAGTTACAACTTCATGTACTGGAACATATATTTTTATTGCATGACAAAGATGTGTTTGACGTTTCTTGCTGAATGTTGAATCATTCTGAATAGCATGTACAAATTTGATTCCACAATGTTGTAATTCTTAAACTTTACACTGTAAAGATACTGGACTTTGTTGTTGTCTATGATGCTTTAAACTGAACTGCTAATCAATGTGACTACCAATACCAAAGGACACCAAGAAAAAGACCAATGATATTACCAACTACCGTCCAGTTGCTTCTATCCCGTTGGTAGTCAAATTAATGGAAAGCATGGAGACCAAACAACTTACGAACTACTTGGACAAGTTTTCTTTACTACACGATTCACAATCTGGATTTCACTCCCTCTATAGTACTGAAACTGTCTTAGTCACTCTTCTGGCCAAATTTAAGCAAGAAATAGCTGCAGGCAAAAGTATACTTCTCCTCCAATTCAACATGTCTAGTGCATTTGATATGGTTAACCATGACATTCTACTAAATCTTCTTGATCACTTTGGGATTGGCGGAAATATACTTAGATGGATTAAAGGTTTCTTATCATCTAGATCATACCAAGTAAAATTGAATTCAAACATATCATCATCGTGGAAAGCAGTCTGCGGAGTCCCTCAGGGTTCACCACTATCACCAACACTCTTCAACATAATGATGATTCTTCTGGCTAAATCCTTATCCAATCTAGGTCTTAACCCATTTACCTATGCTGATGATGTTACAATTTATATACCTTTCAGACACGACTGGACAGAAATCACCAATATAATCAAGATCGGTCTGAACACAATGGACGCATGGGCAAACTCATTCCAATTGAAACTAAACACTGAAAAGACTCATTGCCTCATCCTTTCATCCCAACACAATAGGTTTAAACCTACAACCTTAAACATCCCAAACCACTCCCTCCCTATTTCGGATAGCCTAAAACTACTCGGCATCATAATTGATCGGAACCTGACACTTGAAAGCCAAGTAAATTCCACCACAAAGAAAATGTTCCACTCAATGTGGAAACTTAAATGTATAAAACCTTTCTTCCCACAAGATGTATTTCACAACCTAATTCAATCAATGGTATTAAGCTATTTAGATTACTGCAACGGAATCTATGCAGGTTGTAAGGAACAACTAATTAAGAAACTTCAGACCGCCCAGAATACAGCAGCTAGACTGATCTTCGGAAAATCAAAATTTGAAAGTGCCAAACCTCTTCGTGAAAAATTGCATTGGCTTCCCATCAAAGAACACATTGCCTTCAAGGTGTTCACTCTAGTCCACAGGATTATTTATGGCGTAGTTCCTGGATACATGTTGAACCTAATAAATCTGCCACCCAGAAACAGTACCAGTCTATCCCGAACATACTTAAATTTACATTATCCAGACTGCAATGGTCTTAGATACAAATCAACTTATGCATCCAGCTTCTCTTATATAAGTACACAACTGTGGAACACACTGCCTAAAACCGTGAAATCAATTCATAACCATCTTAACTTCAGGAAGTCACTGAAAACCACCTTGTTTAAGAAGGCCTTCCCCTCAGACTCAACTTAATTTTCTACTTCTTGTGATACAACAAAACTATGGACCGTATTGGACTTTTTATAATGTCTTTGTTGCCTTATACTCATGTTATTTATAAGTTTACTACTGTTTTGTGTATTTGTATTTTACCGAACCGGAGCCTGCCTCTATGGTATTATGTAAACCACATTGAGCCTGCAACTAAGTGGGAAAATGTGGGTTATAAATGTGTTAAACAAATAAATACATTTTGTGCAAGCTGTGAAAACATTTATAGATACACAGGTTAATGGATAGAGCAGTAGGGTAGGAAACAAGGAAGCCATGGTTTAAACCCTGTTTCATTCACTGATGCACCTTGTTGAGTAGCCATACTTCGTCACACCGATGGTCCATCTAGCTCTGTATCCTGTTTCCTACAGTGGACAATCCAGATTGCAAATATCTGGCAGTATCCTAAAGAGTAGCAAGAGTATCCCTTGAGGGCGGGACTAGAGCTGAGAGACAGACAACAAGGGAAGGCTGAAGTGTGAGCCTGCATGCTTTTCACTGCGTGCAGGCAGCTGTCGCCATAACCAACCCCGACGAGGACGAGGTAGGAGATAGCCTTTGAAATTCGGAGGGAGGGACGGTGGGCGGGCCCTGGGAGGGAGGGAGCGTCTGTCCGTACCACCCACGGAGTTGGCGCGGCGCCGGGCCCCCCTGGAGGTCCGGGCCCAGGGAATTTTGTCCCCCCTGCCCCCCCCCTCTCTCGGCGGCCCTGGCGCACACATACAGATGGACATACACACAAAATCACAAACATTGGGGCTCATTTTTGAAAGAGAAAAATGCCTGAAAAGTGGCATAAAACAGCATTTGAATGTTTTTCTCACCACAACATCCAAATTGGTATTTTTAAAATCTATTTTCCATATGGTTTTCTATGCAGTTTGTCTACAGTGTGTACAAATCTCAAGGGGGCATGTAGGGGCATGTTAAGGACAGACTTTGGGCGCTCCTAAGACCTGGACATTTTCAGCCATATTGGAACAAAATGAAAATGTCCAGGACTAAAATTAAAATGTGCATCAAACCAAGTAGATTGTAACAATACTCTGTTCCTGCTTGCTATCTTATGTATACACATCTATTATCTAAGGAGGATAGGCGGTCTCATAAATCACTAGGATTTGCTGCTAAATAGCATGTCTCAAATATTTAAATCCCCCTCTTAGTGATTATATATCATCATTGACCGTCATGCCCTCCCCTGCCTTGGGTGTCAATTTCAATATTTTTTTTTCTTTTTTTATATTATTCACGAATATCATGCAATATAACGTGAATCAACTAACAGTTCTGTTATTCACTTATCTTAGTAAGCTTGGCTGGTCCCGACAAGCACTTGTTTCGCTGTTGGGGGGGACTTAAGCACGATACTACTACTACTACTATTTAGCATTTCTATAGCGCTACAAGTCATACGCAGCGCTGCACAAACATAGAAGAAAGACAGTCCCTGCTCAAAGAGCTTACAATCTAATAGACAAAAAATAAAGTAAGCAAATCAAATCAATTAATGTGTACAGGAAGGAGGAGAGGAGGATACATCTGCAAAACCAAATTGCATGTCATGCAAAGCTTACAAGCAAGCGTTTTAACGGATCAGAAAAATATTTAATACATGGCTCAATGGATATGTGTCCTAGTTAGAACTTACTTGGAACCACCTGTCTGCTAGTGTGCTGTTGCTTCATTCTAGTGCAAAGGGACAAAATGGCTGCAGCGTCTTTTGAACTATCTGAATGGAAGTTTCTAATTGGTGATTAGTAAACCACCATTTCCGGTTAATTTATATAAAACAACCCCATTATATGTTCGTATTCAGGCCATCAGGTTCTGTAGAGTGCAAATGGTATATCCAGAACAGTTCCCGTTGTAATAATTTTCTATCCAAATCGCCTCCCCGTGGGACGCACCCATTGTTTGCAAAGCAGAGATTAAGAGTTGCTTTTTCCAGAGCAAAAAACCTCAAAGAATTAGTCCAGCCATGTTACCGGCGATCAAAGCCACGACAGGCATTGATGAAGCAAAGGTGATAGGACATTTCAAATGTGGTAGAACAGGATGCAAAACCTGCAAAATTACGCTAGAATCAGATAGTTTTCAAAACCCAGTAGACAACATACACACTGAGGCAACAAACAACATGTCATATGCCCCTGTAGCAAGCTATATGTAGGCAAGACCAAAAGATCCCTGCATGTGCGCATCACAGAACACCCCTTTTTGGGGCCAGCTGGGTTCACATCAGGCTCTGCAACTTAGACTAAATAACTACATCTTCTGCTTATTTATAACCCAAACTTTTATTGACTTCTGCTCAGTCTGTGTTGAGGTACCAGTCCTCAGTTTTACTCTGAACTTCTTCCATTTATTTTTGGCTGGAGAAAGGAAATTTTATCTCCCCTAAATAACTCTCCTCATGCTCTGAGATTGGAGCTTGATCCTTATTTATATCTATCCTTCCTCTGGAACAATAAAGAAAAAGCCTACAGCAACCTGCATCAATTGGACCTTCCAAGGATATCAGAACCAGAAACTCTAAAGTTCATACCTGCAATCCGTCAGTTAAAAATATTATTTTAACTACATAATCTACTTCTATAACTCTGAATCTTTTAGATTCCTTAAAACAAAAGGAAACAAAAGGAGTTTCACATAGAAGTGCTAAGTACAGCCATTTGTTTCTCTGTTTGATGGAAGACTTTGATCTCACAGGCCTGGTCTGAATTTACAACTTTAAAAGGTCTGTTCTTTCAGCTATTAAAGCCTTAACCCTGCATTGCCAACTAGGAAGACTGCTGATCTATAGGGTGTACTCCAAAGAGTGGATTGCAGCGCCACCTAGTGAAATTTTGCCTAACTAGCTTCAGACACAAAAATGTGTCATGCAAGCATCCCAGTGGTATGTGGGAGAGGAAACCATAACCCCCACAAACCAAAGAGAAGGCAAAAGTGCAAGAGGTCGATCACCTCATTGTCACACCAAAGCTACCCACAGCACCCCCCAGACCACCCTTGGGAACTATAGGACTGATGAATGCTAGATCAGCTGCAAAGAAATCCTTGGTGATCCATGATGCCATAAATGAGCAGCATCTTGACATCCTAGGAATAAGTGAAACCTGGCTAGATGAAAGTGGGGATATACCACTGGCTGAACTATGCCCAACAGGTTTCAACATCCAACATCAACCAAGACCAGGAAGACAGGGTAGAGGCATAGCAGTATTGATTTGGGACACAATCAAACTGCGCAGAATATCCATCTCCCAGCTACATGGATCAGAATCTTTTTTAATCCAACTTGAAGAAGAGAAGCCAATCTGGCTGCTCATGATTTACAGAGCACCTCGTAGCAAGAACTCCTAGACCTGATTATTCAAGTGACCCCGAATTACCCTAGGCTGGTGATCATGGAAGACTTTAATCTACACATCAAAACCCGATACCACCACAGCTGCCTTTCTGGACACGTTGAGAACACTAGGATTTACAAAAGTGATCAATTCTCCAACCCACAAAAAGGGTCACATATTAGACCTGGTATTCTACAAAGGGGTGGATATCCCAGAATTCTGGGATAATAGTATTGAAATAACACCCCTATCATGGTCAGACCATTTTCTAATTAAATTCTCCCTAAGTGACCACCTGAAACAAATGGCACCTCCCAGAGTTTAGAAGGAGATCAGAGACAAAAAAAAGCTGACCGCTGAGAATTTCCTAGAGGCCTTAGACTATCCACATGTAGATGAAAATATTATTGTGAATCTATGTTTTACCTGCAGAAGATTTTTTTTTCCCAAAGGGCATATTCCCACCATGCAGAAAATATATTGTGGGCCCATTAAGCTTGAATTAGACAGAAAGCATAGTATTCTTTTACAAATAATGACATTTTGATATACCGGTTACAGTATGCATGTCAGCTTCTTCTAAAATTGCACTGCTTTGCTTCAAGCTACTAATTTATCATCAACCAAATAATAGTCGCCAAAAAACCTTCACTTTAAAACCAATCATATGAACAAAGTTGGAAGGAAATCAAAAATATAGCAAGTTTTGTTTAAGAGATCACCAATTGTGCAATCATCTTTATTCTATGTGATCTGTGTCTCATCTTGTTTGACTCTTTTCTCTTTTTCATTTTTTGATTTTTCTTTCTTTTTTCACTGGAGGTCATTTTCAGGCTTCAAATTGGGTATCACTTGCCGTTTTTTCACAGTAGCAATAAATTAGTCTGTAGAGATGCATGAAAAATTACATTTTTGTTTCATTTTGGTTTGATTTTATATCATTTTGTTATTTTTTCATTCAATTTATTTATTCTATTCTTTTTATTTTGTTTATAACAAATCTTAGGACCTATTAATTAATTATATTAGCTATTAATGCAACAGTTAGCTCACATTAACAGTTGACACAGTGCATTAACTCTTAGCACAGGGGTGGGTGATCTCTGTCCTTGAGGGCTGCAACCCAGTCAGGTTTTCAGGATTTCCCTAATGAATACGTATGCGCTGTCTCCACTGTATGCAAATAAATCTCATGCATATTCATTGGGGAAATCCTGAAAACCTGACTAAGGTTGTTCACCCCTGTCTTAGCATGAAAGGGACATATAAAGGTCATGGCGATAGCATACATTAATTGTTAGGGTGGCAGATAATGCATCACAGTTAACATCACCTCAGCAGGTATAGATAACAATAAAATGTTATCCACAATGCAGTTACAGTAAGATAATGACATTTTTTTCTATATTAAGTGAATGTGAAAGTGCAGAAAAAGCAGCTAATAATTAACACCAAAATTAGTGCACAGGATTCCTTTATGTTTATCCCACGCATTTTTGAATTCTGTTACCGTTTCCATCTCCACCACCTCCCGCGGGAGGGCATTCCACATATCCACCACTCTCTCCATGAAAAAATAGTTCCTGACATTTTTCTTGAGTCTGCCCCCCTTCAATCTCATTTCATGTCCTCTAGTTCTACCGCCTTCCCAACTACGGAAAAGGTTGAGGGTCCTGTGCACTAATTTTGGTAAATATCGTGCAAAATCTTACAGCTCCTTAAAAAATAAGAGTTTTTTTTTGTTACTGTATGCATTATTTTGCAAATAGTATATATTAAATTACTCAATGTGGTTTATTTGCAAAACAAGATGGCCCAATTTACATATGTTGTTGAGATTGGAATTGATAAGTCCAGGTCTGTATATGCACAATGTCTCGTACTTTACCAAAGGGTCTGCTAAAAGCAGAGGTTTTTGTAAAATTCATATTGCGTGGCAAGATTCTACATAGTGCGACTGGAGTTGCACGTGCAAATCAGATTGTATTCTGATTTGACACAACTTAATTATCTTAACAAGCCAATCAGCACCGATAATTGTCACTTCACAGGCAATTATTGACACTAATTGGCATTATTTAGAATTTATTCACAGAACGTGCTAAACACATTCTGTAAAGTTCTAAGACTCAGAACCGAAACAGGGCT
This sequence comes from Microcaecilia unicolor, assembly GCF_901765095.1. Classification (NCBI taxonomy): domain Eukaryota; kingdom Metazoa; phylum Chordata; class Amphibia; order Gymnophiona; family Siphonopidae; genus Microcaecilia; species Microcaecilia unicolor. The sequence goes on from NC_044031.1 coordinate 89,287,353, forward strand.
GTGGTCATGGGTGTAAAATAGGCGAGTCATGGGCATTTCTAAAATCTATGCACATTGATATGGAATACACCTGCTCCGCACCTAACTTAGTTACCAGCATTTACAAGTTTTACTTGGCATAAATACCTGTAAGTAAATTTAGTTATGTGGACAGGCTCTACGCGTATTTGTAAACCATGCCTAACTTTAGGTGTAGTTTATAGAATAAGCCTAGGTGTATATTTTTTGGCGCTGATTGTTACGGCACCATATATAGAATCTGGTCTATATTGTGAGCAGCCATTTTGTAAATATGCTCATGCACAGCAAGAATGGCATCAACTCAGCAGCTGCCATATACAAGTGTCAGCATTTCTAATTGGAAGCAGCAATGTTGTCAGGATGAGCGGAGGGTCCTCGCTAAAGAGTAAGGGGTGAGAAAGCTAGCTAGGAATGAGGGCATTCCGGATGATTGAATCTGGTGACATAAGGTTAGTAGTTTATAGGGAATTTGTAAGAGACTAGAAGCCAGTGTTCAGTAATAAAAAGAGAAGTTATATCACCATATTTCTTTTGAGAATAAGTTTAATAGCCGTGTTTTGTATTAGTTAGAGCCTATGCATTTAGGAGTTAGGTAGAACGCAAAAAGCGGATTGCAATAATCTAATTTGGAGATCACAAGTGCACCATTTGAAATAGTCTCCCTCTTTACCTCAAGCTTGAATTCTCATTCAACAAATTTAAATCCCTATTTATGACCTGCTGCTTTTTGTTTGCTTTCGCGCATAACTCCCAGGACCAAACATTGTAACATCTTCTGCCCTAGCACTCATGGAAGACACAAAGAGCTTTGTATGCCCTAACTTGTGTACTGTTCCTCCCACCTAATTCTTCTCTCTTTAAACTGTAATCTTCCCATTCCCCATTTGTCACTGTGTGCCTGTCTGTGTCTTAGTAATTTCTCTTGATTTGTTCAATGTCTAATGATTTGTTGTGATATTATTTGCTATACTATTTAGTGGTTTAGTGTGACTTGTTACTCAATGTGTGTTTGCATATCACAGTATTTCAAAGACTCCTGAGGAAGCCTAAACAGCCTGTGTTCAGCCCATGTTCTTTTCACTTATCCACAGATTTAATAAAGGACTTACTGTTGTCATCCTGATTCATTAGACTGGTAATTCCCACTCTTTTTTGTTCTGCTTGGCTTTGTTTGTGGGAATGATTTGGTCTGTTGCTGTACCTGACTTTGTGTCCTGCCCACATTCTGCCCATTTGTATGCCCATCTGCAAATTATATGCAGAGATATGACTGTACTTTCAGAATTGAGCTTAGGTGCATATCTGGCATGTATGCCAGTATAGGCACATATGTGTGCATATATTATAGCATTCTAAGCATTCATGAGTATAACTGGCATGTACATTTTATCACCTACCTAAGGGGCCCTTTTAGTAAGCCATGGTAAAAACTGTCCTGCGCTTGTTTGGATGCATGAAATTAGCACACACTAGGCCATTGTTTACCACGGCAGGTAAAAAGGCCTTTTTTAATGGGGTGGTAAATGGCCATATGCTAAAATTAAAAGTAGCATGCAGCAATTTACTGCCTGGACCCTTAATGCCACTTATTTACTTGGTGGTAAGGGCTCATGTGTTGCACCTGCAGTAATCAGACAGCACATGCTAATGTGGCTGCCCTGCTGATTACCGCCAGGAACCCCCCCCCCCCCTCCACACACACACCACCACCACCACCACCACCACCACCACCACAGTAGAAAATAGAAAATTCTTTTCTAGCATGGGAAACAGTGTGAACTAACTTCAAAACTACTGCAGGGCACTTGCACTACCCCAGCGGTATTGTCAATTTAACGCATGCTACCCACGTGTTAGTCCTACTGTGGCTTAGAAAAGGGCCCCTTATTGAATTACCCCCAGAAAGTAATAGTGAATTACACATGCCTCAAAGCAGATGTAAATGTGAGTATGTAACTCCCGTGGGTTAATTGTCATAAGGAAGCTAAGCACATACTTTCCCTTTCATAGATTCTTGTACATAAATTAGGGTCTGCAATAAAATTGCTCTCTGTAGAATCAAACTGATTTGCAGGACATTTCAACAGATTTGGCTTTGGTTTTACCTGGATCTTGGTATTTGAGGGGAAATCTTGCTTCCCTTCTTTCTTATCTCCTCAAATTGATATTAGAGGTTCTAAGGTCTCAACCGAAAGCACATCACGCTCTGGTGAGAAACTGAAGCATATGAAATCCAAGAAAGGCATATTTAGACAACTCACTCTGCTTGATCTACTGTTAATGGTATTCTAGCAGCCTTGTTATTGATTGAGCCTAAGTACACCACGATATCCAAAGGAAAGGGTGGGAAATCTTTTTAGACTGTAGGTCCTTGGGGAAGAGACCTATTGACCTATTGTACCTGTCTTGCTGATTTACTACTTGTTTTGTCTGAATTCTTTTATTAGTGTGTGTCTTATTTACTTTCAAGGCTTTACATACAATAAAAATAACTACTATCTAATAGCAAATATAATAAAGTCCTGAATTTTAAAAACTCCTATTTGTTCTCATATAATGTCTTACTAGTTAATGTATGTCAATCTCCTATACTGTATATTATTCCCTGAAGCACATTATAGCATATAATTCCACGTCATCCACTTTTAACTTTTGGCAGGTATTACAGTGTCCTCACTGATAGTGCAATAAAGGTTTTGCCTGTAGACCTTTTATCAGGTTTAACGAGTTTCTCCCTTATTTAAATATTTTTTCCAGGTTCAATTTAAATTCATTTGCAGTTTTAGACCTTTGTATCTTTCCTAGAACTTAGGATCAATGATTCCTTTTTAGAAGTGTTCGAAAAATTATGGGCTTCTTTTACAAAACCCCACTAGCGATTTCCGCATCGCAAATGAGAGGAAGCCCATAGGAATTGAATGGGTTTTCTCTCATTTGCTACACTGAGAATCGTTAGTGTGGCTTCGTAAAAGAGGCCCTATATGCAATGATATTTTACATGTCTAACAAATTCATAGATGCAAAGTTTAAGATTTTTTTTATTTTATAGAACAAAGACATCAGAATTAAGATATTCAGACTGAGATGTCTCAATATCGGCTGGCACCTGCATAACTATTTAAAACCTCTCTTGAGCCCTCTGAGCACTCCCTGCCACCTTCTATTCCTCTTTCCCCCAGTCCACAACAACAAGAACCCTTTTCCCCAGAACGTCCCTTCAACCCCCAACCCCCTGGTCTAGATAGGCCCCCTCCCGGAGCCTACCTTAGATCCTGGGTGGTCCAGTGGGGATTATGGGGCAGGAGAGAACCCCACTCACTTCTGTCCCTAGTGGATGCATACTCAAAATGGCTGCTGTGACTTATTGTGGAAGCCTCACAGTATTACTGCCTATCCATATTGAGGGGGTTGGGGGTATGTTCCAAGGGAGGGGGTTCTTATTTTTAGAGGCCAGATGAGAGGGATAAAAAGGAGATGACTGTTTTGGAGGGTGGGAGAGGGCACGGAGGACTTCAAAAATGTTTTCAATAGTTATTTAGTTATTTATTTGTGCGCTCTCTCTCTCTCTCTCTCTCTCTCTATATATATATATATATATATACACCCCACATTATTCCAGAAACCTGAGTTCAATCTGGTTAACAATATGGTTAAGACTAAAGTACACAAAACAAATTTATTTATTTATTTATTTATTTATTTATTTATTTATTTATTTATTTATGGCATTTATACCCCGCTCTTTCCCGCTCAATAGCAGGTTCAGTGCGGCTTACTTGTATGGTACAAAGTATAACAGAGATAATACAAAGTATGGGACAGAATGTTGCATAGATGATAGAGTTACATAGAGTAGGACAAAAGTGATAGGTGTGGGGAGAGAATTGGAGTGTGGGTGTTGCTAGTGGTGTGACTTAGGATCAGTGAATACAACTACATCATATAATATTACAGAGAATAAAAAACATTACATTACCTGGATCAGACAAGAGAGACAAAAATGTAAAAGCAATCAGATCAGCCTAAATAGGAAGATCAAAGTCTGCTTCCTGAAATCTGCTAAAGAGGAAGGTGTTTAGCATTTTTTTGAAATGTCATGTAACCACATTGACCATGGACAGACTTTAGGCAAGGAGTTATGCAGGTGTCGGTCAATATTCAGTCGGGACTCATATAACTGTCTTATGTGGTCCCTGACTGAATATCAGCCGGGCCTCAAGTAATCTACAGCAGCTACCAGTGGAACAATTAGCTTCAGTTTTTCAGTGTTGGGGTCTGCACCTGGCCTGGCACTGAATATCTGGGGCTAGTTTAGCTGGCCATGGTCAACATTATTCTGTGCCCTGCCAAGGACAATAGATCGAGTGGGTAATAAATAAATAAAATGGATGTACAGATTAAGAGCCTTTTCTAAAATGTATACAGGAATGGAAGTGAATGTGCTAGCTATATGTGGAATCAAAACCCATTTTGAAAGTACCAATGTCTACAATATCAACAGAGGCAACTCAGCAACATACGAGTATGTCTTGACACATACATACCTACACATCTCTGCAGTGGCATTCCTAGGGGCGCTGACACCCGGGGCGGATCGCCGATGCGCCCCACCCCCCGGGTGCAGCGCCCCCCCGGAACAGTGCGACCCCCCCCGGTGAAAGAACCCCCCCCCGGGTGCATGCCGCTGGGGGGGGGGGGGTGCTGCGCGCCTGTCGGCTCTTCATTTCCATGCTCCCTCTGCCCCGGAACAGGAAGTAACCTGTTCCGGGGCAGAGGGAGCATGAAAACGAAGAGCCGACAGGTGCGCGGCACCCCCCCAGCGTCGTGCACCCGGGGCTGACCGCCCTCACCGCCCCCCCCCCCCCTTGGTACACCACTGCATCTCTGTTTCCCTAAACTGTCACAGAGCCAGATATCATTTGTCAGTATCACTTTCATGGGTAGGGGCAAAAAACACTGGAAAATTAAGGGGGAGGGGCAATGTCCTCTTATCCCTACAGTAGAGTGCTGCACCAAAGCACCTTTAAATAACCTAGACATCCCGGGAATAGTAAATCCTGATGTTAATCTCATAAGATATAAAAATGCATTTCCCTTCTGAATCAGAACAAAAGGAGAATGCATGTGTATAGTTTAGCCCCACTCAAAATACTCCAAACCATGCTCTCTTGCCATATGCACATATGCATGATTTGAGCATGTATATCCTGGTTTTCTGAAATCAGGATTTAAAAATGGATGTGATATTCAATCAAAATGTCAGTTTATGCATATGTAGCTTGCAGATTGGGCCTTAGGGACTTTTTTAGCATGCTGCATTAGGTACTAATGCACACCTAACTCAGCTTAAAATGGCAGTAATTGCCAAATGTGCACGCACTAACCGGGGGCTACAAAATATTTCTTTTGAAGGGGTGTGTCAGGTGGAAGAGAGCGGGTGTTCCTGTGTTAAACAGCGCGTTTACATAAGTGCACTCTGGTTAGTGCGAGAACAATGTGTGAGCCATTACTGCCTACAAAGCGGTGTCAATAAGTGCTCACATGGTAATTTTTTTTAATGGCTGCTGACTATTGACAGCATTATCACATGGCTATTAATACAAAAAATAGAAAATTAATCATTTTATGGCTGCAGTAAAAATGGCTTAAGTGCATAGGAAAAACCCATGTAATGGAGTATTAAGGTCACTGTTTACTGCAGCTTAGTAAAAGAACCCCTTAGTGTTATACAACATCCTTTTAGCCTGTCTTTCTATGTCAATGAAAAAGGCAACTGGAGCTTAGACCATTTGAAAGTTTGAATTCTGCTTTCACTCACAGAATATATCATCTGTTTTGTTTTTTTTTACTGGCTCATCCCATCGTTATTCCTTACTAGATATGTGTCTCCTTGGTGAATACTGTGGTATATGATGCATAACATCTTCACAGAGAAAGATGAAGCCCACTGAAGCTACCCAACTGCTGCCAATCTATCACTAGTATGAAACCAAAAGTGTTTGCTTTATATTATGTTCAACAAATTTGGGAGACTACTTTTTCTTTTCTGTCTGCAACTCAAAAGACAAAATAGTAAATGACAGCAGTTGAAACCAAATTAGCTCAATCTGCTAGATTCATCAACTTTGAGTAAGTGCTCCTATATATTCCCATATGCAGTCCATAACCAACTGCCCTCCCCAATGTCTTTCACCTGACTTCTCAGTCCTATTCCTACCACTTTCCTTCATATCAGCCCCAAGCATAACCAAAATCTGGTATAACAATGGCCTCCACTACTTCTGATGATATCTTCTAAAATAGTCTTTTTCAAACCTATCCTGTGGGTCCCGTGGAGGGGCATAATCGAAAGGGGCACCCACGTTTTCTTGAGGACGTCCTCGCAGGACTTCGATGAAGGGGCGGGGAAACCCATATTATCGAAACAAGATGGGTGTCCATCTTTCGTTTCGATAATACGGTCGGGGACGCCCTATATCTTGACAATTAGGTCATCCCTAGAGATGGTCGTCCTTAGACTTGGTCGTTTCTGATTTTCGTCGATAATGGAAACTAAGGACGCCCATCTCAGAAATGACCAAATGCAAGCCCTTTGGTCATGGGAGGAGCCAGCATTCGTAGTGCACTTGTCCCCCTGACATGCCAAGACACCAACCGAGCACCCTAGGGGGCACTGCAGTGGACTTCAGAAAAAGCTCCCAAGTACATACTACTACTACTACTTGACATTTCTAAAGCGCTACTAGGGTTACGCAGCGCTGTACAGTTTAACATAGAAGGACAGTCCCTGCTCATGGAGCTTACAATCTAAAGGACAAATGTACAGTCAGTCAAATAGGGGTAATCAAATTGGGACAGTCTAGATTTCCTGAATAGATTAGGTGCCGAAGGCGACATTGAATAGGTGGGCTTTGAGCAAGGATTTGAAGATGGGCAGGGAGGGGGCTTGGCGTAAGGGCTCAGGAAGTTTATTCCAAGCATAGGGTGAGGCGAGGCAGAAAGGGTGGAGCCTGGAGTTGGCGGTGGTGGAGAAGGGAACTGAGAGGAGGGATTTGTCCTGTGAGCGGAGGTTACGGGTGGGAACGTAAGGGGAGATGAGGGTAGAGAGGTAATAAGCGGCTGCAGACTGAGTGCATTTGTAGGTTAGAAGGAGAAGCTTGAACTGTATGCGGTACCTGATCGGAAGCCAGTGAAGTGTCTTGAGGAGAGGGGTGATACATAGCTACCTTACCTTGTGTGCTGAGCCCCCCCCCCCAAAAAAAAACCTACTACCCACAACTGTACACCACTACCATCACCCTTATGGGTGAAGGGGGGCACCTACTGTGGGTACAGTGGGTTTTGGAGGGCTCACATTTACCACCACAAGTGTAACAGGTGGGAGGAATGGGCCTGCCTAAAGTGCACTGCACCCACTAAAACTGCTCCTGGGACCTGCATACTGCTGCGATGTACCTGAGTATGACATTTGAGGCTGGCATACAGGCTGGCACAATATATTTTTAAAGTTATTTTTTGAGGGTGGGAGGGGGGTTAGTGACCTCTGGGGGAGTAAGGGGAGGTCATCCCCGATTCCCTCTGGTGGTCAACTGATCAATTTGGGCATCTTTTTGTGCCTTAGTCATAAGAAAAAATGGACCAGGTAAAGTCATCCAAATGCTCATCAGGTACACCTTTTTTTTTTCCATTATGGGTCGAGGACACCTATGTGTTAGGCACGCCCAATTCCCACCTTCGCTACACCTCCAACACGCCCCGGGAACTTTGGTCATCTTTGCGATGGAAAGCAGTTGGGGACGCCCAAAATTGGCTTTTGATTATGCCAATTTGGGCGACCCTGTGAGAAGGACGCCCATCTTCCAATTTGTGTCGAAAGATGGGCGTCCTTCTCTTTCGAAAATAAGCCTGCAGGTCATTTAAGTTTTCAGAGTAGTCACAATGAATGTGCATAAGATAGATTTATATGTAGTGCTCCTATTAAATGTAAATTTATCTTGTAGAGATCTTGAAAATGTAACTGGCTTGGGGGAGGAGGGGGGAACTGTAGTTCTGAAATGCTTCTTGCAGGATGAGTACTGACAACAGTAAAATAACCAAACTCATCACATTTTGGCTTATTGTGAAGACATGTAGAATCTTTTTCTTTGAAATCAGCACATGCTCACACCTGTTTTCAAGAATTTCAACAGAAAAACTGTAAATAACAAAAACTGTTACAAATAATAAGAAACAATAGCTATCCAGTGTTGGTCCTTTAATTTCCCTTACCTGGACTAAGGGAGGGAATGGGAATGTGGTTTTTGCAACTACATTCAAAGCAGTTTACATAGTATATACAGATACTTATTTATACCTGTGACAATGGAGAGTTAAGTGACTTGCTCAGAGTCACAAGAAGCTGTGGTGAGAATCAAACCCACTTCCTCTGAATCAAAGTCCACTGCACTAACCACTAGGCTACTCCTCCACAAACAGTACTCATGTAACAGACTTAGATGCACAGTATTTGGAATTCAGCATGTGAAGATATGAGAACTGAGCTTCCCCTAAGTAAGTAATATTCTCACTCTGTAATGGCAATACATTTCAGGTTCCGTTTAAGAACCTAGAATGAATAGGGTTACCATATTTGTGGAGACAAAAAAGAGGCCACAAAAAATAAAAATGGTTGTTACTTTGCTAAAGATATATTTAATCATAGCAAATGTGTAAATGGCTTTTAGTTAATGAACACACTTCGAACAGTGACTGATTTACAGTACAACAGTAGACAATAATTTATTTTTCAAAAACTTCTGGATTTGACTGTGTCTGAGTTCAAGCATACTTATCAGAATAGCGGATATCCCTCAACAACTTTGGCAGGCTTTTGAGATACATGTGAAGGTTTTTGCATGACATATGCTTAAAGTTGTGCTGCATGAACAAATTTCCTTTGACAGATTCAGCCAGAAGGGAAACAGAAAGGAGATCAGCAATGCCTTTCTCTCTCTTTAGAACCCCCATGTGTCCAGACTGACAAATAGGCCAGAGATGGTTTCTCTCAATTTGTGGGTAGGTGTGTTGGTCATAGGCACAAAAGATGGAAAAAAAGATCTCATAATACTTTGGCAATGATAATCACAACACACTGCTCTTTCTATGGTTCTTTTTTGCCCACAGTAAAAAAGTAATCATGGATCAAAAACCTCCTAAAAATCCTTTGAAAAAATCATTATTCTCTTAAGCAAGCACCACTCCATAAACACAAATGTGTTTATTAATGCTTGCTTTTTTCATTTCACAGCTTTAGCACCACCACCAGTGGATTTCCTGATGAAGCTAACGTGAAACGGGTCTGACGGGACCACACTGCTTTGAGCTATACTGCTGGGGTGGAGCAATGTATCACACGAACATCACACTACTCAGATAAGTTTAACTTTTTGTGATGTGCCTTATGGATAGCACTGGATGTGATTTTTGTTATGGAGTGGTGCTTGTTTAAGAGAATAATCATTTTGTCAAAAGGTTTTTTAGGAGGTTTTTGATCCATGATTATGTTTTTACTGTGGGCAATAAAGAGCAGTGGAAAGAGCAGTGTATTAAGATTATCATTGCTACAGTATTGTGAAATCTTTTTTTCCTCCTTGTGACTGTTGTGTTTCCTTTCACTTATAAGTAGTTGAGTAGTCTTGCATTATTAGTGAAGTGGATCTCGTGTTTTTACATAGGCACAAAAGAAGCAGAGGATATTTTCCTAAAAAGTAAAAAAAACAAACCCTGGAGGACATATCTGAAGAAGTCCAAATGGAAGACATATCATCTTAAAAGAGGATGTATGGTAACCCTAAGAATGACCACTCTATGGGGAACTTTTTTTTAAATCTTGACCATGCTCAATGTTTTTGCATCAATTATGAAGTGGCTCTTTAAAATACATATAGAAAGAGTAATTAAGTAACAGAGCACCTAGATACCCCACCCCCCTCATGGTTAGTGCAGTGGACTGAGATTCTGGGGTACTTGGTTCAGTTCCCACTGTAGATCCTTGTGACACTGGGCAAGTCACTTAACTCTATTGCCCAGGCACAAAACTTAGATTGTGAGCCCACTAGGGGCAGAGGAAGTACCTGCGTATAATGTGTACTGCGCTGCATACGTCTAGTAGCGCTATAGAAATGATTAGTGGTAGTAGTAGTAGTAGGAAAGCTGACACAAAGTTACACCTGCTCTGAGGCAGAAGTAACTTTGTATGTGTAGGTGCTGGCAAGAATCCATGTATTTTATAGCATGCCCACATAAGAGCATATTTCAGCCCATCTCTGTCTGTTCTACTACTATTACTACTACTATTTAGCATTTCTATAGCGCTACAAGGCATACGCAGCGCTGTACAAACATAGAAGAAAGACAGTCCCTGCTCAAAGAGCTTACAATCTAATAGACAAAAAATAAATAAAGTAAGCAAATCAAATCAATTAATGTGAACGGGAAGGAAGAGAGGAGGGTAGGTGGAGGCGAGTGGTTACAAGTGGTTACGAGTCAAAAGCAATGTTAAAGAGGTGGGTTTTCAGTCTAGATTTAAAGGTGGCCAAGGATGGGGCAAGACGTAGGGGCTCAGGAAGTTTATTCCAGGCGTAGGGTGCAGCGAGACAGAAGGCGCGAAGTCTGGAGTTGGCAGTACTGGAGAAGGGAACAGATAAGAAGGATTTATCCATGGAGCGGAGTGCACGGGAAGGGGTGTAGGGAAGGACGAGTGTGGAGAGATACTGGGGAGCAGCAGAGTGAGTACATTTATAGGTTAGTAGAAGAAGTTTGAACAGGATGCGAAAACGGATAGGGAGCCAGTGAAGGGTCTTGAGGAGAGGGGTAGTATGAGTAAAGCGACCCTGGCGGAAGATGAGACGGGCAGCAGAGTTTTGAACCGACTGGAGAGGGGAGAGGTGACTAAGTGGGAGGCCAGCAAGAAGCAGATTGCAGTAGTCTAAACGAGAGGTGACAAGGGTGTGGATGAGGGTTTTGGTAGAGTGCTCGGAAAGAAAGGGGCGGATTTTACGGATGTTGTAAAGAAAGAAACGACAGGTCTTGGCGGTCTGCTGGATATGAGCAGAGAAGGAGAGAGAAGAGTCAAAGATGACCCCAAGGTTTCGAGCTGAGGAGACAGGGAGAATGAGAGAGCCATCAACAGAAATAGAAAACTGTTCTCTACTCTTAGAAGTACCTACTCATATATTGTATAGGTGCTGTTTTTTTCAGTTCTGCTTTTATACATCTGTAATCCTGGTCAATTATTTAGTACCCACTTGAATATGTAATATACTATTCCAGATCTTCAAGTCACTTACTAAATTAACCCCATAGAGGGTAATTTTGTATCAGGGTGCCTAGGTTAATTGGGGAGGAAGGTGCTTATTTTGATCCCATTTGATAAAGGTCCTATTTGATAATATCTGCTTGTATACTATTACTTTGTTCTTTATCATCATGCTGACCAAGATCATGCAATATTAAATGTTTATTTTACTAACATTCTTCCACTATTCATGATGTATTGTAAGCCACTTTGTGCCTGCAAAGAGGTGGGATAAGGTGGGATACAAATGCAACAAACAAACAAATAAATAAATAAATAAATAAATAAATAAATAAATAAATAAAGACCCAATTTGATTGTCTTTTAGCAATAAGAGCAAAATGCAGTAGCAATAGCACCAACATTGAAGGCAAAGACACTACGCCTGCTTGTGAGTATATTTACTTGTTATCACAGATTACACTGGTACTCATGTAGATCAGTGTATTTTATAATTAGCACACGTGGGGGGTCCTTTTACAAGGGTGCGCTGAAAAATGACATGCAGTAGTGTAGGCATGGGTTTTGGGCGTGCACCGATCCATTTTTCAGCGCGCCTGTGAAAAAAGCCTTTTAAAATTTTTTGCCGAAAATGGGCGTGCGGCAAAATGAAAATTGCCGCACTTCCATTTTGGGTCTGAGACCTTACCACCAGCCATTAACCTAATGGCAAAGACTCAACGCAGTAGCCAGGCAGTAATGAGCCATCCACCTTATAAATGAAAGAGAAAAACGCCTAGATTTCGACCCAAATCGGGAGATAGACGTTTATCTCACAAAAACGAATAAATCGGTATAATGGAAAGCCGATTTTGGACGTTTTCAACTGCACTCCATCGCGGAAGCGTACAAAGTTGACGGGGGCGTATCGCAGGCATGGTGAAGGTGGAACTGGGGCGTGGTTATCGGCCGAGGAGAGATGGATGCCTTTCGCCGATAATGGAAAAAAAGTATGCGTTTGTAGCTAGAATTTAGGGCACTTTTCCTGGACCCTGTTTTTTCCACGAATAAGGCCCCAAAAAGTGCCCTAAATGACCAGATTACCCCCAGAGGGAATCGGGGATGACCTCCCCTGACTCCCCCAGTGGTCACTAACCCCATCCCACCACAAAAAAAATGATGTTTCACAACTTTTTATTTTCACCCTCAAATGTCATACCCACCTCCCTGGCAGCAGTATGCAGGTCCCTGGAGCAGTTGTTAGGGGGTGCAGTGGACTTCAGGCAGGTGGACCCAGGCCCATCCCCCCCTCACCTGTTACAATTGTGCTGCTTAATGCTTAGTCGTCCAACCCCCCCAAACCCACTGTACCCACATGTAGGTGCCCCCCTTCACCCCTTAGGGCTATAGTAATGGTGTAGACTTGTGGGCAGTGGGTTTTGAGGGGGATTTGGGGGGCTCAACACACAAGGAAAGGGTGCTATGCACCTGGGAGCTCTTTTACCTTTTTTTTTGTTTTTGTAAAAGTGCCTCCTAGGGTTCCCAGTTGGTGTCCTGGCATGTGAGGGGGACCAGTGCACTACGAATCCTGGCCCCTCCCATGAACAAATGCCTTGGATTTATTCGTTTTTGAGCTGGGCGCTTTCATTTTCCATTATCACTGAAAAACAAAAACGCCCAGCTCACAAATTGTCGAATAAAACATGGACGTCTATTTTTTTTTCTCGAACATACGGTTCGGTCCGCCCCTTCACGGACCCATTCTCGGAGATAAACGCCCATGGAGATAGACGTTTTTGTTCAATTATGCCCCTCCATGTGCACCAAATGCCACGTGGCGCACATCTGTTATGCGCTCCTGAAAATACAAAAATATTTTTCAGATGCGCGTATTGAACGCATGCCAAAAATGAAATTACCGCAAGAGACACATGGTAGTAGGGCGGTAACTCCAGTTTGGTGTGCGTTGGGTGCACATAGATGCTTACGCGACTTAGTAAAAGGGCCCCACACTTTGTGATTCCTTCTTTGCTCCACCTAGACCACGGTACCCTGCAAGGTCTACTGTAAAGGTACACATGTTCATGCCAATTCACGTACTTTTATGCCTAATCTAATTTTAGAAAAGCCATTTTAAATGCTTATGTTGCCATGTACACTCTAAAATGACTTAGCAGTTTGGGAGGCTAAGTTCCATAGGTTTCTATGGAACTTTGGGAGGCTAAGTGCTTTGAAAATGAGCCTCTTTATGAAATTACTCACTCATCCCCAGATTTTATACACGGTGTGCAAAATTGAACGCTAGCCTGAGATGCACATGCAACTAAATTGGCTACTGAGCCAATTAGTGCCAATAATGGGCAAGATTATGGATTGTCATGTGCATCTCACTAAGTGCTATTTTATAAATATCTGGGTGCAACTCTTATAGCAGACAACTCAAAAGATGGTGGGCTATGGGAGGGGCATGGGTGGGTCAAGCGTGTTTATTAAAGATGTGTACAGCATTACTGAATACTGGGGATCCGTCCCTAACTTACACACCAGGATTTATACCAGGTTTCAGTTGGTGAAATCCTTGTGACCAAAGTTTGTCGTGGAAATCGGCTCTAAGTGCCATTCTATAAACAGTGTGAAACTTGTAGTGCCGTTTATAGAATAACTCTCCACATGGATTTTTTGGGAGGGCCATTCTTTTAGCACCATTTTCTGAATCTAGTCCTAAATATGTTTGGAAGTCCATGTAGTTGTTGTTGTTGTTTTTTTTGTGAGTTCCTCTTTAGCTGCCTTTTTGCCATGCAGTTTTATGTATTGTTGGAGTAAGAGTATACATTATCACTATTTTTTTATTTCTTAGAATTCTTTGTTGGTCATTTTCCCAGTATTTGTTCATATGAATATTGTCAATGAACAGGAGAAAGTTTTTCTTTACTCAGCATGTAGTTAGACTCTGGAACTCGTTGGCGAAGAATGTAGTGACAGCAGCTGGCCTTACAGAATTTAAAGGGGGTTTGGACAGATTCCTGAGGGAAAAGTCCATTGAACATTATTAATTTTGGGGGGGGCGGGGTTTGCTGGGTTCTTGAAGCCTGGATTGGCTGCTGTCGGAGTCGGGATGCTGGGCTTGACGGACCTTTGGTCTTTTCCCAGTATGGCGGTACTTATGTATATATCAAGTAGTATATGCATATGTAGTATCACATCATACCTTATGCTATGAGTTTATCTTGCTGGGCAGACTGGATTTACCATACAGGTATTTATCTGTCATCATCTACTATGTGACTGTGCAATGGACTTGAAGCCAAGGGACCCAGGTTCAAATCCCACTTTAATTCTTTTATTTTGTAATTATGAGTCTTCCAGGAACATAAAAATACCTACTGTATCTGAATGCACACCACTTCAATAGCCTTCTGGCTTGCAGGTGGCTTATATATTTAGGCACAATAGGTATTTTTTTTTGTTTGTTTCTGGAGTGCGCTCAATAAAAAATAAGAGTTAAAGTGAGATTTAAACCTGAGTCTCTTGGTTTAAAGTCTTCTGCACTGACCACTAGGCTGCTCCTCAGACCTGAAACTGTCATAGAGCCTGGCATCCCCCTTCAGTTGCGCTTTTTGGGGAGAGAGAAGGGGACAGCAACCACTGGAGGATTAAAGAGGTGTCCTGCCTTATTCCCTCCAGTGGTCAGCTGTCAATCACCCTGGATGTGACTGAAACAGGGTGCAGCCCTTCTTCTTATTTGCTTGACTAGAACTTTTAAAATGAGGATAAATTAAACCTTCATCAAACAAGAGATATTGGAGCCAATATTCAGACCGTGGGAGTTAGACCAGCTAACTCCCGTGGTCTGCGCTAAGCCTGGATATTCAATGCTGGGTCGTTTCCGGTGACGGTCGTTGAATATCCAGGTTATTTTTGGCTGGTTTTAAGATCACTGGCTAAGTCAATATTCAGACTTAGCCAGTTATCCTCAAACCAGCCGAAGTTACTCTAGGGTTTGACACAGCCAAATATGCTCACTAAACCCCCTTTAAAAATTGGTGGATAGCCAGTTATATCATGTGATATAACTGGCTATCTGCTAGCCACAAACTGGGAATATTCAGCGGGAGATAGCTGGTTATCCCCCACTGAATCCCCCGCTGAATATCGACGGATAGCCGGTTAAGAGCTATTTAACTGGTCAGCAGCCGTTCTGTACAGAAATATACTAACAAAAGGGACCAATAGTCTAACTATTCCACCAAATTTAGTAGCACAAATCCTATGACGTTTCTTCAATACAATATTTATCATATGTTATTCCACTCTCAAAGTCCATGCAATGCAAAGTCCATTCCAATTGTATCCGTGTTCTTCCAAAAGCCAAAATTATAAGATGACTATTTAATTTAACTTGAAGTTATCACAGTTTCTTCAATTCCTTATATACTCAGTAAAAGTCTGTAAGAAAGGACTTTTACTGATCAGTTTCTTCAATTCCTTATATACTCAGTAAAAGTCTTTAAGAAAGGACTTTTACTGAGTATTTAAGGAATTGAAGAAACTGTGATAACTTCAAGTTAAATTAAATAGTCATCTTATAATTTTGGCTTTTGGAAGAACACGGATACAATTGGAATGGACTTTGCATTGCATGGACTTTGAGAGTGGAATAACATATGAGAAATATTGTATTGAAGAAACATCATGTTATATATGCTTGTTTATAATCTCATATGCACTAGATGAATGATAGTGTGATAATAATAATAAATAGTGAATTTTGATTAAAAATATACCTATTCTTATAAGGTTTTGTGCAGCAGCCATTCTGACCAGTTAAATAGTGCCATCAGGCGGATTATCTCCATCTTATAACTTCTTGACACATACCAACTTAATAAAACAATATCGTGATTGTTGGCTCCATTGTCCACTTTGCCAGACCAGAGAGACAAACCCTACAATTCTTTATTCTCAAAAATTGACATCACATGCTTAAGAGTTCTGTTACATTTAAAAATGTTATTATAATTAATATTTTTTTGCAATCTTTCTGATGTCACCATAGGAACATTTAGAGAAAAATGTGAATATGAGTTGTCAAAATTGAACTATGACTTTGGCATTTAATTTTATTTTCCAGTTCTTGTAAGAAAAAATAATATCCATATTTCATTGATTTCTACTCCAAGACAGTTCACACTTTTCTGGCAAAGAACACAGTTGCTTCATTTTGGAAGCCTCCTGTTTTATGTTTAGAAAAGGAAGCACAATTGGAAAAAAAATCTCCTTGTATGAGAAATTTCAGTTTCCTTTATTTAAAATAAACAAGTAAAATTTATTTCTTCATACTATGCAGTTGTTTCTCATAGAGATTAATTGGGTTAATTCGGTCAGTAGCTATTATTAGATTAGTAGCTACTGACTTAACCTATTCTGTTTCCATCCATAGCTTTCATGGACAACACCTTCATACTTAATGGTAATAATAGTTTTACATACTGGAAGCCTGGCCATGTAACAGGATACATTTGGAGCTTATATGCATACTCTGTTCTTCCACTGAACACTCTTGGCTTTCTTTCACCATTATTGAAACCTCTCTATCTGGATTCCCTAATGATCCTGTTTCAATAGTATACTTCAAGGACACTCCACACTGAACCATGTGCTTCTGGGCAACAGTTCCCCCCCCCCCCCCCCATTTTAGTTTAAAAGCTGCTCTCTTTTTCACATGTTAGCTCCAGCACCCTGGTTCCATCCCAGTTAAGGTGGAACCATCCTCTCGGATCAAGCTTCCCCTTCCCCAGAATGTTGCCCAGCTCCTAACAAATCTAAAACTCACTCTCATCCCTGCACCATCGTCTCAACCACACATTGAGGCTTTGGAGCTCTGCCTGTCTCTTGGGTCCTGCTTTGTTTGTACCACAGAAAGGTAGTATATCAAATCCCATTACCCTTTTGTATGAGCCCAAAAGTGACTGGATTAGAGACTAGCTGAGTGGGAGCTGATTTAGAATATTGGAAAATGGAGTTCACACTGATGAACAGGTTATCGGTAGCGTGCTACAAGGATAGGTTCTTGATTTGGTTCTTTTCAATATTTTTGTAATTGAAATTATGGAGATGCTTTCAGAAATGTTTTCCTTTTGTAAATAATAACAAAATCTGTACCCTAGAAGATTTGGAAAACATGAAGAAAGATCTAGTAAAGCTTGAGGAATGGTCAAGAATTTGGCAGCTAAGATTTAATGTTAAAAATAATGCAGGGTAAGAACAGTGACCCAGCCATTTAGGCAGTCACAAGCACAAATGGGTGGCAACCCAGCTCAGCAGGACCAGAGAGAGTCAGGGGTAGGGAGGAGGAGGAGGGGGAGTAGTAAAGGGCTCATAGGACCTAAGCCAGTTAGGTCAGGGGTGAGTAGTGTAGGTAGATGAAGGAAGGGGAGGTAGGTAATAGAGAGGAAGTACAGGAGCCAGAGAAAGGAGGTGGCCACTGGAAATAGCATGGGTGGCTTTGGCAAAGGGCAATCACCATTTTGGAATTAATATTAATGAATCAAATCTTGTTCAAAATAACATATTACGAATCAAAACCTGTTCACAATCTTAATGAAAAAAGGAGGAAAAGACCTCAGAAAATGGTCTGTGGACTTGTACCTTTCACAGATGGCTATGGTTGCAACAGACGTATACAGTCATTGGCCAAGAACCTCCGAATTTTCAACATTGTTTAGTATTTTAATTTGGTCATCACATATTTTTTTCTATTTTTTCTTTTTAAGACATGAACAGTAATTGTTATGGTATTGTACACTCTTGCATGTCTTAAAAAGATAAAAAAGAAAAAAATAAGTGATGATCAAATTAAAATACTAAACAATAAAAAATATCCAGTCCCTCTCCAGTCTCCAACCTCCAAAGTCCCCCACCCCACCCCCTGCCTGTAATTATGTGCCCTGGTGGTCCAGTGGTCCCTGTGCAGGAACAATCCCTAGTCACTTCTGTACTTCTAGCAGTAGTCTTGCTTATATGGAAACATAATCCCCTAGTGGTAGTAATGTGAGAATATCACTAGGGGTGTCATTTTGACAGGTGGCACCAGAAGGGCAGGAATGACTAGTGATTGTTCCTGCCCAGGGACCCCAGGACCACCAGGGCACACAGGTATGGGCATAGTGATGGGGTAGGGGAAGTTGGGGACTGAGTCAGGTGGTGGGAACTTGAATTGAGAGGTTGTAGACTGGAATGGGTGGTAAGAACTTAGATTGGCGGTAGGGGGTGTGATCGGGAGAGTGGAAGCTGGAAGTCATGGCTGGAATCATCAGACCGAGGCCTAGCAGCATCATGCTCTGGACCAATAGAATAGCACTGCTTGAAGAGTGGCTCACAAGTAGTGTTAATTACTGACCATGGTATTCAGAAATGTGGAATTGTTGTTCTGCAGATTGCTGACTACCATCATAAATCAAAGTGTGGTAAAAGCTTGCCTTTTACCGCACCTTGATAACCTCCTCCCTTAACCTTAAACTAGAATACCTGCTTATAGAAATGATAGCCTACTGGACCTGCAAATAGACTTATATTTGATTTCATGGGGTTTTAAATATCTTTCTATTTTTATGTATTTTCTTTAGATGTATTGTTTTAAATTTGTAAACCACCCTGATTAATCTTGGTTAGAAGGGTAGTTAATCAAATTGTGGAAATAATTAACATAAATCTAAATGAGTATTCAAGGAAGAAAGGCCAAAAAAGGCAATATATGGGAGTCAGGCCATATATTGGAGATGAGGTTCTAGACCTAGGGATCACAAGATAAGAGTGAAAGGGGCAGACTCATGAATAATCTAAGGAAATCTTTCTTAACAGAAGGGGTATTGGATAGTGGAGACAAGGACAGTATCAGAATTCATGAAAACATATGACAATCACCAACAATCTCTGAGGGAGAAGAGGGGGCTCTAGAGATTAGGCTGTTGGTTTGGATGAGTTTACTGGATATGCCATAGGTTTTCTATCATCATTTGCTATGCTTTATAATTGGCTGGCTTTCTACTAGGTTTTTAAAATGTTAGCATTCTCTTTTGCTTCACAAAAAATCAAATTAATGAAGTATCATTACATTAACCTCAATATATATTACATCACATTTTAGTTGTTTATAACCTATGATATATCCATGAGTCTTTCTATATCTATCTATCTATCTATCTATCTATCTATCTATCTATCTATCTATCTATCTATCTATCTAACTAGAAGATCTCAGGGAAGCAGAAGGAGACATGACTCTCAGACAGGGAGAATTCAAGTTGAAACTGTTTATTAGACACCCTTTAGTTCCAAAAAGCAAATCATATATATGTGACACAGGTCATAAGTACATAAGTATTGCCATACTGGAAAAGACCAAAGGTCCATCAAACCCAGAATCTTGTTTCCAACAGTGGCCAATCCAGGTCACAAATACCTGGAAAGATCCCAAAAAAATACAAAACATTCTATATTGCTTATCCCAGAAATAGTGGATTTTCCCCAAGTCTATTTAATAATGGTCTATGGACTTTTCCTTTAGGAAGCTGTATAAACCGTTTTTAAACTCCGCTAAGCTAACCACCTTTACCACATTCTCTGGCAATGAATTCTAGAGTTTAATTACACATTGAGTGAAGAAAAGTTTTCTTCGATTCGTTTTAAATTGACTACATTGTAGCTTCATCGCATGCCCCCTAGTCCTAGTATTTTTGGAAAGCGTAAACAGACGCTTCACATCTACATGATCAGTCTTCTTGAAGACTTTGATGCAAACTTAGAAGACATGATCATGGTTACCCTGGACACTGATTCTCTGTATGCAAACATCCCTCAACTGCAAACACTGGTCATCATTGAAAAAAGCTCCTCAAGACCGCAGTACTCACCATAGAATATCAACATGGTTCATTCTCATTCTGGCCGTTATTGCATTAACCAAGAATTATTTATGCTTCCAATAAAAGTTTTATCTTCACATACACGACACTTTTATGGGATCTACCATAGCTCCAGATGTTGCAAACCTTTATGTTGCAAATGTTGAAGACATTTACCTACAAGATCACCGCTAGAAAGATCAGGTCATCTAAGAAGCTGTATAACAAATTCAAAATGTGTGTTTTTTTTATCTGCTAATTAAGAAAAAGTGCTATGATTTTGAAATAAAGTTTTATAGGAAACCCACAGACAGAAATGCTTCTTTAGCCTCTATAATCCATGCTTAAAAAGGAACCTTCCATTTTATGACGATTCGGAGGAACATTTGATTGTGATGGCAGAGAGATACTACAGGAGGGGTTACCCCAATAACTGTATTCAGGAAGAGTTGCAGAAACAAAGAGGTGACCTGTTGATAGCATTTAATTTTAAGGGGGTGTGGACAGGTTTATTCCAGGGGTATTCCCATAATTTACTATGGTGCGCTGAAAAATAAGCTGTGCTAGTGTAGGTGTGTGTTACAGTCAGCCATTGACTTAGCGGTAAGATCTCATGCGTTAACAGTGCAGTAATCATCTACGCACATAGAATGACAATTACTGCCCGGTTTTTGCCGCATGCCGGAAAATAAAAATAGTGGTCGCGTGTCAAAAATGAAATTACTGCAAGGGCCACACGGTAGCCGGGCGGTAACTCCAAAATGGCGTGCATTGGGCATGCGTAGGCGCCTACGTGGCTTAGTAAAAGGGCCCCTTAGGTGCTGGCATTTGCTCCTGCTTTCAGGTGTAATTGTCAACACCTAAAGTTAGATGTCATTTATGTGCTTAGAACTAGATTCTATATATGGTGCCATAAAAATTGGTGCTGAAAAAAATATACCTAGGCGTATTCAATAAACTATGCCTAAAGTTAGTGGCAGTTTATAGAATGTGCCTAGAACCTGTCTACATGACTAAATTTTGTCACGGATATTTGCACCAAGTAAAACTTGGTATAAATGCCAATGACTCAGGCAGCTAGTAAGTTTATTCTATATCAGTGTGCATAGATCTTAGGAACACCCACAACTCGCCCATTCCATACCCATGGCCAGTTCTGTGTCTTAGAATTTACATGCAGAACTTTATAGAATATGCTTAGCAAGTTCTGCACATAAATTCTAATTAATGATAATTAGTGTCAATAATTGCCTGTGAAGTGGCAATTATCAGCACTGATTGGCTTGTTAAGATAACATCTTAACAATCTGCCCAATGCGGTACTGGCCAGAGCAAGCGAAAAATATTTTAAAAAATATTTCCACAGGTGGTTACCTGGCGGTAATTGGGCAATGTCATGTGCTGCCTGGTTACCTTTGAGTTAGCGTAGAAGCTGTTACCACCACCTCAGTGGGCGGTGGTAAATGCTCCACCCCCCAAAATGGCCACATCCAAGTGCAAACTTACAGCACAGCCATTTCATTTTTGGCTATATTCACCCATTATGGTAAAAGGGGCCCTGGTGCATGGCAAAAATAGCCTGCACTGCTAGGCCAGGTCCCCTTTTACCGCAGCTTAGTAAAAGAGCCGCTATATAAAATGCAAGCAAATTTAAACATGATCCTCACCTCAATAGGCAGCCGATGGAGCTTGACATAATATTGAGAGAACCTATCAAATTTATTTAAAGAAAAAATTAACCGAACTGCAGTATTTTGTGTAGTCTTGTTTAGATAAACCCACATAACTAGATTGCAATAATCCAGTTTTGAGAGCAATAATGATTTTTTATTAGCGCATTAATTGTGGTTCAAAAAAAACTTTAATCACTGGGAGATAAAACATGTTTAGTTTGATCAAATAAAAAATGATAATTCAATGGGTCAAGTTTATTGTCAAAGAAAATAAACTTGGTTTTCTCTGTGTTCAATTTTAATTTATCACAGTAATGCATTTTTGGACAGTATCAGTTATTTTCATCAAACTTGAATACATTAGCATCATAACTGTAATGTCATCTGAACAGCTGTAAGTTTAGAATCCCTCTTTCTCCAATTCAAAACCTAGTGTATGTAAGAAGACATTAAATAAAGTGGGTGATAAGGGAGAACCCTGAGGGACACTACAAGGTTTCTGCAATTAACAGAAAGAATACCTTTCGGTTTAACTCTATATGATGTGCTGGACAGAAAACCTCTGAACCAGTTTAAAACTTAATTAATTATCCCAATTTTAGCTAATTCAGGGGCTCTTTTACAAAGGTGCGGGAGGGCTAACGCACAGGTAACACGCGCCCAATCAGCACTGTTGATGGGGTAGTGTGTGTGCCCAGCGGTAATTCTGATTTTGGAGTGCACCGAATCCCATGGTAGAAAATAGTTTTCTATTTTCTACTGCGGGGGCATTCGCAGAGGTAACCGGCTGCATGCCCACGTTGGCGAGCACTGCATGGTTAGCACATGGGTAACGTGTGAGCCCTTACTGCTAGGTCATTGGGTGGAGGTAAGGGCTCAGGCCATAAATAGGCAACTCACTAGTTTTAATATTAGCACAAGCCCATTTCTCGGCCCATTAAAAAAAAATAGCCATTTCCCAGTTGTGGTACAAAATGGCACAGTGCGTGCCTAAAAGACGTGCCCACACTACTGCAGGCCACGTTTTACCGTGGCTTTGTAAAAGGACCCCCTCAGAGAGCATAATGTCATTGTACATCAGATAAAATGCGCAGGAGAGATCAAATAGTAAAATAAGAGCTTTATGATTTTCACTCAGTAAAGATCTCACTTTATCAAGAAAAGAAACTAAATCGATCTCAGTATTGTGATAGGATCTAAACCCTGATTGGTATGAGTGGAAAATATTGTGCTTAAACAAATATTCATTCAGTTGATCACAGACCAGACCTTACAAAAGCTTTGTGAATAATGGAATTGTAGCAACCAGCCTATAATTTGAGACCTGTTGAGTTGGACCTTTTAAATCCTTAAGTAAAAGAGTAATTATGATACCTTCTAAATTTTCATAAAATTTACTTAAGGAAAGCTTCAATTGTGCCCCTTCATAAAGAAGAGTCAAAAACTTAGATGATGTTGAAGTAATCAATGATTGGTAGACATGAATCCAAAAAACAGTAATATTTAGAATATTTAGAAAACAGTGAGCAAAATAAAGACCGATCAATTGGTAAAAAGCGGACCACATCCTGTCACCAGGAATTTCTAACTGATCATTAGTATTGCTGTACACTGCCTTGAGTGAGTTCCTTCAAAAAGGCTGTAAATCAATCATAATAAATAAATAAATAAATAAATAAATAAACATAGTAACATAACATAGTAGATGACGGCAGAAAAAGACCTGCATGGTCCATCCAGTCTGCCCAACAAGATATTTGACCAAACAGTCAGCTTTTTGAAATAGTGCCCTCATTTTGCTAACTTTAGTTTGGAAATGAATTGCCAGTTGAATGGCTGATAGAATATTAACTGTACCCAACTGAAAATATTGTGCAGTATTGGTAAAACTTTCAACTAAGAATGTTGGTTTTGGAAACATCTAAACCTATCTTTTTTGAATAATAGGATCTCCTCTTTAATTTTAAAGCTTCCTTATCGTTTTTTCACAGCTAATTTCCATTCCTTTTTTTTTTTTCTGTAACCCGGGTCTCACCTGTGCACTAGCTCTGACCCCAGGCCACAAAGCACATCAGTTCAGTTTCATATTTAGGGCCATTCTCAACACACTCATCGATACCAGTTCACCTTCAGTCAAGCTTGGGGTTTGGGAGGCACTTGCACCCTCATGCTCTAAGATACACTGTAGTCACAGCTTATGCAAACTCAAATTTATGGCTTTGTAAATCTTGCCTGTTGTTTATTTACTGTTAGCCACATTGAACTTGAGTATATTCAGGATAATGTGGGGTATAAACTTTATTTCTTCCAACTCTGCAACAGATAGTAGTTCAACCCTTTATTGAGCAGTCCAAACAGGGTGCCCACCTATGTAATAGTGATCATCACATCATATGGTTTGATATAAGGGGCGAAGGCGCAGTGTGGACGCACAAAACTAAAAGTACTGGATTTCAGACATACTGATTTTGATAAAATGGGGGAATACCTGAAAAAGGAGCTATTGAAGTGGGAAGGCATAGGAGAAGTGGGATATCAGTGGTCAAAGCTGAAGGCTGCTATAAGTATGGTGACTGATCTTTACGCGACGAAAGTAAACAAAACCAAGAGAAACAGGAGGCCTATATGGTTTTCCAACCAAGTAGCTGAAAAAATAAGAGCAAAAGAGACTTTGTTCAAGAAATACAAAAGAATGCAACGAGAGGATCACGGAAAAGATTATCGGATTAAACTCAAAGAAGTGAAGAGGAAAATACGGCTATCGAAAGCGCGAGTGCAAGGAAAAATGGGTAAAGATGTAAAAAGAGGTAACAAGACCTTTTTCAGATATATTGGAAAAAGGAGAAAAGATAGGAATGGAATTGCGAGACTGAAAGATAATGAGAATGGTTATGTGGAAAGTGAGGAGGATAAAGCGAATGTGCTAAGCAATTACTTCTCTTCGGTGTTCACGGAGGAAAATCCTGGTGAAGAACCGCGGTTGGCTGCTGAAGGAATATTTGGGAATGGAATGGATTCCGTGCCATTTATGGAAGAAAGAGTTTATAAACAGCTGAAGAATCTGAAGGTGAACAAAGCTATGGGGCCGGACGGAATGCATCCCAGGATACTGAAAGAGCTCAGGGAGGTCCTGGCGGGACCTCTTAAAGATTTACTTAATAGATCTTTAGATACGAGAGAGGTTCCGCGAGACTGGAGACGAGTGGATGTGGTCCCTCTTTACCAAAGTGGAGACAGGGAAGAAGTGGGAAGCTACAGACCGGTAAGTCTCACATCGGTGGTAGGAAAAATAATGGAGTCGCTGCTGAAAGAAAGGATAGTTAACTTTCTAAAAGACAACGGGTTACAGGACCCGAGGCAACATGGTTTTACCAAAGGAAAATCCTGCCAAACGAATCTCATTGACTTCTTTGACTGGGTGACAAAAGAAATGGATGAAGGCCATGCGCTAGATGTAATCTACTTTGATTTCAGCAAAGCCTTTGATACGGTCCCCCACAGAAAACTCGTGAATAAGCTGAAAGGGCTGAACTTAGGACCGAAAGTGGTGAACTGGATAGAAAACTGGTTGACCGACAGGTGGCAGAGGGTGGTGGTAAATGGAATCCGCTCGGAGGAAAGGATGGTGAGCAGTGGGGTTCCTCAGGGGTCGGTGCTGGGGCCCATTTTGTTTAATATATTTGTGAGAGATTTTGCTGAAGGGTTGGAAGGAAAGGTTAGCCTTTTTGCAAATGACACGAAGATAGCCAATAGAATGGATGCCCTGGAGGGAGTAGAAATGATGAGAAGGGATCTCCAAAAGTTAGAAGAATGGTCAAAGGTCTGGCAGTTAAAATTTAAATGCCAAGAACTGCAGAGTGATGCATTTGGTGTGTAGAAACCCAAAAGAGAGATACCGAATAGGAGGGGAGAGATTAGCAAGTTTGACTCAGGAGAGAGACCTTGGGGTGTTGGTGTCGGAGGATATGAAGGTGAAGAAACAATGCGACAAGGCGACGGCCGTGGCTAGAAGGATGCTAGGCTGCATAGAGAGGAGTATAACCAGCAGAAGAATGGAGGTGTTGATGCCCCTCTACAAGTCGTTGGTGAGACCACACTTGGAGTATTGTGTTCAGTTTTGGAGGCCGTATCTAGTTAAAGATGTAAAAAGACTGGAAGTGGTGCAAAGAAAAGCTATGAAAATGGTATGGGATTTGCATTGCAAACCATACGAGGAGAGACTTGCCGACCTGAACTTGTACACCTTGGAGAAAAGGAGACGGGGTGACGTGATACAGACGTTCAGATATTTGAAAGGTATTAATCCGCATACGAACCTTTTCCAGAGATGGGAAGGTGCTAGAACTAGAGGACATGAATTGAGGTTGCAGGGGGGGTAGTCTCAGGTGTAATGTCAGGAACTATTTTTTCACAGAGAGGGTGGTGGATACGTGGAATGCCCTCCCGCGGGAGGTAGTGGAGATGAAAACGGTAATGGAATTCAAACGTGTGGGATAAACACAAATGAATCCTGTGTAGAAGGAATGGATCTATGGAATCTTAGCGGAGATTGGGTGGCGACGACGGTATTTGGAGAATAAAACCAGTGCAGGGCGGACTTCTACGGTCTATGCCCTGAGAAAGGCAGGGACAAATCAAATTCGGATATGCATAAAAAGTATTACATACAATGTAAAATGAGTTTATCTGGTTGGGCAGACTGGATGGACCGTTCAGGTCTTTATCTGCCATCATTTACTATGTTACTATCAGGCTTATTTTCAAAAGTGATCGCCGGCCATCTTCCGACATAAATCGGGAGATAGCTGGCGATCTCTCAAAAGCGGCGAAATCGGTATAATCAAAAGCGACTTTTTTGACACCATCGCCGTTTTCCCGTTGCCACGCCGGCAAAAGTTCAAGGGGGCGTGTCGGCAGCGTAGTGAAGGCGGGATATGGGTGGGCATGGGTGTGGCTACCAGATGGCCGGCTTTCGCAGATAATGGGGAAAAAAAAGCGGCATTAAGCAGTATTTCGCCAGGTTACTTGATCCTTTTATTTCACGACCAAGTCTCAAAAGGTGCCCCAACTCACCGGATGACCACCGGAGGGAATGGGGGATGACCTCCTCGTACTCCCCCAGTGGTCACCAACCCCTCCCACACTAAAAAAAATAAAAATAAAAACCTTTTTACCACCCTGTATGCCAGCCTCAAATGTCATACCCAGCTCCCTGACAGCAGTATGCAAGTCCCTGGAGTAGGTTTTTAATGGGTGCAGTGCACTTCAGGCAGGCAGACCCAGGTCCATCCCCCCCTACCTGTTACACTTGTGGTGCTAAGTGTTGAGCCCTCCAAACCCCCACAAAACCCACTGTACCCACATGTAGGTGCCCCACTTCACCCATAAGGGCTATGGTAATGGTGTAGAGTTGTGGGAAGTGGGTTTGGGGGGATTGGGGGGGGGGGCTCAGCATCCAAGGTAAGGGAGCTATGCACCTGGGAGCTATTTGTGTATTTTTAAACATTTTTAGAAGTGCCCCCTAGGGTGCCCAGTTGGTGTCCCTGGCATGTCAGGGGGATCAGTGCAGTACAAATACTGGCTCCTCCCATGACCAAATGCCTTGGATTTCGCCAACATTTTTTTCCATTATCACTGAAAAACAAAACCTGCGATCTCAAACCCGGCAAACTCTGGCATTTGGCCAGGCTAAACCGTATTATCGAAAAAAAGATAGCCGGCCATCTTTTTCGATAATATGGTTCTGGCCAGTTGTTGCACCGCCGCCAAAATAGATTGCCAGCAATCTATTTCGCCAGCGACGTTCGATTATGCCCCTCTATGTTACTATCTTAGATCAGATCCTTTTGGCATTCCTCAGGGAAACTCTCATACCACTTCTCCTCTCAGGTATATTTACAGGGATACTTCATGGGCACCAAGTATGTACATACAGTTCACCTTCCCATGCCTATTCTGTAGGGCAGTGCTAATGTCAGTGGCAGTTTCTCCTCCTCTCGGCACAAATTCAATCTCTGCAGGTTAAAACCCTCCTGTGGTCTGACCCTCTGCCCGCAGTGAACCCCTTCCCCCCCCCCCCAAATCAATCCTGTTCCTGGGACTGATCTCTCACTGGCTGCAATCCCCGGCTCTCAGGCTGTGTCACTCCTCTGCCCACCCATAGCATACACAGTATTCTGATTGCGACTTTCAGGAGCCGCAATCTTCCTTTATAACCAAGGGTCACACTCCTCACTCAGGATTCCCCTTTTCTTCCTCCTAGTCTCTTGGCAGGGGATCATCAGGAAACCAAAGACGACCCTCTCTTGGGCATAACTCCAACCTTTTCCCCCTTTGTCACACCTCCCCCCTTGTCATTCGCTACAAGTGTAACTCTTTTCTCTTGCATTCTATTTCAAAACCACTCCCATTGGGCTGGGCTTTCTCCCACTCAGGGACATCCTACTACTCCAGCCCTCTAGCAGGGACCTCCCTCCCCCCAGGGCTCTGGAAAAATCTATCACTTTAGTAATACCCATTCCATGGAATATTACACTTCTATAGCTGCACTCATTCCAGTCTTCTAGAAAGTTCTTTCATACACAACAATTCTACATCAAACCATTCACTGTTCTGATGTACTGTAGGTTTTATTCTTCAATCTTGTAGGAGCAAATTCATTCAAATTAACTCATTAACCTCCGACCATTCTTTAGCAAAATCAGTTGTGTCAACTTCATTCCAATTATCATTAAACTTTTTCCAAAACAGATCATTATTAATTTTACCCTTTGTGTAATATTTTCTTGCCTTTCTGATTCCTATGCTTTAATTGTATCCAATTAACTATATAACTAAACAAAGAATGGTCAGACCATAAAACATTTGACCACAGAATATCTAATATCTTAGATTGTATCAGTTATTAGATCAGTAATATCAGTTTCACATCTCTAGTATATGAAATGAAATCTAACTGATGCTATTTTATATGAGTGTGATAAGAATGAGGTAGATAATAAATCAATGCAGTTAAAAAAGATTGAAAATTAGCGACCTTACGATCAATAATATTTTCCAGGTGGATATTAATATCCCCTAGAAGTAAGTTATAGGAAGAATGTAATGAATTATGAAAAACAAAAACCATAAAACTCATCTTATCACGGGATCATTTATCAGGTAGACAATAAATAAAATATATGTCAGTATGTCTCCTAATGTATCATCCTTTAACTGACAGACAAAAATGTCTAAATCTGGAGTGATAGATGATTTTAATAAAGTTACTGTAAATATGTCTTTAAATATTAAAGCAATACCCCCTTTTTTTATCCCGAGCGAGAGAGACAATTCTTATAACCTAACGGACATATCATTTTAATAGGGTCAATGGATGAGTTAAGCCAGGTTTCAGTCAAGAACAGACACCCTGGCCTCAACTCCACCAACCAGAGCTCAGCACTTCAATCAGAGAACTGAAACCTTGATGGAAAGCAGAGGCTTACTCATCTTCCCCAAAATTACCACTTCTTTTTGCCTCATTCTGTCCTGACATTCCATTTTAGAAGACTGCCACCACCATCTGGACAGAGCTGGAGATATTCACCATGGCAGCAGACAGTAGATCAGGAGGAGACATATTCCTTTTCCCAATGTCACCCCTCTCTGGGGCTCTTTTATTAAGCCGCGTAAGTGTCTACACACACCCAAGGTGTGCCAAATGGAGTTACCACCCGGCTACGTCGTGGCTCGTGTGGTATTTTCATTTTTGATGCACGTCCAAAATGTACATCTTAAAAATAGTTTTGTTTGGACGTGTGTAATGGACGCATGCCAAGTGGCATTTGATGCGTATAGGTCATTACTGCCTAGATTTTTTACTGCTAGGTCAATGGCTGGTGGTAAGGTCTCAGACCCAAAATGGATGTGTGGCAATTTTGATTTTGCCTCGCGTCCATTTTTGGCAAAAAAAATAAAGAGCCTTTCTACAGGTGCGCTAAAAAATGGATCGCGTGCGCCCAAAACCCGCGCCTACACTACTGCAAGCCATTCTTCAGCATGTCTTTGTAAAAGGTCCCCTAAGTGAGGGATATTTCTATTGCACTAACTTTAAGTGTTAGAGCACAATGTCACCTTTTGGATAGACTGGTTCCTCCACCCCCCTTTCCCCCCAACCAATATAAAATTCCAATACCACCAGGCCAGAAATTAATGAAGGATTCTTAGAACCTAGCACAAGAGACTTAAAAGAAAAGCTCCTTTCCTTGCTATTGTGCTTTAAAACCATCATGAAAATGACAATGTTGAAGATAAAAAGTAGGGAATAAAAACTACTCAGAGATCTTAAAGTGCATCCTCTCATACTGATACCATCTTGCCTCATCAAATTTTGCTCATATGTTTTGGAAGGAACTGAAATATTTCTTTCTCGTCTAGTGCTCTGCTATAATTTAGTAAAAAGCTGACATAAGTTTCCAATACAAAACAATCTACACATGATTAAGAAAAAAGCATTAAAGTCAATTTGCTATTAGTGGTTTTGAGCATAACATTACTTTCACACTGTTAGGCTGTGATCATTAAACTATATGAATAACCACTTTGGGCCCTTTTACAAAAAGCACACTAAAAATAAGTGTGCGCTAAATGTTAGAGTCTCCACATATTCCTATGGGTGTCTCTAGGCGTGTAGCGCATGCTAAACATTAGCGTGCACTTAAAACGCTTACACGTCTTTGTAAAAGACCCCCTTTGTATTTAACCAATACTAAACATCTTCAGTGTGCCATATAGGACTAGATTCTATAAATGGTGCCTAAAAAAATCAACACAAAAAAAAAGAAAGAATAGTGCTTAGTGCTAGTCTAAACCCCACGCTTATAGTTAGGCGTGGGTTTATAGAATAGTACTTAACACCAGGAACTGCAAATAAATTTAGGTGTGACCATTTATGTCACAAAATCCTGGTGCAAATTCCACACATAAATTAGGCATGGATCCTGCTCATTCAATAACAGTGTAAATAAATTTTCAGAATGCCCTGACCCACCCATGCCCTACCCCTGACCAAACCCCTTTTTAGATCCACATACTAGAATTTACACACATCTCTTTATAGAATATGCCTAAAAAGATGCATATGTAAATTCGAATTAGTGCCAATTAATGCCAATAATTGATTATTTCCCAATTATCGACACTGATTGGCTCAATCAATTATGTTGCACATGCAAATTGGGTAATTGTAAAACCTCTGCAGTAATTAACTATTTAAAAGGAGTGTTCATTACACTGCATATATTTTTTGAGAAGGCACATTAGGGGCAGAGAAAGAGATTTCTGCGCTAACTAGCTAGTACACAGATATGCAAGCGCCCTTACTGCCTGCAAAATAGGTGGTGGTAAGTACTCCTGTATTAATTTTAAAAAATGGCCACATGCTAATAGCAACATTAATAAATACAAAATTGTGGTTTCTTATGGACACTGTAAAAATGGCCTTTGCACATGGGAAAGACCTGTATAAGGTCAAGCTAAGGCCAATGTATTCCACTATGATCCCCACCAACCAAAAAGAAAGTGGAAAGTGCAAGAGGTCAAACACCTACATAACAGTACTTAAAAGATCACCTCATTGTCACATGAAAGCTCCATAAGCATCCCCAGACCATCCTTGGGAACTATAGGACTGATGAATGCCAGATCAGCTGCAAAGAAATTCTCAGTGATCCATGATGTCATTCATGAACAGCATCTTGATATCCTAGGAATAAGTGAAACCTGGCTTGATGAAAGTGGTGGTTTACCACTGGCTGAAATTATGCCCAACAGGTTCAACATCCATATCAACCAGGACCATGAAGATGGGGTGGAGGGGTAGCAGTCTTGATTCAAGATACAATCAAACTGCACAGAATCTCTATCCTCCAGCTAAATGAATCAGAATCTCTTTATTTATTTATTTGTTTTATTTATTTGTTGCATTTGTATCCCACATTTTCCCACCTATTTGCAGGCTCAATGTGGCTTACATAGTAATGTAAAGGTATCACCATGTCTGGTTGAGAAACAAATAGAAGGTGATATTATGGTCGAGTAGGTATATGTGTGTCAGGTACAATGGGGTTGAGGAGAAGGAAGGTTATATGGTGTCCATTTGATCTTTGGTTTTGCTGTGTTGCAGAGTGTAGGTATCTATGTTGGGTCGGTGGGGTATGCCTGTTTGAATAGGTAGATTTTTTAGTGATTTCCTGAAGTTTAGATGGTCGTAGGTTGTTTTCCACAGCTTTTGGCAGTGAGTTCCATAGTGTGTGCTTATATAGGAGAAGCTGGATGCGTAGGTTGCTTTGTATTGAGTCCTTTGCAGCTTGGGTAGTGGAGGTTTAGGTATTTTTGAGATGAATTGGTTATGTTTCTGATTGGTAGGTCAATGAGGTTTGTCATGTATCCTGAGACTTGGCCGTAGATAATTTTGTGGACCAAGGTGCAGATTTTGAAGGTGATACGTTCTTTGATTGGAAGCCAGTGCATTTTTTCTCAGAGGGGGTTTGGCACTTTCGAATCACGATTTACCAAATATCAGATGTGTTTTGAGCGGTCTGGAGTTTCTTTGTAAGTTTTAATCCAGCTTGAAGAGGAGAAACCAATCTGGCTGCTCATGGTGTACTGAGCACCTTGTAAACAACACATTACATTATCTGTGCATGAACTCCTAGACCTGATTACTCAAGTGACCCTGAATTACCCTAGTATGGTGATCATAGCAGATTTCAATATACACATCGAAACCCCAGATACCACAACAGCAGCCTTTCTGGACATGATAACAGCACTAGGATTCACACAGGTGAATTCTCCAACCCACAAAAAGGGTCACATAGATAGAAGGCACCACAAAAATTTGAACTCCTCTCTTTCTAATTGGCAACTACCAACAGCATTAAAAAGAGCAGCGGTTCACCCTTTGCTAAAGAAAAACAACCTTGACCAGTACAAACTTGAAAGTATCCAACATCTCATTTCTAGGAAAACTTATAGAACAAACTGTCTGTGTTCAACTCAGTGACTGGCTAGAAGAGAGAAACTGGCTAGATCCATGTAAATCTGGATTAAGACCCAGTTGTGGACAGAAATGATCCTCATATTCCTATTAGATGATCACCACATAAATTGGGACAGGGGATTCACCTCTGTGTTAGTACTGCTAGATTTCTCAGCAGCTTTTGACACTGTGGATCATGATATCATGCTAGCATGACTGACAGAAACAGGTATCAATGGAACAGTACTTGCTTGGTTCAGATCATATCTATCATACAGGCAACAATCCATAATGTTGGTAGCACCTCATTGCCACCATGGGTACTGACCTGTGGGCCACCACCAGGATCAATACTGTCACCTATTCTGTTCAATATCTAGCTCAAGCCACTAGCCGAGCTAATTTGGTCAATGAACACTCAGTTCTACATCTACTCAGATGATGTGCAGCCAGTGGCGTACCGAGGGTGGGGCGGTGGGGGCGGTCCATCCCGGGTGCACGCTGCTGGAAGGGTACAGAGAGCAGCCGCGCCTGTCGGCTCCGCTGGTTCCCTGCTCCCTCTGCCCCGGAACAGGTTACTTCCTGTTCCGGGGCAGAGGGAGCAGGGAGCCAGCGGAGCCAACAGCCATGTGGTTGCTTCCCAGCAGCTAAGAATGCACCCTGGGAGTACGGATGCCGCTGCTCCTGGGGGGGGGGGGTGCACTGCGGTGATCCGCCCCGGGTGGCAGCCGACCTAGGATCATCACTGTGTGCAGCTACTCATACCCAATTTCTAGAAAACATCAAAGTTTTTCCAGAAATTTTTTGGGTCAGTTTTCCACTTTTCAAATACAGATTATTAGCCACAGAACATTGAACTGATAGTTATCCAAAAAGATGCCTGAAACAAAAAATGAGCGAGTGGTCAAAATTGATGCTGACTGCATAAGGTGATAGGATGCTCCCATACGAGGGAAGGCTAAAGAGGCTAGGGCTCATCCATCTGGAAAAAAGACAGCTGAGTGGAGATATGATTGAGGTATATAACATCATGAGTTGCTTGCTTTTCTAACTTAATAAGGCTTATTATGGAGTGGAGGAGTAGCCTAGTGGTTAGTGCAGTGGACTTTGATCCTGGGAACTGAGTTCAACTCCCACTGCAGCTCCCTGTGACTCTGGGTAAGTCACTTAATCCTCTCTTGACCCTGGTACAAAATAAATACCTGAATATATGTAAACTGATTTGAATGTAGTTGCAAAAACCTCAGAAAGGCAGTATATCAGTCCCATTTCCCTTAAAGGACATGCAATGAAGTTACTAGTTGTACACAGAACAAACTGGAGAAAATATGTCTTCAGTCAATGTGCTCTAGAATTTGTTGCAAGGAGATTTGGTAAATGCAGTTAATTTTGTACAGTTTAAGAAAGGTTTAGACAAATTCCTAAAAGAAAAGTCCATAAACCATTAACAAGGTGAACTTGGGAAAAGCCACTGCTTATTCCTGGGATAAGCAGCATGAAATCTAGATTACTCTTTTAGATTGCCAGGTACTTTTGACCTGGATTGGCCACTACTGGAAACTGGATAAGTACATAAGCATAAGTACATAAGCACTGCCACGCTGGGAAAAGACCAAAGGTCCATCAAGTCCAGCACGCTGTCTCCGACAGCGGCCAATCCAGGCCCCAAGAACCTGGCAAAAACCCAAATTTAATAACAATCAATGGACTTTTCCTTCAGGAATCTGTCCAGACCCCCTTAAACTCATCAAGGCCAGCTGCCGTCACTACCTTCTCCGGCAATGAGTTCCAGAGTCTAACCACACAATGAGTAAAGAAAAACTTCTCCAATTTGTTTTAAACCTACCACATTCTAATTCATCTTGTGTCCCCTAGTTCTATTATTGTTAGAAAGCGTAAACAAACACTTCACATCTGTCCGCTCTACCCTACTCATTATTTTGTAGAATTCTATCAAATACCCCTCAGCCGCCTTTTCTCCAGGCTAAAGAATCCTAGCCGTCTTAACCTCTCCTCATAAGGTAGTCATCCCATCCCTTTTATCATTTTCGTCGCCCTTCTCTGCACCTTCTCCAATTCCTTTATATCTTTTATGACATGAGGCAACCAGAACTGAACACAATACTCCAGGTGCGGTCGCACCATGGAGCGATATAAACGGCATTATAACATCCTCATGCTTGTTTCCATCCCTTTCTAATAATACTCAACATCTGTTCGCCTTATTAGCCGCCGAAGCACATTGAGTGGAAGATTTCAACGTTCTATTCATGATGACTCCCCAGATCCCTTTCTCGGTCCGTAACTCCTAAAGCGGAACCTTGCATGACATAGCCGTAATTCGGGTTCCTCCTTCCACGTGCATCACTTTGCACTTGTCAACGTTGAACTTCATCTGCCATTTGGACGCCCAATCCCCCAGTCTCACGAGGTCCTCTTGTAATCTTTCACACTCCTTCCACAACGAGACGACCCTGGATAACTTTGTGTCATCTGCAAATTTAATTACCTCACTAGTTACTCCATCTCAAGGTCATTTATAAATATGTTAAAAAGCAGCGGTCCCAGCACAGACCCCTGAGGGACCCCACTAACTACCCTTCTCCATTGAGAATACTAACCATTCAACCCTACTCTCTGCTTCCGTCTTTTAACCAGCTCTTATCCATAATAATACACTGCCTCCCATCCCATGACTCTCCAGTTTCCTTTGGAGTCTTTCATGAGGCACTTTGTCAAACGCCTTCTGAAAATCTAGTATACAATATCCACCGGCTCCCCTTTGTCCACATGCTTGTTCACCCCCTTGAAAAAAATGAGGACTTGATGGCGATGCTTATGTACTTATGAATTTAAATTATATATGTACCATGTGCTAATGTTCTCTGTATTTATATGCACACAAGGGACATGTAACCATGGGTGCCTAGATATAGAATTGTCCTTAAAACCCATGGATTTATATAGCACAATTTAAGATGTGCATGCAACTCCAGTCATATTCTGATAATTTTTTTTTTTGTTACATTTGTACCCCGCGCTTTCCCACTCATGGCAGGCTCAATGCGGCTTACAAGGGGCAATGGAGGGTTTAAGTGACTTGCCCAGAGTCACAAGGAGCTGCCTGTGCCAGGAATCAAACTCAGTTCCTCAGTTCCCCAGGACCAAAGTCCACCACCCTAACCAGTAGGCCACTCCTCCATTGCCTAGATGGGTGGCAAGCTGTGGTTGGGAGGCGGAGCTAGTGCTGGGCAGACTTATACGGTCTGTGCTGGGGCTGGTGGTGGGAGGCGGGGACTAGTGCTGGGCAGACTTATACAGGTCTGTGCCAGGGCTGGTGGTTGGGCGGTGGGATAGTGCTGGGCAGACTTATACAGTCTGTGTCAGAGCCAGTGGGTGGGAGGCAGGGATAGTGCTGGGCAGACTTATATGGTCTGTGCCAGAGCTGGTGGTGGGAAGGCGGACTGGTAGTTGGGAGGCGGGGGATATTGCTGGGCAGACTTATAGGGTCTGTGCAGAGCTGGTGGTTGGGAGGCGGGGTTGGTGGTTGGGAGGGCGGGGATAGGGCTGGCCAGACTTATACGGTCTGTGCACTGAAGAGGACAGTACAAAGTAAAAAAGTAGCACATATGAATTTATCTTCTTGGGCAGACTGGATGGACCGTGCAGGTCTTTTCTGCCGTCATCTACTATGTATGTTTACTACTATGTAGAATGGGGTAAACCACCTGGGTCTTGACCCAGTCAACCTATCCTTGCATAACATCAACAAATGGGAATGTTTGTGTGCATGGATGAAGGTTCTGCTGCCCCTGTTAGCAAGTATCCACTAAAAGGTATTCTGTTGTTCCTGATATATATACTACAAAGTACCCCAGCAAGTGAGTGAAACATAGACTAGACCAGTAGCTGTGATACATGGCCAGCTAAGTGAGCAAGAAAGTGTGGAAGCAGTGTTTTAACAGTAGTATCACATTTCAGGGCAAAGACTGAATTTTTTCAGAGGACTTGAATGGTACTTAGGCAGAGCAAAATAGGGAAAGCTGGGCACTAGCTTTTTAGCTCATTATTGTATAATGTTTGTATACCATTTGGCCTCTTCTGTTGTTTCTAGGACCTAGAGTGGTTTTAGGAGGAGGGAACGGTTCAATGTTGTCTAAAAAGACTGTCTACTATATCACTGGTGTATTGCCAGAAAACACTGAAGTGATAGAAAGCTGATGCTATGGTTTGTGCTACTTATCTTTTCTCTTGCCATCATTATGTAAAGTACCTTTTCCCCCTTCCCTCCTATTTTTTCCATTCTTTCCCTCCCCTCGCCCCTTCCCCATCCCCCTCTTTCCCCTTCTTTCTCCCCTCTTCCTCTTTACCCTTGTACATGCACATTGTAGGTTTCTCTTGACTGTTTAAGAATTTTGAATGTCAAGTTCATTTTTGATTAATAAGGTAGCAAGTATATTTTTTTTATAAATTTTTTTTATAAATCGTTTGGCCTTTTGTGTTATTTATCATTATCTCATTATTTTTATCAAGCAATTGGTTCTCAGTTTTAATTTCTGAACTTTATTCAGTATTTATTTATGTATGTATGATTATTTTAATTTGTATTTGTTTTTAGGATTTAATGGACTTATACATTATAATTCTGAGTTTTTAGAGTTTGTGATTTGTAAGATTGTGTATTGTTTGTGGGGTTTTTTGTATGACTGTTTTATTGTACCTCACCTAGATGTTTGGATAGGTGGGTTACAAATGTAACAAATAAATAAATAATTGTATTATATTGTATAATTGTATATATTTTTATTTTAGTTAAATTTGTACCCCGCGCTTTCCCACTCATGGCAGGCTCAATGCGGCTTACAGGTACTTATTTGTACCTGGGGCAACGGAGGGTTAAGTGACTTGCCCAGAGTCACAAGGAGCTGTGCCTGAAGTGGGAATCGAACTCAGTTCCCCAGGACCAGAGTCCACCACCCTAACCATTATACTCTTATTGTTTATATTTACATACATTTTTATGTTCATGTGATTTATTTATTTTGCAATTTTGTGTAGACTCCTGATGTAGGCCATCTAGCCAAAACACAGCCTGTGTCGAGTCCGCTTGAAGATTATCATTAAAGCTATCACTGCACAATTGGCTCACTTGTGTGCTTTGTTGGTCATTTCCACTGTGTCTTGTGTTGTTAATTTTGGTAAGTGTACATATACTTCAGGGGGTGGAGATAAGATTATTTTATAAATTGTATAACAGGGAGCAAGTATGCACATGTAAGTTTCAGACAAGCAGGCCTTACACATGTAGGACTAGATTCTATGTATCATGACTAAAAAATTGGTGCCAAAATATATAGAGTACGCCAAGCCCCAGTCC
Organism: Microcaecilia unicolor; assembly: GCF_901765095.1. NCBI lineage: Eukaryota > Metazoa > Chordata > Amphibia > Gymnophiona > Siphonopidae > Microcaecilia > Microcaecilia unicolor. Next base: position 89,325,625 of record NC_044031.1, read on the forward strand.
ACACAACTAAATTTAGTCATAGGCAGTTACACCAAGTAAATCTTGATGTAAATTCTGATGCCCAAATTAGGCATAGAACAGATGTATTTTATAACAATATGCATAGATTTTAGAAATACCCACAACCCGCCTATTTTATGCCCCATGGTCATGTCCACTTTTCAACTATGCAACTTAGAATTTACATACAGCACTTTATAAAATATGCTAGAAGTACTGTGTGTAAATTCTACTTAATGCCAATTAATGTCAATAATTGCTTGAGTGCCATTATCAGTGCTGATGGGCTTGTTAACTAATTAAGTTGTGCAAGCAAATATAGAATATGCCTATATTTGCACACACAACATAAGTCGTGCTAAATAGAATCGGGGGGGGGGGGGGGGGTAATGCACATGTTTAGTATCAAGAAATACTATTTCCATGTGCAGTTAGCATGCAGGGTTACATGTGCAGGATGGCAGTAGGGCCATGATACACATCTCCCATTCTCCCTGTCACTGCACATCTTCACAGCCCTCCTCCCCCCCCCCCCCCAATTTGTTGAATGAGTACTCCACCAATGAAAGTCATCTTCTTTTGTGACTCTTCCCTTGTGTCTTCCTCAAGCTGTATATATTCCCTGCCTATTTGTGGGGGTAAGGATAGGTTATTTTACAACCCACCAACATATACAGACCTGCTCTTCTATTTTTTTTATATTTATCAGTTTACTTATTACTTCACATTTATCACATAAATGTAAGGAAATACAGAAATTAATATAAGAAAAAGGAAACATTTTCTCTCAACAATATATATTTACATAATTGTCCACATTGGAAGATCCAAGATCAGGAAAACAATCAAGAAAATAAGAAAAACACAAAATGGGTTAATCTTACCTTCACATTTTCTGAGGGAGGAAGGTTAATCGGTTATTGCAGCCGGTACAGTGGTAACTGAAGGAGTTGCTGCAGAGCATTCTTCATCTGTTTCAACAAACTCATTATAATTTCTTAGGTTCAAACAATAAGTAATAAGGGAAAATAAAACACTTACAAGGGAAGTGCGCTAGGAAGGTCCTACCTAGGGCAATGATTCCTGGCTTAAAAGCCAGACTTCACACCTCCCAGTCTGCGATTCCCTTGAAGTTCAGGAAATAGATGCATCTTTGAACTCAAAAAACTATCAACCATGTATCGGAAATACAATTTCCAACACATTGTTCCTATCTAAATCAAAGACGAAAGTCACTATAATAAATCTATAACTTCTGAATTTTCCAAAATGTCAGTTAAACTTACAGCTCTTCTAAAATAATATTATCAATTTCCACGTTTGCACTCCAACACGGATTGTCTCGCATAAACAAATTCTCTAAAATTAACCTTCATATATGTAAATATACTCAAGTCAAACCTATATAATATTTTAGAAGAGCAGGGTCTACCATGCTGATCTAATGTAAAAGTGACCTATCTCTGCCCACAGAAATAGACAACGCATGAGTTGCACACAGTTTGCCTCAGCATTTCTTTCAACCTTTTGGAAAAATAGCTGAATTTTTTTCACATTTCGAAATGTAAAAATGTTATACTTCATAAAGTGTATTTATTGTTTCTAAAGTAATGCAGCCATTTCATGACTATCTGCATATTGCCAACACAATTTCTTTTTAACTGAGTGAAATAAGATGCATTGGGAGAACAGTTGAAAATTGTGTGTAATGGTCATACCATGAGCACAATGTAGTCATTCTTGTCGCTTAATTACCACTATTAGGTGATAATGTTGCCTTCAGGATTTCTCTTTGGTGCATAAGAGTTTCAGATTCACACTAAGTGGCAATCCAAAGTGACTGTGGGAGCATTTCATTCATGATTATCATACTGGCTATATGTTTCAAACATTGGTGCAATCTATGATATTTAGTACAACAAATTGGTGTCATACAGTAATTCTTTTCATGTGCAGAATTGCCGTAAAAAATGTTGGGGGAGAAAATATGAAAATAAGGAATAAATACATAAGGATGCAATTATAGAATCATGAAAAAGAAGACAATGAAAAGGAACTGAAGATATGACCTAGTCCATCCCCATGCTTCCAAGAATGATGTACCACATCCCAAACATATACCTCACTGTTCCCTCTAAGCTGATTGGGAGTCTCAAAACCGCATTGCTGCCAGTGGAGGGGGGGGTTGTTGCTTCAATATTGTGTTTTCATGCTCCCAGTCCAGAAAGGAGAAGGGTGGGAGTCCTAGTCCCTCCTCTTTCATCAAGGTAAGAGGGGGTTGGGGAGGCCTATGCTAGACCACCAGGGCTAGCATTTGGAGGTGGGGAGTAGGTCCCGCTGGATCATCAGGTTTTAATTTTATCAGGGAGGTTTACATGTTTGGGGATCTGGGGAGGACTCTTACATTTTGGGGGGTTGGGGGTTTGGGGTTCCACAAGACCTCCAGGCTCTTACATGTTTGGGGGTCCTGGGGGGTCAATCAGACCTCCAGGTCCTTACATGTACGGGTCCACTGGACCACTAGGGCTGTGATGGCTGGTCTCCCTCATATCCTGGTGTAGGATTTGCCATGAGAGGAGCACCTTTAGCATTAGGAAGGAATGTGAGAGACTCTCTTTTGCATGCTCATTGTTTCATGTCCTTGCTCTGAGCATTCTGCATGAGCCAGTGGCGTAGCAAGGGGGGGCAGGGGGGTGGTCCGACCCGGGTGTCAGCTCAAGGGGGTGCTCCCTGCCAGCTCCCCCCCCGGGTGCAGCACGATGACACCCCCCCCCCTCGGCGCATCAACACCCCCAGACCCAGTGCCTACCCTAGCTCCGTCCAACCAGCTCCCGCACCCTACCTTTAAAGACATCTCGGAAGCCGTGGCGATGCATGGCGCAGCACCTCGCGCCTGCAAGTAAAAGAAGTGTGGATCGTTTCATCGGGCCTTCCCTCACTCTGTCTGTCCCGCCCTCCGCTGACGCAACTTCCTATTTCCGCATGCTTTTAATTAATTTGCATTTAATTCACGCCTTTTCATTATTTATGTCACAAAGAGTTACATTCAGGTACAATAGGTATTTCCATTTCTTAGAAGGCTTACAGTTTGAAGGCTAGATTTGCTAACATGCATTAACATTTTAACATGATGATTGCATGTTACATGCATTAGTGCAATTTAAACACATGTTTTTGTTAGCACAAATCCCATTATTGAATGTTTAAAACATTAAAGCACTTTAGTAAACCTGGGTCTAAATTTGTACCTGGGCAATAGAGGCTAAAGTAAGCTGTCCAAGGTCACAAGGAGCAGCAACAAGAACTTGAATCCTGGCTTCCTTTATTTTCAGCTTTTGCTCGAACCACCAAAGTTATTCCTCCACTTCCAATAAAAATCATACAAGCTTTACCACTGTTTACCACATAGAGCCGCATAGAGTAGTGAACCATTAATTACCCTTATTTATTTGTATTACTTGTGTTGGGTAATATTGTATTTCTGCTCTCCTGAAAAATCTACTAAAGGAAACATAAAAAGACAGAACTGCAGCTGCATCTTGAATAAACCATAAACAGCAAGTCATTATTGGGAGAAGGTGAGTTATGGTTCACAGTATGAGCCATAAGAGCATTAAATGGTACAGGGTATCCATAAGGTTGTTCACAAAAGCTTCCACATTTTACATTGATGATATTTCTTGTAGTGGTGTTCTTCAAAATGCTCTTCTAGAATACAGACTTATTTTTAAATCATAAGACTTCTTATTATATACAGATGGCCCTTATGAATGTCTACATTCTGCAGAAGCAGTAGCAATTATAAAATAAAGGTTGACCTTGTGTTTCAAACTAGTGTCAAAGATTTTTATGTACTGCAGACATTTTTTTTTATAATTAGACCTGATATTTCTAAAACCTCCAACTGTGCACATAAGACTTTATACAATAGGGATATCAGTAGATGAGGTGAATTTTAACTTTTGTGATGTAATGATTAATTTTGTCCTATTTTTTGATTATTAATCTAGACGGGATGGACAGTCATTTCAAATGATGTCATTTGCTGATAGGAGTACACACTTTCCTAAAGAGTGCATACAATAGAACATAATAGATCAGATTCTGTAAATGGCATCTAAAAAAATAGACACACCCAAGCAGTAAACATTTCCGCTAAGCATATTCTATAGGAGTGGCCTAGTGGTTAGAGCACTGGTCTTGCAATCCAGAGATGGCCAGTTCAAATCCCACTGCAGCTCCTTGTGATCTTGGGCAAATCACTTAACCCTCCATTGCCTCAGGTACAAACTTAGATTGTGAGTCCTCCTTGGACAAAGAAATATCCAGAGTACCTGAATGTAACTCACCTTGAGCTACTACTGAAAAAGGTGGTGAGGCAAAATCTAAATAAATAAGTGGCACCTACCATACCTTCATAAAAGGGCTCCTAGGTGCACTATAGAATTAGGGGTTAATTCTTTAGCGCTATTCTATAAACCACACCAAAAGTTAGGCGTGGTTTATAGAATAATGCACAGGGGTCGGGTAACTCTCCTACTCCTTTCAACGCCATTTATGCCACTGAAAACCTGGTATAAATACCCATGTCTAAATTAGGCATGGTTCCCTCAAATTCTATAACCATGCACATAGATTCAAGGAATGCCTCAACATGCCCACACTCTTCCCATGGCCAAACCTCCTTTTCAGCCATGTGCATTAGAAGGTATGTGTTGATTACATTTATGTGTAATTCCAATTTGTGCTGATAATTAGTTATTATTGGCCAATTATCAGTGTTGATCGGCTCATTAATTCATAAAGTTGTGCACATAAATTGGGTGTGCTCCCAATTTAATGCGCGCAACTCACCTTGCCTTATATAGAATCTGGAGGAATGTACACTCTTTCCTGATAGTACGCATTATGATGTGGCATGCATACGGTTCACCCTTGCACGTACTATTGGAAAGAGTGTTCACAATGTGCAATTAGTGTACACTTTTTAAGAAAAGTATGTGCTATGGGCCCGATTTTATATGTGGCTCCTAAAATTAACGCACGACGCACGGTAGACAACTACGCCTAAGTGTATTCTAAATACTGTGTGTAAATCTATGCATGGTATTTAGAATACAGTTAGGCATAGTTCATGCGTCTAAATCTGCACACATCCATTTAAACCAATGAAAAGCTGGTGTAAATCCCTGTGTAGATTTATGAGCACTGGCCCATATTTTATAACACACACATAGATTTTGGAATGCCCACAAAACACCCGTTTTCCCTCGCCTCTAAGCATGCCCCTTTTTGCCTGCACACGTTAGAATTTAGGCGCAATACAGTAAAGAATACATTTAGCAATGTATGCATATAAATTCTAATATTTGCCAGTTAGTGCATGTTGTTACTTGTTAAGAGCTGTTAACAACACTTAACAGCTTGTTAAAACAATCTACACACATAGTTATAGAATACACCTAGATTTACGTAACTCTAGGTACGCTACATAGAATCCGGGGTATGGGGATAATTTTTAAATGTCCTCTAAGGTTTGGTGCTGAGATGATGCACACTAAGTGAAAATTCTATATTTGCAATTATATGTGTAATTGTTAGATATAAAATCCTAGCTCAATGCCTAGTGTAAATGCTGATGCATAACTGCATAACTGAATTTTATAACTGATGTGCATAAGTTCTGGGCACACTTCTGACCTCCCCATGCTCCTTCCAGAAACCAGCACAGAGAGGGTCAAAAGTACAGAACAAAGTCCAAATAGCCAAAAGAAGCACCAGGAGTCTTCAAAATTGAGACACAGATCCTTTAAATCCTTTAATCTCTCCATTTTCATCTCTCCCTACATTCCTCACCGGGAACTCCATTCACTGGGTAAATCTCTCTTATCAGCACCCTTCTCCTCCACTGCTAACTCCAGACTCCGTTCCTTTTATCTTGCTGCACCATATATCTGGAATAGACTTCCTGAGCCGGTACGTCAAGCTCTATCTCTGGCCGTCTTCAAATCTAAGCTAAAAGCCCACCTTTTTGATGCTGGCTTTTAACTCCTAACCCTTATTCACATGTTCATAACCCTTATTTATCATCCTCACTTTAATATTCCCTTATCTCTTGTTTGTCCTGTTTGTCTGTCCTAATTAGATTGTAAGCTCTGTCGAGCAGGGACTGTCTCTTCATGTTCAAGTGTACAGTGCTGCGTACGTCTAGTAGCACTTTAGAAATGATAAGTAGTAGTAGTAGTAGATCCTTTAATCTTATAAGTTGAACATCAGTTCTCTCCTTAGTGACCTGACACAGTGCAAACTGGATGTTCTTAATCGCTCAGCACAATTGGAGCAAAAATGATTAAGAACATTTTGTTTGTAATGTGCGGGACCCCTGATGAGGCGGCAGTCTGCAGATCACCTCCCTTCGGTCCTTCCCTCCGTGTCCCGCCCTCGTCTGATGTAACTTGTGCGAGGGTGGGACACAGGGAGGGAAGGCCCAAAGGGAGACGATCTGCAGACTGCCGCTGCTGCGCTTCTTTCACACGGAGCAAGGTCGAGGTGAGGCGCTATGATTTGAATTCAGGGGGTCCCGGCCGGGTGATGGACGGAGGGGGGGTGGAGGGGGCGGCGATGATGACGATAACCTTGGGGGGGGCAGGGCCCTGGGGGGCGGCCTTGCCCTGGACCTGGCCCAGTCTCTCGGCGGCTCTGGGGATGATGGGGCTGGAACTGGGGGCTGAAAAGAGGGGGCAGAGGGAGAGAGAGAGAGAGAGAGAGAGGGGACAGATCCTGGATGGAAGGGGGAGCAAGAGGGAGGGCAGACCCTGGATAGATAGGAGAGGGAGGGCAAATGGTGTATCGAAGGGGCAGAAAGGGCAGACAGTGGATGGAAGGGAGAGATAGAGCAGACAGTGGATGGAAAGGGGAAAGAGAGAGAGAGGGCAGACAGGGGCAGATGGTGGATGGAAAGGACAGAGATAGAGGGCAGACACTAGATGGAAGGGAGTGAAAGAGGGCAGATGTGGATGGAAGGGAGAGGGAGGGCAAAGACAGTGGATGGAAGGGGCAGGGAGAGAGGGTAGACATTGGATGGAGGGGACAGGAGAGACAGAGAGCAGATACTGGATGGCAGGGAGAGACCGAAGACGGATGCTGGATTGAAGGAATACAGTGAAAAGAAGATGAAGAAAGTAGAAACCAGAGACAAACTGTAAATATATATATATTTGCTTTAGGATAAAGTAGTATTGTAGCTGTTAATAAATGTTTATAAATAGAACATGGAAATAAGGTAATCTTTTTAATGGACTAATTTTAATATATTTTGACTAACTTTCAGAGAACAAAACTCCCTTCCTCAGGTCAGAATGTCTTTATATTTTGCACAGTACTAGGGGGACATTTTCTGTTTCTCTGGTGTTGCATTGTATGCAGAGTCTGGCATCTTGGGGGTTCAGTTTAATTTTGGGCCGAGTTTCCTCTTTTGTGATCAGATCTCCATTTACTAAGCGTGAGACCACTTAGTGCTCAGAATTTACAGAACATGGCAGCCTGTTTCCTCTGTAGGACAATGCGCTAAGAACATATGACCCCTTTGTTCCTGAAAGTACATTGGCTGCCCATTAAATTCCGGTTACAATTTCAGGGCACTGTTTACTAAGCTGCGCTAGCGTTTTTAGCTTAGTTTTACCCAGCATTTTCTTTATGGCCCCCTCCACCTATGAAATAATTTACCTTTAGAAATGTGTCAAGAATCATCCTTCTCTGTATTTAAGACAAAATTGAAGACAATTTATTTGTAGAGGCCTTTGGGGTTCAGTGACATTGGATACGAGGATATGGGTGGCACTGGCATGTTTTTGTCTACTTTGTATTCTTATTTGCTATGTTGTTTTTTTTTTTTGTTGAATAAATGGTTATGATGCCTCTTGTCTGTAAGTGACTGGAGTTCCTTTCTTGTATTGATATGCTTGTAAATCACATAGATTAGCATTGCATAGATTGGCGATCAATTAAATTCTAACATAAACAATTTTGGAACTATTGTTATTATGGGGGGGAATTCTATAATGGTGCCCAAATGTGGGCACCAAACAAAAACCTCGCACAGCGCTATTCTATAAATGGTGCTCCATTTATAGAATAGCTCATACCTCTGGGATCCGTGCTCAACTTTCAGATGTAAGCATTTACACCAACTAAAACCTGGTTGTAAATCTTGGTGCATAAATTAGGTTGTGGATCTCCCAATTCCATAATACTGGGCACACTTCTAGTGAATGCCCCTGACTCGATCATGCCCATCCCATGGCCACACCCCCTTTTCATTTGCATGCTAAAGGATTAATGCAATTAGTTGTTAGGGTCCAATAATTAGCACTCATTAGCTCATAAACCAATTAAATTGTGTGCACAAATTATATTGAGGAGTGGAGGAGTGGCCTAGTGGTTAGGGTGGTGTACTTTGGTCCTGGGGAACTGAGGAACCGAGTTTGATTCCCACTTCAGGCATAGGCAGCTCCTTGTGACTCTGGGCAAGTCTCTTAACCCTCCATTGCCCCATGTAAGCCGCATTGAGCCTGCCATGAGTGGGAAAGCGCGGGGTACAAATGTAACAAAAAATAAATAAAATAAATATAGAATAAACTCTATGTGTGCTGCTAGTGATACCATTATCGTTCCTGATATTTACAGGTGATCTAGTTTAACTTTGTGCATGTAGGTGATAGTACCTAGACAGCTTGGATAGTTGAGTGAAAATAGCTGGATCTATTGAACAATCTGATGATTTTCTTCTCCCTTCCGTCAAATGCTTTGCCAAATATCTAAGTGAACATAGCTATGAAACAAAACAGAGAGAGGCCAACATCAGCAGATTCAGATCAGCATGAAAAAGAACTGGATAGTACACAAACACTCCAAGCAGGATGGCATGCAACAAAATTTTTTTATTGAAGATCTAACATTTATTTATTTATTTATTACAGATTTGCTATACCACTTTATCTGTTGTTCGGAGCAAAGCGGTTTACAAACACGCATAGATTATATGCTCTCGTTCATGTATCAGAGCACACCCATGCTGAACTGTCACTCATTATTATAGGCCTTTTGAAAAAGGCAGGCCTTCAGCTTAGATTTAAATCTCTTTAGAGTTAGTTGACTACGTAGCGCTAAAGGCATAGAATTATAAACATATGGGGGTGACAAAGAAGAAGGCAGTATGACAAGTGATCTCCATTTGAGCTAAACAAGGTCCAGGCAAGATCATGCGATGATCATTGGCAGATGTCAAAAGCCGAGCTGGGGAATAAGGAATAGTCAATGAAGATAGATAAGGTATACCAAGTCAAAATCTCTAAATGCCACAAACAGAATCTTGAATTAAATACAGAATTTTATTTATTTATTTATTTGTTACATTTCTATCCCACATTTTCCCACCTATTTGCAGGCTCAATGTGGCTTACATGGTACCGGAGAGGCATTTGCAACTCTGGTGAGAACAAATACAATGTGATGTTGTGGTAAGACAAAGTTCTTGTTCAAAATTCAACTGGTAACCAATGGTGGCTTTTCAAGACAGGTGTGACATGATCAAATTTTTGCAGATAACAAGACAAATGTCTGAAGTCTCCTAAGCATAGATTTGGAAATACCCAGGTAGATAACATTGCAGTAATCCAATCTAGTCATAAACAGAGATAAATTAAAGAGTGAAATACATTGTGATCAAAAAAATGAACTGAGCATAATTGCCACAAAAGAAAAAACCCAGACTTACAGACTCACTCAATGCAACTATGTTTTGGCCTCTGCCTACATCAGGGGTACATAAATCTTTAGAAGTAAATAGCTGTTATGTAATCTGACAACCAACCATTATTTAATTGTCTGGGTCCTTTAAGGATATTTTCAATTGAATAGCATTGGTTGCCAGATAACATAATTGCTATTTACCTCTGAATATTTATGCTTTGGAGTATCTGTGTATTATCCAGCTCTTCTTTATGCCAAACATACCAATGGCCTACTTAAAATCAAGTTTCAGGCAGTCAGTCGTACCAAATGCTTCCATATGTTTCTACTTGTTAATATTGACAAAGTGTTCAGAGGGTGCTATTTTTAGGGCTGCACATTTAAAACAATAATGCAATTAATGTGTTAACATTTAATGTGTGTTAAAAATTTTAATTCATTAATGACCCCGGGTCTATGTCACTCCTCTGTCTCTCTTCTCTGCCCCCAACCATTCAGCATGGTTTGTACAGTTTTGTATAACATCGCAAGAATTGTTAACTTATTCTAGTCCCCAAGTATTATATTCTGTGCTTTCAATCTTGTCTACTGTTTGGGAATAGGTTGATGCCTTTATAACTATAATAGCATAGTATTGGAATTCAGAATATGGATTTGTTAATGAGCATTTGTTTGGTTGTCTTAAACTAGGCACCTGTTTAGAAAATTAACCCATAAGTTCAGATATTTCCCTAGAATGTGGCAATATCAGAAATCAGATATATTGGTCTGCCAGGGTTTCCAGGTTTGCAAATTTGGGGTAGAAGGTGAAAAGTGCCATGGAAATATTGCTTGGTATGATTTTTTTTCAGTTGCTGTTGTGCTTGCTTTGGAAATGTGCTGATGAGATTTTGCAAATGGTTTGAGTATTCCTATGGTTCATCAGTCAGTTTTCTATACTATGTGCTATTTGAGAGCTGTCTGTTCTTTTCTTATATGTATTTTACTGTGCCCTTAACCTCTACAGAGCTTTCTTTGTAGGTGGGTAGATTTGAGTGGGTCTGGGCCTGAACAATTTCAGCTTCAACCCATCCAGTAGCAGCCAGACTGGCTGACTTTCACTTAGAAACTAGTGGTAGACAAAACAGAAAAACAGCCACCTGCCAGTTTTCTGCCGACCACTGGATACAAGATGATACCTTCCGACCTCTGATCTCCTCTGCTACCTTCAAGGATTACACTAGGCTGCCAAAGGACATGCAACAATGATTAAAGACCAAATGGCAGAACAGGACCTCTCAGCTGCCTACCTTTGGCCTGAATTTCATCTGAGATTTCTGGTGTGGAGAGGTAGATCTGGGAGTTATCAGCGTAAAGATGATACTGAAAACCATGGGATGAGATCAGAGTACCAAGGGAAGAAGTATAGATGGAGAAAAGAAGAGGTCCCAGGACAGATCCCTGAGGTACACCAACTGACAGTGGGATAGAAGTAAAGGAGGATCCACTAGAGTATACACTAAAGGTACGCTGGGAGAGATAAGAAGAAAACCAGGCAAGAACAAAGCCCTGAAATCCAAGTGAGGACAGTGTATCAAGGAGTAGGCTGTGATCAATGGTGTCAAAAGCAGCAGATAGATCGAGAAGGTTGAATATAGAATAGAGACCTTTGGATCTGGCCAGGAACAGATCATTGGAGACTTTAGCAAACGCTGTTTCAGTTGAATGAAGGGGACAAAAGCCAGATTGAAGTGGATCAAGAATAGCTTGAGATGAAAGAAAGTCAAGGCAACGGCGGTGAACAGCACGTTCAAGTATCTTGGATAGGAAAGGGAGGCGGGAGATTGAGCAATAGTTGGAAGGACAGGTAGGGTCCAATGAAGGTTTTTTAATGAGTGGTGTGAATACGGCATGTTTGAAGGCATCAGGAACAGTCGCAGTGGAAAGTGAAAGGTTGAGAATATGACAGTATGAGAGATAGTGTTAAGTAGATGGGTGAGAATAGGATCGGAGGAACAGGTAGCAGCTGGGAGGTCCTGTGCTGCCTTCTGGTCTTGAATCACCACTGCAGGTCTTTGAGCGACTCAGTGATAGCCTCAGATGAGGGACCACCTGGGTTGCAGGGAAGGGAGCTGCTGCAGGGGATAGAGAGTAGGAAAGATGGAGAGAGTGGGAACTAAAGACCTAGAGGAAGATGAATTGGGGGAGGGAGGGGAGGCCACAGCGGAGGATAGGAAAATAAAGAGTAGATGCTGGATTTGTGTGTGTGTGGGGGGGGGGGGAGTTAGAAAAACATACAGGATGGCATGCAGGACATGAGAAAAGGAATGGGGAAAGTTCACAGGGAGGGACAAGATACAGAGACGGTTTACTGCACATGAGAGGAGGGGAGGATCTGAACACTGGGAGGGAGAAGAGATTCTTAAACCTCTAGAACACAAGATCAATAGCTTCCCACAAGATAACAGAAGCTTTCTGAATAAGTTAAAAAAAAATAATCATCAAGCAGCTACTGCCTGACATTCTCCTGGTCATAGTAGGTGGGAAATGTTGTTGTATAGAGATTAAAACATTAAATTAGATAATAAAATGATTATGGAGATGTTTTAGACTTGTGATGGGCATGAATCAGTATCCCTTTAATCTGTCAATAGACTAAGAAGCTACTGATAATACACTGATGTCTTTTCCTCCACACTCTTTAAAGAGTGACTAAATTATATATACAGTGCAATCCGCTTAAGTGCAAGGGTCTGGGACCAAAGAAATACATGCAGTTAACCGGAGTGTGCACTTAACCATTGTGACCCAAAGAAGCTTGACATCTGATAAACATATGTACAGTACTGTTTATTATATGTACAGTATACAGTCTCCGTTAACTGACGTCATACAGTCTCCGTTAACTGACGTTAGGCTTACTTGAAGTAAACAGTCATAGTCCTCTGTACACTCTTGTGTCTGTGAGTTCCATAGACTACATCTTCCAGATGGTAAAAACTGTCATAGCACTGACATCTAGTGGACTCCAGATAGGCTTGCACGGTGTTGAGACTCTCCAGCGCTCTTGCAAAAGTGACAGGAGGAGGTTGTTGAATTTCATCAGCATGTGCCCTGCTGCTCATTTCATCATCTGTTTCATCATCAGCCGTTGCCTGCATGTAGGTGCATATCTGGACATCAGTGCTGTCATTAGCTGTTTGTAGATCATAATCAACAGCTACGTAGTGATGAAACTCCTCTTCAGTAACATAGGCTGGGATGTCATTAGCCTGTTCATCTGACGTGTTTGCAACAGCTGCATCTGTTTCGTCCCTCTCCACATCCTTAACAAAGCTTTCCCACTTGTAGAAGTTCACAATGGTTGCCCGTGTAACATGATTCCAGGCTTCTTTCTGCATATGTAGGGAATCCAACAGTGATAGATTACGAGCCAGTTCAACAGCACTTTTATCCTTGCCAGTCTGGTCATCCATAACACTCATCAGATGACTTAGCACAAGAGCCCGATAATGTTGTTTGAAATTGACTATTATGCCCTGATCCATAGGTTGGATCAGAGAGGTAGTGTTTGGTGGCAGGAAGACCACCTTGACGTTAGACAGCCTGACATCATCACAAAGCAAAATCTGACGCTTGTGTGCCTGCATTCTAGTGTCTAACTTCCTTAGCCACTGCTTCTATATTTCCCCACTCATCCATGAATTTGCGTTAGCCTCGTATGACACAGGAAGTCGCTTACCATTCTTGAAGCAACGGGGCTGTTTACTCTTTCCAATGATGAGTGGTTCCAACTTCTCACTCCCATCCATATTGCAGCAAAGGAGGATCGTCAGTCGGTCCTTCGACGTTTTACCTCCTGTAGTTTTAGCTTATTTGAATGCAAGTGTTCCATCAGGAATCGCTTGCCAGTAGAGACCATTTTTGTCAGCATTGAAAATGTCACAAGGTGCAAACTCGTTTCAAGATGGTAGGAAGAACTGAGACAACCCAATTTCAGCACCAAAGTCATCAGAGTCTTGTTTTTCACCATGCTGTTTCTTGAATTTTATGTTGTTCCTCTCCTTCCATCTTTCCAACCATCCAACAGTGGCTTTGAATTCAGTTAGTCCAAGATTTTCAGCTAGCTGATTAGCTTTCTCCATAAGCAGTGGACCACTGACAGGAAACTGTCAGTTCCTGACTTGAGAAAACCACCGAAGAGCATCTTCTACCTCCTCAGCTTTTCCTGCACGTTTTCGTTTCCAGTGTGGATTTGTATTGTTTTGCCAGTCTTCCAGAAGCTGGTCTTTCTGCTTCAAGATGCATGAAATTTGACTGGAATTGACACCATATTCTTTAGCAATAGATGCTAAAGCAATAGATGCTTGACTTTGTTTGTTTTCTAATTTTTTAAGAACTTCTATTTGTTCAGCCAGTGTTAAAGTCTTATAGTTGCGTGGCGACGACGACGACGACGAATCCAGTGTACACTCTAACAACATTCTTTCACTTATTCTGCCTGTGGCAGTTAAAGGGGTGGTAAATTTGAAATCTCGTTGGTTGTCACACGCCAATCGGCTTCCATATTCCGTGCGCACGCTTATGCGGAGTCTTTCCTGCAGAAGAGTGGTCTTAAACCATGCATATAAGCGAATCTTGCACTTATCAGTGGTGCGCTAAACCAAAGTTTGTCCCCATAGAAAGTGATGGCGCCAAAAATGGGACCAAAGTACGGCATGCAGTTAAACAGAGCATACGCTTATCCGACGTGCACTTAAATGGAGTGCACTGTATTAAGGAACTATAACTTATAGCCTGCCATTTTTTTAGCTGCAATAATAGCATCTGAAACATTTCTAAACACATCTACCCTGAATCACCAGTACACACCAGAAGCCCTTACAAAATTATTCAAATTCATCTGAACCTGCAACTACTTCAGAGTGCATAATGACATCAACTACTAATTATGGGCACCGCTAAATGCCCAGTATTGTTCAAAGTAGTAGGTCAAAATGCTTCAGTAAAAGTATAGTGAAGAACACATTAAAGTATAAAAGTTATTGCCTACTAATACCTTTTGAGTAAAAGTAATGCAACCTCAATAAATGAAACTATATTTAGGACTGAATTCTATAAGTGGTGCTTAGCGCTATTCTAGAAAGGGCGCTTACAATTAGTCACTGTTTACAGAATAGCGCTTAGTGCCAGGAACCAACAAAACCTTGGTCTAAATTACAATGTCTAAATTAGGTGAAGATCCCCCTTTATTCTTTAATAATGTGCATAAATTAACAGAATGCACTTGATTCACGTACCAAGGGCAGGGCAGTGGGGGTGGTATGCCCTGGGTGCAGGCACCAAGGGGGTGCATGGAGCAAGCACACGGCTGTCAGCTCTGCCGGTCCCCTGCCTCCTCTGATGTTATTTCCTGTTCTGGGCAGGGGACCGGCAGAGCTGACAGTCGCATGCCTTGAGCTGATGACATGCGGTGGGTGGGGGGGGGGGAGTGAACCGCTGGGGTAGGGGGCAGCGGCAACCCACCCTGGGTGATTAACAAACTAGTAATGCCACTGCATGGCTGTGCCCCCTTTTTGGACCTGCGTGGATCCCACACCTAAATTTACAAGCATAAATTTTAATGATATGCAATCAGTACCAATAATTGCTCATTAAAATCTCAGTTATGACCCTAATTGGCTCATTATTCAATTAAATTGCGTGCCAAATTGGGTGTGCACCCAAATTTGCATGTGCAATTTTTAGCGACTCTTCTGACTTCATATAAAGTTTTTCCTTTTATTAGTTACCCCTTATCATCTATATATATAACACTTGTTACTTAATCTTATCAGTCTTTAAGTTTTAAATCTGTTTACATCCTATGCTACTTGGATGTTTTAATGTGTATTCCCCCAAATTCTAAGTGGTGTGACCTAAATTGCGTGCACAAAACTGGCCATATTCTGTTTTGCTCGTGCAACTTAATTAGCTTAACAAGCCAATCAGTGCTGATAATTGCCACTTAAACAATTATTGCCACTAATTGGATTCAATTAAAATTTATATGCACAACTTTCTAAGCGTATTAAATTGATGTGTAAGTTCTAAGACACAGCTCAGAAAAGGGGGTGAGTCATTGGGAGGGTCATGGGCATTCCTAGAATGTACTTGCAGTGTTATAGAATATGCCCATTCTGCGTGTAAATTAGGCATCAGCATATACACCAGGTTTTAGTTGACGTAAATGGCTGTTATTAAAAGTAGTAGCAGCAATCCGACACTGGACATTTTCTATAAACTATGCCTAAATTTAAGTGTATTCTATAAATCACACCTAACTTTAGGCATAGTTTATAGACTACTTCTAGGCATATTTTTTTCAATGCCAATTTGTAAGGCATTATAAATAGAATCTATCTCATTGTGTTGACATTGTAAGTGGCACACAATGTCATAATGTGTACTGCAATTTGAATATTTTTACTGCTGTAATTGTTTATTGCCTGTGGCTGGGTTATACTTGATGTATATTGCCTTAGGTGATCGTCTTCAAAAAAGGTGATAAACACACCCTAATAAATAAATAAGTAAAATATATAACTAAAACATATGCAAATATATAAGCACATAAATAAATAGCTAGAAAATTGATAAATAAAAGGGTAGAATAGCTAGGTCATGTGGTTTCATTATTAACCATCATTTTTTCCTCTGTCTTTATGCTTCCTCATCTTGTTGTGTGTTCTTTGTACAGTTCTGTCACCATAGAAAGAGAAAATAGACAACTTTTGTTCAGTATGTTTACACCAAATAGCTATCATCTGATCCAAGAACAATGATGATTAGAACTGCTGAGTCATGTTTGTGTTCTTGTTCTAGGACATGTGCTTTAAAGTCATCATATGATTAGAGATTCTAAAAAGACTGATATAGCGTATGATTTTATTTAAGATATCCTCTGATCAGCTGTTTGTCTGATCCTCCATTAGGGAATAGAAGGCTGAAATGATAAGTCTCACTACCATCTGATGATCAAGCAAACAGCTGATGTTGATTTTTATAACTGTGAATGGCTAAAGTGAAGCAAGTCATATGAATATTTTTAACATAGTTGACCAATGCTTTGCTGCATTGTACTTGTACCACAGAGAGAGTGCCTTTAAACACACTCTATTTGCAAAGGTATCCATACACTCACTGGATGTTTCATTTGGTCAGATTTAAGTCGCTGTAGCATTTAGGCTAAGAATGTATTTGCTTTTGCAGTTATCCAAAGCCAGAATGTCTTGCAATCAGGTCGGATATTAGATCTTTGCAGTGGCGTAGGAGGGGGGGGCGGTCCGCCCCGGATGCACACCACTGGGGGGGTGTCGGCTCCGCTGGTTCCCTGCTCCCTCTGCCCCGGAACAGGTTACTTCCTGTTCCGGGGCAGAGAGAGCAGGGAACCAGCATAGCCGACACAGCTCCCAGCGACATGCACTCGAGGCGGTTCGGCCCTCCCGCCCATCCCTCGCCACTTTCCCTCATCACTTTCCCTCGTAAGTACGCGTTCCAGGGGGGTGTGCTCCAGAGGGGGGAGAGTGCACCGTGCTGCACCCGGGGGGGGGGGGGGGGTGCGCAGCGGCGATCCACCCCGGGTGTCAGCTACCCTCGCTATGGCACTGGATCTTTGTTAAGAATAGCAGATTGAAGAATAAACAGATTTACACTGTAAAATGTAATACATTGAAATAAAACAAAACAGAGAAAAAATAAAATAGGATGATACCTGAAAATAATAGGAAATAGAATAAGGAATGGCATTTTAAATGCAAAGCGCTGATAACGAAGGCAAAGAGAGACTTTGAAAAGAAGATTGCATTGGAGGTAAAAATACATAGTAGAAACACTTTTAGGTATATTAGAAGCAAGGAGCCAGTAAAAGAATCAGTTGGACCTCTACATGACTGAGGGCTAAAAGGGGCACTCAGGGAAGACAAGGCCATAGTGAAGAGAGTAAGGGCCCTGTTTACTAAGCAGCATTATAGATGTGTTAACATTGTTAACTCACATTAACCAGGTATGTACGTTAACCATGTACATGCCTACAATATCTCTATAGGCACCTACATGGTTAGCGCGTGCACTAAGTGTAGGCACGCTAAAAACACTAACGCACCTTAGTAAACAGGGCCCTAAATGAATTCTTTGTTTCTGTCTTCACCGAAGAAGATGCGGGGGAGATTCCAGTGCCAGAAATAGTTTTCAATGCTGATGAGTCACAGAAACTGAAAGAAATCTCTATAAACCTGGAAGATGTGATGGGTCAGTTCAACAAATTGAAGAGTAGCAAATTGCCTAGATCAGTTGGGATATATCCTAGAGTACTGAACTTGCAAAGCTAATTTGTAATTTATCTTTAAAATCAAGCATGATACCGGAAGATTGGAGGGTGCCAATGTAATGGGTTCCAGAAATGATCAAAGAAATTATAGACTGGTGAGCCTGATGTCAGTGCCAGACAAAATAGTAGAGACTATTATAAAGAAAAAGTTACAGAACATATATAAAGACATGGGTTAATGAGACAAAAGCCAACATGGATTTAGTCAAGGTGTAGCATTATATGAGTTTAATTGTCAGAGTTATTGATTTTGCTGGATCAGATACAAATATATCTTCCGTACCCTGGTACAGTCAATGATAATAAGTCATCTGGATTACTGTAATGCACTGAACGCTGGCTGCAAAGAACAGACTAACAAAAAACTCCAAACAGCCCAGAATACCGCTGCCAGACTCATATTTGGAAAAACCAAATATGAAAATGCAAAACCCCTAAGAGAGAAACTTCACTGGCTCCCACTCAAAGAACGAGTTGCGTTCAAGATCTGCATGATTGTACACAAAATCATTCACGTAGATTCCCCAATCTACATGCTAAACCTTGTGGACCTCCCTCCCAGAAACGCCATAAGATCATCACGCAAATTTCTCAATCTGCACTTCCCCAGCTGTAAAGGATTAAAATACAAGCTGATACACACCACCATCACCTTCTCTTACATGAGCATGCAATTATGGAATGCATTACCTACAGCCCTGAAAGCTATTGATGAAATAACTAACTTCCGTAAATCTCTGAAGACACATCTATTCAACAAGGCCTACAAAGAGAACCCATAACCTTACAAAATACTTCACCAAATCACCCAATTATTACAGTCCACCTTATATCTTGCCTAACACCTTCCTTCTCTCTTCTCTCACCTAATCTTTGTACATTACTAATTGTATCTGATATCATGGAATGATTATGTCACAACCAAATATCAAGGAATGATTATGTCACAACCAAACTCTGTAAGCCACATTGAGCCTGCAAATAGGTGGGAAAATGTGGGATACAAATGCAATAAATAAATAAATAAATTTTATATATATATATATATATATATATATATATATATATATATATATATATATATATATACACACACACACACACACATACACAGATGCAAAGACTTTGGCGTCCTCAACTGCTTTCTGTCACAGGGACGAGCAAAGTTCACAGGGGCGTGTTGGAAGCGTAGCGGAGGCGGGACTAGGGCATACCTAACACATGGGCGTCCTCGACCCATGATGGAAAAAAGAAGGGCGTCCCTTACGAGCATTTGGTCGACTTTACTTGGTCCATTTTTTTCACGACCAAGCCTCAAGAAGGTGCCCAAACTGACCAGATGACCACCGTAGGGAATTGGGAATGACCTCCCCTTACTCCCCCAGTGGTCACCAACCCCCTCCCACCCTAAACAACTTTAAAAATATTTTTTCCAGTCTCTATGCCAGCCTCAAATGTCATACCCAGCTCCATGAAAGCAGTATGCAGGTCCCTGGAGCAGTTTTAGTGGGTGCAGTGCACTTCAGGCAGGCGGACTCAGGCCCATCCCCCCTACCTGTTACACTTGTGCTGGTAAATGTGAGCACTTCAGAACCCATCCGAAACCCACTGTACCCACATGTAGGTGCCTCCCTTCACTCTTTAAGGGCTATGATAGTGATGTACAGTTGTGGGGAATGGGTTGGGGGGGTTGGGGGGGCTCAGCATCGAAGGTAAGGGAGCTATGTACCTCGGAGCAATTTGTGAAGTCCACTGCAGTGCCCCCTAGGGTGCCCGGTTGGTGTCCTGGCATATGAGGGGGACCAGTGCACTACGAATGCTGGCTCCTTTCATGACCAAATGCCTTGGATTTGGTCATTTTTGAGATGGGCGTCCTCGGTTTCCATTATCGCCAAAAACAGGGGATGACCATCTCTAAGGTCGATCATCTCAACATTTATGTCGACCATCTCTAAGGTCGACCTAAATGTGGAGATTTGGGCATCCCCGACCGTATTATCGAAACGAAAGTTGGAAGCCATCTTGTTTCGATAATAGCGGTTTCCCCACCCCTTTCTCGGGAAGTCCTTAGAGATGGGCACCCTTAGAGATGGTCGACCCTGTTCAATTATGCCCCTCCATGGCTGTTCAGCTTGAATAAGAGACAGTTGAGGGAAGATATCATAGAGGTCTGTAAAATTCTGAGGGGAGTGGAATGGGTAGACATGAAGCACTTGTTTACCTATTCCAAAAATGCAGTGAAGCTACTAAGTAGTACATTTAAAACAAATTGGAGAAAATATTTCTTCACTCAATATACAATTAAACTCTGAAATTTGTTGCCAGAGAATGTTATAAAAGCTTAGCAGAGTTTAAGAAAGGTTTGGATAATTTCCTAAAATAAAAATCCATAAGCTATTATTAAAAGATGGTCTTGGGAAAATGCACTGCTTATTTCTAGGATAAGCAGCTTAAAATCTAGTTTACTCTTTTGGGATCCTGCCAGGTACTTGTGGCCTGGATTAGCCACTGTTGGAGGCAAGATACTGGGCTTGATTGACCTTTGGTCTATCCCAGTATGGCAACGCTTATGTTCTTATATACTGCCTCCTAAATAAAAAGGCGGTAAGGACTCCCGCATTAACTTTTTAAAATGATCATGTGCTAATGGTAACATTAGCGCATGACTATAAATGAAACAAATCAAAATGGCCTCTGCCGCTATTTGTTGATGATGTGCTGTTCAGTATACCCTGTGGATCCAAGGTGAAGTTGAATTCTCTCCCTAAGCAGATCACATCTCTGGCAGAAGACTTTAAAATGTGGAAGAACGAGTAAAGAACATAAGAACATAAGATTTGCCATACAGATCAGACCAAAGATGATTTAGTTCAGTATCCTGTTTCCCCACAGAAACCAGTCCAGGGCAAAGAACCTGGAAGAGTCACAAAATGTAACAAGATTTCATGCTAATTAACCCCAGGGATACCACTTGCGCTGGCAATGAGTTCCAGAACTTAACTATACGTTGAGTGAAAAAATAATTTTTTAATGCTTGACTTTGTAACTTCATGGAGTGTCCCCTAGTCTTAATAGTTTTTCAAAGACTTATTGTGTTTTTGCCTTTTTTTTCTTCATAAAGAATCCTAGATGTTTAAAATTGAATTAATCTTTAAATATATGTAAAAAGTTATAAATTTTACAGGTTTAAATATTAAAAATGTGTGTCACAGACTTGTAGTCAAACTGAATGTATTTTTGACACACCTCAGTAAGCTTGTGGAGAAATTCCAGGTCAGCCAACAGATGCCTTTTAATGGCAAAGTTCTAGGATTAGTGCAGAGGTGTCCGGTATAAGAGGCTTGGAGAGGCTAAGCCTCCCCTGCTGTGCTCTGAGGGGTTTAAATTGTTGATTTACCTCCATCCTCACAGCAGGAGCTGCAGTGAAAGCCCTCTAGCCTTGTGTAACCAGTTGTAGAAATTGGTTTATGGTTTGTTTACCTTACTGCTGGGAGAGCAAGGGGGGTTGGCTGGAGGTGTCCTGGGTTGCCAGGGAGATATTTAATGAGGATGACTTCCTGACCTGCAATGAGGACAGATAGCAGCAGAATCAGATACTGGGCCAGCATGATCAGAAAAAGTCACCAGACAACAAAGGTAGAAAAGATCATTTTATTTTCATTATAGTGTTTGGAATATGTCCACTTTGAGAATCAGGTGCTCAACATTAAAAGTTTATATTTACTTACTTATTTATGGCATTTTATCCCACATTAAACATGAATTAGAGTGTTTTGTGGCTCTACATGAGAATTATGATGATTTGATCCCTTGTTTTATATTGTTGACGGTCTGCATTTTCCGTATGGGTGGTATATTGGTATATTAGGTTCTGCCCAGTGTAATATTTATGGTACAGTAAGGTTCTGAGTGTGTTTTTGCATAAAGTTGTGCATAGTGTTTTGCAGTTGAATGATTGTGCTTAGAATATGCTTTGAGCAACCACTTTATTCTTTGTCATATGATACATATCTAATATCTAAATTTAATAAAAGGTATTAATTGTGACTTTTATTTTTATTTATTTTTTTTTTCTGTGTGTTATCAGACAATTATAGATTTAACCTCCACCCCGGCCCCACCCCTAACCCTGCCCCCTTTAGCCTCCCCAAACAGTTGGGCCACCGACCGCCTATGGTAAGCATCCCCAGCCCCAGCCCCAGCCCCAACCGCAACCTTACCCATACCCACTGCCTCTCCCATCCTGTTTTACCCTGTTTCTCTCTCTCTCTCCCTTTTCATCCACCCACCATGCAGCATAATATCCCTCCTGTTGCACTTTTCCGGGTCTGTGCTAATAAACAAGCAAAGCAGAGTCATGGGACCACGGCTCTCTGCCTGCCACTACTGCTTCCTGTGCCGGACTCGCCTCCTCTGAGGCAAACCTCTGGGCCAGCACAGGAAGCAGAAGCGGCAGGCAGAGAGCCGTGGTCCTGTGCCTCTGCCTTGCTTGCTTATTAGAGAGGACCCGGTGAGGTGCAATAGGAGGGATGTTTATTAGCGCGGACCCAGAGAGGTTCAAAAAATAGGTAAGACTGGAAAGGAGGGGAGAAAGTGTACAATTATAGAGGGGGGAGAGAGATGGTGCAATACTGGAGGGGGAGAGGAATGTTGGATGTGCTGGAGAGAAAGAGACAGCAGAGAGGGGCAGTACTGGATAGGAGGGGGAAAGAGGGGCAATTCTGGATGGGGGAAATAAAGATAGACATTGGCAATATTAAATGTTCGGGAGGGAGGGGAAGAAGAGAGACAGGGGAAGTGCTGCATGCCAGAGGGAGACAGGCAGTGCTGGATAGGCTGTAGAGAGATAGCATAGAGAGGAAATACTGTATAGGAGGGGAAGAGGGGCATTGCTGGATGGGGGAAAGGAATAAGCATTCTTGTAATTTAACAACTTTGAACAACTTTGTGACATCAGCAAATTTAATTACCTCACTAGTTACTCCCATCTCTAGATCATTTATAAATAAGTTAAAAAGCAGCGGTCCCAGCACAGACCCCATGGGGAATTCCACTATCTTCACTTCTCCACTGAGAATACTGGCCATTTAACCCTACTCTCTGTTTTCTATATTTTAACCAGTATAGGATAGGTAGAACACTGCCTCTTATCCCATAACTCTCCAAATTCCTCTTTATAGAATAGTGCCTAGCAAGGTGCATGCATAAATTCTAATTATTGTCAATTAGCACTGATAATTTGGGGTGTTAATTAGTTCATTACTCAATTAAATTATGCATAGAGATTGGGCGAGTGCCCAAATTTGCACTCACAATTTTATGTGTCATATACAGAATCCAAAGGAAAATGCATCAGTGAAAAACACAGTACAAAGCCATGGGTCTCATAGTTTAAATAAGTTCATGAGTAGGCCTTAGCATGCCAACATAGCCCCCCTTAGGGAATCCATGCACAGTATATAATGCTCCAGCCCAACTGAATGCCATTGCTTAAATCTCAAGAGAAATAGTTTCTGGCACGCAAAGGATTGCTGTGTTTGTACAGTTCTCTATTGGTCCTCCACCTCTGGTCTTTTCATCTGCTCCCAGCCACTGTCACTGAACGCTGATTCTCTCATATCATAGCAAACAACATTAGATCCTGGCCTTCATAGGGTCAGGAGCAGGCCTCAGCTTACTAATGTCGCTACTACTGAAATGTCTCACCCAATCAGAAGGCACTCACATCAGTAAGCAGATTGTCAGGTTCTCAGGTTCAGAGCCCGCGGGGCCGGGCTCTGGAGCAAACATGAGCCCTTGGGCTGCTGACGAGGAGCGACAGCAGCAGGCAAAACCCACCAACCAATGCTGGGCAAGCACACCGACACCGGCAGGGACTGCAGGCACCGCCCAGTGAGCCGGAACACATGGACTGGAACACTGGACTGGAATTCCCCGTACTGGAGGACACAGGACTGGAATCCCGGACCGGAACACTGGACGGGAATCCCCCGGACTGGAACACTGGACTGGAGCACACCGGACTGGTCCACACAGCTTCACCTGCACTTAGCTACTAAGCCCCCCAGGAGTTGAGCTCCTGTGTTCGAGTAGCCGGCAGGACTTACTGGATGACACAGGGACCAGGACTAGAACAAGCTGTAACTGAAGTGCACCTAACTCCTAAAGTGACCAAAAGTGTTCCTAAGCCCAGCACCAACAGAAAAGCTCCTAAGCCCTCCACTAACAGCAGTGCTCCTAACAGAAACTAACAGGGGTGCCCCTACGCCCTACACTAACAGAAGTGCAGGGAAGCCACAAGGGAAAAGGAAGGGAAGACAAATGCCAGACCTAACACTGGTGCTTCCTAAGCACCAAGCTGCAGCAGCTAAACAAGGGTTCTCACCCCGGTGCTACCTAAGCACCAAGCTACAGCAGCTAAACACAGGTCACGAGGAAAAGCGGGGAAGACACAAGGAAACAGGCAGGAAAGCCAAATACCCAAACAACAAAAGGTGCTTCCTAAGCACTTACTAACAAGGGTGCTCCCAGCACCAAACTCCAGCACTGCACCAACAGCAGTGCTACTCACCGTAACAAAAGGGAAAAACAGGGAAGTCAAACACACAAGTCACAAGTGCACACTGCACTAAACTAACCTGGACCTAAAGCAAGTAGCCAGAAGCAAACGTTGCGAAGGCCCTGAAGGAAAGAACCCACTTCCTTATCAAGGCCCTCCCAGATGATGTCACTCTCCCTAGAGCCAGGCAGAACACATTCAACCCCCGAGAGGCCCAACCCACATCAATGCAGCACCAAGAAGCTCTTGAAGCCAGTACACCCAGGGAGAGGTAGAGCAACTCAGACCACACCCACAGCTGCAGTGAAGTGAGACAATTAACCCCATGCTGCTGGAAGCTGCCAGCACAGAGAGAGATAGAGCCAGCTCAGAAAGGACAGAGAAAAGAAACAGAAGCCAGCTAAGAAGCTGACCCCCAGGAAAGAGGTAAGTTTGAGAGGGGTTCTGACCCCAATCATAACACAGATGCACTTCTGTCAGGCTAAAATCCCTGTTTAAACCTCAGTAGAGGGATGTATTGTCACATAAAGGAAGCTATATAATTCCACAACTCTATACTGCTTTGTTGTATGTGTGCCTTTCTCGGGGTAATTTTTCCAAACGGGTTAGTTTTGCACCTACTACCCCAGATTCTATATATCGAGGAGAAAGTTGTGCACTGAATTTTGAGAGCACACCCAAGTTGCGCACACAACTGAATTGATTAACGAGCTCTTAACTAGCAGTAATTGGATGCTAACAACAAATTATTGCATCTAATTGACTTTGATTGGCAGCTGTGTGTGCATCTTGCTGTGCACTATTCTATAAAGATCCGCGTGCAACTTTTAGAGTGTAAATCTGAAAAAGGGCATGGCCAGAGGTAAGTCAGAGGCGTTCCCAATAGCTGAGTGTTCAATTATAGAATTAAGTCGATTTGTGCCTAAGTTAGATGCCAGCATTTAGCAGGCGTAAGTCCTGCGCCCAACAGTTTGGCATAGATCTGCACCTAAGCGCAACTCTATAATGCGCATGCATTCTTTATAAGAATTGCACTTAGTGTCAATTTTTGTGGGTGCAGAATTTTGAGTGTCATTCACTGAACTCCCTCCACAATGACAGGAAGGAACCTCTCTCTTAAGCCAAGTACAATCTTATTGCTAACACTCAGCGTAAAACTTGCATCAAAGCTTGTATCAAAGAGACATTCCCTTTGGAGTTCATAAGATGTAACATGTATAGGCAACTTATCCAGGAGTGCTTGGAAATTCTTTTTGACCAAGCCTGTGACACCCAAAATGATGGGAAATATTTCTGTATCTCTCTGCCACATTTTCTGTCTGGACTGCATCTCTTGGTTCTATAAGATCTTTTTTCTGTCAACACAACTTGAGACTGACACCTCTGTGATTAATGGCTGACTGGTGGTTTTCTCTTTTACCATTATGCCCGGTTTTCTTGCATCCAGCTTTTTATCTGTCAAAATAGAGAGGTCCCAAGTGATCATAGCCTCTTTGTTTTCCACAGTTCTCTTTTCTTAGGGTCATGACCCCAGTGCTTTTCTGGTACAGTGGTACAGAGTTTCCAATGAAGGAGACATGCCACCTTTGTATACCTTTCTGTATAAAACATTTCTGCCATCAGTACTTTAGAAACCAACCACAAGATTGACCTCAGGTACTTTGACTCATCTTGGACAGCATCTCACACCAGTTTTGGGGGGAAAGTATGACTAATTCCAGCTGACAATCTTCAGTCTACTGACCTAATTTTTCTACTTATATTCTTAGTCTGGGAGGAAATATACCACCCTTTATAGAAAAGTGGAGAGTAACAAGCTTTTCAAGTAGCCATTCTCTCAATGTCTCAATAGCACCCCTCCCTCCTCCAATTTTCATATTCTGGTAAAAAAATCTTCTACTTCCAATCATATTTTTCTTTCTGGTGCAACATATTTTTCATTGAGTTATACTTATTCATTTTGTACTTCTTATTTTGTATCATTTCCAAAGTTCAGGGTGATCAAATATATTTATTACATCTGCTATACTCATTTCAAAACATTGCCATTTTACATTTTTACTATATTGAAAATGATTTATAATAGTGAATGTTTAGAAAATAGATAAGCATTCAACTTGGGCCTCAAAATAACATTGAAAGATTTGTAATTCTGAATTTATAGAGTTGTCCAACAGAAATATCAGTTTGTGAAAGGTGAAATGATATTTTTAAAATAGAATATATTTCAAGAGTAAGTAAAAACTTAAAAACACATTCATAGGTGCTAATGTATTAAAATATACATGAATAAAATCAGTCTGTCTGTATTGATAGATTGCTCATTCCCAAAGACCTCTGATTAGATTGAAGGGATTGCAATAGGAAAGATTAATACTCTCATTTCTATAAAGTCAAGCCACCCTAATGCATGCCTTATTGTGAGATAAGTTATAATACTGAGAAAATTGCTTCCATCCTAGAATTTTTACTTCTACTAGGGTTTGAAAAGGTTTTTTTGTTGTTGTTAAAAAGTCAAATGGGATTATTATACATCCTGAGAACAAGTTGTTACAAGCTTAAAATTCTGTTAATTCTAAATTTGGAAGCTACTGAAGAACTCATTATACCTAATATTCTGTCAGTTTTTGGAAAGACACAGGATAAATTGCACAAAAAGAAAAGAGTCCTCTCCATATAAAGTACAACAAAAAACAATACAACTAAACCCTACCTAAAAAAAAATGTGTATTGCAGACTTATAAACATGTCCCAATTGGTAATAACTCACTAATATTTTCACCTTTTAATCATGCTAGTAGTCATGTGGTCTTCTTTTCACTTTTTAAATTCTTGTCAACCATATTGATATTTGGAAAGAATTATACAAAAGGGTGGCCTGTCTGTCTGGGGGGAAAAACTCTGAAACTGTAATGGATGAAACTTGACGTGTGAAAACCTGGTTTAAAAAAAAACACATATTGAGTTGTTACAAGCCATCAAGTTGATATTGACCTGGTAGTTGTCCTGAGCTGAGCTTGGTCTTCAGTCAGGCAATTAATTGCTTGCGGGGGAGGGGGTATATAATTGTTATTATTATTATTATTATTATTATTATTATTATTATTATTATTATATCAATCTATCACATTACCGGTCTTCCTCTTTTGCAGTGTCCTTCAACTTTGCCAAGAATGATGTTTCTCTATTTTTTTTCATCACATGATGTGTCCAATGTATGAAAGTTGAAGTATTTTAACTTTGAAGGAAAGCTTAACTTTTTCTTCATGTTTTGCTTTTTCACTTTCCAACTTTTGCATCCATATGACATTATTGAAATCATAGCTCGAACAAGTTGAGTAGCGATAATAGAAACAACAGCAACAACAGGTGCAGCAGCAAGTGTTACATAAGCGGGTAGAGCTACAACAGAGCTTCAGGAATGGCTGTCCTGGAAGCGACCCCTCCAGATTCAGTACTAGAAAAAAAAAGATGCCAGCAGATGATCCAGACTATTTCCTAATGAACTTCAAGCAGATTGCTCAGTTATCTGGCTGGCCAGAAGCATCATGGACTGCTTAACAAGGGAACCTTTTGATCAGGAGTAACTAGGCTGCCTTCCAACATGTTAACCCTAGTGGGATGGCCACCTATGCAAAAATGAAGATCACTATTCTGGAGCGAGCTGGCTGCAACCAAGATACTTATCAACAATGGATCTGGAAGGGGACTATGCAAGTCAAAGAGAACTCCTGGGGTTTCTTCTATTGACTCAAGGAGATGACCTGGAAGTGGCTGCAACCAGAAGGGAAGACAGGCTTGGAGATAACAGGACTTGCATTTCTGGAGCAGTTCCTTGAAGGGTTGCCCTTGACTATGGGACAGGGGGTAAAACAACACCCTAAACTGACCCCAGAGAATGCTTTAGAAGTGGCTGAGACCTTCTACTAAGCCCATTCAAAGTCAGAACTCTACATGAAGAGGCAACAGGCTGGGAGTCCTGGGAGGGGAAGAGAGAAGACTGGAGTAGATAATCCTAGGGATCAGAATCCACCTATTGCAACTTAGATCAGTTCCTTATCTCGTGCTTAACTATACAAAGATGTTGCCTTGATTTTAGCTAACCATCAAATTATCCCAACTGATTCAGTATCACACATCTTGTTCCCATCATATATCTGCACTTGGTTCCTCAGCTATATGGTAAACCATATTGTAGAAATTCTTTAGCATCATATCTATGTTAGTTGAATGATCTAATGCATGCTTATTAGGTGTATTATTAATATTATACTAACATTGTATTATATCTCTTATATTTGAATTCCAATGCTGTTAAATATGCATATTTTTGATAATGATTCATGGTAGTTCTATTATTAGGTTTCAATTTACTGGTTTCAAGTTTCTCATTTATTGTATTTGTTTATTCTTAGTTATTTTACTATTGTTGTGCTGTTAACAAAATTGTAAGTGTTATGTTAAACTGTACCTGCTGTACACCGCCTTGGACGAATCTCTTCATAAAGGCGGTTAATAAATCCCAACAAATAAATAATAATTCCGAGCAATGGAGACCTTCATACATGTGAACATCCCGCAACCTGCAGACCCAGTTATTTCCTGTACTGCCAAGATTCAGCTGACGATGCCATGGATGTAAACATGGTAGCACCACACTACTGCAATTTTGAGGAAGCTTCCCCTCCAGGGAGCAGAAATTGTATGTTACTAGTTGAACTAGAAAGGCAATCCTACCAAACCTGAGTGAAAGAATGAAAAATCAATTTGCTCAGGATTTTATAGACTTCAATCATATCCCCCCTCACCCTTCCCTTTTCCATGCTAAGAAGCCCTAAAATCTTTAGCCTTTCCTCATATGGGAGGAGTTCCATCCACTTTATCATTTTGGTCACTCTTCTTTGAACCTTTTCTAATTCTGCTATATCTTTTTTTTTTTTAGATACAGTGACTAGAATTGAATGCAATATTCAAGGTGATGTCGCACCATGGAGTGATACAGAAACATTATAATATTCTTGGTCTTTTTTTGCTTCCCTTTCCTAATAATTCCTAGCCTGTTTTTTTTTCTGCCACCACACATTGGGCAGAAGATTTCAGCATACTGTCTACAATGACACCTAGATCTTTTTCTTGAGTGCTGACTCCTAAGGTGGACCCTAGCATTAGGTAACTATGATTTGGATTATTCTTTCCAATGTGCATCACTTTGCATTTGTCCACATTAAATTTCATCTGCCATTTGGATGCCAAGTCTTCCGGTTTCCTAAGGTCTTCCTGCAGTTTTTCACAATCTGCATGTGTTTTGACAACTTTGAATAGTTTTCTGTCATCTGCAAATTTAATCACCTTACTCATTGTTCTGCTTTCCAGATCATTTATAAATATGTTAAATAGCAGCAGTCCCAGTGCAGATCCCTGTGGCACTCCACTATTCATGCATTGGGAAAATGGCTATTTAACCCTACCCTCTGTTTTCTGTCCAATAGCCAGCTCCTAATCCACAAAAGGACATTGCCTCCTATTCTATGACTTCTTAATTTTTTTTTCAGGAGTCTCTCATGAGGAACTTTGTCAAAAAATATCTGAAAATCTAGATACATTGTATCAACCAGCTCACCTTTATCCATATGTTTATTTATGTCTTCAAAGAAATGAAACAAATTGGTGATGATGATACATTGACACCCTTTGCTCAGTGTGTAGCGGCAGCTAAGAAAGCAAATAGAATGTTAGGTATTACTAGGAAAGGAATGGAAAACAAAACTGAGGATTGCCTTGTACCAGTGACACGTGTCAGTTGTACAATTGAATTGATTGATTGAGGTTAAGAAGATTATCTTGTCCTTGTCTATGTTAGGATGTGTTGCTGATGTTTTTATTTTTATTTTTAATTTTTAAATTGTTATATGCCTGGAATGAAAGATTGTGCAGAATATGAATGTAAAAATAGAATAAATAAAATATTTCTCCACCAGGGGCATGTAAGCATACAGGTCATCTGCCACATCCTCCTCCTGTGGCTCCTGCAGTGTCAGCCCCTAGGGTGAGATGTGGGGAACCTCCCGATGGCCTGGGTCTTCTGGCACCAGCTTCTGCTGGCTATCCTCTGTGGGTGGCTGGAGTGTGGCTGGCTGGTCAGCTGCAGGCTGGGTGGGGGTGGTAGATGGCTGGTGGTGGAGGGGGTTCTGAACTGACAGCAACAGGATAGCTTCTCCTCCTATTCCTTCCTCTGCCCCCTGCTACTCCTGCTGGTGGGCTGTTGCTGGAG
Organism: Microcaecilia unicolor; assembly: GCF_901765095.1. NCBI lineage: Eukaryota > Metazoa > Chordata > Amphibia > Gymnophiona > Siphonopidae > Microcaecilia > Microcaecilia unicolor. Next base: position 89,356,552 of record NC_044031.1, read on the forward strand.
GGTAGCCTATGTGTGTGTACATAGTACAGATATGAATCAGACACATCCTACATGGCTTGCATAGTGGTTCAGGTGGCAATGTTTTGCAGGTAAAGGGGGAATTGGGGCATGCATGTGGGTGGCTGAGGGGCATCATTGGTTTGTGTAACCTATGAGATGAATGGCAAGGAGGTGGGAAGCCATAGATGTGATGCATGTTTGTCCCATGAGATGTTGACATCCATACAGGCATGCAGGATAAGACTTGGGGCTGCTGGATGAGATGTCTGTGGGGATGGCTATGGGGGTACAATGTTGTTGTTAATTCAGGCTTGGAGATGCTCTCTAGTGGGCCTGATGAGTGCTGGGTCCTTCCTCAAGATCCTGTAGAAATGGTGATGAAGCACCTCCAAGTCCTGGTGTATGCCAAATTGCCTGCAAAACAAAATTTGTGGAGACAGGGTTCAGGTGGTGGCCCTTTAGCTGCACATGTTTTGTTAAATATGCACCCTCAAACAGCCTGTGAGAGTTGAGGGGACCCAGTTTGGGAACTTGGTAGGGAGTGTGCAATCCCTATATGGCCAGAGGTGCTGCCTGGCATTAGATGGGCAGGGGACTAGTGGATGGTTTAGGGACACTTTATTGCGGAAATCTGCAAATAAGCCTCCGGGTTCTCTTGACGATATTGGTAGTGGTACCTCTTCATAATTTCTGTCCTGTGCCTGAGGCACAGGAGGACAAGGAGCTAACACTCCTCAGCAGAAAAGTTAGCCTTTCACCTTAAACTGAACCAGAAAAGAACCGTATATAGATGTGGTACATGCAGAGGGGACATCTTGATATTGGCATAGGATGTTTTTTTCAGCGAAGGACCACTTCCGCATGTAGATGCTTTCTGAGGGTTATTTTCCATAGGTGACTGAGGGGAGATATGATTGAAGTCTACAAAATCGTGAATGGTGTAGAATGAGCAGTGGCCTACCAAGGGGGGGAGGTCCGCCCCGGGTGCACGCCACTGGAGGGTGCCGCGGCGCGTGCCTGCTCTGAGTTTGCTGACTTCGTGCGTTCGCTGCAGCTCCCTCTGCCCTGGAACAGGTTACTTCCTGTTCCGGGTCAGAGGGAGCTGCAGCGAACGCGCAAAGTCAGGGAACTCTGAGCAGGGGCGCGCTGCAGCACCCCCCCAGCGGCGTGCACCCGGGGGAGGGGTCAGCGCTGCATAAGGGGGGGGTGCTGCACCCAGGGGGTCCGCGCTGCATCGGGGGGGGGGGGGGGCCAGGTGTGCGCCCCCCTGGGAACGCCACTGAAAATGAGTAGAGGTAAATCAATTTTTGAACCCTTTCAAAAAGTATAAAAAATGGAGACATTTAATGAAGTTATTTAGAAATACTTTTAAAATAAATAGGAGGAAATATTTTTTCATTCAACGAATAGTCAAGCTCTGGAACTCATGTATACTATTCTGATCTTATATTCTACAAGGCTCTATTAAAATTCTAAATGGATTATAATTTAGAATGGGATTCTGTAGTCCAGGAGAATTACAGCGAGTTAATCAAAAAAACTAATCAAGAACAGTACCTTATTATCCTTTATCTCATCATCTATTACTCCACATCTGTAAATATATACGTTTTTAGAGAAATTCAAAAATAGTGGATATGACTGAGTTGGCCTAATACACAATGGTAAGCTATTTCAATTTTTTACTCCCTGATTTAAGAAAGAGGCCTCCAAATAAGATTTTCTTTGCATTTTCCTAACAGATGGATAATTAAGCTTTAAATATCGTTCTTTACGAGCCATACACAAAGATATTGAAAATTCAAGATAGCAAACTAATCATTTGGCGCTATTGCCGTAAAGTGACATACATCAGATAGGCAAGCTTATATTTAATCATTGAACTAACCCTAAGCCAATGCAAATTGGGCAATAGCGGGGTACCCCTCTCATATTTATCCAATCCAAATATCAATGTTGTTGCTCTGTTTTGTGAGAATTGCAGTTTTTAATAAATTTGTGTGAGACCATATAATGAATATCAATAGTCTAAATATGGCTTCTGAAGCTACAAGGATTTAACATTGAACGTATGGCCCTTAATTGCCAAAGTTAGAAGAAAAATTGTTTCATATGCGCTCCTGGTTATAATTCAAAGGACAAATTTGAATTAACAATCACCCCAAGAATTTTGGAATGATCCTCGATCAATAGTTCCTCCCCCGAATCCAGCTTTAGGTATTTTGTTGTTAATAAATCATAAGCTCCAAACCAGGCTAACTTCATCTTCAACGTATTCAACTTTAGAAATTTTTCAGTAGCCCAATTCTCTCTTAATAATAATATTCCTCAAAAAATTCTACTGTATCATCAAATTTATCTAAAGCAGTGCATAGCAGAAAGATATCATCAGCATATGATATCTTTTACTCAAGTAAAAATGAACCAAAGATGGTATGAGCGGGGAGCTTTGTTGTCCCCACAGTTTGTCAAGTTCCTGAAGGAAAAGTCTATAGTCTGCTATTTAGACAGACATGGGGAAGCCACTGCTTGCCCTGGGATTGGTAGAATGGAATCTTGCTATTATTTGGGTTTCTGCCAGGTACTTGTAACCCAGATTGACCACTGTTGAAAACAGGATACTTGGCTAGATGGACCATTGGTCTGATCCAGTATAGCTATTCTTATGTTCTTATGCACACAGCTATCTCTATGTCAACCCATAGTGTGACTTTATTGTGGATGTTTTGGGCAGGTATTTTTGAACATTGACAGACAGTGATTCATTATACGTGTGCTTTCTGGATGTTTTCAATAGAAATCAAACAAAATAAAACATGGAAAAGAAAATAAGATGATACCTTTTTTATTGGACATAACTTAATACATTTCTTGATTAGCTTTCGAAGGTTGCCCTTCTTCCTCAGATCGGAAATAAGCAAATGTGCTAGCTGACAGTGTATATAAGTGAAAACATTCAAGCATTACTATGACAGTCTGACAGGGTGGGAGGATGGGAGTGGGTCGGAGGTATGCATGGGAACATCAAAGCATATCATTGATATTCTAACAGGATGGGTGTGGATAATTGAGGGGTGGGGTGATCAACAGAGAAATACAGCTTTATGGTTTATAATGGATGTTTTCAGATAGGCATTTACTTTTGAATTTGGGCTTCATATCAAAAATGCCCCTCCATGTTACTGTGTGCTACTCCTCCACTCCATCTGTTAAAGAATATTCACAAAATTAACATATCCGCAGAAATTTTTCTGTTATACAGATTAGTTTTCAATATCTGTGTAACCTGATTGTCATGATATAAATGATACGTTATTCACATTTAAATCATTATTTCTGCTATGTCTCTCATCACTAAATCTACCACTTTTTCTCACCACAAGGAAGCATAAATATACCTTCCAATATTATTATATTTGGTAACACTGTTCTTATTTTTGCTGCCCATCCCCCTTCATTTCAACTAGTAAACACTATTCCGTGCTTTCAGAGCTTGACAAATGTCAACCTTTATAAACTTGAACTTGTGTTGTTAAACAATAAATTATATTTTGAATGATGATTACCAACTCCTCCCTTAGCTTTTGAGACACGCACTCGTCCCTCCCTCCCATTCACTGAACTGAATCAGTGACAATTTGGTCTATGGCTTTCAGAACAATACCGGCTGAACAGGTTAAAATGAACTGGACTATAATTTGAGCTGAATCAAAGTGACAATATTCTTGCTGGTGCAGCAACTGAGCCAGTGCTGGTTCTCTCATTCCCAGGTAGAATACCAAGGGATTGGTATTAGACGAGTGGAAAACTTATGTGGACAAAGTAGTCTCAATGGCCCTGTTATTCAAAAAGGTTTAACCAGACAGGGGAGGACATTTATGCATCTTCTTGGTGCCTATATGTTGACATCTTCCTTTTGGCACTGTATTCCATATTCAGAAATTAGAATATAACAAAAAGAGAGAAAAACCAAAGCACTCAATACAAAGAAACACAAAGGAAACAGCACTAAGGTCCAATCCAGGTCATAAGTACCTGGCAGAATCCCAAATAGTAGCAACATTACATGCTACTGATCCCAGGGCAAGCAATGGCTTCCCGTATGTCTATCTCATATCAGACTATGGACTTTTCCTCTACGAACTTGTCCAAATCTTTTTCAAACCCAGATATGCTAACCGCTGTTACCACATCCTCCAGTAACAAGTTCCAGAGCTGAACTATTCTTTGAGTGAAAAAATATTTCCTCCTATTTGTTTTAAAAATATTTCCATGTAACTTCATTGAATGTCCACTAGTGTTTATAGTTTCTGAAAGAGTAAAAAGTTGATTCACTTTTACCCATTCTATACTACTCAGGATTTGGTAGACCTCTATTATATCTTCTCTCAGCCTTCTATTTTCTAAGCTGAAGGACCCTTTATCATTTTGGTCACCCTTCTTTGAACCTTTTATAATTCCCTTATATCTTTTTTGAGATACAGTGACCGGAATTGCACGCAATACTCAAGGTGAAGTCGCTAGCATCCTGTTTGCTTTTTTGATTGACACTGCACACTGGGTCAAATATTTCAGTGTATTGTCTACGTATTATATGCATATTGTCACATACACATCTAAATTCAGGTTTTAGAAAACCATATACATGTACAACTTTCTAATATGTGCATCTGGCAAAGTGTATGATCTGGGTGTGGTTTGGGCTGGACAAAGGCAGGGAGAAAACATATGCATTCCCCATTTCAGAATGTGAATGCCAGTTTATGTCTGCTGACAACAACATACAGATTTACACCTGCTTCCAGGGATATTGAGGTTATAGAAAATTGCTTAATCCCCCATTGTTTTTTGTCCCCCCATGAAAGTAATGCTCGAAAATGTTATCAGGTGCTGTGACAGCTTGGGAAAACATGTGCATTAGGACAGGTTGAATTGAATTGAGTTTATTATTTCTAATCCGCCTTTGTCCAGGGTGGCGTACAAGCAAACATTCATAAAATCAAATAATCAAACCACAAAAACATAACAAATTACAAAAACAACTCCAACATGATGCAGTTCCAGCAGACATTCCAATCAATAATCTGCACCACTCCTTCAGGCGGAGTTGTTATAAACCTGATACAATAAAAATTGTTTCAGATTCATCTTAAATGTAGACAAGCAGGTTTCTCTTTTGAGCTGCAATGGCAGTTTATTCCATTGAATGGGTTCAATGGAATAAACTGCCATTGCAGCGGCGCCATTTTGACAGACTCCTGTGAGGAGCAACCTGGATGAGTTGCAGAAAAAATTCAAGTTAAACCCCTGATGATGTCTTCGGGTGAAATGCATCGGTTGCGTAGGGTTTGACGGTGTGGAAAAGCTGCTTGTAAGCTGAGATCGTATTCGCACACAGTGAAAGGTTTGACGGTGTGGGATACTCGAGTTCTATTTAACAGCTCTTTGAGATAAGAGGCAATGAAGCAGTGACTACAAGTATCATAGCGTTTGAAGACTGCAATTGATCCTTTTGTTAGCTGGAATGGCTGTGTTTATTTCAAGCTTTGCATTATGGGAACAAATAGCAGAAACACTGCTGTAGAACCTTTAAGCAGCAGAGGAGTTTTCCATGCGCATGTAACACAAAGAGCCAAAGTGATAGCTTGAAGATAAAGTCATTTGAGGAGTCAAAGAAGAACATTCAGCTTTGACAAAGAGACTGGAATTCTTTTGATTATCATGTGAACAAACTGTTATACTTTGAATTGCTATGAGCTTGTTGATGCAAATAAGGCACAGTAGTGTATGAAGGAGTGTATAGTATGTATGAAAGTGTGAATGGTAAGAATGTAGGAAATAGGAATTGATATGGTCATGATGATAAATGATAAAAGTGTTAATAATATAAGTAAAATTAAAAATAAATAATAGTGGAATTAAACAGAAAAGTGAAATAGTGGTTACTTTTAAGGGTATTTATTGAATGGGTTCAGAGATAGAGAAAGTAGCAGTTTGTGTAGCCTCTAAATGTACATGCTGAAGTGCAGGTACAAGAAGTTCATATTTCTGTTGAGATCTCAATGATCGAGCTGGCAGGTACCATTTCACAGCATTTCTTAAACAGTATGTGAAGCATGATAAAGTACTTGGTGAACCATCACCAGCAATTTATATAAGATCCTACAATTTACTGGCAACCATTTCAAATGTTTCATTTTGCAGATATGTGTTCAGACCGCGAAAGACCAAATAAAAGCCTCACAGCTGAATTCATAGCCACTTTTGAAGAGACAAAACCCTGGTAATCCAAGATAAACAATATTATATCAATCCATAACACTGAGTATCATTGTCTACACCACCTTCATAAAATTAACCCAGGGCATTCATTACTTTAAAATATATGGTCCGAATCTGAGGCCTAAAGGTAAGAGCAGAAGCCACCAAATTTTTTTTTACATATATTGAAATCTTAACATGCACTCCCGTTAGCGAGATTGTATCTGGTAATACCACTGTAGGATCTGAAACAAACCCACATCACATCAGTGAAGCCACAATTTACAAATGAATGTATAGGTCTTGGAGATGAATACAGTTGACCACACGTTTTAAAAATAAAACACAACTAGCAGACATTTTCTTTCACCCATTCTTAAACACAAACATATTGACGTCACATTTTTTTTCCAGACAAAATAGTGACATGTCACAGATGATCTTCAAGCATTGCTCCATAACTCACCTAGTACCAAGCAGAGAAATTTCATATTAGTGTAAATAGAAAGTGTCAAGGAATTAGAATGATTCTCAGGATCATTTGTATGATTAATTTACATTGTAAGCTCTTTTGAGCAGGGACTGTCTTTCTTCATGTTCAGTTGTAAAGCGCTGCGTACGACTGGTAGCGTTATATAAGTGATTTATAGTAGTAATTTATAGTACTTTAATTCAGGGGAGGCTAACCTTTATACACAGAGGGCTGCATGAATATCAGTACTACCCCTAGTGGACTGTAACATTACACTATGTTGGAGCCGGAAATGCACAGATCTCCATAGAACTTCTGCGATAAGTAAGTAAAAAAATATAATACAAATGATAGAAACAAACTGTTAGAATGGCTATTCTGAACATATTTGCAAAATACATTAATTAAAATTACCAGAACTCTGATTAATGATGCTTTCTTTGTATACTTCCTATGGTCTCTCAGCCCACATAAAATTCAATGGCGGACCACATTTGTCCTGTGGGCTGCAGGTTATCCAGCCATGCTGTAATTGGCCAAGCTTTAAAGCAATGCAGTAACTCTCAGACTTCAGCAGTATTTATATGGCTACTGCCTCATTGCTAGACAACTCAGAAAAACAGGGGATTCCAGGAGGATTACTCAGTAGGTCTCCTCCCTTTCTTTCCTCAATGCTCTTTTCAACAAGAAAATAATCTAATCTAATCCAGCGTTTGTTAGCCACTAATTCCTCCATGGGTCCAAGCGGTGTACAAAAATGCATTATAAGACATTCAGATTACAGAATGTGACTATGTATTACACTACATAAAAGTTGAAACATACAGATCTTACAAAATAATTACATCTCTTAATTTGAATTAGAAACCAAACATTCATTGAATAAAATGGTCTTTAAGTATTTACAAAATAAATCATAATAGTTCTCAGATCTTAAATTCAGAAACAAGCAGCCTGATAGGGATTGGATCATTCATGATTTCTCTAGATGCTACAACTCGAATAGGCAGATACAAATATAGATATTATTCTTAAGATTAAATATTAGTCTAGAAGAATAACTTTGGCCATGTAAATGTCTGAAGACTAAGCAGGAGATCTTGTACAGTATCCTAGCTTTAATTGGTAGCCAATGTAGCTCAACCAACAAGGGAGTAACCCTATCATATCTGTTATGACCAAAAATCATCTTAGCGGCAGAATCTGTCCAATTATTTTTTAGGAAGTTCAACATAGACAGAATTGCTGTAATCTAACTGTGACAGTATAAAAGATTGAATCATAAGAGCATAATGTTTAAAAAAAAGTTCTAATGGATCTCAGTTGTCTAAATTTAAAGAATATACATGTTTCACAGGATATAGTCAAAACAGGGGAGATGTGGAGAAGAGGGAGAGAATAACAGAGAAAGGAGATACACTGACCCATACTAGAATACAGCAAAAATAATGTAAATCTTCCTATCTTCTCACAAGACAAAGGTATTTCTGAGCAATAAGTTACCAGAGGACAAAGGTCTTTATGTCATTTATATTGATATTGTGTCCACTATAGGTTTTCACAAATCTAGAAGGACTAAGCTACAATCTGAACTTCAGACTCTTTTGAGCTGATAAATTATTTAGATTTGAGTGCAGATTTAATTTTTGAGGTTTGAGGCAGTAACAAACTATGGATTAGAGAGTTGCACGGGGACAGAAATCTTACCCATCCCCGCCCGTCCCTGCTGGAATCTTACCCATCCTCGCTGGAATCTTACTCATCCCCACCCATCCCCGCAAAAATTGAACCCATCCCAACCCGTCCCCGCCCGTCCCCGCAAGAATTTAACCCATCCCCACCCATCCCCGTAAGAATTTAATGGTACATAAAAGAAAATTCCAGTCAGCTCCCTCAGTCTCTCTCTGGATTTGAGCCACAGCACTGTAGGCAAGGAAGGAACGGAAGTTGGAACACTCTGGTGCGCACATGTAAGACTTGTCTCCGATTCACTTGCACTGTGTGCTGAGAGGTCACCACATGCACGCGCCAGTAGGTCAGATGACATTTAATTCTCGTGCCTGTGTCAGAGCTCTGAGGTCTGTGCACCAGCCTGGTAGCAAAGAGGATTAATAATAACATAGTAAGTGACAGCAAATAGACCTGAATGGTCCATCCACTCTGCCAATAGTCACACTCATGATCAATTCATCATTAAATCAACGAGTGTGATATATATTTGATTATGGTCTTTCTTTCATGATTCTGGAACAAAGACCACAAAAGTCTATCTGGCCCTATCCTTATGTTCCAACTACTGGAGTTGCCATTGAAGCCCACTCCAGTCTATTCATCTTCTCATTTGTGGGACACAGATCGTAAAAGTCTGTCCAGCACTGTCCTCATGTTCCAGCCACTGAAGTTGCTGTCTAAGCCCTTTCCAGCCCATCCTAAACCAGATTGCCATGTATGAGACACAGACCATACAAGTCTGCCAGGTATCAGCCCTAGTTCATCACAGCCAGAGTCGCCATCTAAGCGTCACTTGACACATCCACACACATGCAGCCATTTAAGGTTAGGTTTTATATAACTTCCATTTTCTAATTAGAGATCCTCTGTGTTCATCCCACGCCTTTTTGAATTCCGTCATCATTTGTGACTCTACCACCTCCTTAATGGAAGACTTTCCACATTTGTGCTGTTAAAGCAAGGAAGAAGAAGAGGAGGAGAAGACAGCACTCAAAGAAATTGGTATTCGGTAGATGAGAGACTGGTGCAGGTGCAGCTTACACTTCTACGAGAAGACCACAGAACTGCTTCCATCCCCGCGGGAACCCCGCAGAAACTACTACTACTACTACTATTTAGCATTTCTATAGCGCTACAAGGCATACGCAGCGCTGCACAAACATAGAAGAAAGACAGTCCCTGCTCAAAGAGCTTACAATCTAATAGAAGAGCTTACAATCTAAAACTGCCTCCATCCCTGCGGGAACCCCGCAGAGCTGCTTCCATCCCTGTGGGAACACCGCAGGAACTGCCTCCGTCCCCGTGGGAATCCCGCAGGTTCCGCGGGATTCCCGCGAACCCCGTTCCCGTGCAGCTCTCTACTATGGATCCTCTTGTCATTTTTCACAATCCTCTTGCGATTTAACAACTTTGAATAACTTTGTGTTGTCAGCAAATTTAATTACCTCACTAATTACTCCTATCTCTAGATCATTTATAAATATGTTAAAAAGCAGTGGTCCCAACACAGACCCCATGGGGAACCCCACTATCTACCCTTCTTCATTTAACCCTACTCTCTGTTTTCTATTTTTTAACCAGTTTTTATTCGACAATAGAACACAACCTCCTCTCCCATGACTCTCCAATTTCCTCTGGAGTCTTTCATGAGGTACTTTGTCAAATGCCTTTTGAAAATTCAGATACACTTATCCCTGCTTTTTTTGCCATTCTTATGTTGGACATTCCAGTTTGCAAAACGGCTGTTCATGCTGTATGTCCTCTGCACATGAACGTCCATCTCACATGTATTTCCTGTTAGAAAATACATGTGAGTTGGACATCTGTTTTAGATGTCATGAGCTGGATGTTTCTATTCTGACTTGGACATCCATTCAAAAATGCCCCTCCATGTGATACAGTGACTGTGATATAAGGGCTACAGGGTGGTCATAGAGGGGTGAATGGTCATATGTCAATACTCTTTATGAATAAGGGTATCGATTCCTCCCTGAATACCCCTCCAATAGTATATTGCCATCTTTATCTAACCACATGTTCTCACATTGCTCTTTGAAGATCTCTTCTGACACCCAAGACGTAGTTCTGTTCTATGGGGCTTTCCAGTCTCCTTTAACTTCCCCACCTGGAGTGTGTGAGTTCTCGTACCATTTGCTTTTACATTGACAAGCAGCCATCGTGAGTCAGGGCTATTGGTGTACCCATTGAAAGTTAGCAGGAGGGCTAGTTAGCTTCCTGTCATTAAGTTTAATTTTTTTAATTGATATTTTGATACTGTATTGTATGTGTGCTACAGAGTATTTTAATGTGTTACTCTCTTTTTTAAAGTAAAAGCGACATTTCAGGTTTCCATTCACAAGGAACATGCTATTGTGGACGTATTTTACTATACTTATGTTAATCTTTTTAAAATGCATATTATTTGTGAGCCTACGTTTTGTCTGAGTTTTATTGCATAGGCCTTTAAGTCTTGCTGTGGTGTTAAGGTATTGGGATCTTCTATGGTCTCCAGTACTATAACTAAAATGAGACACTACTCTGGTCCAGTCAGAAAAATGGGATACATCTTGTGCTGGAGTCTGCATTCAAATGAACGTTTGAGTCAATGTTTGCAGTTGTCATCCCTGATGTGCTCAGCTATTATATTAAGAGATTCATACTTGTGATTTCTATGGGGCAGATATTATATGCTGTCTAGTTGAATTGGACTTACTTTTGGACTTCCTACTGTGCAGGGTGTCATTCTTTTCTATCACTCTCTTCAGCAGCATGTAATTTTTCTCGGTGAATGACTGTTCTTTGAATAGTGAGATATAGGAGGAAAAGGACAGACTGTCTCCTGATATATTACCAATGGCTTTTAGGACAGCTGAGAGGGCTCCCTGCCTTGTAGTCTATTCCTCCTTCTCTCATCTCCCTTTGTCTCATATCTTCTTCTTGCCTTACTTGTCCCTATTATGACCTCCCCTAGTTATCTCAGTCTTTTTCCCCAAGACTAACTTAGGAGTCCTTTTACAAGGCTTGCTAGTGTTTTTAGCATGTGCTAAAAATAAACATGCACTAGATGTTAGTCACCCATATATTTCTATGTTCCTCAAACTTGTCATCTGTTTGCTAAAAATGCCTATAATATCTAGAGCCTGGAATGTCCTTTCAGTTTCACTTTCAGAGGAGAGGAAGGGGGACAGCAGCCACTGAGTGATTAAGCAGGTGTTATGCCTTACTCTCTCCAGTGTTCAGCTGCTCAATAAGGGCACATTTTTATACCCTGGATGTGACTGAAACAGGTCTAACTTAGGACATCCTTCTTTTTAGGCTTGAACATTTCTTCCTATTCGGTAATTTGTGTAGGACAGTGTGTCCTAAAACCGTTAGTGCACCTTTGTAAAAGGACCCCTTAATTACTAACAGCCTAAGCAGATGTCTAGGGAGTGATTATAATGGGTCCTGCCAGAACAGTTTGGGCAGTGGAAGCCATGGGCTTTCTACTATCCTGAAAAGGATTGTATGTTCCCTGTAAATACTTAATTACCCTGCCCTTGTATCTGCTTATGACGGTTTTACACAGTCTGGGCAGTAGCAAGTTCCACAATTAGAAAGAAACTCAGTATTCAATAGATATAGTAAGATAGTTTATTAGCATCGGCATCTTACCCAAAGGCAGTACAGGCAAGTTAGGCATTCACATGGTAGAACAGCAGTTCACGACACGCCCTCTCTCCCCAGCCTTCTCTGCACCCCTCTGCCTTCTGGAGTCTTCTGTAGCCTTCTGTAGCCTTCTATAGTCTTCTGATCTAATACCCTTTAGACTGCCCTTTTTATACCCTTCTGACCCTATTCATTTCAATGGACCCTAGCTTTCTCACCAGAGCTGTTGGCCCTTATCAGTTGATAAGGATGACTTCACATGTTCCCAAACTCTAAGTATAAACAAAATATGTTCAGGGCAACATCTGTGAAGAAATGTCTTCACAGGTCATTTCACCCTCCTTAGCTCCCCCTCCCTCTACTTGCACCTGACCCACTACTATCTTTCATTAGCCAAAACATCTTCGCTCATGAATTCTCGCAGGTGCCAGTTCCAGCATTGTTGACAAGAGCAAAGTCCCCCTCCCTTGTCAGCTTTCTGGGAACTCACTTCAGCTTGTGCTGCAGTGAAATGTATTTTGTATCAGAGATGATTTTTGATTTTAAGAGGCCTAGCTCTTAGCCTGAGCCATTGGCCTGTATTTCACTGAGTGCAAGTGACAGTATATTTCTACAGGAGGCAGCTTCTGGGGAGTGACAAAGATTAACTAGAGTCATAAAATTGCCTTCATTTCTTATAATTATACACAAAACACAGTTTAAATCTTAAATGTCAAATTATGTAATTGTAGAGGATTGTTTGGGATGAGTGGTGCTGGTGTTATCATAGTTGTTAACTGTCAAAATCTCTAGAGGTCTGAAATTTAATTGAGGGGGGGGGGGGGTGATGCAAGATTCAAGGCTTACTTGAGCAGCCTAATACTCTTGCACAGGCTCTGTTTCCTCCTTATCCTTCTCCATCTCATCATCGCTACTGTTAACCTTCTCATGTTATTCCTTTCCAGTGTTCTCATTATTATCGTCCTGCCGGTTCCTCCACCTCCATGATTCTGTCACATCTGTGGCCGTGACCACCCTCATTCTTACCCTGTTTATGGGAGTCAGTGGCTGTGCTGGCTTCTGCTTGTCTCTATGTCTGTCTCTGTCTTAGTTTCTCTCTGGCTCTGTGTGCTGATTACCTTACTGGACTTCACCTGTGTGGGCTATGCCTCTTCCAAGATGGCTGCCGCCTCCTCTATGCCAGTATCCAAGATGGCTCCTGCTTGTCCTTCCTGTGGGCTCACTTCCTCTGGGTGTCAAGCCTCTGTTTGGAGGCAAGGAACTTCCTGCTTCTGTCCTGCTGGTGGTGACTCATCAGTGAGTTCCTTTATAAGGAGGGCCTGTGCTTGCAGTCAGTGCCTTCACATGGTGTCATTGTCTAGTGTCATGCCCAGAGGCCTACAGGTTAGTCAGTGTGTTGCTGCGCTGCTTCTAAGCCTGTCTTCTGTGTGGGCTTCTTGCTCTTCTGTTCAGTACCTGTGGGCTGGTTGCCCTTCTGTGTGGGCTGCTTGTCCTTCTGCATTTTGGCTGTGTTTGGAGCCTGCTGTTCAGCCCTGGTTTCCCCATCTGTGTTTGCAGTCTGCCCTACTCTCTGCTTTTATATTCTGTGTGCTCATCCTGAACCTTGTATATCCTGTGTGCACATCCTGGCTGCTAGTCCTCCTGCCTCCGCTGTGGAGGTAGCCTCTGCAGGTCAGCCCGGGTTTCCCCGTCTGTGTTTGCAGCCTGCCCTACTCCCCGCTTGTATATACTGTGTGCACATCCTGAACCTTGTATATCCTGTGTGCACATCCTGGTCCCTGCTTGTTCGTCCTGAGTCCTGGTTTTGGCTAGCTAGGGTTGTCCGGCTTCCGCTCTGCCTAGCTGCCATCTTCCCTGTGTGCACATCCTGAACCTTGTATATCCTGTGTGCACATCCTGGTCCTTACTTGTTCGTCCTGAGTCCTGGTTTTTGCTAGCTAGTGTTATCCGGCTTTCCGCTCTGCCTAGCTACCTTCTGTCCCGTGTGTCTACCTTGTACCTTGCTTGTATATCCGGTGTGCTTATCCGGATCCCTGCTTATGTATCCTGATTTCTGTATCTGTCTAGCTAGCGTGTATCTTCTGTGGGATTTATCCTGTTACCTGCCTCGACCTAGCTAGTGGGTTTGCCCTGTGGGTATTCCCCGTCTCCCCTTTTTTCCCTGCTTGCATGTCTGCCCTAGTCCCTGCTCCTGATAAGCTTCTGTCTGTCTAGTCTGTCCGGTGTGTCTGGCTTAGCGGTTGCATGCAGCACTTAGTGCAGTCTAGTATAGTTTGTTCCCTCGTGTTTCCTAGACCCAGGGTCGGGTCCTCTGAATTCCAGTTCCACCTTGTCCTGCAAGTCCTGCCGGCCGCCTGCATGCTAGAGCTCAACTCCAGCAGAACGGTGGCTAAGTGCAGGTGAAGAGGTTCCTGTTCTGCTAGTTCCAGTTGCCTGCTTCCGATCCAGAGGTCCAGTCCGGCCCTTCCGTGTGGTTCACTCCAGGGTGGTCTTGCCTGCCTCTGCCGCTCCTCGGCAGGGGTTCAAGGACTCGCTATTCCCAGTTCTGCCTCGAGGACCTGACAGCATGCCAAGGCCCTCGAGAACGCGACAGCTTCCTTCCCTTTCTATTTTGCCATACACTTTCTTCCAGAAACCTCAAAAGCTTCTCCCTATTCATTGGCCTATTACTAGAACATTACTTTTTCATCCTCACCAGCTGTTTCATGCCCCTGTTCTTCATTCCTTCCCGCTCTCTCTGCTTGTAAACCATTCTTACCCAGAGCAATTTCTTACATGTCCGTTCTCACCTGCAAAATCTCAGTTACTTGCATATTGCATTTGGGCCACATTCATGTACTACTACTATTTATCATTTCTAAAGCGCTACTAGACACATGCAGCGCTGTACACTTCAACATGAAGAGACAGTCCCTGCTCGACAGAGCTTACAATCTAATTAGGACAGACAAACAGGACAAACAAGAAATAAGGGAATATTAAAGTGAGGATGATAAAATAAGGGTTCTGAACAAGTGAATAAGGGTTAGGAGTTAAAAGCAGCATCAAAAAGGTGAGCTTTTAGCTTAGATTTGAAGACGGCCAGAGATGGAGCTTGATGTACCGGCTCAGGAAGTCTATTCCAGGCATATGGTGCAGCAAGGTAAAAGGAACGGAGTCTGGAGTTAGCAGTGGAGGAGAAGGGAGCAGATAAGAGAGATTTACCCAGTGAATGGAGTTCCCGGGGAGGATTGTAGGGAGAGATGAGAGTGGAGAGGTACTGAGGAGCTGCAGAGTGAATGCACTTATAGGTCAATAAGAGGAGTTTGAACTGTATGCAGAAACGGATAGGAAGCCAGTGAAGTGATTTGAGGAGAGGACTAATATGAGCATAACGACACTGGCAGAATATTAGTCGTGCAGTAGAATTTTGAACTGATTGAAGAGGAGACAGATGGCTAAGTGGGAGACCTGTGAGAAGCAAGTTGCAATAGTCTAAGCGAGAGGTGATAAGAGTGTGGATGAGGGTTCTGGTACTGTACTCAGAAAGGAAAGGGCGAATTTTGCTGATATTATAGAGAAAGAAACGACAGGCTTTAGCAGTCTGCTGAATATGTGCAGAGAAGGAGAGGGAGGAGTCAAAGATGACCCCAAGGTTACAAGCTGATGAGACAGGAAGGATAAGAGTGTTATCCACAGAAATAGAGAATGGGGGAGGAGGAGAGGTTGGTTTAGGGGGAAAGATGATAAGCTCAGTCTTGGTCATGTTTAGCTTCAGATGGCACTGAGACATCCAGGCAGCAATGTCAGACAGGCAGGCTGATACTTTGGCCTGGATTTCAGCTGATATTTCTGGTGTGGAGAGGTAGATCTGGGAGTCATCAGCATAAAGATGATACTGAAAACCATGGGATGAGATCAGAGTACCAAGGGAAGAAGTATAGATGGAGGAAAGAAGAGGTCCGAGGACAGATCCCTGAAGTACACCAACTGACAGTGGGATAGAAGTAGAGGAGGATCCACTAGAATATACACTAAAGGTACGCTGGGAGAGATAAGAAGAAAACCAGGAAAGAACGGAGCCCTGAAATCCAAGTGAGGACAGCATATCAAGGAGTAGGCTGTGATCAACACTGTCAAAAGCAGCAGATAGATCGAGAAGGATGAGGATAGAATAGAGACCTTTGGATTTGGCCAGGAACATTGGAGACTTTAGCAAGCGCTGTTTCAGTTGAATGAAGGGGGCAAAAGCCAGATTGAAGTGGATCAAGAATAGCTTGAGATGAAAGAAAGTCAAGGCAACGGCAGTGAACAGCACGTTCAAGTATCTTGGATAGGAAAGGGAGGAGGGAGATGGGGCGATAGTTGGAAGGACAGGTAGGGTCGAATGAAGGCTTTTTAAAGAGTGGTGTGACTACGGCATGTTTGAAGGCATCAGGAACAGTCGCAGTGGACAGTGAAAGATTGAGGATATGACAGATAAAAGGGATGACAGTAGGAAAGATAGTGTTAAATAGATGGGTGGGAATAGGATCGGAGGAACAGGTAGTTAGTTTCGAGGAGGAAAGAAGATGTGTAGTTTCCTCTTCAGTGATTTCGGAAAAGGAAGAAAAGGAGGCAGGGGTTGGAGGGTTGAGAGAATGGACTAAGGGAAGGAGAGGTGGAGGTGACCTGGTTGAGAATTCAAGTTTAATGCACTTTCTATTGCCATGGAGACTCTTATGAAAAATACTCAGAGAGGGACAGAACAGAGACCTATGCAAGGAATCCACTTAAAAATAGACATCAACTGAAAAGACAAAATAGAAGATACAGAGAGAAGCAGACACAGTATTTAGAGCAGGAGTGGGCAACCTCAGTCCTCGAGGGCTACAACCTAGTCGGGTTTTCAGGATTTCCTCAATGAATATGCATGAGATCTGTTTGCATACAATGGAGGCAGGACATGTAAATAGATCCCATGCATATTCATTGGGGGAATCCTGAAAACCTGACTGGTTTGCAGCCCTCGAGGACTGAAGTTGCTCACGCAATGGTCTGAGAACCAGGGAAACCAGCATTTAAATTCCACTCCCGCCACTCACATGCCTGATGACCTTTGGTGAGATATGTGTATCTCCCATTGCCTCAGGAACCCACATAAGACTGTAAGCCCTTTTGGGATGGGACATTTGTACCTGAGTACTTACCACAATACTGCACTTCATACATTAGTATCACTATGAAAATGATAAGCAAGGTACCAGGAAGGGTAACAGAAAAGATAATCACACTCCAAACTTACTGAAAGCAAGAAAGGCTCTCTTTAATATATACCCACTTTAATACCTCCAGTGCTTGTTCCAACTACTGGCTTCTTCCCTCTTTTCTCCTTGAGAGCATATACAAAACAATGTGCATCTCTTGGTGTGCATACAGAATGAGTGTGTGCATATGTTACAATCTGCATAGTAATATATCACAAAAGAGAAAGAGAGCAGTATCCGTTTTCTCATCTCGTGAAGCTGCATGCAGTTTTAGAGAATCTGTCATGAAAATACATTTAGAAGTTACTAGCAAATGTGGATAAATGCACAACTTTAGGAAGCCTTTTACAAAGATGTGGTAGCATTTTTAGCTCGTGGTAACAATCAGATGGTGGTAATCGCCGAGACTCCCATAAGAGTTTACCGCCATTTGATTTTTACCACAAGCTAAAAACACTAGTGCAGCTTTTTAAAAGATCCCCTTAGTGTCTCTAGCTCATGAAATATATGATTTCAGTTTGTAAATAATGTGTTCTTATCTAAAACTTGAGAAAGAAACAGACTTCATTTTTCAAAAGCAGCTTCCATATTTCTTCCTGTGATACTTTAAGCACCATTGTGATATTTGTTTTTATCGTTGCTCTACTAATTCTGAAAGAATCATTGATTCAGCTGTCATGTGGACACAAGGAACACTTTTCTGTTTTCTGTTTTCCTTGCAAACAACCTCGGGGACTTCATAAATAATCTATCAGCCAAGACACAAGATATTTGTCATCTGCACATGGTTTGTGTCTGTCAGATGACTGTCACATCTTTAGACAACAAAACGGAGCTTTAACATAAATAATGCACAGTCATGGTGAAGTAAATGAACAAAAAGGGCAATGGAAAAACTGATCTGTCACAGTTTCAGAAAATTTCTAGCAAATGCAGCACAGTGGACAGAAGCATGAATTTTATTTATTGTTTCTTAAATACATACAACAGGAAAATGAGCATACCATTGCTTTACAGTAACAGAAAGCAGTAGCCTTGTATTTTTTTTCTTTCTTTTTTTTTTTTTTTTTGAATTTCCTTAATCTTGGAATCAAATTTCTTTAACTTGTGGACAAACGGGCTGTAAAGATAAATACTTATTATTTTTGTTTCCTAATGTTAAATAATGCTGATTGCATATTCACTTTAAGTGGTGATGTATTGGAAAATTTAAATAAATAATTAAAAAAAAAAAAAAAGAAAGCAGTAGCCTGATTGAAAGGACAGCAACTATAATTTCTGTACACGCCAATCCAAGCAATTCAGTATATGCTAAATACCATCAAGCTTTACTTAAGGTGTAGAACAATTGCATGAGAGCCACAGAAGCTCTATCACAAATATTTCTTGAAGAAATGCAGAAGACATTGATATTGTTTCTGGGTATATTTTTTGTTTGTTTGTTTAGTTATTGAGATTTATTTACAGCTTTTTTGAATAAATTCATTCAAGGCAGTGTACAGCAAGACCAATCTGGATATAGGCAATAAACAATTTCAGCAGAAAAAAACATATTCAAATAACAATACATGTTATGGCATACAGTAGCATGCTACTTACAATGTCAACACAATGCACAATAAAACATCTTAATAGACATTAAACAATGGGAAAAAATGAGCCAAAAGGAGAGGCTAGAATTAATTAATGCTGATTCAGGATTATGAATGGGTATCTTTGAAGTTGTAGCAAGCTGGGTGTGTAAGTTGTAATTGGTTTACCAGACAGGTCTAACGTGCAAAACCAGAATTTCGCCACAAATGACACAAGCAGACACTGATCTTAAAAGGTTTGCTATAGTATTTTTTGTTAGGACAGTCTAGTATTATACCATTTCCCTAGTGCATTAGAAAGAAACATGGGTTTAATTCACACCTTTAGAGGTATGGTGAGAAAGCAGGGTCAGTAAAATATCGCCTTCACTATTATGAAAAAAGAATGTGGCTCCCTGGGGACCAGAATGGTGTTAAATATATTGACTTTGTGGAGACAAACACAGAGGCTGTGCATCATTGTGAAAATGCTACTGACAAGAACATAAGAATAGCCATACTGGGTCAGACCAATGGTCCATCTAGCGAGGTATCCTGCTTCAGTGACCAATCCAGGTTACAAGTACCTGGCAGAAACCCAAATAGCAGCACTATTCCATACTACAAATCCCAGAGCAAGCAGTGGCTTCCCCCATGTCCATCTCAATAACAGACTATGGACTTTTCCTCCAGGAACTTGTCCAAACATTTTTTTTTAATCCAGATACAATGACCACCATTACAGAATCCTCTGGCAATGAGTTCACTATTCTTTGAGTGAAAAAATATTTCTTCCTATTTGCTTTAAAAGTATTTCCATATAATTTCATGTCCCATGGTCTTTGTATTTTTTGAAGGACTGAAACATCAATTCACCTTCACCCACTCCACACCACTCAGGATTTTGTAGACATCAATCATATCTACCCTAAGCCGTCTCTTTTCCAAGCTGAAGCGCCCTAACCTCTTTAGCCTTTCCTCATATGGGAGGAGTTCAATCCCCTTTATCATTATGGTCATTTTTCTTTGAACCATTTCTAATTCCGCTATATCTTTTTTGAGATACGGCAACCAGAATTGAATGCAATACTCAAAGTGAGGTCGCACCATGGAGTGATATAGAGGCGTTATAATATTCTTGGTCTTATTTTGCATCCTTTTCCTAATAATTCCTAGCATCCTGTTTGCATTTTTGGCTACCACTGTACACTGGGCAGAAGATTTCAGCATACTGTCTACAATGACACCTATGTCTTTTTTTTAGTGCTGACTTTTAAAGTGGACCCAGCATCATATAACTATGATTTGGATTATTCTTTCCAATGTGCATCATTTTAATATACGAGGGTTGCAGCAATAATGAAAGCCAAACTATACATATAATTTTGTATTCATAAATACAAAATGAAAAGTCATCCACAGACCCCAAGAATCTATATAGGTTGCCGAAAGTTGGGGGCCAGAGTTTGCATGTGGGCCCAAGATCCTTGAACAAATAATGAAATAATGGGCATTAATTGGCGCTTGATTGAAGTTACACACAGATCTCCCTGCGTGTTATTCTAAAACTTGGTTCATAACTTTTCCTATGCACCACCCAAAAGGGGATATAACCCTGAGAGGGGCGTAGACAGGTCATGGGCATTCTCAAAAGTTAGGCACCAATTTAGAGAATAGAGCTGATCCGTACCTAAGTTTGGGCACCGGACTTATAGCTTTTTCTATCAGGCATAAATCTGGCACCCAAAGATAGGTATGACCTGCACGCTATGCTAGTATCCTATAAAGGCTGGGCACCCTTTGTAGAACAGAGGCTCAGTGCTAACCTTTCTCATGCCTAACTTCTAGTGCAATATATAACACTCCTGCATTCTTTGTGGGTAACTTTTGGGGGCAAAATGACATATATAGGGCCTTGTTTACTATGCCGTGCTGTAGGCATGCTAGCATTTTAAACGCAAGCTAAAGCTAGAGACACCCATATATTTCTATGGGTGTGTCTAGCGTTAAAGCATGCTAAAAACATTAGCACACCTATAGCATGGTTTAGTAAACAGGGCCCATAGTCTTGAGTGAAGAAAATAGGCATTGTTCTGATCTCTGTTTCATGTCAACCTCTTCAGTCCATGAGTTATAGTGCTCATCAGTGTAGGTATTTTACCTGCCGTTAAAGTATATATTACTATTTCAAACAAGAAGATAACAGCAGAAAGAGTATCAGAGGATATTTAAATGAAACACTTTAGAGCCTAATGGATGGAATGCACAAATTGATTGGAAACCTTTTCTCTGAAGGGTCACAGTTATTTTCTCTATTGAATGAGAAGCTTTTATAAAAGATTGTCTTTCAAAGTTTTCACACAAGCACCAATGCAAGTGATATCAGGCAACGTTGGAGAGTATGCATTAGCGTTTATTACAAGAAGGGGTACCATCTTTGATTTAGTCGCTGGTGCATTCGAAAATGGAAGCAGCAATATCGTTAGCAATAAGCATGTTTCTAAATTTTATGTTTCACTCTTTCACTGAATATTTTATGGATTTTAGATAACTAGAGGATGATGGCTTAAAAGCACTGAGACCATTATTTTGAAGGCAATTTTCTGCTCCTGATGAAGCCTTAATTTTGTGTTTAATTAATCAGTGTGCAGTCAGTATACAGAGATATTCAGTTGTTCTCAATATTTGCACATGTGAGAGTACAGCAACACAAATGAAAATTTTAAAAAGGAGGTTTTTGATCAATGATTGACATTTGAAACCTTTCTTTAGTTTTGATGGAATATATCAAGCTGAAAGGTCACTGAGGTCTTTTCCTCCAAACAATTTAATTGGACATGTGGTCTACACATTTACTATTTAGTGAACAGATCTTTTTGGGAATACAGTATTTTACCAGCCCTTCCCATGTGTAAATAAGAATGTTGAGAAAAGTTTTCAAAAGCACCAATATACTATAAAAGCAATATTTGCTGGTACTCATACCCATGGACATTATCCCCTAGATTCTCTATAGCACGACTTAAGTTGTGTGCTCAAACCCAGTTGAATTCTGGATTTACACATGCAACTTAATTAGTTAACAAGACAATCAGGGGCCCTTTTACCAAGCTACAGTAAAAATGGCCATGTGGTAGGAGCAGGGGCCATTTTTCTTGCACACCAGGGCCCCTTTTACCACAGTGGTTAAAAAACCCTCACTAAAAATGGCCATATTGTAAGATTACTCTTAACACGTGACCATGCACTGAGGAGCACTTACCGCCACCCACTGAGGTGGCAGTAAGGGCTCCTGCGGTAACCCGGCAGTAACTGGGCAGCGTGCAGCACTGCCCGATTATGCAGCAATAAAAATTCTAAAAATATTTTCTGTCATGCTGAAAATGGAGCGTTCTTAAACTGGAACTACAGCCAGCGGCCACTTTGGGCCTATAGTTGTTCTGGGTTGCCGCACAGCAACCCTTTTGTTAAAGGGCCCCTCAGTGCGGAAATTGCCATTTAACAATCAATTATTGATGCTAATTGGCACTAATTTGAATTTATGCACAGAACTGTCTAAGCGTATTCTATAACTTGATGAGCATAAATTCTAGATGTATGAAAAGGGGGTATGGCCATGGGTGTGGAATGGGCAGATCATGGGAATTTACTACTACTACTTATCATTTCTATGGTGCTACTAGATGTGTGCAGTGCTGTACACTGACCATGTAAGATACAGTTCCTGCTCTACAGAGCTTACAATCTAATCAAGACAGGCAAACAGAACAAATAAGGAATAAGGGAATTATTACGGTGGGAATGATAAAACATACATGGGTACTGTATGAGTGAATAGGAGTTAGGAGCTAAAAGCAGCCTCAAAAAGGCTGGCTTTTAACCTAGATTTGAAGACAGCCAGAGCTGGAGCCTGACATACTGATTCAGAAAGTCTATTCCAGGCGTATGGTGCAGCAAGATAAAATGAACTGGAGTTGTCAGTGGAGAAGGCTACAGATAAGAGAGATTTATCCAATGAATGGAGCTCCCATGGACGCGCGTGGGGAGAGGTAAAAGTGGAGAGATACTAAGGAGCTGCAGAATGAATGCACTTGAAAGTCAATAAGAGGAGTTTGAATTGTATGCAGAAACAGATAGGGAGCCAGTGGTGGAACATAAGCCATGCAATAGAATTTTGAAAAGATTGAAAGAGAGAGAAATGGCTTAGTGGAGACCTGTGAGAAGCAAGTTGCAGTAGTCTATGAGAGTGGTGATAAGAGTGTGGCAGTGGCGTTCCTAGGGGGGGGGCAGTGGGTGCGATCCGCCCCGGGTGCACGCCGCTGGGGGGGGGGGGGGTGCCATGCACGCCTGTCCTCCGTTCGTTCCATGCTTCTTCTCTGCCCCGGAACAGGTTACTACTACTTATGCTCCTATGTCCAATCTGCTCAATACCTTTGGCTGAAATCCTGTGCCCATGCTGATTTCATACATTTCAAATTCTTGCTGACCTCTTTCCAATCTGCTCTTTCACTTGCCAAACAGGACTGCTACATCCAGTTGACAAATACTTTTTTCATTAAAAGTGAATGGGCTGTGTTGGCATTGCCGTGTGTCAGCCACTAGCCTGGTTTTGTAAAAGGCGGGGTTAGTTTGTTAGCACCCATACAAATGTTAGGGGTCCTTCTACCAAGCTGAGGTAAAGGCACTCTGAAATGGTGTCAGTTCATGGGTTTACCACGCACTGAGGCCCACTTTTACCACTGTGGGTAAAAGGAGGTTTTTTAAAAAACAGATATGACCATGTGATAAGTTACCACTTCTTATTTAGGAAATGATAAGGGCTCCTGTGCTAACCCAGTGGTAAAAAATATATTTTTTTTTTGGAGCACCGGAAATGGTGTGTAGCACACACTAGAACTTCCTCCAGGATCCTGCGGTAGCCCTGCATTAAAGTTGATTTGCCATGTGCCTTTGCTGCAGTAGCCCTACCGTAGCTTTGTAAAAGGGCCCCTTAGTGCATGACAAATTAATTTAATACAGGTTATACTATGAATTGACATGTTCAGTGAATTAACATGTTAAAAATCTCCAGCTCTCTTTACAGTTAACTGCTACAGTTTATTAAATTGAATATACCGCAATACATAATAAAATATCAAAGCGTTTAACAATTTAAAAAGTAATTACACGCAACAAAAGCAATAGAAATACAATAAAAACAGAAAACATAGAGACAAACTCACACATACAAACTCTCCAAATCATGGTCTCTACAGACCCCCCACAGAAATCTCAGGAAAAGAAAAGGCAAAAAGATGAGCATTCAACAACTGTTGGAAATGGGGTAAAGAAACTTCACCCATCAGTACCACTGACAAATTAGTCCAAAATATAGGGTCCATCACAAAACATGCCCGCCACCTAGTTCTACTTAAAGGGGCCTCTTTCACACCTGGAACTTGTAACAATTGTATATAAACAGAATGCAGGTTCCCCCCAGAAATATAATAACCAACCAATGATAGAAGCATAGCAGGAAGCTGTTCATGATATACCCTATGCAATAATACAAAAATGTTAAATGTAATCCAAAACTCCACTGGCGACCAATGGTAATGGATATAAAGTGAGGTGACATGATCAATTTTCCCCAAATTCCCAAACAACCAAATTGCTGTGCTTTGCATGGTCTGTAATTTCTTTGAATTATTATAAGGTAGATCAATCAGCATGGCATTTGCATAATCAAGATGGGGCATAAACAATGAGTGCATTAAAAGCACAAAACTCTTTTCATCAACATGTCCCCAAACTGCTCCTAACTTACGCAGGACCATGTAACCTCATGTGACCATCATATTCACATGTACTACAAAGACCAAGTGATAATCAAGCCAAACACCCAAATACTTAAATGAATCCACAGTAGATACATCGCCCCGAATAACTGCACAGTAGTCCTTGGACTATCCCACATACCTGTCACCCAACAAGCAACAGGTTTTCCCACAGTTAAAACCATAGAGTGACCATTCAACCATTGATGTATACCCTGTAAGCAAGATCATATTCAAGATAGATCACACTGTAACATGATATGAGTTCTGTACTCTAGACTCTATACTCTAGATTGTTCCAGCAAAACTCCACCTAATCTGACAAAAGAAGCTCACTTATTCTCAGACAATAATGCTTTTAATCCTGTCAAATACCTACATAAGTACATAAGTAGTGCCATACTGGGAAAGACCAAAGGTCCATCTAGCCCAGCATCCTGTCACCGACAGTGGCCAATCCAGGTCAAGGGCACCTGGCACGCTCCCCAAACGTAAAAACATTCCAGACAAGTTATACCTAAAAATGCGGAATTTTTCCAAGTCCATTTAATAGCGGTCTATGGACTTGTCCTTTAGGAATCTATCTAACCCCTTTTTAAACTCCGTCAAGCTAACCGCCCGTACCACGTTCTCCGGCAACGAATTCCAGAGTCTAATTACACGTTGGGTGAAGAAAAATTTTCTCCGATTCGTTTTAAATTTACCACACTGTAGCTTCAACTCATGCCCTCTAGTCCTAGTATTTTTGGATAGCGTGAACAGTCGCTTCACATCCACCCGATCCATTCCACTCATTATTTTATACACTTCTATCATATCTCCCCTCAGCCGTCTCTTCTCCAAGCTGAAAAGCCCTAGCCTTCTCAGCCTCTCTTCGTAGGAAAGTCGTCCCATCCCCACTATCATTTTCGTCGCCCTTCGCTGTACCTTTTCCAATTCTACTATATCTTTTTTGAGATACGGAGACCAGTACTGAACACAATACTCCAGGTGCGGTCGCACCATGGAGCGATACAACGGCATTATAACATCCGCACACCTGGACTCCATACCCTTCCTAATAACACCCAACATTCTATTCGCTTTCCTAGCCGCAGCAGCACACTGAGCAGAAGGTTTCAGCGTATCATCGACGACGACACCCAGATCCCTTTCTTGATCCGTAACTCCTAACGCGGAACCTTGCAAGACGTAGCTATAATTCGGGTTCCTCTTACCCACATGCATCACTTTGCACTTGTCAACATTGAACTTCATCTGCCACTTGCACGCCCATTCTCCCAGTCTCACAAGGTCCTCCTGTAATCGTTCACATTCCTCCTGCGACTTGACGACCCTGAATAATTTTGTGTCATCGGCGAATTTAATTACCTGTGCATCTAACAGCAGATGGCCAGACAGAAACTCTTATGATGTTATTAAAACATGTGACCAGTTACCGTGCTTCGTCTCAAAACTAGATTGAACTAGTTTTCAGCTATCCCTGAGTTTTCATTGGATCGAGTGCACCCCACCTGACTTCAGCCTATGGTCCAACAAGGAAATATAAAAACCCTGGAAAATTCTCAGATCACACTCCGCCTTTCTTGCCTCTCTGCTGCTTCCTGATCTGCACCTCCATAGACCTTCGCTGGGCCTTGCTGGAGTTCACACACATCCAAGATAAGACTCTCTCCAGGCTCCAGCAACAACTCTGCAACAAAAAGTCTTCTTTTCCAACAAGGATCTCCTTCATCACTCCAACCAGCAGCCTCCATCAAAGTGAGTTACCATTAATCCAGCCTAATTTATAATTCAGACTTTCTATCTTTTAAAGCACATTTCCCTTGTGAAAGATCCCTAAAAACTGCCTCTTTTAACATTATTACATTACCTGTATTGTAAATAAACATTTTAAAGTTAAATATTTGGTCTTTATGTTCTGAGCACATGTCCTTAAACCTTACAATGCAGGTTAATATAATTCACCAAATATATCATTGCATTCCCCTTTCTTACATCTTATTATTTTTGCATTTTTTTATAATGACACGAAGATGGAGATATTCATACCACTAACAAAAAAAAATCAACCACACACACATATATATATGGGCTGATTTCAAAGGTTTCTATGAAATCCACCAATGGCCTAAAAAAATATTAAGTAATATCAGCGATAACACCGAACCTTTTGGCACTCCATAAAGAACTTGTAGAAAAAAGGATTCTAGTTCATCTACCACTGTAAAGGTGTGATCCATCAAAAACTAGAGAACCATTAACACTGTACCATTCAGCAATTGCTTCAACAATAGTTTGTTCTATTAAAACAAATATGTGAAGCAGACAAAAATGTCTGAATATGATGGTGAGGGGGTGTGAAATGACATTAAACCAAAAAAAAATGTTCTCTTGTGTACATCCCTAAAATCTTCAAATGACCAGTTTAACTAGGTGGATAGGTATTTACATATGGGAATTGCCTCTGAAAATATTTCTCTCTAGGCGTAATCATCTCTATGGTTTGAAATTGGCTATCTGCGTTTTCATTATATACGCACACCTCTTTGCTTTTTATGGGCATGCAGATTTACTGTAATAAAATCAGTTCCCTGAAATGGTGCTATTAATTGGGTTTCTGCCAGATACTTGTGACCTGGATTGGCCACTGTTGGAAGCATGATACTGGGCTAAATGGACCATTCGTCTGACCCAGTATGGCTATTCTTATGTTCTTATGTAAAAGAGGCAGAAAAAATATGCTTATTAGCACTGTCTAAGGGCATTAGGACATGAAACCAAAAGCCCTTGCCCACGCTTTCTAATCTAATCTAACCACTTATAGATGGCTTAATCCCATAATAATGGCCCAAAGCAGTTTTCAACAATCTTCATTATTTATTTGTGCTTTGAAACATTTCTAATGCCAAGATGCTCAGGTTATAAAGGGAGAACATGTAGCAACCAGGTAAGGAGAGAAAATACCATACAAAAGTCCAAAAATACAACATTAATGATTTATCCAGGTACAATGCATGAGGATTTACAGTTTTGTTATGCAAATATTTATTTAGCCTCACAAAATCATATTTTTGTTGTTTCTGTTCTGCCTTTATATTATTGGTAGGGGGATCTCTGCTCATAAAAATGTAAAAATAACTCCTCATGTCACAAAACAGATATTTATTTTTCTGAGAAGAATCAAAATTCAAACTTAGTGCAATAGTGGTCTACACAGACACTTAAACTAGGAAAAAATAACTTTGGAAAGGTGGGGGAAATATAGAAAGGTTTCCTATTTACTCTCTGATGCTATGTCAAGGAACACAGACAGTTTCAGAAGCTAATATTCCCCTCTGCTGTGTCATGACATCAAAGGCACACACATAACTACACACTTACTAGTTAGCTTTTCCATTGATTACTGGCAAACTAATGAACTTGCTGAGATACTACTGTTGGGCTTGATCCTACTCTCAAAAGTTTCTACTTCTTCATTTCTTTCTCTTACCCATCGTACTCATAGAAACAGAAAAGAGGGTGCTAAATACCAATGCTTTGAAGCCTGCAACACATTAGAAAGTGCTGGAGGACTTAAAAAAAAAAAATAATTGGAAGGAAGCATCCAGGGTTTCAAGGAAATTAAACTGGCTTTTCAGAAGGAAACAAATGCTCATTAAGGGCCTTGGGGAAGAAATAGATATAGTGTTGATGCTGTTCTAAGGCAGAGGATGGACTGAAGAATAGCAGTAAGATTAACAGAAAACAACTTAAAAATACATAAATATTATAAGTAATGAAAACATCTCTGGTTCCACGGAAAGGTTCAGTGGTTCCAGAACTTTGCCACAGATACTCTGTCCAATCAATCCTGAACAAATGTGTATTTTTAACAGAAGTGAGTGTGATGATATTTGCAGGCTTAGTAGATATTCTCCAAAGTCCTGCATAAATCCCCAAATTCTATAAAAAAGTGCTACAAATTGAGTGTGCAATCTAATTGAATAATGAGCTAATTAGTATTGATAACTGACTTTTTAACAAGCAGTTTTTGGTACTAATTAGAATTTAAAATGTATGCGTGATCCATGCCTAAATTTTATATGTATGTCAAAAAGGGGGGCATGGGCAGATTGGGGGTGTTCCTTTCAGTTACACACATAATTATAGAATAAGGTGGGATCCATGCCTAATTTAGGTGCAAGCAGGCCCCCGTTTGCCGCAGCTTAGTAAAAGGACCCCTGAAAGAACTCAAACATGAAATTGCTGATCTGCTATTAGTGATCTATAACCTGTAATTACAATTGTCTGTAGTACCTGAAGATTGGAGGGTGCCCAGTATAATGCCGATTTTTATAAAGGGGTTATATGTGAAATTACAAACCGGTAAGTCTGACTTCAGTGCTGAGCAAAATAGTGGATTTTATTATAAAGAATAAAATTATGGAACAATTAGACAAACTTGGTTTAATAGGACAGAGTCAGCATGAGTTCAGCCATGGGAAGTCTTGCCTCACCAATGTGCTTCATTTCTTTGAAGGTGTGAATAAACATGTGGACAAAGGTGAGCTGGTTGATGCAATGTATCTAGATTTTCAGAAAACTTTCGACAAAGTTCCTCATGAGAGAATCCTGAGAAAATTAAAAAGTCATGGGATAGGAGGCAATATCCTTCTGTAGATTAGGAATTGGTTATTGGACAGAAAACAGAGGGTAGGGTTAAATGGCCATTTTTCTTAATGGAGGAGGGTGAACAATGGAGTACCGCAGGGATCTGTACTGGGACAGGTGCTATTTAACATATTTATAAATGATATGGAAATCGGAATAATGAATGTTGTGATCAAAATTGCAGATGATACAAAACTATTCAAGGTTGTTAAAACACGTGTGGACTGTGAAATATTGCAGGGAGACCTTAGGAAACTGGAAGACCTGCAGGCTTATTTTCGAAAGAGAAGGGTGCGTATCTTTCGGCACAAATCGCAAGATGGGCGTCCTTCTCACAGGGTCGCCCAAATCGGCATAATCGAAAGCCGATTTTGGGTGTCCTCAACTGCTTTCTGTCACGAGGATGATCAAAGTTCACGGGGGCATGTCGGAAGCGTTGTGAAGGCGGGACTGGGGCGTGCCTAACACATGGGCATCCTCGACCCATAATGGAAAAAAGAAGGGCATCCCTGATGAAAACTTGGACGAATTTACCTGGTCCCTTTTTTCTTACAACCAAGCAACAAAAATGTGCCCTAATTGACCAGATGACCACCGGAGGGAATTGGGGATGACCTCCCCTTACTCTCTCAGTGGTCACTAACCCCTCCCACCCTCAATACAAAATTTTAAAAATATTTTTTCAGCCTCTATGCCAGTCTCAAATATCATACCCAGCTCCATGACAGCAGTATGCAGGTCCCTAGAGCAGTATTAGTGGGTGCAGTGCACTTCAGGCAGGCGGAACCAGGCCCATCCCCCTCACCTGTTACACTTGTGGTGGTAAATGTGAGCCCTTCAAAACCCACCAGAAACCCACTGTATCCACATGTAGGTGCCCCCCTTCACCCATAAGGGCTATGGTAGTGGTGTACAGTTGTGGGGAGTGGGTTTTGGGGAGGGGCTTAGCACACAAGGTAAGGGAGCTTTGCACCTGGGAGCAATTTCTGAAGTCCACTGTATTGCCCCCTAGGGTGCCCGGTTGGTGTATTGGCATGTGAGGGGGACCAGTGAACTACGAATGCTAGCTCCTCCCACAACCAAATGGCTTGGATTTGGTCGTTTCTGAGATGGGTGTCCTCGGTTTCCATTATCGCTGAAAATCGGTGGACGACCATCTCTAAGGATGACCATCTCTAAGATTGACCTAAATTTCGCGATTTGGGTGTCCCTGACCGTATTATTGAAATGAAAGATGGACACCCATCTTGTTTTGATAATACGAGTTTCCCTGCCCCTTTGCCGGGACGTCCCGCGAGGACGTCCTCAGGAAAACTTGTGCACCCCTTTCGATTATGCCCCTCCTGGTGTCCAAATAGCAGATGAAATTTAATGTGAACAAATACAAGGTGATGCACATTGGAAAGAATAATCCGAATCACAGTTACCTGATGCTAGGGTCCAACTTGGGTGTCAGCACTCGAGAAAAAGATCTGGATGTTGTTGTAGAGAATATGTTAAAATCTTCTGCTCAGTGTGCGACGGTGTCCAAAAAAAGCAAACAGGATGCTAGGAATTATTCCTCTACACATTAATTGATTTGCTTGCTTTATTTTTTGTCTATTAGATTGTAAGCTCTTTGAGCAGGGACTGTCTTTCTTCTATGTTTGTGCAGCGCTGCGTACACTTTGTAGCGCTATAGAAATGCTAAATAGTAGTAGTAGTAGTAGTTGAATAAGTCTTAAAATATTATAATGCCTTTGTATCGCTCCATGGTGAGTCCACACCTTGAGTATTGCGTTCATTTCTGGTCGCCAAATTTGTAGTATGGAGTGTTGCCATGATTTGGGTTTTTGCCAGGAACTTGTGACCTGGCTTGGCCACTGTTTGGAAAACAGGATACTGGGCTAGATGGACCATTGGTCTGACCCAGTATGGCTACCCTTATGTTCTTATGTAAGAGACTGAGCCTGTGTTTGAGTGGTGTTGATTGGGTTAATAAAATTCTGAATGAACTGCTACTGACAAGCCAGTGCCAAAGGAGGGTAGCGAGGGCTTACTGTGTGAGTGAGTTGGTGCTATAAGTGGGCAGAGATATTCCAAAGCAATCTGGCTCCTTTAGTCTAGGGAACAAAGTGAAAGAACAGGAAGGTTAATAGGGAAGAAAAATAATTAATGTTTTGATGTTAGTTAAGAATCTCCCTAAGTAACCCCATACTTAGGGAATCAACTTGTGCACAAGAGTGAGGAAGGTAGGGTATTCTTCCTTTTCAGTTTGCAGTAAAGGCAGGTGGAAAGCTACAGAAGTGGAATGAATCAAGACAGCATCACAGACCTCCACGCTAGCAAGGCCAAAGTCCTTCTCATGACAGAACCAGATAAGTGGCAAATGCATCTGCACCTACACACCTAAGGAGGGCTGTGTACTATGTTGGGACTTGGATAGTGCTGGGAAGGAGATTTTCTTATATTTACCTAAGAGGGTCTGATGCATTCTGATTGGAAAAAAATAAACCTGTAAAACAAAAATAGTAACACAAAGGATCAGTACATTTACGGAAAATTGGGATTAACAGAAGAGTAAATGTAACAAGGGGTTAAGAAAGTAAGAAGTAAAGGAAAGAAAAAGAAAACAACTTTAGAATGTTTTTTTTTCGTTTATATACTTACCTGGAAGGTCCTGGGGGTTGCTGGACCAGTTCTGGGGTGCTAGGGGCTCTCGATGAGAGCGCTGCGAAGGCCAGAGGGGTTGTTATGGGCCTGTCAGTTTTGGGGTCCGTCGGGTCCGTTGTTGGGCCGATTTCGGGAGACAGCACCATTTTTATTGACTCCTGGGGACAATTGGGTATGTCCCCGGGAGTAAAAGAAAGACCTGAGGCGCTGCGATGGGGCCTGGGTCGTCCCGATGGCATCGCGCTTCTTTGGGGCCGTTTTTGGGCCAGTTTTGGAGTGAGGCATTACGGGAGTAGCGCCGGAGGAGGGAGAAGCCAAGAAGAGATGGCAACGCCGGATTTCCCTGCTCCCGGGGACGTTTGGACATGTCCCCGGGAGTGAAGTGGCAGCGTCGGCGAGGCCGACTTGGCCCGAGTTCTGAGGGCTGGGATCGGGGGACAGAGAGGAGAGAAAGCGGCAAGGAAGAGGGCTGCCGGCAA
The DNA here is from genome assembly GCF_901765095.1 of Microcaecilia unicolor. Taxonomy (NCBI): domain Eukaryota; kingdom Metazoa; phylum Chordata; class Amphibia; order Gymnophiona; family Siphonopidae; genus Microcaecilia; species Microcaecilia unicolor. Next base: position 89,389,060 of record NC_044031.1, read on the forward strand.
AAAGGACGCATGAGGACGTGCGCGAGTGTGCATGAGGCAGCGCGCCTCATGCACGAATCGGCGGGGCGCGTCTTCACGTGTAGGCCGAAGCCGGGGCCTAAATTTTGGGCCGGCTTCGGAGCTTTTTTTTGTTTTGGCTCCGTTTTCGCGTCAGGACGTCCGGGACCGGAACCGATGGCAGGCGTTTGGTAAGGAGAAAATCCTGGATCAGGTAAGGGGTCACTTGACCCAAAATGTTAATTGGTTGATTTTAAATTTGTGTAAATTGCGTTTTTTATTTTTAAAAATTCGGGGTTTTGAGTTTTTTAAATTTGGTTTTCAGTTTTGGGGTCGGGGAATTTTTGGGGATTTTTGAGGCGGGTTAGATTTTGAATTTGAATATTTTTAGTGGGGGTTTTTGGTAGGGTGCTGTTTAAAGGGGTTCTGAAAGAGTTAATTTTTTTTATTCGACGGGGTAGGTCTATAGGGGGGAGTTTAAATTTTTGGGATATTTTTTGAATTTTTTTTGGGATTTTTAAAAGGGGTTTTGGGGGGAAATAGTGAGGTATGGGTTAAAAAGGGTTAAATTTAAATTTTGAAATTACAGCTAGATAGGGAATGAAAGGGTTAGTGAATATGGGAATTTTGGGGTAGATTGGAAAATGTTTAATTGGGTTTTTATTTTAATTATTGATTTCCCATTATTTTCTATGGGAAATCAGTAATTAAAATGGGGATTTAGCACTGCTGGCCAAGATTCCGCCGGTCAGCAGTGAAGCTCGGAATGTTGAGGGAGATGACTGATTGGTTGGGAAGGGCTTGGAATGTCACTGAAAGCTCCGTATCCCTGGTTACGGAGTCATTGGCGGTTGGCAGAAGGAGTTGGGACAGCGAGGAGAGCAGATGTGTGTTGGTGGAGTGGATTTTGTGTGAGGTAGAGGAAAGATAATTAGATTAAATTGGATTTGGGAGGGTGGTGATTAGTAAAAAGGGAGTTCAGTGGAAGATTATATTAAGTAAAAGAGTGATTGTATTATCATTTAATAGTTTAGGGGAATTTTAGGAAAGTTAGGATTTAAGTTAGAATTGGAAATATAATTGTTGGGGTGGAGATTATTGGGAATTAATTGAATGTGTGATTTAAAGTGTTGGAATTTATATTTTGAATGTTTTGAATGATATGATATAGGTTATGTGTTATCTGATAAGTTTATAAATTAAGAAGTGATTGACTGCATTGAGGTGTGATTGGAAAAAGAATCTATGTTCCTGAAATCTTGCGTCACTCCTTCAGTAGTATAGGACATAAAGAAAAACATAGCATAGGGGATCTAGCATAGGAAAATTTAATTATTTTGATTTTAAAGCTAGTTGGCCCAGTCTTTCTAAATAAAGAGATCCCTTTAGTAAGGAAAAGAAATCCTAAAATATATGTAAGGAGGTAGGGTTTTTCCCCTTTTTAAGTTATTTAAGATAGGTTTAGGAGGAAGATACAGAGGACGCTGCATCATCTAAGGAAAAAAAACAACGGGCCCCCACGCAAGAAAGACCTTTGGTGTGAAGCAAGAAGTGAGACTGAGCGACGCACTGAAAGGAAAGTGACTTTCAAAAAGGAAAGAAAGAGGGTAGAGAAAAAAAGGGATACTTACCTGGATCTGACGGGAGGGTGAAGGGTGATTCTGAAAAACAAAAGGAAGTCAACACAAAGTATCAATTCTTTAAAGCTTGGTGAATTTGAGAAAACATTATTTCACATTTTTTTAGAAAGTAATAGTTGTTCTGAAAATACTTATCTGATATCTTGTAGCTGGGAGGTGAAAGGTTAACCTGTTGACAACAAAAGCACAAGTTAAAATAAACCTGACATTGATGTAGCATAATAGTTGAATATTGTAGCATAAATAAGAGGTCTTAATTTAGGGTTTGAAAGAGTTATATTTCATTGTTTTATTTAACTTTTAACTTGAATAAAACCAATTTATTGTAAACACCGAGGCTTGCTTCTTTCAAATCTGACCGAGCCTAACAAATTAGTTTTTTTCCTCCCATCTCTAGCATAGACTTGGGACGAGGATAGTGAACTGTGTCCTGTCCCTTTGCTCCAGGGTGGGTGACATTCTCCTGGCTCAACTACAGGAACAAGGGGAACTCTGTCACCTGAAAGCTAAAGATCAAGCTTCCCGGAGCAGGGGGTCCGGATTACATAAAAAACTTAAGTAAAAGAAAAGTCAATTTAAACAGGGAATACTTATATGATTAATGTTCCTGGTTGTACCCGGGTTGGCCTGCAAAATTGTTTGGAAGAATTCTGATATGCACATACTAGAGAAGAAAAATTAGATGAAATAGTTAAACAAAAGTTAAATGCATTAACATTGTTGTGCAGTTTTTAAATTAAGCACTTTGTACTTAAGCGTGCAGTACAACACCTTGTACTTTGCATGATTTTAGTGCAGCTGTGAGTTCTTAACCTGAATTTTAAAAGTAATATTTTAAATGATATATTTATATTTAAATAATATATTTATGTTTTTAAACTACCTTTTAACATCCGAAGAAAAGTTATTTTATTTATTTAAAATACCTTGTGCAATAAAACTCTTTGAAATAATTGGTAAGCTGACTTAAAGTTTACTGTCTACTGATCTGAAACTACAAAAGGTTCAGGAACTGTTCAACACACTGAACACCTCAACAATCATTTACTTTTCTTTCTGGCATCCCTTAAGTGGTTATTTTATAGGGAAACACAACACGGTGGCAAGAATTAAGTTTAAGTTGTAGTAACATTCTTCAAACACTGGTGGGGGGGAGGGGACATTACATTAAGAAATATCTGACCAATGGGCTGCAAAAGGAGTCAGAAGCAGTAGCAAAGGAGACACCAAGGAGGTTTAATGACAGGAGATGGTATGAACCTATCTGACCCATTACCTGGGCTGAAGGCAGCGGGCAGAGCTTGCCACCATATTGGTCAGAACAAAACAGTAGTAATCACTATTGAAAACAATAGCAAAATTGTGATTCTATTGTTTATTAAGGGGCTTATTTTCAAAGCAGATGACGTTTAATATGAGCAAGTGCAAGGTGATGCATGTGGGATAAAGAACCCAAATTATAGCTACGTCATGCAAGGTTCCACGTTAGGAGTTATGGACCAAGAAAGGGATCTGGGTGTCATCGTCAATAATACACTGAAACCTTCTGCTCAGTGTGCTGCTGCGGCTAGGAAAGCAAATTGAATGTTCGGTATTATTAGGAAAGGTATGGAAAACAGGTGTGAGGATGTTATAATGCTGTTGTATCGCTCCATGGTGCGACCACACCTTGAGTATTGTGTTCAATTCTGGTCGCCACATCTCAAGAAAGATATAGTAAAATTGGAAAAGGTGCAGCACAGGGCGACTAAAATGATAGCGGGGATGGGACGACTTCCCTATGAAGAAAGACTAAGGAGGCTAGGGCTTTTCAGCTTGGAGAAGAGACGGCTGAGGGGAGACATGATAGAGGTATATAAAATAATGAGTGGAGTGGAACAGGTGGATGTCAAACGTCTGTTCACGCTTTCCAAAAATACTAGGACTAGGGGGCATGCGATGAAACTACAGTGTAGTAAATTTAAAACAAATCGGAGAAAATGTTTCTTCACCCAACGCATAATTAAACTCTGGAATTCATTGCCGGAGAATGTGGTGAAGGCGGTTAGCTTGGCAGAATTTAAAAAGGGGTTAGATGGTTTCCTAAAGGACAAGTCCATAAACCACTACTAAATGGACTTGGGAAAAAATCCACAATTGCTGGAATAACATATCCTATATCATAAAACGCACCTCCAACATTCTGAAGCTGACTGCATGGCTGAGGCATTCCTACTCTCTGTATCCATCTCCTGAATTGACATCACATACTTCCGGGTTCGTCACAAGCAGAAGTGACCAACCACACGAGGTTTCTCGGCTTCAGAATGTTGGAGGTGCATTCTATTAAATAGGATTGGTCAGTTCCTTGAAGCACAGCCAGAGCTCAGCGTCCTGCACAGTAACACTCAGACATTAGAGAGGGGGGGGGGGGGGGGCTGACACCAGAGAGAGGGAGGGAGGGGGGCCTGACCCAGAGGGGCGGAGGTATCTCTGTCACACACACATTCCCTCTCTCACACACACTCTCTCTCTCTCACAGTCAATGTCTTTCTTTCTCTCTCACACTCTCATGCACTGTCTCTCACACACTCTATGTCTCACACTGTATCACATTCACTCTCTATGTGTCACAAAGTCACTCACACACTCTCTTGGTCTCATACAATCAGTCTCAGAGAGTCTGTGTCTCACACACACTCTCTCTCTCTCGCACACAATGTATCTGTGTGAAACACACTCTCTTCTCTCTCACACACTGTGTCTCATATACGCACTTGCACACATTCTCATTCTCACACACACACTCTCTCTCTCACAGACACACTCGCACCCAGACTCATAGTAACATAGTAGATGATGGCAGAAAAAGACCTGCATGGTCCATCCAGTCTACCCAATAAGATAAACTCATATGTGTTACTTTTTGCGTATACCTTACCTTGATTTGTACCTGTCCTTTTCAGGGCACAGACCATGTAAGTCTGCCCAGCACTATCCCCGCCTCCCAACCACCAGCCCCGCTTCCCACCACCGGTTCTGGCACAGACCGTATAAGTCTGCCCAGCGCTATCCCGCCTCCCAACCACCAGTCCCGCCTCCCACCACCGGCTTTGGCACAGACCGTATAAGTCTGCCCAGCACTATCCCCGCCTCCCGCCACTGGCTCTGCCACCCAATCTTGGCTAAGCTCCTTAGGATCCATTCCTTCTGAACAAGATTCCTTTATGTTTATCCCACGCGTGCTTGAATTCTGTTACTGTTTTCAGAAAACGCAGAAAAAATGACTTCCTTGAACCAACGGGCTATAGTGGCCTTAGATGCCGGGCCTCCACGCCGAGGACCTGACAATAAGGCAAAGGCGATCAGAAGTCCTGAAGTCATTTCTGTAGATACTGCAACAGAGCCCTGCAGACATCCAGAAGATGTAACTGCTCAAAGGAGTCCGGGAACTCTTCCCTAGAAAAGGAAGGAAGAAAAATGGGCTGGTTCAGGTGAAACGCTGAAACCACCTTAGGCAGGAAGGAAGGCACTGTACGTACCATTACTCCGGACTCCGAGAATTGCAGAAAAGAGTCCCGACAGGACAGCGCCTGCAGCTCAGACACACATCTAGCCGATGTCATGGCCACCAAAAAGACTGTCTTGAGAGTCACATCCTTCTCTGAAGCTTGCCTAAGCAGCTCTAAGGGCGAACACTGAAGAGCCTTCAACACCAGCCCCAGGTTCCAGGCCAGACAGGGCAACTGGATGGGAGGACGGAGCCTAAGCACCCCTCTGAGAAATCGGGCAATGTCCAGATGAGCAGCAAAGTACAAGCCAGCGACTTTCCCTCGATAGCATGATAATGCTGCCACTTGCACCCGCAGGGAATTGTAAGCCAGGCCTTTTTGTAAGCCCTCCTGCAAAAAGTCCAGCACCGTCGAGACTGTAGCCCACGTGGGTGTGATCGCCTTTGAAACACACCATGCCTCAAATTTGCGCCAGATCCGAGCATAAGCTGCAGAAGTGGACCACTTGCAGGCCTGCAAGAGAGTGGAGATGACCTTGTTAGAGTAGCCCTTGTCTCTCAATTGCACCCTCTCAAGAGTCAGGCCGTAAGACCAAATTGGCAGGGATCCTCCATAGACACCGGACCCTGAACCAACAGATTCGGCACCAGGGGCAAATGCACCGGAGCGTCCACCAACATCCAGCGGAGATCCGCATATCACGGACACCTTGGCCAATCTGGAGTGATGAGAATCACCAGACCTCGGTGCTGTCGAATCTGCATGCGATGAAGCCACAATGTAGCAAATTCAAAACGAATCGGAGAAAATCCTTCCTCACTCAATGCGTAACCAAACTCCGGAACTCGCTGCCAGAGAACGCGGCAAAGGCGGCCAGCCCAGCAGAGTTCAAAAAAGGCCCAGACGGCCTCCCAAAGGAAAAGCCCATAGACCACCATCAAATGGACCCGGCGAAAATCCACTATTTCTGGGATAAGCAGTATAAAATGTCCTCTACATTCCCGGGATCCCGCAGGGCATCCACGACTGGCCACCGCCGGAAACAGGACGCCGGGCCCGACGGACCCCCGGTCCCCCCCAGTACGGCAACACTTATGTACCCATGTACATCCTAGTCACCTGGAAGTACTGAAATCTAACACAGCAGGATAATGTTATTGGTTTCTGCCTACAGCCCAATGTCTTAACTTCCAGTCTGCTTTGTTTAGTAGTGCTGTTTAACGCCATGGTCTTCTGGGAGAGTTGCCAAAAAATATGTTCGTAATAAGTCTATTTGATCATGTTCATCTTAAAAGCTATATCTTCCACACCCTTCTGTGGAGCTCCCCTCTCTCTCCAGCTTTTTATATACAACTGGATTTTGTCTTTATTTTCTCTCTCTCAATATATATCTATTTCTTTCTTTTTTTTTTAAATGTCCTCTGAACCACGACCCTGCAAATAAGTTTCCAATTATACATCTCCAGTCAGGTGAGAGAAGTCTTGAATAAGAAAAATGTGAGGTGGAGAGCTTGTGGGGCTGAAACTAGAAGTCCCTGGTTCATTTTTCATGTCTTTCTTCCAACCCCTTCTCCTCTGAAGCCACTGCATGAATTTGTGTGTCATCTAGATGGGTGCAAGGGAGTCTGCCTCTCTGGCTGCTAGTGTCTTATCTAGTAAACTTCAGACCCCCCCCCCCCCTCCAACCTGAAAAGAAAAAAAAAGTCCTTCCCAAATATTGACATGCACTGTGCCAGCTGCAGGAAACTGAGGGCAGGAAACACTGCTGTAAATGATTCTATTACCTGTTGCTTATCAGCCAGGACCTTCTCTGAAAGCTCTTCCACCTCCTGCAGGAACTGCAACACAATCTCTGGGTCCTGAGGCATGTTGCGAAGAGGATGACCCTAGTCAGTTGCTAAACAGTCTTATATGCTATCTCTGCACAACTGCTGCTCTGTTAAAAGTAAAATATCTCAATGGACTGCAGCCACCAGTTTTTCTTCCAAAAAGAAGCCTTCCAGCTACTCACTCTCTCTCTCTCTCTCTCTCTCTCTCACACACACACACACACACTCACACATTCACTCTCTCTCTCACACACAGTAACTCTCCCATACACTCTCTCAAACATACACACTCAGAGGAAAACCTTGCTAGCACCCATTTCATTTGTGTCAGAAACGGGCCTTTTTTACTAGTATAGAATGTTTGTACGTTTGGGAAGCTTGCCGGGTGCCCTTGGTCTGGATTGGCCGCTGTCGTGGACAGGATGCTGGGCTCGATGGACCCTTGGTCTTTTCCCAGTGTGGCATTACTTATGTACTTATAAGCACTTAGACTTACAAATTTCGATAAGTCTAAGTGCTTTGAAAATATGCTTATCTCCTAGGTTTTGCATTCTTTCTGTAGGAGGGGATCGGGGGGGGGGGGGGGGGGCTGAAAGGGGAGATAGGGAGTTTTTGAGGGTTCTGTGAGGAAATGCACAAGATCACAAACCCAATGGGAGAGGTAAGCTCAGACTCTGGCCCCAATGGAGTGCGGATATGTGTGCACTAATGCAGCCTCTAGTGTTGACTCCCTCCTGAAATGCTCAATATGCTACTGTGACATAGACCCTTCCTTATACGCAAAAGCAGGCTAAAATGGAGCAAATGGGACAGTGCCTTACTGCCCTATCTGATGCCAAGAAGAAGCCTGCATCTGAAGTGGTTGCGCAGTATATAGGTGAAATGATTTGTTAGCCCCACATTACAAATAAGTCAATATTCAGTCAGCGGCAGTGAGTGTTTTGCTCACCATATTCAAAGACAAGTTCTGTCTGTGCTTTGGCGTTGAATATCTGGTTATTTTTTGAGCCAGCTAACATATAGCTGCTTAAGTTCATATTCAGCACTTAAGTGGCCATGGGTTAGCGCACAAAGATGGGACAGATATTTATGCAATCCCACATACTCATTAAACCTGGCCACTTAAGGGATAATATCAGCACTTAAGTGGCCAAGTGCTGAGTCCACTCCCCAGAACACTCCTAGCATAGCTGGCTTTGAGTTAGGCACTAACTGTGAATTTCAGTGGCACTTAGCCAGTTAAGTGCTGTTGATAATTAGTGGTTAACCCTGACCAAGTGATTTAAACAGTGAGCAGTCAGCTAAATTGCTTTGAATATCATCTGGAAAGTACCCAGCAGGAGAACATTTAGTAGGCAGGTGATCCCCATTCTGTTTACTGGGTGCGCACTGGTAGCACACAGGGCACCTGGGCACAGGTGACTGCAGGCAAGCTACTGGGCACCAGCAGTAGTAGGTAGGCACTGGCAGCAGCCAACAGGAAGGGCACAGGGACAGTGACAAAGTTTCACAAAACTTCTGCTGTAAATGCATACTAGTCCTGCATAAACAGTGCTTGTGCAATGGACAGTGCACATTCCTGAAAAATAGTGTGTACTCTTAATAACATTGGCCCTGCAATGAACAGAAAGTCTAGTGACAGAACACTAAATAAACAATGCTGCAAATATCATGGAAAATGAAATGAAAATGTTGGAGCTGTCACTGAAAATGATGGCATAATTTTAAAGGGATAACTTAGCTATATAAGTTAGACTATATCTGTGGTCACACTTATACAAATATCTCTCAGAGATCAGCTGAATATCCCTGTTTTCCAGGTAACTTCAGACCTTGTCCGACAAAATCATACCTGTTCATATCCCAGATTAAACACCCAACTTTTGGCCATACGGCAACTTATTTGGACAAATTTTATTCGCTGCTCATGTCTGAAAATTCAAATAAAAACACCCAGCTGACATATCTGGAGAGAGAAAGCTGATTGATGCTAATTGTATCTTGCCAGCTCTGTTAGGAGCCAGTAGCCAGGTAATGCAGATTTATCAGCATTCATCTTGACAGACAAGCTGTGAGGGTGGCAGATATGATAGACCAGGCACCTAAACACAAATATGGAATATGAAAGCCTGAATCATTCTGAATGAATTTAATTGCCTTCTCTGTTAAGTCTTCTGGCCTATGTCAAAAGCTTCTGCTATAGGAGACATAATTCTTGCAATAGACATTCAAGAGCAAATACAGTACTTTTAGTGAGACTAAGAAAAAGGACAGAAGACACCACGGGCCCTATTTACTAAGCAGTGCTAAGGGCACGTTAGCGTTTTTAGCACACACTAATGATTAGGACACACTAAACACTAAATGCTAAGTCACCTATAGGAACATATGGGCAACTCTAGTGTTTAGCATGTGCTAATTTTAACGCGCACTAAAAATGCTAGTGCTGCTTAGTAAACAGAGCCCTATGACTTGATGCATATGGTTTAGAAAGAAAGTAAAAGCAAAAAAACAGCACAAAGGGCCTTTAAGAACAAAAGGGACACAAAACTTATATTGAAAAACCTTTTAATGATCAAATGTGATTGGAGGAAGACCCGACACGGCCCGTGTTTCGGTGGGTGCTACTGCACCTGCGTCAGGGGTCACACCAACGACAGGGAGGCTTATACAGGCAAATTCAGAACATCTGTTGAATTTCAAAGTTGTCTATAAATGTATTCCTCCATATATCATGAAATATTGAGCGCACACACCTTTTTTCTTTTTGTCATTTTGACATTCACTCTTAAGGTGTGTGCGCTCAATATTTCATGATATATGGAGGAATACATTTATAGACAACTTTGAAATTCAACAGATGTTCTGAATTTGCCTGTATAAGCCTCCCTGTCGTTGGTGTGACCCCTGACGCAGGTGCAGTAGCACCCACCGAAACACGGGCCGTGTCGGGTCTTCCTCCAATCACATTTGATCATTAAAAGGTTTTTCAATATAAGTTTTGTGTCCCTTTCTTTCTTAAAGGCCCTTTGTGCTGTTTTTTTGCTTGGACTTTGTTTTGTGCTTAGTTCCCTCTCTTTGTTACACTTTAGAAAGAAAGTAAAACATTTTAAAAAATATTCTTCTGTGAGACAACCCAGACTTACTTCTGCTCATGTAAGATGTGAAGGAACAGTATTTTTTAAGCCTGTAAAATGTATTGGATATTTTCCTGTCTTAAATATGTCTGAAGTATATCTCTTCTGTTTGGTCATCAGATGGTGCATGTTTATGCTTAAAGCTTTTACAAAGGACTGACTTTTCTTTCATTTAGTTGGCACACAAATTATAGGAAGTGCCTGTAGTGATGTAACCAGTTTTTATTCTGGGCTCTGATTGGCCTGGGGTTTGAAATTACCCAGCAGATGCTGGCTGTTGCTTCAGTTTCAGCTCAGGAGGAAATAGAGACAGATCTCTTTGCTGAGGATCTGTGAACAGTTACAAATCCTGACCTTCCCAGGTACTCTTTAGTCAGTATATAGATGTTTAGTTAGTGTTATAATTGATCCATTTTTCAGTTACCTGTTATTGTTTGCCAATTGCACATTTTTTGTTCATTGTTCCAGTGTGAGAATAAACACATTTGTTTGTTCGTTTTGCCTGTCTGAGCTGATAAAGAATCCTGATGTTTTTTGTGTTGGATTTGTGAGTGCTTTCTGTGAACTATGGGGCCACAGGGAGTGTGGCTCCAGTAACCTATAAAACATTTGGGATAATTAGAGAGCGGGAGATGCGCCCAAAGGCGATTGTGACCCAGTTGGTGGGAGCAGGGTACTAGTGTAGAGGACAAGTTGCAGGTGCAGGTGGACCTGAGCTGTGCTGGGGATAGACCCTCTAGGTGGCCGCAGGGTAACCTCAGGCAGGTGGCTAGGTATTTTGTGACATAAGGAATTTAAATATTTGGGGTGGAGACTCCCTAGAAAGGAATACAGTCCATGAAAAGTTGTGGGTAAATAACACTGTGGAGATCAGTTCAGGAATACTGTAGAGTGAAAGTTGCTAATTGAGTATCAATGGTAAATCTGTCTCCTACATGCTTTGAATATATCCTTCTCAAAGTGTTTGTGACTCAGGTAATATTCATGATCTAGCCATGTTTTTCCCTCCATTTGAAGCATTAACTGTTAACAAAAAGCATCAAAAACAGTTAACAAGTTGTATCAAAAGCACTTGTTAACTCCAATGTTAAACACCCAATGTAGAATTTCAAATTAGGGATTAAGAAAGGAGCAGGGAGTGCATCATGCAATTAAAGCAAGGGGCAGACATTGAAGAGCAGTTATCTTCATTTCCTGTGCTGTTAATATGCAATAGCAAACATTATACCCTGTTAGCGGCATGGTTTTCTTCCTCCTAATTTCATTAATGCTGCCAACAAATCTATATAAGTGCCATTAACTCAAAGGCTAGCCACCGGAGAGTCATAAATAAGAGAAAGCCACTGCAAAAAATGTCCAGAAAAGCCAAAACGCCATAACATAGCCACCATAAATGGCCATGAGACCTGGCCAAAAGCCTTCTCTACATCAACCCCTACCACCAAGGCCAGAAAATGTTCTCGATGCACTATCCAGATAAGATCCAACAACCTTTTAATATTATCTTTGGGTTGCCAGCCCCTTATAAACCCCAATTGATCACCAAGTATTACATTGGGAAGATAACATTGTAACAGCTGTGCCAATATCCAAGCAAGAAGCTTGTAGTCATCCCCCAGAAGAAAGAAAGGACAATATGAACTACAACTGAGTGGATCATTACCAGGCTTAAGGAACAAAGACACCCCAGCTTGCCACAAAGAATTATAATAACCAGTCAGCAGCCCTGCCAATAGAGGAGCAAACTTCTTATAAAACAAATTTGAAAAACTGTTCAAACCAGGGGCTTTCCCCAATGGAAGTTGATCAACTAAAGTGTTGTTATGTCCCCTACCCCAACGCAAGCGGCATCCTCAGGCTGCGCAGGGTCCTGTCGACACACACACTTGACTGGCTCAGCCCTGAGCCATGTGTATGTAGTTCTTCTCTGGCTGCAGGCTCCTTGATTGCCTTGCTCTCATGCACCTGGATCTGCTCTCTCTGCCTGGCTTCCAGGTTCCTTAATTGCATTGCTACCATGCACTGTGTTTGTTCTCTCTCTCTCTGCCTACCTGACCTAGGGAAGCTCTCCTCTCCAGCTGGTTCCTGTCGATGTCAGAAGCCTGCACTATTTCTGGAACGCTTTCCCTCTGCCTCATTGCTTCGGCTTCTATTTGGGGTAAGCGTTTCTTTACTCTGTGCTTTTGCTTGCCTTGCTTTCCTGATTTTTGACTCTGCTTGTACCTGGATTACTCTCTTGCTTGCTGCCTGCCTGATAGAACCTGCCTGTACCTGGACTACTCTTTTGCTTGCTGCCTGCCTGATAGAACCTGCCTGGACCTGGATTACTCTCTTGCTTGCTGCCTGCCTGATATAACCTGCCTGTACCTGGATTACTCTCTTGCTTGCTGCCTGCCTGATAGAACCTGCCTGCACCTGGATTACTCTCTTGTCTACTGCCTGCCTGTAAGTCCCTGCCTGTTCCTGGACTATACTCTGGCCTGTTCGTGGCCTGCTTCCGGATCTTTCCTTTCTGCTCTCCTTCGGCTGGTTCCTCAGCACCCCTCGTCTCATCTTTCTGTGCAAGTCCTGCCAGCCGCCTGCACCTCAGAGCTCAACCTCCAGGGAACAGCGGTCACCGCAGGTGAACCTCAGGGTTGCTTAGTCGCCAAGCAGAATCTGGGTCCGTGTCATTCGCATTCCGGCACCACACTACTTGGCACAAGAACTCACAACTCTGACAAGCGTACACTTTTTCCACCGATACAGGGGCTGAAAGTTGAGCACATGCACTGTCAGATAATTTAGGGAGGGTTACCTCATCCAGGTAGGCCTCTGCCTCCTAGTCTGCCACACCTGGTCCTGCAGCATAGAGCTGCATGTAATAACAAAGAAATTCTGACCCAATCTCTCACTCTCTCAACACCACCTCACCTACTGGGGTCTTAATGTCTACAACCAAATTCTGGGCCTGTCTTTTCCAAAGTTAAGCCACCAGGAGATGCCTTGCCCTATTACACCTTTCATAGTACTCCTGGTGTGACTGTTGCAAGGAGCACACAATCCAGCTTATAATTGAAAAAGAAAAACGCCTATATTGCGACCCAAATCGGGAGATAGACGTTTATCTCACAAAAACGAATAAATCGGTATAATGGAAAGGCAATTTTGGACGTTTTCAACTGCACTCCATCGCAGAAGCGTACAAAGTTGACGGGGGCGTGTCAGAGGCGTGGTGAAGGCGGGACTGGGGCGTGGTTATCACCCGAACAGAGATGGGCGCCTTTCGCCGATAATGGAAAAAAAGTATGCGTTTGTAGCTAGAATTTAGGGCACTTTTCCTGGACCCTGTTTTTTCATGAATAAGGCCCCAAAAAGTGCCCTAAATGACCAGATTACCCCCAGAGGGAATCGGGGATGACCTCCCCTGACTCCCCCAGTGGTCACTAACCCCCTCCCACCACAAAAAATGATGTTTCACAACTTTTTATTTTCACCCTCAAATGTCATACCCACCTCCCTGGCAGCAGTATGCAGGTCCCTGGAGCAGTTGTTAGGGGGTGCAGTGGACTTCAGGCAGGTGGACCCAGGCCCATCCCCCCCTACCTGTTACAATTGTGCTGCTTAATGCTTATTAGTCGTCCAACCCCCCAAACCCACTGTACCCACATGTAGGTGCCCCCCTTCACCCCTTAGGGCTATAATAATGGTGTAGATTTGTGGGCAGTGGGTTTTGAGGGGGATTTGGGGGGCTCAACACACAAGGGAAGGGTGCTATGCACCTGGGAGCTCTTTTACCTTTTTTTTTTTGTTTTTGTAAAAGTGCCCCCTAGGGTGCCCGGTTGGTGTCCTGGCATGTGAGGGGGACCAGTGCACTACGAATCCTGGCCCCTCCCACGAACAAATGCCTTGGATTTATTCGTTTTTGAGCTGGGCACTTTCATTTTCCATTATCACTGAAAAACAAAAACGCCCAGCTCACAAATTGTCGAATAAAACATGGACGTCTATTTTTTTCGAAAATACGGTTCGGTCCGCCCCTTCACGGACCCATTCTCGGAGATAAACGCCCATGGAGATAGACGTTTTTGTTCAATTATGCCCCTCAATATCTTCCAAATCCAACTCCTGTAATGCTCTCTGACATTTTGCCAACTCCTGAGTAATTACAATCTGAGGCGGAGAAATACGATGATCCCTTTCCAATTTGAATGAAGTTGCAAGCTATATGCATTTCATATCTGAGTATGATATGCAATACGAGGTATATACTGCCCCCGTGCATAAGCCTTAAATCCCTCCCAAAGAGAAACTGGACTGACAGTGCCATTATCATTAAAAACAAAGTATTCTTGAAACTCCTTAGTTAAGTGCTCCAACAAACGAGTATCCATCAACAACCATTCATCCAATCGCCAAAATCTCTGTCCAACCCTTCTTCCTGAATGTTGAAGTGCTAATGAGGCCGGTGCATGATCAGACCACACCCGTGGTTCAATAGTCACCCTAGATACCAGTGAGCAATGACTCTGCTCTAATAACCATAAATCAATCCTTGTATATGAATCATGCAAGTCTGAATAAAAGGAGTAATCACGTTCCCCTGACATCCTCTAAACCTCTCTGTGCCATAAATTGTCTGAACTGCACCCGGTCCCGCTTAGCATACCTGATTTTACTGGAAGAATTATTGAGCAAAGGATGACAGGTCAAATTAGTCTCCCCCTATCTGGAATGCCAGAAGCTTAGATTCCAAAGAAGTAAAAAAAGGCCCCCTGACCAGTATTTGGTGCGTAAATATTGACCAAAGTATAGAGTTGGCCATTTAATTCCGCTTTCACAAAAAGATATCTGCCCTCAAGATCCACCAAAGTGTCCTGGAGGGCACAACAAACAGCTTTATGGAATATCCCTACACCATTCATTTTCTTATGGACTTTATTGGTTGCTTGAAATACCAAGGGATAATGTGAGTGAGAAAGTAAGGGGGCATGTAAAGGCAACAAGTGTGTCTCCTGTACAAACTCAACATCTATTTTTGCCCTACAAGCCTCCCTAAAAAATAAGTGCCTCTTTGGAGGAGAATCAAGGCCTTTTGCTTTATAGGTTAAAAACTGCAAAAAAGGACAGAATTATAAGGAGAAAAAAAAGAGAACAAACAATCATATGAGCCATCCCAAAACGAATAATAAAGTGCAATGTTACCTCAAAATAACCACCATAAAGTATTACCCCACTCACAAAATCTACCCCAACCACACACACTACCAAGCCCCAAGATAGTTCTTCCCCCACACACAATTTTCTCCAACCAATCCCATCCCCCACCCCCATATCTTCCACAGAAAAGAAGCCCCCAGTTAAACTAAAAGGGCCCATAACAGGGGAAGGACAAGTCCAAACTCACAGGACCACCCATCCTGAGGGCAAAAGATATAACAAACAAACTGCAGCATACAGCATCTGTCACCCCATTAGTAACATATTCCAGTCTCAATAAAGCCAGTACTGGCTGCTAATGTACATACAATCATGTCATGTGCCTAGACCTGGGCACTCTGTCACCCAGACCCACGAGGGTGTTTTTTTAGGTGAGGTGGCAGACTGTGATGCTTCAGGTTCCTCTCAGGTCAACAATCTTGCTGCCACTAAATTATACTTCATCGCAGATATAGAGTTAGCAGAGTAGGTTTTCCCACCTACAGTGAAGAAAAGCCCAATGGGAAACAGCCATCTGTAACGTGCTTGGTGTTCATGAAGCAAATGGGTCCAATCACGATATTCCTGTCTGTGGGCTAATGTAGCAGGGGCTAGATCTGCATAGGCTTCCACCTCGGCCTTATTCTAGGTAATAGTCCCACCACTGCGATGAATCACATGCAGAACCTTTTCTTATCCCCATACCTATAGAAGCAAACAATTACATCCTGAGGCTGATTGCCAACTTGAAAACCTGCCAGCCTGTGAGTTCTATCCAAGAGGTGGTGGTGGTAAAACAGCAGAATCTCCCTCTGGGTTCAATACCTTCACCAAAATTTGACTATCAACCTCCAAAATGCAGGTATCTGCCACAGTCTCCAGAATACCATGGAGACAGATGTTGCAGCAACGAGAGCAGTTCTCTAGGTCCTCTCATTTGAGGACTGCATCTTCCTGCTGCTGTTCCAATTGCAAGATCTAGGGTTGGAGATGCTCAAGATCCTCTCCATGTGCTTGCAAATGCTCCTCAGTGTCATCGACATGACGGCCAATCTCACTCACATCTTTTTTCAGTTCATCGAGTGAATCTTGTAATTCTGTTGGACAGATGCCAGATCTGACTTCAACTTCTGAAACCAGGTTCACATCTCAATGCAGAGACATGCAAGTTCTAATGCTTGCGAAGCTGCAGGGCCCAGCACTGTCGCACTAGTCACCGCCATCTTTGAATCCGAATGTGCCCCGACACCCAACGTAAACCCGTTATGGATTTTGTCGCAGCAGTTCACTGCTGAGCAGACATCAGAGTCCCATGGATAGTGCAGCCCTAAAGCAGCCAGAATGCAGGTAACTGAACCAAATACAGGGTAAATTCACATCTTTTACAGTCAGAAGCCCCAGGGCTCAAAGTTCACGCTGCCATAGGATAGATGACATCACTTCCCCCACTTCCGGGTTTTCAGCCAATCAGAAGCAAGGACACAACCAAGCCAAGCCTACCCCCACCCCTTTTGATGGCATCACTGCCCAAACCACACCTAGTCCATGCCCACTCCCCATCCTCCTTGGATGTCATTACCGGATATGATGTCTTGACCCTGCCAAAGCCCTTCCCCTTTTGCATATTCATGCTCATTGCTGTCTTATTTGCATAGTCCCACCTCAAACCCTGCTAACTTTTGCATAGCCCCACCCCAAATCCCACTACTTTGATGATGTCATAGGAAGTGATGGCATAGCCATGCCCCCTTTTCAAGATGGCGGCTACTACTGTGTGCATCACTTCACTTCCTGTTTCCACTACTAGCTGCCATCTTGGATGGGGTTATGTTAGGAAGTGACATTAAAAAACACACACTGCCCCCTACAGCCTAGGTGGAATTTAGTCACACATGTGCACTTTAACCTTTTTTTTTTCTCACAGGAAAGAAAATAGACATTTTTGTTTTCTTTTTCTTATATTTTTTTTTTATTTCAAAAGAGTTTTTGCTGAATGGATAACTTAGTTTGTTCATTCAGTGGCACTCTTGGATCGTAATCCATAAATAGCTCTTTTACACTGCAAAAAATTATTTTCTTGCTATTTTCACTGTTGAGTGTGATACTTTTTACCTTCAGACGGATCTCATCGTTGGATAGCTTGTACCCATATGTTTTAGGACCGGCTGATACAAACTCTGCATTATGCTCACTTTAGGGATCTCATTCGTAAACTCGTGTGTAGGGGCATAATCGATCGGGGAACCCAAGTTTTTATGATGTTGCCCTCGCAGGACGGCCCCGTAAAGGGGCTGGGCAACCCATATTATCGAAACAAGATGGTTGTCCATCTTTCATTTTGATAATACGGTCGGGGACACCTAAATCATGAAATTTAGGTTGACCTTAGAGATGGTCGTCCTTAGGTCGTTTTTTAGATGGTCGTCCCCAGTTTTCGGTGATAATGGAAACCAAGGACGCCCATCTCAAAAGCAACCAAATCCAGGCCATTGGGTCGTGGAAGGAACCAGCACTGGTCCCCTTCACATGCCAGGACACCAACCGGGCAACTTAGGGGGCACTGCAGTGGACTTCAGAAAAAGGTCTCAGGTGCATAGCTCCCTTACCTTGGGTGCTGAGCCCCCAAAACCCACAACTGTACACCACTACCATAGCCCTTAGGGATGAAGGGGGGCACCTACATGTGGGTACAGTGGGTTTATGGTGGGTTTTGGAGGGCTCACATTTACCACCACCAGTGTAACAGGTGGGGGGTGGGGGTGGGCCTGGGTCCGCCTGCCTGAAGTACACTGCAACCACTACAACTGCTCCAGGTACCTGCATACTGCTGCGATGGACCTGAGTATGGCATTTAAGGCTGGCAAAAAAGTATTTGTAAACTTTTTTTATGGTGGGAGGGGGTTAGTGACCACTGGGGGAGTAAGGGGAGGTGATCCCTGATTCCCTCCGGTGGTCATCTGGTCAGTTCAGGCACCTTTTTGATGCTTGGTCATGAAAAAATGGACCAAGTAAAGTCGCCCAAGTGTTTGTCACGGACGCCCTTCTTTTTTCTATTATCGGCCAAGGACGCCCATCTCTTAAGCACGCCCCAGTTCCGCCTTTGCTACACTGCCAACACGCCCCCATGAACTTTGGTCGTCCCCGCGATGGAAAGCAGTTGAGGGTGCCCAAAATTGGCTTTTGATTATGCCGATTTGGCCGACCTTGCGAGAAGGATGCCCATCTCCCTATTTGTGTCAGAAGATGCTAGTGACAGGTATATTTCTTCTTTGACCAAACTTCCCCCACAAAGAGTTTAAGAACAGTTTTGCGGTTTGTCATTTTGCAGGGTTTATGGTTATCTGATCGACACTTAAAAACACACCTGGGAGGTATTTGTATATATTTTTAACATTTTTAGAAGTGCCCCCTAAGGTGCCCGGTTGCTGTCCTGGCATGTCAGGGGGACCAGTGCACTACAAATGCTGGCTCCTCCCACAACCAAATGCCTTGGATTTCACCGGGTTTGAGATCGCCAGCATTTTTTCCATTATCGCTGAAAAACAAAACCGGCCATCTCAAACCTGGCGAACTCTGGCATTTGGCTGGGCTAAACCATATTATAGGAAAAAAAGATGGCCGGCCAACTTTTTTGAAAATACGGTTCCGGCCAGCTGGTGCGCCGCCATCAAAATAGATCACCGGCGATCTATTTCGCCGGCGACGTTCGATTATGCCCCTCTAGGGCTCTTCAGCTTGGAGAAAAGACGGCTGAGGGGAGATATGATAGAGGTCTATAAAATAATGAGTGGAAAGGGTAGACATGAATCGTTTGTCTATTCTTTCCAAAAATACTAGGACTAGGGGGCATGCAATGAAGCTTGAAAGTAGTAAATTTAAAACGAATCGAAAATCATTTTTCTTCACTTAATGTGTAATTAAACTCTGGAATCTGTTGCTAGAGAATGTGCTAAAGGTGATTAGCTTAGTGGGGTTTAAAAAAAGTTTGGACAGCTTCCTAAAGGAAAAGTCCATTATTAAAATGGACTTGGGGAAAGTCCACTGCATATTAAGCAGCATAAAATATATTGAACTTTTGGGGGATCTTGCCAGGTATTTGTGACCTGGATTTGGCTACTGTTAGAAACAGGATGCTGGGCTTGATGGACCTTTGGTCTGCCCCAGTGTGGCAATATTTATGTACTTAACTTTATGGAATTCCTTACCATTCTACAGGTATTTGGAACCCTCCTATAAAAAACGTAAGGCAGGTCACAAAACATTTTTTTAAATGCATTTGAGGGCCTGGCTTGAGTTGGTTTAGAGCATATTGGATAGTTGCTGATGTAGATCAGGGCTGTGGCCATGAGTGGGGGCAGTCCTATCATTTTTTAGTATTGGTTGTTCTGCCCTGCTATTGTTTTGCAGCTGTCTCTGTTCTCTAGTCTCATAGTTATCACTCTTAAGGCCCTGTTTACTAAGTTGTGCTAGAGGTACATCACCATTTTAGTGCGTGCTAAACATACGTGCTAACCGTTTAGATGCCCATAAAATTCCTTTGGGCATCTACACAGTTAGCAGGTGCTAAGTTTTAATACGCACTAAAACTGCTAGCACACCTTAGTAAACAGGGCCCTTAATCATGTTGGGAGTCAATATTCAGCCAGCAGTGGTCAGCTGACCACTGCCGGTGTTATGTCTAGAAATTCAATGCCGGGTCATAGATTATAAAAAACAATTGAAAGAATTGTTTTCCCCCAAGGGATTTGGCTGATTATGCAGTAGTGTGGGTATCATACTGCTTGGACATGAGTAAATAGTGTTAACAATACTTTTATACTAGTTTCTGCAATGCTTGTCATAGAGTGCAGTTTTTCTTTATTTATTTTTATTTTGAATGTGTGGTTTCTTTTATTTTGTTTTGTGTCATACATGCATTTTTGTTTCACTTGATGCTATTATATTTAAAATTATGTGTGTTTTTGTTTTGTGATCTGCTTAGAGATAATAGATTAATAAATTAGCAAATAAATGAACACATAAAGTGCTGTTACTTACTATCATATTCTCACTTACATAAGCACCTAAGTATTGCCATACTGGGACAGATTGAAGGTTCATCAAGCCCAGCATCCTGTTTCCAACAGTGGTCAATCCAGGTCACAAGTTCCTGGCAAGATCCCAAAACAGTACCATACATTTTATGCTACTTATCCAAGAAATAAGCAATGGATTTTCCCCAAGTTCATCTTAATAATGGCTTATGGAATTTTCTTGTAGGAAGCTATCCAAACCTTTTTTAAACCTTGCTAATCTAACTGCTTTTAATACATTCTCTGGCAATGAATTCCAGAGTTTAATTACACATTGAGTGAAGAAATACTTTCTTCTATTTGTTTTAAATTTACTACAAGATTGTTCTCTTGTCTTTTAGATTGTAAGCTCTTTGAGCAGGGACCGTCCTTCTATGTTTAAATTGTACAGCGCTGCGTAACCCTAGTAGCGCTTTAGAAATGCTAGTTAGTTAGTAGTAGTAGTACTACTTTGTAACTTCATTGTGTGCCCCCTAGTCCTAGCATTTTTGGAAAAGAGTAAACATTCAATTCAAGTCTACCTGTTCCATTCCACTAATTATTTTATAGACCTCTATCATATCTCCCCTCAGCCGTCTCTTCCATAGGCAATGAGCATGGGGTTGCACATTTATACTATTTTCAGTAATAACACGAAAGCAGCACTTACAAGGACTAAATCTGTGTTCATTTAAAAAGACTTCTAGAGATGCGCCCAGTTATGATTAGCTCATACTTTTAAAATGTAGAAATTTGTTTACCAAAGTCTGATAAATGCTTGTATTTACCATATATTAAATTCAAAAATTAACTTATGGTAAGTGGAAAGACTGTGTGGTATCTGTTAGGGATGTGGGCAGCATCTGTCATGCAGTGTCCTCACAGGGCAGACATTTACTGCACATTAAGGGCCTCTTTTATCAAGCCACACTAGCAGTTCACATGGCAGTAATGCTGACAAAGCTCATTCACTTTGAATGGGTTCCATCGGCATTGCCAGGCGGTAACAGCTAGCACGACTTGATAAAAGAGGCCCTTAGTTCATTATTATTATTTATTGACCACCTTGATAAAGAGATTCACCCAGTACTGATAGAGTGGATGCAGCTGCACTATCAGCAACGCAATAAAGAACCAGTGCAGCAGCAACAGCTTCAAGTCATGACTCCCTGACATGTTTCAAACAAATCCTCCCACTCCTTTAACCCCAACATGTTTCCAACCCTCCCAGGACCCCACTAGATCCTCCTGACATTCTTTAAAATTTCCCTCCCTGGATCTCTCTGGCACCCTTCTGCTGCCCCCAGCTTGTTACTGAAGGTTCCTGGTGCTTAGCAGGGTGCAGGAATGATTCCCAATGGTCTATGCCCTGTTATAAAGAAAACAGGAACAGAGGGAGGAAGACCAGGCACTCTAGGGACAAATCAAGTAGACTTCAAAGTCTTAATGAAGTGATATTTATTGGTGAAAGTCTTTCTTCATAACAAGAAGGTCCTGACATGCCAACCATAGAGCTTCTTTTACAAGGTCGGCTAGCTATTCCTACGCAGCAAATGAGAGAAAACCCATAGGAATTGAAAGGGCTTCCTCTCCTTTGCTGCACCAAAAATTGAAAGCACAGCTTTCTAAGGGGCCCTTTTACTAAGCCGCTTAGATGCCTACATACACCCAATGCGATCCAAAATGAAGTTACCCGCCCGGTTACCGCATGGCCCTTGTGGTAATTTCAATTTTGGCACGCGTCCGCTATGCGTGCCTGAAAAATATATTTTATTTTCTGACGTGCAGCAGCTACGCATGTCAAGTGAAATTTGACGTGCGTAGACCATTACTGCCCAGTTACTGCGTGAGACCTTACCACTAGGTCAATGGCTTGTGGTAAGGTCTCAGACCCCAAATGGATGCGCGTCCATTTTCAGCAAAAATTTTAAAAAGGCATTTTTTTTGTAGATGCGCTAAAAAATAATTCTGCATGCACCCAAAACACACATCTACACTACCGCAGGGCATTTTTCAGCGCACCTTAGTAAAAGGACACCTGAACTTCTACTGAGGCTATAGCTACTTTCTGCCAGTAAAAATATGTCAATTGCACATACGAAACCAACATTTATTTTATAAATATATATGTAACCATCTCTGTGAAAAGATGACTAAATTTTTTTAACTATTCTTACCAAATAAATACAGATGGACAGCAAAATGTCAAATATCAATTCTACTATAATTTTGCTAATAATTGCCATTGAGAGGGAATTCCACCAACATATTATGTTGTATTTAAACAAAGTGAAACCTCAGCTGCCCAGGGGAGTTAGTTGTAAGAAAGTCAACTATCCCTCAAAAGGGCTACTATCACCAGTTTTCCCACAATCTGGAAAAAAGAGGTAGGAAAAAAGCAACTCCTATGGAGAAAAAAAACTGCTACTTCAAAAAACCTGGTGTTGTGGAAAATGCATACAGTCTAATAAAACAGGTGGGATTCACTCATGTGGACCAAAAATTTTTAATGTTAAATTTACGGTGCCAATGTTCTGAAAAGACTTCAGCTGTGCACAGTGTAAAATAAATCAGCACTTTATTCAGAAACTTGCAATTTTGCTGAACTCAATAAACTCCAACTTGCATAAAATTCATTTATCCAAAATGCTGTAGCACAGGCTCAAACTCCCCAACAAGGGCCCCCCTTGTTCGCATCACTGCATTGGGAGGAAAAAGAAGGATTTGTGACAAACCGCAAAAAAAGTTACAGAAGTTCAAACATGTAACTTTTTTAGACTGCTTATGGACCTGAAAAATTGACCATTCTCAACATTTTAGATCCCAAAGACGATCACATATTTGGTCAATCAAGTATAATCTTAGGTTCTCCCAGGAAGCATTCCCTTAATTTCTATAAATGGTGCCTTAAGTTGTGCGCACAAATTGTATGCACAACTTAATTCATGAACAAGCCAATCAGTGCTGATAATTGGTACTTAACAACCAATTAGTGACACTAATTGGCTTTAATTAGAATTTACATGCACAACTTTATAGGCATATTCTACAACGCGGTGCACATAAATTCTAATGTGCGTAGCTGAAAAGGAGGTGTGGTCATGGGCATGGAATGGGTGGGTTGTGGGCATTTAAAAAAATTATGTGCACTATTATGGAATACGTCCGATCTGCACCTAACTTAGGTGCAAGTATTTAGGCCTGGTTTTAGGTGGTCTAAATGGGTGTACCTAATTTTTAGTCTCAAGTACAGTATGTGAGCGTATTCTACAAACTACACCTAACTTTAGGTGTAGTTTATAGAATTGCGCTAAGCATGTGGTGTTTTTGGTGCTGATTTTTAAGGTACCATTTATAGAATTTGGTCCATTATGTCTAGGTAAAATGTACCACAACATGAGAATTCTCCCATAAAGACCCTGGCACATAATTTAGCTGTATGTTCAAAGCTTAAGTTACTCTGTTTAAGGCCTGCTAATATACCATATTCAAGTCCAATATGAATATAATACTCTCATGCCTGGAGCATTAATGCATCTAATAAATAGGGAAATGTGCATGTTATTTATTAAACTTTCAAAGCTCTTAATACCAGCCGTACAGAAGGAAAGATTTATCTATCCAATAAAATAACAAAGATTACATTTACTAAATGCCCATTCTTTATTTTAAATGAAATTTGTCTTCTGAGCTTTTAAAAACAGTTTATAACACCAGAAATGTATTCTGTTCCTCTGTCTTTGAGATGGATGACCACATTATTACTCGCTTGTCACATCTAAGTATGGTTGTTAATAACATGAAGGCAGTTACTGAAAGTCAACATGTTAAAGTCACAGAGCAAGAAATTGTGACTTTATTCCTTCAAATACTCTAAAAGCCCCAAAAGAATATATTGTTCTAATGATCACCTACTAATTATTCTAGAATACCGAGTTCCATCTACAATATAATAGAGACAATGGTAGGGCTAGAGCCTTTCTGATAAAATGGACCACCAAGGTTCTGACAAAGGAAGCTTATAGACAGAGAAATGCCTCTCATTCAGGTGCTTTATTCCTGGATTGTTGGAGAAGTTTGGAATTAATGAAGGAAATATTTGTGAGGGTTCCTCAAAAAATTCTTCAAGAAAATATTCATTTGACAGTTTTTATAGAGGTTGGATCTGAACATTGCTTGCAAATTGTGCAAGTATTAGTGAAAGAAAGCATGTACAGTAATTGTAACTGTACAACATAGTGTAATGAGTTATCGTCTCTGTTCCATTAATAGGAAGCATTGGACTTAAATGGATTTTTATCTGGAAGAAATGTATATCTTTAATTACAATTAGGTAGTAAAACTAAACCGAATTTAAGGAATGGATTGATCAGGGCACTTTTAGCTTTCAGGAAAAAAGCAGGGTTTTCCCCGATATCTAGCAGCAAAATTGTGATATTCAGCTATTAAACTCTCAAATCTTTGTCACAAGGTATGCTGGAAACAAAGTTCACTGCTAATATCCATTTTCAGGTTCCTCTATACCTTTAGCTTCTTTCTCTAAAAGGACTATTCTCCTGCAGTTTGCACTGGGGTTTTTAGGACTTGATTTTAATAACATGAGGGTCCTTTTACAAAGGTGTGCTAGTGTTTTTAGCACATACTAAAAATAAGAGTGTGCTAAATGATAGAGATGCCAATTAATTCCTATAAACATCTCTAGTGTTTACAGCACACTAATAATTAGCATGCACTATAAATGCTGCTGCATCTTTGTAAAAGACCCCCATTATGATGTTATTTGAATTTCAGTAAATGACGGGGGATATTAAGACTTTTCTATTCATTTTATTTTATAATAATATATATATAATTTTTGTTTTAGCTGTTACATTATTACACATGTCAGGGAACAATTTTCAAACAAATGGCATTGGACTAGATTCTATATATGGCACCTGAAAAATCAGTGACAAAAATATTCCACCTAGGTGTATTCTGTAAACCGCGCCTAGATTTAGGCATGGTTTATAGAATATGCCTAATCAATTTATAGAATATGCCAAAATCTGGGCACATCCATTTATGCTAAGTAAAACTTAATGTAAATGTTGGCGCCTAAATTAGGTGAGGAGCAGGTGTATTCTATAACCATGCACATTGATTTTTGGAATGCCTACGGTCCATCCATTCCATGCCCATTGCCATGCCCCCTTTTTGGCAGCATGCAATAGAATTTACGCACACCACTTTACAGAATATGCCTAGCAAATTGTGCATGTAAATTTTAATTAATGCTAATTAGTGTCAATAATTGCTTGTTAAGTAGCAATTATCATTGCTGATTGGCTTGTTAAGTAAATAAATTTTGTGTGCAAATCCAGAATACAACCGGATTTGTGCACACAGTTTCGGCCGCGCTTTATAGAATCTGGGGGATTATGTGTAAAATCTGCAGGTACTTGTCATCTATAGACTTTATGTTAATTTCCAAAAGGAAAAGATCATTTTGAAAATTGACTTTGGAAAAATACATGCACAGATTTGATACTGCTATGTGTGTGGTTGTTTTGGAAATCTGAAAGAATACATGTATGCACACTGTCTCTGCTCTAACTCTGGCCCAGAATTGCCTTTCATATTGAAAAGTTCTTGTTTCATGAGCAGAAATGCTGCTAAAAATTGCCCACATAATATATTTATTGCTGATCTAATTGATATTCTACTAGATTATGGTTGCTATTTTAGAAGCTTTATTCTTGTTTTGGATGTCTGAAAACTGGTATTTAGATGTCCATATTGCATAGGTATCCAAATCCTAATTATTTAAAGCCAGGACATTGATGTCTAACACTGTAGTATGTCCATATGGCAAGGGGATGTGGTCTGGGTATGTTTTGGGTGGGACTAAGGAAGAGCCAAAACATAGATGTCCAACTCAGATCACAGAAAGGGAAGGGAAGTCAATGTCTAATAAGAGGGAGGTCTGTATTTAGACCTGGTACTTCGCATATCCAGGTTACAGAAAGGTGTTCTGATTCAGCAGCTGTCCAATGGAAAGATTAAGGCACAACATCTCCTTTATCCCTCCAATGGTTGCTGCCTCCCTTCCTCCCCTGAATATGAAACCAGCAAGGGATACCAGACTGAGTGGCAGCTTCAGATACTATGGGCATTCTTAAGAGAACAGCACAAAGATCTGAGGAGTAGCCTTTAGCTTAGTGCAATAGTCTGAGAACTAGGGGACCCAGGTTCAAGTCCTTCTTCAGCTCTCTTTTTTTTATGTGACCTCATCAGGGACAGAAAAATATCTACTGTACTCAATATATGACATCTATAAACCTGAAGGCAGTTGAAGTACTGTATAAACAGCTGAAGTGGGATTTAAACACGAATCCCCGGATTCTTAGCCCACTGCTCTAAACATTTGATTGTCCCTCTGCTCTTCATGTGTGTCTGTGTGGCCATTTTATGTGATGGACATTCCTATGCTGCCACCCAGATGTCCATCTCCCTTGTTTCCCCCATTCATAATTTGGATGTTTTAGTTTGTAAAATGGGCGTTCATGCTGTATGTTTCGAGCACAAGGATGTCCATCTCATATATATTTTAGAACTGGCTGTATCCTGTAAAAAATACATGTGAGATGGGCGTCCACTGTGACATACTGACTTAATCGTCCATATTCTGAATTAGATGTCCTTTCCAAATTGCCTATCTATCTATCTATCTATCTATCTATCTATCTATCTATCTATCTATCTATCTATCTATCTATCTATCTATCTATCTATCTATCTATCTATCTATATTTATTTCTTGAACATTCATCTCCTTCCCTCATCCTTGGGGATTTTACCATTCATGCTAATGATCCTTCTGACTCTTATGCTTCTCAGTTTCTTTTTTTAACATCCTCTTTCAGTCTTCAACTGTGCTCTACTAAACCCACTCACCAGAATGGCCACTGTCTTGATCTTATCTTTTTCTCCAGCTGCTCATTCTCCAATTTCTGTGCCTCAGCTCTTCCCCTCTTTGACCATCATCTGATAACTTTCACACTTAAATACCACCCCCCACCCAGTCTCGTCCAATCTTCAGGCTATTAGGAATCTTCAGGTTATTGACCCTTCTACTCTGTCCTACAGTGTTTCAAATCTCTTCTGAATCATTATTGGGCTCATTTTTGAAAGAGAAGGATGCCTATCTTTCGACATAAATCGGAAGATGGGCGTCCTTCTCACAGTGTTGTCCAAATTGGTATAATCAAAAGCCGATTTTGGACATCCCCAACTGCTTTCCATCGCAGGGATGCCAAAGTTCAAGAGGGCGTATTGGAGGTGTAGCAAAGGTGGGACTTGGGCATGCCTAACACTGGGATGTCCTCAACCCATAATCGAAAGAAACAAGCTTGTCCTTGACGAACACTTGGACAACTTTACCTGGTCCTGTTTTTCTTATGACCAAGGCACAAAAAGGTGCCCAAAATGACCAGATGACCACCGGAGAGAATCGGGAATGACTTCCCCTTACTCCCACAGTGGTCACTAATCCCCTCCCATCCTCAAAAAACATCTTTAAAAATATTGATTGCCAGCCTCTATGCCAGCCTCAGATGTCATACTCAGCTCCACGACAGCAGTATGCAGGTCCCTGGAGCAGTTTTAGTGGGTGCAGTGCACTTCAGACAGGTGGACCCAGGCCCATCCCCCCTACCTGTTACGTTTGTGGAGGAAACAGCGAGCCCTCCAAAACCCACCAGAAACCAACTGTACCCACATGTAGGTGCCCCCTTCACCCATAAGGGCTATGGTAGTGATGTTCAGTTGTGGGTAGTGGTTTTTTGGGGGGGAGCTATGTACCTGGGAGCAATTTATGAAGTCCACTACAGTGCCCCCTAGGGTGCCCGGTTGGTGTCCTGGCATGTCAGGGGGACCAGTGCACTACAAATGCTGGCTCCTCCCATGACCAAATGCAAGGGTAGGGCAGGGATGAGAGAATCACTGGACATGGATGGGAGGGGAGGGCAGGAAAGAGAGAATCGCTGGACATGGATGGCAGGGGGAAGAGAAGAATCGCTGGAGATGGATGGCAGGGGAGGATGGGAGGAGAATCGCTGGACATGGGAGGGCAGGGGAGAGAGGAGACATGCTGGACATGGATGGAGGGGAGGGAAGAGAGGAAGGAGATGCACATGGATGGGAGGGCAGGGAAGAGAGGAGAAATGCTGGACTTGGATGGAGGAGAGGGGAGAGAGAAGTATTGCTTTATATGGATACAGGGGAGGGAAGAGAGAGGAGAAGTGCTGGACATGGATGGAGGGTAGGAAAGATAAAAAAGAAGAAGATGCACATGGATGGAGATGAGGGAAAGGGAAGAGGAGAAAAACTGCACATAGATGGAGAAAATAGGCAAAAACTGGATCCACGTCATACCGCCTCCAGTCAATTCCATAGAGGGCAAGAAATGAAGAAGAAAGGAGGAAAGTAAAGAAATAAATGGAAAGGAAGCCCTGGAAACGGAGTTAAGAGAACAGAGAGCAGCAGAATCAGAGACTGGGATCAATATGGATAGAAAAACAAAGTCACCAGACAACAAAGGTAGAAAAAAAATTCATTTTATTTTCATTTTAGTGTTTGAAATATGTCCGCTTTGGAGAATTTACATCTGCTGTCTTATTTTGCACTGGGTATACTGGAGCTGTAAGAGCTTACAGAAATTATTTATAATGAAAAAAATCATGTTATTTTTTTTTTTCTTCTATACTAGTATATTTTCAATGATATCTGTTTATATGCATCATGGCTGGTATAAGGGGTGTGGCTAATGTGGGTGTGGCTATCATAGGGACGGGGCCATATGTGGTGACCCCGCCCATAATGAGTACCGGCACCTTTTTTTCTACAAAAAAAGCACTGCTCACAAGGCACCCTGTTATAAAATTACACCCAAGGGGAACATTTTTATAAGCAGTTGCCAAACATCAAGGTAACAAAAGAGTGCTTATTACATGCTTATTTTACCCAGCCATTATAGGGGATCTTCTACTAAAGCTTAGATTGATTTATCTCAAGCAAGGCCTATAGGAATAAAATGGGCCCTGAGGCAGATAACTCAAGCTAAGCTTTAGTAAAATACCCCCATAGCTTTTATAAAATAAGCAGCTAGAACCAGTCTCCAACAGCATGCAAATTCTCACACACAAATTTACATCACCTCTGAAGAAGGTGAGTGTGTGCTGCATATGGGAACACACATATTTATAAGCACATCTATGGCTGCATGATTTTGTAAAAGCCTTTTACTGCTTGAAAACAGTCTTTAGACCTGGAGAAACCTTTACAAAATGCATGCTTGCATTGTTTCCTCATAACTTACATTCATCTGGCATAATAACTCCCTGGGCATGAAAGATCAACATTTACTGTGCTAACAGGCAGATCCTTGTAGATCTGATAGTGGAAAAGGAAGAGATTGTTATTTATCTTGAAAGAGCAGAGCAGTTCAGGCAGGGAAGGATGAGATGGGCATGGCAGGTCTTCAAGCAATATTTCAAACAATGTGCCTCTTACCCCAGAGAATCAAGAGCTTGCAAGAGCTTTGACATAGCAGCCAATGGGAAGAACTTGAAAAAGTGGGAGAGGGAATATAAGCATTTCTCTGCCTAAGATGCTGCAGCATAACACGTGTCTTTTGGGTTGGTATTTTCTTTCACGGCTCTCAGGAAGCTCAATAGACAGTACAACAGGAATTCATATGATATGAATGGTTTCCAATGATGCCTACTAG
Source organism: Microcaecilia unicolor (assembly GCF_901765095.1). Taxonomy (NCBI): domain Eukaryota; kingdom Metazoa; phylum Chordata; class Amphibia; order Gymnophiona; family Siphonopidae; genus Microcaecilia; species Microcaecilia unicolor. The sequence continues at coordinate 89,419,152 of NC_044031.1, forward strand.
AACCTATAACCACTGTAGAGGCTACTGCATATTCTAATAGTATCCATGAACTCTCAAAGTAGTATGAGTTCTAACACATAGCTTACCTAGTGGCTTCATAGTTCCTGAAGATATAAAGGAAGCAGAGGCTGTTGCTCAAAGTATCCACTCCCCATTAAATATTCTCTTTTGGCTTTTTGCTAAGCTCTTTCCATGTTATGCACCCCTGCCTTATATAAGCCTCATGACCTTACACTAGTCATGCTGAGCCTTACAATTCAAGTTTAATGCATTTTGTCATTCTATGGCTAGGACAATCCGACATATTGGTCAAGGAACTCACTCATACCATTGAACTAACCCCCTCTTTCTTTTCACAGATACCAGCAGCTCCTCAGAAGATGAAGAGGAGCAGCAGATCCATCCAACACCTGCTTCAACTGCCCACCATAGCAATAGTATCACCTGATAACCAGACTTTTCCCCCCTTTTTCTTTTCTTCCTCTCTCAGTTCTCCTCGTTCCTCTCTCAAGAGAAATTGCATTGGAGGCAAAAACACATAGAAAAAAACCTTTTTAGGTCTATTAGAAACAAGAAGCAGGCAAAAGAATCAGTTGAACTTGAACCACTAGGTGATCAAGAGGTAAAAGGGGCACTCAGGGAAGACAAAGCCGTAGTGGAGAGATTAAATGAATTCTTTGCTTTGATCTTCACTGAGGAAGATTTAGGAGAGATACCAGTGCCAGAAATGGTATTCAAAGCTGAGGAGTCAGACAAACCGAATCAAATCCCTGTAAAGGTGGAAGATGTAATGGGGCAATTTGACAAATTAAAGAGTAGCAAATCACCTAGACTGGATGTTATTCATCCCAGAGTACTGATAGAATTGAAAAATGAACTTGCAGAACTATTGATAGTAATATGTAATTTATCTTTAAAATCAAGTAGGTACTGGAAGATTTGAAGGTGGCCAATGTAACATCGATTTTAAAAAAGGTTCCAGAGGTGATCCAGAAATTATAGACCGCTGAGCCTGACGTCAGTGCTGGGCAAAATGATATAGACTATTATATACACATAACTACATAAGTACATAAGTATTGCCATACTGGGAAAGACAAAGGTCCATCAAGCCCAGCATCCTGTTTCCAACAGTGGCCAATCCAGGTCACAAATACCTGGCAAAATCCCAAAAAAGTACAAAACATTTTATACTGCTTATCCCAGAAATAGTGGATTTTCCCAAGTCCATTTAATAATGGTCTGTGGACTTTTCCTTTAGGAAGCCATCCAAACCTTTTTTAAACTCCACTAAGCTAACCGTCTTTACCACATTCTCTGGCAACAAATTCCAGAGATTAATTACACGTTGAGTGAAGAAATATTTCTCCGATTCATTTTAAATTTACTACATTGTTCCTTCATCGCATGCCCCCTAGTCCTAGTATTTTTGGAAAGTGTAAACAGACACTTCACATCTACCCGTTCAACTCCACTCATTATTTTATAGACCTCTATCATATCTCCCCCAGCCGCCTTTTCTCCAAGCTGAAGAGCCCTAGCCGCTTTAGTCTTTCCTCATAGGGAAGTCGTCCCATCTCCTTTATCATTTTCGTCGCCCTTCTCTGCACCTTTTCTAATTCCACTATATCTTTTTTGAGATACGGCCACCAGAATTGAACACAATATTCAAGGTGCAGTTGCACCATGGAGCGATACAAAGGCATTATAACATCCTCATTTTTGTTTTCCATTCCTTTCCTAATAATACCTAGCATTCTATTTGCTTTCTTAGCAGCAGCAGCACACTGAGCAGAAGGTTTCAACGCATCATCAACAATGACACCTAGATCCCTTTCTTGGTCCTTGACTCCTAACGTGGAACCTTGCATGACGTAGCTATAATTCGGGTTCCTTCTTTCCCACATGCATCACTTTGCACTAAACGTCATCTGCCATTTAGACGTCCAGTCTCCCAGTCTCCTAAGGTCCTCTTGTAATTTTTCACAATCCTCCCACGATTTAATGACTTTGAATAACTTTGTGTCATCAGCAAATGTAATAACCTCACTAGTTACTCCCATCTCTAGGTCATTTATAAATATGTTAAAAAGCAGCAGTCCCAGCACAGACCCCTGTGGAACACCACTAACTACCCTTTTCCATTGAGAATACTGACCATTTAACCTTACTCTCTGTTTTCTATCTTTTAACCCGTTTTTAATCCACAATGGAACACTACCTCCTATCCCATGACTCTCAAATTTCCTCTGGAGTCTGTCATGAGGTACTTTGTCAAACGCCTTCTGAAAATCCAGATACACAATATCAACTGGCTCCCCTTTATTCACATGTTTGTTCACCCCTTCAAAGAAATGTAGTAGATTGGTGAGGCAAGATTTCCCTTCATTAAATCCATGTTGACTTTGTCTCATTAATCCATGCTTTTGAATATGCTCTGTAATTTTGTTCTTAATAATAGTCTCTACCATTTTGCCCAGCAGTCTATAACCAGTCTATAATTTCCCGGATCTCCTCTAGAACCTTTTTAAAAAAATCGGCGTTACATTGGCCACCCTCCAATCTTCCGGTACCATGCTCGATTTTAAGGACAAATTACATATTACTAACAATAGCTCCACAAGCTCATTTTTCAGTTCTATCAGAACTCTGGGATGAATACCATCTGGTCCAGGAGATTTGCTACTCTTCAATTTGTAGAACTGCCCCATTACATCCTCCAGGTTTACAGAGAATTCATTAAGTTTCTCCAACTCATCAGCTTCGAATACCATTTCTGGCACTGGTGTCCCACCCAAATCTTCCTCTGTGAAGACCGAAGCAAAGAATTAATTTAATCTTTCCGCTACGACTTTGTCTTCCCTGATCGCCCCTTTTACTCCTCGGTCATCTAGTGATCCAACCGATTCTTTTGTCGGCTTCCTGCTTTTAATATACCTAAAAAAAATTTTACTATGTGTTTTTGCCTCCAACGCAATCTTTTTTTCGAAGTCCCTCTTAGCCTTCCTTATCAGCGCTTTGCATTTGACTTGACATTCCTTATGCTGTTTCTTATTATTTTCAGTCTGTTCCTTCTTCCATTTTCAGAAGGATTTTCTTTTAGCTCTAATAGCTTCCTTCACCTCACTTTTTAACCACGCCGGCTGTCATTTGGTCTTCCATCCTCCTTTTTTAATACGCGGAATATATTTGGCCTGGGCTTCCAGGATGGTGTTTTTGAACAGCATCCACGCCTGATGTAAATTTTTGACCCTCGTAGTCGCTCCTCTAAGTTTTTTTTTCACCCTTCTTCTCATTTTAAATGATATAACTAATTACCGCCCAGTTGCTTCCATCCTTCTTGTAGTCAAGCTAATGGAAAGTCTAGTTACTAAACAACTTACCGATTATTTGAACAAATTTTCAGTTTTACATGCAACACAATCTGGATTCCGTGCTAATCATAGTACCAAAACAGTACTTATAACACTCCTAACTAAATTCAAACAAACAATTGCAGCTGGCAATAATGTTCTCCTCCTATAATTTGACATGTCCAGCACGTTTGATATGGTTAGCCATGGTATTCTACTGAACATTCTGGAATATTTCAGAATTGGAGGAAATGTCTTGAACTGGTTCTGTAGCTTCCTAACTGCAAGAACTTTCTAAGTAATATCAAAATCGATTATATCATCACCAAGGAGACCTGAATGTGGAGTATCTCAAGGATCGCCGCTTTCACCAATCCTCTTTAATTTGATGATGTTACCATTGGCCAAATCACTATCCGACCAAGGCTTAAACTCATACATCTATGCTGATGATGTGACGATATATATCCCTTTTAAAAATGACTTATCAGAAATCACAAATAAATCAACCATAGCTTCCAAATAATGAATTCATGGGCGGATGCATTCCAACTAAAACTTAATGCAGAAAAGACACTATGCCTTATCCTTTCATCACAAAACAATAGAACCAATTGTACCAACATAAACATACCAAATCACACTTTTCCTGTTGCGGACACCCTGAAACTCCTGGGAGTCACAATTGACCGAAACCTCACTTTAGATAACCACGTGAAAAATATAACAAAGAAGATGTTCGTTTCAATGTGGAAGCTAAAAAGCGTGAAACCTTTCTTCCCAAGGGAGGTATTCCGTAATTTGGTGCAATCACTTGTATTGAGTCATCTGGACTATTGAAACTCCATTTACGCCAGATGTAAATCCCAAATTATTAAGAGGCTCCAGACAGCCCAGAACACTGCAGCTAGACTCATATTTGGAAAAGCGAAATATGAAAGCGCCAGACCCCTTAGAGAAAAATTACACTGGCTCCCACTAACAGATCGAATTACATTTAAATCTGCACCCTGGCTCATAAAATCATCCACGGAGAGGCCCTGATATATATGTTAGACCTTATAGACCTACCAGCAAGAAACACAAAAAGATCTTCACGCACTTTCTTAAACCTCTATTACCCCAACTGTAGGGGAATTAAATACAAATCATTATATGCAACCAGCTTCTCCTACATCTGCACGCAACGATGGAATGCAGTACCGAATGCCTTAAAAACAACACACGATCTGACAGCCTTCTGGAAGTCACTGAAAACTAACTTATTCAATGAGACTTATAAAAAGAATCCTTCATAAAAAACTTACCATCAAACCTGTTTTAGAACTAATCAACACTGAACTCCTTAATTTGGTTACTTTAATCACACTGTTATTATTTAATGCTGTACTTTCCTACATCTTACATATCTGATATGAACTAATTATTTCTTTACTGCTAATTTTCTTGATATCTTATGTACCTTAATTGTAATAATACTCTGTTCTTCTCAATCCGTTAATGGTAATTACCATTGCGGCATAATTTAAACCACATTGAGCCTTCAAAGAGGTGGGAAAATGTGGGATACAAATGCAGTAAATAAATAAATAAATAAATAAAAATAAATACATTTTATCATAGTCTCCTTTTTTGACGTTAAATGCTAACATATTTGATTTCCTATGTATACTTACTTCAAAGCTAATATCAAATCTGATCATATTATGATCACTGTTATCAAGTGGCCCCAGCACCATTATAAAGTACAAAATCACAGAGCACATTCATAAGCACGGATTAATTAGACAGAACCAATATGGATTTAGTGAAGGGAAATTTTGGCTCACCAATCTAATACATTTCTTTGAAAAGGTGAGTGAGCATGGATAAAGGTGAGCTGGTTGATATTGTGTATCTGGATTTTCAAATGGCATTTGACAAAGTTCCTCATGAACAGTTCCTGAGGAAATTGTAGAGTCATGGGATAGGAGGTAGTGTCTATTGTGAATTAAAAACCTGGATAAAAGATAGAAAACTCTCTTAGGATTTAATGGTCAGTATTCTTAATGGAGAAGGGTAGATAGTGGGGTTCCCCAGGGGTCTGTGCTGGGACCGCTGCTTTTTAACAATTATAAATGATTTAGAGATGAGAGTAACTAGTGAGGTAATTATGTTTGCGGGTGACACGTGGTTATTCAAAGTTGTTAAATCTCAAGAGGATTGTGAAAAATTAAAAGAGGACTTTATAAGACTGGGAGACTGGGCATCCAAAATGGCAGATGATGTTTAAGGTGAGCAAGTACAAAGTGATGCATGTGGGAAAGAGGAACCTGAACTATAGATACATGATGCCAGGTTCCATATTAGGAGTCACTAACCAGGAAAGGGATCTAGCTGTCATCATTGATGATACTTTGAAATCCTCTGCTCAGTGTGCAGTAGGGACTAAGAAAGCATATAGAATGTTAGGTATTATTAGGAAAGGAATGACAAACAAAAATGAGGATGTTATAATACCTTTATATTGCTCCATGGTGCAACCACATCTCAAGTACTGTGTGCAATTCTGGTCACCGCATCTCAAAAAAGATATAGAGGGGCATAATTGAACGAAAACGTCTATCTCCATGGGCGTTTATCTCCGAGAACGGGTCCGTGAAGGGGTGGACCGAACCGTATCTTCGGAAAAAATAGACGTCCATGTTTTATTCGACAATTTGTGAGCTGGGCGTTTTTGTTTTTCAGCGATAACGGAAAATGAAAGCGCCCAGCTCAAAAACGAATAAATCCAAGGCATTTGTTCGTGGGAGGGGCCAGGATTCGTAGTGCACTGGTCCCCCTCACATGCCAGGACATCAACCGGGCACCCTAGGGGGCACTTTTACAAAACCAAAAAAACAGGTAAAAGAGCTCCCAGGTGCATAGCACCCTTCCCTTGTGTGTTGAGCCCCCCAAATCCCCCTCAAAACCCACTGCCCACATGTCTACACCATTACTATAGCCCTAAGGGGTGAAGGGGGGTACCTACAAGTGGGTACAGTGGGGTTTGGGGGGGGGGGGTTGGACGACTAATAAGCATTAAGCAGCACAATTGTAACAGGTAGGGGGGATGGGCCTGGGTCCATCTGCCTGAAGTCCACTGCACCCCCTAACAACTCCTCCAGTGAGCTGCATACTGCTGCCAGGGAGCTGGGTATGACATTTGAGGGTGAAAATAAAAAGTTGTGAAACATCATTTTTTTGTGGTGGGAGGGGGTTAGTGACCACTGGGGGAGTCAGGGGAGGTCATCCCCGATTCCCTCCAGTGGTCATCTGGTCATTTAGGGTACTTTTTGGGGCCTTATTCGTGAAAAAACAGGGTCCAGGAAAAGTGTCCTAAATTCTAGCTACAAACGCATACTTTTTTCCCATTATCGGTGAAATGCACCCATCTTTGTTCGGCAGATAACCACGCCCCAGTTCCGCCTTTGCCACACCTCTGACACGCCCCCATCAACTTTGTCCGCATCCGCGACGGAGTGCAGTTGAAAACGTCCAAAAATCGGCTTTCGATTATACCGCTTTATTCGTTTTTGTGATATAAACGTCCATCTCCCGATTTGGGTCGCAATATAGGCGTTTTTCTTTTTCAATTATAAGCAGGATAGTGGAATTAGAAAAGGTACAGAGAAGGGTCACAAAAATGATAACTGGGATGGAACGTATTCCCTATGTGAAAAGGCTAAAGCGGCTAGGGGTCTTCAGCTTGGAGAAAAGACAACTGAGGGGAGATATGATACAGGTGTGGAGGAGTGGCCTAGTGGTTAGGGTGGTGGACTTTGGTCCTGGGGAACTAAGGAACTGAGTTCGATTTCCACTTCAGGCACAGGCAGCTCCATGTGACTCTGGGCAAGTCACTTAACCCTCCATTGCCCCAGGTACAAATAAGTACCTGTATACAATATGTAAGCCGCATTGAGCCTACTATGAATGGGAAAGCGCGGGGTACAAATGTAACAAACAAAAAAAATCATGACTGGACTGGAATGGGTAGATGTGAATTGCTTGTTTACTCTCCAAAGATACTAGGACTAGGGGGCAGGCAATGAAGCTACAAAGTAGTAAATTTAAAACAAATCAGAGAAAATAATTCTTCACTTAATGTGTAATTAAACTCTGAAATTCGTTGCCAGCAAATGTGATAAAAGCAATTAGCTTAGCAGGGTTTTAAAAAATGTTTAGATAACTTCCTAAAAGAAAAGTACATAAGCCATTATTAAGATGGACTTGGGGAAAATCTACTGCTTATTTGTAGGATAAGCAACATAAAATGTATTGTACTGTTTTGGGATCTTGCCAGATACTTGTAACCTGGATTGGCCACTGTTGGAAATAGGATGCTGGGCTTGATGGACCTTCAGTCTCTTCCAGTATAGCAGCACTAATGTTCTTATGTTCTTATCTAGGAACTAAGACTGCAGTCTCTTTTTTAGTGATCTGTGCTGCTTGAATCAAAGAAAATGGAAGTTAGGAAGCTTGAATGTACTATAGTAAGATACAATTGCACTGAGTATAAGAAAATATCACTGTATTTGGCTCATTGACCTGGGAAAAAGTACTTTGCTCCATGCCAAAAGAGATGCAGTCATCCCTCTGTGGAATATCAAGCATGGTAAAAAAATAAATACAAAATAATTATCTCTATTGCCTTGAAAGATAACTCATATCATAACAAGATGGGTCCATCCTCCTTGAACACAACATGTGCTCGCATTTGCCTCTTCTTTGCTAATTTTGCTGTGCACCTGTTGGAGTATAAAGGAGAATATGTTTTTATTATTATTTTGTTATATGTGTCAATAAAGTGTGGTAAATCCAGCTATTTTGGGACATTTGTAATCCCTTCATTTTCTTACTGGAGAGAGAGCAGAAGAAGAAATGTATACAAGATGTTTTCAGATAAAGAGGAAGGCTGCTACCCTGTAGAGTCTTGATGCATGCTGCCTTCTGTTAATCTGACCTTCACTTTCATTCTCTGAAATGTGATTGTCAGTAAAAGTGTTTCTGTGATAAACTCACAAAGCTAGAGTGCATCCTAGAGTACTCTCTCTCTCTTTTAAATTTTATTTGTATTCAGTACTTCAACAAAAGAAACAAACAACACTTGAGCAAGAAATAACAGGACAATTTCTGAAAAAGAAAAATTACAAAGGAAATACATATAGCAGGAAAGTTAACCAGTGTTAGCCCTGATATTTAAGTCCATAAAATGGGTTATTAGAGCATGCACTGGAGAGAAAATAAACAAGAATTTTTTATATGCAAGAAATAAAGCTTACTAGCAAAAATGCAGATAGATAAAGCTCCTATCCAGAGCTAACAGGATTACTGTTGGAGTGCAGGCCTCAATAGTTGATAAATTCCCCCTCTTGCTAAGGAAGGCAATTAATTGAGATGGCTCAAAAAACATATACTTCCAATTTTTAACCCAAATTACACCTTTACAGGAAAACTTGAAAAGGATACAGGATCCTAATTGGAGAACCTGAAGTCTCAGTAATAGGAACTGTCTCAGTGTTTTCTGTGTATCTTTAATTTAGGGGATCTTTTACTAAGCCATGGTAGCATTTTTAGCTCACGGTAGAAATCAGCTGGCAGTGCATGCTGAGATGCCCATAGGAATATAATGAGAGCTTCAGTGTTTACTGCCAGCTGATTTCTACTATGGGCTAAAAAACACTACTGTGGCTTAATAAAAGACCCCCTAAAACTGGGAAAACCCTTATCTGTTGACCAAGGAAGGGTTTAGATCTGTGCCTAGAATAAAGTCTCAATATTCTTTTCTTCTAATGTCTCTGTAGCAAAAACTGCAACCAAAGTAAAGGAGATAGGAAGAGATGGTTCAGAATTAACTGCATTATCATTCAAACTATACTAAGATATATCTGTTCCCACATAAACATTCCTTTTAGGTTGAAAAGTCATAGGAATATAAAAAAACTTGAGTCAGTTCTGGAAGAAAATCAGATGAACTGCCCAGTATTTTGATCATAGATTTTTTCAGCATGCCTTCTGCATTCAATCTAGTTTGTCTAGGAAAGTTTATAAATTGAAGATTTTTCATCTTGGATAGATTTTCTTTCTAGTTTCTTCTGGATAAGTGTATTAATTAAAGCTACTTCAAAAACATTCTCTACTTGTATCCATTTTCAATTCCAAAAAATTCAAACATTTCCTTTGATTTGTAATATTTAAGGTATGCTCTGATAGTGTTCCAGATAAACCAGATAATTGCTCTTCCACAGTCTTAATTCTTCCAGACAGAACTTTACCTAAATTATCAATTACGGACCAAAGTGATTCCAGAATAACCACTGAAGGCTTCTGAACAGATAGTAAAACCATTGCTCGGCTGTTTCTAAATATATAGTCACAATCTGATTTCTCACAACTCCTTCATTGGATATTATTGGCATTACCTCTCTTCCTGTAGCAACGGTGGAAACAACTGAAGAATGTCCAGAATGAACAGGACTTCTCTGCACTTTCTCCTCTTCACCCTGAGCAATACCCAGAGCAAATGCCCCAGGCTACTTTGGGGCTCTGTAATCCTTGGGAGACCAAAGAATCTCACTGGCCAAAGGGAGACTGGTTGTCCGGTTACCAGAGGTTCCCCAAGCAGCGGCTCTGTTGAGGTTTCAAATGGAGCTTTGCCACAGTTCATGAAAGAATCAATCAGTGCCCACACACCAGTTGTGGAGGGACATCTGGAAATAGATCAGGAAGAAGTGTCATGCTTCTTTCCCATCACAACAGCAGGTAAAAATAAAAGCAAGAGGAAACTCAGAGCACAGAATTTAACACATTTTAGCGAAACAGCCCCTAAAATAGTAAAATATATTAAAATGTCAAAATATAAGTAACATTTTCCTCAGTATTTTTCTGATACCATATTCTAGGACATACAAAGCCTTAACCATAGGAGACAAAAAACTCTATAGTATTTATCATTTCTAACAATTAACACTGTTATCAATTTAGTAACATTTAACAAGTATCAAATTTGTATTCTTAATTCTATTTCTCAACTTCTAAGTCTATTTTTACAAAGCAGCACAAATAGAAAGGCTCTCCAACTCCACATCAAGACTAAATGCTACACAAGGTGGGTCTAAAAGTGGTGTCAATATAATTATCATTCCTAAAATATCACTTGACGTGGTACATGTTTCATCTACTCATACATGGTAATATAAATTAATAAGATACATAATTAAGGGACCCTTTTACCATGCCATGCTAGGGCTAATGTGGCAATGGAGTGCAGTTATCTGGCTCTACTGCCGGGCTTCAAGGGGAACACAGCAATAGCTCTGGCCCCCACCATGTCATTTCCTGTCCTGTAATTTTTTTCTTTCATGAGTAGGGGGACATGCCCAGCAGTAATCAGGCAGCGCCACACACTGCCCGGTTACAGCCACGCTACATTCAGATACTGCCTCCTAAATAGGAGGTGGTAAGAGCTCCACCTGGAAATGACCATGTGGCAAGTGTTTAACGTACTGTATGAAATATTTTTTTACCGAACAGCGGTAAAAGGAGGCCTCGGCGCGTGGCAAACCCACTTTCCTGAATTCAAAAATGATCTGCTGTTCCATATTGATCAATACATTTTCCACATTTCCTCCTCTTCAAGGGATAGTAAGTTTCCACAGGGCAAAGAACCTGTAATCTTTAAATTTATGGTTCATTTTGACTGAATGCTCTATCGAAGGTTTGTCGGTAATCCTTCTATTAAGTGTGCTATGGTATTCAATCACTGTCTTGCTCAAAACACATTTGGTCTTCCCTATATATAGCAGCTTGCAAGGACAGTAGCAGGCATATAAAACCATTTAAGTTTTACAACTAGAGAAATGCTATAAAATGAACCTTCTTTGCTTTGCTTTACTTTGCTGATTAAAAAAAAAAGAGATGGGATGGTGATACAGGTGCAAGTTGTTGGGAGTTATTAGAAGAAAAAATGAGTGCTGAAGTTTGAAATCTACACTGTTCTCTGGCTAGATAAGTACTTTTTGGTGCGCCATTCCCTATTAAACTTTTTCTATGCATGCCTAAGATATTATAAACACCATTTGAATCAATCAACTAATGAGAGAATTTTCTCTCACCGATACAGTATTTTAAAGAGATTTAAGGGGATTTTATTGGAACCAAAGCTTTTTCTCCTTAGCACAAGCTTTTTTGCATTGATTCTTTATTTTTCTATCCCTTTAAACGTTACAGAAACCAATGGCATAAACTTGATCCGCATACAATTACTCAGGGGTCTGTGCTAGGACCGCTGCTTTTTAATATATTTATAAATGATTTAGAGATGGGAGTAACTAGCGAGGTAATTAAATTTGCTAATGACACAAAGTTATTCAAAGTTGTTAAATCGTGACAGGATTGTGAAAAATGACAAGAGGACCTTATGAGACTGGGTGGCTAAATGACAGATGTCGTTTAATGTGAGCAAGTGCAAGGTGATGCATGTGGGAAAAAAGAACCCGAATTATAGCTACGTCATGCAAGGTTCCACGTTAGGAGTTACGGACCAAGAAAGGGATCTGGGTGTCGTCGTCGATAATACACTGAAACCTTCTGCTCAGTGTGCTGCTGCGGCTAGGAAAGCGAATAGAATGTTGGGTATTATTAGGAAAGGTATGGAAAATAGGTGTGAGGATGTTATAATGCCGTTGTATCGCTCCATGGTGCGACCGCACCTTGAGTATCGTGTTCAGTTCTGGTCGCCGCATCTCAAGAAAGATATAGTAGAATTGGAAAAGGTGCATCGAAGGGTGACTAAAATGAGAGCGGGGATGGGACGACTTCCCTATGAAGAAAGATTAAGGAGGTTAGGGCTATTCAGCTTGGAGAAGAGACGGCTGAGGGGAGACATGATAGAGGTATATACAATAATGAGTGGAGTGGAACAGGTGGATGTGAAGCGTCTGTTCAAGCTTTCCAAATATACTAGGACTAGGGGGCATGCGATGAAACTACAGTGTAGTAAATTTAAAACAAATCAGAGAAAAATTTTCTTCACCCAATGTATAATTAAACTGTGGAATTCATTGCCGGAGAAAGTGGTGAAGGCGGTTAGCTTGGCAGAGTTTAAAAAGGGGTTGGACGGTTTCCTAAAGGACAAATCCATAAACCGCAACTAAATGGACTTGGGAAAAATCCACAATTCCGGGAATAACATGTATAGAATGTTTGTATGTTGGGAAGCTTGCCAGGTGCCCTTGGCCTGGATTGGCCGCTGTCGTGGACAGGATGCTGGGCTCGTTGGACCCTTGGTCTTTTCCCAGTATGGCATTACTTATGTACTTATGTACAGTTGAGGTGTACCCAGTAGTGGTACATTACTTCAAAATTGAATGACCTTACTGGGAAGCCTTGAAGTTTCTTTTGTTTATTTATTTAAATGTTCTCAATGTATCAGTGAGAGATTATAAGCTTAGTTCAATTCTGTTCACCATATCTCAAAAAAGATATAGCGGAATTAGAAAAGGTTCAAAGAAGAGCGACCAAAATGATAAATGAAATGGAACTCTTATATGCTCCAAGGTACATAGCTCCCTTACCTTGTGTGTTGAGCCCCCCCCAACACCCCCAAAACCCACTACCCCCAACTGTACACCACTACCATAGCCCTTACGGGTGAAGGGGGCACCAATATGTGGGTACAGTGGGGTTCTGGTGAGTTTTGGAGCACTCGCTGTTTCCTCCACAAATGTAACAGGTGTGTGTGTGGGGGGGGGGGGGTATGGGCCTGGGTCCGCACTGCACCCACTAAAACTGCTCCAGGGACCTGCATGTGCTGTCATGGAGCTGAGTATGACATCTGAGGCTGGCACAGAGGCTGGCACGTAATTTTTTTATTTTTATTTATTTTGTTACATTTGTACCCCGCGCTTTCCCACTCATGTAATATTTTTAATAATGATTTTTGAGGGTGGGAGGGGGTTAGTGACTACGGGGGAGTAAGGGGAGGTCATCCCCGATTCCCTCCAGTGGTCATCTGGTCATTTCGGGCACCTTTTTGTGCCTTATTCGTAATAAAAACATGTTTGGATGAAAGCGTCCAAATGTTAGTCATGGCAGTCTCTGCTTTTTTCCATTATGGCTCAAAGACGTCCAAGTCTTAGGAACGCCCAATTCCCGCCTTCACCATGCCTCCAATACACCCCCTTGAAATTTAAGAACATAAGCATAAGAACATAAGCACCACCATACTGGGTAAAGACCAATGGTCCATCAAGCCCAGCATCCTGTCTCCGACAGCGGCCAATCCAGGCTTCAAGAACCCGGCAACCCCCCCCCCCAAAAAAAAATAAAAAAAAAATAAAAAATTTAATAATGTTCAATGGACCTTTCCCTCAGGAATCTGACCAAACCCCCTTTAAACTCCATAAGGCCAGCTGCTGTCACTACATTTTCCAGCAACGAGTTCCAGAGTCCAACTACACGCTGAGTAAAGAAAAACTTCCTCCTGTTTGTTTTAAATCTACCATATTCTAGCTTCATTTTGTGTCCCCTGGTTCTATTGTTGTTTGAAAGCGTAAACAAATGCTTCACATCTGTTTGCTCTACTCCACTTGTAGACTTCTATCATATCACCCCCTCAGCCGCCTTTTCTCCAAACTGAAGAGCCCTAACCTTCTCAGCCTTTCCTCATAGGGAAGTCATTCCATCCCTTTTATCATTTTCATTGCCCTTCTCTGCACCTTCTCCAATTCCTTTATATCTTTTTTGAGATGCAGCCACCAGAATTGGACACAATATTCGAGGTGCGGTCGCACCATGGAGCGATACAAAGGCATTATAACATCCTTGTGTTTGTTCTCCATCCCTTTCCTAATAATACCCAACATTCTGTGTGCTTTCTTAGCCGCCGCAGCACACTGAGCAGAATTTTTAAACGTCTTATCCACAATAACTCCCAGATCCCTTTCTAGGTCTGTGACTCCTAACGCGGAACCTTGCATGACATAGCTGTAATTCAGGTTCCTCTTACTCACATGCATCACTTTGCACTTGTCAACATTGAACTTCATCTGCCACTTGGACGCCTAATCCCCCAGTCTCGCGAGGTCCTCCTGTAATCTTTCACACTCCTCCTGTGACTTGACAACCTCCTATGACTTGACGACCTTGAATAATTTTGTGTCATCTGCGAATTTAATTACCTCACTAGTTACTCCCATCTCTAGGTCATTTATAAATATGTTAAAAAGCAGCGGTCCCAGCACAGACCCCTGCGGGACCCCACTAACTACCCTTCTCCATTGAGAATACTGACCATTCAATTCTACTCTCTGCTTCCTATCTTTCAACCAGTTCTTAATCCATAGTAATACCCTACCTCCGATCCCATGACTCTCCAGTTTCCTCTGGAGTCTTTCATGAGGCACTTTGTCAAACGCCTTTTGAAAATCCACCGGCTCCTCATTGTCCACATGTTTGTTCACCCCCTCAAAAAAATGCAGTAGATTGGTAAGGCAAGACTTCCCTTCACTAAATCCGTGTTGACTTGGTCTCATCAGCCCATGTTTTTGTATGTGCTCTGTAATTTTATTCTTAATAATAGCCTCTACAATTTTGCCCAGTACCAACGTCAGACTCACCGGTCTATAATTTCCAGGATCTCCTCTGGAAACTTTTTAAAAAATCAGCGTAACATTGGCTGCCCTCCAGCCTTCCGGTACCACACCTGATTTTAGGGATAGATTGCATATTACTAACAGTAGCTCTACAAGTTCATTTTTCTATTTTATTAATACTCTGGGATGAATACCATCTAGTCCAGGTGATTTAATACTCTTCAGTTTGTAGAACTGACCCATTACATCCTCCAAGTTTACAGAGAATTCATTTAGTTTCTCTGACTCGCCCGCTTCAAATACCCTTTTCGGCACTGGTGTCCTTGCGACGGACTTCAGTTAGATACGTCCAAAATAGGATTTTGATTATACCGATTTGGACGTTTCTGAGAGATGGACATCCAAGTAACATACCAACATGGAGTGGCATAATCGAACAGGGACAGCCATCTATAAGGGTGGCCATCTCTAATGACAGCCCCGTCAAGTGGCGTACCTGACTATATTAGTGAAACAAGATGGCTGGCCATCTTTCGTTTCGATAATACAGTCGGGGCCAGCCAAATCTCAACATTTGAGCCGCCCTTAGAGATCACCAGCTTTAGAGATGGCCGCCATGGTTTTCACCGATAATGGAAACTAATGGCAGCAATCTCAAACCCAGCCAAATCCAAGGCATTTGGTCGTGGGAGAAGCCAGCATTTCTAGTGCACTGGTCCCCCTCACATACCAGGACACCAACTGGGCACCCTAGGGGGCACTGCAGTGGACTTCTCAAACTGATCCCAGGTACATAGCTCCCTTACCTTGTGTGCTGAGCCCCCCAAAACCCACTGCCACAACTGTACACCACTACCATAGGCCTTACGGGTGAAGGGGGGCACCTAGATGTGGGTACAGTTGGTTTGTGGTGGGTTTTGGAGGGCTCCCATTTACCACCACAAGTGCAACAGGTAGGGGGGGATGGGCCTGGGTCCGCCTGCCTGAAGTGCACTGCAGTACCCACTAAAAACTGCTCCAGGGACCTGCATAGTGCTGTGATTGAGCTGGGTATGACATTTGAGGCTGGCAAAAAAATGTTTTTTTTTTTGTTTTTTTTTTTGGGTGGGAGGGAGTTGGTGACCACTGGGGGAGTAAGGGGAGGTGATCCCCGATTCCCTCCGGTGGTCATCTGGTCATTTAGGGCACATTTGTGAGGCTTGGTCATGAAGAAAAAGGACCAAGTAAAGTCGGCGAAATGTTCGTCAGAGCTGGCCTTCTTTTTTCCATTATCGGCTGAGGCCAGCCATCTGTTAACCATGCCCCCGTCCCGCCTTCAGTACACTTCCAACACACCCCTTTTAACTTTGGCCAGCCATGCGACGGAAAGCAGTTCAAGCCGGCCAAAATCGGCTTTCTCTTAAGGCCGGCCATCTCCCGATTTGTGTTGGAAGATGGCCGCCCTTCTCCTTCGAAAATAAGCAGGATAGTAACATAGTAGATGACGGCAGAAAAAGACCTGCACAGTCCATCCATTCTGCCCATCAAGATAAACTCATATGTGCTACTTTTTGTGTAAACCTTACCTTGATTTGTATCTGCCATTTTCAGGGCACAGACCGTAGAAGTCTGCCCAGCACTAGCCCCGTCTCCCAACCACCAGCCCCACCTCCCACCTCCGGCTCTGCTACTACTACTACTACTACTACTATTTAGCATTTTTATAGCGCTATAAGGCATACGCAGCGCTGCACAAACATAGAAGAAAGACAGACCCTGCTCAAAGAGCTTACAATCTAATAGACAAAAAATAAATAAAGTAAGCAAATCAAATCAATTAATGTGAATGGGAAGGAAGAGAGGAGGGTAGGTGGAGGCGAGTGGTTACAAGTGGTTACGAGTCAAAAGCAATGTTAAAGAGGTGGGCTTTCAGTCTAGATTTAAAGGTGGCCAAGGATGGGGCAAGACGTAGGGGCTCAGGAAGTTTATTCCAGGTGTACGGTGCAGCGAGACAGAAGGCGCGAAGTCTGGAGTTGGCAGTAGTGGAGAAGGGAACAGATAAGAAGGATTTATCCATGGAGCGGAGTGCACAGGAAGGGGTGTAGGGAAGGACGAGTGTGGAGAGATACTGGGGAGCAGCAGAGTGAGTACACTTATAGGTTAGTAGAAGAAGTTTGAACAGGATGCAAAAACGGATAGGGAGCCAGTGAAGGGTCTTGAGGAGAGGGGTAGTATGAGTAAAGCGACCCTGGCGGAAGACGAGATGGGCAGCAGAGTTTTGAACCGACTGGAGGGGGGAGAAGTGACTAAGTGGGAGGCCAGCAAGAAGCAGATTGCAGTAGTCTAAACGAGAGGTGACAAGGGTGTGGATGAGGGTTTTGGTAGAGTGCTCGGAAAGAAAGGGGCGGATTTTATGGATGTTGTAAAGAAAGAAACGACAGGTCTTAGCAATCTGCTGGATATGAGCAGAGAAGGAGAGAGAAGAGTCAAAGATGACCCCAAGGTTTCGAGCTGAGGAGACAGAGAGAATGAGAGAGCCATCAACAGAAATAGAAAATGGGGGGAACGGGGAGGTGGGTTTGGGGGGGGGGGAAATGAGAAGATCGGTTTTGGTCATATTTAATTTCAGGTGGCGTTGAGACATCCAGACAGCAATGTCAGACAAGCACGCTGAAACGCTGCCACCCAATCTTTGCTAAGCTTCTGTTACGCCTAGGAGTTTCAGGGTGTCTACAACAGGAAGAGTATGGTTTGGTGTATTTATATTGGTATAGTTGATTTTATTATACGACGATGAAAGTATAAGGCATTGTGTCTTTTCTGCGTTGAGCTTTAGCTGGAATGCATCCACCCATGAGTTCATAATTTGGAAGCTGAGATTAATTTTATCTGCATTTTCTGATGTCATTTTTGAACGAAATATATATCGTCACATCATCAGCATATATATATGGGTTTAGGTCTTGGTTGGATAGTGATCTGGCCAGTGATAACATCATTAAGTTAAAGAGAATTGGTGAAAGCGGAGATCCTTGAGGCACACTACATTCAGGTCTCCATGGCAATGATATGATCGATTTAGATATCACCCGCTATGTTCTTGCCATTAGGAAACTATCACGAAACCTATTCAGGACATTTCCTCCAATTCCAAAATATTCTAAAATGTTTAATAGAATACCATGGTTAACCATGTCAAACGCGCTGGACATGTCAAATTGTAAAAGAAGAACATTATTTCTAGTTGCAATAATTTGTTTGAATTTAGTCATGAGTGTTATAAGAACTGTTTCAGTGCTTTGATTAGCATGGAATCCAGATTGGGATGCGTGTAATACTGAGAAATTGCTCAAGTAGTTGGTAAGTTGTTTAGTTACCAGACTTTCCATTAACTTAACTACCAGAGGGATGGATGCCACTGGATGATAATTAGTTATATCATTTAATTTTTTCTTCTGGTCTTTGAGAATTGGTGTGAGTAGGATATTGCCTTTATCCGTAGGAAAGGATCCATGTTGAAGCATGTGATTTAGGTAGGAGGTGAGATCTGTGATGAAACGCTGGGGGGCAGATTTTATTAAGTAGCTGGGGCATACATCCAGTTTACAGTGGTATTTGGTGAATTTGTTGATCACTTGGGCAACAATATCTTCCGTTAGTAAATAGAAATTTGTCCATATTCGGTCTGCTGGATATTCATCAATTGTTGGGTCTAAGCAGTCGATGAATTTTACGTAGTCAGAGGAGTTAGTTGGTAAGGTGGATCTTAGTTTGATGATTTTCTCATTAAAATAAGTAGCTAGATCATCTGCTGATGGGGTATTCTTATTAGTTAAGGTGACTGGTGTGGTGTCTAGAAGATTATGTACAAATTGGAATAACTTGTGTAAGTCTTTGTAGTCTTGCCCTATTTTGGAATTGTAATATGCCCTTTTAGATTGTCTGATGGTATATTTATAATTTCTTAACATTAGTTTCCATGCAGTGAATGTTTGTTCATCTTTCTTTTTATTCCATGCACGTTCAAGTCTCCTTGTTTGGGTTTTTAGTTTTTTCAGGTTGTCATTAAACCAAGAGAGTGAGTTATTTCTTTGCGATGTTCTTGTTTGTAATGGTGCTATTGTATCAAGTATGCTCTTGCATCTCATATCCCAATTTAAAAGGCATTGATTGGAATCTATTTGTACTGACCATTCATTCATGTAAAACTGTTGCCAGAATAATACCAGATCAATATGGCCTCGTGGTGAAAGTTTATTTGGGGTATATGTTTAAATGCTGACATTTTACATGAGTAAGTTGTAAAGAAGGCTTGTAAACTAAGGACCATAGGGTTGCAGATATAATAGCATTGCTTTTTTTCTAAAGCATCAATGAATATATATGCTTTTTGAAAATTGACCTCTATGAGGGGCCCTTTTCCAGAGTGGTGGTTCTTTAATTTGCTTTTTGTTTTTGTAGCAGCCGCTGCTGCTCAACAGGAGAAGCAGCAGTGGCCGGAAATGAGAGCTGGCACCACGTGTTTCGCGGGAGATTTGGCAGGTCTGTGTGGGTGGGCCTGGATGGAAAGAAGAGGATAGAGAGAAAGAAGAATGGATGGAAGAATCGGGAGAGGGGGTAGACAGATGGAAGGATGGGGAGAGAAAGAGGGAAAACAGATGGAAGGATGGGGAGAGAAAGGCACGATGGAAGGATGGGGAGAGAAAAGGGGAGATGGATGGAAGGATGGGGAAAGAAAGGGGGAGATGGATGAATGGATGTAGAGAGAAAGGGGAGAGACTGGAAGGATGTGGAGAGAGAAGGGACACTGAACAGAAAATGGTAGAGAGATAGAGAGACACTGAATAGAAGGAAGGGGAGAGAGACATTAGATGGAAGGATCAGGAGAGAGGGAAGATGGGTAGAAGGATGGGGAGAGAAAGAGGGAAGACGCTGGATGGAAGGGTAGGGAGAAAGAGGAGACACTGGATGGAAGGATGGGGAGAGAAAGAGGGAAGACACTGGAAGGATTGGGGAGAGAAAGAGGGGAGACATTGGAAGGATGGGGAGAGAAAGAGGGGAGACACTGGAAGGATGGGGAGAGAAAGAGGAGAGCTGCTGGATAGAAAATGGGAGCAGAGAAAGACTGGAGAATAAGAGGACGGGGCATGGGGAGAACAAGGGTGAGAAAAAGATGAAAAGCCATAGGTAGATGAAGGAAAAAGAAGGAAATTAAAGAATGGATAGTAAGAATGAATTAAATCTGGACAGAGAGAGAGGCTGAAAAATATTGAAGAAAGCAAAGAAAAAGGAGAGAAAAATGACAAATGGCGCAGAAGAGTTAAGTGAAAATGAGGGAAAGCAGAATCTAGAGATTGGGAGCAACACAATGAGAAAAAGTAAATGGCCATACAACAAAGGTAAAGAAAATAATTTTATTTTTAATTTAGGATCAATATGGTACCTGTGTTAATAACGTTTCAGAGACCAATACTTCCTTAGGTCAGGATACCATAACAGCAGTATACTGACCTGAGGCACGGGGGTTGGGCCTCTGAAAGCTCATTGAAAAGGGTGTTAGACTATTAAATAGATTATTTTCTGAAACCTGATGCACTGAAAAGCAGTACTTTACCCGTGTGACAAATGCATCTGATTAGTTTGACTAAATTTTGCTGGGGGAGGGGGGTAGAGAGAAAATTTTGTGCCCACCCACTTTGGGTTCAGGCCCACCCAAAATTGGCAATCTGGCTATGCCACTGCAGCCTAGTATGTTGTGGAATTTCATAGCTGAAGAAGTTTGTGTGATTTCTAGTTATTTATAATTCCGCAAGGGACTGAAAACTTATCTTT
Organism: Microcaecilia unicolor; assembly: GCF_901765095.1. Classification (NCBI taxonomy): domain Eukaryota; kingdom Metazoa; phylum Chordata; class Amphibia; order Gymnophiona; family Siphonopidae; genus Microcaecilia; species Microcaecilia unicolor. The sequence continues at coordinate 89,439,928 of NC_044031.1, forward strand.
TTGATAAATATTTGAATGAGTAATTTTTGTGAGCTTTCCTAACTTTTCAATTTATGTTTCATATTTATGTAACCTGCTTAAACTCTTTATTGATTTTAGCGGGTTATAAATACCCTGAATAGAATAGAATATACTCGGTCTGTTCATAATGTAGGCATTGATATAACTGACTGCGACTAAATTTAGTCACGTGGATGGACACTTGGTGTATTCTTTAAGCCATGCAAGTATTTAGTCTTATTCTACAAAGTATGTCTAAATGTAGGCATACTGTATAGAATGCACCTTTTGTTTAGGCGATGATTTTTTAGGCATGATATATAGAATCTAGTCCTACATATATAAGCTACACATGTATATTTATGCCTGCCATTTTGCAAACCTACACATATACTTGCTACGTATTAACAACAGAGGCTACAGTTCTATGTTATTTTAATTTTAGAGAGGGAAATAAGTAACAGGGGATTATGGGGGTGAACTCCCTTAATCCCTCTTTTAAAGGGCTGGTCCAAATTAGCAATTTTTACAAATCTACACATGCAAGGAATTGTAAGTCACCATACTGATATATTGGGACATACACATGCATTCCCTTCTGAAATAGAGAATATACATGTTGATTTTTTTCTATTTAAGCCCTGCCCAAGCCCCACTCAAACCATGCCCCCTTCCAGTCTACATGTAGTGCTGTCATACACATGTAAATACTAGCTTTCTACAATCAAGTTTTTCAGAGGTGTGTGATCTACATGTATAATGCTGGTATTTACATCTGTATATTGCAAATAGGGCTTCTAAAATAAAGGCCATAATCAAAAGTCGGGAAGAGAAAGTTGCCCCCCTACTTTTTGAAGATATCAGTGTATTTCATAATAGCATAGTAAGATAGTAAATGACGGCAGATAAAGACCTGAATAGTCCATCCAGTCTGTCCAAAAGTCACAATCATTATCAATTCATGACTAAACTAACAATGAATGTGATATAAAATACTTGATCCTGATATTTCATTGCCATGTCTGGGGCATAGACAATAGAAGTCCACTGTCCTTTCATTGCAACTACTGGAATTGCTGTTGAAGCTCACTCCAGCCTATCCAAATTCATCTTGTCTTTTACAAGACACAAACTGTAAAAGTCTGCCTGGCACTGTCCTCACATTCCAGCTACTGGACATAAGTACATAAGTAATGCCACACTGGGAAAAACCAAGGGTCCATCGAGCCCAGCATCCTGTCCATGACAGCGGCCAATCCAGGCCAAGGGCACCTGGCAAGCATCCCAAACGTATAAACATTCTATGCATGTTATTCCTGGAATTGAGGATTTTTCCCCAAGTCCATTTAGTAGTGGTTTATGGACTTGTCCTTTAGGAAACCGTCTAACCCCTTTTAAAACTCTGTCAAGCCAACCGCCTTCACCACGTTCTCCGTCAACAAATTCCAGAGTTTAATTATATGTTGGGTGAAGAAAAGTCTTCTCCGATTTGCTTTAAATTTACTACACTGTTGCTGTCAAAGCCGTTTTCAGCCATCCTAAACTGGATTACCATATATGGGACACAGACTGTACAAGCCTGACCAATACTGGCCTTAATTCTTCACAGTCAGATTCGCCATCTAGGCACATAAATGCATTTAAAAAGGTGCAACTTTAAAGCAGTGCATTTCTCCTGGTAAACTACTTATTTCTAGAATAATCAGCATAAACTCTGTTTTACTCTTTTGGTATATTTCCAGGTATTTGTGACCTGCATTGACCACTGTTGGAAACAGGATACTGGGCTTGATGGACCTTTGCATCTGTCCCACTATGGCAACACTCATGCTCTTATTTCTTCAGTTGAATAACTAGTTGTATTTCTGAAATAACCATCATTCCCATTGGTAGGATAAGTAAATCGTAGAGCAACTATTTTGCCTTTACTGTCTGTCTCATGACATGTGTGACAGAGATTTATGTGTTATCTTGATTGCTTCTGACAGACTTAACTCACTTAAATTACTTTGTTGCTTGTATAAGCGCATATTCTGTAAAGTGTCTGTTTTCCTCCTCTGACAGCATATGTCAAAAATATCCATCAACATGATCAATAATCAACTGCATAAACACTGCTAGAAAGAAAGAACTTTGCACCTGCTGTTTGCTTACCAGCGCTTCCAAACAGATTAGGAGTCAGCTTTTATAAATAGTGTAAGTTATATAATATGAGACACTTTAAGGGCACAATTTAAGGATATGGAACATACCTTTTGTACTTTACAGGCATTTCTTAATGTGTAGGTCATTTTTTTGAAGCATTTACATGTGAAAATAGTGGTATAGGTGATGAATAGATGGTCAAGATGCAGAACATTCATGGGGGCAAGTTTTAGGCATAATTTGGCAAGCTGAAAAATTATATGTGCAGTTCCCACTTTAAAACTGGATATATGCATATTTGGAAAAATATCAATGTCAACTTTTACAGCTGCTCAAATGCACAATGCACAAATGCCAGTTATCTGATCAATTGGATCTAAGGTCTTCGCAAATAATTCAGGGGGCAGGTTTGCCAATCCCTTGTGTTGTCAGATAGCAACTCAGAAATTCAGAAAAAAAAAGATACTTTGTCTAGCTCCTCATTTGGCTCATTTTGTAAATGCAGGTGTTTGGTATATAATGGTGTAGGTGCCATCAAACATGTTTATTTCTAAATCAGCACCTGCATGAATAGATGCAGATTCTTACTAATGTAAAAGCATTGATTGATGCCAATCTTCTTTCATATGTATAGGTTTGTAAAATGGATGCCCAATTTCTACTTGGTGGCAAATAGACATGCACTCCTGCATATCCCTATACAAATTTTACAAAAGGGTCAATATTCAATAAGGATGTGCATGCAAAAATATTGTATTTTGTTTCGTTTCCTGTATTATTTGTAGGATTTTTATTTATTTTCTTTTGTTTTGTTTTTATACATTTTCATTTTGTTTAATTTTGTCTTCTTTTCAGGACAGATTTGTTTGTGACTGTGACTGCTGACCCCAAATGAAAAAAAAAACACCTCTTGTGGCAAACCACTTCAACCCTCTGCATCACAATCTGTGTCCACAGTGACTACTTGCAGCCCTTTAAGAACATCATCCGATCCACCCTGACCCCCTCCAATCCCCCCTGGCACCAGCATTAGGCAATATATCACACCATATACCAAAGATGCTGTTTATCTCCCAATGGGGTTTAAATGGTGGTATAGTACTAGAGAAGGAATGATCCCCTTCAGCCCTATATATTGAAGCAAAGGCAACTGTAGCCCTTGAACTGGAATACTAGGAGTTGGAAACTTAGAAGCAGGGAACTTTGAAACATAGCTAAAAGCCACAGATTTTGCAGTATGTGAAAGCACTTCAACCCTGAGGGTCATGCCAGTTACAAAATTTTTCGGATTTCACAGAAGTGGGTGTTCTCACTTTTCCTTTGATGAGGAGGCAATAAAGCCAACCTAGGCCTCTTCTATATGAAACTACTGTGTGTATTGCAGGAACTATGAAGAAATTTATTAATAAACTCACTAATGCACAGCTGGCAAGGAGGGAGACCTTTTGTCCAATTTAGACTTATACCCCAAAGCAGTGTGGGATTTATAGTCCCTATTCTGACCATTGAGATCTATGCTGCATGTTTTATAATTTATCATGAAAAGGTTTTCAGAAAGCTAGGACTGACTTAAAATCTCCCTTTCATACTTGTTAATTTATCAGCTCTGTTTAAGTTAATGTGGACACTGAAAGTTAGCTGTGTTCTTCTATCAGCCTTTTTTTAAAAATTTAGGTGACTATCAGGCTCATTTTCAAAAGAGAAAAACATCGAAAAAGTGACATAAGTCTGCATTTGGACGTTTATCTCACAAAAACGTCCAAATCAGTATTTTCAAAACCACTTTGTAGACATTTTTCTCTGAAGTCCGTGAGAAGGACTTCTACCTCTCAAGGGGGTGTGTCAGGGTTGTGTTCAAGGCAGGACTTGGGCTTTCCTAAGACTTGGACGTCTTTCAGCAATAATGGAAGAAAACAAAGATGTCCAAGACTTAGATGTTTTGAGCTAGACCTGTTTTTATAACAAACAGCTAGAGTGGGAATGGAACCTACTTCCCTAGGATCAAAGTCTGCTACACTAACCACTAAGCTACTCCTCTACTCCGCACAAGAGGTGCCCCAAATGACCAGATAACTACTGGAGGGAAACAGGGATTACGCCCCTTACTAACCCAGTGGTCACTATCTCCATCCCACCCCAAAAATATGTGATTAAAAATATTACTTGCCAATCTCTATGCCAGCCTCAGATGTTATACTCAGGTCAATTAGAATAGCATGCAGGTCCCTGGAGTAGTCTAGTAGTGGTGCAGTGCACTGCAGACAGGTGAACCCAGGCCCATATCTCCCCCTACCTGTTACACTTATGGAGGAAACTGTGAGTCCTCCAAAACTCACCAGAAACCCACTTTACCCACATATTGGTGTTCCCTTCACCTGTAAGGGCTATGATAGTGGTGTTCAGTTGGGGTAGTGGGTTTTGGGTGGCTCAGCAGACAAGGTAAGGGAGCAATGGTGAGATGTGTACCTGGGGGCATTTTATAAAGTCCACTGCAGTGCCCCCAAGGATGCCCTATTGCTTTCCAGGGATGTCAATTTTTCTATTATTCTACCTGATGCCAAATTTTCTATAACATCTGAACCTTGTGCATATTGTTTATCATTAGATTTTGGCTTTGACTTCAGATCTATAGAAGAAAAGGAGGTCTCATAACATGTATCTAAATACCAGAGTGCTATTTATCCATACTTCATAGCAAGAGCATACATTCCCTAATTACTTGTTCCAATGCAACTGAAGCTTTTACCTCTTCAGTGCATGTTAATGGTTTCATCCCTATGTGGATTCTCTGATGCCATGTGAGGCTTTCTTTCCAACCAATGCTTTTACCACACTCAGGACATGTAAATGGTTTTACTCCTGTGTGTATTCTCTGGTGCATTGTGAGGTTTACCTTCTGACCAAAGTTTTTACAAGACTCTATACATGCAAATGGTTTCTCTCCCGTGTGGACTTTCTGATGCACTTTGAGATTTACATTACAAACAAAAATTTTACCACACTTAGAACATGTGAATGGTATCACTTTATTGTGGCTTTTCTTGTGTATTTTGTACGTCTTGCATTTGGATGTATTTTTTTTTTAAATGGACCAAAAAATAAAATATCCAAATCACAAAACATTTTTCCAAACAGCATTTTTTTTTTTTTTAGAAAAGAACCAGGCACACCCGTTAAAGGGGGGGGGGGGCCGACCATAAACGGGCTGAAGGCCAGCGAAGACAGAAGTATGGGGGAGGGTACAGGGAGGGCCAGCTAGAGAGCAGAGGTAGTAGTGGGAGGGAAACAAGGGGTAGCAAGGGGAGGGGGCAGGAAAGAAGGGGAGGAGCAAGGGAGGAGGAGAGAGGAATTCAAACTGCACAGGAAGTCCTTTTGAATTTGGAGGCAGGAGAAGAGAAACGCTGGGCAGCAGCTCTTTCTAGTTCTCTTTATCCTTTATCATTTGAGTTGCTCTTTTTTGAACCTTTTCTAATTCCGCAATATCTTTTTTGAGATATGGCGACTAGAATTGAACACAGTACTCAAGGTGAGGTTACACCATGGAGTGATAAAGAAGTTTTATTGTGTATACCTTTCCTAATAATTCCTAGCATCCTGTTTGCTTTTTTGGCTGCCACTGCACACAAGATTTCAACATGTTGTCTGCAGTGAAACCTAGATCTTTTTCTTGAGGGTTGACTCCTAAGGTGGACTCTAGCATCAGGTATCTATGATTTGGATTATTCTTTCCAATGTGCATCACCTTGCATTTGTCTACATTAAATTTCATCTGCCATTTGGATGCCCAGTCTTTCAATTTCCTAAGGTCTTCCTGCCATGTCTTCTGGTTATTTACAAATGTTCTTGGTACATGAAATGAGAAGGACGCCCATCTTCCGACACAAATCGGAAGATGGGCGTCCTTCCCATTAGAAAATAAGCTAGCTGATCTACTATGGTCTCTTTTGCAACATCGCTATCAGGGTACTCTATCTTCCCTGTTTCAGTGATATCTTTGAAAGATACCTTGTTCTGAGCCATGCATTTTTGAATGACTGTTGGCCTTCCCCCAGTTTCTAGTTTAAAAGCTGCTCTATCTCCTTTTAAAATATCGATGCTAGCAGACTAGTCCCACCCTGGTTAGCCTATCCTTCCAGAATAGACTTCCCTTTCCCAGAATGTTGCATAGTTCCTTACAAATCTAAAACCCTCCTCCTCCTTGCACCTTTGCCTCATCCATGCATTGAGTCTCTGGAGCTCTGCCTGTCTCTTGGGCCCTGTGAATGGAATGGGTAGCACTTCAGAATATGCTACCCTAGAGGTTTTGGATTTGAGCTAAATTTGGCTTCCAGAACCTCTCTTCCACATTTTCCTATGTCATTGTACCAAGACAGTGGGCTCCTCCCCAGCACTATCTAAAATCCTATCTAGGTGACGCATGAGGTCTGTCACCTTTGACCTGCATGTTACACTGTTTAATGTATGACTTATTTAATCTGGTGGTGTTTTTTTTATGACCAGTGATTACTTATGCAGTGCTTTGAGTTCAATAACATAAGTATTTGGATGTTGTTAACACTGCTGGGAGTCTGAGGTCTTTTCCCCACCAAAAGATGGTTCAATGAATTTTTTGATAAATTGAATATTTTTTTCAACCCAATAGATTGGTTTTCCATAGATTATGTTTGCACAGTTGGTTAGTGGAAACTTTTTTCTTTCTGTTTTTATATTTTATGAAATTATTGTATGACCATTTACAACCCCCCCCCCCCACCCCACGCCCCACGAAAAGCATCCCTTTTTCCACCATGCTAAAAGTGACCACAGTGTGCAGAAAATCCATACACTGACAATAGCACCAGCCACTTTTCAGTGCAGCTTGGTAAAAGGACTCCTTAATGCATTGTTAATGCAATTTACATGTTAAAATTTTTAACACTAAAAATTTTAACACATTATGGTCCGTGTTTACTAAGCCGCATTATAGACGCACATGCTTTTTAGCGTGCACTAACAATAGAGACACCCATTATTCCTATGGGTGTCTCTAGCATTAGCGCATGCTAAATTTTACCGTGTGCTAAAAAGGGCCCCAATGACATTAAACCAGGGGCGTATCTGCGTGGGGCCACAGGGGCCTGGGCCCCTGCAGATTTCGCCCTGGCCCCCCTCCCCGCCATCAACCCTCCCCCGTTGCTTACTTTTGCTGGCGGGGGGCCCCAACCCCCGCCAGCCGAGGTCTGACCCGCAATCTCCATATTTCGTCTTCCTCCGTGGCCATGTGCTTCAAGGAAGTAACGCTGCAGTGCTGATTGGTTGAATCCAGTTCGGCGTCTGACGTCGCTGCGACGTCAGACGCCGAACTGGATTCAACCAATCAGCACTGCAGCGTTACTTCCTTGAAGCACATGGCCACGGAGGAAGACGAAATATGGAGATTGCGGGTCGTACCTCGGCTGGCGGGGGTTGGGGCCCCCCGCCAGCAAAAGTAAGCAACGGGGGAGGGTTGACGGCGGGGAGGGGGTGGAGAGAGGCGGCGGCGGTGGCGGCGGGGGGAGGGAGGCAAAAATGTGCCCCCCCTCTCTGGCTCTGGCCCCCCCTACCGCCGGATTCCAGATACGCCCCTGCATTAAACTCCCTGCTCCTTGCCTGCTCTCTCTCTCTCTCTGTCTCTGTTCCAGCAGGTACTCCATGGCCCGGTTCATGCTTTTGCATCTTGGGCCTGGGCTGGATGTGGGGCTTGACACCCCTTCCATGCCTCCAGTCTCAGAGTGAGCATAGGGAGCCACCTCAGCTTCTCTCTGCATGTCAAAAGGTAAACTAATTGTAAATATAGTATGCCAAAAGTAATACCAATTATTCAAATTTCACCCACAATCAATACTTTACTAGAACTTTTATCTGTTTTTGTTTTTAAGGGGTTCTCATGCCATATGTGACAGTGTTCACAGAACAGCAAATAGATCTGTCTCTGTTGTAACAATAGCCTGAAGTCATCAACAGTATCTTTAGAATTTTTAAAATTTTTTCTTTCTTGTGCATACACACACAGATTAAGCAGAGCCTTAGCAGGAAGTTTAGCCCCTACAGCCAAGTGATAAAGCATTCTCCCTCCCAAATACAACACTGAACACCTCCAGCTGGGGTCTCGGTTCAGTGTTGGTCCACAGGACAGGAAAAGAATAGCTGGCTCTCTGACTCCCCTTTGAGTACACACTAGTTGCTAATGATACCAAGCTGTCACACTGTACTGCATTCCACTTTAAAGGAGCTTGCCGGCCCCCTATCCACTTGCTGGCTGGCTGAGTTGGTCATGACACTGGGATGGGCAACAAATCACTCATGGAAAGAAAAAGGAGCAAGGCGATTGATCATTTTTAATCCCATGATTAATTACAATTAAACTTTTTAATTGTCGCCCACCTCTAAAAAAATGAATTCTATACCTATGAACATAGCATGTCACACACCAATCAACTCAAAAGGAGTTGAACTGGGAACAAGTTGCCAGAATTCACCTATTTAGGAAGTCTGGTAACAGAATATAACACTGAAAAAGAAATGAAAAGTAGAATCAGTAAAATGGCATCAGTCGTGAACAAACCGGGTAAAATCTAGGACAATAAGAAGCTAACCACTTCAATAAATATGCATGTGTATAAAATAGTACTGTGATACCCACTCTGTTATATGATGCAGACACCTGGTCAGTGCTGAAATGTCTCCAAAATAGACTAAACTGTTTTGATTTACATGTCTTAAAAAGAATACTAAATTTCAAATGGTAAAAACCAAAGCGATAGACAGCTAAATAAGCATTGGTCAATAAGATAGTACAACAATGATTACTTAGATGGTTTGGGCACCTACAAAGAAGGGATGTATATTTCATACCAAGGCAAGCCATGAACTAGAAAGCAGAAGGGAAAAGAGGCCCTACAAGGCCAAGACAGACATGGATATAACAGTGGCGTAGCCACAGGTGGGCTTGGGTGCGCCAGGGCCCACCCACTTTGGACTCAGGCCCACCCAAAATTGTGACACTCTTGCTGTGGCTGGTGGGGATTTCCAAATCTTGCCAGCTGAAGGTTTTCTTTCCTTGGGCAGCCAGCGCTCTTCCAAATGTCAGCCAGCAGCTCTTGTCTTGAGCAGATGCTGAGACCAGCCCTTCTACACATGCTTAGTTCTTTGCACATGTAAAAGCACTGAGCATGTATTGCCTGCCGGCAGCAGCATCACTTTGAGGCAAGTGCTGCTGGCTGCTGTTTGGAAGAGTGCTGGCTGCTCGAGGAGGAGGAAATGTTTAGCTGACAGGGTTTAGGGATCCCTGCCAGCTCAAACATTTAATATTTGGGGTTCGTGAGCAGGGAGGGGTGGAGAGAGGAGCAAACCAGACGAGGGCCGAATTCCATGCCCACCTACCTTGGGCTCAGGCCCACCCAAATTTGACCATCTGGCTACGCCCCTGGGATATAAGTTGATCAGAAGCAGTTGAAGAAACACAAGACCCACAAGCATGGAAATATGTTTATCTGCCTTATGCACCAACTGGCTCAAGAAGACATTAATATTACTACTAAATTAGTAGTAATATTAATGTCCCAGTTTTCTTCTTTTTTGGACAGAGGTAGATAATATTTTTTTCCAGATCTTGATAGAATGGGGGCTAAGGATCATAAATGATATTAAGTTGGTAAAATAATAAAGGAGGGGCACAGGTGCTTTGATGGTGACACATGTTCAAGAAAAGGAAGATATGAGTATTGAGACTATTATGGGCTGTACTTTCCTAGAACTCATTGAATCGTTTTTGTTATTCTTTATTTAATTGGTTTTTAAAGTATGTCTCCAAAGTTGCCTCTAGCAAAAAGGAATCATCTTGAAATTGATGGTTAGAATTGTGCATTCTTGAATAAATATAATTTTAAGATTAGGTTGTGAGGCCATAAAAAGATCGCTCTTTTTTAACTACTAAAGTTTGACTCATTTGAGGGGCTGGGAGTTGTGAGGAAGGAGAATAAATGACAAGGGTGGGGGAGGGAAGAGGGACGAGGATATGGGTGAAGGTAGATGGGGTCAATAAAAAAAGATGCCCAATGCTGCCTGCACCGTTCCTGAGCTCTTACCCATTCCACAATCTATTGCCACACCAGTTTCATGTGATCTGAGTTCAGAAACTTGGCAAGCCAAGCTATGTTGTGAGACTCAATTGTCAGAGGATTATTAAAATCTGACATGTTACCTGAAAATTGCTTTAACATTTTGAAAGATCCAGAAGAATGATCCTGGGCTTGAAAATTCATTGACATAGCTGCCTGATTGCTATTCTCTGCTCTTTTCCTCTTTCTTGTTTCTTCTTTTCTTTCTTATTCTACCCTTTTTCTGAGTTCTTAATTAACTTTAATGTCTTTCTACACCTCTTGTTCATCCTCACCTCTCTCTTTCTCTTCTCTTTCTTTGTTTCTCATGGAAGCTAAATGCCTCCATTTTCTCTTACATACTGCCTCTGGCATGTGGGTGGCTATTTAAAGTTTACATGAGTGTGGGTGATTTATTATTGCTATTAGTGTGTTATTGAAAAGTCGTTCAGAAAAAATCGGAACCCCTCAGAGAAGCAAACAATAAGAATAAACTACAAGGAGCTCTCTCAACCTATCAAATGGACACCACTCAAAAATCAATAACAATGTAATTAGAATAAAATTTATATAAGGGGAGAATACATTCAGCTCCAAGAACCATCCCTGTGGTTCCAGGGACCAAGATTTATGAAAAGACCACAATACTTTGCTAATCATAACGGTTCCAATAACATCATCAGCATTCTCCCCAAAGTGCTCTTGAATGCAAATCTTAAACATGACAGCATAGATACGTACTTATATATAAATTTTGTGAATCCAACTTAAATTAAAAATAGAAAATAATAATGTTTGTTACTCACCACTTCAAATGTGTAGGAGCCTTCTGAAAGAAGTTGCATAGGCCTATAAGCACATAAATTTCACCAACATAATTCATTAAAAAATAAACTAATCTGAATCACAGTCTGTATAATTTGCAACTCCTATTCGTATGGGTAGAAGAGGAAGGGCAAAATTACAAATTGTAAGTGCACATGTTGCTTTCGTTTTGTGATGCAAACACTCCTATAGGGAAACCTCTTACACCTGCAGGCAAAAAACACCCCCAAAAAATCTGTGGATGTGCCCCCCCCCCCAAAAAAAAAATGCACCGAGTGCTATTCTATAAACAGTGCTCTGAATTGGGCATCATTTATAGAATAGTATATAGGGCTAGATTCTATACATGGCACCTGAAAAACCCACCTAAGCACATTCTATAAGTGATACCTAGATTTAGGCACAGTATATAGAATATGCTTAGTTGATATCCCAATGTCTAAAACTATGCACATCCTTTTGCACCAAGGGAAACATGGCGTAAATAAAAGCATGCAGATTTAGGCACAGAGGGCCATATTCTATAACATTGCATTGAATTTTTGGAATACCCATGAAACGTCCATTTTTCCACCCATAACCATGCCCCTTGTGTCTCTGCAGATTACAATTTAGGCGCTCTGCGTTACAGAATCCCCAGGATTCTATATATCATGAATAGTATTCCACGCTGAAATCCAAATGTATGTTATAACAATTCATGTAATTTAATTGGCTTAGCAAGAAAATCAGCATCTTTAATAGCACTTAACATGTAATAATGAGCATCAACAGGCAATAATTAGAATTTACGCACATAACTCACTGAGGGGTCTTTTCACAAAGATGCGCTGAAAAATGTCTTATGGTAGTGTAGGTGCAGGTTTTGGGCGTGCACCGATCTATTTTTCAGTGTACCTGTAAAAAAGGCCTTTTTTAACATTTTTGCTGAAAATGGACGTGCGGCAAAATCCAAATTGCCACACGTCCATTTTGGATCTGAGACCTTACCACCAGCCATTGACTTAGTGGTAAAGTCTCATGCGGTAACTGGGCAGTAATGACCTACACAGTAACTGCATTCTGGTGCACGTAGACACTTACGTGGCTTAGTAAAAGGGCCCCTAAGCATATTCTGTAATGCACAGGGCCGAAATTCTAATGCGTGGAGCCAAAAGGGGGCGTGGTTATAGGCAGGGAAATGGGTGTTTTGTGGACGTTCCAAAATGTATGCGCACTGTTATAGAATATGGCCCTCTGTGCCTAAACCTACACACCATTATTTAAGCCACATAGTTCTAGGTGCTGGCATATCAACTAAGCATTTTCTGTATGCCACACCTAAATCTAGGCACCGCTTCTAGTTTATGCTTAGGTGGAAATTTAATCTGCGTGAATTTTTCAGGCACCATATATAGGATCTAGCTCAATACGCTTAGCGAGTTATGCTCGCAAATTCTAATTATTGCCACTTACTGCTCATTATTGCTTAAGTGCTGTTAAAAATGCTGATTAACTTGTCAAGCCAATTAAGTTACGCACATTGTTATAGAATACACTTGGCTTTCAGCACGGAAAGCTAGGTGCGATATATAGAATCCAGGGGATAGTGCCGGGATCCACACCCAATTTTTGAGCACAAGGATTTACATCAACTGAAACCTGGTGTAAATCAGGATGGATCTCCCTAATTTCTATAATATTGCATGCTCCTGACCCTACCTAGGCCCCTCCCATGGCTACACCCCCTTTTCAGTTATGCCCAATAATATTTGCATGCACAACTTCATAGAATAGCATATAGCAAGATGTGCTTGCAAATCCAACCTTTTGGAGATGGGAAGGTGGTAGAACGAGAGGACATGAAATGAGATTGAAGGGGGGCAGACTCAGGAAAGATGTCAGGAAGTATTTTTTCACGGAGAGGGTGGTGGACCCTTGGAATGCCCTCCCGCGGGAGGTGGTGGAGATGAAAACGGTAACGGAGTTCAAACATGCGTGGGATATGCATAAAGGAATCCTGTGCATAAGGAATAGATCCTCAGAAGCTTAGCTGAAATTGGGTGGCGGAGCAGGTGGGGGGAAGAGGGGTTGGTGGTTAGGAGGCTAGGATAGGGGAGGGCAGACTTATACGGTCTGTACCAGAGCCGATGATGGGAGGCGGGACTGGTGGTTGGGAGGCGGGAAATACTGCTGGGCAGACTTATACGGTCTGTGCCCTGAAAAGTACAAATTCAAGGTAAGGTATACACATATGAGTTTGTCTTGGGCAGACTGGATGGACCATGCAGATCTTTTTCTGCCGTCATCTACTATGTTACTATGTTTTCAGTTATGCCCAATAATATTTGCATGCACAACTTCATAGAATAGGATATAGCAAGATGTGCATGCAAATCCAACCTTTTGGCAATTAGCACCAATAATTGATTATTAACACCCAATAATTGGTGCTAATTGACTCATTACTCAGTTAAATTGTGTGTGTGTAATGTTTATCACTTTATATAGACTCTGGGGGTATATGTGCTTTAGAACCCAGGTATAGTTTTAACCGCATGTAAGAAGGGCAAATTCAGTTGGGTCATTTCATCCAGGTAAATATCTATTTATCTGGGTAAACGCCTTTGAAAATTACATGCAATATTATTTTCATCATTTTTTGTGCACACTAAAATGTGTTTAACATATGCACCAGCTCTTTTTTTTGGCTTTAGTGAATTGGCCTCATATTTTCCTACATAGCGAGACTGATATTATGAAAAACAGGTGGCACATACTTTAGTTATTATTGCATGCTCTAATTTTTTCCTTGGATGCCTTGATAAATGTGTCTGCTTAATTCTAAGTGTTTTTTAGAGTTACATTGCAGTTAGCAGCCCAAGAAATTAAAAACAGAGGGGGTTGCTGGAGTCTTTTACAACCGAGTTCTTCTGGAATATAGATAATTTGGTGCTATGGGAAAATAATATAGAGTTCCTGTTGTGAGGTTTGTTGTACTCTGTTAAAATGACTGAAGAATAGATAATTCTTATGAGACAAAAATAATTTTGCTAGCCACGCTATTACCATATATTGATGTAAAAAAAGAAAATGGGACAGTAAGTAAAATATTTCTAGTGATTCAAAATTGTCCAAACTTAACTTTCAGATTTATATATAACTAATACTCAGCTTGCTCTTCAGCTCTGTTAACCCTGCTGCTGCTCCCTTGCAATGACCCCTCCTTACCTCAGCAGCTCTACTTTATCACCCTCTCCCTCCTCCCCCCTCCCTCCCCTTAACCCTTTCCTTACCTCCTATCTCCCACCTTTCCTCCTTCCTTGCAACACTTCCCTCCCCCCCCAATCCTACCCCTCGTTGGCCTTCAGTCCAGTTGTGTCCGGCCCCTCCTAATCGGATTGGCCTATTTCTTTCATGTTCTGTTAATTTATTATTATTACAAATAAACCCCATAGAAAGAAAAAACAGTGAAGAATACCACAGTACAAAATAACCCTCAGTATTGTACTTTAAGGATGTAATTTTAAAAGTCATTTTTATGCATTTGTGGCCACTTATGTATGGGTGAATGGTGTCTTAGAAAACTTCAACCAATGTAAAACTGCCCACCATGACAACATGGCATGTGCTGTGCTGGTAGGAGCATACAGGGACAGAGTTTGGGTGGAGCATGGGTAGACTGCGTAAGTATGTACATAGATTATAAAATATGATAGTCTGCATGTATAGTTAACAAATTATAGGTGCAGACATTTACAACTATGCCAAGGTAGGTATAGATGTCCATGCCTGGAAGGTAGAAATGATGTCTGCCACTTATGCTAGTATTTTATTAATTAGGTGCCAACTTGTCTTTATCAAAGAGTCATGTGATCTGTATAAACCGGAATAAATCGATTTGACTGTACTGAGGCTCATGAAGAGAGAATGGTAAATCATAATAAAAGGAAAATGTGGAAATGCTTAAAGGTTGGAGAATGCAACCCTGAAGAATTGATTTGATTTGCTTACTTTATTTATTTTTTGTCTATTAGATTGTAAGCTCTTTGA
The DNA here is from genome assembly GCF_901765095.1 of Microcaecilia unicolor. Classification (NCBI taxonomy): domain Eukaryota; kingdom Metazoa; phylum Chordata; class Amphibia; order Gymnophiona; family Siphonopidae; genus Microcaecilia; species Microcaecilia unicolor. The sequence continues at coordinate 89,455,047 of NC_044031.1, forward strand.
GCAGGGACTGTCTTTCTTCTATGTTTGTACAGCGCTGCGTATGCCTTGTAGCGCTATAGAAATGCTAAATAGTAGTAGTAGTAGTAGTAGTAAAACAATGGCCATTGTTGGTTGATGTATGGAAATAGTTGATGCATGCTTTATAAGTAGATTCCCGATATTGAAATGGAATCAAGTTGAGATCTTCAATATATGTAAAGATACATGATAAGTTCACATTTTTTTATACCTGTAAGAAAATATATTAAAAATTATGGGGTTAATATTCAAACGGGTTTAACCGGACAGGAGAGGATCCTGTCTGGTTAAACTCTGCTGAGCTAGCTGGCCACTGATCTTCAGTAACAGTTATCTGGGTAGTACTGCTGAATATCACCACAAACTGCCCATCCCCTAACTGGCTAGGTTAGGGGTGATAGGGGGACAGAGCTGTCCTAACTTTATGCACTGAGTTAACCAGGTGCTAGTCTGAATATCGGCCACTTCCCAGTTAGCATCTGGGTCAGAGGACATACCCAGATATTCAATGCTGGGAAACAGGAATGCCCCTGCATTGAATATCTGGGATTAGGTCAGCCTGTGGCTGGTAGTGGCTTGAAGGCTGCTTTATGCCCACAGACTGAATATTACTCCCCTATATAGGCTTTTTTTTTTTTTTTAGACCACTGATGTGTTTCTAAATTATATATCTATAACCATTAGGGGCAATTCTATAAGTAGACATCTCCCTTCAGGTACCCTGAAAAAGGAGGACGGATTGAGCCAGCCGGGTTTTACTTCCATTGCTTTCCTTTTTCTGGAGCCATATGGTAACCCTACCTATTCTGTAATGACATCTGTGATCCTACATTCTATTAAAGAATGCTGGCATAACCTGGCACGAGTGCCTATAATCTAAGTGCCTTATGAGGAAGCGGGTGGTACAAGACAGGGTTTCCTTAAGGGCACTCCCTTATTGAGGCTCAAACTGAGCTAACTTAAGGCATACAATACCTTAGGTAACTTGCCGAATCAGGAGGATGGGGCCCAGAGAAATTAGGACATTCAAAGCCCTCTAGCTAGACAGAACAGGGAGGCCCTGAGGAGAGAAGAAAAGCCCTCCAATCTATGTTGATGCAAAAGTTCCAGGAAGGTAGGCCAAGTTTATCTTGGAATCATGCTGAAAAGTATAACTTTGGACTTTAGGGCTGTTAGGCCTAACTATTTTGAATACTGAAGGACAGAACATTAACTCTGGGACTCCAGGCCAAAGTTCAGCTGTTTATGCTGTCTTTTTTGTTGTTTTGTTTTGAGAGCCAGACTAGTGCATGCCATAACCCTGCAGGAGCAACCATGAGAAGAACTCTTGAGAACATAGAATACGTTTTTGCATGCTTATTCCTCCTCACCTGTGAAATAAATAGGTTACCAATCTTCCTATATATCAATAAACTGATTTTGTCTTCCTTTTAACCCTCTGTGTGGCTATAGTTATTAAATGTCCAGGCCTGAATGCTCACCACACTACCACAAGCCTGCAGTTACACCAGCCATTGACCTGGCTGGACTGTATGCATACCTTACAGTATTCTGTAAATTGCATGTGAAGTGACAGCACCTCCTATGCCCATCCAATTGCTCCACCCATGTGAATACTCCCTTGCATTTACATGCTATACCATCTATATGCACCCCTTACAGAATAGCTCTTAGTGTTCACTTACCCTTGAAAGTGTTGGTATTCTATACATCTATGCATACAAGAGGTATGTAAATGCAGGTGAAAAACATAAAGAAAATGAGAGACTTGATGACCTGAACATGTACACTCTTTAAGAAAGGAGAAACAGGGGTGATATGATACAGACGTTCAAATATTTGAAAAGTATTAATCCGCAAATGAACCTTTTCCGGAGGTGCGAAGGCGGTAGAACGAGAGGACATGAAATGAGATTGAAGGGGGGCAGACTCAAGAAAAATGTCAGGAAGTATTTTTTCACGGAGAGAGTAGTGGATGCTTGGAATGCCCTCTCGCAGGAGGTGGTGAAAATGAAAACGGTAACGGAATTCAAACACGCGTGGGATAAACATAAAGGAATCCGGTTCAGAAGGAATGGATCCTAAGGAGCTTAGCCAAGATTGGGTGGCAGAGCCAGCCGGTGGTGGGATGCGAGGATAGTGCTGGGCAGACTTATACAGTCTGTGCCAGAGCCAGTGGTGGGAGGCGGGGCTGGTGGTTGGGAGGCGGGGATAGTGCTGGGCAGACTTATACGGTCTGTGCCCTGAAGAGGACAGGTACAAATCAAAGTAGGGTATACACAAAAAGTAGCACATATGAGTTTGTCTTGTTGGGCAGACTGGATGGACCATGCAGGTCTTTTTCTGCCGTCATTTACTATGTTACTATGTGAGTTAACCACCAAAAAAACCACAAAGAAGTAGGGGTGGACCCTCGGCCTTTCCAACACATAAAAGGCAGCGCTACCAAATGATAAGGAAAAAAATTATTTTATTGTAAACATAAACATGACCTTATGATTTTATGATCAAAATCATAAAAATAGATCATGGAATGGGTGGATGTGAATTACTTATTTACACTTTCCAGAAATGCTAAAACTAGAGGGCACACAATGAAGCTATTAAATAGTAAATTTACAACAAAACAGAGAAAATATTTCTTCATTCAATATATAATTAAACTTTGGAATTCATTGTCAGCAAATGCGGTAAAAGCAGTTAGCTTAGCAGGGTTTAAAAAGGTTTGAATCACTTCCTAAAAGAAAAGGCCATAAGCCATTATTAAGATGGACTTGGGGAAATTCACTGCTTATTTCTAGGATAAGCAGCATAAAATATATTGTACTGTTTTGGGATCTTGCCAGGTACTTGTGACCTGGATTGATCACTGTTGGAAACAGGATACTAAGCTTGATGGATCTTCGGTCTGTCCTAGTATGGCAACACTTATGTTCTTAATATTACAGCAAGAGGCATGTTAAGATGAATGGACTCGACAAAGGTCTATGTTTCGGTGAAAATGCCTGCATCATGAGTTATAGAATCTAAAACCACAGGAAAACATAAAACTGTGATAGAAGAGTATAAACTCACATGTATATATACATATGATTCAAAGATAAGAACAGGGTTAACATGTACTATGGCACAAGTGTGTATATATCGGGAGGAAAAAGCCTCGAGAAAACTCCTCTTGTATGCAAACAAATGCTTTAATCGGAGTTGGACTTCCTCATCATCGGCTGAAAAAACCTCCATGTGTTACAGATTAAACAATAAGCTTTTAAACTTAGCTTTTAAACGTCCTTCAGTGGTCTTAACCTTCGCATCTAGCTGTAGACATTGGCTGTGAACGTTGGCTGTGATCTACGGCGGCGAGTGTTTCGAATCCTCTCTGCATCAGGATCACAGACCAAGTTTTCTGAAAATCAAATAGATTATATATCAGTGAATGCCATCAGTGTCACTCACCACTCTCACACAGTGCCTCCCTCCACTCAATGTTGCCGGCGGTCGCAAAAAATACGCCCATCTTGGAAAATGGCCGGTTAATAAAGCTCATAGCGTCCTATGTCATGATCACGAGACCCTCCTACTTGCAGTGCCGTATAGGTGATAGAATACTCGAGTCAGCTGTCAACCTCACAAAAAATGGATCCATTCCAGTTTATAATTAAGCCCATTGGGCACTGAAGCTTTAAGCTTGAAAATCCATTTCTGCTCGTTCCGAAGTAGGGCTTGTCGTTTCAATGCATTGTTGTGTCCGAAGATCTGTTGCAATACCAGACAACGTAAATTGCGGAATTGATGTTGGAATTCTTCACAATGTAAGGCTAAGGGAGAAGTGCTCTTGATAGTATTGATCACACTTTTGTGCTCTATAAGTCTGATAAACAAAGTTCTGGATGTTTGTCCCATGTAGATTTTGTTGCAGGGACAGATTAAGCAATAGATTACAAATTCTGATTTACAGGTAGTATTGCTCTTCAATCTATAAGTATGTTTAGTTGATGGGTGTATAAAGACGCTGGTTTCGATCATTAAATCACACATGGTGCAAGCATTGCATTTTCTGTGTCCCACAAAGTCCTCTAAGAGTCGGTCTTCACTGGGTGAGGTATATACATATGATTAACAGAAACATTTCTACAGCACCCTTGATAGGACATTAGTTCTTTGAAAAAAACAGCATTGAGCAAAATGGCTCATTTAAAAACACATGGCTTTTCTTAAAGTAGCATTGAGCTAAATAACTCCTGCAATTCATACAGAAATACACACTGCAATTTACAACTTCACTCTGCATTTGAAAACCATGAATAAACAATGCTTAATTGTTTAACTTAAAAACAGCACTCCTACAGTTCCAGGCATTTAGCTTTAAAACTTCACAGGGCACAAGGTACAATAACCTTAATGGTGCCTAATCAAATAGATCAGTCATTCACAGTACTTACCTTTATGGCTCAAAAACAGCACAACCATAACCATTGTGCTCAAAGCTGCTTTTTTTTTTTTTGTCTTAAGCTAAGGGCTCCTTAGCACTAAGCAAGTTACAGTGCAGGAAAATGTACTACCCTGGTGTGAGCCCAGGCATCCCAGGGTAGTGTTGGCATCTGCAAATGCTTCCTAGATGCTAGAAAATGCTTTTTGTTTTTTAGCATTGGGGAGCAGAGAGTAGGCGTGCCAGTGTTAATTGGTTAGTGCAGCTACATTGACATGCGCCTACCAATTAGCCCATAGTTAGTGCATGAGTCCTTTCTGCCTACTAAATAAGTATGGGTAACGGCTCACACAATAATAGCCATGCGCTAATTGGGAAATTAGTGCATAGCATGAATTGAGGAAATGAAAACTCCGCCATTTTACAGCTGTGCTAAAGGTGACCTTGGCGTACTGGGAAACCCATGTGCTGTTCATAGCGCAGGACACCTCTTAATGTAGCTTAGTAAAAGAACCATGAGTTGTTGAATGATTACTGATTTTCTTTAGATACAGCACTGAGGGCTTCTTTTACAAAGCTACACTACCGATTCTCGGTGCGGCAAATGAGAAGTTCATTCAATTCCTATGGGCTTCCTCTCATTTGCCACGTGGGAATCGCTAGTGCGGCTTTGTAAAAGAAGCCCTGAGTTATTCACTTGACATAAGGTTGGCTCAAATAATTATTTTTTCTACAAAAGAAATGATTACAATTTAATATTCAAAATCAGTATTTATTAATGATTAAAATTAGAGATGTAATATTATAGAATTCATGAATATTTATAAATTGGAATAAAAATATTAAAACTGAGGAGGGTTTCGACGTATGAAAATGAACATGGACAATTGTGAACAGTCCAGGAAGATTTCGCTCTGGATCTCTGAGGTCTTTTCCTCCTCTGTCAGTAATTATGGTGTTTGACACTATGATTTTTATGACTTTATACTTTGCTGTTATTTGATTTTTGTGTAAAGCCTAGAGGCGCCACAGAAATATTGCATAGGAGTAATAGCAGACGGCATTTCAAATACTGCACTACACATAGCATGCTACATATCTTTGACCCACAAAAATGACAAATGCACTACATGCATTCCTTTGAACGGAAGACAGCTAATCAGTCTTAAAACAACTAGAGAGTAACATTTGGCTATTGAGACTCAGTGTAGAAAAAAAAATGTTGGATTTTGTCAGACAGTCTGAACAGTGCTTTAAGTAATGACTCAGAAAGACATCTTTTAGTCCTGCTCATGGTGAACTAATTTAGTCTGTTCCTTAAGTGACTGGCTAGAGAAAACAGCTTTATATATCATCTGCTGTTCTCAACAAGGTGTTAAGCTTTAGTAATAGTTTAATAACTGCTGGCTAGCAGTCTTTGCTCATCAATCTTTCTCATTGAGAAAAGCTTTCATTAAAAAGATGACTCCTTTGTTTTCTGCAAGTTGCAACAGATCTGCTCCGTCTCTCTGCATTGGCTAATCTCTTACACTGGAAAATTACTGGGTTGCTGTGGAAAATGGTGGATTTCCCTGTGAGAACAACATCAAGTCAGAGAGAGTTTGTAAGCCTGTGTTTATTTACCACGTTTATACTCCAGAGATACCCATGTGACCCCAAGACAGAGTCATCCCATGTTTTGTCACCATATTCATAAATCTTGAAACCTTTCCACTGAACCCACGACAGACACTTAGTCAGAGATAACAGTGAAATTAAGCAATAAAGTGGGGATTCAGTGCTTTCCTGCAAAAAGCAAGGATGAAGTTATGTATCAGTCCCTGACAGAATGTCAGCAAGCCTGTGTTGGAAAATGATTAAAGTGTCTAGTTTCAAATGGGTTTCTTTCAGTTAGATTAAAGGGAAACAATTTTGATCATATAGGGCCTTTGTGACATTTATAAAACCAGTGCACTAAAAGTGCCTGATGTAGGATAGTGCTAGGTAATTTTGTGTCATGAAATTTAGCACCTGCACAGGGATCAGTAGGCAGCTACTAAATTAAACAGACCGTAAACTCTGTGCAATGTCTAATTTTCATAATATTATATAGGATTGATTCACCCAGGTGCAAGAGTGTGACAATGATTTTGGTGAAAGGAAGCAGGAGAAAATTTTGAACAAAGAAAACCGAATCCATTATTACTATAATGCACTCAGATCTGAGTACTGTAGAAGCCTTGTGTCGACCCACTTCTGGAGTAATTTTATAAGGCCATTTTTATAAATATGTGGCCCCCTCTACACTTAAGTTGCTTCTTATAAAATATCAACCAGTACAAAAGTACACACCATGACATGATGACATGTACATTACTATAGGTGTAGTTTCAAGTTTCTTTATTTCCTAAAATACCGCCAAAGGGTACATATCATCATAGCGGTTTACAATAATAAAATAAAATTTGGAGAGGTCATAATAGGAAATGAACTATAACATGTATATAGGAGAGATAATAGAATATAAGACAATTAATAGAGATAAAATAAGGAGAAGAAAGAGCGGCAGGAGATGTCCATAAGATAAAATTATTTCAGAAGCAAAGTCCAGCAGGCCTAGTGTCCCAATCAACAGTCTTCACCTTGAAGGCCACCTGACAGGACCCCAAATCATGTGAGATAGACCCATATAGTTGTCTGAAAAAATAAGACAACTTCCTCTTAAGGATACTCCTTCACAGTGTCAAAACCACCTTATAGTCCTGCCCAAGGGGGAAGTGACATGGGAGAAAAAACACTCTGCAGTATCAAAACAAGCTGCAACAAACAGCAGAGGTGATCCGGAGGAGGAGAAGACAATCACGGATTTGCCACATGCAGTTTTATTATGTAATGACCTGACTCAGCAAGCACAAACACATTTTCTTGCAAAGAGTGGACCACAATCCAGGAACTGTGTTTGTACTTTCCATTTGCTTTTCCAGCAACCATGACCCCTTATGAAGGTGCTGTGTTGAAACTTGGCCAAGTCGGGTCATTATATAATAAAACTGCATGTCAAATCCGTGATTGTCTTCTTCTTCTCTGGACCATCTGTGTTGTTTCTTGCTGCTACAGGAGGGGTGGGGCCGAGAGGGCATGGTCCAGAAAGTATAAAAGCTCAGGGCACAGCCAGGTTAAGGAAGCCCAGAGGGAAACAGCAATGCCCAACTGCATATGCCTCCATCATGTATCTGTGAACTGCAACTGCAAGTCAGGTAGGCAAGTTCAACTTGAAACCTTGCAACCCCATATCTTTGACCTGTATGAACACAAACCTGCCTATGTTGACTGCCAAAAATTGTACTGGTGCTCTGGAGAACCAGACCAGAGCCCAGCAGTTTATGCTACTTTCCTGAGAGACCATAGTAAATGTTGTGGCCCTGCAGGAGTAGGCCATGAAAGGACATTCATATATCTAAGGACTAGTTTCATGTTTACTTTCCTTCTCCCACCTATGAATTGAACAGGACTCCTACCTGACACCTGAAATAAATATTATTTTGTTCCATCTTAACCTCTTGTGTGGCTCTTGTTTATCCTTCTTCCAGGGCCAGCCCTTGTTAACATTACCACAATACTAGTATTTTACAGTCAAGTAAGTACCTACTTGTCTTTATAAAGCAGACTTAATTATAAGCACCTTAAGAGAAGCCAAGGTAGCATCATGTTGAGGCACTCAGGAGGAAATCTCTAAAATCTTGGTATTTACCTCTTCTTACTGGCTCTCCCTGTAGACTTACGAGGAAGAAAATGAAGGGAACAGGCGAAAAATGATACACACATCTATAAATGATACACACATCTCTAAGTCCATTTCTTGACTGTTGATCAGGCATCCAACACTCCAACAGGTCCTTGTGTCACCTATCTATAGTACTCAGCATACAGAAACACCTAAGGGTGTGTACCTTTACAGGAAGAGTGTAACATTTTGACATGGCTGTAATAATTCTCAGTGGAGGCTCCATGAGTGCTGACTGAGTAGATGTTCTGCACCATATACGCTATCCTAGAGCTACACAGTGTGTGGTATGGCAATATAGTCTGAGGTGTGGATGAGAAAGACTCTGATAAATTGTGTGATTATTATTATTATTAGCATCTGTATAGTGCTACCAGATGCACACAGCGCTGAACACCCGACACAAAGAGACAGTCCCTGCTCAAAAGAGCTTACAATCTAAATAATACAGACAGACAAGACAAATACGGGTGATGAAAAGTAATGGGTAATGAAGTAATAGGTGATGAAGAGTAAAGGGTGAGAAAGAAGGAAGGGACAAGGAGAGGGCAATTGAGTAGTAGCTAGGAGCCAAAAGCAGCAGTGAAAAGGTGGGTTTTCAGCATAGATTTGAAAACAGGTAGAGATGGAGCTAGACGTGTGATGCAGAATGAGTTTGAAAGACTAGCCTGAGACCCACAGTGACTGCCAATAGTGACATTTAGGTGGCCTGTCAGAGGCTGTCCCCTCTGTCTGGTGGAGATGAGGAGGGGATAAACCTGACATAGATGGTGGTTGGAAGCCTTATCAAAGCAGAACATGCCCCTATTGGACCGACCGTTCACTTGTCTATTAGATTGTAAGCTCTTTGAGCAGGGACTGTCTCTCTTTGTTAAATTGTACAGCGCTGTGTAACCCTAGTAGCGCTCTAGAAATGTTAAGTAGTGGTAGTAGTAACATGTTGCGGCACTGCTCATTTGTGAGATCCAGAAAGTGTATCTTGGGCCCATATATCATCTGCTAAGGCTGTCTCCTCCTAGTCCTTGTCTATGCCATGTGTACCTGCTGAAGCATGGCTTGTGCATGCCAGCTATTGAAGTCAGTTATATTGACTCCTCTGTTCTACCACCAGCACCTAGGTGAGCAGCACAACGAAAGCCTGTACACACTTATACACTCAGAGACACTAACCATGAAACAGACAAAGTGATGGTAAGGTGTATATACTGAGATGTTGAGAGAAGCCACATATGGAAGAGAGGAGAGACACAGGGTGTTTGAATGAGGGACCTGCAAGGTTAATGAAGAGGGCTGGAAACAGAACAGGGAAATGAAAGCTACTCAAAAACACACCTTAATGGGCATAAATGACAGGCTCTCAGATCTCCAGCAACCATCAATGCAAGCACCAGGTCCAAAAGACAAGTGAAGTCAGCATTTGTGCATGATTTGTAGAAGATGCAGACGTCAACCCTTAGGTTTTCTGCCCCTGACATGCATGGACTATGTGAAATATATTTGCACAGACCTCACCACTGCCTATGCTGTGCCTCCAACATGCCTCTTATCTAAATGTTGATATCTCTAAATGCCCAAGGCATCCACGTGTAAATAGTGGCCATTCTGAAATCACCATTTCCACATGATAAAATAGCCTTAACCATATCTATTCCAGGTTTCCTTAATTTCTATTGTTAGAGGATATGATTACTTGTTCCTGCAGGGAATGTTTTGATATATATGCAATATAAAACTTCCAGGCAAATCAATACATGCAACTAACATTAATCCAAAGATATCAACATATTTGCTGTGGTCTTAGGACTAACGTGCCAGTTCTGCCATGAAACTCTCATCACTGTTGAATATAAGTGATTTCTAGTATTCTTGAAAATGTTTTTGGATTTATTTGCAAATTAGGGTTATTTTCCATAGGAACATGTACATTTTTCTCTTATGATATGACACTGTCAGATAATTGTTGCAGTTCTGGAAATTTATTTTCTCCCCATTTTGACATCTTTATGTTAAAAACTACCCTTAGAACTTAGTAAAGAATAATGCTTTTCATACTTTGATATTTAAAACTGATAATTACCATATATGATCGTATATAATTATATACAATCAGCTCCATAAAATCACAGCAGTTAATTACTCATACTAGCTGTTAATGACATATCTTAAATGAATCTCTGCTGAATTTTTATGAACTTTCTAATTTGTTTTGGTAAAAATGTAAATGTAGGTGGTGGGGAGCACATGTATGTTATGAAGGAGAACGAAGAAAGAAAGGGGAAGAAGTGGTGCGTATGAAGGAACTGATGAAAAACTGTCAGTACTTACTCCCCCTCCCCCAGCTGTTTAGTTTAGAAAATGATTGAAAAGTATTAAAGTGAACAGTAATTTTTAAATCAAGTGTCATTGATATATGATCATGTTGTCAGGCAGAGATATACACAGGAAACCACTTTGGAACTAGAATGGTTGGAACCAGGCTTGTTCTTGATAATAGATTTTTTTTTCCAGATGGATAAAGTTTAGGAGAGTTGAGTTTTCTCATAATATAAATACAGATTCTTTCAATTCACAGTGGCTATAGTCAGTGGAATTGATCAATGAATGGTCTCCAGATGTTTCCACCACATACTACAAATCCTACATGGGTAAACTGGGACGATTATTCAATATTTATTTGTTTTTACATGTATACCTCACATTATCCTAAACATACTCGAGTTCAATGTGACTTAAAATAAATACAATGACAGGCAAGGTTTACAATATACACCTTTATAAAAAAAAATATTAAGTATTTTGTTATATACCAACAAAATCAAACTCCATAAATATTTGTATGTAGTGCTCTTATATGAATTCAGGGACCTTTCATTAAAGGATGTTAAGCCCATAGGGGCCGATATTCAGACCGTGGGAGGTAGCCTGACTACCTCCTGAGGTCCGTGCTGAACCCAAGTATTCAATGACAGGCCATTTTTGGTGACTGGCATTGAATATCCAGTTTATTTTTGGCCAGTTCGGACTTAACCATCTAAGCCGACATTCAGCGTTGGTTGGTTAAGTTTGAACCGGCCAAAGATATTCCAGCTATTAACGTGGCCAGATTTGGCCACAAAACTTAAACGATGATGCGCTGAAAATTGGCAGGTAGCCGGTTATATCGCATACTATAATCAGCTATCCACTAAGCTCAGTTTTAGCATTTTAGCTGGCTAGGGTGGAGATAGTAATCAGCAGCTATTCTTGGAATTGCTAAAATCCAGGAGTTGATGAGCTGAAAGCTAGATCTTACAGTATTTGCATGCAATTGGGGCCAAGTATGGGAGTGGCAGAGTTTTATGTAACCCATTGGGTTGATTTTGTACCTGGGCTCCGGGGGAGTTTTCCTGGGTCCGAGGCCTTCTTGGGAGAGCCATTGGTAGCCTGTTGATGTCCATAGGCAGGACCTGAGAGTAGTTTTCTCTCATATCAGTCATAGAACAAGGGCTTAAAATAAGTGCAATCAGGCTCTGTTTTAGCTCAGGTATGAGACACCTTGAAAATGTGGTGCCCTCCATGGCTGCTTTTTTTTTTTTTAACCTTTGCCTAAATCCAGGCCTGAATTGGGATATTCTGGTTAAATGGTAAACCAGATATGAAAACTAGAGCTGCACGCATCTTAATCAGTAATCCTGTTTGAATGGATATTTCTTGGTGTGTAATGTTTTATTGAGGATCTGCCAAGGCATTACCTAAGAAATATACATTCTGAATTTGGCAACATGTAAAGTGGGAACAGTCCTTGTACAAAAAAACACATTAAAAATAAGAGCAGATCACTCAGGACTTTGTATATATAAATAGTAGATTTTGCTGATTGCACATGTAAGTACAGAAATTTGCAGAACTGTATGTCCAAAGGGGAGCCAAGCTCCAAAACACAATTTTTATGAGTTGATTTAGAACACCAAAAATGCGAGCACAATTCTTTCCTCAATCTTTCCTATGAACCCCATGTCCAAACAAGCAGTTAACTCAAAGTTAAATATGCTTCAGAGGAGGTGTACATTCCAGAGGGGAAATGTTTTTGTATTATACTGTACATGTATCTTCATTGCAGAACAGGGAACTGGTCCCCTGCTATATATCTGCACTTGGCCCCTCAGCTATATGGTAAGCTGTATAGTAGAAAAGCATTAGTAGAGTAGCTATAGTATTTGATTGTTCCCCACTTGCAAGGGCCTGAAATACAAGACGCTACACGCGTCAACCTTTTCCCACATGAGCACGCAGTCTTGGAATACACTACCACGCAACCTAAGAGTGATTAACGAACAAGCTTCCTTCCGTAAACTACTGAAGACTCACCTGTTTGAACAAACTTATGGAAAGAGCCAAAACACAAAGAGTCCATACTCACTGTTCATCAATGCAACATACATCCACTTCTGATCCCTCATCCCGTAATCCAGTCAATCATACATTTATTCACGGAACTATGTACACCATATGTCTTTGTGTCTAACACTGCCCTTTTAGCTTCCCATTGTCTCCTTCCAATGTTTCTATGTTGATGTCCCATTGTTATATTCCTAATGATATTCGAATGTCTCACACAACTCTGTACAATGTAATCCATAACCAAGTTGTAACAAATGTATTTCTATTATTCATATCTTATTGTAAGCCACACTGAGCCCGCAAAAAGGTGGGAAAATGTGGGATACAATTGCAATAAATAAATAAATAATGTGTGCTTCTTAGATATATCATTAATATTATGCTGACATTGTACTATATCTCTGTAATTTGAATTTCAGTGCTGTTAAATGTGTATATTTTTGATCCTGTTTCATGGTGGTCCTGTTATTAGGTTTCAATTTCCAATTTTCAAGTTTACCTTGTTTATTGTATTTATGTCTATATTTTGTTATTTTACTATTGTTATGCTATTAACAAAATTGTAAATTTTATATTTAACTGTACCTGCTGCACTACCTTGTGTGAATCTCTTCATAAAGGTGGTTAATACATCCCAATAAATAAATAAAATAAAATAACTGGGGGTGTTCAGCAGGAGAGTGTCAACTACCTCCCACTGAATTTTTGCGGATAGCCAGGCAAGTACCATTTAACCAGTCAATTGCCTTTCCTGGCTGGTTAAATGGTTTTGAATATCAGTTGGTTAATGGATGGTTATTGAAAGCAAACAGGCTATAGCAGAAGCATGTTAAAGCATTTAACCTCAGATTATATAAAGCACGCCTACGATCTGCGCTGAAATCCATGTGGATTCTATAACAACGCATGTAACTTAATTGGCTTAACAAGCTAATTAGTTTTGATAACAGCACTTAACAAGCAATAATGAGCACTAATTGCCAATAATTAGAATTGATGTGCACAACTCGCTAAGCGTATTCTGTAACGCATTGTGCCTAACAACTAACGCATGCAGGCAAAAATGGGCATGATTATGGGCATGGAAGTGGAAATGGGCACTTTCTTGGGTGTTCTGAAATTTACACGTATAGCTATAGAATATGGCCCTCTGCGCCAAAATCTTTGTGCCAGGATTTGCGCCATGTTTTCATTAGTGTAAATGGAGTGTGTAATTTTAGGCACTGGGATATTAACTAAGCATATTCTATATACTGTGCCTAAATCTAGGTGCCACTTATAGAATACGCTTAGGTGAAAATGTTTTCCATGCAGATTTATGCAGTGTTATAATAAATCTGGGCTTAGCGCAGAGGAAAGTCCTGAGATAAAATGAATTAAGCCCATATTTTGCTGCAGTTTAGCAAAAGTGTCCCTTAATTCAATCCAACAATTTTATGTAATAATTAAGATAAAAGGAAAAAAAAGTCTCAGACTCTTTGTTACATTTAATGGCTTAGGGTTCTTTTTACTAACGCAGGCTTAGCACACTAAAAAAGCATATTACATGATGCACTAAAGTGTCTGGCTGTGCATGCTAATTGTGCGCTATTTATTTATTTATTTTTTTTTTGGTGGGGGTGGCATGGGTGGCAAATGGGTCTGGAAAGTGGCATGGGCAGCAAATGGGTCTGGAAGAGCAAACCAGCTAGTGTGCTCACATTAGTGTGGGATAACTGGTTAATGTTGGGTTAATGTGAGAGTATTTATCAACTCCTATATAGGAGAGGGTACAAGTTCCCATGTTAATATTTTTGCCAGTCCCATGTACCAATGGAAAAATTGGCACTGGACCAGCAAAAAAAAAATAAAATAAATAAAAGGCCTATTTTATAGCTGTAATAGAGGAGTGTGGTAGCCGTGGTAGTCCACTCTGAGTCCGATCTGAGGAAGAAGGGCAACCTTCGAAAGCTAATCAAGAAATGTATTAAGTTATGTCCAATAAAAAAGGTATCTTATTTTCTTTTCCATGTTTTATTTTGTTTGATTTCTATTGATAGCTGTAATAAAAATGGGTTTAGCACACATGAAAGTCCTGCATTAGTATGTGCAGTTAGTGTGATTCTATAAACTATGCCTAAAGTTAGGCGTAGTTGATAGAATATGTTCATGTGCTGTTCTTGTGCCTAAAATTTAGGCACACCTATTTAGGCCACCTAAACTCAGACCTAAATAACTGCGCCTAAGTTAGGCACAGATTGGGTGTGTTCTATAATAATGTACATAGTTTTTTGAAATGCCCACAACCCACCCATTCCATACCTATGGCCACTCCCCCTTTTCAACTTTGCACATTAGAATTTACACACACCACCTTATAGACTACGCCTAGAAAGTTATGCATGTAAATTCTAATTAAAACCAATTAGTGCTGCTAATTGGTTGTTAAGTACCAATTATCGGCGCTGTTTGACTTGTTAATCAATTAAGTTGTGGCCAAATTAGTGCACACAACTTAAAGCACCATATATAGAATTTGAGGGAAAGTCCATTTATACCACACCTTAGTAAAAAAAAAGCCCCTTAGAGACCATTTATGTCACTACATTAAAAAAACCTTCCAGTTGCTAAATTTCCAAATAAAGCTTATATAATTCAAATTGCTTATATTAAACTGCAATGAATCACTTTTCTTGTAAGAATCTTCTCAAAAATATATCACAACAGTCCCATCAACAATGGACAATGTTTCAGTTATTGCTGCTTCAGTGAGAAAAGACAATGCAAATACACGTACAGAGTGGACATTTGCAAGGGGCAGGATATATTCACCCTAAATCTATATATGGTGCTCAAAATTACACATACAAATATGGGCATGTATTCAATTTCCACATGCAATTTAATTGAATAATGAGACAATGAGACAATAATTGAAAGCTAATAATCAATTAGTGCTAATTGGCATTAATTAAGGGTGCATCTTTAGGTGCTGGGAATTGCACATAAATTGTTTGCATGGCTCCGTAAAGGGGGTGTGGCCATATGATCAGGGGCATTCTTGGAATTTATGTGCAGTTTTATAGAACAAATGAGATCCGTACCTAATTTACGCATGAGAATTTACACCAGGTTTTACTTGGTATGAATCCTCATGTCCAAAATTGGGCACAGATCCTGGTACTGAACATTATTCTATAAAAAGCAACCAACTCTGAGTGCCGTTTACAGAATAGCGCTTAGGGTTCATTTTATCGGTGACTAAATATGGGCTTCATTCATAAAATTGAGTGCGATATGTAGAGCTCCTACTTACAGACATAACTTGAGTCCTTTCACTAAGGTGCAGGAAAAAGGGGCCTGCGCTAGCAGCAGGGGCCATTTTCCCACACGCCAGGGCCCTTTTTCCCGCAGCCAGTAAAAGCCCCCCCCCCCCAAAAAAAATGACCACAGACTAAGATAACTCTTACTACATGGCCATGTGGTGGGGAGCTCTTATCGCCACCCATTGAGGTGATGATAAGGGCTCTGCTAACCCAGCAGTAACCAGGCAATGAACGGCAAGGCCCGATTACTACCGGGTTATCACCGCACAAGCCAAATCTGGGGGTTTTCTTTTTCCCACAGAAATGGCACATGTTGGGGCAGGAGTACCACCGGTGGCCATGTTGGGCCAGTGGTAGTCCAGAAAAAGCAAGCATAAGCTCGAATTGGGCTTACCACCACTCTGTAAAAGGGTCCCACATAAAATGCTATAAATTATGTATGTCCCTGCCACATTTGGACGCCTGTACTTTCTCCAGCTGTATGGCTAGGGTAACGGAAGGCATCTAAATATTAGACAAACAGATACTGGGTTATACTTGTATTTTATAATGGAACCTATGGGCCTAGTTCTGTTATAGAGTAAGTGCACCTGCTATGCAGCCTCAAGCCCCTAAAAGGAGGCACCCAGTTATAGAATTATCCCCTTAACTTTGAGAATAAAGTTCTCTAATTGGCCTAGTTGAAATTTTGCTAGTACTGAGTGCCTAAATTTATATTTCTAATTTCACTAGGCTCCTAAATTAAGATTCTAAAAAGTGGGAGGCAATAGGAGTGTATTTTTGGCAAGGAGAACAGTTGGCAGTTTAGCACTGATTTTCAGCACTAGGCAGCCAATCAGGATCCTAAAACTAGACAAACGAGTGCTAAGTATAAAGCTAGGTGAATTTTCAGCCACAATCAAAAACTAGGGCACAAATATGGCCCCATTTTGCCTATGATGTCTAATCTAGAAAATAATGCTCACAAGGCTGTATATTGTGAATGTAATCTAGAAAAGGAACATCAAAGTTAGGACCTTTGAGATCTCCAGGGGATCTAAGAGAAGGCTTGCTGAATGTAGAGTGTATGTAAAATACCTATAAGGATGTTCATGACTACAGTGTGAACAGTGGCATCAGTCATTAGACAAAAAAGCACATGCAAAAAAAAAAGAGAAAGGGTTTAATCAAGGTGTCACACATGTGAGTGCTGATGTTGCAACTTGCACATTTAAGCAACAGCTACGTGCTGGGTTTTTAAAAACCTGCATGTGTAAGAGAAGCTGATTAATGACCTGAGACCTTACATTTTTTTTTTTTACTCTTCTCTTTCCACTGCCATTTTACTTATTTTGCTTTCCTGTCAGTATTGATATAGTTCTTTTTCTCTTTCCTTTTTCTCTTGATTTTAATTTGTGAACCACTTTGATTACTGTGTTAAAATACTTAATAAACATAAACATTTTGAATATTTAGCTTTTCTAGCTGATATTTAAGATCAAAAGGATAAGCAAGATTGCTTTTCACGCATTCCTCAAAGTCTCAGGTCCATATCTGCAGTTAGTTTGCACTTATGCATGATTCAGAGTAGGTGCAAATGCTAGCAGGGAATGTTTTTTAAAATACACATGCACCGTATACCGCATATGATTTGATATTGTCGAGGACGGTTTGGGGGCTTAAAATGACCAAAATTGGTGTGACCTGTGTATAAGTTGAGGCCACACCTAACATGCCCTCTCTGCTGCAACCTCAAGCGTGTCTTTTTTTCATTGGTCCCCCTTCCCGCCAGTGGCATGTCTCCGGCATCTAAATCTCCCCCCCCCCCCCACACACACACACTGCCCCCTCTGCCCTGTACTTTCAAAACTATCTTCCACAAAGCACTGGCACTGCAGTGGTTCACCTAAGCTACCAGAGCTCTGCTCCATAGCTTGCCCTTTGACTCATCCCACCCACTCTAACTCAATTTCCTGTTTCTCACAGCTGGAACAGGTCAGAAGGCGCTCTCCAGAGCAGAGCTTAGGCAGCTTAGGTGTACTTTTTGAAGTGCTGATGCTTTGTGGAAGAGAGTTTTCAAGGTAAGTAGTGGGGGGAGGGGATTGAGATACTGAGGAGATTTTTGTGCCACTGGAAAAGTGAGGAGGATTAGCAGTGAGTATTTTTAGCAATATGGGTGTTATGCGTAAATATGATGGCTGGCCCACAAGTTTTTGAAGCATTTTTTGCCAAATTTCTCAACTTATAGTTATGTATATATGGTACTCTCCTTTTATAATGGCAAGTAGAAGTATATTTGAGTGGTTTGACCACACAGTGCCCCCTTGAAATCTATGTATACTGCAGAGATACACTCATAGAAGTAGAGACTTTTCTAAAATTGCTACCCACACCTATCCCAGTTCATACATGTAAATTAGCTTTCAAACAATTCAGAACACAGTGGCTCATCTGATAGGGTAGCACCACTTTTTAATCATTTACACTGGCTTCCAGTGGAAGCAAGGATTACATTCAAATAGTGTATGTTGACTTTCAAAATCAAATAGGGGGTTGCTCTAAACTTTTAACAACTTTCTTCATCAAATAAAAGTTACTATCTTCAAGGTCAGATGAAATTATAATTTCCTTCTGATAATAAGATCAGATCTTTTAAATCAGTCACCTTTTCTTTTACCTATCAGCTTGCTAGGGTTAGACATTCTTTTTCCTGTTCTACATGATGGCAAACTAATTACCTTTTAAGAAAGAGATGAAGACAGTATTATTTTGTGAATGTTTGTTGTTCACATCTTAAAGCTTATCTATTGCAGCCTATTTTCAGACTGTTATAGTTGTTTTTTTTTTTCCCTTTGTTAATTACAATTGTATCTATGCTCTTTACATTTTGGAGTTTAATTGGCTGTGGTTTAATATGTATTACTGGATTGCCCCCGTCTTCTAATTTGTTTTTCGCAATGAGCTGAATAGGCAGATTGCAAATTGTAAGAGCTGACATCTAATGTAAGACAATCCACATGTAAATACCAACCAACCATTCAAAAATGATATCCCTAGACATCACGTTTGGGTTCCTAAATTTTAGAGGTCAGCTTTTTTTCTTTTTTTTTTTTTTAATATTGGGCCCATAGTGAGCATTATTTCATTCACGGTAGAAGAAACCAGATAAATCCACTTTTGATGGACCTTTGAAAAAAGGTTCACAAATAATTGATCATACCTGGAAAAATATAGATTAATCAAACTGGTTCAATTTAATGAAACATAATCATAATAATCATAATCACAGATCTTATGGCCCACATCATCCCAATCTAGTTAATTGCAGTTTATATTACAACCCCCCCCCCCCAAGAACATAAAAGTTTAGAACAATGTAAGAACTCTCCTGTCTAAACAACATTCAAATGTTTTTGAAATTAAAAAAGCTTTTAGATGCCTACAAAACACAATATAATTTAATAATTGCCTGACATATATTGGAATCATATTCCAGTAATGACCTGCTCAATAAGGAAAGGAGCTATTCAACATTTCTTAGAATATACTCCTCTGCATGATGGAAAACCCAGTGTGAGACACTTTTGTGAACATATGTTCTCATTCGCTGTACAAATTTTGATTAGTACAATTAATTAATTATACAGGAGCTTCCCTATTTATTCATAAAAGGCAAAATCTTCAGTGGATCTCAAAATCCAGTGTAAACCTGCAAAGAATTTAGGGGTCCTTTTACAAAGGCGCGCTGACAAATGGCTTGCGGTAGTGTAGGCACGGGTTTTGGGTGCATGCCGATCCATTTTTTAGCATACCTATAAAAAAGGCCTTTTTTGCCAAAAATGGATGTGCGGCAAAATAAAAATTGCTGCATGTCCATTTTGGATCTGAGACCTTACCGACAGCCATTGACCTAGCGGTAAAGACTCCATGCGGTAATGACCTACGTGCATCAAATGCCACTTGGAGCGCGTCCATTACGTGTGCCCAAAAAAAAAAAAATGTTTCAGACATGCATAATGGACGTGTGCCAGAAATGAAATTACTGCAAGAGCCAGGCGGTAGTTGGGCGGTAACTCCATTTGGCGCACATTGGGTACGTGTAGACACGTGGCTTAGTAAAAGGGCCCCTTAATATGGGATCTACAGACAATGAATTGTGAACTTACGACTCAGAAAATCTGTATCATATTTCCCTGAGATGAATTAGTATAATTCCAACAGATTGTGCAATACATCTTGGGGAAAGCTTTATTTTTGATCAGACTTCAATAGGCCTGAAATCTACCTGATTCAAGCTCAAATTTGAAATTCTTCACACTAGAAAGGTATACATGCACAAAATGTTTTGGCTCATTTTTATATTTTTCAGACTTCTTCCCAAGTTTTTAAGATACACCAAAGGGGGGGGGGGGGAAGTTATCAAGATGTGTTAAGGTAATAACCCACATTTTTTGCTCCTTAACACAATTTACTAACATCAGTGTCATGCCTTAATGCAGTGTTAAAGTCACTGAAAGGTACCTAGTACAATGTTAGTTAAGTCACTGCAAGGTACCTAGTAATGAGATGCAAATCATATAAATTACTACTATGTTATTATTATACCACAGTTTGTGGTACAACAAGATGACCCTTAACAGTAGAACCACACCATACTGGATTACAGCACTGGCAAGGACCGAGGAGTAACTGTGCATTGTTCCTGCCCAGGGTACTACCCATCAGTGCTTCAGGTTACTTCCTGTTTTCCCATGTATTACATGAGATACACTACTTATCCTACTGTACACCATAATTTCAGACTCCATGCACAGAAACACTGCTGCTGTTTAGAATCTTTGGTGTTTTCCCAATAAATTCTCATACATAAGAATCAATACGTCTCTCTTGTGTTCCTCGGAAGAGCCAGTCTACCCTACTCCTTGGTTTGTGTGGAAGGAGAAATCAAGATCAGATATACATATGTAGTACCACACCATACATTATGTTATGAGTTTATCATGTTATACTGATTGGATGGACCATACAGGTCTTTATCTGCCATCATCTACTCACATTACTATGGTGACTCCCATGGTAAATTGAGGTACAGAACAGCTCACCTTTCACTGTACATTGATAACATTCCCCCATAATTATCGAAATGACCACTAACAGAATACACCTCCCTAGTTTGCAGAGTTTACATATCAGAATAAGCTATCTTTATAAGAGCCTATTGAAATACTAAGGCTTTTACTTCTTGCTTGGTCTGCAATGCATTCAGTTTCTATGTTCTAATAATAAACCTGCATACATAACATAAGCATGATTATCTCACAGTACCAGGGTGTGTGCACGGTATAAATGAAGATTCTATTAAACTTTTTTCAGTGTTTTATGTCCACAGTGAAAATAATATCGCATAAATAAAATTGCCTAGTTTCTTTTTTTCAACCTCTTTCACATTTTTCAAAACAATCCTGCTTTTCTCTATGGATTTAATAACTCTGGATTTTATTACAAATGTTTTTTTTTTTTGTTTTTTTACAAATTGTTAATACATTAGTCAAGAGTATGATTCTGCTTTGTATGTTCACATTCACATGGGCAAACAAAGACTGCCATGTCAGAATTAATTAACTAACATTTGGGAAAAATCCTAAAAGCAGAAACGGTTGCAAAATGAAAATCACCCAGCAGGAATGTTGAAATATTTCTTCTATTAGATCTCATTTGAGCAATGCAATAAGAAATCTACCAGAAATCAGCTCAACTGTTCTATATTTCTCTAGGAACACACCATGGTGTGCTCATAAATCACAAGTTGTCAACATATTAGTTTTCTTTGATTAATGTTTATGGATACAGTGAATATATAGGGAATGGAAAACAATAGAACTCTGCATTAATATAAAGACTTAACATTTTTTGATTCGTCTTTGTTTTAACTTTCATAATGATCAACCTGTCACTTATTATTCATCCTTTACTGTAGAAAGAAAAACAACACACCCTAGGAGGGAAAATAGTTGTTAATTATATTACATCCATCTTTGACAGGTTTACACTGGATACTTTCACTCACTCATTAACAGTATGAAGTGAAAGGAATAATGTCTCTGCTTTGTGTAAGAACAATTATGTAAACATTTTGGCTTCTCTCCCCTTTGCATTTTCATTGTGAAGTGAGCAAAGTTAAGGCTATGACTTTACAATTACTAAAGTGAAAGTCTCTGAGTTATATTATTCCTACTCATTAGACATCTTTTTTTCTACCCTTTAGGGTGAAGTTTATTAAAATGCCTCTCCTGGTAGGGGACTATGATAAAAATCTATTGTAAAGTTAATTTGGAATTGATCTATTATACAGTACAACTGTTTGGGGTCTGCACACTGCAAATTGTGCCAGGAATTTTTCAACATTCACTTGCTAATGCACTTTGGAAATCATTTAGAAGTGTTGATTGGAATCAGCATTTACAATGACATTTACATACGTAAACAGCATATATATGTGTAAGGACACAGATAATACCTTATGAAAATGTTAACACATGTTATTTTACCACTTAGAGGGAAAACTTTACAAAGGGGCCCTTTTACAAAGGCACGGTAGGCTGTACACACATTCGGCACATGCCAAAATGAGACTACCACCAGGCTAATGCGTGCCCCCCCCCCCCCCCCGGCAGTAGTTTTGGATTTGGTGCGTGCCCGTACCACCTGGATAAATAATTTTTTTAAATTTCCTACCATGCATGGCATTTCCAGTGTAAATTGGCAGTTGGTGCACGCTGACCAGTCACCGCATGTGTAGCGCGTGAGCCCTTACTGCTAGATCAATGGGTGGCATTAAGGGCTCAGCTGCAAACTAAATGGAGTGGAGGAGTGGCCTAGTGACTAGAGCACCAGTCTTGCAATCCAGAGGTGGCCGGTTTAAAACCCACTGCTGCTCCTTGTGATCTTGAGCAAGTCACTTAACCCTCCATATCCTCAGGTACAAACTTAGACTGTGAGCCCTCCTGGGACAGAGAAATATCCAGTCTACCTGAAAGGTGTGAGCAAAATCTAAATAAATAAAATAATAATAATTAAATAGATGCAGGCCAGTTTCAATTTTACTGCAAGTCCTTTTTCAGGCCCATTGAAAAAAAAAGCCCTTTTTCCCAGAAACAGTAAAAACTGGCCTGGCGCATGCAAAAAATGCACGCCCACACTACCACAGGACATTTTTTGCCACAGCTTAGTAAAAGGACCCCAAAGTGCAGTAAAAGGCGAGCTTTTACCGCAACTTGATTTATCAAGGAAGTCGCCAACCTGCAGTTTCACTGCACTGCAGGTTGCTGACTAATATGGTAAACAAATAAAAGTGCTTGTGAAACATGACCCCTAGTGGTACTAATGTGATACTACTGCTAGGGGTGCCATTTTGGTAGAAGACGCCTGAGGCTCCTGGGCAGTAAACAAATGAGCTGCTTTCCATGCTTTACATCTGCATGCTTAGCTCCCATTTCTAAGTACTGCAGGATAACTTATTTAGCATTGCATTAGTGCATCACACTCTGCATTAGAGCTCTTTAATATGCATTAAGCATTAAATACAGTTAATGACATATCACAGCTTGATAACTTCCCCACTACCACATGCTTTTTACTTCAGGTCCCATTTTATGTAATGAAACCTAGTTACTAGGGTTAACAGTAAAATAATATCTTTAATGGTAGCCCACATTAGCTGCACCCCTAAGAAGGAAAGTTATCAAGGTGGGCTACCATTAAACCATTATTTTAAAATTAACTGTAGTTATTATTAATGGGAGGGAGGAGTTATCAGTATGAGCTATTGTTAAAATGTTGTTCATAGATATTCTTAACTATTTAAACAGGTCATCTCTGTCCAATAACCTATAGGATGATGATTATGCAAATTTAGGTGCACTATTCTGATCATAGGGGTGAAGTGCGGGAGGGTTGTGCCTCAGCATGCACTCAGACACAATCCTCCTGCACTTGCTTGACAGGTCTGGGCTGTCAAAAGTCCAAACCTGTCAAACAGCAGAAGAGATTTGATAGGTCTGAGATTTTCTTCTGGACCTGTCAAACCTAAGCCCACCCTCAACACAAGGCCTGGAGGGGAGGTCCGGTGGATCTCCAGGCCCCTCCACACCCAAAATACAAAAACCCTGATGGTCTGGTAGGACTGCTAGCTTTCCCCCTCCCCCCCCAAGTTGAACAAAAATGCCCTGGTGGTCCAGTTGACCGCTAGCTTCATCCCGCCAACATCAACTAAGATGCCCTGGTGGTCCAGTGGACTGCTATCCCTCTCTCCTGACATCACTCAAATCCCCCCATCCACAGCCTACCTTGTTGTAGTAGTTGAAGGAGGGAGGAACTATCATTCCCTCTCAACTCTTCGGGTGTCTCTTCAAAATGGCAGCATGCCAGCATCTTGCACCGCCCAGTGCATCCTTGCATGCGCTGGGTGGGGTTAACTTTCATATAAATGTTAAGCCATTTTGAGGAGGTGCCTGAAGAGGAGGGCGGGACTGCTAGTCCCTCCCTCCTCCAACTACTACAACAAGGTAGGCCATGGGCAGGGGGTTGGGGGGCATCAGGAAGGAGCATTTTAGTTGATGCTGGCAAGTGGGTGGGAGGGAGAGGGGGTGAAGGTAGCGGTCCACTGGACCACAAGGGCATTTTTGTTCAATGTAGGGGGGGGCGGGAACTAGTGTTCCCACTGGGCCACCAGGGCTTTTGTGTTTTGGAGGTGGGGGGCCTGGAGGACTAGTGTTGAGAGTGTAGGCTAAAGGTTTGAGAGGTCCAGGAGAAAATCAGAGCTGGCATAGGGTTTGCAGTGAGACTAGCGCCCTTGTTTGGTGTGCTACCCACTGATCATTAGGGAGGAATGTGGGAGACCCTTGTTTGCATGCATTTGCATGCAATTAGCGATCAGAGCTGGTGAGCATGTTGTTTCATGTGCTTGTCAGCTCTCATCATCAGGCAGAAGCAAATGTGGGCACTAGTAGGGCGCTATTGACCTCTAGCTCCTGCATTTGCTTTTGATCATTTGCCCCCTAGCTCACCGATACGTCACTTGTATTTTAAATTCATCAATCTTGAATGGACCATACAGGTCTTTATCTGCCTTCATCTACTATGTTACTATGTTAGAGTAAATCCCTTGATACCTCAAGAATGGGGAAAACAGAAAATTCCATTTCAGAGCTGGAGATTGACAACTGGAATATTCTAAAAATAATAATTTCAACCTGTCATTTGGCAAAAGATAAATAACTGGCATTTTAGGAAAAGAAATCTTCAAAAAAAATCAAATGCTGTTGAATCAAAAAAAAATGATGGCATTGTTTTTATTAATTTCCCTCACACTACATTGGGCATTTGTTGAGAAATAGTCTAATGCCATTTTAGAGGATATATCATTAGAACAGCATTTGCTGTAAAGAATAGAATAGCATTTGCTGTAAAGAAAATAGGCTTTACGGAGCCATTTTGAGAAGCAAGAACACAGAAAAGAAATATAGTGCCATTACATAATGTATGAATGAGAAATGTTCATTTATTTGAGTATTTGCATACCACTTAGACCTAACTGGTTTACAGTTTCACTTTACAGGTACTGGGTCTGTCCCTGTTGGGCTCACAGTCTAGTTAGTACATTGTACTACTATTGTACTTGGGGTATTTTTTGTCTATTAGATTGTAAGCTCTTTGAGCAGGGACTGTCTTTCTTCTATGTTTGTGCAGCGCTGCGTATGCCTTGTAGCGCTATAGAAATGCTAAATAGTAGTAGTAGTAGTAGTAATTTGCACAGGGTCACAAGGAAATACAGAGGAAATTGAACCTGGTTCCCCAGGATCTCAACCCACTGCCACCAAGTCCACAACCCGCTACACTAACCATTAGGCCACTCCTCCACTCCATGTTGTGTATTGGACTTTTTGCTGTTTAATTGTACACACCATTCATCCTTGTTTGCTTTAAGATGTGAACAACAAGGATTCACAAAACAATACTGTCTTCACTTCTTTCTTAAAGGGAACAGGACTTGATATACCACCTTTCTGTGGTTTTGCAACTACATTCAAAGTGGTTTATATAGAATATACAGGTACTTATTTGTACCTGGGGCAATGGAGGGTTAGCGTGCCATCTTGTAGAATATGAAAAAAGAATCTCAAACCCTAGCAACCTGATCCAATCTTATTAGCATCAGGAAAATACAATTTTATCTGAACTTGAAGATAGTATCTTTTATTCAATGAGGAAAATTGTAAAACGTCTCTCATGTATAGAGGATCAACCCCATATATGATTACGAAAGCAAACATACACTGTTTGAATTTAATCCCTGTTTCCACTGGAAGCCAGTGTAAATGATCAAAAAGTGTTGTTACCCTATCAAATGATCTGAACGAGAATATAAGAACATAAAAATAGCCATTCTTGGTCAGACCACTAGTCCATCTAGCCAATTATCCTGTTTCCAAAAGTGGACAATCAAGGTCACAAGTACCTGGCAGAAATTCAGTTAGTAGCAACATTTCATGCTACAAATCCCAGGCAGGCAGCGGCTTCCTCCATGTCCATTTCAATAACAGACTATACACTTTTCCTCCAGGAACTTGAAAAACCTTTTTAAAATCTAGTTATGCTAACGGATGTTACCACATCCTCCTGTAACAAGTTCCATGGCTTAACTATTCTTTGAGTAAAAAAATATTTCCTATTTGTGTTAAATGTATTTCCATGTAATTAAATTGGCTGTACCCTAGTCTTTGTAGTTTTTGAAAGTGTGAAAAATCGATTCACTTTTACCTGTTCTATACCACTCAGGATTTTGGAGACCTCAATCATATTCACCCTCAGTCTTCTCTTTTCCAAGCTGAAAGCCCTAACATCTTTAGCCTTTACTCATATGGGAGAGTTCTATTTTCTTTATCATTTTGGTTGCTCTTCTTTGAATCTTTTTTAACTCTGCTATATCTGTTTTGAGATACAGTGACCAGAATTGAATACAATACTCGAGGTGAGGTCACACCAAGGAGCAATACAGAGGCATTATAATATTTTTTGGTATTATTTTCCAACCCTTTTCTAATAATTCTTAGCATCCTGTTTACTTTTTGGCTGTTGCCACATACTGGGCAAAAGATTTCAGTGTATTGTCTACAATGACACCTAGATCTTTTACTCCTAAGGTGGGCCCTAGCATCAGGCAACTATGATACAGATTACTCTTTCCAATGTGCATCACTTTGCATTTGTCCACATTAAATTTTATCTACCATTTGAATGCCCAGTCTTCCAGTTTCTTAAGGCCTTCCTGCAACTTTTCATAATTTGCATGTGATTTGACAACTTTGAATAGTTTTGTGTCATCTGCAAATTTAATCACCTCACCCGTCGTTCCAATTTCCAGATCATTCATAAATACGATAAGTTGCACTGGTTCCAATACAGATCCCTGTGGCACTCCACTATTCACTCTCCTCCATTGAGAAAAAAATGGCCATTTAACCCTGCCCTCTGTTTTTTTTTTTTTGCCCAATAACCAATTCCTAATCCACAGAAAGGAATTGCCTCCCATGACTTTTCTCAGAATTTTCTCAGAATTTTTTATGAGGAACATTGTCAAAAGCTTTCTGAAAATCTAGATACAGTATGTCAAGTGTCTCACCTTTATCCACATATTTATTCACGCCTTCAAAGAAATAAATCAAATTGGTGAGGCAAGATTATCCTTGGTTGAACTCATGCTGACTCTGTCCCATAAAGCCATGTTTGTTTATGTGTTCTGCAATTTTATTCTTTATACTAGTTTCCACTATTTTGCCCAGCACTGAAGTCAGGCTTACCAGTCTATAAATTCCAGGATCTCCCCAGAACCCTTTTAAAAAATCAGTGTTACATTGGCCACTCTTCAATCTTCAGGTACTATGGATGATTTTAACGACAGGCTGCAGACAGTTAACGGCAGATCAACATTTTAATGTTTGAGTTCTTTCAGTACCCTAGGGCAGAGGTAGGCAACTCCGGTCCTCGAGAGCCGCAGGCAGGTCAGATATTCAGGATATCCACAATGAATATGCAGGAGATAGATTTGCATATCATGGAGGCAGTGTATGCAAATCAAGTTCATGCATATTCATTGTGGATATCCTGAAAACCTGACCTGTCTGCGGATCTCGAGGAACGGTGTTGCCTACCCCTGCCCTAGGGCATATAACATCTGGTCCAGGGGATTTATCACTCTTTAACTTGTTGATTTAGCTTAGTACATTTTCCAAGTTCATATAGATTTCTTTCACTTCCTGTGCATCATCAGCCTTGAAAACTATTTCCGGTACAGGTAGATCTCTTATAAACTGGCATAGGTGTAACAATTTTAGAAAAGTCTCTCTCTCTCTATAAGTGTATTTCAGCAGCATGCACAGATTTCAAGGGGGCACTGTGAGGGCAAATTGCTCATATATACTTGCCATTATAGAAGGAGAGTACCATATATACACAACTATAAATTGATAATTTAGAGGAAAATAGTGTTTCAAAAACTCAGGGCCCATCATATCTACGGATAACACCTGTAACACTTTTAAAAAACACTGGCAATCCTCCCCAATCTGCCAGTGGCTCAAGAATCTCTTCAGCTGACAGACGCGACGCGACGATGTCCTGCTCCGGGACCTTCCCTCTGCTGCGTGCATTCCACCCTGCGTAAACAGGAAGTTGAATCAACACGGCAGAGGGAAGGCCCCGGAGCAGGAGGACGTCGCGCCGCGTCTGTCAGTTGTCAAGCAGGCAGCGCCGCTAGCAAATTGCAAGCGCTGCCGCGAGGGTGGGAGACAGAGACCGTGAAGTGCAGGAGGGGAGGCAGCGCTGCGGCGGGGGTGGGAGAAGGTGAGGATGGGCCTGAGACAAAACTGGGTCGGCCTGGGCCCATCCATGCCCACCCATAACTACGCCCCTGGTGCAAATATCTCTTCTTGAGGTGATTCAGACCTTGTTCAAGATTGCTGGCATCATGACCCATTGATCCACTACAGTGCCTTTGGAGGGCCCAACACCCAATGAATTGGGCCTTAGTGCAGAGTGGGTGTCTTTGAGCCCAGAAAATAGACTGATCCCACAGAGATTGGGTAGCAGTTTGTTGGCTTTGATCGATTTCTGAATAGTTACTGTGAGATAAGGAACACATTGTTTGGTGCACAGCATACTATTATAGTTGTCTTTCTTTTGAAAGTGTATACTGCTTTAATTGGATGATATAGTCCAATCTCCTTGAGTATTTTAGTGCCAACCATCCAAGAGACTCCTGAGGCAGGCCTTATTGGCCGAAACACAGCTGTGTCGAGTCTTGGTTGTTGCATAATAAATTTATACACTCTTTGGAGTATCGTAGATTCATTTTTGAGTCATCTTTGCTGTTTTCCTGTGAGCTGTCACTATATAGGATTCATCTGCCTTGTTAGGGTTTTATTTCCTTGTCTATATTTATATCTCCTGCTTGGCTCCAGCAATATTGTAGACTAATAGATGATGTTTATTTCCTCTATTAAGTGGGTTTTCTGCATCTGTTTCTTTTCTGATTTCTTTTTCAAGTGTATGCTTGAATGTTACATTGAATTTTTAAAATAAAACTTAAAAAATGTTTCATGTCAGCATTTGCAACTACTCTGAATCATGCACAAGTGCAAACTAACTGAATCATGTATAAATGCAAACTAACTGCTGATTTGAACCTGGGATTCTGAGGAATGAGTGAAAAGCAATTTTGTTTCTCCTTTTCACCTTGAATATCAAGCTAGAAAAGCCAAACGTTCAAAGTGTTTATGTTTATTAAGTATTTCAACACAGCAATCAAAATGGTTCACGAATTAAAATCAACATATAAAGTAAAGAGAAAAAGAATTGCATCAATATTAACAGGAAAGCAAAAGAGGTAAAATGGCAGTGGAAAGAGAAGAGTAAAAAAAAAAATGTAAGGCCTCAGGTCATTAATCAGCTTCTCTTATACATGCAGGTTTTTAAAAACCCAGCACGTAGCTGTTGTTTAAATGTGCAAGTTGCAACATCAGCACTCACACGTGTGACACCCTGATTAAACCCTTTCTCTCTCTCTCTTTTTTTTTTTTTTTGCATGTGCTTTTTTGTCTAATGACTGATGCCACTGTTCTCACTGTACTCATGAACATCCTTATAGGTATTTTACATACAATCTACATTCAGCAAGACTTCTCTTAGATACCCTGGAGATCTCAAAGGTCCTAACTTTGATGTTCCTTTTCTAGATACTTTCACAATATACAGCCTTGTGATCATCATTTTCTAGATTAGACATCATATTTATTTTTTTATTTTTGTTACATTTGTACCCCGCGCTTTCCCACTCATGGCAGGCTCAATGCGGCTTACATATTTTATACAGGTACTTATTTGTATCTGGGGCAATGGAGGGTTAAGTGACTTGCCCAGAGTCACAAGGAGCTGCCTGTGCCTGAAGTGGGAATCAAACTCAGGCAAAATAGGGCCATATTTGTGCCCTAGTTTATGACTGGTAGCTCCTTGTGACTCTGGGCAAGTCACTTAACCCTCCATTGCCCCATATAAGCCGCATTGAGCCTGCCATGAGTGGGAAAGCGCGGGGTACAAATGTAACAAAAACAAAACAAAAACAAACTGTGGCTGAAAATTCACCTATATGTATACCTGCTACTCGTTTGCCTAGATTTAGGATCCTGATTGGCTGCCTTGTGCTGAAAATCAGTGCTAAGCTTCCAACTGTTCTCCTTGCCCAAAATACACCCTTATAAGTACATAAGTAATGCCATACTGGGAAAAGACCAAGGGTCCATCGAGCCCAGCATCTTGTCCACGACAGCGGCCAATCCAGGCCAAGGGCACCTGGCAAGCTTCCCAAACGTACAAACATTCTATACATGTTATTCCTGGAATTTTGGATTTTTCCAAGTCCGTTTAGTAGCAGTTTATGGACTTGTCCTTTAGGAAACCGTCCAACCCCTTTTTAAACTCTGCTAAGCTAACCGCCTTCACCACATTTTCCGGCAATGAATTCCAGAGTTTAATTACACGTTGGGTGAGGAAAAATTTTTTCCGATTTGTTTTAAATTTACTACCCTTATTGCCGCCCACTTTTTAGAATCTTAATTTAGGAGCCTAGTGAAACTAGAAATATAAATTTAGGCACTCAGTGCTAGCAACATTTCAGCTAGGCCAGCTAGGGAACTTTATTCTCAAAGTTAAGGGGGCAATTCTATAACTGGGTGCCTCCATTTCGGGGCCTGAGACCACATAGCAGGTGCTTATTCTATAACAGAAGATAGGTTGCATTATAAGATGCAAGAGTAACCCAGTATCTGTGTGCCTAATGTTTAGGTGCCCTCAGTTACCTCAGCCATAGAGTTGGAGAAAGTGCAGGCACCCAAATGTGGCAGGGACACACATAATTTATAGCGTTCTGTAAGTTATGTGTGGAAGTAGGAGCTCTGCCTATCGGACTCAGTTCTTTGAATGGAGCCCAAACCGGGGCAGTGATAATCAGAGTTGGACGCCATTTATAAAACAGCATTTGGCCCTGGGATCCACGGTACTAGTATTCTGAACATTTATACTCAGAAAGGTTAATTCTATAAGTGGCGCATAAAATTTGGCGCCAAAAATTTTACAAACTGAGGAGCCCTTTTACTAAGTGGCAGTAAGCCCTTACCGCAACCTAAATGGGTGGCGGTATATGCTTGCCCTCCCCCATGGCTATGTGGTAAGAACAATATTACCGCATGGCCATGTATTTTTGTAGTCTTTTTACCCAATGCAGTAAAAAGGGCCTCAGTGAACAGCAATAACGGCTGCTGCTGCTGCTGCTACCACAGGGCCCTTTTTACCACACCTTGGTAAAATGGCCCCTCAGTGTTATTTATAAAGAGTTCACATCCTTTATAGAATAGCACTTAGGACATAAACCTTGTCTAACTTTAGGCGCCTGCAATTATACCTTCTCAAAGCAGTTGTAAATGCCAGCGCCTAAATTAGGTGTGCTTTGGCCGAATTCTGTATTTATGCATGTAAAATTTTGAAGTGCTCCCAAAACACCAATTGCCACCTTCCCCCCAAAATTTACATTCATTAGGATTTACACCCAGAGCCTAATTAAGGCCAATTGGTTGTAAGCAGCTGCTGTTATTTGGATAGGTCCATTATCCATTAATTTTTAGCAGCATTATATGGGTAGTGCTGCTGTAAATTATTATCCCCCCCCCCCTCCAACACACAGACTATCCAGGTACTGTAGGAGGCAGAACAAAGAACAAAGATGAAGTATGGACATTTTGTCTAACTCTACAAGTAGCCAGTGATAATCAGCCACTATCTATATACTTATGTAGTTTAATTTAGGACAATGGCTGTCCTAAAATAAACTGAACAGTGGCTGAACATCACTTTTATTTGTAGAGGTCATAGCATTCATAGCATTTTGTTTTAACACTGACTGCAAAAAGTATCTCGAGACAGTGACACTGAATATCTGAATAAGGATTAAGCAACAAAATTAATCTGGATAGTGGAAATATTCAGTTTGCTATCTTGATAGCATATCCAGATAACTTAGTACCAGTAGAAGACTGTCATGTTCTTAGGTTATCTGGATATGTTCCTGGACCACCCTTGCATAACCTGCATAGTGCAGGAGCAGTCTCTAAAGAAACTGAGAGCCACTCTCCTATTTTGAAGCTTGTGGAGGAGTGGCCTTGTGGTTAGGGTGGTGGACCTTGGTCCTGGGGAACTGAGAAACTGAGTTTAATTCCCACTTCAGGCACAGGCAGCTCCTTGTGACTCTGGGCAAGTCACTTAACTTTCCATTGCCTCATGTAAGCCACATTGAGCCTGCCATGAGTGGGAAAGCACAGGGTACAAATGTAACCGAAAAAATCAGGAGAGTAGGTTCTGTTATCCAGAGAAGTGCTTCTCTGGATTTGATTTGCTTACTTTATTTATTTTTTGTCTATTAGATTGTAAGCTCTTTGAGCAGGGACTGTCTTTCTTCTATGTTTGTACAGCGCTGCGTATGCCTTGTAGCGCTATAGAAATGCTAAATAGTAGTAGTAGTAGTAGTCAAAATCAATCCTATATTTTGGGTTTTTTTAAACACCACAGCAAGTGTTTCTAAAATTTTTCTGGCCATGCCAACTATATTTTGACCTGCATATTTTAAGATTAGTAGCAGAATTGTGATAATAATAGTTCAAAATAAGAAACCAAGGAACATAGTAACAAAGTAAATGACAGTAGATAAAGACCTGCATGGTCCATTCAGTTTGCCCAACAGTCACACTCATTGTCGATTCATGATTAAATCAACAATGAACATGATACTATGTACTTGATCATAGTCCTTCTTTGGTGTTCCTGGGATATAGACCGTAGAAGTCCACCCTGCTCTGTCCTTATGTTACAACTATAAGAGTTGCCGTTGAGGCCCACTCCAGCCTATCCGAATTCATCGTCATTTTCAGGACACAGACTGTAAAAGTCTGCCGAGCACCGTCCTCGATTCTGGCTGCTGAAGTTGTGGTTGAAGCCCTTTCCAGCCCATCCTAAACTAAATTGCCACATAGAGAACATAGACAGGAGTGGCCTAGTGGTTAGGGTGGTGGACTTTGGTCTTGATGAACTGAGTTCAATTCCCACTACAGGCACAGGTGACTCTGGGCAAGTCACTTAACCCTCCATTACCCCATGTAAGCCACATTGAGCCTGCCATGAGTGGGAAAGTGTGGGGTACGAATGTAACAAAAATAAATAAATACCAACAAATTCTGCTCAGCACCAGCCTTAGTTCTTCACAGTTGGAGTCATCATTCAAGCATTACATCCACATACATGTAGCTATTTAAGTTTTTTCTTTTTTTATAGCATTCATTTTCTAAATAGAGATCCTCTGCATTCATCCCATGCTTTTTTAATTCCATCACTGCTTTTGTCTCTACCACCTCTTTCAGGAGGACATTCCAGGCAACGACCACCCTCTTTGTGAAAAATAATTTTCTGACATTACCACCCTGCAACCTCAGCTCATGTCCTCTAGTTTTACTGTTTCCCCTTTTCTGGAAAAGATTTGTTTCTATGATAATACCTTTCAAGTATTTAAATGTCTGTAGCATATTTCCCCTGTCCCTTCTTTCCTCTAAGCTATAAATATTCAGGTATTCCTGTCTCTTCTTATATGTCTTATGGCGCAAGCCCCATCTCATTTCCACCTTCCTCTGGACCACTTCTATTTTTTTTTACAGCTTTAGCAAGATATGGCCTCCAAAACTGAACACAATACTCCAAGTGGGGCCTCACCAGTGACTTGTACAAGGGCATTAACACCTCCTTTCTTTTGCTGATTACGCCTCTCTCGATGTAACCTAGCATCCTTCTTGTTGTGGCCATTGTCTTGTCATACTGTTTTGTTGCTTTAAGATCTTCAGACACCATCACCCCAAAGTTCCTATCCCTGTCTGTGCATATCATCCTCTCACATCCTAGGACATATGGCTGCCTTGGATTTCTACTCCTCAAATGTATCATTTTGCACTTCTTTGCATAAAAATTTAATTACCAAACATTAGACCATTCTTCTAACTTTTGCAGATCCCTTTTCATGTTTTCCACTCTCTCTGGGGTGTCCACTCTATTATAAATCTTGGTATCATCCTCAAAAAGGCAAGCCTTACCTTTTAACCCTTCGGCAATGTTTTTCACAAATATAATGCACAGAATTGCCCCCGCACCGATCCTTGAGGCACTCTGCTACTCACCTTTCCTTCTTCCGAGCGAATTCAATTGACCACCTCCCTCTGGCACCTGTCTGTCAACCAGTTTCTAATCCATTTCATCATTTTGGGTCAAGTTTATATAAAAGCCTGGTATGTGGACCCATGTCAAAGGCTTTGTTGAAATCCAAGTAGATTACATCTAGCGCACATCCTCAATCCAATTTTCTGGTTGCCCAAAGAATTCAGTGAGCAAAAATCAGAATCAGTACTTTGAATAGACTGGCTCGCCACTGCTCTTTGAAGCATGGTACTGAAAATAAATCAGCAGATGAATAATCTATTTAGCTAATAAAATGATTCTTTATAACCCTTCTAATCTAATCTAATCTTGTACTTATAGACTGCTTTCTCCCCCAAAGGGTCCAAAGTGGTTTACAATAAAATACTGAACAACAATTGCATAAATGAAACTATGACAAAAATTGACCCTAATTGAAAAACTGTTGGAAAAGATTTCTGCAAAAAAAAAAAAAAAAAGAGGTCTGTTTCTTCACCAGTATAGGAAGCTCATTCCAGATCATAACAGCTGTATATGAAAAAGGTGATGCCAATATTTTTTAATGCTGAACACTCTTAAAAGATGGAAATATTTTAACAAATAGGAATCTTTTGACCTGGAAACTTTTCTGACTGAAGGAAATAGCACTAAGTCAAACTTTCTGGAGCCAAATCACGTGCAATTTTAAACACAAACAAGTTAATTTAAACAAGACTCATGCTTTAATAGGAAGCCAGTGAACAGAATCCAACAATGGCGAAACATGATCAAACTTTTTCTTTCCAAAAATCAAACAGCCATATTCTGCAAAAGTTGTAATCTTTTCATGAGAATATCTGAAATCCTAAACTATAAGGAGTTAGACTAGTCCAATTAAGATATAACCAAAACCTAGACCAACACTGCAAATTGGCAGTGGAAGTAATGATAAGTCATCTTCATTTGCCTTAATTAAAAAAAGAAGAAGACTTTTTATATAACTCTTGAATGTTGTGTGATTGAATTCCACATTATACTGCCCTGATAAGCCAAAACATAGGAACTGTTGGGAATGTAAATATGAGAAAAGTCCAAGAAAAACCTGATTTCTTTGAATAAATTCCCATGATGTAATTCTTGACCAAAACTAATACAGTACTATGTTCTGGCTTAGCATATCTCCCATTTATCAAGATTTACTGGGGCCAATATTCAAAGCTATTTAAGCAGGCAGGAGACTCTCCAGCCCGCTTATATCGCTTTCAACCGCCTAAGTGGGGATATTCAGCAGTACTTAACTGGAGAGTGCCACTGAATATCCCTACAGGCCACCCAACTAAAAAGTGGGCAGGTCAGAGGCGGCGCTGGGGGCGGCACTAGGTAGGAGCCCAAGATTACATGGGTGCCGGCAGTATTCAGTGCCAGAACCCACACGGCCAAGCGGCTTAACTTAGGACAGCTCAAGAACTGTCCTAAATAAGGCCGCATGGCTATGCGAGTGCCAGCTCTGAATATCGGGCTGATCCCTGTATAACTTTTTTTAAATTAAAAAGTGCCCTGAGCCCCCTCCTGCCCCCGAAAATGTTTCCTCTTTCCCTCACCTCTCCACCCAACCCGTATCAAGACACTCCTCCAGACGTGCAGGTAGGCCATAAGCCTATCTGTATCCGTGGTGGTCCAGTGGAGTCACTGGGGGCAGGAGCGCAACTCCCTTGGTCCTGGCCCTTGAGGCACCAGTCTCAAATGCCTGCCACGATCTCTCATGGCAGTTTGCGGTAATTCATGTATTACTGGAAACTGATGCAAGAGGTCACAGCAGCAATTTTAGAGAGGTGCCACAAGGGCCAGGAGCAAGGGGGGGAGGGTGTTCCTGCCCACAACGACCTCGCTGGAGTACCAGGGATATAGGTAGACATGGAGGGAGGGCCTACTTGCACGGCTGGGAGGGTAAGAAAAAAAAGATCTACAAAGATTTCTAAGGCATCACAGCCATTGACCTCCTTACCAACAATGTCTGTTCCAGTTGTGGAAGAAAGTTTCCTTGCTCTCTCCCTTGCTACAATGCCCGGAGATAAGGTTTCAACTTTCCTTGTCACACATTGTTTACTGGGCACTGTGCCAGAGACTTATGCTGTGACAAAAGACACTGAGCTCGATATCTTACCATTAAGCCTACTCTTCAAGATCAGGTAGATCGTCTATGTCACACTGATGCTCTATCTCTCCCTCATGCTCTGCATCACACTCTGTCACCTCGAGACAGTATAATCTTGGCAAGTCTCTCAATATTTTTTACAGTTATTGATGCATCTAATACAGCAACAGCAGCAACAGCATGTTCAATAAATTCTTCCAGTACTTCCAGTGCAGACAAACCATACCCCTATTACAGAACCAGACACTCTATTACCTAATCAGCAATTTAACTCAGCTTAAGCTATGCAGCCTGCATCTCATTCCAGAAGAGCATTGTGGTCATTTTCCTCTTCCCATTCCAAAGAAGCAGACATGACTTCTCAGGGTGGCTCTTCACCTGCAGGGTCACGAGTGCAATCTAGGTCGCAGTCACCTGCATCTCATTTCTCCAACAATCAATCTAAGAATCAGAGTGTTCACACTTTCCCAAGAAAGACACGTTGGTTCAATAGGATGATTCTTCATTTTCTATGTTTTTGTTAAAAATGCAAAAGCTCTAGAATTCCCAGTTATTTCTCAGTCAACACCTGCAGAAGGAAAATGTACAATATTGAAATATTTTGAATACTCCTAAAGGTGCCTAAAGGTTTTGCACTTCCCACTGATAATATATTACAGGAACAGCATAAACGTATTTGGTCTACTCCATAAGACCAACTGAGCGTAACTGGGATAATAAATACAAAGTACAAGAATTGCTAGGTCATGGAAGACAACAACTCTCACATGCTTCTCTTGAGGTAAAATCTGCAATTCATAAAATAAGAATGCTAAGGATTTTACTAATCACCTACCTAAGAAGGACCTTAAGTGCATGGACATGATGGGAAGATGTTCTTTTAAATCTGCAATATTGTCTGCTCAAATTTCAGTGCATAATTGCCATTATGTCCAGTACTTATATACTATAATGGATGATATAAACAAATTGCTGGAGGTGTTACCAGATGCCAGTACTCAACTATTTAATACCACTATGCATAATCTGGAGGAATGTTCCAAACAAATGATAAGAGCAGCTCATGACAGTTATGACACACTAATTAGAGGAGGTGCAAATGTTATTGTCAGGAGGCATCTAGCCTGGTCAAGAGCTTCGGCACTTGGTAAAGATGTTCACAAAAAGGTTGCTGATGATCCCTATACTGGAGAAAAATTGTTTGGTGACCAGGTGAAGGAACTTATAGAAGGAATGAAAGATGATTGTACTCTGTTAGATACATTGAAGTAGGATAATCAGCTCATCCAGAGGAAGATATCAAAACAAATGAAACTTCCAATATCAGAGATCTGCATATAATCCAAGACAAATCATGATAAGAAGGTCCAAAAGCTGGTGCCTTCCCAACAGATGAAATCATCCACTGGTATTTGACCCGTCTCCTCCAGTACAAATTCCTGTGGAGGCAAGATTTGAACAATTTTGCAATGCTTGGAAGGATATAACTTCAGAAATTGGGTGTTGGCAAACATTCAATATGGTTACAAACTCAACTTTTTATGACTGCCACTAGACAGGCTGCCACAAGTCTCCAATAATTCCACTGTTCGACATCAACTTTTGTGGACCGAAATTGACAGACTGCTAGCAGCTCATGCGATAGAAGAAATTCCAAGGTCACAAAGGAAGAAGGGATTTTATTCAAGATATTTCCTCATACCAAAAAAGGATGGGAGTTATCATGTGATTCTCGATCTCAGACAACTCAACAAATATAAAAAGAATGAAAAAGTTCACATGAACATTATAGGAAGAATAGAAACATAGAAACATGACGGCAGAAAAAAAGGTCATATGACCCATCCAGTCTGCCCATCCCCTGTAACCCCTAACTCTTGCTTTTCCTAAGCAGTCCCACATGCTTATCCCATGCCTTTTAAAATTCTGGAACAGTCCTTGACTCCACAACCTCCACCGGGAGGCCATTCCACGCCTCCACCACCCTTTCTGTGAAATAGTACACTCTTAGATTACTCTTAAGCCTAGTCACTCTTAACTTTGTCATATGCCCCCTCATTCCAGAGCTCTCCTTTAGTTGAAAAAGTTTATCTTCCCGTACATAAATGCCCTTGAGATATTTAAATGTCTCCTCTCTCCTTCCTCTCTTCCAGCATTTACATGTTGAGGTTCATAAGACTGTCCCTATAATTTTTGCGTTCAAGACTGCTTACTAATTTTGTAGCCGCCCTCTGGACTTATACAATGTCACTATCACATCCTTTTTTCTGCTGGTCATGCCTCTCTTTATGCACCCAAGCATCCTTCTGGCTTTGACCGTCACTTTTTCTACCTGTTTGGAAGCTTTACGGTCATCAGACACAATCACCCCCAAGTCCCGCTCTTCCTTCATACACTGAAGCACTTCACCCCCTATACTGTACCGTTCCCTCGGATTCTTGCGACCCAAGTCCATGACCCTGCATTTTTTGGGATTAAACCTTAGATGCCAAATATCGGTCCATTCCTCCAGCTTTGCTAGGTCCTTCCTCATGTCATTCATGCCCTCTAGGGTGTCCACCCTGTTGCAGAGTTTGATATCATCCGCAAAGAGACAAACCTTGCCAGACAGCACTTATGCAAAAGAGCCAGCCCTAGGACCGATCCCTGCGGTACTCCACTGACGACATCCTTTTCTTCAGAGCAAGCTCCATTTACCACTACCCTCTGTCTCCTTCCATTCAACCAATTTTTAACCCAATCAGTTACTTTAGGTCCCATACCGAGGGCACTCAATTTATTTATCAGTCGCCTGTGTGGAACCGTGTCAAAGGCTTTGCTGAAATCCAAGTGCACCACATCAAGCGCCCCTCCCACATTCAACTGTTTGGTCACCCAGTCGAAGAAGACAGATTCGTCTGACACGACCTGCCACTAGTGAAGCCATGCTGCCTCGGGTTCTGCATTCCATTTAGTTCAAGAAATCTCACAATCCTCCTCTTTAGAAGCATTTCCATTCCATTCCAATCCTACCATTCTTTCAGCATGAGGCATGGCTCATGTCATTTGATCTACAGGATGCATATATCCATATTCAGATATTTGTATTGTCACGGGTGCAAGTTATTATCAGTATAAGGTGCTGCCATTCCAACTCACGTCAGCCCCCAGAATCTTTACAAAATGCAGTGGCCCATTAACATCAACGAGGCATAGTCATCTCCCCATATCTGGACAACTGGTGACTCTGTCTCCTTATGCAAACCACAAGTATTTCAATATACAGTTCATCTCTTCACAAATCTTGGGTTCATAATAAACCAAATAAAGTCACATTTGATTCTGACACAACAATTAGAGTACATAGGAGTGATCATAATCACATTGATAGCACGTGGAAGCTCCCAATTTCATACCTGTAAACATTCCTGATATTAGTACACCATTTACAGTCCACGCTTATCACAAAGACCAGGACCATTCTCATGTTATTGGGTTGCATGATATTGACAGTCTGTGTTCTTTCACTTAACTTATTTTCTTTCGACACAAATCGGAAGATGGGCGTCCTTCTCACAGGGTCGTCCAAATCGGTATAATCGAAAGCCGATTTTGGATGTTCTCAACTGCTTTCCGTTGCAGGGATGGCCAAAGTTCAAGGGGGCGTATCGGAGGCATAGCAAAGGCGGGACTTGAGCGTGCCTAAAACATGGACATCCTCAATCCATAATGGAAAAAAAGGCCGTTCCTGATGAGCACATGGATGACTTTACCTGGTCCTGGTTTTTTACGACCAAGGCCCAAAAAGGTGGCCAAAATGACCAGATGACCACTGGAAAGAATCAGGGATGACCTCCCCTTACTCCCACAGTGGTCACTAACCCCCTCCCACCCTCAAAAAACATCTGTAAAAATATTTTGTGCCAACCTCTATGCCAGCCTCAGATGTCATACTCAGGTCCATCACAGCAGTATGCAGGACTGTGGAGCAGTTTTAGTGGGTGCAGTGCACTTAAGACAGGAGGGCCCAGGCCCATCCTCCTCCCTACCTGTTAAGTTTGTGGAGGAAACAGTGAGCCCTCCAAAACCCACAAGAAACCCACTGTACCCACATCTAGGTGCCCCCCTTCACCCATAAGGGCTATGGTAGTGGTGTACAGTTGGGGGTAGTGGGTTTGGGGGGCTCAGCAAACAAGGTAAGGGAGCTATGTTCCTGGGAGCATTTTATGAAGTCCACTGCAGTGCCCCCTAGGGTGCCGTGTTGGTGTCCTGACATATCAGGTGTACCAGTGCACTACAAATGCTGGTTCCTCCCACAACCAAAGTGTGTGCTTTTGGTCGTTTCTGAGATGGGCGTCCTTGGTTTCCATTATCACCGAAAATCAGAAACGACCAAGTCTAGGGACGACCATCTCTAAGGACGACCTAAATTTCAAGATTTGGGCGACCCCGACCATATTATCGTAATGAAAGATGGACGTCCATCTTGTTTCGATAATACGGGTTTCCCCGCCCCTCCACCGGGACATTTTGCGAGGACGTTCAAAACCTGTGCATATCTTTCGATTATGCCCCTCTTTATATTCATCTGATATCCACAGTACCTTAAGAAGTTTTAATTCAACTCTAAAATACTAAGATGCAGACAGTAGTCTAGCAGTGAGAGGGGTGCTATCCAGTCTTTTGCCTTGAGTGCCACATGTATGATTATCTCTCAGTTGGTGAGAGGATATATGTGTGTGCTCGATGCAAAGAGCTTCACGCTCTCAGAGAATGAGTCCATCCTCTTGAGGCTAGAGTAGCAGACTTGGAGGAGCTAAGGGAGACAGAGAGGTACATAGAGGAGTCCTACACGGATGTTGTAGAGAAGTCCCACCTTCAATCTGGTAGCCCCTATGCTGCCTTGGAGGATGGAGGTCTTTTAAAAGGAGAATATCACCCTGATGCAGCTGGAAGTAATCCTGTAGACAGGACCAGCACACCAGGGGATGTAATATCCTCTTTCACCGAGGAAATGTCTCCATGAGCTACTGCCCAGGAAGGAAGGGTTAGGACGGCTGTTGTAGTTGGTGATTCGATTATTAGGCATTT
This sequence comes from Microcaecilia unicolor, assembly GCF_901765095.1. Lineage (NCBI taxonomy): Eukaryota > Metazoa > Chordata > Amphibia > Gymnophiona > Siphonopidae > Microcaecilia > Microcaecilia unicolor. The sequence goes on from NC_044031.1 coordinate 89,496,959, forward strand.
AGATAGTTGTTTGGCTGGTGGACCTGAGGATCACTTGGTCACTTGCATACCTGGTGTGAAGGTGGTGGACCTCACACGTCACCTAGATAGGATTTTAGATAGTGCTGGGGAGGAGCCAGCTGTCTTGGTACATGTGGGTACCAATGACATCTAGGAAAATGTGGGAGAGCGGTTGTGGAAGCTAAATTTAGGCTCTTAAGTAGAAAGCTCTCTCTTCCTCCCCTCCCTCTCTTCTCTCCCCCCCCCCCCCCCCCCGCTTGAGTACTGTATCTCTCCCTCTTTCTTTTGCCGGTTCTCCTCTTTAGCCCCAGGCCCCTGTACCTCTCCAGCAGCGGCATTTGAGACAGTTTTCCACCAGTGTTGGAGCATCTTTTTAGGTGTGTCCCGCCTACCTGGAAAACAGAAAGTTGCATCAAAGTAGGTGAGATGCACCAAAGAAGAGGCCCTTGCACTGGCAGAAAACTGTCTCAACCGCTGCTGCCAGAGAGGTACAGGGGCCTGGGGCTAAAGAGGAGAACCGGTGGAAGGGAGAGGGAGAGATACAGTATTCAAGCAGGGGGAGGGTGGAGGGAGAGAGAAAAAGAGAGAGAGAGAGATTAAATACTGATACCGGACTAGGGATAAAATTTACTAATGTGCAAATGGGCCCTGGGCATATGCTGTGCTAAATACAAGCTGCCTCCAGACCAGCCCCACAAGAGCCTTTCCTGTACTGCAGAAAGTGGCATCAGAGATGTGGGAAGCTGCACAGGAAAGTCTCTGGTGGGGCCGGCTCAGAGGCAGATTGTATTTAGCCCAGCCTATACCGGCAACTCGCCACATGTGTTTGCATACTGGGGAAATGGGACTGGAGAAGTGCCTGATCCATGCAAAGGGTGGGGGGGGGGGGGGGGGGGGGTAATGGGAAGGAAGTCAGAATTGCAGGGAGGAAGAACATTTTTCTTCATTGCTCCTGCAGTATAGGCAGCTCAGGTGGAGGGGGACAATACCCCCTCTCCCCCCAAAAAAACTATACCCAGGCACATATTATATATGTCCTAGTCCACAATAGTCCCTTGAAGGTCATTTTTCCAATATACACATGCCAAGTATCCCATATTACCGCACTGAGTGCACACAGTGAGTTATCATCTCATTCTAGTCCACCAAGGAATATGTACAGCAAAGAAATAAGATGTACCACATGTATCCTTTGCCCATCACATGTGTCCAACAACAAGGCATCAAAGTCACATAACCAAACAGAAAGTTAGAGCTGTCAAAGTGTTGAACCTGCACACAAGGGAGACTATGACACAGCCGTTCTCTGCTTATCCATGCCCTCACCTCCCACTTCAGTTTGCTGCACTTGGCACCATCACTTAGACACATGTGCTATGCATTGTCTCCATTATCCAAATATGCATCTGTGTAGCCCTGAGGGTCTGAACATGCCACCATAAGGGGTCAGCATTAATATAGCTACTGGCATGATTGGAAAATGACAGCCCTGACACATCCCAGACTACTGCTGACATTAACAAAAAACAATAGATGTGACTATAAGTACATAAGCACATAAGTATTGCCATACTGGTACAGACTGAAGGTCCATCAAGACCGGCATCCTGTTTCCAACAGTGGGTGAACCAGGTTACAAGTACCTGGCAACAGGGCTGCTGAGAGACGTGGAGGGGCATAATCGATAGGGACAACATCTCTAAGGGCGCCCATCTCTAAGGACGTCCCGGTGAAGGGGCGGGGAAACCCATATTATCGAAACAGGATGGGCGTCCATCTTTCGTTTCGATAATACGGTCGAGGACGCCCAAATCTCAAAATTTAGGTCGACCTTAGAGATGGTCATCCCCGGTTTTCGGCGATAATGGAAACTGAGGATGCCCATCTCAAAAACGACCAAATCCAAGTCATTTGGTCATGGGAGGAGCTAGCATTCACAGTGCACTGGTCCCCCTGACATGCCAGGACACCAACTGGGCACCCTAGGGGGCACTGCAGTGGACTAACTGATGCACTAACCGAATGGGAAAAGGCATGCAGTGGTCACTAATTACTTCCCACCCTGAAAAAAACAATTTTAAAAACTTTTGTCTTTTTTTTTAGAGTATGGGTGAAGGATGTCCTTCGCTATGCCTCCATGATGGCAGTTGCACACGTCCTTCGCTATTTATTTAGATTTTGCTCACACCTTTTTCAGTAGTAGCTCAAGGTGAGTTGCATTCAGGTACACTGGATATTTCTATGCCTCTGTCCCTGCAACGGCAGTTGTGGATGTCCTTTGATATGCCTCTATTCCTGCGATGGCAGTTGAAGATGTCCAAAATGTGGATGTTTGTGAGAAGGATGTCCATGCCTAGATGTTTCTGTGAGGATGCCCATGCTTGCTATGCCTCGGACACTCTCTTTATTTGGATTTTGGATCACAAGTAGCAACAGTGGGATTTCAACCAGCCACCTCTGGATTGCAAGACCAGTGCTCTAACCAATAGGCCACTCCTCCACTCCACTCCCTTGAAATTTGGCCATCCCTGTGGGGGGGGGGGGGGCAGTTGAGGACATCCTAAATGTTTGAAAGAAGGACGTCCACGCCCTTGTTATGCCTCCACTGACACACACACACACATACTGCCTCCCCCCCAAGGAATGGCCAAATGTCAAGGGGCTGGAGCCGACTGGAGAAGTGGCCTAGTGGTTAGAACACTGGTCTTGCAATCCAGAAGTGGATGGTTCAAATCCCACTGTTGCACCTTGTGATCCAAAATCCAAATAAATAAAGGGAGTGTCAGAGGCATAGTAGGCAGGGACATCCTTCTCACAGAAACACCCAGGCATGGATGTCCTTCTCACAAACATCCACATTTTGGACGTCTTCAACTGCTGTCGCAGGAACAGAGGCATAGCAAAGGAGGTCCTTCACCCATACTCTAAAAAAAAAGAGAAAAGTTTAAAGTTGTTTTTTTTCAGGGTGGGAGGTGGTTAGTGACCACTGGGGGAGTCAGGGGAGGTCATCCCCAATTCCCTCTGATGGTCATCTGCAGTGGCGTAGCCATAGGTGGGCCTGGGTGGGCCAGGGCCCACCTACTTAGGGCTCAGGCCCACCCAACAGTAACACATGTTTAGCGGTAGATGGTGAGGATACCAAGCTTCACCAGCTGAAGACTTCTGCCTAATGGTAACGGAAATGCTATTCTCCACGGTACTGGCACCTGCGCATGCTCAGTTTTCAGCACATGTCTTTGGAAGACTGACAAGGTGGAAAGAAGCGTTTTCCTGCCAGCTTATATATTTTTTTGGTTGTGGTAGTGGTGGTGGTGGTGGGAAATATTTGGTGGCCCATCCACTTCTTGCCTAGGCCCACCCAAAATCTGTTGTCTGGCTACTCCCCTGGTAATCTGGTCATTTAGGGCACCTTTTTGTGGCTTGGTCGTAAAAAAAAAAAAGGAACAAGTAAAGTCGGCCAAGTGTTCATCAGGGACGCCCTTCTTTTTACCATTATCACTTGTGGATGCCCCTGTTAGGCACGCCTCCGTCCCGCCTTCACTACACCTCTGACATGCCCCAGGAACTTTGGTCATCCCCGTGACAGGAAGCAGTTGGGGATGCCCAAAATCAGCTTTCGATCATGCCAATTTGGGCGACCCTGAGAGAAGGATCCCATCTCCCAATTTGTGTCGGAAGATGGGCGTCCTTCCCTTTCGAAAATAAGCTAGATAGTCAGGCCTGGGGCAGAACAGGAACGCAGAAAGCTGCCCCCCCCCCCCCTCCATAATCATAGTAGTAGAGTTGACATTTTTTTCTTGATTGTTGACATTATGAAATGTACAATGTACCCTAACAGAACCCTTGGTATCACATGCAGACCCACTACTGAAAGGTGAGTATATTTAATCAGAACCATAGAGGGTAGCTAAATCTCTAGGCACAGCAGTCCACTAACAGGCTACTTTGTCCTAATCAAATATTGTTAGATAGTTCCTATGTTCCATAAGCATTTATCTTTAAAGTGCACTCCACATGATAGTAGTTCATGTGGTCATGCTCCCATCATACACACATCCAGTTGCAGACATATGGATTGCCATGCACAATAACCCATTCTATGCCCTATATTCTTAATAGATGAAATCTGGCAACAGGCCTATTGTACAGAACCCTATTACTAGGCAATAAACATAGTGCCATCAACACGGTACTGGATCACAGTCAAGTAAAAAAGATAAGGCTGATTTTTCCAAAGTGTTTTATTATTGAGAGTTGATAGAAATATATATGTAGAGATGCTACATGGACTACAAATAATGTGCCAACATATATAGTACAGCCCTAGTACACACACCTTTGTCACACATTCAAAGTCATTGCCCATACTACGTTAAGAGCCGCCATGTAGGCATGTTACCCTTGTAACATGTAACAGACCTGTGCACCCAACCACTAACCCACACTGCTACTAAACAACATCTCTGATTGTCCGAAACATCCATTACAGCACAACATGCCATTTTGTTCCTTCAGAATTTAATATAATGGATGACATCTCTCAACTTATAAAATGCCATGTCATGGACACGTACTTTGGCCACCAATGTCTGGCCTTTAGTCCATAGGTCTTGGAGAAGCCCAGCACTCCCTCTCTCTTATCTAGTTAACATTACCAACAGTACACATCTATCCCATTACCAGATGAACTGTCCCTAAAAAAGTCCTTGGGGATCCCTATACAAGGCATGACTGCCCTATAAATAGGACCTATGTCTGGCCAGAATTGAAGACACTAGTAGACATCTGGTGATGTCTCCTGTTTCTTGAGAGCCACCTGCTTTCTGAGTACATGATGTCAGTCCAACCTACAGAACCCCATAGAAGCACACCTAAGGTAGTGTCTTTACCATCAGAAAGGCTTGGCAGGCTAGGGTCAAAGATGCCATAACTTTGAATACAAGAGAGACACATACAGGCTTATTTTCGAAAGAGAAGGGCACCCATCTTTTGACACAAATTGGGATATGGGCGTCCTTCTTCCAGGGCCGCCCAAATTGGCATAATTGAAAGCCGATTTTGGGTGTCCTCAATTGCTTTCCATCGCGGGGACGACCAAAGTTCACGGGGGCGTCCCTGATGAACATTTGACCGACTTTACTTGGTCCTTTTATTTATGACCAAACCACAAAAATGTGCTCTAAATGACCAGATGACCACCAGAGGGAATCGGGGGTGACCTCCCCTTATTCCCCAGTGGTCACTAACCAACTCCCACCCTAAAAAATGTTTTTTAAAAATATTTTTTCCATCCTCAAATATCATACCCAGCTCCCTGACAGAAGTATGCAGGTCCCTGGAGCAGTTTTAGTGGGTACTGCAGTGCACTTCAGGCAGGCGGACCCAGGCCCACCCCCCCCCCCCTACCTGTTATACTTGTGGTGGTAAATGTGAGCCCTCCAAAACCCACCTGAAACCCACTGTACCCACATCTAGGTGCCCCCCTTTGTTCCTAAGGGCTATGTTAGTGGTGTACAGTTGTGGGGAGTGGGTTTTGTGGGGGGGGGGGGGGTTGGGGGGGCTCAGCACACAAGGTAAGGGAGCTTTTTCTGAAGTCCACTGCAGTGCCCCCTAGGGTGCCCGGTTGGTGTCCTGGCATGTCATTGGGACCAGTGCACTACGAGTGCTGGCTCCTCCCACAACCAAATGGCTTGGATTTGGTCATTTCTGAGATGGGCATCCTCGGTTTCCATTATAGCCGAAAATTGTGGACGACCATCTCTAGGGACGACCATTTCTAAGGTCAACCTAAATGTTGAGATTTGAGCGTTCCCGACCATATTATTGAAACAAAAGATGGCCGCCCATCTTGTTTCGATAATACAGGTTTCCCTGCCCCTTTGCCGGGACGACCTGCGAGGACGCCTTCAGGAAAACGTGGGCGCCCTGTTTGATTATGCCCTCATAGTTGGATAATTTAAAATTATCCAACTATCTGAGAAAATTAAAAAGTCATGGGATAGGAAGCAATGTTTTGTTGTGGATTAGGAACTGGTTAATGGATAGAAAACCAAGGGTAGGGGTAAATGGCCATTTTTCTAAGTGGAGGGAGGTGAAGAGTGGAGTGCTGCAGGGATCTGTACCGGAACTGGTGCTATTTAACATATTTAAAAATGATCTGGAAACCAGAACATGTCAGGTAATTAAATTGCAGATGACACAAAACTATTCAAAGTTGTTAAAACACATATGGACTGTGAAAAATTGCAGGAAGACCTTAAGAAAAGGGAAGATTGGCAGGGGCATTTTCAGAAGAGAAGGGCGCCCATCTCCGACACAAATCGGCAGATGGGTGTCCTTCTCTCAGGGTCGCCCAAATTGGCATAATTGAAAGCCGATTTTGGGCGTCCTTGACTGCTTTATGTCGCGGGAATGACCAATGTTCATGGGGGCGTGTCGGCAGTGTACCGAAGGCGGAACAGGGGCATGCTTAACAGATGGGCGTTCTCCGCCGATAATGGAAAAAAGAAGGGTGTCCCTGATTAGCAATTGACCGACTTTACTTGGTCCCTTTTTTTTCAGGACCAAGTCTTGAAAAGGTACCCAAACTGACCAGATGACCACCGGAGGGAATCAGGGATCACCTCTCCTTACTCCCCCAGTGGTCACCAACCCCCTCTCACCCCAAAAAAACCTTTTAAAACATTTTTCCCAGCCTCTATGCCAGCCTCAAATGTCATACTCAGCTCCATCACAGCAGTATGCAGGTCCCTGGAGCAGATTTTAGTGGGTACAGTGCACTGTACTTCAGGCAGGCGGACCCAGGCCTATCCCCCCCTACCTGTTACACATGTGATGGTAAATGTGAGCCCTCCAAAACCCACCCGAAACCCACTGTACCCACATGTAGGTGCCCTCCTTCATCCCTAAGGGCTATGGTACTACCTAAGTACATAAGTACATAACATAAGTACATAAGTAATGCCATACTGGGAAAAGACCAAAGGTCCATCGAGCCCAGCATCCTGTCCCCGACAGCGGGCAATCCAGGTCAAGGGCACTTGGCAAGCTACCCAAACGTACAAACATTTTATACATGTTATTCCCGAACTTGTGGATTTTTCCCAAGTCCATTTAGTAGCGGTCTATGGACTTGTCCTTTAGGAAACCGTCCAACTCTTTTTTAAACTCTACCAATCTAACCGCCTTCACTACTTTCTCCGACAATGAATTCCAGAGTTTAATTACGTGTTGGGTGAAGAAAAGTTTTCTCCTATTTGTTTTAAATTTACTACACTGTAGTTTCATCGCATGCTCCCTAGTCCTAGTATTTTTGGAAAGTGTGAACAGACGCACAGAAGGCAAAGGGAATGCACCCCTGCTTTAAACACTCACACATACACACAGACACACACACACACACACACACAGCCTTTCAAACACATACACTCACTGATGTACAGTTGTGGGGAGTGGTTTTTTTTGGGGGGGGGGGTTGGGGGGCTCAGCACCCAAAGTAAGGGAGCTATGCACCTGGGAGCAATTTGTGAAGTCCACTGCAGTGCCCCTAGGGTGCCCTGGCATGTCAGGGGACCAGTGCACTACGAATGCTGGCTCCTCCCATGACCAAATGCCTTGGATTTGATTGTTTTTGAGATGGGTGTCCTCGCCGAAAACTGAGGTTGCCCATCTCTAAGGTCGGCCATCTCAACATTTAGGTTGACCATCTCTGAGTTCGACCTAAATGTTGAGATTTGGGCATCCCCATCCGTATTATCGAAACAAAAGATGGACGCCCATCTTGTTTCGATAATACGGAATGTCCTGCCCCTTCACGGGGATGTCTGTCTTACATTACTCTAGTTTCCACCCACTAGCACAGAAGGAGGCCATCCCATATGGGCAATTTTTATGGGTGAGAAAAATATGCGACATGAAGGAAGATTTCCTCTACTATGCACAAGACATGAGAACAAGATTCATACAGCGGGGATACCCGAGAAAAACGATTAATAGAGCATACAAAAGAGCTACTAATTCTAAGTATAAAGAACTTTTTGATAGTTGGTAATAGTGATAAGCGAGATGTAGTAGCGTACTACATGTGTACATTTTCATTTTAGATTTGTTCTCCTGATGAAGCCCGAGGGTGAAACATGCAGCATGTTGAGAACAAGCACATGAGCACATGAGCACAGCGGCTTAATGCCATCCACTATTTATTTTTCACAGCATTAGCACAAGCATATAAAAAAGAAAAAAGGAAGCTAAGCATGTTTGTAGCTCCACCAGCAGGAAGGAAGAGTGCAATGATGGTGATTACCAGTGGTGATGTAAGCATTTCTATGGCTTAAATTCATGCACTATATTCTGAGCACCATAGTACACTAGTGCACAATACATTAAAGGCTTAGGGTATAAGAGTGGACAGTATACACTTAGGTTTCTATATTCTCCTTTATAATAGTTAAAATTTAATGCCAAGAAGTGATACACTTGGGGTGCAGAAATCCAAAAGAAATATACCAGATAGGAGGGGATAGATTAGTAAACTCGATTTAACAGAGAGACATTGGGTGGGGTGTTGGTGACTGAGGATCTAAAGGTGAAGAAACAATGTGACACGGCGGCGGCCGTGGCCAGAAGGATGCTAGGCTGCATAGAGAAGGGTATAACCAGCAGAAGAAAGGAGGTGTTGATGCCCCTGTACAAGTCGTTAGTGAGGTCCGACTTGGAGTATTGTGTTCAGTTTTGGAGGCCGTATCTTGCTAAAGATGTAAAAAGACTGGAAGCGGTGCAAAGAAAAGCTACGAAAATGGTATAGGATTTACATTGCAAACCATACGAGGAGTGACTTGCTGACCTGAACATGTATACTTTGGAGGAAAGGAGAAACAGGGGTGACATGATACAGATGTTTAAATATTTGAAAGGTGTTAATCCAAAAACAAACCAGTGGGCCTTAGGGGGAACAGGGGATAAAAGCTGGACCTGCACGTGAGAGGGAGAAAGAGAGAGGTGCTTGACCTGGGGGTAAGGAGGAAGAGAGAACTAAATGCTGCTCTGCTGATCCAGGGATGAGAGTGGTGGAAGAGAAGGACGGACAGACAAACAGGAAGAAGTGCTAGATGAAAACTGGGCAAGGGATAGATGCAGGACAAGTTTGGAAGGGGGGGGGGAATAGAGAGAGAGGGAGAGAGAGAGAGAGAGAGAGACTGGGAGAGGGGAAGAAAGGTAGAAAGATGTTGGATGGAAGCGAGAGAGGGAGAGACTAGAGGCCCAGGAGGGAGTCATACTGAACTGTGAGGGGGTGTGGGTGGAGAGAGACAGGGAGAGATACTGGTCCTAGGGTGGAGGGTATGGAAGGGAAGCAACAGGGACAGATATTGGCCCAAGGGTGTGGGGGGTGTAGAATGAAGGCAAGAGAGAGGGGAGGGACAGGGAGACAGACAAGAGATGATAGGAATGGAGGGAGAAGGGATAGGGATTTAGAGGGACAATGCTGATTAGAGGTGGAGGGATAGGGACACAGAGGGGCAATGCTGATCACAGGAGAAGGGATAGGGAGCAGAGGGGGAAATGCAGGACAGGGCAAGACAGAGACACAGAGGGGAAATGTTGAATATAAGGGCTGGATCGGGACACTGAGAGGGCAGATGCTGAAATTGGAAGGAGAATAGGGGCAGGGACACAGAAAGGAGATGTTGGAAAAGATGCAAGAAAAGGATGGTGGACATGGAGAGAGAAGAAATGTCAAAGGAACAGGAAAAAAAATCCAGAGAAACGCAGATGAGAGACACTGGGACCAAAGTGAATTGAAAAATTAAAAAATATATTTTATTCTGAATTTATTACTTGAAATATGTCAGCTTTACAAAATGCACATCTTTGATATTTTGCATTTCTGTTTCAAAGTGCTGAGTCTGACTTCTTGAGGATTCCAGTTCAGTTTTTTGCCTTCATATCTTTTATTTATCTCTGGTCCCTTATATATATATATATATATATAAGTCTCTTAGGCAATTGAATTAAAATAGATTGAAAATAAAAGTGTTTTTTAGATGATGTCTAGGCCTCAGAGGTGTGCAGCCAGTCAGCCACACTTTAGCATCCCCAAACAACTGAGCCACTGACCTCCTATGTCTATCTCAGTTGCACCCCAAAGAATGATCCGAGTATGTCTGAAACTGCATTATTCCCATATTTCTACCCATAACAGTCCAAGTAATATTATAACAAACTATTTATATGTATAAACCATCTGTGACTTTGAAAATGATCCCTATAACTATGTTGTTATTGCCACGCAGCCTGCATTACTTTAAGTATGATGGAAAAGAAACAATCCTTTAAAGAAACAAAACAATTCAAGCAATGCATTTGGTAAGGTTTAATTAAGCAAGTTTGCATTGCATTTAATAATATTACTGGGAAAGTTGACAGAATTTACTTTGAAGAAAATAGTTTCACTGATAGCTTAAACAGATTTTAATATTAAACACCCTTTCAAATTTAAAGTAGGTGACCTTGATACATTTTTTAACAGAAAATAAATGACTGGTATGCTACTCAATTTGATTCTACAGAAACCTGTTATTAATTAATATAACATTTCAAATATAGGGGGTGATACCTGGTTTAATCAAAAGAAATAAATACTGCTTACATTGGGTGGATTTACAGAACATAGTTTTAGTAGGCAAGTATTGAAACAATTTAGGAACTAATGTGCTGTATAGAAAATATTTATTTATTTTTATTTTTTATTTTATTTATTGCATTTGTATCCCACATTTTCATAGTCTTTTTTTTTTTTTTTTACTAAAGGCTTATTTACCATGGATTGTTGATATTCTTTAACTTTGTGTTTACTTTTATGTTATACTAGAGGAAAATGCCCGTTTCGGTAGCAAGGTTCCCCCCCTCCCAAGTCTCTCGCCGTGTACCGTCCGAGATGCATGCGGTCCTCCTTCCCCTGTGTTTGTAGACAGGAGTGGACCTAAGGCAAAGTAGTGCATTGCAAGGAAGACAATCTGGTTAATCTGTGTGCCCCCTGCCCCGTGCAGCCTCCTGTCCCCCTACTGTCCCCCTACCGTGCTTCTTGTTCCCCCTCCTGTCAGCGGCCCCCTCACCGTCCAAGTTGCAGGCCACCCTCCCCCCTCAGTGAGTGTATGTGTTTGAAAGGCTGTGTGTGTGTGTGTGTTTGTGTGTATGTGTGAGTGTTTAAAGCAGGGGTGCATTCCCTTTGCCTTCTGTGCTCTTGTTTGTCCCCTCCCCTCACCACCCTCCTCAGCAGCCCACCCTCCCCCAAACTCCCTTCCTCCCCCTTGCCCCCCTCCCTCTGAGTTTGAAGCCTCCCTCCTTCCTCCCTGTTCTGTGCTGGCAGTGCATGCAGCAGCATTGAGGCATTGATTGTGTGCTGTGCTGCTGCTGCTCCTCTCTCCTCTTTCTGTCCCCGTAGGAGCTACCTTACTGCTCCCTTGCCGTGGTGTTTCTTTGTTTCATGATCATTGCTCCGCCGTCGACATCAGCGTTGCTCCATGGAAGTCAGCACATTCGACGCGAGGGCATGACTGACAGAGATGGACAGCTGCTCAGTGAAGAGGCTTCACCACCACGAAACCACGAACCCTTCACGGAAGTCGATGCAGCTTGAGTGGCTTCATTGGAACGTTGGGGTCGCGAATTATGCCCGGAAGGGGCGTGGCTGAGGGAGGGTATATGAGTGAGAGTGAGTGCTGCTGACAGGGTACAACACTACAGGCCTTCACTGTTTCCCTGCCACACTGTGAGCTTCAGCGAGCTTCAGAATTGGAGGTGTGATTTGAGGTTTTATTAATAGATGTTTTGAAAAAACCTTAAATAAAAATATAGAAAATAAATAATGACTAATCCACAAAAAGATGCCCTAAATGACCAGATGACCATTGGAGAAATAAAGGAATGACACCCCTTTACTCCCCCAGTGGTCACTGACCCCTCCCACCCCGCAAAGAGGTGAACGAAACAGTATATACCAGCCTCAATGACAGCTTCAGATGTTATGGCCAGTCCTATTAAAGCAGCAAACAGGTCCCTGGAGTAGTCTGCTGTGTAGTCCATACACTGTAGAGAAGGGGACCCAGGCCCATAATCCACTCTAACTGCTACACTTGTGGTGGAAAGTGTCAGCCCCACCAAACCACCAAAAACCTATTGTACCCACATATAGATGTCATCTGCAAGTATAAGGACTGTTGTAGTGTTGTACAGTTGGGTACAGTAGATTTTTTTGTGGGATTTGGAGGGCTCACCATACAATATAAGGGGGGTTGGCTGAGATATATATTGTATCTAGAACCTTTTAAGCGAAGCCCACTGCTTGATTTTGTGCATTTTTCACTTGGGCATTATTTTTAATGGTCTAAAGATAGACGCACTAAGCACAAAACATCTAGAAAACATCCAGGAAATGGCCATTTTCAAAACAAATTGTAGACTTTTTCAGGTTCAAAAATGGCCATATTTTGACCCAAATCGGGAGATGGGCGCCTTTCTCTCATGGGCGCCTAAATCGGTATAATCGAAGCCGATTTTGGGCGCCTCCAACTGCAGTCTGTCGCGAAAATTACCAAAGTTGACGGGGGCGTGTTGGAGGCGTGGTGAAGGCGGGACTGGGGTGTGTTTATTGGCCCAGGAGAGCTGGCCGCCCTCAGCCGATAATGGAATAAAGAAGGGCGGCTGTAGCAAGAATTTGGGCCACTTTTTTTGGACCCTTTTTTTCACGAACCAGTCCCCAAAAAGTGCCCCAACTGCCCAGATGACCACCAGAGGGAATCGGGGATGACCTCCCCTGACTCCCCCAGTGGTCACTAACCCCCTCCCACCAAAAAAAAAAAGAACTTTAAAAACTTTTTTTGCCAGCCTGTATGCCAGCCTCAAATGTCATGCCCAGCTCCATCACAGCAGTATGCAGGTCCCTGGAGCAGTTGTTAGTGGGTGCAGTGGACTTCAGGCAGGTGGACCCAGGCCCATCCCCCCGTACCTGTTACACTTGTAGTGGTAAATGGGAGCCCTCCAAACCGCCCCCAAAACCCACTGTACCCACATCTAGGTGCCCCCCTTCACCCATAAGTGCAATGGTAATGGTGTAGAGTTGTGGGCAGTGAGTTTTGGGGGGGATTTGGGGGGCTCAGCACCCAAGGTAAGGGAGCTATGGACATGGGAGGTATTTTAATTTTTTTTTCTTTTAACAAGTGCCCCCTAGGGTGCCCGGTTGGTGTCCTGGCATGGGAGGGGGACCAGTGCACTACGAATCCTGGCCCCTCCCACGACCAAATGCCTTGGAGTTGTTCGTTTTTGAGCTGGGCGGCTTCGGTTTCCATTATCGCTGAAAACCGATACCGCCCAGCTCAAATCCGCCCAAATGCGATGCATTTGCCTAGCACCAACCGTATTATCGAAAAAAAGATGGATGCCCATCTTTTTCGAAAATACAGTCTGTCCCGCCCCTTCGCGGACCCGTCCTCGGAGATAGACACCCATGGAGATGAGCGTCCGCGTTCGATTATGCCCCTCCATGTTCACCACTTAATTTTTTGATTTTTTTCAGCAAAATATCCAAAGTTGAATTTAGATGTCATATTGAAAATGCCCCGCCACATGTCTTTATAAAATAGGCCCAAAATAGGTACTATCTTGCTCTCCCAAACTAGGAAATCTAGCTTACATATGGCCAACAAATGATGAAGACTTATATTTATCTGAATTTAGCCTCAGTATATTTGCTACAGACCAAATCCATATGGTTAGTAAATATGAATGGTGATTCCCCAGGATTCTAATGGCATCAGAAGACAAGAAGACAAAGCTTGATGTCATCAGCATACATATGAATTCAAATCCAAACTTCCTGATTAAATACAAGCTATTTAAAAATAGCAGGCGACAACTGGGAATACCATACAACAATATAAAATGGAAAAAGCTAATCAACCAGATGCAATTTCTGCAGCACCACACCAACTTTTAAGCAATAAAGGGCAATTCCAGAACTTGGGGCCATGTCTTAGGGGCCATGTTGGAGCGCACCGAGTACCAGTTTTATACTGATAGAATATTTGCATAAGCCCAAACAGGTATGCACAATATTAGGAGTACTCAATTATGCCAAGGTAAATAGCAGCTGTGAGTGGGCCAAAGTGTTCCATGATCCACGGACAAATAGCATTATTCTAATTTGCATAACTTGGAGGCATGCCCATGTTCATATTTATATTTATTAAAAAATGTGATTCATTGAACAATTTTTGAACAACTGGGAACACAGAAGAGGGAGTTCAAAGTACACCCAAAACAGCAGAAAGAAACAAAAGCACAAAGCCTTCAAGGGTGGGAGCGTCAACTCAAAATATTTATTGATCAGACCTGACACGGTCTGTGTTTTGGCCAAACCACCTACATCAGGGTGTCTATTAGGATGGATGATGTTCAAGTTTGTCAAATCTGATTTTTACCATGAGCTAAGTATGGTAGTGCAGCTTTGTAAAAGGACCCCTCAGTTAATTAAGTTAATAAATAAATAATAAACCTACAGAATTTAGTTAGTCCATTTTTAAATGACTATAATATAGACTTGATGATATCAGTACAGGTTTTCAATTCCTAACTTCAATGCAAGTGTGGCCAAATTTTTCCAGAGCCCTTTGATTGAAAAACTGGCTCCTTAGCTCTGCCAGCCTCAGAAATCTACATTTGCTTTTCAAGCCAAATATAATATTCTCTACTTTTTATTGACTTGTAGATCGAGAGATGATATTAAACATGTAATATTGTGGGCTAAAGAACTCTATTGTACTTTTCTATACATTACCATGGAAACTGATTTCACAAGGAGATTTATGTTCATTAAAACACAAAAGAATTTCTTTCATTCAGACAGGAATTCTTTTCCTACCCCCTCATCCATTCCTTGAACTCTGGAAGAAGACATGTACCTGCTCTCCTTGAGCTATCATACATGCACTAGTTATCTGTAATGAAATCTGGAACCTGGGCAATGACTTGCTTAGCTCATCTTTTTTGTTATTTAATATCGTGCAACAGAGCAAATATCTAAGGGTTAATACACATTTATTTTCCTTGTCATTTCTTGGCTCAGTGAAAACATTTATATATTAAAAATATTAGTTATTAGGAATTACCTCATCATAGCTATATCTGTGGTAATTATTGCTGTTTTCATATTAATAGAGTTCTTTTTATGATGCTCTGGTTAGTACTTTAAAATCCCATAAGGGAAATAAAATGTAATATATAGAAATGAAGCTTGCATGGTGTGTTGCTGAATTAATGTAAATAGAAGAACTCTTACTCTATCACTTACTAGCACATTTTTATTGTGGTAAGAACAAGAACATCAATAGAACAAGAAATTTGGGCAGATTTATTTAAAAAAAAAGGTTGTGAGACTGTTAAATAAACATGGATGTGTAAATATCCTGCTTGTGTAGATCTGATATAACACTGACACATCACCTCCCCCCCCACCCACCCCCACACAAATAGATGTATTTTTTTTTAACCCACTTGGGCAGGAAATGGACATGTATCTGTAGCAAAAGACAGAGATATACACCTGCAAAATGCCTGTGACGAATAGAGGATAAAAATGTGCAAGTTGTGACAAAACAGAGATACACATGTATTCCAGGCCTGGTTGTCATGGTGTCATCCGCTCATCTATAGTCAAAAAAGCACAGTCAATAAGATCTATGTGTTGGTGGCCCTATTGTGTAACAGATAGACATGTAAAATGCCTGTTTCCATGCAGCTGCCACTACATACCTGAGCCTTCCTGCAGTGATGTATTTCCAGTCCTGTACAACACAACACCCTTTACCGCACTTCAACACACATAATCAATATGACTTCCAGGAGAGAACGCACCTTCTCCCAGGCAGACAGTGACCTCCTTGATTACTTGTCAAGGCCAATGAGGCCTATCTCTACTAACCAGGTTGCTTACAGCCAGCAAGAGCTGTAGCATGGGGAAAATCTGGATGATCCTGTTAAGGTGAGCTTCAACATATGTCCCCATGGTTCAGCACCCACACCTGCCAAGTATGTGTTAACTAAGGGATGCCAAGCAAGAAGGCTGGCACATAGGATACACCAGGGTGAAAGTCTATGCCATCTAGCATCAGACATCCCCCACCAATAGACAGTGTCTGGGTTGCTGAAGCTCTGAACTAAACTAGTCCAGTAGTGCAGGAGTAATTCTACAAAGCAGGTACCCAACATTTACATGGCAGTTACATGCATAAATGTTCAGAATACTAGCATATACGAATATAAGCATATGTGTGTAAATTCACTCATATATGCAGATACACCCATTACATATTATGTATTTTGCAGGTGTGTGTGTACTTGGGTAGATCCTGGGCAAAGCATGGGCAGGGTGCACAATTACATGCATAACATACAGACTACTATAAATTGCATGCTTATCACTAGCATTTAAGTGCGCATACTTATATCAGCTCCTTGGCTAGCTTAAGTGCATATGCATGTGTCTACCCAGTCATACTAGTATTCTACAAAAGAAGTAGGTACCTACTTTCTTTACCCAAAAAGACATCTATATGTTGATGCAATACTATCAAACTATCTCCCACGTGGAAAAGGTACCAGGAATACAGAGTTTCCACATACATGTTGAGAAAGGGCAAAATCTATCATCCATCATGTCCTAAGGTGCCAAGTGTAACAACCAGAACACATCCAGTCCACCCCCCCCCCTTCCAAATATGTACAATGTTGGATAATATGACATCACACATTATTGTGGCATACATGAACCATGACCGCAGAGCTAACCTTTGCATTATAAACCTACCTGTACAAGGATATAGCCACTTCTAAACAGCTAAACAGCATAGAGTGAAACTAGCCCTGGTATACAGGGCAACAATGACACTAATAGAAATTACAAGACCTGTATATGGGAACACAAGCCCTCTACATGACCCAGCTTTCATCCAGCTACAATACCACTATTGTCCTTTGCTATGTCTTTAGTGAAGAACTTCAACATCTGCCTGAGGGAAGCTGGGAGCTGCACTTTGAAGATGGGTGTCCACTAAACATGTCTGGATATTTCAGAGTATAATGGGTCATAGAGAGATCAATAATCAAATAAGACATCCAGTAATTTCTGCTCTATGCCTAAAGTATACAATTAGATTAGGAGTATTTTCAGCAGCGCTGTATGTTTACTGTTCCATGTTAGATAGAACATGGAAATGAGAAATGATACGTCCAGATTAGAACATGTACAATTCTGGTATTATTTTAGAAAAGGATCTGTTAGGGATGAGCATTTTTTGTCATTTCCCATATTGTTTGGGGGAATTTCCAGATTCTCTTAAAAGGCCATGATCCCAGTGCTTTTTTGGTACAGCAACGTTCTGATGTTTACAAAGTTTTCAATGAATGAGATGTGCTAACTTATTGTGCCTTTCTATATAGAAATGTTCAGCCAGCTTAAAGATGAGTGTCCATTTCTAGCGCTTTCATGCAGAATCTATAGATGACTGTTGTAGCAATTTTTTCTATGCTTGTTGTGAACTATCTCATCTGTAATCCACTGTTTGGAGCTGCAACTATCAATCACTCATCCTTAGATATCAATTCATTTGTGGGGATCACGTTTAAGAAAAGCTTTCAGGCTGTATAGTTCTGGCTCTCATTACCTGCTGTTAGGTGCAATTTCTTCTTATAGTTCTTTTAGAAAAGAACTAAAAATGATTTTAGTTAAGAAATTTTATGCTTAATGTTTTTTCGAATAACGTTTGAATTTTGTTAACCACTTTGATGCTTCCAGCTTAGATCAATAAACAGTTCCCGGAGTTGCATTTTATATTTACCACTGAATGTATTCATTTGCCACCTGTTTATGTATGTTGATCTAATTCTTTGAAGATTTTTTTTTTCTCATGTTTTTCAGGAAGACCCCTAAGTCATGTTTTCCCCACCTTCAAAGGTCCCTCGCACCTTCCCAAAGCTCCCTTCCCAGGCCTACCAACCAATATCCCTAGTATCCAGTGGGGTTATACAGTTGCGATCCCCTGTTGCTCCTGCCCTTGCAGAGAGCTGGGCGCTGTTAGGAGTCATCAGTGTCATTTTGAACATAGCTGCCAGCAGGAGAATGAATAACTGGGGATCACTCCTGCCTGACCCCACTAGATACCAGGGATATTGAAAGGTAGACCTGAAGGGGACTTTCGGAGGGTGAGGGGCATAGGCGGTCAGTGGCCCAACTGTTTGGGGAGGCTAAAGGGGGCGGGGTTGGGGGGTGGAGCCAGGGGCGGAGCTTATAGCCACAATTAACACAGGAAAAAATAAGTAAAAATAAAATAGTCACAATACCTTTTATTAAATTTAGATATTAGATATGTATCATATGTCAAAGAATAAAGTGGTTGCTCAAAGCATATACTAACCACAATCGCTCAACTGCAAAACACTATGCACAAATTTGTGCAAAAACACACTCAGAACCTTACTATACCATAACACTAGGCAGACCCTAATACACCAATATACCACCCATATAGAAAATGCAGACCGTCAACAATATGAAACAAGGGATCATAATATCACAATTCTCATGTAGAGCCACAAAACACCCTTTTAGGGTGAATAGTGTTCACAATGAGCTCCTTTTATTATCAACTATATGTAGATCCTTCAAGAGGTAGTGTGTCATGATTTGAGCTCTAAAACCCCTTTTGATGTTTTGGTGCCACCTCAGTAAGGCCAATACACAATCTCTCCACTGCAAAACACTATACACAAACTTGTGCAAAAACACACTCATAACCTTAGCAAACCATAACAGCACTAATGCCAAGGACAGGATGAGCTACAACCTTATGCGTGGAAAAGCAGCACTGTAATTACACCGGGCTCTAAAACACCAGTACACTACCTAGTGAAACAAAAAAAAAAAAGGGCTGTAAATACTACACACTAGTAGAATACTGCACCTTGATTACACATAAAAAACACATGACACAACAGATATGAAGGCAAAACTGGAAAGTTACCTCAAGAAGTCAGACTCAGCATGCAGCAATACTAGAAAAATTGAAACTTACATGCAAAATATCACAGATGCACATTTCCAAAAGCTGACATATTCCAGTTAATAAATTCTGAATAAAATACTTTTTTTTACCTTTGTTGTCTGATCATTTAGTTTTTCTATTCGCTTTGGTCCCAGTGTCTTCTTTCCATTTGATATTTTTTCTCTCAACATGTCCACCATCCTCCTGTGTCCTTATGCGTCCTGTCTACCATCTGTAGCCCTGTCCCTATCCTTTCTACAGTTTCAGCATCTGCCCTCAAAGTGTTCTAATCCAGCCCTTAAATTCAGCAATTTTCCCTCCATCCAAATCCAGCATGTCTCCCCTCCCCTCCATCCATGTGCATGAACTTCCTCTGTCTTTCCTCCCCTCCATCCATGTCCAGCATTTCTCCTCTCTCCCTTCCACTCCATCCATGTGCATCTCCTTCGTTTGTCTTTCCTTCCCTCCATCCTTATCCAACATTTCTCCTCTCTTCCCTCCCCTCCATCCATCCATGTCTTTTTCTTCTACCCTTCCATCCAGTGTCATCCCTCTTTCTCTCTCCATCCTTCTACCCATTACCCTCTCCCAATCCTTCCGTCTATTGTCTCCCTCTCCTTCCATCCATTGTCTCCCTCTATCTCCCCTTCCTTCTAAACAGTTATCTCTCTCTCAACCCTTTTCCATTCAGCATGTCCTCTCTATCCCCATCCTTCCAGTGTCTTTCCTCTTTCCCTCCCTACCCTTACGTCCAGTGTCTTCCCTCTTTCTGCCCCCTCCTTCCAGCATTTTCCCTCTTTCTCCCTCCTTTCATTCAGCATTTTTCCGTCTGACAGCTAGGGTCTCCTTCATTTTCTCCCCAGCAGCTTCTCTCTCTCTCTCTCCTGCCCATGTCCCCTCTTTCTCTCCCCATCTTTCCACTAATCTCTCTCTCTCTCTCTCTCTCCTCTTCCATCCAGCATCTTCTCTCTGGCTCTCCCCTGCTCTCTTCCATGTCCCCTCTTTCACTCCCCATCTCTCTCTGGCTCTCCCCTGCTCTCTTCCATGTCCCCTCTTTCATCTCCCCATCTCTCTCTCTGGCTCTCCCCTGCTCTCTTCCTTGTCCCCTCTTTCACTCCCCATCTCTCTCTGGCTCTCCCCTGCTCTCTTCCTTGTCCCCTCTTTCACTCCCCATCTCTCTCTGGCTGTCCCCTGCTCTCTTCCATGTCCCCTCTTTCGCTCCCCATCTCTCTCTGGCTCTCCCCTGCTCTCTTTCCTTGTCCCCTCTTTCGCTCCCCATCTCTCTCTGGCTCTCCCATGCTCTCTTCCATGTCCCCTCTTTCTCTCCCATCTCTCTCTGACTCTCTCCTGCTCTTTTGCATGTCCCTGGCTCTCCCCTGCACTTTTCCACTTTCTCTATCTCTCCTCCAGCGTCCTCATGCATCCCACCGTTCTCTTACCTCCCCTTCTTGCTCCCATCACTCTCACTCCTTTTTCTCCACCCCCCTTTTCCCATTCCCTGCCATTGCTTTCCTTCCTCCCTCTTCCCCTTAGATGTGACACCTCACATCCTCCTCTCTCCACCCCCTTTCCCTTTGGTCTGGCAGCTGGCTGGCATGATGCATCGCTCCCCCCCCCCCCCCCGGACTAGTTCGGTATCGCTCTCCCCCTCCGCTCCTGTCATGTCTTTGAACGTCGAGGATTCCTTCCGGTAGCAGCAGAATCGGCAATGATGTAAGCGCTGCTTTCAGCCTGCCCCAGAAGCCTTCTCTGGACAGCGTTCCCTCCTACGCGGGAAACTGTACAGAGAGTGCTTCCGGGGCAGGCTAAAAGCAGCGCTTACATCATTGCCGATTCTGCTGCTACCGGAAGGAATCCTCGACGTTCAAAGACATGACAAGAGCGGAGGGGGAGAGCGATACCGCAGTAGTCGGGGGGGGGCGGTAATGATCGCGCGGTCCACTCACCAGTCGGGGGGAGGGAGGGAGATGTTCAAGGCAGCGGGAGCTGCACCCGGGGAGGTCCGCCCCACCCCGCCCTTGCTGCACTTCTGGCTGGGGAGGCTTAGCCTCCCCAAGCCTCTTATACCGGGTGCCTATGGTGAGGGGGGAGCTTGTGAGTAGGAGAAGCTTGACTTGGGGGCTCTTCTCCTCCAGGGAGATCTAAACTTGGGGGAACTTGAATTGAAAGGGGGGTCTCAGAAGGGGGATGATCTACACTTGAGGGAACTTGAGGGGTACCTTCAGGTGACTGTGACCAGCTCCTTTAAAAGCTGCCTGGGAGCATTGGGCCACAGCTATGAAGCCCAATGTTCTCAGTATGGTTAACAATTTTTTTAAAGCTTTTTTATGGGGATTATGTTTCCAGCTATAACACGACTTGTGTCGTTCACCGTATACTGAACTACAGAATTTCCATAGTAATGGCAACCATATTATCACAATTGGATTATTGCAATTTGCTTTATTTGGCTTGTCCTGATATTTTGATGAAAAGGTTACAAACAATACAAAATGTAGCAGCTAGATGAATTTTTGGAATAGGTACATTTGAAAGAGTCACTCTTATTGAACATTCTGCACTGGCTTCCTATTTAGGCACAATGTTATTTTTTATTCTTACATTTGTACCCTGTGCTTTCCTACTCATAGCAGGTTCAATGTGGCTTACATATTATATACAGGTACTTATTTGTACCCAGGGCAATGGAGGGTTAAGTGACTTGCCCAGAGTCACAAAGCACTGCCTGTGTCTCAGTGGGAATGGAACCCAGTTCCCCAGGACCAAAGTCCACCACTCTAACCACTAGGCTACTCCTCCACTCTCCGCTTGCCTCCACTCTTTAAAGTGTGTATTTTTGCTTTCAACATTTTATGGGGACAGGCACCGGAATATTTAACTTCATTTGTAGAATTACCTTCACTTAAATAACCTTTGCCCTCAAAAGACTTTTTGATTTTTCACTACACATTGGCAAAACTTTCAAATTCTAAGGAGCCATTTTACTAAGCTGCGGTGAAAAGGTCCCTGTGGTAGATGCAGCCCATGTTTTTGTGCCAATGTCCCTTTTACTACAGAGGGTAAAAAGGCTGAATAACAAAATGGTCGTGGGGTAAATTTGCACTTGCTGAGCAGCCTTTTCGGGGAGGGGGGGAGCACTTACCACCACCCAATGAGGTGGCGGTAAGGGCTCCTGCGCTAACCCAGCAGTAAAAATACAGAAATACATTTCTGTAGCACTGAAAATGGTGCATGCTGGGGCAGAATTACCGCCGGGCTGATGTAGTATCCCAACGGTAGTTCCGGATTGGCACACGGCAAACCTATTGCTGTGCACCAGTCCCTTTAGTAAAAAGGGCCCCTAAAAGATTTTATGTAAGATCTTTTTCTTATTGAGCCGCAAGCTGTTGAAATGTCCTTCATCTTAGGGTTAAGTCTGAGGTATGTTATTTGAGATTTAAAACATTACTGAAAGCTTACTTGTTTAAAAAATTCTTTGAGTAATTATTGTTGCTAATATATATTTTAGGTATATGTAATTTCATTAGCTATAACTAGTCCTCTTGTTTGTAATCTGCACTGAGCTGTTTTAAGGTTTGCAGCAGAATATAAGCATAGAGGAAGTCATTCTATAAATGGTGCTGAGATTTTGGTAACAAAATGGGGGGGGGGGGGGGTGGAAGGGGAAAGTTCCAAGCTGCTCAGGTCAAATAAAATAAGTTTATTGATAAGATAACAAACAATAATCCATATGGTCTTGAAGAGGTAATCCAAATTGCTCTACATGGGCCATGTTTCAGCTCAAATCCTTCCTCAGGGCTCACCTGTACCTAAATCAAAATCTCCACTATTCCTGAATGAAAGTGTGATATCTGAAAGGATAAAAATCAATAGGTGGGGAAAAAACCTCAAATTCCAAAGTCAGCCTGTCTGCATGGTGCTGTGAAGCTTTTGTCCAGCATGAGTACAACAACCAAAAATTCAGGAATAGTGGAGCTATTTGACTTGAGCAGCTTGGAACTTACTGCTTGGACCCTATTTTGTTTGGGTTTAGATTTTGGTGTCAGAAAAAAAATGGTGCGGGGTGCTATTCTATAAACAGTGCTCCTGGTTGACAGCCATTTATAGAATAGTGCTTAAAGCCGACCTCTGCAACCAAAGTTAAATGCCAGTATTTATGCCAGTAGAAACCTGGTGTAAATGCCGGCGCCCAACTCTGGGCATTTTAAGACTATTCTATAATCCCACATGCAGCTTTTAGGAATGCCCTTGCCAGTTCCCTGGCCATGCCAGGGAAGTAAATTTAATACAAATTGGAGAAAAGTTTCCTTCACTCAACATGTAAGCAAACACTGGAATTTTTTGCCAGAGAATGAGGTAAAGGCAGTTAGCTTAGCGGGGTTTTAAAAAGGTCTGGATGGCCTCCTAAAGGAAAAGTCCATAAATCATTATTAAATTGACTTGGGGAAAATCCACTGCTATTTCTAGGATAAGCTGCATAAAATGTATTGAACTTTTTCGGGATCTTGCCAGGTATTTGTGACCTGGATTGGCCACTGTTGGAAACAGGATGCTGAGCTTGATGGACCTACTACTACTACTTATCATTTCTATAGCGCTACTATATGTCCCAGTGTGGCAATACTTATGTAATTATCCTGCTTATAATCGAACGAGAAAAACGCCCAAGTTCCGACCTAAATCGGGAGATGGGCGTTTTTCTCACAAAAACAAATAAAGCGGTATACTCGAAAGCCGACCTTTGGACGCTTTCAACTGCACTCCGTCGCGGATGCGGACAAAGTTGACGGGGGCGTGTCGGAGGCGTGGTGAAGGCGGAACTGGGGCGTGGTTATCATCCGAACAGAGATGGGCGCCTTTCGCCGATAATGGATACGTTTGTAGCTAGAATTTAGGGCACTTTTCCTGGACCCTGTTTTTTCACGAATAAGGCCCCAAAAAGTGCCCTAAATGACCAGATGACCCCCAGAGGGAGTCAGGGATGACCTCCCCTGACTCCCCCAGTGGTCACTAACCCCCTCCCACCACAAAAAAATGATATTTCACAACTTTTTACTTTCACCCTCAAATGTCATACCCTCCTCCCAAGCAGCAGTATGCAGGTCCCTGGAGCAGTTGTTAGGGGGTGCAGTGGACGTCAGGCAGGTGGACCCAGGCCCATCCCCCCCCTACCTGTTACAATTGTGCTGCTTAATGCTTAGTCGTCCAACCCCCCCAAACTCACTGTACCCACATGTAGGTGCCCCCCTTCACCTCTTAGGGCTATAGTAATGGTGTAGACTTGTGGGCAGTAGGTTTTGAGGGGGATTTGGGGGGCTCAACACCCAAGGGAAGGGTGCTATGCACCTGGGAGCTCTTTTACCTTTTTTTTTGTTTTTGTAAAAGTGCCCCCTAGGGTGCCCGGTTGGTATCCTGGCATGTGAGGGGGACCAGTGCACTACGAATCCTGGCCCCTCCCACGAACAAATGCCTTGGATTTATTCGTTTTTGAGCTGGGCGATTTCATTTTCCATTATCGCTGAAAAGCAAAAACGCCCAGCTCACACCTTGGCGAATAACACATGGGCGTCTATTTTTTTTGAAAATACGGTTCACTCCGCCCCTTCACGGACCCGTTCTCGGAGATAAACGCCCATGGAGATAGGCGTTTCTGGTCGATTATGCCCCTCTATGCCCCCTTTTGAGTTGCTCAATAGGGGATTTAGGTGCATGGGGTTATAGAATAGGGTATAGGGAGATACATGAACAAATTTCAGTTATTGTCAATTAACTGCAATAATTGTTAACATCAATTAATTGTAACTAATTGGCTTGTAAGCTAATTCATTTGCACACAGATCTGTGCATAAATTTCAGCGCTGAAATCCAGTACCATATACAGAATCTGGGGGTTGCTGTATTCATTTTGTATGGATTTACATTTTTTGCATCTCATGACAATTTTCCCTGCACTGACTTCACTCACGCTGTGTTATACTAATCTAACTTGCATTAATGTCCTTTAACATGTATTAAGGGGCAGAAAATGATTGTTAGAGCAGTAACACAACTGACAGACTTCCTCCTTATTTTCATATTTCAACACATTTTATATATTTGGAGCTGATGATACTGTTAAGTGAGTCTGGAGGCCTATGATAGTAGCTCTGTAAGTATAAAGAATTTCGATGAGGCCCATTCCTCCTTCAGCTTGGGGAATATACAGTCTTGACATACAATGGATTTTATAAATGTCTTTGTTGCCATGCTTTCTTGCTTGTACATCCAGTTTTCAAAGTCTTTGAGAGGCCAGTCTACAATTCCAAAGTTGTCCGAGAGTTCAGGAAAATGGTTCTTTTACCAGGTGAAACTGAAAATTTGGGTGGGTAAACTTACACTTATGCAGAATGTAAATTTATAAAGGAGGTGACTTTGAAGGCAGTGTTGAGGAGAGGGTTTGTGCTTATGTGTGCATTTGAAAATTCAATGGTATGCACATTAACAGAAAAAAAATTACATCTCAAATATCGAATGTAAACATAAATGCAACATTTTCCTGGGTTAATATTCAAAGAGTAAGTAAATCCATGTTTTCAATTTGAAACAGCAAAGTCCACACAGAGAAAAATATTAGAGACAGTCCCAAAAAACAAACAGGCAAACAATCTGTAAGATCCAGAACAACAGACAAAAGAGCAGACCACGTTTTGATGACTTGGAAATAAATATCAATATATTTGAGATGTGCATTACAAATTTTAGTGCATGCTTACTTGGTTTAATGCCCACTAACTGACATGTTAAGCGCTAAAGAAATGTGTCAAAACATAAAGGCTCCTGTTTACAAAGCTTCATTAGCGGCTAATTGTGTGGTACTGCCAACCCAGCCCATTCACATTGAATGGGCTGTGTTGGCAATGTCATGCGTCTTTGTAAACAGGGGGAAAGTAAATAAATAAAACCCCCAAATCGGAGAGAAAAGCCACATGAACTGAAAATAATCTGAAATGTTTTGTCTGTGAATATCCCTACAAAATATGCTGGTACTTTTTACCAATGCACATTGTTAATGGTTTAAAAAAAAATCTATAAGAGAAAGGCCTTTATTTTTTTCTTATCTCAAGGTCACAGTTCCCATAACTTATTCATGGACTGTTTCTGTAACTGGCATGTAGCAGTGACATCTCCCCTCATTCATGACCAGAGAAAATAAAACCATCATTCAAATGGCAGCTATTATGTATACTGTATATCATAAGCTGACATTTCCAAAAGATGAATATATAAAATAGTTTAATCTTGTCCATGTCATGAACTTGGGTTAATACATTTTATTTTTTTGTCACTGCTGGTGCCTGCTTACTGGGTATTATGTTATAAATCCCAAACCCTAGGAGTTAAGCAAGCAATATCTTAGTTTTGGTAATATAAGCAAATCCTATATTAAAACTAGAAAAATTGCCACTTATTCTCCTATATAAAAAATACTAACCACTGGTTAAAATGGGTTGCTCCAGGAAATGCCTGTGGAGAGATCCTAAGATGCCTTTTACTAAGCTACAGTAAAAGGGGGCCTGCACTGGCATCAGTGTGTGTTTCGATGCATGCTGAAGTCTCCCTTTACTGCATGGGTAAAAGGCTATCCATTTTTCAGAAAAAGAAATAGCCGTGCATAAAGTGAACCACTTACCACGTGGCCATTCCAGTGGGGAGCCCTTACAGCCACTCACTTAGATAGCAGTAGGGGCTCCTGTGCTAACTCGACAGTAACTGGGCAGCGATTACTGCCAGTTAAGTTCTGGCGCTACAAAAATCCAAAAAATTCCTGTAGTGTTGGCAATGGTGTGCACTGGGGGTGGAGACTACTGCTGGGCTCCTGAGGTAGCCCGACAGTAGTTCTGGATTGGTGTGTGACAAGCCCATTGCAGCGCACCAACCCTTTAGTAAAAGGGCCCCTTAGTGCTGTGGTTCTCAATCCAGTCCTCGGGACACACAAAGCCAGTCAGGCTTTCAGGATATCCACAATGAATATACATGAGATAGATTTGCATTCCATACCTCCTTGGTATGCAGTGTGTCTCATGCATATTCATTGTAGATATCCTGAAAACCCAAGTGGCTGGGTGTGCCCAAGAACTGGATTGAGAAACAGTGCCCTAGTGGTTGACTCAAGGCTTGAACTAGGCAGTGTACAGTTGTGTATAGAGCAGAGTTCTGCAACCCAGACCTCAGGACACTCCCAACTTTTCAGGCTTTCAGGAGTTTAGAATTTAATATAAAATTGCCCATGATACTGGAAAATTAGAGAGTGGCCAATGTAATGCTAGTTTTTAAAAATGGTTCCAGAATTGATCAGGCAAATAACTAACCCCTAAACTTAATGTTAGCACTGGGGAAAATGATAGAAACTATTATAGAGTTAAATAGTGGAATACCACATGAATCTGTCTGGGACCAGTGATATTTGACATATTTATAAATGATCTGGACATGGGGACTATGAATGAGGTGATCATATTTGCAGATGACAAGAAACTATTTAAAGTTGTTTAATCACTTGTGGACTGTGAGAAATTCAGGGAGGAATTAGGGAGATTGGAAGACTGGGTATCCAAATGGCAGATGAAATTTAATATGGACAAAAGCAAAGTGATGCACATTGGGAAGAATAATCCAAACTATAGTTACTTGATCCTAGGTTCAAGAAAATGATCTGGGGTCTTCGTAGACAATGCTGAAATCTTCTGCTCATTGTGCAGAGGCAACCAAAAAAGCAAACAGAATGCTAGGAATTATTAAGAAATGGATAGAAAATAAGACAAAGAATATTATAATGCTTCTATATCACTCCATGGTGTTCTCATCTGGAGTATTGTGTGCAATTCTGGTCAATGTATTTCAAAAATGATATAGCAGAATTAGTAAAAGTTCAAAGAAGGTCGACAAAGGAGAACTCGATGGTCGAGGAAAGAATGGAGAGCAGAAGAGACTACAGGTATAGTTAGGCCACACTTCAAAAGTGGAGTCCTGGGCATAAACTGGATCACCATCCAAGCTCATATGTAGACCAACTCAAGGTATTGTCATTCTAATGGCCTCTTGGTCAGCTATCAGGCTTATTTTCGAAAGAGAGAGACGCCCATATTTCGACCCAAATCGGGAGATGGGTGTCCGTTTCCCGTGGGCGCACAAATCGGTATAATCGAAACCCGATTTTTGGCATCCTCAACTGCAGTCCATCACGGAGACGAACAAAGATGACGGGGGCGTGTTGGAGGCATGGTGAAGGCGGGACTTGGGCATGGTTATCGGCCGAGGAGAGATGGGCGTCTTTAGCTGATAATCGAAACAAGAAGGGTGTTTTTGATGAGAATTTGGTACGCTTTATTTGGACCCTTTTTTTTCAGGTCCAAATGAAAGAAAAGATGTGAATTGTCAGTTATCAGCCTACCAGGCATAAAACCAACTTGAGATGAGGAGATTATTTTGGGAAAAACACTTTTAAGACGAGAAGCTAAGAATTTTGCATATAATTTATAGTCAGTATTAAGCAATTAAATTGGATGATAATTATGTACCTCTAAGGGACATTTTTGAGGTTTCGGTATAACTGTGATGAGAGCATCAGTAAAATGATTAGTACTTTGAGCAGGGACTGTCTCTCTTTGTTAAATCGAACAGCGCTGCGTAACCCTAGTAGCGCTCTAGAAATGTTAAGTAGTAGTAGTAGTACTTAAATCAATATTAGGAAGAGAGTTATATAAATCAGTTAAGTGAGGTAACAGTGTATGCTGAAAAAATTGAAAAACTCTGAAGGGAGTCCATCTGGACCAGGAGACTTATTAGGAGATAATTGTTTAAGTGCTTGAGAAATTTCAACTGAGGAAAGGACTGGCTCAAGAACAAAGTTATCCATTTCAGTCCATTTTGGTCTTTGTACAAGATTAAGAAAACAATCTATATCTGAAATATTATTCTGAGATTCAGCTTTGTATAAATTAGTGTAGAAACTATGGAAAATTTTGGAGATCTCTTGATAAGATGTCTTAATTTCTTGATTCAACTAAATAATCAATTGGTGGTGTGGAGATACAACAATATCTAAATATTCAAACATCCACTAATATCCAAAATAACTCAATTAATGGGGAAAAGCCTCAAAAAGCTCCTAGATTATGTAGTCATCTATCGGAGCTAAAACAGACCAACTGGTCTTCCCTACATCATAAGCAAAAACCCCAAATAATGCAGTTCTGAATAATCTTAATGAACTACAATCAAATACTTTACAGTTACTATTTTGTTAATGCTTTTTTTGGGAATAAACTAAAAATATCATCAACATTGCGTGATAATTACTGGAACATGCCAAACTATCTAATTTATTGCACTTAGCTTATTGCATGGCATTCCCTCTAATGCTGCTCCACGCTTTGCTGTTCCCCTCTTTATTGCCCTGAGCCAACGATGGCCAGTGTTTCGCTGCTTCTTCAGGGTCTCAGGCTACAACGAAGGGATAAAATTTGTAGAATTACTATTTCGCACGCAACAATTATAAAAAAAACGCATTTCAAACAGAATCCCAATGGCTCAGTACTTGGAACACTGGCGCAGCCATCCACAGCAGCATGTCTAATCTCTGGAAACGCTGCTGCGCCTATATATGTAGATACAATGACGTCAGATGCTGACAGTTGAACAACCAGTCAGAAGATCTAGAAGAAATAGCACCAATCAAGTCGCGAGTTTAAACCTTGCGGTTCTAAAGAATGTAATTTAAAAATCCATTTTTGCTCTGCTTGTAGTAATTGTCTCTGATGATCTCCACCTCGTATGGATTTTAAAATTTCTTGTAGGACAAAACACTTTAGGTCTTCGAAAGCATGCAATTGACCATCTTTAATTGCTGGAATTTGAACTTTAATTCTTTTTTTTCCAAAATAATTAGCTAACATTTTACTACTTTTATTACTTTCTAGGTAGCATTTAGATTTATGGACCAAAAGCTCTGCATTTGCAGAACCACTAGCAAGTTTGTTAAAAGAAAACTTTAGTTGATATAAAGTATTTTTAATTCTATTATTATAAGGAGAATCTAAAAGTAATTGTTCAGTTTCTTTAATTTGATATTCGAGCTTTTGCATCTTTATCTTTTTCTCCTTATTCATTTGTGATGGTATAGAGATAAGCTCACCTCTCAAGGTCACTTTAAAAGCTTTCCAAATAGTTAATGGTGACAAATCAGGAGTATTATTAATTAGAAAAAATTCTTCTATAAATTTGGTTATATGATTTTGAATTGTTCATCCATAAGTATATTCATATTGAGTTTCCAAATTGGAGAACATTTGTACTCGGATTAAAGAGCACAAGAGAAATAGGTAAATGATCAGAAAGGACTGAGGCATGAATTCCAGATTCTAAAATATTAGGTAAAGAGGATGTAGTGATGAGAAAAAAATCTAAACAAGAAAAACAATTATGAGGTGCAGAATAATGAGCATAATCTCTAGTATCAGGATGTAAAATCCTCCAAGGGTCAAAAAAGTGAAGTTGTCTAATGAGAGACTGTAGTGTATTGAGAGCTTTAGATTGTGTATGTCTAACACCTGTATTTTTATCTAACCAGGGATCTAAAGTAAGGTTGAAATCACCTGCAATAAAATTAGGTAGAGACCCAAAGTCAGACAGATGCTGAAAAAGGGATATAAAAAATTCAGGGGAATCATTGTTAGGAGCATATACATTAGCAAGGAGAAATTGCACAGATGATACTTCCAGTTTCAGAATAATCCATCTTCCATCTGGATCTATTTTTTTTATCAAGAATCTGAAACTGGAAGTCTTTATGAAATAAAATAGAAACACCATGTTTCCTCCCCACTGAAGGAGAGTCAATTGTTTTAGATATCCAAGGAAAGCTACCCATAAAATGGCAAAGATTTGATAAGTGGGTTTCTTGTAAGAAAATAATAGTTGGTTTCAACAATTTCAAATGAGCAAAAATAGTTTTCCTTTTTACTGGGTGTCTCAAACCATTCACATTTCAAGAAATTAACTTTCAAGGTAAAGCTTGTGAAGCCATAGAGATTCATTGTATAATGACCAGAAAATCATTTTAAATTTACTCAAAAAAAATCTAGAAAGATGATCAAAGAAAGAGAAAAGGACTAGATTCTCTAAAACAGGCTGATTAATGAAAGAAGAAAAAGGCAAAAAGAGCATGAAATATTCTCAGCCCCAGTTAGGAAAAAACTCCAAAAAAGGGGAGGTCAATGACCAAGATAAATGTGCCCAGGTAGTGATCCTCCATGTTTAAACCAAAATACAATATTCTAAAGCAATAATATTATGAACATATTTAACATGAACAAAGTACTACAAAACATTTCAAAGATTTCAGAGATAAGAAAACAACAATATGCTCATTTTGATTTAATATCGTCTTTCCTATATTTGCTGATCTCTTTGTTCAAAAGAAGCAGATAATCCACCTTCAAGTGACGTAGCTAAAAAGGAATCAGATATTATGTCATTCCGCTGGGTTGAAATTCATCTAGATATTGTTGTAGCTGCTCTGGTGAATCAAAGAGTTTAGTTGCGTTTTTAATGGTAACAGCCATACGAGCAGGATATAAAAGTCCATATTTTGCCCCTAAAGATTTCAGACGGGCCCACATTTCCAGAAAAGCTTTTCTTTTTCATGCTGTGGCTCTCACCAGATCTGGAACAATAAACACCTTTTCCCCCTTGAGTTGAAGAGACAGAGTAGTGGGAGCTGCTGACAGAATTTTAAACACTTGTTGATATCGCAAAAGTTTAGCGACCACAAGCCTCGGAGTGTTTAGGCCTTGCTTTATGTGTAACGGAGCACGATGGGCACTTTCAAATTCCAAAGGAGAGTCAAATGATATTTTTAAAAGAGCCGGAATCCATTTCACAAGAAAATTAGACATATTAGATCCCTCAGTGTCTTCTTTAAGTCCCAAAATTCTTATATTGTTTCTACGGGATCTACTAGCAAGATCTTCTAATTCAAGCTCTAGCTTTTTGAAACGTTTTTCTGTATTTCCTTGATGCTGTGCCAGATGCAGTGAAGTTTGATCCGTTTTATACTCTAAGTCCGCTATTCTCACTTAAAAAGCAGTGAGAGAATTTGAAATAGCTGCAAGTTCAGATTGTAAATTACAAGTCATCTTGTAATGTTGAGAAGAAAGGTCTCTCAATGATTTAAGTTAATCGATCACCACATCCGCTGCCAAAGTAACGGACTTACCCGGCACCATTTTCTCAGGCGTAGGATGGTCGTGCTTCGAGCATTTAGCGCTTTGTTGAGAGCTAGATTGTGAGTCAGATCTATTTATTCTTGCAGTAGGAAGCAATGGACAAACAGAAGAAAAGGCAATAGACACCAGTGTCATGTAACAACTGAGAAGATGTCAAAAGCTTGTGAAAATAGTCACATTTTTAATAGAGACTTACATTTTGGTAGGGAGAGTTGTCTTCAAATAGACAATGAGGTATCTTTCTAGTTGAAAGGGGATAAGTAAAAGAAAGCTCAGTTCCTTGTCTGTTCCTGCTGGGCTAGTTTGGGACCAGGCAACACAAGTTGATGGTCATTGAACATAGTGTATGTAAGGGAGTATAAGGAATGGTAAGGGCCAACAGATATGGTAGGGTGCCCAGATGCACAGCTTTAAAAGTGAGAAGGGCCTTGGTCGTTTCTGAGATGGGCATCCTCAGGTTCCATTATCACCGAAAATCGGGGATGACCATCTGTAGGGACGACCATCTCTAAGGTCAACCTAAATGTGGAGATTTGGGCATATCCAACCGTATTATCGAAACGAAAGATGGCCGCCCATCTTGTTTCAATAATGCGGGTTTCCCCACCCCTTTGCAGGGACGTCCTGCGAGGATGCCCTCAGGAAAGCCTGGGTGCCCCGTTCGATTATGCCCCTCCAAATGGAGCAATTCAGTGTAGGTAGAGATGAACATACAGGAAAAGTCGGAGATGAAAACCTACTTCATAGAGTATCAGTCTTTGAACTGAAATAATTTGCAAGATTATTGACAGTTGGTTGAATGAGATGTGAGGAGGGAAGGAGCAGAGATTAGAGAGTGATATATGATATATACTCTTTAGAGGGATTCGGGGCATTAGTTAGCCTAAGGCCAAAATAGGAGGCTTTCACTTTCTTGAGGTTCTAATTATATTCCCATTGACGAATCTTACACAGCAATAGTGCAGGTTGAGACCAGATCTGCCTCCATAACTGCTCGGCCCTTCAGACCTGGCGCTTTAGGAGACACAGGCCGGCATGATACCAAGGCTTCTTAACTCTGCAGGAGGGGGAAAAGAACCTGAGAGGAGGAGCAATATTCTTCACATCTAATACAATATCTTGACTGACTCTGTCTCAAACTCCATACACACAGGAATAACCTCTTTCATAGCATCATCAACCCCCAATGAAACCACTCTCCACTGTTTCTGCATCAAACATTCCATCTTACTTTGTAAAAAATCATCATACATTAAAACACCCACTCCTGTACCTTCTACACCCTTTTTAATATCCCTCTACCAAAAACCTCACCATTGCATACAGCTCTCAAGGTCTATTCAAAGCACCTTGAATCTTATTTTTATAATATTTATTCCTTTCTTCCTCATACAACTTGGTATCAGTTTATATTAAGTTTTAAACATTATACATATGTATGTCTGTTTATACCACTAATTTTTGAAACAGATTGTGTATTTCATGCATGGTAGCTCATCTGAATTATTGCATAATCACACTCTCCATGATGCAAACATGTTGTAATAGGTTTCAGTTATATACTAATTTTTTATGCATGCTACATGCTACTATCCAAGCTTTCCAATTTTCCCCTAGCTTAAACATATTTTAGACTCAAAATTACCATCATTGCTCAGGAGTCACATTATTATTTTTAATGTTCTGGGTGCTCTTAACAAGTGTTAGATCATTTGCTACAAACATGTTTGAATTTGTTAGGTATGTTAATTTTATTTAGACAGGTTATAATTCTTGAAAATACAGTATCCTTGGAAGCTTTTCAGCTCTTCAGTAAGCAATATAAATAATCTGATTTCTAAATTATGTCATGATATCAATGCCAAAAGAATGTAGCAAGACAGTACTCGCCTTTGATACTTTCTTTACACTAAATTACAGGTTAAAGATGGCTGATTAGGCATGTGAAAGAAATAAAACTGGAAGAATTGTGCATAAGTGATTTCAGAGAATAAATTACTAAAGCAGGGAAAGGAAATCTAGAAAATGTGCAAGGCTTTTTGTTTCATTGTGTTCCATAGTAGGATATCAGTGTAAACCGGAATTGGCACACCTACATTTAGGCATGACTACTTAAGCCAGGAGTAAATGGGCATACCTAGGTGCTCAATGTAGGAAAAGGGGGATAGGGATTTGATATACTTCCTTACTGTGGTACAAACACATCAGTTTAAATTTTATATACAGGGGTATTTTTTTCTGTATATAGGGGGGATTCTATTACTGAAAAAAATATATGACGCCTAAAAAATCCACATGTTCTATATATGATGCCTAAAAAATCCACATGAAAAGCATTTCTACCTAAGTGGAGTAGCCTAGTGGTTAGTGCAGTGGACTTTGATCCTGGGGAACTGAGTTCAATTCCCACTGCTCTCCTTGTGACTTTGGGCAAGTCACTTAACCCTCCATTGCTCCTGGTACAAAATAAGTACCTGAATATATGTAAACCGCTTTGAATGTAGTTGCAAAAACCTCAGAAAGGTGGTATCAAGTCCCATTTCCCTTTCCCTATAAGCAGCATCTAGATTTAGGTGCAGTATATAGAATAAGCTTAGTTGATATCCCAGTTGCTAAAACTATGTGCGTCCATTTACACCAATGAAAGCATGGCTTAAATCCTGGGCATAGATTTAGGTGCACTGGGCCATATTCTATAACTAAGTGCATAAATTTTGGAACACCCATGAAATGCCCATTTCCCTGCCTATAACCATGCCCCCTTCTTGGCTGTGTGCGTTAGAAGTTAGGCACAGTGTATTACAGAATACGCTTAGCAACTTTTGCGTATAGACCCTACCGACCCAACTTAAATGCCTGAACCCTGCAACACAACGAAACCAAAGCTCATAATGGACATAAAATAACTCTTCCTCTCCATGATTCCCTAATGTGTCTGTTACACATGGACCTTATTCTATCACAATATCACTTTGTATTTGTTCATACCGGAATTGGCGAACACCTTTACGGTACTATGTAAGCCACATTGAGCCTGCAAATAGGTGGGAAAATGTGGGATACAAATGTAACAAATAAATAAATAATTATTGCCAATTAGTGCTCATTATTGCTTGTTAAGTGCTGTTACCATTGCTGATTGGCTTGTTGAGCCAATTATGTGCCTTCTTACAGAATACGCTTAGATTTTGGCGCAGATTTCTAGGTGCACTATGTAGAATCAGGGGGATAATGGGCCCACAGCCTAAGGGTTGTTTTTTTGTTTCTTGTTTTTGTTTTTTGGTATCTGGAGCAATGGAGGGTTAAGAGATTCACACAGAGTCACAAGGAGCTACAGTGGGAATCAAATCTGGTTCCACTGGTTCTCAGGCCACTTCACTAACCATTAAGCTGTTCCTCCACACCCCTGTCTTTCCCAAGCTCTACCTATGTGTACACCCTCCTTGCAGTGATGTGCTAAAGCACGTATATGCTACCTTATGGAACATCACATGTGCCAGTTTTCTCAGCACTTACGTGTGCTTTGCAGATGCCACGATATAGACGTGTCCGTCAAACAATTAATTTGCTTTGGTATTTGTTGTCAAAATTCCACATAAATCAACAATTTTAGCACACTGATCATTGTACAAAACGAGGTTTGTGTGACACCATTAAAACAAAAACAATTGATGCATAGAACAATGAATGAGGCTGAAATCTACCCATGAAATCTAGACTGTCCCAATTTTTGATTGTCTGCACTCTTTGTCCTTTTGTCCTTCTTGTCCTTTAGATTGTAATCTCCTTTGAGCAGGGACTGTCCTTCTTTGTTTTTGTACACTGCTGCGTAACCCTGGTAGCGCTCTAGAAATGTTAAATAGTAGTAATAGTAGTAGTAGTAAGGAGGAAGTGGTTTCACAATTGCTGTTCTTGATATTTCTAGAAACAGATAGGGCAAGGATGTTTTTCAATCCTAGTGAGGGCATATACACCCATATTTAAAAAAAAAGAGGTTATACAAAAGGCAAGGATTAAATGAACAGAATCATAGCTCAGTGTCTTTATTACTCTTATATAATCTGTAAAGCAGTGTGGAAACTTCTTTAGTACAATATGCTTCAGGCTAACACTTGGTGTTGAAGAACTGTTGCTTGTGGGACTGTGCTTTAGTTGAAGAGAAGAGAGATAAATCCAACACAATTATTGCATTAGCAGTACTGAGAAAATATTTGCAAACCCTACGTATAATAAGGAGAACTGGAAGTTCTTACCATGATGCCTTTGCTTAATTGAAACCAGTCTTTTCTTAAGCAATAAAAGGACATACATTAAATAATTCCACTTTCTCAAAACACAATAATGTACAATAATGTAGGAAGAGTGGAATAAATAAATAAATGTGTTCCAATATTTGAAAATACACCCAAAAAGGTTTGAAAGAGGACACACTCATAGGTGTAGTTTGTCTGGGGGTGGGGGGGGGGGGCTGTGCATATATACATCTCATACATATTCATTATGATTATCTCAAAAACTAGATTGGATAGGAACCCAGTTTATTGGAGATTGAAGATTTTTTCACTGAAATGAGGTAGCCCCAAGAGAAGTTTGTCTCATGGTGCCCTCACTCACATCTCCATTAATTAAGACAGTGCACACTGTCCCTCTCCCCTTCCCCTCACACACTTCTCTACAACATCAATACACGTCCTACTGGGAAAGCAGAGCAAGTTGGACTGTTACAAAGTCATAGGCGTAAAATATACCCTAGCAAAACACCACAACACATCACAAAATGAGCTTGGCAACCCAACCACCCGATCTTCCACCTCCCCACAACAGCACAAAAGAGGCTCGGCAACCCCACCACCTGACCTCCCATTTCCTCACAACACACATACACACACACACACACACACACATACACACATATAAAATGCAATTCTATAACACAGTACCTATATTTAAGCACCTGATAAAAGCTGATTCTGTAAAGGAAGGTAGGCACCTACTTTTCTCCAAAAATAGGTTCCTTATTAGGTACCTAAATATAGGTATCCTGTTATAGAAGTGCCATTAAAATATCCCTTCCAAATCCTCTTTTCACCCTGAAGAGTTTGCACACAGTTTCCCCATGCTGACCCCCACTTTCATCCTCCAATCCATCGCAAGCAATCAATGACTCAACTGCTTGGGGAGGCTCAGATGGGTGGGACTAAGGTGGTGGGGTGAGATGGGGTAAGTTAAAATCCTTATGGTGTGAGGGGGCAACTCCTACATCAACAGTAAAGGTACAGTAGGGGCATTTTTGAACAAAGCAAGGAAGGACCCCTTTAAGGTCACTCTGGTGCAGAGCCACCTCCAATTATTTCTCATACTGATAATATGCACATTGAGCACCACTCCAGGGAACTATGTGCCAAAACAAATCTAAATAATGTACAGCCAAGTTTAACAGCATAATAACACATTGGAGGAGGCACCATAGTAAACAGAATAGTATCTGTAGTATTCTGGTAATATATCCAGGTACTTTAAAATTTGGCTAGCAATCAGTTCTAGCTCCCCAGTCCAGCGTCTCCCTGTTGGCCATGTGAACAGTCATGTTCAGCAGCACTGTAACAGAAATCCTGTGATTTTCAGCAACCATAAACTGATTTCCCTAGTAAGTTATGAGAGGGCATGAAATTAGATTGAAGGGGGGCAGACTCAAGAAGAACGTCAGGAAGTATTTTTTCACGGAGAGGGTGGTGGATGCTTGGAATGCCCTCCCGCGGGAGGTGGTGGAGATGAAAACGGTAACGGAATTCAAACATGCGTGGGATAAACATAAAGGAATCCTGTGCAGAAGGAAGGGATCCTCAGGAACTTAGCCTAGAATGGGTGGCAGAGCTGGTGGTTGGGAGGCGGGGCTAGTGCTGGGCAGACATATACGGTCTGTGCCGGGGCTGGTGGTTGGGCGGCGGGGCTAGTGCTGGGCAGACATATACGGTCTGTGCCGGGGCTGGTGGTTGGGCGGCGGGGATAGTGCTGGGCAGACTTATACGGTCTGTGCCAGAGCCGGTGGTGGGAGGCAGGGATAGTGCTGGGCAGACTTATACGGTCTGTGCCGGGGCTGGTGGTTGGGCGGCGGGGATAGTGCTGGGCAGACTTATAGGGTCTGTGCCAGAGCTGGTGGTTGGGAGGCGGGGTTGGTGGTTGGGAGGCGGGGATAGGGCTGGCCAGACTTATACAGTCTGTGCACTGAAGAGGACAGTACAAATAAAAAAGTAGCACATATGAATTTATCTTCTTGGGCAGACTGGATGGACCGTGCAGGTCTTTTTCTGCCGTCATCTACTATGTTACTATGTTACCAAATAGGCACTAGGCTTCAGATCTGCCAACCTTTACTTGATCGTTGGATTACCAAACATGTTTGAAATAATTATCATTTGTATTAGTTGTACCTAATGGTTAGAGCAGCAGGCTGCCAAACAGGGAAGCCAGGTTTCAAATCCTGCTACTGTTTCTTGATTTCTTGGACACGTCACTTAACACTCCATTGCTCAGTTACATACTTAGGGCCCTGTTTACTCAGTCATGCAATAAGGTACTCTAGTGTTTTTAGCATGCGCTAGTATAGAGATATATGGGTGTCCATAGCTTTTAGTGTGTGCTAATATTTAGCATGCGCTAAAATGCTAGTGCACCTTAGTAAACAGGGCCCTTAGACTGCAAGCCTTCCAGGAAAAGGAAATATCTACTATATCTGAATATAACTTGCCTTGAGCTACTACCGAGAAAGGTGTAATCTAAATTCAAATCCAAAATCCACTATCAGACATATTTTAAAGTAATACAAAACCCTACAAATGTCACTAATTTCCAGGAGTCACACAAGAAGGGCCTACCTAAGAAAAGCTGCACTAGAGCATCAGTACACCTATTGGAAAAGTAAACAAGTCAGTTTAGTACAGATTGATCCAGCATAGACATTCAGTGCTAGCAGAATACCCGGTCTCTTCCACACACGCAAAATGTAGATAAACCCTCACAAACAGAGAATGTGTAACTACAGATTAAAAGCAGAAATATGTAGACAAAAATTAAACCGAACTCCCAAACAGCCAGAATTTGCAGAGAATACACCAGAAAAACAGCAGTGTTCATACTGTGCAAAATATAAAGATAGCAGGTGTAAATTTCAAAACCTGACATATTCCATATACTCAAAAAAACTAATCCACAGAAAGAAAACGTTGACTAAATAAGCAATGTTTTTGCTAGGGAAGGAAAAGCCTCAAAGAGTTTGAACTCTTTCTGATTTAAAGAGCTGAGTTGATCAGGAATATTGACACTTCATCATCGGCAAAAACCTTCCCCACAAAAGCACTTATTGCGATTTTTTTTCATGAAAATGCTTATAGTAGAAAATATTTCAAAAAATTTTGGAAAGAATATTTAGGTGGTTTATTATGAAGTCCTTCAAGTACAATTAGATATGGCACATGGCGGAGGTAAGAACTACTAATGGGCTTCTGTAGTAGCACGGCGGTAGTGCCAAATCGGAGCACGGCAAGCCCATAGTAGGCTTGCTGCGCCTTTGTAAAAGGGCTCCTAAGTGGGTAGAGTCTATGATAAGTAGTAGCTCAGTAGTCTTACATTCTGATATTTCTTTCAAAATTCTGGTTATTAACAAATAATAATGCC
Source organism: Microcaecilia unicolor (assembly GCF_901765095.1). Classification (NCBI taxonomy): domain Eukaryota; kingdom Metazoa; phylum Chordata; class Amphibia; order Gymnophiona; family Siphonopidae; genus Microcaecilia; species Microcaecilia unicolor. Next base: position 89,536,989 of record NC_044031.1, read on the forward strand.
AGTTAGGATAAAGTTATTGTTCTTCCAATGGTCAGGAAATTGATCATCATGATAGTTTTCAAAATGGCATGTTCTGTTTGCCTTCACCAGCCATCTTTCCCACACAGTTGATTGTTTTCCATTGGACATGTTTATGCTGCCACTTCTTAAGGTACATTCCCAGTTGTGCTTCAGTGAAGTGTGTCATAGTGCTGTCAAAATCTCATTGTCAATATGCCTGTAGCCATCTCTGCAATAAGTCTTTCTTGTTCAACCATAACAGATTAGAAAAAAAACAAAGAATGAATGTCTTGGGTGATTTCTGATACTATTTTACACTGTGCAGTCTGGCATCACCTATATCACTGGAATTCATGATTATAATCTAGATAAAATGACATATGATATTAGTAACTTCTGTATCCATTCCCTCTTCTTATGCTGTTCAAAAAATTTCAAGAAGCAGAACTTCACTAGGATACAAGTTCAAAATGCGCTACTCATGAATCTACCTCCTCCTGTTTCATACCATAAATATTTGTTCAAGAAATTACTTTTTACTGAAAATTGTTTGTCTCTTGGCTATGTGGAGTTTAGTAAGTGCTGTGCACCTGAAAAATGGGCCACTTAAATGTGCAGCGATATTTCATAAACTGTGTTGAAGAAGCTGGAAAGTTAATAAAATAGGTATATCATCCCCTTCTCTCCCTCCCTCTTCTGAAGTACATATATACATACTTGACAAAAAACATACTTGTATGAATCTGTGCACACGGATTTCTACATGTATATTTTTTATGCAGTGTGCACACTGACAGGGAGGCATTGAGACACTCGCAAAACAGCAAACTAGGCCAGGAACCCAACTTTGGGAAGGGAATAACCATTTCCTTACCCAGCTGATAATGGGCTGGGAAGAGAAACTGTTTCTAGTCCTTGGCCAAAGAAAGGACCAGTCTGGCATTTCCTGGGCCTGGCTGCATTTTTGGAATTGCTTTAATTGACATGCATCTAACCTTAGGGAAGTAAGAGCGTACTAAGGAATACAGATAGAACTGGGAGTGGGGGGTGGGGTGAGGAGCGTGATTGGAAGGAAATAACTATGCAGTATGATCTAAAGGGCAGTGCTAGTTAGGACCCATTTGTGACTGCATAGGGGGTTACAAGACTGAGTCGTTTTGCTCAGCACTTATGCAAGAATCTTACTAAGTGCAGAGGAAGGGCAGCAAGGGACTACGTATATAGGGTCCCCCAGGGATATTTTACTGATAGACATGGCCAAGTGCCTCACTAAACGCATAACCAGGGTGCCAAAGGACCAAGCTTGCTACCAAAAGCATGGTGCACTCTGACAGGGGTCTAGGACACATGAACAAGATGGGGATAGTGCCCACTACATAATTTAAATGATATCCTTGAATTGAAAAAAAAAATCTCTGTCTCTCTCTTTAAAGACAGAATATTTGAAGACGTGGGCCTGATACCTGTGCCTTCATCGAACAGCCTGGCTGCAAGTGGTGTGCACTAAATGGGCAACCACATGCCTTATCCTCTGCATTATTTTATGATGTTGCTGAGGCTGAAAATGAAAAATATAAACAACAACAAAACAGAATGGAAACCAAATATAATTATAAAAAACCCCAAATACTTATTCATAGAAATGAGCAACATAAATTATGTGAAGAAAAGACCCCAGTGAATTAAAATTACCACCAGATTCTATTTAAGTAACTGGTAAAAATCACCATCCCAGGTCAGAAAAACCTTTTTCAAAAAACAATGTCAAAATCAGAGTTATCAATTTAATATGCATTAAAAAAAAATAAAAAAAAAACACTTTACTTTCCAAAATGGCACTTCTTATATGAAAATCCACCAAGGCAGCAGGGGAATCCAATCTATCAATATCCCCAACAGGGGTTTTCAGTATAGTAGTACTATTTTGCCAATATTTGACTAAACCAGCAATCCAAAAATGTAAACTGTTGTCTCCACTACTTCACCAGAGAGGACATTCAAGGCATCCACCACTCTCTCTGTTAAAAAGTCCTTCCTTGTGTTACTTATAAGTCTACCACCCTGTAATCTCAATTCATGTCCTCTAGTTCTACCATTTCCCTGTCTCTAGAAAAGATTTGTATGTCTATTGATAACTTTCAATATGCTATCACGTCTGTCCCTCCTTTCCTCTAGGGTACACATACTCTGGTCACTTTTCTCTGGACTGCTTTAAGTCTTTTCATGTCCTTAGTAAGATACAGCCTCCAAGAAGTCTGGATTTTAATATGGTTAGAGAAAGAGAACATGATACACTGACTCAGGAAATCTGTCCCAGGCAAAATTGAAAGAGTAGAGATGGGAGTTACCAGTAGAAGAAAAGGGCACAACTTGCCAAATGAATTGATGAGGAAGGGTGTAGGGAGAGAGAAGAGTAATTAGTTGCTGCAGAGTGAATGCATTTGAAGGTGAGCAATAGAAGGTTAAAAAACATGAGTTGTGCACCCATTTTTGATAGCAAATGTACATATTTGGATAATAAAATACATAATGCATGTCTACTTGCACGTCACATTCTATGCATGCTCATTCTCCTCTCAGAACATGCCATTTTTGTCAATGTATTCTTTTCTGAGTTATAGCCTGTGGAGGGCATATTTGCCCCTTTATAAAATAGCATGCCCAGTGGCATAATCTTATAATAGTGCACATGCATAAAAAACATACACATCTTTTCTTCTGTGTGGGGCTTTACTGAATTTCCAAAGTGAAAGTCATTGTTTCTGCTTTTAAAATTACCCCATGGAAAATATCTGGCCTATATTCAAAAATGATATAACCAGTCAGAAACAGCCTCAGACTGGTTAAACTGCTTGTTTGGCGCGATCCGTACCTAACCAGCTATTGCTACTAAAAATTAGCAGTTAATGCCTAAGTGAAAACTGACTATTTTGGGGCATTCTGGGGGCAGAGTCTGCAGTTGACCGGTTAAGTACCGATATTCAGCACTATGGAGTCTTTTACTAAGGAGCGCTGAAAAATGGCTTGCGGTAGTGTAGGTGCGGGTTTTGGGTGTGCGCCAATCTATTTTGGGTTGAGACCCTACCACCAGCCATTGACCTAGTGGTAAAGTCTCATGCAATAACTGGGCAGTAATGACCAAAGTAAGCCAAATAACACTTGGCGCGCATAGCTGAGGCGCGCCAGGAAAGAAAAATATTTTTCGGGTGCGCATAGTGGACACACGCCAAAAATGAAATTACTTCAAGGGTCACTTGGTAGCCATGCAATAACTCCATTTTGGCACGCATTGGGCGTGTGTAGACGCTTAATTAACTTAGTAAACAGGCCCCTCAATCGGCCAGGGTAACTGCATAAATGGGACCACATAAAACACAGTCCAATTTTTAAGCAGTAAAATCTTTTTTTATGTAGCAAATTTGTCAGTTCTCAATGAGATAAGTTAGTATCAGTGTACTGTAAATTCGCAGGAATGCCTGGTCTCTTTGATATAAGCCACACTGAACTCTAGAGGCTAGTGTGGTATATAAATGTCAATGTAATGTAATGCAAAACTTGGTTTGTTGTATGGTTTATTGTCCTCCAGGGGTCTTATTGGCAGATTGTTCTTTGTTGCTGGGTTTTATTTTGTCTGAAGATGTGCTTTCAGGTGGTATATGAGAGCTCTCACTGTGGTATTGCTAGATGTAATGGCTGCTGCTGAGGCAAGGGCTGGGCCTCCTGTGGTAAGTGCTTTCATGTACAGTAGCTATTCCCTAACTATGGTGGCATTTGTGAATGCTTGGTATTGAAATATATCCTCCTCCATCTCTGCTCAGAGCTCTTCCTAGTTCTCTAGTCCTGATGATGTATAAAGGTGGATAAACATTCTTTCACTACCACCCCCACTGTTTCTGCCTCTATTGTTTCATATTGTTTCATATTCCTGTTTCTTTGAGAGGAATGTCTGGGTATGGTTATGGCTAGTGGTCCAGGCAGATGAATAACATCAGAGTACAACTCCTATGGTCCTTTGCCTCCTCCTTTACTAACAGGTACATGTGTGATCTGGGTTAGCATATATTTGCAACAACTTTGTGACGGGACTTATGTCAGAGGTGCAGCTGTGGAGGGGAGAGAGTGCAAAGGGAGCTGCTCCCTCAAATGGATCTTGAATGAAAGGGTGCCTAAGCAGATCAACCCTTCAGCCTTGAACTGGCACTTATTTTACAAAAGGTCTGCTCCTCCTGACATAAAAAAAACTGGCCACACTTCTGATTTATGTGCTTGGGAGGGAGAAGTGGGCTATTCTTTTCTGAGTATGGCTGGGTTGTTTGTAACCTACCTCATATTGCTTCCACTCTGTACTTGTTTCCCAGTCTCACTGTGATCCTGGTGATTTGTCTCTGGACCATCTGTCTATCACTTGCATTTGGATAGCATGGAGACACTGCCAGACAAGGCATATTTGACTATTTCCGTGCACCTCTTGCATAGTTCACCCTTCCCAGCTATGCTTCCTGTTGGCACTTTTCTGTCTGGAGTAAGAAGCTCTCTTATTGTGCTTCTGCAGCTTTGCCCATGCATTGACCATCTTGTAAACACCACACTTCTGATCATGATGTCCCCATCCCAGGAAGGCCCTGGCCAAGAAGAGGGTGTCATCAGCTCCTAAGCTCACCTTCCTGCCATGATCACTATTTAGAGGATATCCCTGCTCCTGAAACATCAACATACATGGCACATAAGTTATATGTAATGCAAAGATGCATGCTGCTAAGCATGCACCCACCTTTGGGCCTGCAAATGTATAAGTTCTATAAAGTGTGTCTCCTGTATACATGCACTTTACAGAATAGGCTCATATATCTGAATGGTCCTATATTTGGTTGAAGCCAAACATTTAGGCACCCTTTATAGAATTACCCTCCACAGGTTTGCTCAGATAACCTGGTTGCCTTAATATTGCCCTCCCTCAGTCCAGGTAAAAGTGTATACTGTCTCCTAGGATGCACAGATTTAGCTAGGCTATGAGGAACCATTCTTAGAAGGAGGAAGGAGAACAGCATGCATAGCTTAAATTTTCATATCTGTATGTAATATTTTCCATTGAAATTTCACCATACAAAAAGTAAGTTCAAGAAGGCATACCATAAACAACCATCCTAATTTCTAAATAACAACACTGATCACGAACTAGACAGAACAGAACTCTTATCACTTGACTGACTAACCTCACTGCTATTAATGAACAAGCACTACCACTTTAATCCTAATGTCTAAAATGTTTTCTCTATAATTGATGACTCAACATATGTTACAATCCAATCTATTACTCAGGAACTTATATGCAATACCATAACGTATTCTACTTTACCATGTATGTACACACCTTATGCAATACCACTTTAATCCTTATGTCGAAAACGATCTTTCTATAATTGATGACCTAACATATGTTACAATCCAATCTACCACTCAGGAACCTATATGCAATACCATAATGTATTATTCTTTACCATGTATGTACGTACCTTAATGCAATACCATTTGTAATTCTGTTAACCGGAAATGGCAATCGCCATTACGGCAAATGTAAGCCACATTGAGCCTGCAAATTGGTGGGAAAATGTGGGATACAAATGCTATAAATAAATAAATAAATAAATAAATAAATAAATAAATAAAATAAGTAACATTTGTGGGTGCACTGTAATGGATATAGGTACAGTTTTGTTGCTTAGTGGGGCAAAGGGAAACAGGTCATACAATATAAGTAGAAGGGAAGAGAGCTGATTCAGCTGGAAGAATTTAGGGACCCCACCGTCCCATGGGTCCCCAAAATTATAGCTATGCCTTCCAATATTGTGCAAAGGTGTTCATTATTTATGAATTTAATGAAAACCAGAATGTAAAGATATCTTCATGGGCCAGTTACTTCAAAAATATATTTGCACCATAATGAAATACAGCTCTCTTTCTGGACCACTTCCCTTCACGAAAGATGTTTGCATCAGAATGAGATGCAGGCATCTTTCTGGTCCATTTCTCTATTGGAAAAATCCATGGATTAGTACATGGTTAAGAAGCAAACAGAAACTGCACCATCAATATGGATATGGATCGCAAACATGATTTTTCTTCTTTGATTCAGTGTGTAGTTTGAGTTGAAATTTTTACATCATTTTTTACTTTTAAACTGGTTGATCATCAATCATTTTGAACCATGCTTTTCTAAAGGTCTCTTTCAGATTTGCAAAGATTGACAGTGCACATTTATTTGACGGTTTTGTTGAAGCACTTTAGGCAATATCAGTGACATTTACATTTCACAAGACAAAGATTGATCCAGCCTTATAATTCCCAAAGGGGACCTGAAAAGATCAAGGGTTAAATGAAGTTCTGTGAGATCTGTGCTTACATGTCATCTACAGATCTGGTTTATGCAGAAGTACTTTTATAAAGGATGGCTTCAGTTTACCATAATTGTTGTGGTATTTAGCTGCTCAATTGGGTAAAGGCACAGAGAAACAGGGAGACTTCAATCTCCTTGAAATGAATAGTGAGCATTTATTGGGTTTTCCCTAATGTCAACTATTGTAAAAGTGGATATTTGACTACTGTTCATGCTGTTTCCAAGCCTTTAATACAATTGGTAGCACCTGAATAAAATATTTGGAGTGCCCATTATTGGATACTTAATTAATTAGATTGTAAGCTCTGTGAGCAGGGACTGCCTCTTCATGTTCAAGAGTATAGTGCTGCGTACGTCTTGTAGCACTATAGAAATGATAAGCAGTAGTAGTAGTACTTGTCCACCAACATTCCCATCCATAAACTCATCTTTTTGAGGCCTCTCCCTGAATATATTAACGCTTGCTCTTACCTACTCTGCTTAATTTTAATACGTCTTATGCTACCAATGAAAAGGCTTTAGCTGAAAACTCCAATCAAAAAATAACTACACATAGAGGGGCATAATGAAAGAGCGCCGGCCATCTATATGGCTGGCTATCTTCGGGGCTGGCTCTGCAAAGGGGCGGAGCCAACCGTATTTTCGAAAAAGATGGCCGGCCATCTTTTCTTTCGATAATACGGTTGGGGCCGGCTAAATCGCAACATTTAGGTCAAATGTTGAGATCGCCGGTTTTAGAGATGGCCGGCTTCGGTTTTCGGTCATAATGGAAACCGGACCCGGCCATCTCAAACCCGGCACAATGCAAGCCCTTTGGTCGTGGGAGGAGCCAGCATTTGTAGTGCACTGGTCCCCTCACATGCCAGGACACCAACCGGGCACCCTAGGGGGCACTGCAGTGGACTTCATAAATTGCTTCCAGGTGCATACCTCCCCTACTTTGTATGCTGAGCCCCCCAAATCCCCCCAAAACCCACTCCCCACAACTCTACACCACTACCATAGCCCTTAGGGATCAAGGGGGGCACCTACATGTGGGTACAGTGGGTTTTGGAGGGTTTGGGAGGGCTCAACTTTTACCACCACAAGTTTAACAGGTGGGGGGGATGGGCCTGGGTCCACCTGCCTGAAGTGCACTGCACCCACTAAAAACTGCTCCAGGGACTTGCATACTGCTGTCAGGGAGCTAGGTATGACATTTGAGGCTGGCATACAGGCTAGCAAAAAAAAATATTTTTTTTTAGGATGGGAGGGGGGTTGGTGACCACTGGGGGAGTAAGGGGAGATGAACCCCGATTCCCTCCGGTGGTCATCTAGTCAATTGGGGCACTTTTTTGAGACTTGGTCCTAAAAATAAATGGACCAAGTGCAGCCGACGAAATGCTCGTCAGAGCTGGCCATCTTTTTTCCATTATTGGGCGAAGCCGGCCATCTCATAAACCACGCCCCTGTCCCGCCCCGTCCCGCCTTCTGTACCCTGCCTTGAAGTTTGGCCGGCTCCGCGATGGAAAGCAGTTGGCGCCGGCCAAAATTGGCTTTCGATTATACCGATTTGGCCGGGTTCAGGAGATCGCCGGCAATCTCCCGATTTGAGTTGGAAGATGGCCAGCGATCTCTTTCAAAAATAAGCTTGGATAGCCTTCCTATGTGGCCCTCATTAGGAAGAAAATTGTCAAGTTTAATTTCTTTTTCTGACATGAAAAATCAGCTTTCATTTTTAATTTGTCCAGTTCCGGTGGAATATTAGAAGAACAATGTTGTAGTAAAGGCATTAAGTTTGGAATAGTTTCCAAACACTTTGAGAGAAACAAAACTGTGTTCACTGCAACATTTGCCTATTGAAAGTTAGCTGTGCTAGAGTTTACCTTCTACGTGGCTTGACACACCATCCTTATATTTCCCTCCCCTTCATTTCTCTTTATCATATTTACTTTCAAGAATTTATACTTTCTGGACCTAACATAACCAAGCATTCAAATTCATTCACAAGGACCCCATCGTTCATGCATACTAAAGTGTGCTATATTTTTGCACTTAGTGCACCTTAACAACAAAAATTAAGCATAAAAATCAACTTAAGTATTGTCATACTGGGATAGACCAAAGGTTCATCGAGCCCAGTATCCTTCATCCAACAGTGGGCAATCCAGGTCACAAGTACCTGGCAAGATCCCAGAACAGCAAAACATGTTTTATGCTGCTTATTCCTCAGGAGTCTTTCATGAGGTACTTTGTCAAATGCCTTTTGAAAATCCAGATATGCAATATCGACTGACTCACCTTGCTTATTCATCACTTCAAAGAAATATAGTAGATTGGTGAGGCAAGATTTCCCTTCACTAAATCCATGTTGGCTTTGTCTCATTAATCCATGCTTATATATATGCTCTGTAATTTTGTCCTTTGTAATAGTCTCTACCATTTTGCCCTCACCAGGCTTACCAGTCTATAATTTCCTGGATCACCTCAGTGATCACCTAAGTGTAAAGGCAGTGTGGTAATTATTGGGAACATACCCAGCATGTCCTCAGCAAATACTACACTGAAAACTACACTAGCGCATGTAAACCTGGCTGCAGTTAGCACAGATGTACAGTACATAGTGCCTCCTATTGGGGAGGTGCTACCTGCACTAATTACAAAAGTGATGGTTAGCATGTTTAAGTACAGATTGCTAATGGTAGTATGCAGTCCATGCCCATTCTCTTCCCATGACCTGCCTAGTCCACACTCCCTAATACAACATGGAGTTAATATGTGAAATAGCACACACTAACCAACAAGCCACTACAGTAGCAGCTGGTGTGCTTATGTGGAAGCAGTTAACATATGTTAATTTGTGCATTAAATGCTTAGCATACTTTAGTAAAAGAGCCTCTTAGTCTATGACAAATCAGAGGAAACCACATGCTAAGCAAAACGATTTTATGTTATATAAAAATAGTATTAATGATTTTCTTACAGAAATCAAGAATGCTAGTGGAAGAAGAATTCTCAGATTCCATAGGTTCTAGATGAAGGTCCTCCTTTTGATATTCATAAAGATTAGACATGTACATGTTTGGGAAAAGGTAAGAGTATAAAAAAGACAGCTGCTTAAGATTGATAACTTTGAGGTAATTTTCAGCAATAGTGATGGGTGGATTAATTTACTAAATAAAAAATGACAGTACATATGTATGAGGTCTGTGTTTTAGAAGATGGCAGAATACTTACAGGAGTGAAATGCATGGAGGCAAAACTGCTCTATTATAGAGATGTAGAATAGGTGATTTGGTAATAGACCAAACATTAAACATGTTGGCCTGGGGGAAAATTCAGTAAATGCCATTCAAAGTTAGGTGCAGGGATGATCCATATCTGAGCTACAGTATTAAATTTCCAGGTATATGCAGGCGGTGAAAACGTGGATGGGGTATTTTTGATATGACATCTAAGTCCAACTTTGGACGTTTTGCAAAAAAAAAAAAAAAAGTCCAAAATCTGAATAGAAAAGAAGGTCATTTTCAAAAAGAACATCTAACTTTTGTTTTCAAAAATACAAGGTTTTGTGATTTGGATGTTTTGTTTTTTGGTCCATTTTCAAACAAAAAACGTCTAAGTGCAAAACACACAAAATCAAGCCATTGGGATTTAGGAGGAGCCAGCAATTTTAATAGACTGGTCCCTCTGATATCCCAGGAAAACAATAGGGCACCCAATGGGGCACTTCAGTGGACTTCATAAAATGCACCCAGGTACACATCTCACCATTGCTCCCTTATCTTGTCTGCTGAGCCCCCCAAAACTCACCCAAAACCCACTACCCCCATCTGTACACCACTACCATAGCCCTTAAAGGTGAAGGGGGCACCTATATGTGGGTACAGTGGGTTCTGGTGAGTTTTGGAGGGCTCACAGTTTCCTCTACAAGTGTAACAGGTAAGGAGAGTTATGGGTCCACCTGTCTGGAGTGCACTGCATCCACCATTAGACTATTCCAGGGACCTGCATGCTGTTCTAATTGACCTGAGTATAATATCTGAGGTTGGCATAGAGGCTGGAAAGTAATGTTTTTAATCATGTTTTTGGGGGGTGGGAGGGAGTTAGTGACCACTGGGGGAGTAAGAGGAAGTCACCCCTGATTCCCTCCAGTGGTCATCTGGTCATTTAAGGCACCTTTTTGTGCCCTATTTGCAGTGGCGTACCGAGGGCGGGACGGTGGAGGTGGTCCACCCCAGGTGAAAGTCATAAGGGGGTGCTGTGGAAGCATGCGGCTGCCATAGGCATCTTCCCCCCCCTCCGATTCATGCGGTGCTTATGCTGCTGGGTGGTGGTGGTGGTGGTGGTGCTGCTGCAATAAGGGTTCCGTCCAAGCGTTCCCCCCTTCGACTACTGCGATGTATTGTATCATTCTCCTCCCTCTCTCCACCCTCACCCCGCTCTGCAGGCCTTTAAACTTTCAGAACTCCGGCAGCGTTTTTCAGCGACATGAGCGCTGCCTTTGGCCAGCCCCGGAAGCCTCCTCTGTACAACATCCCGCCTACGTGGGAAGCTGTACAGAGAAAGCTTCTGGGGCAGGCTAAAGGCAGCTCTTACATGGGGCTGGAAAGTTTGGAGGCCTGCAGAGTGGGGTAGGGGTGGAGAGAGCTGAAGTGGACCATGGAAGAGCATCACGACGTCAGCTAGACCGCAGGGAAAGGGAAAAGGGGGTGGAGAGATGAAGATCATGCAATGCCAGTCCGAAGGGGTGGAGAGGAGCAGAGGCGTAGCCAGACACCCAATTTTGGGTGGGCCTGGGCCCAAGATGGGTGGGCAGAACTCCACCCTGTCCCACAAGTGATTTGGTCTCTCCTTGTCTCACCTGCATGTCATATGGTCCCTCAAACATCCTCCTCCCCCGCATACCTTTTAAATAGCAGATTTTTACCGGCAGCGAGCAGCAACTAATACACACTGCTCATGTTGGCCCCACAGCCTTCCCACTGTTGCAACTTCCTGTTTCTGCATAGGTAGGAATACGTCAAAGGGAAGACTGTGGGGCCGGTGCAAGCAGTATGTATCAGTCACTGCTCAGTGCAGGCGAAGATTTGCTATTTACAAGGTATGCAGGAGGGGCAGTCATTGGGAGTTTTTGGCTGGTGGGGCTTGGGGATCCCTCCCAGCCACATCATAGGTGTGCTACTACTGGGTGGGCCTGAGCTCAAAGTAGGTGGGCCTGGGCCCACCCAGGCCCACCCTTGGCTACGCCACTGGAGAGGAGGGAGAGTAAAGCCAGACCTCAAGGGAAGGGAAAAGGAGGGTGTACAGAGGAGGAAAAGCAATGCTAGACCGAAGGGGAAGAGTGGGTGGAGAGGCAGAGAATGATGCCAGACTTCACAGGAAGGGGGAAGAAGGATGAAAAGAGGAAGGAATGTGATTCCAGGCCACAGGGGAAGGAGAAAAGTAAAATATACAGGAGATACTGGAAAGCAGAAGATGGATGGGGAGAGGAGAGATAAAGATGGAGAGAGGGGGAGATGCTGGAATGCATCATGTAAAAAGGACAGAGGGGGGCACTTGCTGGATGGAAGGGGCAGAGAAAGCAGGCCGACACCAGTGGAAAGGGGGATAGGGCAGACACAGAATGGAAGAGAGTGCAACAGTGGATGGAGGGGCAGAGAAAGCAGGCAAATGCTGCATGGAAGGGAGAGAGAAAGGGCAGACACTGGATTGGGCAGAGAAAGTGGGCAAATGCTGGATGGAAGGAAGGGGGAGAGAGAGAGAGGGAGCAGATGCTGGATGGAAGGGAGAGAGTGAAGAGAAGATGAGGAAAGCAGAAACCAGAGATGACAAAGGTAGAAAAAGATTTTTTTTTTTTTTTTTGCTTTAAGATAAAGTAGTATTGTAGTTGTGGTGATAAATAGAAAATTAAAATATGGTGATCTTTCTATTAGACTAATTTTAATACATTTTTGACTAACTTTCGGAGACCAAAACCCCATCCTTAGGTGAGGACAGGATACCGTAACATACTGACCTGAGGAAGGAGGTGTTGGCCTCTAAAAGCTAATTGAAAAATGTATTAGTCCAATAAAATGGTATCATCTTATTTTCCATTTTTTTGTTTTATTTCGGTTTGTTAATTTGTAAAGTGGTGATTGGTATTTGTCAGTTTTTTTTCAAATTCACATCTGCTGTCTTTATGTTGCACAGTACTAGGGGACATGCATCACTGTTTCTGTGGTGTTGCATTGTATGCAGAATCTGACTTATTGGGGGTTCAGTTTAATTTTTGTCTACATATTTCTGTTCTTAGTTTGTGGTTACTTATTCTATACTTGGCGAGGATGTATCTGTGTTCTGTGTGAAAAAGACATGGTTTTGTGTTGGCAGGATCATTTTTACTAATGTCTTGTTTAGTTTTACAGTGGGTGTATTGATGTTCTAGTGCTCACTGCAATGTTTAAGATGTTGCCTTTTCCTAGGTATACCCTTGTTGTGTGACTCGTGGATTATTATTAAAAATATTTTTTTCATATAGAGGAGGGGGTGTTGTAAAATGATTGGCCCCGGGTGTCAAATACGCTAGGTACGCCACTGCCTATTCGTTATAAAAACAGGTTTAGTTCAAAATGTTTTTGTGTTACTCTTGGATGGTTTTGTTCTGTTCCATTATGGCTGAAAAACGTCTAAGTGTTAGGAAAGCCCAAATCCCACCCTTAACACGACCATACCCCCCCCCCCCCCCCCCTTGTGATTTGAACACACTTCTGATGGACTTCATAGAAAAACATCTAAAATTGGTTTTGAAAATACCAATTTGTGGATGTTTTTTCTCTTTTGAAAATGAGCCTAATTGTTAATTAAATGTGATATTCAGCACTTAAGCAGCTATGAGGAAATGGAGGGGGCTTGATGTGCTTCAGAGATACGAGTAGGATCTTGATGTGCTTTGAGGGGTGGGAGTGAGAGAGTGGGGATTAGAAGGGGGACTGGGACTTGGCAGTTATGTGGGTGTCAGCCAATATTCAGTGCCAGCATCTGCATAGCTAAATGGGCAAATTTAGGATTGTGTTTAAGCGGTCTTAAATTTGCCCAGTTAGATATGTGGGTGCCAGTACTGAATATTGCAGGCACTTGCATAACTGCCAGCTCCTCCCTAACTTCATTCCCATAATGCCCCTGTGTGGCTTGGCTCAAAAACAGCCATGATGTGCTGATAACATAAGAACATAAGCATTTTCACACTGGAGCAGACCAAAGTTCCATCAAGCCCAGTATCCTGTTTCCAACAGTGGCCAGTCCAGGTCACAAGTACCTGACAAGATCCCAAAACAGTAAAACAGTCATTATGCTGCTTATCCTAGAAATACTGTCAAACAATTGTGGACCGTCACTCTGTCCCGTGACAAAAAATAACAAAAAATATGCACAGTGTATGAATGCAAATGTAATAACCCTAAGGGCTATTTAACTAAGGTGAGGAAGAGTCTCATATGTAATACACGATAGTGTTTCTTTCCCTCAACAGGGGGGCAGTAATCGGAATTGGTGGCACCCCCCCTTGACAAATTGAACACAAAACGGGGACCTGTCGGGGTTTAAGAGTGCACCAACCTGCCTAAGATAAGTGCAGTGTGCATTAGCGTATTGAGAATTTTGTGCAAGTCACTTTTTTGTTAGTAGATTTAGGATGGTGGAGACTGAGTCAATGATTAAGATATGAACACGAATAAGTGATTCACCTGTTGAGTGAAAGAAACACTATCGTGTATTACATATGAGACTCTTCCTCACCTTAGTTAAATAGCCCTTAGGGTTATTACATTTGCATTCATACACTCTGTGCATATTTTTTGTTATTTTTTTATCCTAGAAATAAGCAGTTGATTTGACCAAGTCCATCTTAATAATGGTTTATGGACTTTTCTTTTCAGGAAAGTATCCAAACCTTTTTTAAACCCTGGTAAGCTAACTGCTTTCCCCCACATTCTTTGGTAACAATTTCCAGAGTTTAATTACATGTTGAGTGAAGAAATATTTTCTACAGTTTGTTTTGAATTTATTGTGTGCCCACTGTCTAGTTAAGTGCTACTGAATATTGGTGGTTTGACCCCAGAGAGTGATTTAAGTGGCCAAGAGCCTCTCTTGCCCTAGGTTGAGTATGGGGGCTAAATCCCCCCCAAATTAGCTCTCTCTGTGCAAAGTCAAGGAGCTTGCTTAATATTGCGGGTGCTCCTGCAACCACAGTGCTGGAACCTATGTCTTCTGCTCTCTTAAATTGTTTTAAATATCAAGCAGTATATAGTTACTAATGTGTGTTAAGGGAATAATTCATGCTTTTTGGCAAACATTGCATGTTAAATGGCAAAACCCCTCACTATTTAACTTTAATTTAATTTAGAGTTTTATATTCTGCCTTTAACTTGAAGCTCAAAATGGATTACAAGATTATCCCAATAGCGTCAGCCAGTTACAACATTTGGGCAGCCTAACAGTAATACAGAATATCTGACAGATGTCAAAGAAATTTGTACACATCATTAAAACTCTGTTACATTTCTTCAATTCTTCTATTTCTGGCACAATCAAGAGTATGGCTTGTCAGAAGTTATAGTAACATAATGCTAAAATCTTTCTTCTTTTCTAATTCACTAGTTAGGAAATGGTTTGAATGTTTTGGTCAACCTAATTTTATTGAACACATTTAGGGAAAGTGTTTTGATTAAGCAATCAGATTTTCAGCACATTTCTGAACTCTTTATAGGATGCTTGTCATTTTATCTCCGAGGGTAGAGCATTCAATAAGAGAGGTCCCCGTCCCCTAATTTATTTTTTTTCTTGTGTTTGCATAAACAATAATCTTTCAGAGAAGATTGTCTCTGAAGAATGTCTACCTGTGATCCTAATGGTCTTTCCGGTACATTTAGAGGGAAATTTTCAATATGATGTTCAAATGGCAAAATAAACATTTACCAGAAAACATTTAAAACTGAAGTCCATAATGGAAGAGGAGGGATATTCCTCAGTGGGCACAGCTATGTCTTTGAGAAGGGAGCCTAATTTGGTCCTTCTGTACCTCAAACACAGGAGACAAATCATGAAGCACCACCAACACCTGCCTCCACATAATGTCTCCATGAGGGCATGGAAAACAATCAGAGCCAACCTGGAAAGGTCAGTGTGCAGTATTGTCCCCTGGATCATAGTACCATTCATGTGCAAACACCATACGTAGGCAGGGTCACATGCATTGAGGTCCCTTTGTTGTTGCAATATGTTATTGCTTTTTCATAAGAAAGAAAGAAAACCATTGCTGAACTCAGAATGTACATAATATCCATAATATCCAATGACAACTTTAATTATAGGGACCCTTTCCACTAACCATACAATGCTAAAATGAGGGGCTGCTTGTATCTGGACCCCCCCTCCTCCCACACACACAAACCACACCTGCTCTACCCCACTGCCCATTCCTACCTCCCATGCTCCATAGAAAGGCCACCATGCCTCCCTCTGTCCTCATAGCCACCTGAACTCATACAGCACCTGTACCTTTGTAATGCATACCCACTCCCTCAGCCCCCCCCCCATCTGCCTGTTGTCATCTGTCACAGGCTATATGAGGAGTATTGCATTACATGTTGTCCAAAATAATAATGTATGTGACACCAAGAAAGCCCATCATCTGAACCCTTTCTCCGCTAACGTGTTTTGCAGATGCTTTGAAATACACAGGGTCTTTGAGTCGCTTCAGCACTAGTACAGGCAGTGCACTTTTTCTAGTGAAAAAGGTGCCGGTACTCAAATGCTAGGCCACCCTTCAGGGGTGGGGGTAATCACTGAGGGACCCTCCCCACAATAGCCAGGCCCCCTGCAACCAGTCACAAAACCTATGACAAGGCAGAATTGGTGTGTAGAGCCTGAGCTCTTCCATTAAAACTTGGGGACCATGAGTCAATTTTAGCAGCCAATGGAAAAGGTGTCGGTACTCAGTACCCCCTCAAAAAAAGCCCTGGGTAAAGGCATGTCTAGCATGAAGACCTTGCCTTAATCTGGTGCATGTGGGAGTGCCTCAGGGCCTGATGTAAGTACCACAGACACAGCACCCCTAAAACAGCTCTGTGCCTGATCAAGGCCTGAGTATGCAGTTACCCTCATTACAGTGTGCCCATAACCCCCACAGCTACTAAAATGTATTGCAGCCAACCCCCAACCTATGAGATGACATGGAAAGGAAGGAGGGAGGGAGGGGGAAGCCCTTTCAATACACTAACCATAGTGGGCTGTCACAGCATCACTTGCCCCCAAATGGATGGTCTTTCATGCCCCCTAAACCACACTCATTGGATATACCATTGTCTGTTTCCAAAGGTTGGTATGCTGCTCTGTGAGACATCCCTCAAGGTCCAAGCTGGGAGCCCCTGAAATTTCCACATTATAGTAGACCCCCAAACCCCAATAGGGAAACTCCCCCTCAGTCACCCCCACAGTATGGGTATGAGTCATGGGGTGATATTACCGCCACCCATTGACTTAGCAGTAATATCTCACATGTTAAATGGGCAGTAATTGTCAGCATGTGTACACTGCTGATTACCATCAGGTAAGCACCAAGTGGTAGAAAATTTCTACCGCATGTTTTGGACGCACGTCAAAAATGAAATTACCGCCTGAGGTGCGCAGTAACCGGGTGGTAGTTACAATTTGACGCGTGTTGTACGTGCATAGGCACCTACACGCCTTAGTAAAGGCCCCCCCCCTAAAGTTTACAGTGCTTTGTCACATTTTCCAAAGTCTTGGCTTTACTCTTCAGTCCTGTAATATCTTTAATTAAAGTAGTATTTAGAGCTTGTGGACTTTGAAATCTCATTTCATAATCTTCTATTACAGCTTCACCTTAACAATCTGTTCTTCAGTCTTTCTGATCTTAACCTCATTTTCTTGAACTTTAAAATTCAGTACATTAATTTGAGGAATTAAAACTTTGCCAAGATCATAAATTTCCTCCCAGATTGTCTCTAATGTAAAAGATGTAGGTCAAACTAGGAAAAACTCAATACGAGCAGGGCAAGGAAACTCAGAAGCACCTTCAGCTCTTCATATCTCTCTCCTCTTGATTCATACAGTTATCACAGTAACATCTAATAAATCTACCATCAGAAACCTTTTGCTCCTCAACTCTGAAAAATATATGCTTCCATCTGCCAAACTCATATCCAAGTGCTCCCAAGGGAAGCCCTTCCCTTCAAACTGCTGAGAGGCCCACTGTTATTCAATTTTTATATTAACAAGGTGCTTTTCACATTTCAACTTTACTTGATATAAAAAAAATTCAAAGCTGTTTACTGTATAAATTAGGAGCAAAGAAAGAAGCCTAATACAATCAAAGTCGTTTATATTTGTAAAGTAAGTGCAGTATACTACTTTTACAATAAGAGACAACAGGACATAGCAGAAAGTGCAAAGGACACAGGACTGAGATGTTCTCGGGTTTAAGCCTGAGAGCATATAACATGGCAGAGCCTGCTATTTAGAGCAGCATATATAGCAGGGATATTAGCAGGGAGGATTTGGAGGGATAAAGGGGGGTGGGAATGATGGAGTGGGTGTTAGCAAGGAATTTTTATTTAATATCCTTCATATTTAGGTACATGGGTTAATACTTGAGATGGGAGAAGGGTAGGTTTGTGTGCTGTAAGGGTTAAGAATGTGGATTTGCTAATAGGTGCAGCAGGATTGGTGGGGTATGGTGGAGGGTGGGGTTTCAGTGGGAGGTTTTAAGAGGATTGTTTGGGCAAGAAATAGTGGAGGGCTGTTGGTGGTGTATGTGGGATCATTTGTCCTGCCAAGTTTTGTTTTTAGGGGCTAGGGTGATTTTGGAGAATTTTTTAGACACAGCCGTGGCAGAAGAGGAGTTGGTTGCAAAGAGGGTTAAATTGGTTTTTTTGGACAAGCAATCTTCAAGAATTGTTGTTGGTCGGGGAACTCATGCGCAACACCACCATGAGTGTGGGTACCACTCTGTGACACCATAAGTTGTGTATTACGTTTTATAAAATATGATATTGTTGGTATTCATAAATGACTAGTTTGACACCAACTAGCTGCATCGTGGGGTGGGAGATACATTATTAAAATGTTGGTCAAGTTATTTACATTTTATGGTTAGTTGTTTGATATGGTCTTGTAATAAAGCTGCAGACAATATTTTACCAAGGCCTCCAGTATTTTTGTATTTGAGTTTTAAATGTTTGGATTTTGGTTTACTGCGGAGTGGCAATGTGAGTGCCAATGTTATAAAAAAGTGAGTTGCTGCAAAGGATCCCGCATACATGCCAACGGGGAGTGATTTTTGAGAGGGAGATTTTAGCATGTGCCCCAGCCCTGCCAATTTTATCCCAGTTTTGCCCCACTCCTCCCCCAACCCTCCCCAATTTGGCTTGTACCTCCATCCCCTGCTCCACCTCAACCTCACAGTCATTCTGAAAGACACCTTATTTACACTGGTGACAACAGGATGGAAGAGAACTACAGATAATCATTTCATTGTTCTTTCTGTCATCTTCTCTCACAACACTTCTTAGTACTTAGCTTTCTTATCAGCTACTTTCCTTGTCTTGGGATCTAGGACAACACTGTAAATATTAAACCAGGACCTAGAGCTCCAATACAGCTACTATTGGGAAACTAGAACAAATTTGACTGCACAGATTCCTACACAGGACCTAATAGAATCCTTTACCTCAGTCACACAGACAACATGGACAAACTCTCATCCAATAAAGAATACAAGATCATGCATTGGAAAGAAACAAACAAAAACTAAAATGGAAACTTCTAAAGAAGCCAGACTCCATCAAAAGTGCAGTACCAGTAAGCAAAAAAAAAAAAAAACAGAAATGCATTTCCTTCTGTATACTACAACTTAAAAAAACAGAAAGATGCACTTTCCTCAAAGCCAACATTCCAGTTCCAAACAATTAAAAATAATTGTAGAATAAAAATCATTTGAACTAAAACATAAAACAATAATAATTTCAGGAGAACCTTGAAAACTGAACGGCAGATGAAATTCCTAATGGCAGATGAAATTTAATCTGAACAAATGCAAAGAGAAGCACATTGGGAAGAATAACCCACATTACAGCTTTATGATGCTAGGTTCCACATTGGGAATAACCACTGCGGAAAAGGATTTAGGTGTCGTTGTAGAGCATATATAGAAATCTTATGCTCAGTTTGCTGTGGTGGCCTAAAAGGCCTAAAAGGCAAACATAATGTTAGGAATTATTAGAAAAGGCATAAAGAATAAAAAGAATATCAAAATGCCTCTGTATTACTCCATGATAAAACTACACCTTGAGTTTTGTGGTCTCAAAAAAAGATATAGTGGAACTGGAACTGGAAAAACAATAGATAAGGGTGATAAAAAGGGGATGGAACAACTCCCATATGAGGAAAGACTAAAGAGATTAGGACTCTTCAGCTTGGAGGACAGACAGCTGAGGGGAGATATGATAGAGGGCTATAAAGTCCTGAATAGAGTGGAATGTGTAAACATAATCTTTCAAAATTACAAGAAGTAGGGGACACTCCATGAAATTATGTGGAGAGGCATAATCGAACAGGGCAGGCCATCTATAAGGGCGGCCATCTCTAAGGCCG
Organism: Microcaecilia unicolor; assembly: GCF_901765095.1. Lineage (NCBI taxonomy): Eukaryota > Metazoa > Chordata > Amphibia > Gymnophiona > Siphonopidae > Microcaecilia > Microcaecilia unicolor. The sequence continues at coordinate 89,557,015 of NC_044031.1, forward strand.
GCCCCGTCAAGCAGCGTACCCGACTGTATTATCGAAACAAGATGGCCGGCCATCTTTCGTTTCGATAATACGGTTGTGACCGGCCAAATCTATGGCTGGCATTGGTTTTCGCCGGTAATGGAAACTAATGCCGGCCATCTCAAACCCGGCCAAATCCAAGGCATTTGGTCATGGGAGGAGCCAGCATTTGTAGTGTACTGGTCCCCCTCACATGCCAGGACACCAACCGGGCACCCTAGGGGGCACTGCAGTGGACTTCGCAAATTGATCTCAGGTGCATAGCTCCCTTACCTTGGGTGCTGAGCCCCCCAACCCCCCCCCCTCCAAACCCAGTACCCACAACTGTATAACACTACCATAGCCCTTAAAGGGTAACGGGGGGCACCTACATATGGGTACAGTGGGTTTCGGGTGGGTTTTGGAGAGCTCCCATTTACTAGCACAAGTGTAACAGGTATGGGGGGATGGGCCTGGGTCCGCCTGCCTGAAGTGCACTGCACCAACTAAAAACTGCTCCAGGGACCTGCATACTGCTGTCATGGAGCTGGGTATGACATTTGAGGCTGGCAAAAAAATGTTTATTCATTTTCTTTTTGGGTGGGAGGGTGTTGGTGACCACTGGGGGAGTAAGGGGAGGTGATCCCCGATTCCCTCTGGTGGTCATCTGGTCAGTTCAGGCACCTTTTCAAGGCTTGGTCGTGAACAAAAAAAGGGACCAAGTAAAGTTGGCCAAATGCTCGTCAGAGCCAGCCTTCTTTTTTCCATTATTGGCCGAGGCCGGCCATCTCTGAACCATGCCCCCGCCCCGCCTTCTGTACACTGCCGACACGCCCCCTTGAAATTTGGCCGGCCCTGCGACGGAAAGCAGTTGAAGCCGGCCAAAATCGGCTTTTGATTATACCGATTTGGCCGGCTTTAGGAGAAGGCTGACCATCTCCCGATTTGTGTCGAAAGATGGCCGGCCTTATCGTTCGAAAATAAGCTGGATAGTAGCCCCATTTAAAATAGTTCAGCTCTGGAACACATTGCCAGAGCAAGTGGTTAAAGCAGTTAATATAACTGGGTTTAAAAAAAAGTTTGAAAAACTTCTTGGAAGAAAAGTCCATAACCCATTATTAAAGTAGACCTGTGGAATACCACTTGCTTATCCCTGAGGTTAAGTAGCTTGGAAGCTTGCTGCTTTTGGGGACTCTGCCAGGTACTTGTGACCTGAACTGGCTACTGTTGGAAATAGGATACTTGACTATATGGACCCTTGGTTTGACCCAATAAGGGGACTCTTTTGTTCTTAAGTTCTTTACTACCTTTTTTGTCTTGGCATTTTATTTTTCAAACTGGATTTATTCCAGTCTCTCTTTTCCATTTTCCTTGTGTGATTCTTCTCCTTTCTTTTTCAGCATCTTTTTCATTTCTTCTTTCTCTTTCTTTTCCATGCCCCACTCACTATCTAGCTCCTCATTTCCACCCTGTCTATTCACCTCCTCCCAAACTCATCCCTTCCTGTCAGTCAGGCCATTTCCTCTTTCTCTCACCCCCTACCCAACTTTCCATGTGTCCTTGTCAACTTTTCTCCAGCTTCAATTCCATATTCTTTGTGTCCTTCAAACTATCTCTCCATACCCCTTCCAGATATTCCCACATGTCTCTTCCCTCCCTCCCTCCCTCCCTCCCTCTCTCCCTCCCACTACAGACTCTTCTCCCTTTGATCTTCTCTCCTATCTACTACAGGATTGTCTTTCCCCCTCTCTCTCTAGAGATGCTTCTTTGTCCTCTGGTTTCCCTCTTTTTCCCTATATCTTTCTCCATCCAGAGGCTCCTCCTTTCATTTTTTGTTTTCCTTCCCCCTTCTTCCACCCTCTCTCATTAAAGACTTCCTTTTCCCCCACTAAAGACTACCCATTCTCTTACTCAATGTTTACCCCCATTCTCACCTTCACTCTTTAATGTTTCCCCCCCCATTCTCACCCCACCCTCCCAGCTAGTCACCCACTCACTCAATGCTTTCCCTCATTACATTCCCACCAACCTAATGCTCTCCTTTCTTAATTGACTGGCCAAAGGTATCCACTACCATCCTCCCTCTAGAGGAATTTTCCCTTCTCATCCTCCAATTCTTCCCTCGCTTTCTTTTGGCAGGAGGAAACACTTTAATAAAATGTCATCTTGTATTGCTGTGGGACCATTCTCACGATAAGAGCTACAGAATCTCTGCCAACAGAGGGAAGACTGCTGCACCAGATCAGATAACACTGGACAGTTGCAGGCTCATTTTCGAAAGAGAAGGACGCCCATCTTTCGACACAAATTGGAAGATGGGCGTCCTTCTCACAGGGTCGCCCAAATCAGCATAATCAAAAACTGATTTTGGGCATCCCCAACTGATTTCCACCGCGAGGATGACCAAAGTTCATGGGGGCATGTCGGAGGCATAGCGAAGGTGGGACTTGAGCATGCCTAACACATGGGCATCTTCGACCCATAATGGAAAAAAAAGGGCATCCCTGACGAGCACTTGGATGACTTTACCGGGTCCTGTTTTTCTTACGACCAAGCAACAAAAAGGTGTCTGAACTGACCAGATGACCACCGGAGAGAATTGGGGATCACCTTCCCTTACTCCCCCAGTGGTTACTAACCCCCTCCCACCCTGAAAAGATCTTTAAAAAATTTTTGTGCCAGCCTCTATGCCAGCCTCAAATGTCATACTCAGGTCCATCACAGCAGTATGCAGGTCCCTGGAGCAGTTTTAGTGGGTGCAGTGCACTTCAGGCAGGCGGACCCAGGCCCATCCCCCCCTACCTGTTACACTTGTGGTGGCAAATGTGAGCCCTCCAAAACCACAAACCCACTGTACCCACATCTAGGTGCCCCCCTTCACCCGTGAGGGCTATGATAGTGGTGTACAGCTGTGGGGAGTGGGATTTGGGGGGGCTCAGCACACAAGGTAAGGGAGCTATGTACCTGGGAGCAATTTATGAAGTCCACTGCAGTGCCCCCTAGGGTGCCCGGTTGGTGTCCTGGTATGTAAGGGGGACCAGAGCACTACGAATGCTGGCTCCTCCCATGACCAAAGGGCTTGCATTTGGTCGTTTCTGAGATGGGCGTCATTGGTTTCCATTATCGCCAAAAATCGGAAACGACCAAGTCTAGGGACGACCATCTCTAATGACAACCTAAATTTCAAGATTTGGGCATCCCCGACCATATTATCGAAATGAAAGATGGACATCCATCTTATTTCGATAATACGGGTCCCCCCCCCCCTCCACCGGGATGTTTTGCGAGGACGTCCTCAGCAAAACTTGGGCGTCCCTTTCGATTATACCCCTCTTGGTTTTTCTGTATATTTGAATGCTTCACGTCACATTGAGGGGCATAATTGAACGAAAACGTCTATCTTCATGGGCGTTTATCTCCGAGAACGGGTCCGTGAAGGGGCGGACCGAACCGTATTTTCGAAAAAAAATAGACGTCCATGTTTTATTCGACAATTTGTGAGGTGGGCGTTTTTGTTTTTCAGTGATAATGGAAAATGAAAGCGCCCAGCTCAAAAATGAATAAATCCAAGGCATTTGTTCGTGGGAGGGGCCAGGAGTCGTAGTGCACTGGTCCCCCTCACATGCCAGGACACCAACCGGGCACCCTAGGGGGCACTTTACAAAAACAAAAAAAAAGGTAAAAGAGCTCCCAGGTGCATAGCACCCTTCCCTTGTGTGTTGAGCCCCCCAAATCCCCTTCAAAACCCACTGCCCACAAGTCTACACCATTACTATAGCCCTAAGGGGTGAAGGGGGGCACCTACATGTGGGTACAGTGGGTTTGGGGGGGGGGTTGGACGACTAAGCATTAAGCAGCACAATTGTAACAGGTAGGGGGGATGGGCCTGGGTCCACCTGCCTGAAGTCCACTGCACCCCCTAACAACTGCTCCAGGGACCTGCATACTGCTGCCGGGGAGGTGGGTATGACATTTGAGGGTGAAAATAAAAAGTTGTGAAACATCATTTTTTGTGGTGGGAGGGGGTTAGTGACCACTGGGGGAGTCAGGGGAGGTCATCCCCGATTCCCTCTGGTGGTAATCTGGTCATTTAGGGCACTTTTTGGGGCCTTATTCGTGAAAAAACAGGGTCCAGGAAAAGTGCCCTAAATTCTAGCTACAAACGCATACTTTTTTCCATTATCGGCGAAAGGCGCCCATCTCTGTTCGGGTGATAACCACGCCCCAGTCCCGCCTTCACCATGCCTCCGACACGCCCCTGTCAACTTTGTACGCTTCTGCGATGGAGTGCAGTTGAAAACGTCCAAGTTCGGCTTTCGATTATACCGCGTTATTCGTTTTTGGGAGATAAACGCCTATCTCCCGATTTAGGTCGCAATATAGGCGTTTTTGTCTTTCGATTATAAGCTGGATTATTATTTAACTTATACTACAAAAACATGCAATAATTGTAAGAAATGCAGGTTTTGCTAATTGATATGCATTATATGTCAAAAAAAGAATGCATTATTCCCTAAACACATATTAGTAACTGTCTATGTAGGGCAGGTGCAAGGTGCTGGTTGTCTTAGGTTGTCTTATGGCCCCTTCAATTAATATCTAGGCCTATATCCTCACACCAAGCCCTTCCTCTCATACTGTTGAGAGGGCCCACGTGCCATGGGCAAGGTACTTAGGAGGCTTCATATCTGAGACAGAGGTGACAGTCCCCACTGATCAGAACTGAAGGATACATCAATTTAAAGGAATGGCATGGGGGTGGGGGGAGCTTCCAGAACAGCTGGGCATGCTGCAAAGGTGCATACCTGGATCCCTGATATCTATATAAAAGAGTCCATTGGACCTTAATCTCAGAAGGGAAAACCTACATCCTTCCCTTTATTTTAACCATGGCAGTAGCAGGAAATGGGAGTGACCACAATATGAATACTATGAATACAGTAGCATGCTTTATTTGTAGGAAGTCTAGATTTGAAAGAATTACACCTTTATTGGCTCATCTGCATTGGTTACCAATGAGGCTAGAGTGATATTTACTATTAGATTGTAAGCTCTTTGAGCAGGGACTGTCTTTCTTCTATGTTTGTGCAGCGCTGCGTTCGCCTTGTAGTGCTATAGAAATGCTAAATAGTAGTAGTAGTAGGTATTTCAAATATTGCAACTTATATGCATGATCTTACCAAAGAATTGTAGTGTCACGTCTAAGTGATTTTTGTTTTTGCAATTTCCTAGTGTGAAAAGGGTGAAATATAAAAAATATTTTCTTCTTTATATTTCAGGCAGTGGACTATTGAAACTCTTTACCCACACCTGTGAAATATGTGACTGGTTATAAGCAGTTTTACATACTTTGAAAGACCTTTTTATTTACATAAGTACATAAGTATTACCACATTGGGACAGTCCAAAGGTCCATCCAGCCCAGCATCCTGTTCCCAAAAGTGGCCAATCCAGGTCACAAATACCTGACAAAATTTCAAAAAAATTTCAATACATTTTATGCTGCTTATTCCAGAAATACAATTACTTGATCACTAAATTGATATGCTGCGGGGAAGTCTCATACAGTCACTTTAGGCAAAAGGCTTGTATCCATCTGGTGTGCCTACTTTATGTGACAACTCTAATCATTGACAACCCCCTCCCATCGTACCTATTTTTATATATTTTTTGTGTCTGCTGATAATATCCAAACTGAAAAACTTCTTGTGCAATTAAGTGACTCGATGTGGCTTACATTTGCCGTAATGGCGGTTGCCATTTCTGGTTAACATGATTACAGATGATATTGCGTTAATGTGCATACATTCATGGTAACATACATGGAACATAATATATATGGAACAGATCATGATCTGTTCCATATATATTATGTTCCATGTATTACCATGAATATATATATATATACCATGTGCATACATGCATGGTAAAGAAGAATACATTATGGTATTGCAAGAAGGTTGGGTTGTAACATATATTAGGTCATCGGCTATAGAGAGACCCTATTCGACATAAGGTTTAAAGTGGCAGTGCTTGATCATTAAAAGCAAAGAGGTTAAGCAGTCAAGTGATAAAAGTTCGGTTTTGTATAGATCGTATATAATGGTATTGTTTAATATTAAAGATGGATGTTGATGGTATGCCTTCTTGAAAAGATCTGTTTTCATTTTTGTTTTCCATTCCTTTCCTAATAAAGCCTAACATTCTATTTACTTTCTTAGCCACCATGGCACACTGAGCAGAGGGTTCAAAGTATCATCAACAACGATGTCTAGACCCTTTCTTGGTCGTTGACGTATAACATGGAACCTTGCATTATGTAGCTATAATTTGGGTTCCTCTTTCCCACATGCATCACTTTGCACTTGTTCACATTAAACATTATCTGCCATTTAGATGCCCAGTCTCCCAGTCTCATAAGGTCCTCTTTTAATTTTTCAAAATCCTCCATCGATTTAACAACTTTGAATAACTTTGTGTCATCATCAAATTTAATTACCTCACTAGTTACTCCAATCTCTAGATCATTTATAAATATGTTAAAAAGCAGCAGTCCCAGCACAGACCCCTGGGAAACCCCACTATCTACCCTTCTCCATTGAGAATAGTGACCATTTAACCCTACTCTCTGTTTTCTATATTTTAACCAGTTTTTAATCCACAATAGGAAACTACCTCATATCCCATGATTCTCCAATTTCCTCTGGAGTCTTTCATGAGGTACTTTGTCAAACGCCTTTTGAAAATCCAGATACACAATATCAACTGGCTCACCTTTATCCACATGTTTGTTCACCCCTTCAAAGAAAGGTAATAGATTGGTGAGGCAAGATTTCCATTCACTAAATCCATGTTGGCTTTATCTCATTAATCCATGTTTTCGAATATGCTCTACAATTTTGTTATTTTTAATAGTCTCTACCATTTTGCCCAGCACCAACGTCAGGCTCACTGGTCTATAATTTCCCAGATCTCCTCTGGAACCTTTTTTAAAAATCAGCATTACATTAGCCACCCTCCAAACTTCTGGTACCATTCCTGATTTTAAAGATAAATTACATATTACTAACAATAATTACACAAGTTCATTTTTCAATTCTATCAGTACTCTGGGATGAATGCCATCCGGTCCAGGAGATTTGCTATTCAATTTGTCAAATTGCCCCATTACATCCTCCAGGTTTATAGAGATTTCATTCAGTTTCTCCGACTCATCAGCTTTGAATACCATTTCTGGCACCGGTATCTCTTTCAGATCTTCCTTGGTGAAGACCAAAGCAAAGAATTAATTTAATCTCTCCACTATGGCTTTGTCTTCCCTGATTGCCCCTTTTACCCCTCAGTCATCTAGTGGTCCAACCAATTCTTTTGCCAACATTTTGCTTTTAATACACCTAAAAAAATTTGCTATGTGTTTTTGCCTTCAACGCAATCTTCCTTATCAGCACTTTGCATTTGACTTGACATTCCTAATGCTGCTTCTTATTATTTTCAGTAAGTTCTTTCTTCCATTTTCTGAAGGGTTTTCTTTTAGCTCTAATAGCTTCCTTCACCTCACTTTTTAACCATGTCGGCTGTCATTTGATCTTCCTCCCTCCTTTTTTAATACACAGAATATATTTGGCCTGGGCTTCCAGGATGGTATTTTTGAACAGCATCCATGCCTGATGCTCCAGGGACCTGCATAGTGCTGTAATGGAGCTGGGTATGACATTTGAGGCTGGCATAGAGGCTGGCACACAAATGTTTATTTTATTTTTTTTTTGGGGGGGTGGGGGAGGGTTGGTGACCACTGAGGGAGTAAGGGGAGGTGATTCCCAATTCCCTCCGGTGGTCATCTGGTCAGTTGGGGCACTTTTTCAAGGCTTGGTCCTAAAAATAAATGAACCAAGTAATGCCGGCCAAGTGCTCGTCAAAGCCGTCCTTCTTTTTTCCATTATCGTCCGAAGCTGGCCATCTCGTAACCACGCCCCTGTCCCGCCTTCTGTACCTTGCCAGCACGCCCCCTTTAACTTTAGCCGGCCCTGCGACGGAAAGCAGTTGAATCCAGCCAAAATCGGCTTTCAATTATACCAATTTGGCCGGGTTTAGGAGATGGCCGGCCATCTCCCGATTTGTGTCAGAAGATGGCCAGCCTTCTCCTTTGAAAATAAGCAGGAGAGACTCTTAGGGACCCTTTTACAAAGGTGTGCTAAAAAATGGCTTGGTGCAGTGTAGATGTGTGTTTTTGGCGTGCACAGAATCATTTTTCAGTGCACCTTTAAAAAAATGCCTTTTTAAAATTTTTGCAAAAATGGACATGTGGCAAATTGAAAATTGCCACTCGTCTATTTTGGGTCTGAGACCTTACCACCAGCCATTGACCTAGTGGTAAAGTCTCATGAGATAACCAGGTGGTAATGACCTACGCACATCAAATGCCACTTGGCGCGTATCCAATACACACGTCCAAAATTATTTTTTAGGTGTGTGTATTGGACACGCGCCAAAAATGAAATTACCACAAGAGCCATGCGGTAGCTGGGCGGTAACTCCATTTTGGCACACGGGCACACGTAGATGCTTACACGGCTTAGTAAAAGGGCCCCTTTAAAGGGACAAGCTGCATCTCCAGTTGTTTGAAACTTTACTTGACAAATAGATTCACATCATTAAGTGTTCCCAAATATCTACTGTCATAAAAAGGGATATGTAGCAGATTTTCAAGCTGCTTTGGAACTCTCAAAAAGTTATTGGAATTAGTGCAACAGTTAATTGAAAAATTTTCAGAGCATGAACGAGGAAGTATTTGCTTGCATTTTCCACTACAGATGAACATTTGTTTCATTATCACAACATAAAAAATTTACCGTATCTAAAGTTGATCTGATGCATGTTAACCAAGAACAAATGCATGTGTAATCTATTTGCATAGGTTACTAATTTTATATTAAAACAACATGAACTGAACAATCTATGAAAGAAAAAGCCAACGTTTCTGAACACAACCCTTTTTTTCTGTACATCTCTATATTCTACTTTTAGACTCTAATCTATTCTACAGTTCCAATCTGAAAGGTATATTTGTCAGTGTCAATATGTAGTATTTATTTATCAACCTGCGTCTTTACTCCTGGATAGACTGTCTTCTGCTCAGAGAAAGAAAAAAAATCAGTTTGTCCAGTCTCTTTCCGCAATGTAGCTTCAATTATTTTCTATGGTAGGAAAAACATATATTTTTTTTCAAAGATCTTTGTAAATGCACTGTAGTAGAGTGATTTGTGGCAACTTTAAGATAATGTGGATGGACATTTGCGATATGACATTCAAATGGTGAAATAAATATTTCCCAGAAAATGTTTAAAAGCAAAAGTCCATAATGGAAGAAATAAATGGGTTCCGATGTTCAAAAATATACAAAAAAAAAAAGCTTTTAGAAAGAGGATGCATTACAAACATCAAAGACGTTCTGAGATCAACATCTTCGCCAATTGAAAATACACTACGCAAAACGTGCAATGGCAGTACTGGTCCCTGCATCAAGAAATGCCTACAGCAACAGCAGCATGTTCTTTCTATGTTTCATGTATGTATACCTCCTTAATGTGTAGGAATGTTCCTCTGTGTTGCTAGTAATACCTCTTTGGAGGGAGCCTAATTTCAGTGTGCCAGAGACAAAGCTCCTGGACCTAGAAAATTTAAAGCACACCACCAACTGCCCCCTCCCCCCACAATGTTTCCATGAGGACACAGGGATCCATTAGAGACATCCTGACAAGGTGAGTGTGAAGCAGTGCCCCCCCCCCCCCCCCCAGTATCACAGCACCACTCATGTGCAAGCATCATGCATAGACAGGGTCACATACAATGAGGTCCCTTTGTTGTTGCAACACATGTTATTGCTTTTTCATAAGAAAGAAAAAAAACAGATTATTTTCATTATTGAAATCAGAATGTCCAGAATATCCAATGACAAGTAATTATGAGGTCCCCTCCACTAACCATTCAATGCTCCAAACTCTCATCCACAATCAGCAAAGTGTCAGCCTCAATAGCATTCAGCGCATCCATGATGGATGTGTAGGTGTCCCATTACCACAGGTGTAACCCACTAAGCCCAGAAAAAACACTATGCACTCCTCCACCTACTGCACCCAGGGAGACCCAGCACCAGCACCTAGCATTCATTCTTCCAGCACAAGCAAACAGTCCTCACACAAATGGCAGCAACACACAGCATAGTCTCTCCCAGTACCAGCACACAATCCTTTTACAAGCTGCTGCATCCCAAAGCACTGTCTCTCCCAGAAAAAGCATACAGTTGTGACACAAACAGGAGCAATGCAAAGCACAGCGACAAACTGGGAATGGACAAACAGAATCACAGTGAGAGACAGAAGACAACAACATAGGGGGGTTTGTATGGAAGGTGTGGGTGTTTAGGGACAGTGAGGGTTTGGTGGGGAAAGGGGGTGAGGTACGAGTCTAAAGACAAGCTTGGTCAGCTAGTCACTTTTAAAGCCCCTATTCAAATTCTTCAAAAATTAACCTGAAATCCTAAGAAGTTAGACTCTGCATGCAGCACACCACCAGAAAAACAGAAAAAAAAAAAATGCGTTGCTATACATTGCAAAATATGATAGCAGCTGTAAATTCTCAAAGTGGACATATTCCAAACACTAAAATGAAAATAAAATGATTTTTTTCTACCTTTGTTGTCTGGTGACTTTGTCTTTCTGATCATGCTGGCCAAGTATCTGATTCTGCTGCTCTCTATCTGTTCCCTTGACTCCGTTTCCAGGGCTTCCTTTCCATTTATTTATTTTCTTTCCTCCTTTCTTCTTCATTTCTTGCCCTCCATAAGAAAAAGCTGGGTCCTCCGCAGACTTGACTGTCCAGTGGATCCAGCTTCTGCCTATTTTCTCCATCCATGTGCAGTTTTTCTCCTCTCTTCCTTTTCCCTCATCTCATCTTGTTCCTCTCTCTTTCCTCCATGTCCAGCATTTCTTCTCTCTCCCTTCCCTCTCTTCCATCCATGTCTAGTATTTCTCCTTTCTCCCCTCCATTCATATTCATCTCACTTCCTCTCTCTTCCCTCTCCTCCATCCATGTCCAGCATTTCTTCTCTCTCACCCTTCCCCTCCATCCATGTGCATCTCCTTCCTGTCTTCCCTCCCCTTCATCCATGTCCAGAATTTCTCCTGCCCTCTCCTCCATCCATGTCCTGAAACTCTCCTCTCTTCCCTGCCCTCCCCTCCATCCACCCATGTCCAGCAACTCTCCTCTCCCCTCCATCCACCCATGCCCAACAACTGTCCACTCCCCTGCCCTCCATCCATCTATCCATCCATATCCAGCAATTCTCCTCTCTCCCCTGCCCCCACCATCCATCCATATCCAGCAATTTCTCCTCTCTCCCTGGGCCCTGCCCTCCCATCCATGTCCATCGATGGCTTCGATGCTCCTCTCTCCCATGCCTTCCCACTCCCATGTCCACCTGCCCGGCCTCTTCTCCCCCCAACATCCATCTTTTTGCTCCTGCCACCCTGCGTGGTTTAAATATTTGATTTACCTCCATCGCAACGGCCGCATTAGTGAAAGCCCTGCCCGTCTCTAGCCTTCCCTTCATTTCCTGTCAGTGTCCCACCCTCGCAGAAAGAGGAAATGACATCAGAAGACGGTGGGACACTGACGGGAACAAAGGGAAGACAAGAGACGGGCAGGGCTTTCACTGCGGCTGCTGCGACGGAGGTAAATCAAAGATGTAAACCCCTCAGGGCAGCAGGAGGTGAGGTAAGCAGCATGGCTTGTGGCGCCCTCCTGCCATGCTTCCCTCACTTACCGCCGGGTTGCACCGCCCCTGGGAGCCGACTTGCCTGCCAGAACAACCGGCTTGCAAGAGCTTAAACAATTTAACCACCGGCTCTTGCGAGCCAGTGCGAGCCGGCTCTAGCACACCACTGCTTTGGATTGAACAAATTAGGTGGTTTAGGTCACTTTGGTCCTGTTTTATCAAGCTGTGCTAGTAGTTACCATGCGGCAATGCCAACAGAGCCCTTTCAAAGTTTCCTTACCAGAAGCTGCTATCATGGCTTGATAAAAGAGACCTTTACAGTGATTGTAACAATAATTTTTGTGGCAATTTTATTAAAAGTATGATTTCCCCATTATAGTTAGAAGGGAAATGTTGGTCCCTCATTGAGTCCCAGAAAGGGTCTAGTTTGGTTCTGGGGGCCACAGGGTTCCTAAGCACGGCAGATAGATGCGCCATCGTGGCAGGTCGCGTCTGCCACATTTAGAAGCCCTGCAGCCCCTGGAACCAAACTGGACCCTTTACAGGCCCAACGAGGAACCAGCAGTTCCTTTCCGACCTAGAACAGGCCCAATTTCAATCGGGCCCTGCCCAACACTGGCATTTACAGCCCTGGCCCATATTTCAAATAAAACAACAACTGTTCCATGGGTTACAGTAGGAAGACAAAAGTGACACTGTGAGGGTGCTGCAGATGCTTTGTACCGTACATGTTTGGCTGAGATTGCAAAAAACAACAACATTTTTTTTATTTCATATAAATTTGTTCCATTCAAGTCAAAGTTGATTTGATGTGTTAATATGTCTGCTTTCAACATAATTTCAAAACAAAAAAAATAGTTTTTAGCTGACAGTTTCATGTACTGGAGTCGCATGGCGAGACTTACATGCCTAAGAAATATAATTAACATCTGTATTTATCCTAGCATGAAGGCAACAATGTATAGCACTAAAGTGAATTTGTATAAACTTACCAAATACAAGTGGATTTCAATTTGTACCAAACATAAACACAGTTATGTAAATGTTTGTATTATAGCTGTCACACTTGCCACTTGAATACTAAGTTGAAGGTTATATATTCGTATTTAAAAAAAGGAAAATCCAAAAATCTTCATATAGAATCTTACAGAAAGATAATTCAGTGACTCACTTAAGGAAATCATGTTATTATAGAACAAAAATGTGATTCCTCCATCACCGATTTTGCAACACTTTTCAGAACAGTCAAATCATCTACAAAGAATTTTGCCGAATGGGTTCATGAAAAGAATGTTCATTACAGGATGGCCAAGTGCAGGGAGTGCTGTAAATGTAACAAGATTTGGGCACGTGTTCAAATAAACTCTTGCCTGTGTTAGAGCTAAATTCCTGCATAGCTCTAATTCAAAATATGTGCCTTATCTCTACCTGCACACTGCTTTACAAATAGTCTTGTACTTCATTTTCTCTGAATTTGAACTCCTGATTCAACAAAGTAAATTTCGTCTCCAGTGTTAGTTATTGAGAGGAAAAAACATCAGTAACTCTTTCTTTTTCACATGGTGAATAAACTACTTACTCTTAAGTGATAGTATCCTCCTATGGGCCATAATAATCTGTATTGAAAATTGGTGAAGCTTCCTACGTTTGGCCACAAGTGACTGCAAGAATGTTTAATTGCCTAGTGCTATTGTTTAAGCAGTACCTACACTGAGCAAAGGGGGGAAAAATCCATTACAAAAGCACTTAGAATGGCTTAAAATGTTAACTGATCTAATTGTGCTGTTTTTACTAAAAGCTCCATCTTCAGAGGACAATTTGCAGGGTGGGAAAAGATAAATGATGTGTAATGGCAGTAGGCCAAATTGGAAGGAACTAGAAAAAGGGCAAAGGATCATTATGGTAAGAAAGTAAATAAAAGCTATAGGGAAAGAAAAACATTATGGTTTTCCAAGGACATAGCTGTCAAAATAAGGACTAAAAGAGTAGTGTTTAAACAGTACAAAGGATTACAAAAGGAAGAACATAGAAAAGAATATCAGGGAAATCTGAGAAAATAAAATAAATCAGGAAGGCAAAAGCAAGAGCAGAAAGCTAATGAAGTAAAACAAGGTGACAAGACTTTTTTTTTCAGGTATGTCCAGGAAAGGATGAAGGCCAGTGGTGGAATTCTAAAACTGAAGGATGCTGAAGACCAATATGAATACTGTGGTAAAAGCATAACTGCTAAACAAATTTAGACCGACCTTCAAAGTGATTTAAAGGGTCAGGAGAAGCTTCTGCCCACTTAAATCACCTGTCACCACCTACCCTTTAATATTCAGTGGCACTAAAAGGGACAATGCCGCTGAACCTCTATCTGCCACCAAAAAAAGTGGACAAGTCAGGGGCAGCATTAGGGAGGAGCCTGGGGTTATGTGGGTGCCGGAACCTGCATATCTAAGCAACCAAATTTAGGACAACTCAAAGCTGACCTAAATTAGGCTGCTTAGCTGTACCGGTGCAGGCCTGAATATTGGGCCAGCACCTGGATAACTTTTTGTTTAAATTTTCCTCTCCTCTGAATTCCCTCCCACCCCCACCACAGAGGAAGTCCCAGTCATCATCCCCCTCCCCCATCCCATGCCATTACCACTCCCCAGAACACCCTCTCAGTTCCCAATAGCTCCATAGCTAGGGTTACCATATGGCTCCAGAAAAAGTAGGACGGATTGAGCCAGCCGGGTTTTACTTCCATTGCTTTCAAGCAATGGAAGTAAAACCCGGCTGGCTCAATTACTTCCATTGAAAGCAATGGAAGTAAAACCCGGCTGGCTCAATCCGTCCTCCTTTTTCTGGAGCCATATGGTAACCCTATCCATAGCTCCCCCCCCCCCCCACAAGACCTACCTCCTGTTATTGATGGTCTAGTGGGGGGGGGGGGGGGTGTGATGTAGGCAGGAGCGAATGCCACTTGCTCCTGACCATAGCGGCAGCTCCTTCAATATGACTGCTGCGACCTCCTGAGGCAGCTTGTGGTAAGCGTGAACATTCTGGTATAAGTGTTCATGCCCAAAGTTAGGCATGAGATTGTGTGCTAAGCAGTATTCCAAAAAGACAGTTCCACATACAACTGCCTTTATAGAATTCATGCTTAGCATGCATTTGGATGGCCGTTACTGAGTTCTCCTCCAAGGAGCTGAAGTGGGATTTGAACTTGGACCCCTTGTTCTCAGCCCATTGCTTTAACCATTAAGCTACCCTTCTGCTTGACATAGATGTCTATATGGCCATTTTATTACATGGATATTCCAATGCTGCCACTAAGAACTCCATTTCCCTTGTTTTGCCCTGTTCAAAATTTGAACATTTCAGTTTGTAAAATGGATTTTCATGCTGGATATCATCATGTTGGTAATGTACTCACAATTCCTTCCCTTCCTTCTTTCTACCTTTCAATCTCTCATGAGACCATTTTCAGTATTTTAGGACCCTCTCTCTGGAGCTCTCTCCCATCCTGCATCCGCTCCGAAATCCTCCTACCCCAAATTTAAGGTTTTACTCAAGACACTCCTGTTTAAAGAATCTTTTGGTGCCTCTATATAATCGTCCTCTCCCTTATGTATCTGCACCCTAACTAGCTTATTTTCAAAAGGGAAGGACGCCCATCTTCCGACACAAATCAGGAGATGGGCGCCTTTCTCCTGAGGTCGCCCAAATCGGCATAATCGAAAGCCGATTTTTTGCATCCTCAACTGCTTTCCGTCACAGGGACGACCCCATCCCACCTTCACTATGCCTCCGATACGCCCCCTTGAACTTTGGCTGTCCCTGCGACGGAAAGCAGTTGTGGACGTCCAAAACCAGCTTTCAGTTATACTGATTTGGACGACCCTGTGAGAAGGATGCCCATCTTCCGATTTATGTCTCTTTCGAAAATGAGCCCAATAGTCAAATAAGAATGAGGAACAGGAATTAAATAGAATACAAGGGTGACTAGCAAGGCAAAATTGCATGTGGAGTCAGAAAAAGTGCATGAAAATGCTCTCAACTAGAGTAAGAGTGGATAAGGAAGTCCAGCTACAGGATGTTAGTCCCTGTATCAGTGGCATAGCTACAGGTGGGCCTGGGATCACCCACTTTGGACTCAGGCCCATCCACAATTCTAGTGCCCTCTTTATGGCTGGTGGGATCCCCAAGCCCCACCTGTTGCAGAGATTCTCCAGTGGCAAGAACAGCTCAGTTTCCTACTTGCTTCCGCTAGTGGCACTGTCCATGGCCTCCCCCTGCTGCACACACAAGGGGGCAGTAGCAGCATATGTACAGTACCTTCGGCTGGAACAAGTAGGAAAGGGAGCTGTTTTTACCACCAGAGGACATCTGCAGCTTGTGGGACTTGGAGATTCCCACCACCTCAGATATTTAATGTTTTTTTATAGTCACTGAGGCGGGGGGGGGGGAGGGGATGTAAAGGTTACTTGTGCCCACCTAGTTTTCCCAGAGGCCCACCCAATATTTGCGGTCTGGCTAAGCCTCTGCCCTTTACGTGTGACTATGTAGTGAATTGCCACTTCCATTAAAGGCTTTAGAGCAAAGCTAAACTTTTATCTAGACTCAGAATTGTGAATACCATGAATTTCCTCCAGTGTGGTAAAATACCACCTAGGCAGTTGACCAGAGACACAGAAGATTCTAGCATTGATTATTCTAGAGAAGACCTGCTTAACTACTCTAAATAGAAAATTGGAATTATTAAGCTCACTGCTCCCTGTGAGTGAATTTTATCTGCATGCCACTATCCTATCTGATAAAACACTACGGGCTCCTTTTGCAAAGCCATGCTAGCGATTCCAGTGCGGCAAATGCGATGAAGCCCATTAAATTCCTATGGGTTTCATTGCATTTGCTGTGCCAGAATTGCTAGCGTGGCTTTGTAAATGGAGCCCTTAGTGAAGTACCCTAAAATTGATGTGGATATTCCTCCAGAGTGACTGCTTGAATGTGAAATTTTTTTGCATTTGTCAGACTTTTTGCATTCCTGTATTTCTTTCTAATTTTATTTTGAATTATAATTGTAACTCCAGCTGGACTGCAACATTTATCAATTTTCCCTCTTTATTCCTATGGAGTTGGGCTATGTAAATGGTTTAGAAGATATTTGCAGAAGAACATGTGGTGTCTGGAGTGTGGGCAGCTGTTTTTTATTTCCAGTCATTCATTTGACTTGACATCCCAGTTAGGACAAGATTACGGCACGCCCTCCTCACATTTCCACATGCTGGTGATGTGAAGAAAATAATCACGAGTTCAAATTGGAGACAATGAAAGTTGTTCATCTGGTGGTGAAATTAATGAAATGTTATGTGATTCAGAGAGAGCCTAACCTAATCTAAAAACTCACTGTAAAGAGGGATTCTGTACTTTTATGTAATGATTTGTATCGCTCTCTTTGACAGTAGTAACACAAGAATGCCATTAGTACCATTTTGGGTCCTGACACAGTTCCACTGGACTACCAATGTTGACCCCCCCCCCCCCCCCGGGTAGGTCCTTAGACATTCAAGGAGGCAGAATGGGGATTCAGCATCTGGGGGAGCTTAGGCCTAGGGGTGGGGTTTGAGCCAGAGGAGAATCAGATGTTGGGGAGATGTTGGAGGATTGTGACTTTGGGGGCAGATCAGGATGTGTGTATGGGGGGGGGGGGGTAGGGTACTGCTGAGGCAGTTCTCAGCCTATACCATGTTATATGCAGTGGCAGCATGAGTGTTCGCATGTCATTTGCCAATCCATGTAACATAGTGCCTGTGTGGTAAATGAAAGGCAGATGCTGAACAGGCCTCCTGCATTTATCACATAATTTTTTCACTTATAATGCTTTAATTTTTGCACACAACCATGGCAAGTGCAATAACTTAATGCACTTTAGTAAAAGGAACCCCCTTTTTAAAAAAAATTCAAATGCATACGTACGAGCCAGAATAATAATTTGGACTAAATTAACATGGCATAAATTACTTTCAAAAGAGTAAATGACTATAAACATTATCTGGCTTCAGTAACACAGCTAGAAGTGAGTGCATTTAATCCCTCCCCCTCCTTTACCCTGATGTCAGAAATGTCTTGGCTGGCAGGGATTCCAAAGTCCTGTCAGCTGAAAACATCCTCTACTGGAACACCCAAGGCCATGTGAACACTCGGGAAGTTAGTCTGCACCCTCTGTCAATGCCTGCACCCTCTCCCCACTCATACACACACACACACATGCTCAGCACAATGAGGGATTGTAGGTGCCAGTGGATGGAAGCATGCATTGACTTCCTAGTGTTGACAAAACCCAGAGCTTCCAGTAGAAGGCATCTTCAGCTGGCAGGGCCCGGGGATCCCCACCAGCTACAATGAGGATGTCTGCTGTCATTAGATAGCTCTGAACCCAAAGTGCCACCAGTGGAGAAGTGGGAGTGGAGGAGAGGAGTAGCCTAATGGTTAGTGTAGTGGGTCTTGATCCTGGCAACCTGGGTTCAGTTCCCACTGCAGTTCCTTGTGACATTGGGCAAGTTGCCAAGCCCTCCATTGCCCCTGGTACAAAAAATTATGAGCCCCTTAGGGACAGAAAAAGTACTCAAATATAATGTGTACATCTAGTAGTACTATAGAAATGATTAGTAGTAGTATGTCATAGATTGGCTTTAACTATTTAAGCTAGCAAAAGCATTTGTCTCCTTTTTCAAACTCCGCTGTTTTGCTTTTAAAAGAAAGGGGGAAATGGGACTTGATATACTTCCTTTCTGTAGTTTTTACAACTACATTCAAAGTGGCTTACATAGTACATACAGGTACTTATTTGTACCTGGGGCAATGGAAGGTTAAGTGTCTCACCCAGAGTCACAAGTAGCTGCAACAGGAATTGAACCCAGTTCCCCAGGCTCAAAGTCCATTGCACTACCCACTAGGCTGAAAGGGGAAGATATGTAGTAGGTCCTCTACCTTTTTTTAAATTTTTGGGCCCATTCCCAGTCCTCTGGATGTTTGTTTACAAAGTGCTAAGAGGACAATAACGTGCACATATTCCTTCATATCAAGTTCTGAGGTAACATTCCCAAAAGAACTGCATTAAATTTCACAGAACAATGTTGTTTCATATGTTATAGTCTTCCTTTTGGATTTTTAAATAAAGGTAACCAGCCACAATGAAGACTTACACATATAATTAAAGGCCAGCATCGATTTACCATTCTGTCCTTTTTGTTTATGGAGGGTCAGTCAAATAGATGGCATAATTGCAGCTCTCCTTGTTTTGATTCTTAGAGTTGACTTCCATTCTTCAAGCTGTCTAGGGTTGGAAATGAGGGTGCCATACAGATCCCCTGGAAAGAAATGTATCTAGTTATTTATTATCGAACCTTCTGAAAGAATATTACCTATGGCGGGATACAACACATCAAATAACAATAATAAAACATGAACATAGCAACATACTGAGTCACAGTAAATACATCTAGGTGCTTATTTTAGAAGCTCTAATTGTGTTTTGGAAGTTTAAAAACCAGCATTTAGAAATCCATATTACATGGATGCCCAAATGCCAATTTTGTAAAGCCATGATGAGGATATCTAAAACTGCTGTATGTCCATATGGCAAGGAGCAGGGCAGCCGAGAGGGGGAGGGCGGGGGGGGGGGGCAAAATTCCCCGGGCCCGGACCTCCAAGGAGGGCCCGGTGCCAGGTTCAGGCCGCCGGTACTGCAATCCCCAGTCTCACCTGCCTGCCTCCTCGGCTCCGGACCCCTTGCATTCGAAGCGGCAGTCACAGATCGCCTCCCTTCGGGCCTTCCCTCCCTGTGTCCCGCCCTTGCGGAAACTGGAAGTTACATCAGACAAGGGCGGGACACAGGGAGGGAAGGCCAGAAGAGAGGCGATCTGCGACTGCCACTTTGAATGCAAGGGGCCCAGAGCCGTGGAGGCAGGCAGGTGAGACCGGGGACTGCAGTGGCAGAGAGAGAAACGAGGGGCGGCAGCAGTGAGGGGCGGAGGCAGGGCGGCCTTGCCCCGGGCTAGGCCTAGTCTCTCGGCGGCCCTGACAAGGAGGTATGGTCCGGGCATGATTTTGGTGGGAGTAGGAAGGGGTCAAAAGATGGACATCCAACTCTAACTGAAGAAGGGGAAGGGATGTCCATGTTCAAAATGTTAGACCACCCTGTTTATACCTGGTACTTGGCACATCCAGGTAACAAAAAGGTACTGCATTTGAGCAGTTCTCCACTGAATAGAGTAAGGGAAGTCACAGTAGGTATTTCCCTATCTGTGGATGACTCACAATATAAACAACTACAACAAAACCAAACCAAACCAAACTGAAAACAAAATAAATATTACACAAAGTTACACTGAGGCTAGACTTTTGCTTTAGTTCTCCACTGGCTCCTCTGATCTTCAGGCTACTCCTCCACCTGGAAAGCTGTGTGGCAGTTTTAGACTATGAACATTTCTATGTTGTATCAAAGCTATCCATATCCCTTGTTTTGCCCGCTCATAGTTTGGATGTTTCAATTAGTAAAATGGATGTTCATGCTAGATGAACCATTGGATGCCCATTTCTCATGTATTCTAAAACAGGCTGGATGTCTTCATATCCTATTCTAAAGTACAGAGAAATGGATGTCCATATCTGACATACAGACTAGGATTTTTATTGACTATATAAGGAACTGAAGAAATTGTGATAACTTCAAGTTAAATTAAATAATCATCTCATATTTTGACTTTTGGAAGAACATGGACACAATTGGAATGGACTTATTGTATGGACTCTGAGAGTGGAATACATAGGAGAAATATTGTATTGTATTGAAGATAACATTATGATGTATACAATTGTTGATTTATAATCTCATATGTACTAGATGTGATAGAGAGATATAAATAATAAATAGCTAATTTGGATAAAAAATATTTCTATTCTTATAAGGTTTTTGTGATACAGACTAGGATGTCCATATTCTGAGTTGGATGTCTTTTCTAAAATTCAGCTCAAAAAGCAATTGCCATTCTGAGGCAAAGAAATAGTACTAAATTTTTAAAAATGTTTTATTTATAATAGATTACCATCAGAAAAAAACATGCAAGTCCAATTGGAACTGTGTACAGCAATTGCCATTCACTAGGCTAGTAGTATTTCATTCTTAGGTGCACTTAGGTGTGCTGTGTTCAGTTTCAAAATCTTACTGTCTATAATGTCCATTATACTTACTACTGTTCTATGGCAAATGACTACCATTAAATTATTTAAAATGATTTTACATATATAATAGGTCTATCAGAAAAATCTTATACGCCCACTTTGATTGCTATTCACTAGGCTCCTAGTTTTTCAATCACTGGATGTGTGCATAATAATGGTGTGCTGTGCTCAATTTAATAAACACTTTGCCCATCATGTCCCATTACTGTTACATACATTCTGTTGCTTCTTTCATTCTGTATTAACAACAGTGTACACTTCATAAAAATTACTTAAACACCACTCTAGCAATTAGCCATATCCTCCCCTCCCTCCCCCCAAAAATCTTTGTTGCCATTTTCTGTTTCCCTATTCCCCAAATCTGTGCTGAGTTTTGTGGTAGTACATAAATGGCAGTGAAGATAAGTAAAACATTGTTCAGATGCAGCTAATTACTGGATTTCCCACACATTAACAGCACAAATGAACATGCAGTGAAAGAAAAGCCTGTGTAATAAATGCAGGGATGTGCCCAGAATCTGACCTGCATTTAATCCACAGGGCAGAGAGCATATGGTAACCACATTACATACAATGGCAGCTAGCACGAGCACACCCACATCATCTACCAATGCAAGTAACATTGTGCAGGCCCACAACATAAATAAATAAAAAATTAACTACCCCTCTATCACAGCACCTCCCCCCCCCTGCATCTTTCTCCCCAAATGTATCCACCCAGTCAAGGTCCCATACCTCTGAGCCCCCTCCACATTGAGATCACCCCAGTCATAACTCCATCCCCATGTACCCCAATCTGATCTCCCTGATCCCAATCTGACTCCCTACCCCCTCGATCACAATCCCAACCTCCCTTGACACAACCTCACCTCTCTACAGGAAAACCCCTCCCTTCCAGAGGCCTATCCCTCCTTCCCTAGAGACCTACCCAAAGATCAGCATTGGTAGTTCAAAGGGTCCCTAGTAGCAGCAATCATCCTCTGCTTCTACCCAACTTGGTGTTGTCATCTAAAATGGTACATCTGTCCCCTAGCAGTACTGTTCCCTCACCTCCATGTCTACTGGCTGTATGCCTTTGCACATACAGCTCCAACGAATTCTGAATACAAGATAAACATATATTTAGGCCAATGTCAGAAAGATGCACCTTATACTGCCAACAAAGCCCTGGGCAATCAGTTATCAAAAGGTCATGTACCAACACTAATCCATCCAATATCTCAGCATTTACCCTTCTGTGTGACACTGCCCTCTACACCCTTCTGGGAATAATCTGAGACTAAATAATGCAAGCATGGTTTTAGAAGCAACAAGTACCACATCATGTTTCATAACCTCAGCTATTACATTCTCACACACGATGGAGCTAGTTTGAGATGCAGGCCATTTTGGAACTCAGCTACTCTCTTTTGCACCCAGAATATAAAGGAATTGCTGCACAGCCATACGCATTTTTCCATGTGTAAAAGCACTTCAAGAGAAACTAACAGATAAATGAATTAATATAAACCACGCAGCATGCTAGCGTACATAACACTTATTAATTGAGCATGAGTGCCCCATATGCTTTACCAACTCAAGGAACCCTCTTTCTACCACAGCGCATGGCACAGCACCAGTGTAAAAAGAATGACTGCCAAACAAACTGGGACCCACCCCAATATAAGCCATGTTCTTCTTCAATACTGTAGGAAATCTAATTTTCAGGCCACTATCTGTATGTGTCAATCAATAAAGTGCTCCTGCAGAGCAAAACAACCATCATAGTAGCCAAGTAACATAGTAAACAAAGACTTGTACAGACCATCCAGTCTGCTCAACAAGATAAACTCATTACATGTGGTATGATGCGATACTTCATATGCATACTTGATCTTAATTTGTCCTTGCCATTTTCAGGGCACAGACCATAGAAGTCTGCCCAGCATTGTTATTGTTCTAAATTTCTGAAGTTGTCAAGCCCCTGAAAAGCTCCACTGCAGCCCATCCAAATCTATTCAGCCACAATCAGGGCACAAACCATAGAAGCCTTGCCCAGCACTGGCTTTGCTTCCCATTTAGCAGTGTTGCTATCTGATCTCCGCTAAGCTTCTATGGATCCATTCCTTCCAAACAGGATTCCTTTGTGTTTATCACATGTATTTTTGAAGTCTATTACTGTTTGCATCTCCACCACCTCCCGCGGAAGGGCACTCCAGGTACCTACGACCCTCTCAGTGAAAAAATACTTCTTGGCATTATTCCTGAGACAGTCCTCTTTCAACCTCAATTCATGTCCTCTAGTTCTACCACCTTCCCGTCTCTGCGGATTTATACCTTTCAAATCAGTGTAGGAATCCCAGGCCGAACCTCATTATGAAAAAAAATGCAGTATGATCAACAAGACATCACAGCTTACACACAAAACCCAAAGTTGCCAGTGCTAAAGTCACCACCCAGCCCAACATGCCCAATAATTTTGCAAACTCAATGAACTCCTACACCCCTAGTGCAGAGAGCAGGTCAGGATCTTGTCTCACATGCATCCCTAAAATGGACACACATCTATGCCAGCCAGTCTCATACATTCTCTATATACTCCCAATCCTAGAAGCTCTCAACAGGTACCCTAAAATTGATGTATAATGGTCCATAAGCCCTCTGGTATTAGTGTGAGGTCTCATTCACATGAAGGGCTAAGGCTTACAAATGTGGCCAGTGAAAACAAGAAATAGCATCATCAATCTCATTAACTTCAGCAAGCACATGCTTAGCAGATAAAGTCACATTCAAGTACAGGAAGCAAAGCACTAAAACTCACATAGACTCAGCCATCAGCGAGCCTCCATCATGGCCATGTTTTCAGTCCATGACACCACAGATTTATTTGCAAATTGCTTTCTCCAAATAACAAAAACCACCAACACTGGAAATAACTCCAGGAATGATACTTTCTGGTATCATCCTTTACAAAGCCTGAGCAATGGCAATGTTTCTTCACACCATGCTGCACTAAAATACACCCCAAATCATATTCCCCAGATGCATCTAAAAACAGTTCCAAATCCCAGTTAGACACAGTCTGGTACTGTCACACATTACCCCCTTTGAAATCTGCTAACAAGGAAACCAAAATGTTCAAATCTTCCTTATCTGGGAGAAAAGGCTAAAGTGGCTAGGGCTGTTCAACTTGGAGAAGAGATAGCTGAGAGGACATATGCTAGGGGTCTATAAAATACAGAGTGGAAATATTGAGTGGAGTGGAATGGGTAGATGTGAATCGCTTGTTCATTTTTCCAAAAACACTGGGACTGGGGGGACATGTAAGTAGTAAATTGAAAACAAACTGGAGAAAATATTTCTTCACTCAACATGTAATTAAATTCTGGAATTCATTGTCAGACAATGTGGTAAAAGCAGTTAGCTTAACGGGGTTTAAAAAAGGTTTGGCTCATGTCCTAAAAGAAACGTCCATAAGCTGTCAAGACTTAGGAAACCCATTGCTTATTTCTAGGATTGGCCACTGTTAGCAACACTGGGCTTGATGGACCTTCCGTTTGTCCCAGTATGACAGCGATAATGTTCTTATGAGATCTGTAAAAAATGTTGCTTTTGAACCATTCCTTTCACCAATACGCAAAGCTCTTGGTTAACATCCTATCCACTGGGAGCATACAAGAAACAAAATTGAACTACCCAATAAGCAATTGAATTAGCCGCAATGTGAGCTTCTTGGTGGGACAAGCTTCTTTGATTGCCCTGACCGGCTTGTCTACCTTTTCCCTTAGCATCCTGAACTCCAAGCTCAATGCCCAAAAAGGCCTCTCAATCACCAAAGGGATCCTCAGTTTCTGGACCACAATCTGGATTGCCTGTATGAAGTGAGCACACCTCAGTCGCCACTGCACCTACAGAAAGAAAGCCATAAAGGAAATGTACAATATTGTCTATGCCCACCACCTACTGTATCACACAATGGAAAAATAAAGTTAAAAAAAAAATCAAAACAAAACTGGAAAACATGTGCCCACCAAAGAATATCCTTCAACTTGCACCTGTTAAAATAATAATAATAATAATAATAATAATAATAATAATAATAATAATAATAATAATAATAATAATAAAACAGATTTTTCAACTTAAAACCCAGTAAAAGGAAATATTCATCAGAGAACAAAAAATCATATCATTGCCATAACAAACTCTTTGGTACTTTGCCATTATCATATTTTTGACGAAAGCTCAATTAAGTGGTAAGAATAATACATAAAATATAGATGGTATCAATATTATTGGACTCTTTTGATAATATGTAAAGAGACTTTTATGTGGCAAAATTAATACTTTGGTCCAGACCTTTTTAGTATGCTTCAATCATTTGCCCTCCTTTAAACTGTTGTGCTTAAAATAAAAATGTTAAAAGCCCTTGATTTGTCTAGATTTTCTATATGATGCCAAAAAAAATTGATGCCAAATGATACTCACTTGAATGGAATTCTTGAAGCTACGTCTAATGTTTGGCATGGTTTATAGAATACACACTTAAGCAGAGAGTCACATGTAAATGTAGGCATGACCATTTGCACCAATAAGAATGTGTTGAAAATGCCATTTCCTACATTTACGTGCAGAGCAACATTATTCTATAATTAGACATGTAACTCAAAACCACACCCCCCATTCCATCCCAAAACACCCATTTATAAGGAAAGGCTAAAGAGGTTAGGGCTCCTCAGCTTGGAAATGAGATTGGTAGGGAGAAATATGATTGAGGTCTACAAAATCCTGAGTGGTGTAGAATGAGTAGAAGTGAATTGATTTTTTACTGGTTCAAAAAGTACAAAAACTAGGGAACACTCAATGAAGTTACATGGAAATACTTTTAAAACAAATAGGAGGAAATATTTTTTTCACTCAATGAATAATTAAGCTCTGGAACTGTTTGCCAGAGGATGTGGTAACAACGGTTAGCATATCTGTGTTTAAAAATGGTTTGGACAAGTTCCTGGAGGAAAAGTCCATAGTCTTTTATTGAGATGGACATGGGGAAGCCACTGCTTACCCTGGAATTGATAGCATGAAATGTTGTTACTATTTGGGTTTCTGCCAGGTACTTGCGATCTGGATTGGCCACTGGGCTAGAATGGACCATTGGTCTGACCCAGTATGGCTATTCTTATGTTCTTATGTTCATTTCCATGCCCCCTTTTTTAGACCACATGTAAGTTTTAGGCACGGATCCTGCACCTAACTTTACAAGCGTTGGTCCCAATTAAATCTAATTAGTACAATAATTGCTTGTTAAAAAGTCAATTATTGACACTAACTGGCTCTTTTATTCTATTAAATTGCATACACAAATCAGGAACGTGCCTAAATTTGTGCACACAATTTTTGGTGACCTTTATAGAATCAGGGGGATGATGCCAGGGGTGTGCTGGTAAATTTGTAACAACAGGCTCTTTCTCCGGACGTAGCCAGCTCTGCAGTTGGAAGGGCCAGGGGTGGCCGGGGGGGGGGGGGGAACAACACTTGCCTCTCTCTCCTCCCTCCCTTCGTGCAGGCACATTAGTCATACCTTTGCTGGCAGCCAATAAATGGACTGCCACCACTCCCAACGTCTTGCTCTGAGCAGCATGCTGGAACTTCTCTTACATATTCGAGAAATCCCAGCCTGCTGCCCAGAGCTGGAAACAAGGAGTGGGGAGCAGCAGTAGTCTATTTCTTGGCTGGCAGGGCTCAGCATCCCCATCAGCAAAGTAAAAGATAATTCAGTAGGGGGCCCAAGCCCACATTTTGGGAGCTAGTTGTTAAAGTGGCCATGGAGGGCCCTACTTTAACAACCGGCTCCCAAAATTCTTAAAAACTTAACAACCGGCTCTTGCGAGCCTGTGAGAGTCTGCTCCAGCACACCACTGGATGATGCCCAAAACTTTCAATGGCCATCCAAGTTCACAAGGAGGGTCATTAACAAGATATTTTACAAGGGGGCATCTAATGTAAGCCTGTTTTCAAGCATCTATTTTAGGCTGATTTTATAAAGACAAGTAGTTATTTATTTGTCCTTAAAAACTACTTTCATAATGGTAGCAATTAAGCCTACATTTCAAGTATAGACATTTGCATCTGTCCTGGAACTGGTATAAATGTCCATGCCTACAATTTGTTTTACATAGACTTGTTGTTGTCATATATATATATATATAACAACAACAAGTCTATATAATTATTATTATTATTATAAATTGTATTTTGTTAGTCACTGACTCCATGGTCTCCTTTTCTACTTTTTATTGGTCCTCCCTACTTCCTTTTCTTCCATCATATCAATGTGCATACTTTTACGCCAGTTGGGGTTTTATGAGGCCATTGACCCATGCATGTGGCTACAAACGTGCATCCCTGGCTACCTTCAAATCCGAGCTAAAGGCCTACCTGTTTGATGCTGCTTTCAACTCCTGACATAACTTTTATCTTATATTTATGTGTCCTTCTGTCTGTCCTTCCCTTATCCTTATTGGTTCTGTCTGTTTGTCCTGATTTAGATTGCAAGCTCTTTTGAGCAGGGACTGTCTTTCTTCATGTTCAATTGTAAAGCGCTGCGTATGACTGGTAGCACTATATAAGTGATTTATAGTAGTAGTAGTAGTACATGGTTTTAAAATATTACCCCCTAAATGGTTAATTCTTCAAAAAGGATGCCAGTATTTAGGTGCCAAGAATGTATGAAATTGACCAGTATATTGGCATATACATGTGTTTGAATGCACATATGTGTATAATCACCAATATTCTGGCTACACGCTATTTTATGAAATAGCACCTAAATGTGATGGCATATAGTTAGACAGAGTATGGATAGAGCATGGGTGGAGTGTATAGTTACATATTTAGGGGTCCTTTTACAAGGCAGTGGTAGAAAGTGGCCTTAATGTGCTCTTATATGTTTTTTTTCTGCACACTAATCCCATTTATACCACAGCAGCTAAATGACCGATTTTATTTTTAGTACTAATGGCCATGTGATAATATTGCCTCTTTGTAGGCAGTGAGGGTTCATGCGGGGGGGAATTCTATATATGATGCCTTAAAATTGGTGCTGAGAAAACATGCAGTTTGGGTGTATTCTATAATAGTGTGCACCATTCAATAAGCCACCTATTCCATGCCCATGGCCACATCCCCTTTTCAACTGCATGCATTTGAATTTATGCACACCGCATTATAAAATACATCTCGAAAGTTATGTGCATTAATTCTAATTAAAGCCAATTAATACTGCTAATTGGTGGTTAAGCAACAATTATCAGTGCTGATTGGTTTGTTAATCAATTGTGCATGCAATTTGGCTATGCAGCCAAATTAGCATGCACAATTTAAGGCACCATATATAGCGTATTGAAATGTAGAAGCACTAACTGATTAGTGCAGTTATGCCAATTCTCTGCCCCAGACATGCCCCGTCAATCAAAAAATAACAAATATTTTTTAGCACATGGGTAGAGTGCACACATTTGGAACTTATCACAGGATGCCTGATTGTGTCCCACATTAAGCTGCCCAGATTTTGTCATATTTGCTTTAATTGCACAACCTTTGCTTGCATTACCATCATTTCATTGACTCCCTATCTACTGTGACTCACAAGTGCATTCACTCTGCAGCTCCTTAGTATCTCTCCTCTCTTATCTCTCCCTTCATCCCTTCCCAGGAACTCTGTTCATCTGGTAAGTTACTCTTATCTGTACCCTTCTCCTCCACACCATTCTTTTTATCTTGCTGCACCGTATGCCTGGAATAGAATTATTGAGCCTATATGTCATGTTCCATTTCTGGCCCTATTCAAATCTAGGCTAAAAGTTCACCTTTTGGGGACTCCTTGTAATTCTTAACCTCATATTCACCTGTTCAGTACCCACGTTTGTTTTCATCATTCATTCCCACAATACATAACTCCTTAATCCCTTAGGGCTTCTTTTACCAATCCACACTAGTGATTCCCATGTGGCAAATGAGGGGAAGCCCATAGGAATTGAATAGGCTTCCCCTCATTTACCGCACAGGAATTACTAGCATGGTTTTGTAAAAGAAGCCCTTATTCTGCTAAAAAATGTTCAAATCTTCCATAACTGGAAGAGAGATCTGCAAAAAAAATGTTGCTTTTGAACTATTACAAAAAAAAAAAACAGAAAAACAAAATAATCACACAAATCACAAAAGCAAAAACCAAAACACAGTAAGAATGACCAAACCAACAAATCAAGGTAATGTAGAACAAAAAATATTCTTTATTGTGAAAAGTCACATGAATCTCTGATGGTAGAGCCAGTACTTTGTCTGGCTTGAACAGAAGTCTGCCGAGCAGAAACTGTCTCTTATGTGTCATGTCTAAAGCACTATGTATGTCTAGTAGCACTATAGAAATGATAAGTAGTAATAACCTTCTTTGTGTACATTTCTTTATAGCCATGAAATACCATTTTTTCTAATGAAATATAAAAATGGCAAAGAACCATCTCTTGATTCCACCAAGATGCTCTTACACTCCTAGCTGCTACCAGGAAATGGGCGATAAATTCACCCCTAACTTTTCCTGCTGTGCTTCTTGCAGTATCTTAATGGAACTGAAGTTGATCTTAATACTTGAGATTTGGTTAATATTTAATAGCACCTTTTGCTTGTGCCAGAACCCCCATCTACACTTTCAGAAGTTTGTGTCACATAGAATTACATTGTTTGTTGATGTGGTAATAGGGAATTTCAAACCCATTATAATCCATTTTTCAGAGCATGGCTCAAATAGAACAGATATTTTAGCTTGGAATTTGGCTGACAACAATGCAGCACTTTTGGCCGCCAAACAAACACAGCATATACTTAGACTACTAGCAGAAAGGACTCTGCTTGTTTACCAGAGTAATTAAAGAAATGATTCATCTGAGAAGGAGAACTCGGTAAAAGGACAGTGCAGCTGTGTTGGAAAACATACCAACTTAAAACACTGGTTCAATCAATAGTGCTCTCATAAAACAGCAGATCTCTGAGTCACAAAGAAAGCATTCCCACATTATCAGAGGTTGAACATTGTTAAGATTAGAGATACCATTCATCCTAGAAATGGGCATACAACAGATGGAAAAAACATTCAAAATGCTGCATCCAGCTTGTTTGTTTTCATTCCCCACATTCCTTAGTGATATGGATTTGAAAGAGACTGTCTCTCCCGTTAGACTCCATTCACCCATATTCAGAAACTGGAAACATTTCTGCAGGGAAATATTTTTTAATGAAAAGATACCCTGCACATCTGAGGCAAAATGGATCAATGTCTTTTGATGAGTTTTTAGACGTCTTCCTACTTAAACATATGAACTTTGTATTTGTATACAAAGATTGAATAAAGGAACCTGTGTGATCCTGAAAGTTAATGTACCATGCTTTTTCATTGTTTATTTAAGAGATATTACAATCCACCCAGACTGTATTTTTCTTCACACTCTATACAGCTATTGAAAGTGTAATATATATATATGTATAGAAGCTGTTGTTTTTTGTTACATCTGTACCCTGTGCTTTCCCACTCATGGCAGGCTCAATGTGGCTTACATGGGGCAATGGAGGGTTAAGTGATTTGCCCAGAGTCACAAGGAGCTGCCTGTGTCTGAAGTGGGAATTGAACTCAGTTCTTCAGGACCAAAGTCCACCACCCTAACCACTAGGCCACTCCTCCACTCCATTTGCAGTGGAAACATGATCATATTATATTTTATTAAGAAGTCCTTTTACTAAATTGTGGTAAAAAGTGGCCTTAGTACACCCGGAAGTGGGTTTTTCCTGTGTGCTAGGGCTATTTTTACTACAGCTGTAAAATGGCCAATTTTTAGTGTTTTTCTATTAATGGCTATGTGCTAATGTGAAAGTAATGCTACATTTTGGAGAGCAAATTAATGTAACCACAATTCAAAATAATCACACGTGCTCAAAACAGGCTGTTACAGAGCCACTGACTACCCACTGCTTATGGACTTTAAAAAAATTGAAGCCTCAACTACTCCAAAGAAAGTCCAACGACTTATTACTGAACCTCAATGGAGTTCATTGTCATTGGCTTTTGATAGACTGCAAAAACAACAGTGGAAAACAATTCCTCTACCAGGAGAAAAAGCTACTGTTAAAACTGAAGCAACTAAGAGAAACAAGGGGGTCCCCTTGTCAGGGTTTTGGACTTAGGCAGTTAAGCTAGGTGGACCTGGATATGAGTTAAATTGGCAGCAGTTCATTTTCTGAGCTAAGTAATATTTACAGTGCAGGTCTTTTGCTTTTACCCAATTTACGGAAACTACATATTAGGCTTTTATATGGACTGAGTTCAGAGCATTGTCTACCTTTTAGGCTGCGTAGACAACAACAGACTGATTTTTTTCAACAGTGGCTTTTTCTTCTAGTAGAGATCAGAACAAGTGAACATAAAAGTCCAAAAAAGCTCACCCATTCATTTGTCTTGATTTATAAGCCTAATTTATGAGCCTAATGCTAAAACTTAGTGCTAAACTCATGACATTTTCCCACCTTAAATATGCCCTTTTTGCTTACTACTTTTTTATGCTCCCAAATTTAGGGGGGGGGGGGGAATTCCTCAATTAGCATTAAGTCCTTGGCACGGGCATTAGTTCCCTTAACATGTGCTAAATGCTAAGAAGTCCATTTTATACCTATGCACTTCTTAGCATTTAGCAATTGTTGATTCCCTTAAAGCGCGTTAAGGCCCTAATGCTACTTTATGAATTCTCCCCTCGGTGAAATTTTCAAGCCAATATTCTGCCAGTTGCAGACGATGGTTTTTTTTGTCTGCTGGTTAATTGCCGCTGAAAATAACTAGATAGCTGCATACAAGTGAGTTAACCGGTTGGCGGCCATTCATGGCCAGTTAACTCGTTTTGCGGGGCATAATCGAACGGCGCTGGCAAAATTGATGGCCGGCCATCTTTGGGGCTGGCGCTGTAAGCGGACGGAGCCAAGCATATTTTTGAAATACGCTTTGCACCAGCCAAATCACTCGCCGGGTTTAGAATAGGATCGCCGGCGGATCGCCGGGTTTAGATGAGATGGCCGGGTCCGATTTTCAGCCAAACTGGAAACCGGACCCGGCCATCTCAAACCGGTGAAATGCAAGGCATTTGGTCCTGGGAGGAGCCAGCATTTGTAGTGCACTGGACCCCCAACATGCCAGGACACCAACCGGGCACCCTAGGGGGCACTTAAAAATTAGAAAAAAAATTAGCTTCCAGGTGCATATCACCCTTCCCTTGTATGCTGAGTCCCCCAAATCCCCCCCCCCCCAAGACCCACTGCCCACAAGTCTACACCATTACTATAGCCCTAAGGGGTGAAGGGGGGCACCTACGTGTGGGTACAGTGGGTTTTGGGGGGTTTAGGAAGGCTCAACATTAACCACCACAAGTGTAACAGGTAGGGGGGGGGGTGGGCCTGGGTCCACCTGCCTGAAGTGCAGTGCACCTACTAAAAACTGCTCCAGGGACCTGCATACTGCTATCAGGGAGCTGGGGATGACATTTGAGGCTGGCATACAGGCTGGTAAAAAATGTTTTCATTTTTTTGTGTGTGGGAGGGGGTTGGTGACCACTTGGGGAGTAAGGGGAGGTGATCCCCGCTTCCCTCCGGTGGTCATCTGGTCAGTTAGGGCTTTTTTTTGGGACTTGGTCCTAAAAATACATGGACCAAGTCTGCTCGGCGAAATACTCATTTAAGCCAGCATTTTATTTTCATAATAAGGTGAAGCAGGCCATCTCGTAACCCCGCCCCGCTCCGCCCCCCTTCCCGCCTTCGCTACCTTACCAACACGCCCCCTTGAAGGTTGGCTGGCACCACAACGAAAAAGCAATTGGGGCTGGCCAAAATCGGCTTTCGATAATACCGATTTGGCCGGGATTGAGAGATCGCCGGCGATCTCCCGATTTGTGTCGGAAGATCACCGGCAATCCCTTTCGAAAATAAGCCTGTTTGTATATCGGCCGGTTTGAGCACACAGTTATGTGCTCAGCCCTAGTAAATTTTCAAAGAAGTC
This sequence comes from Microcaecilia unicolor, assembly GCF_901765095.1. Lineage (NCBI taxonomy): Eukaryota > Metazoa > Chordata > Amphibia > Gymnophiona > Siphonopidae > Microcaecilia > Microcaecilia unicolor. The sequence goes on from NC_044031.1 coordinate 89,590,068, forward strand.
AGTTTATGAATATAACTCTCAAGTTTAGGAGCACAAATCCTTTGAATATCAGGCCCATTAACCTATCTATATATCTATACATATCTTTTGTTATCTATCTATCTATCTATATCTTTATCTATCTATCTATCTATCTATCTATCTATCTATCTATCTATCTATAGATAAATAGAAATATATCTTTATATATGTATCTAACTATATCTTTCTTTTGCTGAATATTTCCCCATGAACTGCTTTTATAGAAGTCACAAAACATGCCCCCCCCCCACCCCAAATATCCAATCCCCTCCTATCCTATGCCTACCCCACAGGGGCCAAAGTTGTTTGGGGAGAACCATATCAACGTTTAAAAAAAATTCCCATCATATTTTTTAAAATTTTTCCCTCTTTCCTATTTTTTTCCTGTTAGTCCAATCTCATTTAACATTCCATGCTGAAGTTCTTTTGAGTTCCATTCACCAGCAGTACTGTCTTATTTGGCTATGCTCATGTTATCCAGGTTTCCTTAGTGATTTCTTAAACATATTTTTTTTTTTCATATCCTGCTGTACCCAGCACATTTCTTTTCAGTTGTTTATGGAATTCCTATTGTGTGGGAGGGCAGCTATGTTCCATTCACACACTCATGTTCCCAGATGTGGCCTCCTGGGCTTACCCCGCCTCACTTGTTCAGCAGTCAAACATTTGTAGCCTCAAGGTCACTCAGCAGTGGTCTTCTGCTATATGATAGACAGGCTTTGTTTGTATTTTTAAGTATCCTTGGACATTTTTCTATGTTTAAAATGAAAATAAAGCAGGACAATGAGCCAAATCTTCCCATCATTTTGGCATTAAAGAGCCCCGAGGAGTGGATATGAGGCTGTTCATTCATAAGTGTCAGACAGTTGGTCTGTGATTTCAGTTACTTTACTAAGAATATGCTGCTTTCTAAGCTCGGGATCGGAGTTCACATGTTGTATTGACAGTGTTCTTGACATGATTTGCTAACTGGGCGTAGGTATGCCACTTTATGCCATTCAAAGGCCTATATACTATTCACTGTATAAGGTTTTGATATGGTATTTAACATACTCCGATAGTGTGACACTGCATTAATTGCTACCACATGACAACTGCCATGTTAAACACCTAATATAGGGGCATATTTACTAAAGTGTGGTATACTTATCGTGTTTTAAATGCAAACTTTCATGCACAGTAAGTGCAAAGCCTTTGTAGTAAATGCAGAAAGTGTGTCCAGCATCTGTTCTGCATTTACTGCACAAAGAAGACACTCACTACACAAGTATCACATTACCTGCAGCGGCAAATAACACAGGCACCAGCGCTATCTGCCTCAGCAGATAACACAGTGCAGGCCCAAGCATAAAGAAATCATTGAAGACAGATGTACCACAGCACATATCCCCTTCCCCTCCCCCATGAGATCCCCCCCCCCCCCCATCAACCTCATGTCGCATGGGTTTTCCTCATATAAGGAGATTGTCCCCTAGTGGTAGTACATTGACATTATTGCTAAGGGTGGCCATTTTGAACCAGACAGGGAGGGAGCAGAGAGAGACCAATACTGTACCAGCCCACTATGCCACCAGGCAGCACCTCCAGGTATGTCCCAGTGGTAATGAGTGAGGAAAGGGTATATTTTGCCACATATGGGTGGGGCTTGGACACTGGGGAAACATATTGGGCTTTGGGATCCGGATGTGACAGAGAGTTCAGGGAATGTCATTGGGGGTGTTGGACAAGTTGAGGGTTTACATTGGGGGTGTCAAAGGTTATATCAAAGGTTTGGGGGAGTTCAGGGGTTGTCACTGAGGGTGTTGAGAAGTTCAGGGAGGTTTAATCAGAGGTATTGAAGGTTCAGTGGCTATTGTGGGCCTTGAATGCAGTTATTGGTGGATAGAAAAAAGGGGGGGGGGGACCTGTGATAGCGTATCTGTAGCTAGGCTACCAGATTACCAGTAGGGTAACTGCACTTAATGCCTCCTCTTGAGGTGGTGGTATGTGCAGCTATGCTATTGGTAGTCATTACAGTTAGCATGTGGTACCAATGGTACCAACCCAGGTGTTGTCACAACTGGCCACTCCCCTGCCCTGCCCCTCTCACACCTGGTTCTTGTCCCATTCTGAGTTAACTGAGCAATATGAGGAGATTTATCACAAACAAAGTATACCAGCTTTGTGTTAATGAACATAAGAATAGCCACAATGGGTCAGACCAAAGGTCCATCTAGCCCAGTATCCAATTTCCAACAGTGGCCAATCCAGGTCCAAATACCTAGGAGAAACCCAAATAGTAACAACATTCCATGATACAAATTCCAGGGCAAATAGTGGCTTCCCTATGTTTGTGTCAATAGCAAACTATGGACTTTTCCTCCAGGAACTTGCCCAAACCCTTTTTAAAACCCAGATATGCTAACTACTGCTACTACATCCTCTGGCAAAGAGTTCTACGTGAATATATATATATATTTCCTCTTATTTGCGTTGAAAGTATTTCCATGTAACTTCATTGAGTATCCCAAATTCTTTGTACTTTTTGAAAGACTAAAAAAATCGATTCACTTGTACTTGTTCTACACCACTCAGGATTTTGTAGACCTCAATCATATCTCCCCTCAGCCATCTATATTCCAAGCTGAAGAGCCCTTACTTCTTTAGCCTTTCCTGGTATGAGAGGAGTTCCATCCCCTTAATCATTTTGGTCGCTCTTCTTTCAACCTTTTCTAATTTTGCTTTATCTTTTTGAGATACGACAACCAGAACTGCACGCAGTAATTAAGGTGAGGCCATACCATGGAGCAATACAGAAGCATTATAGTATTCTTGGTCTTATTTACCATCCCTTTCATAATAATTCCCAGCATCCTGCTTGTTTTTTTGGCCACCGCCGCACACTGGGCACAATATTTCATTGTATTGTCTTCTATGGCACCTAGATCTTTTTCTTGGGTACTGACTCCCAAGGTGGACCCTAGCATCAGGTAACTATGATTTGGATTGTTCTTCCCAATGTGCATCACTTAGCATTTGTCCACACTAAATTTCAACTGCCATTTGGATGTCCAGTCTTCCAATTTCCTAAGTTCTTTCTGTAATTTTTCACAGTGCACACATGTTTTAACAACCATGAATAGTTTTGTGTCAACTGCAAATTTAACCACCTCACTTGTTGTTCCAGTTTCCAGATCATTTATAAATAGGTTAAATAGCACTGGTCCCAGTACAGATCTCTGCGGCACTCCACTTTCATCCTTTTCCACTTAGAGAAATGGCCATTTTACCCTACCTCTGTTAATACAGTCCTGCAATAGCAGTTAACGCATGTCATTTTGGACATCATCTGCTTACCACACTTTAGTAAATATGCCCACAGTAATTCCTATTGGGAGGATGTGATATACGTGGTGAATTGTTGGGACCTTGCAGTAAATAAGGTCATGGCGTATACTAACAGCTAATATGGCAGAGGTGCAACTAATTGTATTCTGCATTATTTGCAACACCATTAACACTTGCTAGGGATCATTATTATGTGTTAACAGCTGCAAATGCCCTCCAACAATGAATGCTGAGGTTTTGCACTTAATATGCCTTACATTTTTACTGTATGTTGGTTGCCAAATCTTAGTGCAGCTTCGTAAGTTGCCTCTCACTGTTCATATCCATTTTGCTCACAGCCACTCTAGTTTCTTGATTATCTGAAAGCATATAAAAGATACTTTATGAAATCAAAATATCTTCCTTTCACATTCATTTGTGTTGAATTTCTACTTAGAGCAGTGTTGTGACACTATAATTCAGTGAAGACAGGGATATTATTGGCATGTATGCAGGCCTATCCATTACCCTTTTGACAAAATAGCAATTCAAGTACAGATTTTCAAAATATCGATTTTTGGTTTCATTTCTTTTATTTTGAATTAGTCTTAAGATGTCCTTCATTCTTTTTTGCATCCCAGTGTGTTTTCTTTCTTGTAGTAAGAATGCATTTTTAATTTTAGCTATAATCCTGTTCTCAAAAATTGCCTTCCCTGAATCTACTCCATATATGTTCTAAACTATGCATGTGAAACTTTTTGGCTGTACAAAGAAAACAGTGGGGTGGATCCAAGGAGGATAACAATGAAGTCTTTATTGGAGTTGCCTTAAAATACAACCCGACACGGCCACGGTTCGGCCCGAAGGCCTGCCTCAGGGGTCTTGATGGATCTCTGATGTTGTTATGTATTGCTTAACAACAGGAGAATCCTAAAGCAAGGGCCTGGCTGTAAAATCCTTGGTTATCTAATGCATGCTAACAGTGATAATGCCACTAGATGGAAATGGTGAGATGGTTCAACCTGCATTTCTTCTTTAATGACCATCTCAAAAGCTCCAAAATCTCCCAAATGAATGACATTTAAAAAAAAATGTATTTAAACTAAAAACCTAGAAGGTTATCTAGTAAATCACTAAGGGGCCCTTTTACTAAGGCGCATAGGTGCTTACACATGTACAACGCACATCAGATTGGAACTAAAATCGAGTGTAATACCGGAAGACTGGAGGGTAGCCAATGTTACTCCGATTTTTAAGAAAGGTTCCAGAGGAGATCCGGGAAATTATAGACCGGTGAGTCTGACGTCGGTGCCGGGCAAGATGGTGGAGGCTATTATTAAGAATAAAATTGCAGAGCATATACAAAAACATGGACTGATGAGACAAAGTCAGCACGGATTTAGTGAAGGGAAGTCTTGCCTCACCAATCTAATGCATTTTTTTGAGGGGGTAAGCAAACATGTGGACAATGGGGAGCCGGTTGATATTGTATATCTGGATTTTCAGAAGGCGTTTGACAAAGTGCCGCACGAAAGACTCCTGAAGAAATTGCAGAGTCATGGAATCGGAGGTAGGGTATTATTATGGATTAAGAACTGGTTGAAAGATAGGAAGCAGAGAGTAGGATTGCGTGGCCAGTATTCTCAGTGGAGGAGGGTAGTTAGTGGGGTCCCGCAGGGGTCTGTGCTGGGTCCGTTGCTTTTTAATGTATTTATAAATGACCTAGAGATGGGAATAACTAGTGAGGTAATTAAATTCGCCGATGACACAAAATTATTCAGGGTCGTCAAGTCGCAGGAGGAATGTGAACGATTACAGGAGGACCTTGCGAGACTGGGAGAATGGGCGTGCAAGTGGCAGATGAAGTTCAATGTTGACAAGTGCAAAGTGATGCATGTGGGTAAGAGGAACCCGAATTATAGCTACGTCTTGCAAGGTTCCGCGTTAGGAGTTACGGATCAAGAAAGGGATCTGGGTGTCGTCGTCGATGATACGCTGAAACCTTCTGCTCAGTGTGCTGCTGCGGCTAGGAAAGCGAATAGAATGTTGGGTGTTATTAGGAAGGGTATGGAGTCCAGGTATGCGGATGTTATAATGCCGTTGTATCGCTCCATGGTGCGACCGCACCTGGAGTATTGTGTTCAGTACTGGTCTCCGTATCTCAAAAAAGATTTAGTAGAATTGGAAAAGGTACAGCGAAGGGCGACGAAAATGATAGTGGGGATGGGACGACTTTCCTATGAAGAGAGGCTGAGAAGGCTAGGGCTTTTCAGCTTGGAGAAGAGACGGCTGAGGGGAGATATGATAGAAGTGTATAAAATAATGAGTGGAATGGATCGGGTGGATGTGAAGCGACTGTTCACGCTATCCAAAAATACTAGGACTAGAGGGCATGAGTTGAAGCTACAGTGTGGTAAATTTAAAACGAATCGGAGAAAATTTTTCTTCACCCAACGTGTAATTAGACTCTGGAATTCATTGCCGGAGAACGTGGTACGGGCGGTTAGCTTGACGGAGTTTAAAAAGGGGTTAGATAGATTCCTAAAGGACAAGTCCATAGACCGCTATTAAATGGACTGGAAAAATTCCTCATTTTTAGGTATAACTTGTCTGGAATGTTTTTACGTTTGGGGAGCGTGCCAGGTGCCCTTGACCTGGATTGGCCACTGTCGGTGACAGGATGCTGGGCTAGATGGACCTTTGGTCTTTCCCAGTATGGCACTACTTATGTACTTATGTACTTATGTACCACCCGGCTACCGCATGTCTCAGGCAGTAATTCCATTTTTGACATGCGTTCGAAACACAAGGTAGAAATTTTCTACCATGTGACGCTTACCCGGTGGTACTCAGAAGTATACATGCTGACAATTACCACCTGGTTAACGCGTGAGACCTTACCACTGAGTCAATGGGTGGCGTTAAGGTCTCAGGCCAAAAATTGATGTGCACCAGTTTTAGTTTTGGCCCTATCCATTTTCGGCCACAAAAAAAGGCCTTTGTTGCAGGCATGCTGAAAAATGGACCTGCACATGTCCAAATCATGCACCTACACAACTAAAATTTAGGCACATTCATTTAGGCCACCTAAAACCAGGCCTAAATACCTACGTCTAACTTAGCCGCAGATCACGTGTATTCCATAATAGTGCCCATAGTTTTTTGAAATGCTCACAACCTGCACATTCCATGCCCATGGCCATACCCCCTTTTCAGCTGCATGCATTAGAATTTATGCACACCACATAATAGAATATGTCTTGAAAATTGTGTGCATAAATTCTAATTAAAGCTAATTAGTACCGCTAATCAGTTGTTAAGTACCAATTATCTGTGCTGATTGGCTTGTGTTGTGGTCAAATTAGCGAGAACAACTTAAGGCACCATTTATAGAATTTGGGGGTAATTCTATAAAAGTTGCCAAAAATTGCACATGCAAATTTGGGCATGTGCCCAATTTAATTGAATAATGAGCCAATTAGCATGAAACTGGGGTGTGGTCATGGGAGGAGTCTGGGCATATCAGAGGTATTACTCAAATTTATGCATGTTGTTATAGAATTTGGATGAACGGGTCTACATTTAGGTGTGGGTATTTACACCAGATTTTCAGTGGCATAAGTAGTCACGCCTAAATGTAAGCACATTCCTTGGTCCTATGCATTATTCTATACACTGTGCCTTACATTAGGTGTGTTATACAGAATAGCGCTAGACCCATTAATCAGATGCATCTAAATGTTAGACGCCATTTACAGAATCTTGCCCTTTGTGTGTCTTTGACCATTTTGCTCATTTTAGCATACAACAGGGCCTCCTCTGCTCGGACAGTTGCATGTTTACAGTTTACAGTTTTATGAAATTTAATATACTGCATTACATATAATATAACAAGGCACTTTACAATAAAATACATTTTTTTAAAACATTGGAAATGGGAGAGGTCCCCTGTTACGCTCATGCTCCTGCCAGTTCTGATGTTAGCATATCAGCCTCTAAATTTGCCAAAATCAGATTCATTAGTGCCAAAGGTTTGCAGTTATTTCACGAAAACATCTGCAGCTTCTGCTATGACCCATGGGATCCTAGTCTGATGAGATTTAAAATCACAGCAAGTCATTTCCTGCCTATGAATTGTATTCCAAAAATAAACGTATTATTACAACAGCTGGGATTTCATGAAACGTATCGGTTTTTGCTTCAAGGAGCATTTCATCCTATACCGTATAATACCAGTATAGGAAAACCCTACTGTACTGTATTTCTATAGTTTCCATAATTCAATCACTTGAGCACAGCAAGAAAACTAAAAACAATAAAATACATTAAGAAAGAATGTAGGAGGTTATCACAATAATCCTAAAATGTAGCTGAAAAATCCTAATAAGGATTAATAAAAGAAAAAAAATGAGCTGAGCACTCCAAGATACACGGAAAAGGAGAACTTTATTAATGTTTCAGATTTCTTCTTAAACCTTCATCATATGATATCAGTTACAGACTAGGTATCAAGCTGCCTGTATGGAAGATAGTACTATTATACTACTTATCTTGTACTGCAGGGCATGCATTTTGTTATGAAATTATTTGATTAAAAACGACAGTTCAAGACAGCAGCACTATAACATTATTAATTCATTTCTAGTCTATGTTATTCTTACTTTTCATTCTGGCAGTTGCTTTGTGCAACTGAACTTTTTTTTTTGTCTGTTTGTTATAGTCAATAATAGTATTAACCTATATTCATTCCATGTTATCTATCAAAATACAGAGCCAAAGTCACAAAACAATACGAATTTCCTTTTTGCAAACACAGGACCTGGGTAAACAGGAAAATATCAAAAGAAATTTTATATGTTGGGGTCTATTTATTAAAGTTGCATACGCTGTTAACGTGGTAGTTAGTGTGCATTAACAGTTAAGGCAGTGTATGATTAGCACTTGCTAATTTCTGCATTCACAGCAAACACAGAACATGGGGGGAGGAGACTACACATTCCAGTAAACACAGAGGTAATTACCATGCATTAAACTTGATGCACTTACCTCATGAATAGGTGTAGCCAGCTGCACTGTGTTATCTCTAATGCAGTGAGGGGTCCTTTTACTAAGCCATGGTAAAAAGTGGCCTGCGGTAGTGCCAGCGCGTCTTTTGGAAGCGTGCTGGCCCATATTTTTACCGCATCTAGGAAAAAGGACCTTTTTTAAGGGGCTAGAAAATGGATGTGCGCTAATTGAAACCAGGGTGCATCCATTTATGGCCTGAGACCTTATCGCTACCCATTGACCTAGGAATAAGGTCCCACGCGCTACCCACACGATAAGCATGCAGCACGCACCAACTGCTGTTTACCGCCGGGTAAGCGGCCCGAGGTAGAAAATAGAAAATTATTTTTTATTGTGGGATTTGGCACATGCCAAATTCAGAATTACCGCCTGACTCATGCACTAGCTGAGCGGTAGTGCTGATTTGGCGTGTGCTGTACGCAGGTAGGCCCTCTCGCGTCTTTGTAAAAGGGCCCCAAAATGTCATGTGTTGAGATATTTGCCATTATAGTAAACTTATGTCTGGTCAAGTTTAAGATGTGGGATCATATAACTATGTTTAAAAATATTGGGTTTTCCGTATGTTGATGCAGGGCAGCTGTTGGGCATACTACTTAGAAATCCATCATCAAGTGCATTCTAATGCATTATTTTCTAATATCCCAAGAAGCACTACTCATACCTGTATACATAGTGCCCACCCATATTAACTCTGGGCCCACCCAAAATGTTAGGTCTGGCTATGCCCTGGCCTAATTTATTGAAAAGATTTATTTAAAAAAAAACCCCATATTTTAAAACAGTATCAGTTTAAACCCCCAAATAACTGTCTTGTGCCAAGAGAAAAATATTGAAAATGATATAAACAGTTAAAAATAAGGGGGGGGGGGACATCTTGACAAATGCAAAATATAATGGCCAGTATGCTCTCAACTGTTTTTATATCATGTAAAAATCTTTAAAAATCTGCTTCAGTAGTGGGTTCACTCACTACAGGAAAAGACTGAAACTTGCTTGTTTGTTCTTTAACCACCAGAAATTGGAATTATTTAAGATGCCTGTTTTCATTGCTCTGTGTTGGCAAGCAGTATATTACACTGACTTTGAAGGAATACTTAGTTGTAAATATTATGATTTCATCTGGCATTTCAGCTGCGAAAGTAATCCATACAAAATGGAATTCTTATAAAACATGCAAAAGATTACAGCCTCAGGAATCCAAAAATACAATGATTTTGAGCAAGAGAAAGAGAAGTAAATTTTGTCTTCTGCCACATTCTGAACTACAGCAATTCATAACAAGGTGTTCTTTGGAAAAATCTACTTTTGACTGCTGATTTAAGTAGTATACATAGATAGATGAAATATTTTTCTTACAGAAAAAAACATTCTTAGCAACTGTATAATTAGGACTTCTTATCCTAGGGGTTTATTGCTGAGGCAATTAGGTTATTGCCCAGGTTTAGAAAAATAAGGATTTATCAGTGTCGGGGTCATGCTCAGGGTCACTGATGTCATGTGCAGGCACATCCTCTGCATTGATTTCCTCGAGATGTAGGGTAAAGTCCATTTGCTCCTCTAGCTTGTTCTCATCTTCAACCTTCTCCTCAGATGTTCCCTCACGATGCAGCTCCTCTGACATTGCTCCCTCTTCTTCCTTCTCTCCAGGGTCCTCAGGTGGAGATACAGGTCCCATCCCTTCAGGTCCAAGTTTCACAGCTTATGGTGGCAATAATGTAGGCTGATCTGGCTGTGTAGAGAGACCAGCTTTCTCTACCCATCTACTTACACCTCCGCTGTTTCCCTCTGCAGGATATGTAGGAAACAGAAGAGCTGGGCATCAGTACGGACTGTTCTAGGATATAGACAAGAAAAAGCATTGAAGACTGTGAAACAGTGTGGTCACTACTACTACTTAACATTTCTAGAGCACTACTAGGGTTACGCAGCGCTGTACAGTTTAACAAAGAAGGACAGTCCCTGCTCGAAGGTGCTTACAATCTAAAGGACAAAATGTCAAGTTGGGGCAGTCAAGATTTCCTGAATAGAGGTGTAGTGGTTAGGTGCCGAAGGCGACATTGAAGAGGTGGGCTTTGAGCAAGGATTTGAAGATGGGCAGGGAGGGGGCCTGGCGTATGGGCTCAGGGAGTTTATTCCAAGCATGGGGTGAGGCGAGGCAGAAAGGGCGGAGCCTGGAGTTGGCGGTGGTGGAGAAGGGTACTGAGAGGAGGGATTTGTCTTGAGAGCGGAGGTTACGGGTAGGAACATAAGGGGAGATGAGGGTAGAGAGATTAGGAGGGGCTGCAGATCAAGTGCATTTGTAGGTTAGTAGGAGAAGCTTGAACTGTATGCGGTACCTGATCGGAAGCCAGTGAAGTGACTTGAGGAGGGGGTGATATGAGTATATCGGTCCAGACGGAAGATAAGACGTGCGGCTGAGTTCTGAACGGACTGAAGGGGGGATAGATGGCTAAGTGGGAGGCCAGTGAGGAGTAGGTTACTACTACTACTATTTAGCATTTCTATAGCGCTACAAGGCGTACGCAGCGCTGCACAAACATAGAAGAAAGACAGTCCCTGCTCAAAGAGCTTACAATCTAATAGACAAAAAATAAATAAAGTAAGCAGATCAAATCAATTAATGTGAACGGGAAGGAAGAGAGGAGGGTAGGTGGTTACGAGAGGTGGAGGCGAGTAGTTACAAGTGGTTACGAGTCAAAAGCAATGTTAAAGAGGTGGGCTTTCAGTCTAGATTTAAAGGTGGCCAAGGATGGGGCAAGACGTGCCGGGGGTCGCGTAACTAGGTTGCAGTAGTCCAGGCGAGAGGTAATGAGAGAGTTGACGAGAGTTCGGGTGGTGTGCTCAGAGAGGAAAGGGCGAATTTTGCTAATGTTATAGAGGAAGAAGCGACAGGTCTTGGCTATCTGCTGGATATGCTCAGAGAAGGAGAGGGAGGAGTCGAAGATGACTCCGAGGTTGCGGGCAGATGAGACGGGGACAATGAGGATGTTATCAACTGAGATAGAGAGTGGAGGGAGAGGGGAAGTGGGTTTGGGTGGGAAGCCAATAAGCTCGGTCTTGGCCATGTTCAGTTTCAGGTGGGGGTTGGACATCCAGGCAGCAATGTCAGATAAGCAAGCCAATACTTTGGCCTGGGTTTCGGCAGTGATGTCCGGTGTGGAGAGATAAAGCTGGGTGTCGTCAGCATAAAGATGATATTAGAAACCATGAGATGAGATCAGGGAGCCCAGGGAAGAGGTGTAGATTGAAAAAAGAAGGGGTCCAAGGACAGATCCCTGAGGAACTCCAACAGAGAGCGGGATGGGGGTGGAGGAAGAACCATGAGGGTGTACTCTGAAGGTACGGTGGGAGAGATAAGAGGAGAACCAGGAGAGGGACAGAGCCCTGGAACCCAAATGAGGACAGTGTGGCAAGAAATAAATCGTGATTGACAGTGTCAAAAGCAGCGGATAGGTCGAGGAGGATGAGGATGGAGTAGTGACCTTTGGATTTGGCAAGGAACAGGTCATTGCACACTTTAGATAGTGCCGTTTCTGTTGAGTGTAGGGGGTGAAAGCCAGATTGAAGCGGATCGAGGATGGCATGAGAGGAGAGAAAATCAAGGCAACGGCTGTGAATGGCGCGTTCAAGTATCTTGGAGAGGAAGGGTAGGAGGGAAATTGGGCGGTAGTTGGAGGGACAGGTAGGGTCAAGTGATGTTTATCTGAGGAGTGGTGTGACTACAGCATGCTTGAAGGTGTCAGGGACAGTTGCATTGGAGAGAGAAAGGTTGAAGATATGACAGATGGGGGGGGTGACGGTAGGAGAGATGGTGTTAAGTAAGTTGGTGGGGATGGGGTCAGAGGAACAGGTGGTGCATTTCGAGGAGGAAAGAAGATGGGCGGTTTCCTCTTCGGTGATATCAGGAAAAGAGGAGAAGGAGGCCTGGGTTGGTTGGTTGAGGGAGTGGGTTAAAGGGTGAAGAGGAGGAGATGGTTTGGTGGTGAATTTGAGGTTGATCTTCTGCACCTTGTCGCGGAAGTAGTCAGCCAGTGATTGAGGAGAGAGTGAGGGGGGTGGGAGCGGAGGGCACTTTGAGGAGGGAGTTAAGGGTGGCGAAAAGACGACGAGGGTTAGAGCTGAGGGAATTAGTCAATTGGGTGTAATAGTCCTGTTTGGCGAGGAATAGGGAGGACTGGAAGGAGAATAGCATGAATTTGTAATGGATGAAATCAGTATGGGTGCGAGATTTCCTCCAGAGGCGTTCAGCCGATCGGGCACAGGAGCGAAGGTATCGGGTGCAAGGGGTCAGCCAGGGCTGGGGATTAGTATGCCTTGTGGGATGGGAGATGGATGGTGCAAGGGTGTCCAGAGCAGAGGAGAGAGTTGCATTGTAAGCAGAGATGGCTTTGTCGACAGACTCGGAGGACATGATGGAAGGGAGGAGATTAGAGATACTAAAGGATAAGGTGGGAGGGTCGACAGCCTGGAGATTCCTGGAAGTAGTGGTTAGTGTTGGGCGGGACTGTGGGGGAGGGTGATAAAGTGTGAAGGTGATCAGGTGATGGTCAGAGAGAGGAAGAGCTGAGGCACAGAAATTGGAGGGTGAGCAGGTAGAGGAGAGGACAAGGTCAAGACAGTGGCCAGATTGGTGAGTAGGGGTGGTGGAGCTCAGTTGGAGGTTGAAGGAGGAGGTTAGAGTGAGGAACTGAGAAGCGTATGAGTCGGACAGGTTATCAGTGTGTATGTTAAAGTCACCAAGAATGAGGGATGGGGATGAGGGCTCAAGAAAAACGGAGAGCCAGGCATCGAAGACGGTAAGGAAGGAAGGTAGGGACTTATCAGGAGGGCGGTCACTACCTGCATGTACTATACATCTATAGTAAATCAAAGTAGAGAAAAGGCCCACATTTAACCAAACCTTGAGAACTTTCTCTCTTAGATATGAAAATTTCACACTTAAATAGTAGCAAATTATTAATCAAGAGCAACTCAGACAGGAATAAATTCTACAGCATAAGAGAAAGTCCTCTTCCTTATGCTCTGTAGTTTAACTTCACTTAATGAAAGGGATGTCAGCAATTTAATATTTGCAAACCTCAAGGCAAGTGGTAGAGGGAGCACTTTGTGACTGTATGTAGGACCCATGGTTACATGTCCTTCTGAGAACTGTCACAGGAAGAAGGAGTGCTAAAGTAAGTTGGCTGATGATGGGGGAGGGGAGGGACGGAATATAAAATAGTTGCAAATGGCACCATATCCCAGCCCTGATTCTAATTGACCTGAAAGCTCAACAGAGCTGAAGAAAATATGTTAGTTCAAAAATAAGACTTGAAAGAAATGTTGTACACAAACAAAGGCAAAAAAATTTGTGGCATTTCAGCAGTTCCACTTGGCTTCATGTATTAAAGAGTTGGGTTTTTTTTTTCCCTTTTTGTGTCTATAGCAAAAACACATCTGACATGTAATGAAAAACTGAGGCTTTTTGTCAAACATTTACATGCCACTTAAGTGATAGTGAGTGCAGATGTAATTATAAATTATTGTCTTTGTAATTCCAAATCACAAAAATGATACACAGCAAGCTACTGTCTAAGGCAGATAAGCATTGCATATTAATAATGGGCACTGACAGATCTAAGGAGGAATGGCAGATTTATCTTGACAAGATCTGGTGTATGTTAACAAATGGATAGGAACAATTAACCGCAGACTACTCATCTAACTCATGTCAAAAGTATGTGGATTGGCATAGTTAGTTCACAAATATTCTGTGCATAAATCACCTTCCAACCTATGGAAACATGCTTCACTTTGAGTGAATGAGTTCACAGACTAGTTTCTCTCAATTTCTTCAGTTCCAATATTTATTAATTTACACAATAATTTATAACCAGCTTATCCTAATTTTATTTTCTAGCTATATCTGTAATGAAAATTAGGTTGGCTTTTTACAGGTTTCTCAAACAATAAATGCAAGACAATCACACACATTTTCTATAAATATACCGATCAATATTTAAATCGATTTAAGAGACCAGAAGAGGCACCTGCCTTCTTAAATTTCTTGGAGATGGCTAACTGCCAATATTTAGTGACATGTAATTAGCCAGTGCCGCTGAATAGAGGCACAAAATGACCATTTTGAGCTGAGCTGCACAGTGGTGTTGGGAGGGGGGTATCAGATTTTATGTAGGTACCTGCACCCACATAACTAACCAGAAAAAGTTAGGACTGTTTTTAAGCAGCCCCCTTCCCCCAGAACTAAACCCTGCTTCTGACCAGCCTTCACAGTCAAGATAGGGCGCCCTCAGATCTACCTACATTCCCTGGTGGTCCAGTGGTGCAGTGGGGACAAGAGTGAATTCCACTTGCTCACGCCTCTAGTGGCTGCCTTTTCAAAATGGCTGCCACAAGATGTCATGGCAGCCATTTTGCAGAGGTAGCCACAAGGGACAGAAACAAGTGGGATTCTCCCCAGCCCCATTCGCACTGCTGGACCACCAGGGAATGCAGGTAGGCCTGGGGTGGCTTATCCTGACTGAGAGGGGTGGGAGGGATCTTGATTTGTGGGCTGTGGGAGGGTATATAGATTTTGCTGGACGGAGTGTCTGGGCCTCTCTGTAGGTGGTGGTGGGGGGGAGGGATTGGAACTAAAACAATGGGAGGTAAGGGGATCTGGGGAGTAATCAGCCAGGGCCCACATAACTGTCTTCTGCGAGCCCTGGTTGATTACTGGCCAGGACCCACATATGCTTCAGTGGCCACTACATGTTCAATTTGCCCCAGATATTCAGTGTATGTGCTTGGACATGGCCTGACACTGAATATCCAGCACTAATTCTGCACACAGTGGTAAGTGTTTAAAAAGATGATGATTACTGTAGGATGAATATTGACAATATAGTTTTTAAATAAAACGACTGAATTTACTTTAACTGATAACATTTTTAAAATTCACAGTACTGTGAAAAAAAGTCTGTGATTAGAATAATGGCCAACTCATTACTTTGGCCAGTCACTTTGTGGTCTATGTACTTCCAAGTAGTAAAACTGTAAGGTAGTATAGAGCTTCCTGCTGATTTTACTGTGTGTAATAATGTTGGTCTATAATGAGTGCTATATCATGAAACTAATGAGATAAAGAATTCTTTTGCATTAAAAACGCAGGGTTTTAAAAAGTAAGGCATGTGCTGCAGTTAATGAGATATATTCTATTTTCCTGCACTAATGAACCAATTAACCCAGAATATAATCCATTCCAACTTCATCAATTCCACAGAATACAGACCCCCTCCCTATCTGAATTCAAGAAAGCTTAGGACAAGTACACAGAATCTCGAAGGGAGTGAAAGGGAGAGTAGATGGTATGAATTGGCAGATTGGATAGACCATATGGCAGTGGTTCCCAAACCCGGTCCTGGAGGCACTCCAGCCAGTCAGATTTTTGGGATATCCAAAATGAATATTCATGAGAGATATTTGCATGCACTGCCTCCACTGCATGCAAATTTCTCTCATGAATATTCATTTTGGATATCCCAAAAACCTGACTGGCTGGGGTGCCTCCAGGATGAGGTTTGGTCTTTATCTGCCTTCATTTTTCTGTGTTTCTATGTTTCCCTAACTGGAACACAACTCCACCACAAATAAAGGCCTTCAGAATGAAACTTTTGGTTTTTTTTTTTATTATACACAAGGTTCCCCAAGCAGCCAGATGCATCCCAAACACTGATCACACTCTCACTCACAGAAAATCTCCATCTCCACTGATTCAATGCTCCCAGTTCAACAGATCCCTTTCTTAGAAATAAAGCAACAGAGGGGGTAGCTACTAGGCTCTTCTGTAAAGTTTTTCTGAATTGTTTTATGTTCTTTGCTTCTTTACTTATATATATGAAGAGTACAGAATTGCTGCAATAACTAAACAATAATCAGCAAAATTAGGCCACATTAAAGGGGAACCCAGTCCAAAAATACCAGAGGAAGCTGGTCATATAAGGAATAATAATTGAAAAAAAGAACAAAAGCATTGTGTCATGTCCCATATAAATATACCGCTTCAAACTAGCAGGGTGAATCAGAGCAACTTAAGACACTGACAATGAAACCCCTCTCCCTTCAAGAAAAAACTGTAACTGAGATACAAGTACTTTGAAAGAAGTTTCTGGCATATAAACCACATGTAATTTCTTTGGGAGCAAGGGTCCAGTTAAGATTTCCCTGTAAATGTTTGTGGAGTGTGGTAGCCATGTTAGTCCACTCTTAAGGTTATCAATAGAAATCAAACAAAATAAAACATGGAAAATAAAATAAGATGATACCTTTTTTATTGGACAAAACTTAATACATTTCTTGATTAGCTTCGAAGGTTGCCCTTCTTCCTCAGATCGGAAATAAGCAAATGTGCTAGCTGACAGTGTATATAAGTGAAAACATTCAAGCATTACTATGACAGTCTGACAGGGTGGGAGGAGGGGGGTGGGTAGGAAGTATGCATGGGGACATCAAAGCATATCATTGATATTCTAACAGGGTGGGTGTGGATAGGTGAGGGGAGGGTGATCTCCAAGAATATTGCCTCCTCCCTCAAAACACCCAGGGAGAATCTGCTACAGTACAAAAAGAAAAAATCCACAGACAGAATCCCGCTTGTAGTGACATACAATCCAGAGCTGGAAAAACTGAGGAAAATCATAAGAGATCTACAACCTATACTCCAGGAGGATGAATTACTGAAAGAGATATTCCCATCCCCACCAGTACTGGCCTTCCGACAGCCACCCAATTTAAAACACAAGCTAATCAGAAGTAAACTTCCTTCACAGACTGAAAAGGAACAGAAGGGCACACTTCCCTGTAATTTATCCAGTTGCAAACTATGCCAAAATATTTCACAGGACCCCAAAGTCATCCACAAAGGAAAGATATTCAACATAAAGGGATCTTCACTTGCTCATCTTCCAATGTGGTATATATCATTCAGTGTAAAAAATGTAACGAAGGATGCTATATTGGAGAAACAGGCCAGATGGTTAAGACAAGATTCAATTTACATAGACATCATATGAACAATACTGGTGCCAGCAGGGTTCCCACGCCTGTTGGTCAACATTTTACAGGACCAGGACACTGTACCAGTGACTTCACAGTGAGAATCCTCAAAGGTAACTTTAAAACCATACAAGAACGTAAGACCTTTGAAGTCAGAATGATTGAATATTTTAACACCCAACAGAAAGGACTTAACAAGGATCTGGGGTTTCTAGCCCATTATAAACCATAAAGCTGTATGTCTCTGTTGATCACCCTCCCCTCACCTATCCACACCCACCCTGTTAGAATATCAATGATATGCTTTGATGTCCCCATGCATACTTCCTACCCACCCCCCTCCTCCCACCCTTTCAGACTGTCATAGTAATGCTTGAATGTTTTCACTTATATACACTGTCAGCTAGCACATTTGCTTATTTCCGATCTGAGGAAGAAGGGCAACCTTCGAAAGCTAATCAAGAAATGTATTAAGTTATGTCCAATAAAAAAGGTATCATCTTATTTTCTTTTCCATGTTTTATTTTGTTTGATTTCTATTGATAACCTGTAAATGTTTAATTTCTTTGGATCAGCTTACTTTTGTGTTTTATGAACCTTCTCAGTTAAGGCTCTTTTCTTGAAGGAAGAGGGCTTTCGTTGTCATTGTCATTACTAAGGTTTATTTCTGTATTATTATGGTTTTACAATACGTTATTTTTAGTTTGACATATTAAAGTATATTGAGAAAAATTTCATAAGATTTGCTGGTAAAATTGGCTTTTTCTGCATAAATCTCAGGGTCAATATTCGGCCAGTGTCTCTCAGTATTTTGTTGATCGCTACCGGTGTTACATCTGGAAATTCAATGTCAGGCCATATCTAGGCACTGGCATGGAATTTCTGGTTTTATGGGGCCAATGAAACCATAGCCAGTTAAGGAGTCTTTTCAAAGCATCAGTAAGCCCAACGCAGGCTTACTGAATGCTAAATCAGGACTACCACTGGCCCAACACGGCCACTGGCAGTAATTCCACCCCAAATGTGTGCCATTTCCAGGGGGAAAAGAAAACCCCTGGAAATGACTTGCGTGGCAGTAACCCGGTGGTAATCGAGCATCACTGCATGCTGCCTGGATACCATCAATTTACCGTGGGAAACCTTATCACCACCTCATGTCCACATGGTATGAGTTCTCTTACCACATGGCCATGTTTGGGGGCTTTTTACCCGCTGTGGTAAAAAGGTCCCTGGCATGCGGGAAATGGTCCCCGCCACTAGCGGAGGACGTAATGCTGCATACGTCTAGTAGCGCTATAGAAATGATAAGTAGTAGTTTTCCCATAGCTTCGTAAAATGACCCCTAAGTGCAATGTTCAGCACTTAACTGGTTATAGAGAACTGCATAAAGATAGGACTAACTTTTATGCAGTCCTATTTATATGGTTACCTTGATCGGTTAAGTGTAGAATATTGCATTTAGGAGCCCTTTTACTAAGCCGCGTAAGCACCTATGTGTGCCCAATGCGCACCAATTCTTAGTTACCGCCCGACTACTATGTGGCCCTTGCAGTAATTTCATTTTTGGTGCACGTCCGCTACACATATCCAAAATATATTTTTTATTTTCTGGCGCACATCAGCTATGCGCGTCAAGTGGCATTTGACACGCGTAGGCCATTACTACCCGGTTACTGCATGATATTTTACTGCTAGGTCAATGGCTGGCAGTAAGGTCTCAGTCCCAAAATGGACGCGTGGCAATTTTAATTTTGCTGCACATCCATTTTCGGCAAAAATTTTAAAAGAAAGGCATTTTTTACAGGTGCATTAAAAATGATTCTGCACGCACCCAAAACACACGTCTACACTACCGCAGGCCATTTTTCAGTGCACATTAGCAAAAGGACCCCTTAACCAGCCAAGTGCCAACTCTGTCAATAAAAATGAGTGTGAGAGGTACAGTATATGGGGGGGGGGGGGAGTAAGTTATATTTTTGGCTTACGTTTATGGCATACACATTTGTGTATGGCATTTGTTTGAGATTTAGTAGGTTAACTAAGGACCTCTTTTACCAAACCGTGCTTGTGATTCCCACTCAGCAATGCCGACGATGCTCATTCAACAGAAATGTCTTTGTTGGCATTGCCACACTGGGAATCGCTAGTATAAACTGGTCCTGCTATCCCGGTTTAGAAGGAGCTCGAGAGGCACTGCAGGTTTTTATCACTCAGGGAAACACACGACACTCAGAAGTTTAAAATAATTGAAACATTTATTAACTTCTAAATGATGGTTTGCACTGCATTGTTCTTCTTATAGTCAATTGTAATTCATATTGCTTTCCAGGTCATCATAAGCAATAATACATTTCTAGGCTAATACACATGCTTAACCCTCATGCCTGTCCTGCAGCTCAGTCAAAACTCAGAGCGGATTTCACACTCCATATATACTTAAATACCATCTGGGTCAGGCTTCCGCTATACTGGGTGAGAATATATCTGTATTTTATGTTTATGAAAAAGACATGGTTTTCTGTTGGCAGGATCATCTTTACTAATCTAGCTTGTTTAGTTTTACAATGGGTGTATTGATGTTCTAGCGCTCACTGCAGTGTTTAAGATGCTGCCTTTTCCTAGGTACACCCTTGTTGTGTGACTCGTGGATTATTAGTAAAAATATTTTTTTTCATATAGAGAAGGGGGTGTTAAAAAATGATCGGCCAGGGGTGTCAAATATGCTAGGTATGCCACTGCAGAGAGCTATGATCCATAGTGAAGATCACTTGCTGCACCAGTGCTGCAGGCACAGCCTTAGATTGTTTCAGCCATCTTTGTCTCCATGGCCTCCGTGGCATTAATGTACAGGAGGTGAGTCTTTTTCAAATGAAGGAAGCCTCTGGAATGAGAGGCCGTAAGATAAAGTTAAGAGGAAATTGGCTCAGGATGAATCTGAAGAAATACTCTTTCACGGAAAGGGTGGTAGATAGGTGGAATGGCCTCCTGATGGAGGTCGTGGACATGAATACTGTGTCTGAGTTTAAGAGGTGTGGGACAGACACGTGGGATCTCTTAGGAAAAGGGGGAGTTAATGTTTACTGAGGATGGGCAGAGTGGATGGGCCATACAGCCCTTATCTGCCATCATGTTTCTATGTTCCTAAGAATGGGTTATGGACTGTAGGATTTACACCATATCCCTGAATTTGGCTTTCAATTTATTTATAGAATTTAGTTGGCTTATAAAATTACTTGGTTCTGTTTGAAAAGATTTAAACTGCCTGTTGCAGAAATTGAGTAAAGTTCCTGTTGTTTTTCCAATATAAAAACCTGTTTTGGAGTCTTTCTTTGCTTGAAAGTAAAGTTCATTTGCTCCTGAACTAATAAAGAAAGGTGAATAGACAGGTATAAAGAGTAAAAGCCAGCTCAATGCCCTATGGCCATCTGGATTTGTATCTGGCCCTGGCCTGCGCCCAGCTGAGTATGAAACTGGAGAGATCTAGATTGTGAATGACAAAAAAAACTTTGTGGCCCTGGTCTTGGATGCTGACCTGCAAAATGTTAGCTGGTACCTGGATGGTATGTGGTGAGACCAGGGTTACACTTATTTCTAGGATAAGCAGCAAAAAATCTGTTTTATTCTTTTGGGATCTTGCCAGGTACTTGAGACCTTCATTGGCCACTGTTGGAAAATGGATATTGGGCTTGATGGACCTTCTGTCCACTATGGCAATGGTTATGTTCTTATGTAAAAACTGTGAGAGGAGGAGAGCAGAAACTCTGGAGCTAGAGGAATTACCACAGTAATATAAGTCCCAGAGGAGAGCTGAAACAGGTAACACAAAGAAGCTGCAGGTGAAACAATTTGTGCATCTTTGTTCCTGATGACAGTGCTATCCATAGATAAGATGACCCCCATTTTTTTTTTATTTATAGAAGTCTTTATTGAGTATTGTAAAACCAGTACAATAATTACTCAGCTCGATACATTTCAATAGACCACACTTATACATAACCACACCCGTAGGTTGTAACATAGTTAAACACCAGCAAAACAACAATGCTATATCAAATACTATTTCTACTTCAACATTTTTCAGTTTTATGATTTATTAATCCCCCATACCCAAATCCTAATCCCCCCTCCTTATTTCCCCTCCCCCACCCCCCTTTTCCCCCCTCTCCCTTCCTCCCATCATATGTATACACCTTTTATCCAGAGCACATGGTTAAAAAGGGTTCCCAAACCCTTTCCCATTTAGACAAAGTTTTCCTTTTTACGGCAGTTAATCTCTCCATCTCACATATATATCGTACCTTAGTTATCCATCTCACCATTGAGGGAACTAGCGGTGACTTTCAGTTCTGTGCTAGATTTATTCGAGCTGTGTGCAGAGAACCCCTCAACAATAGCTACTGGTCAGATGTTAAGCCCACCGGCCTCTGTCCAAGCAAGAAAACTAAAGGATGCCACTGTACAGACCTGCCCAACCACACCTGCAGCCGAGACCGGACCCCTCTCCAATATGCCTGCACTTTGGGGCAAGACCACCATATGTGTCCCAGAGTTCCCACTGCTCCACACTTCCGCCAACACTCCTTTGATACCTGAGCAAACATATGGTGTATCCTGACCGGAGTCAAATACCATCGATAGAAAACCTTAATAGCATTCTCCTGCATAGCCACCTCTAATGAGGATCGCAGAACCCTCTTCTCCAAGGTCAGCCAACTTGCGTCCGATACAGTCAACTGTAGCTCCTGCTCCCATCTCTTCCTGTGTAGAAGGGACGGTTTAGCGTTTGTCACCTGATATAAATAAAGGAAAGATATCAATCCACGCGTACCCCTCAAATCTACACACACCTCATCCAGCGGGTTTATATCACGCTGCAGGCATCCTATATAAGCTGGCCCTTTCAGGAAATGCAGCAGCTGAAAGTAAGCATAACGGTCACCTGGCCGGAGCCCACCAGTGTTTCAAAAGGTACAAGATTCTCTCCCTTATGCAACTGCCTCAACATATCCAATCCAGAGTCTGCCCACCTGCAAAAAGTATTATTACCTATACCCGGCTCAAACAAAGGATTATCCACTATCGGAGCCAGGCCGGACACTATGGGCTGACGTTCTGGGAACATGAGATTCCAGTAGTAGAAAGTAGTCTGAACTGTTGGTGGGAACCTATCTACCCGTCCCCTATATTTATCCACAATCCACATCAAGTGCCTTAATGTCAGATAGCCCATCAAGGATTGTTCAATATCTACCCAAAATTTATGTTCTTCTTTCCTAAACCAATCCACCGCCACTCGAGCCTGCGCCGCACAATAGTACCAAAACAGGTTAGGCACCCCCAGTCCTCCCTCACATTTAGTCTTATATAAAAAAGCCCGGGGCAACCGCGGTCTCTTTTGGTTCCAGATAAATCGAATCAAAATATCCTGCAGTCCAGACAGGAAAGACTGAGGCAGCCGCACTGGAAGAACCTGGAATAGGTACAAAAGATGGGGCAAAATATTCATTTTAATCGCGGCAATCCGCCCGAACCAGGACAAGCCCGCAGACTTCCACCTATCTAAATCCCCCTGCACCTCTCGCTTAAGAGCCGGATAATTAACAGCAAATAGCTCAGACAAATTACCCGGAATCTTCACCCCCAAATAGCTTAATTCACTACTCACCCACTTAAAGGCGAAAGACGTCTTCAGCTTGTCCATCAATCTCTGCGGTACATCCACAGCTAATCCAACAGATTTACTAGCATTTAGTTTATAACCCGAGATCCGGGTGTAATCATCGATCTCCTTCCTTAAATTAGGAAGAGAAATTAATTGATTTGTGAGGGACAGGAGCACATCGTCTGCAAATAATGCAATTTTATATTCCTGCGCTCCCACCTGCACTCCAGTTATGTCATCATTTTCACTAATAGCTGCCGCCAAGGGTTCCTTCGCCAGGTTGAACAGTAAAGGGGACAGTGGGCACCCTTGTCTGGTTCCTCAACCTAATATAAATGCCCCTGAGTTTCCACCATTTACTCGCATGCACACCTGCGGCGAGGAATACAATGCCTGAATCCAAGTTCTATAAACTTGACCAATTCCCACCCTATGCAATACCTTATCCAGATAACCCCAGTGCACCTGGTCAAACACCTTTTCTGCGTCTAATCCAAGTAACACCACGGGCCATTTTTTTTGTCTGAGCTGCATACAATAGGTCCACCGTGCGTCGTATATTATCCATTGCCTGTCTCTTTGCTACAAAGCCAACCTGGTCCGGGTGGATTAAGTTAGGAAGCACGTGCCCCAAACGGTTTGCAAATACCTTTGCCAATATTTTGACATCAGCATTGAGTATCGAGATGGGTCTATATGAGGAAAATTCATTTTTATCCTTACTGGGTTTTGGTATGACCGCCACCCAAGCCTCCATCATAGTCTTGGGAAAAGAAGCCCCTTCTCTCACTGAGTTGATAATCATCGTCAAGTAAGGTGCCAACTCCATCACATATGCCTTGTAAAACTCATTTGTAAACCCATCTAACCCCGGCACCTTGCCCGCCGGTAACGGTCTAATAACCGGAATAACCTCATCCACCCGCACCGGCGCTTCGAGTTCCCCCCTCTGCGATTCAGACAGAACCGATAATCCCCTGGCCGCCAGATAGTCATCAATGTCACCAGTCTGTACAGCAGCATCCTCCTTATATAGTGTCTCATAATATTGGGCAAAACGATCTCTGATCTGTACTTATGTATCATGGCCCCCCTTGCGTCCCTTACTCTCAAGATGTGTTGATCTGATCTCATCTTTCTTAATTTGGTGGCCAGCAACCTTCCTGGTTTACTGGTACATTCATAGTAAACCTGATTTAACCTTGCGTGCACAAATTGCAAACTCTCCTCATGTAATGCTGCAATTTCCAGCCGCACTGCTTGTAGCTTTTGAAAGTCAGACACCGAGCCAGATGCCCTGTATCTGCCCTCCAAAGCACCCAGCTTTTACATACATTGGGTCAAGCATACCTTGTGGACTCGGGCCTTCGTACTCGCACATTTGATAAAGTGCCCTCTCGAAACAGCTTTAAAGGCATCCCACAATGTACCCACTGTTGGTCCCGAGTTCAGATTGATGTCAAAATATTCTTTCAAAACTGGGAGAAAACTGGCCATAATATTCAGATCTTGCAGCAAGCTATTATTAAATGTCTATCTCTTTTCTCTTACCTCCTCCCGCAGGGAAGGGATAGTCATCCAGGCTGGGACGTGATCCGAGATGGTAATGTGCCTTATAAAGGAGTCTCCCCCCCATCTGATAAGGATTTATCTAGAAAGATATAGTCCTATCTGGAATATGTAAGATGTACATGGGAGTAAAAAGTATAATCTCTCCCTCTAGGGTTGCCCAACCTCCATACATCATACAAACCCATCTCATCCACAAAGTTTTTCAGAGCCTGAGAAAGTTTACGGTCCACCGAAGCAGGAGGAGATGACCGGTCTAAGCCTGGTTGCATGGTAGCATTAAAATCTCCAGCCACCAACATTTTACCTTTGGCAAAAGCCTGCAGCTCTCTCTGAAGACGCAAGAAAAAATGTTCCTGCTTCTCATTGGGTGCATACACACTGACCAGTGTAAATTCCTCCTGCTCCAACATTACATGCAGGAAAAGAAATCTTCCCTTCCTGTCCCTTCTCGAGTGCAAAATCTGCACCTTAACATTTTTATGGAACATAATAGCCACCCCCCTTTTTTTAGCACCTGTTACATCAGAAGCGTAAGCCACCTGCGGGTATTGTTTCGAGGATAATAGCCCCTTATGCTTTCTTAAAAGATGAGTTTCTTGTAAAAAGAAACCCCACATGTGGCTGCATCAAACGTAACTCACATAATAAAGCATGTCTTTTGTAAGGAGAGTTCAGACCCTTTATATTATACTAGTAAAAAAGGCCCATTTCTGTATTAAAGGAAATGGGCGCTAGCAAGGTTTTCCTCCCCCCCCCCCCTCGCTCTCTCCCTGTGTCCCTTCCAAGTCCCACGGCCCCCTTTCCTCCCCTCCGATTTCCATGGCTTTCTCCCTCCCTCTGTCAGTGTCCTTCACTCTGTCCTCCCTCCGAATTACAGTCCCCCACCCCCCCAATCCCCCAACGTGCACGTCGCCCCCCCTCCAAAATCGCCAACCCCCCTCTCCCCCTCTCTCTTACCGGTGTCAGTGGCAGCATTGAAGAGCGAGCAGGCTCAACCTTGTCCCTGCTCCTCTGTCTGCTCACCGCTCTGCATCTCCGAGGTGTCCTGCATTTCGACAAAGCACTGCTTCCCTCCAGCCTCTCCAGACTGCTCCTCACGTCGTGCATCCATCAGCTCCGCCATTTTTGTCATGCTCCGCTCCAACCTCGCCATCAAAGATGCCGCCAATCTTTATGAGCACGGCAGGTTCGGTAGAGCAACTCGTTAGTGTGGTGAGCGGGTTGGTTTTTTTTTATTTTTGAGGAGTACGGCAGGTTCGGGACGGTGCTTTTTGGTAGGCAGGTTCAGTTCTTGCTGGCAGGAGTACGTCAGCTATTTTTTTTATGAGTGCGGCAAGTTCAGGAGGTCGACTGTCAGTCTGCTCAGCGGGTTGGTTTTTTTGTTGAGGAGTACGGCAGATTCGGGACGGCGCTCCGTGAGGGTGGAAGTCTGGTTGGTTGCTTGGTTTTTGTGGCCATTGCTGTTTCTTCTTTTCTTGGAGGGCGGCAGGTTTGGGACGGTGCTCCATGAGGGTGGAACTGTCGTCGGCAGGTTTGTTTTGTGAGGGCGGTTAGTGTGCGTGGGAGGTTTGGGAGGTTGTCAGACAGGCTCAAGCCTTGTTTTGTTGTTCTTGTTCATGTGCCACTTCATGTGATTCGCTCAGCTGTCTTGGTGTTATTGTAACCTAGGGGTTAATAAAATAAATAAAATTACCTGAGTCCCAGAGTTCCGTTGTGGCCAGCAGCATAGGTCCTTGGAATTTGCTGAGACCTGAACTTCTGTTGGCTTGATAACAGCAGCTGGCAGTTGGCAGAGTGGGTCTGACAGCTGAAGTGAGTGGAGGTGCTGCTCTGAGTGAGAGAGGCAGAGGTGAATTTGAGGAAAATAAAAGTTATTGGAGTGAGTTTGGGTGACAATAAAGGTATTAAGGGAAGAGTAGGAGAGTGAAGGTGTGACTGGGGAGAGGTTTAAATTGATTTCTGCTAACTTTGGGAATTTTGGGTAACTGCTGAATGAATTGCAGGGGGAAATACGTTAAAGTGTTTAAATGAAAGCCCGATGAGAACATGGTGATTGTGGTAAGGGAATATTTAAAGGAATTAAATAATAGGAAACAGGAAAGAATTTTGGTAAACTAGGTAAATGTAAGGGAAGTAAAGTGGAAAAAGGTGATGGAATGTTGACACAGTGAGCTGATGACAGAATGTTGAGAGTGGTACATATGAGTAAAGGCTGTCAGTCACTCTTTCACAGCTTAGGGAAATAAAAAAAATAGCAAGAACCTACAGAGAAAGGGAATTTTGGTTAATTTTATTTTGTTAGATTACATTGGCCACAGTATTTGGTAATACTTCCCAATAGTTTTAAAATTGGCAATTCAAAATACAGGATAGGCAGGGTTTTGCCTTCATCTTAGTTATTTAAGTGAAAAATTTAGGAAGAAGCTTTATACCAGGGGCGTAGCCAGACACCAAATTTTTGGTGGGCCTGGGCCCAAGATGGGTGGGCAGAAGAACTCCGCCCTGTCCCACAAGTGATTTGGTCTCTCCTTCTCTCGCCTGCATGTCATATGGTTCCTCAAACATCCCCCTCCCCCCATACCTTTTAAATAGCAGATTTTCACTGGCAGCAAGCAGCAAATAATACACACTGCTCATGTTGGCTCCACAGCGTTCCCTCTGATGCAACCTCCTGTTTCCGCATAGGCGGGAATACATCAGAGGGAAGGCTGGTATGCAGGAAGGACAGGAATTTTCGGCTGGTGGGGCTTGGAAATCCCTGCCAGACACTTCATAGGTGTGCTGCTACTGGGTGGGCCTGAGCCCAAAGTAGGTGGGCCTGGGCCCACCCAGGCCCATCCTTGGCTATGCCGCTGCTTTATACTGGATCGGACTGTCGGATTTCCGGAAAACAACACGGGCTCCCACGCAAGAAAGTCTACACTACACCCCAATGAGAGAAAACCTGCATCAGCTAAGTGACTTTGGGAAAGCAGGGGAAATCTAAAAGGGGAAAAGACATGAAGGGAAAAAGGAAAAGTCGAAAGAAAGTAATACTTACCTTGTTCTTCAGTGAAAGTGGATGAGCTGTTGGAGATATCTGTGACTAAAAGAAATAATACCCAAAGAATCAATTCTTAAAGGTTATAGCAAAAGAAAATATATTTCATGTTGTTTGAGAAATTTATGAATGAACTGTTTAGAGGATACTTATCTAATAAGTGTTTTTAAGGATAAAGGAGGCTCCTGCAGAGAGAAAATAAGTAAATTAAACTTGTGAATGGAGTACATGTTTGTAAGGATACAAAGTTAACATTTGGGGGGTTCTGATGTAAAGAGGAATACAATTGTTGCTTACTCTACAAGACATAAGAATGTGGTAAATAAATTTGTTACATTGTTTCAGAAAATCTAAGATGCCGTTATTGTCTCAAAGTACTAGGGATAAATCCTGAATTTAGTTATTTTTCCTCTTTGGTTCTTAGAGAACTAAAGACGAGGTTAGTTTTTGTTGTCCTCTTCTCATTCCTGGGTACTGGCTAACCGGGGTCCAGTTTTTATCATACATCGCACCCAGGCATCCTTCCAAAACAAAATATGCTACATTTCCCATCATTGCTGTCACACCTTTACGGTACTTTGTAAGCCACATTGAGCCTGCAAATAGGTGGGAAAATGTGGGGTACTCGAACCAATTTATACATTGCAACAATCAATGTATCAGATGTTCTCTGTCTTTTGAGGTTAGTGTCTTTTCAGTATGTCAATGCAGAATTATTCTCTATATTTTATACAGTATAACTTTCCTTCGAGCCAATCATACATTTTTTCCTTCGTTTTTTTTATATACATTATGGTCTAGCAAGTCTGCTGTGTGTTTTGTTTGCTGTTTTTTGTCTCTTGCTCAAAACCTGTTTTTTTACAAATAACATTTTACCTACCTTGATGTGATTTTAAATAACACTCAACCTGCCTAGATACGTTCAATTTATTATTCATGTAAACTTTTAAAGGTTTTTAATAACCTTATAGCATTAGGATGGTTATAATGACTATTCCAGTTATGTGCCCTTGCTACAGTGTCCAAAACAGGTCTGACCATTTACCTTTAAGATTGACATCACCTTCCATATCTACTTTTACCTTCCCCCTCTCCCTCTTTCCCCCTTCCTCCTTTTCTCTTTCCCCCTTCCTCCTTTTCTCTTTCCCCCTTCCTTTCCTCTTTTTTGGTCTATTTTTGTTTTGCATCCTCCTCTCCCATCCTTCCCTCTCCCCTTTTCCTCCATCCCCCCCTTCTCCTTCCCTCCCCCCCTTCTACTTTCTCTGCACCCTTCCCCCTTCTTTCTTCTTCCTTTTTCCCTTTTTCGTAATCCACTTTTATCTTCTTTCATATTCATTTTTTTATTTTTATTTTTATTCTTATTCTTTATTTTCATTTTCATTTTCATCTTGGTTTTATTTTAATTTTTATTCTCATTTTTATGTTTATCTCTATTGTTTTACCTTTATCATTTAATATATCTCTTATTTTTACATTTTTATTTTTCATTTTTTTATTTTATATTTATTTATTATCATCGTCATTTTTTAGTCTTTCAGCATATCTAAATGATATGATAATGAATGATTATTTATATTTTGTGCCATTCACACATTTTTTGTCCCTTCCACATTTTTCATACATACATATATGCAGCACTATGTGAGGTTAGAACATTTTTTTGTTCTCTTTATAGTTTCATTACGGATTCAAATGATGCTTATGATGCATACTTTTATTTTTATTTTCGTTTGTGCCATTGTACTTGTGTGATGATATGATGTATATGTAATCTCCATATATTATTTGATTTCTTTGATTTAAACTATGTATATGGCATATACGTTTTATCATTTTTAAATGTATTTTAAGGATGTTATGACATATACATTTTTGCCTCTCTTACATATTATTATATTATACATGTTAATTTTTAGTATCATTCCTTCACTGCTTGATTTTATCTTTTTTACTTTAACTTTAAGTTTAATTTCTCGTTGTGTTATCATATATTTAATTTGTTGTTATTGTCTAGCATTCCTTTCTCTCTCTCTCTCTCTCTCTCTCTCTCTCTATATATATATATATATAGGCATTTATATACCACACTTTCCCGCCCATGGGCATGCTCAATGTGGCTTACAATAGTTCTTTTTTTTTTAATTTTTATTTATAAATTTTCTCATTACATTCATACATATACATAAATTTGGAAAAATCAAGAAAAATATAACTATAAGTATTAAAGGAGAAATGAAAAAACAATTATTAGACCACAATATTGCCCAAGATCAAAGTAATAATAAAAGGAAAAAATTTCACAAATTAACTAAAGAAACAGAGACAGAAGGCATCTTCATTGAGCGCAGCCGATGCATAGCACTAATATTCATGGTTCATTCTCTACTCCTTACTCACAATAAACTCTCTGAGTTTCTCATATTCAAAGAAAATGTAATTTAAAGAATTAAGTCCTACCAGGCATCTACAGGGATTCCTGAGGAGAAAAGTCCCACCAAGAATAAGCAGTCTAGGTTTCAGCAATAGAAATTATTTTCTCCTCTTCTGGGTGTTCCTGGATAGATCTGGAAAAATTTGAATTTTCGCGCCCAAGAACTCTTCATTTATGTGACGAAAATATAATTTGAAAACATTACTGTGGTCAAGTTTGAATGCAAATGTCACCAACATAGTAGTTTGTTCCGTAATCTGTTCTAAAGAATCTTGAAGAAATTCAGTTAAATTTAAATCCCTTTGATGTTGCTGAGTAGATCTTGTATTACGAATTCCAGCAATATATTGTATCTTAGTTATTGGGGGAATACTTTCCGAGGAAATAAGTAATATATCAGTCAAATATTTCTTAAACATCTCAATAGGAGAGATTAGTGGAGACTTTGGGAAATTAAGTATTCTCAGGTTATTTCTTCTAAGTTGATTTTCCATATATTCAATTTTTCTAATCTGAACCACTTTTTCTTTAGAGACTATAGAGGAAAAGTTTTTTAAAGATTGTACCTCTTTATCAAGTTCCTTCAATTTGGTGTCATGAACCTCGAACCTGGCCAAGAAATTTTCCTGATTTGATTTTATCTCCATCAGTTCTTCACGTGTAGAATTATACATCTCTTTCAGGGTACAGTTTAAACCCTGAATAACATCCCATAAATTTTCCAGGGTAACAACAGCAGGCTTACAATAGTTCTATTGGTCTTGCTGCCTGTATCCGTTACTTCTTCGGAGTTGGTCTGCTAGGCTCCATAGCACACAGCTGACGTCACCATACCCATTATAACATCAACAGGCTGCATTTGTGATTCTAACAAAGAAAACTGACTCCATGGCTACAGAACTGCATCTCTGCTCTCTCCCAGGGCAGCGATTCCAAATAAGTTCCTGTGAGCCACACAATAGTTGTTACAGGTCTGCAAAGGACACACATAGCCGAGCACTCGGTATTCCGTCCCTCGGGAGAGAGCGAGTAAAACACAGCGTAAAGTTTTTTGTGAGAGAAGGAAGCGGCTGTTGGGAGACCCAGCAAGGCCCTCCGCAGCCGGTGACTTCCCTAAGCCTCACGCAGCCTACCAGGAGCCGGTGAGGAAGGGGCGCACTCACCACTGCAGCACCACGAGGAAGGTGAGCCACTGGGGAACATGGCAGAGTCGGGTGCGATGGAGACGCTGGAGCTGAGATGTGGGTACTCCATGGCACTGGAACACAGCACGTGCATGGGCTCAGCTGCCGCAGCAGCGCCCCACCACGGCCATTTTTACTTTGTTAACAAACAGCCGAAGGCGGCTAGACTCCAGGCTTTAGCAACTGCCGAGCTCTCTTCTTTCCATTCCCGTCCGGGACAGGTTGAGATTCCGCACGCCGGCCTTTCCTGCTAACCAGAGCACATGACCCACCAGCACGCAATGGGAGCACATATGAGGGGAGGAAGGGAGGGACGATGATCCTGGAACTGGGAGGGAGGGAGGGACCGTGAAACTCGGAGGGAGGGAGGGGATGACCCTGGAACTCGGAGGGAGGGAACAGACGACCCTGGAACTCAGAGGGAGGGAGGGAGGGGATGACCCTGGAACTGGGAGGGAGGGAGGGGGGACGACTTGGAACTGGGAGGGAGGGAAGGGGGGCCCTGGCACACACTCTCATTCTCACACACACACTCTCTGTCTCTCACAGACACACTTGCACCCAGTCTCACTCTCTCTGTCACACACACACTCGCACATTCACTCTCTCTCTCTCTCTCTCTCTCTCACAGAGTCACTCTCACACACACTCTCTCAAACATACACACTCCGAGGAAAACCTTGCTAGCGCCCGTTTCATTTGTGTCAGAAACGGGCCTTTTTTACTAGTATATATATACATATATATGCATGTATGTATGTGTATGTATATATATATATATTTTTTTTTTCCTTGTAGATTCCTGATGCAGGCCTAGCAGCCGAAATACAACATTTGTGTCGAGTTTTTTTTTATCAATATACGATTGACTTTGAAGCATTCATCTCTCCAGTCTTTGGTTTCCGTGGTCAAACATCCCATTTTTTTTCTCCACATACTCAGCTCCATCACAGCAGTATGCAGATCTCTGGAGCAGTTTTAGTGGGTGCAGTGCACTTCAGGCAAGCGAACCCAGGTCCATCCCCCCCCCCCACCTCTTGCGTTTGTGGAAGAAACAGTGAGCCCTCCAAAACCCACCACAAACTCACTGTACCCACATCTAGGTGCCCCCCTTCACCCGTAAGGGCTATGGTAGTGGTGTACAGCTGTGGGTAGTGGGTTTTGAGGGGGGGGGGGTTGGGGGCTCAGCACACAAGGTAAGGGAGCTATGTACCTGGGAGCAATTTCTGAAGTCCACTGCAGTGCCCCCTAGGGTGCCCGGTTGGTGTCCTGGCATGTCAGGGGGACCAATGCAGTACAAATGCTGGCTCCTCCCACAACCAAATGGCTTGCATTTGGTCATTTCTGAGATAGATGTCCTTGGTTTCCATTATCACTGAAAATCAGAAACGACCAAGTCTAGGGACGACCATCTCTAAGGACGACCAAATTTCAGGATTTGGGCGTCCCTGACCGTATTATCGAAACGAAAGATGGACGTCCTTCTTGTTTCAAAAATACGGGTTTCCACGCCCCTGGATGGGGACGTTTTGCGAGGACATCCTCATCAAAACTTGGACGTCCCTTTCAAAAATACCCCTCTTTCTCTCTTGGCTCAGCTACTGAGTCCTGGCTTTCTTTCTCACTCCTAGTGCTGCTCTGATGATTAACTACTGAGTCAGCTCATGGATAGCTTTTGGAGTGGCTTTTCTATGTGGCTGCACAATATGAATGAGGGGGTATTGCAATACTGGTGTCCCAAACCCATATCCTTCTAAATTGATGAGGGTACTTCTATAACAGGGTTTCTAATATAAGAGGGTAAACAGGCGCCTATTTCAAGTATATTCTACAAAGAAAAGAAGGTGCCTACTTTTCTTTAAAGAATACTAGCGTAAGTAGCAGAAAATGTGTGTAGCAGTTCTATGGCTTGAATAAATATTCTTGGTGCTAAATGTGGGTTGTATGGCAGTTGGGGTAAGACTGTGAGATCCATTTTCACAATTGCCTCTGTGTCATTTTGTGCTGTGTGAGGCCTAGCATTGTCATGCTTTAACAAATTTTCTTCTTGTGCTTCCGAACTCTTCTCAATCATTTTTTCAAAGTTTTCAGGATTGCAATGTAATGCTCTGAGTTGATGGTCATACCAAGTTTAAGGGAATCCATGTAAACAACACATCCTGTGTCCCGAAAGACTGTAACAATGAGTTTTCCTGCATAAAATTATGTTTCAAATTTTTTCTTCGCAGGTGAACCATTGTGATGATACTCCATGGATTGGCGCTTTGTCATAATGATGAGCCCATGTTTCATTGGCTGTCATAATCTTGTGAAGAAATTTCTAATCTCCATTCTCATATCAGGACAACAATTACTGAAAGATTTCATATCTCAAAGCTTTTATTTCTGCAGTCAGCATGCAAGGAACCCATCTTGAACAAAGCTTTTGATATCCAAAAATATCTATTTATGCATTCTCGTGAAATGCCAGGTGTGTCAGTAATTTCCCTTTACAAGATCATCCATCTTTTTCATGTGAGACTCTCTGTTGTTGTCACAAGTCATCCACTTTGTTTTTGATCACAAAAATCAGCACTTCCCAGTCCGTTTTGGATCTAGTGACTCACAGTACTCAAATCAACACAGTCATTATCTTAAATAACCTGCATGGTGGCAGATCTGAAAATATTTTGTAATAAGAGCTCAGTTAAAAGTGACTACGAGCCGAGATTGAATAAAAGCACCTTTATTTATTCAATCTTTGCTTACAGTAACTTTTAACTGGGCTCTTACTAGAAGCTATTTTCAGATCTGTCAGTGCCTTTGTTAGCTCTACAGAGATGTGTGCTCTAGTAATCCCCTCTAGGTATGTGTCATAGTTGATTCATTACTTGCCACAAATGGTTGCAACACATATTATATGCGCCATAAGCTCATATGGTTACATTAATGTAATTGCACTCTTTTATCATAATTTGAATTGCCTTACTTGCAAAACTTTTTATGTTACATTTATGACAATATCTATCTTTTCAGCTTGTCTTATATGTGTTTTAATAAGGAACCATGGTTTTAATTGTTTAATATTGGCACTTGCATTGCATCCGTTCCTGACTCACACATGAACAAAGAATACTATGACAACCTTATAAATTGGAGAAATAATATTGGCCTCAGCATTATTAACCAAGCAAAAATTCATAACAAATACAAATAAAAATGTTATTATCAATATTTCAATGCAACCTTAATTTTTCTTATTACCTTTTATAAAGCTAGTCAGTGCCAACCTAGCTGCACATATTTATTCCATCAAATGTATTAATACTTCATGAACCACGTGGCAAAATGAGACCTGCAGTGACGTTAAGGAGTCACTTCTGCTTCTGGCGGTTTCGCACACAAACAGATTGCACTGTAAAATCCATATAGCCAGTAAATTCATTGTCCTTAATGAAGACTGCTTGAAAATTTGTCATTTAAATTACCATAGCTGTGACTTAAACTACCCCTTTTAACATCCCTAAACATTGCTATCTCAACTACAAAATTACCCAAGATGCCAATCCCAACCCTCACTCTTCTAAATTTTGGGAGGGATTGGGTGGGATGAAATTTCTTGCTTCAGTTCCCTCAGCTAGCTTTCCTCCTTGCTGCCCATCAATTCTCCTCATCTCAGACCCCTGCCAATTTTCCCGACTTTCTCGTGCTATTTTGCTCCGCCCCTAATCTTAAAACAACAAACCAAAATCTATATACCCTTTGAAATTACCATTTGTTCTGTTCTTATTTGGATGTCTAAGGGCCCTGTTTACAAAGGTGTTCTAGCGTTTTTAGTGTGCACTAAAAATTAGTGTGCGCTAACTGTGTAGACACCCATAGGAATATTATGGGCATCTACACGGTTGACGTGCACTAATTTTTAGCATGCGCTAAAAAAGCTAGGGCACCTTTGTAAATAGGGCCCTAAACCTCAACATCTCTTCCCAGTAATCCCTTCTTATTTTATTTACCCCTTTTTGCTAATTAATTTGTTAATTACTTAAACACATCAATTTCATTAATTTTTATTTTATAATACTCACATTGCAAATAATTAAATTATCGAGTATATATATATATATATATATATATATATATATATATATATATATATATATATACTAGCCGGTCAGTCCGTAAAAACGGGCTAGTATAGGAAGGGGGGGTTGAAAGGCCCACCACCACGCTGCCGAGTTCGCCGCTGCCACTCCCCCTCCGAGTTCGCCCCCCCCGGAGCTGTCGCCACCCCCTCCACCCGGTCGGGTCCTCGCTCCGCTATTGAAACAGCGAGGGCACGCAGCACACAGCTCTACTGTTGAGCTGCCGTGGCCTTCCTTCTTCTTCTCTGCCTGGCTGTGTCCCGCCCTCGTGTGATGTAACGTCGTTGAGGGCGGGACACAGGCAGAGAAGAAGGAAGGCCACGGCTGCTCAGCAGACCTGTGTGCTGCGTGCCCTCGCTGTTTCAATAGCGGAGTGAGGGCCCGACCGGGTGGAAGGTGGGTGGCGGCGGCGGCGACTCCGGGTGGGGGGACCGTTAGCGACGGCGGTGTCCCTCACAAATGTGCAGTAGAGACCCTCTCTGTTCCACCCCCGTCATCACGTATTGACACGGGGGCGGGGCAGAGAGGGTCTCTACTGCGCATTTGCGAGTGAGTACGACACTCGCCATTTATATATATATTGATATATATATATATATATCTATATATATATATATATATATATATATATATATATGCACTACTGCAGCAATGTCAATATTATCCACCCATAATTGATTTTATGGGTTTTCTTTATTCATTGTTTTATTTATAGAATAGTAATATTTTAGATGAATATGTATTTATGATTTTCTATATTTTAAGTTTTTATGACTTGCTTTTAATTTGATTTCATGTCTGATTAACAGTTACTGCCCCAGACACAGTCTTATATAGGTAAAATGTGGTTATCTGTAATAGACCACATTTTCTATAGTTTGGATCCTGGTGCTCTTTTGATCTGCTCTTTCTACTGCCCTATGGCATTACTTTTCATTCAGCCCTCATAGAACCTGTGCTTAGCTGAACACATACAATCATTTTGAAAAATTGTCTCCTATGATGGGCATTTGGATGACTAGTTATTAGCATGCATTCATTATTGTTTTTAAGAGCGGAGGATATTAATGAAATATACCCTGGGTTCCTTTTTGGTTATAGTCTGAATATGTTTATTTGGACCTTGACTAATATAGGGGTCCTTTTACTAAACTGCATTAAAAAAAAGTGGCTGGCGGAAGGTTTAGGGTGTGGATTTCCGACATACTCCAGCCACTTTTTAGTGCAGCTCTAAAATGGCAGAATTTTACATTTTTTAAATTAGTCCCCTTATTTTCTAACTCCTCTTACTCTCTTACCTATCTATATGAACTTTTTACAATGGTACGCTAGCGTTTTTTGCATGCACTAAAAATAAGCATGCGCTAAATGCTAGAGACACCCATATATTCCTATAGGCGTCTTTAGCATTTAGCATGCACTGAAAACACTAGAATGCCTTTGTAAAAGACCTCTATATGTTCCATCTTTGTTTATACCCTACACTGTCTATTCAAATGTTTTATTACGTATTGTGTTGACATTGTACGTAGCATACAATGCCATACTCTGTATTGTTATTTGAATATTTTTACTGCTGTAAGGGTCTATTGCTTATGTTTGATTTATTCTTACTGTACACCACCTTGAGTGAGTTCCTTCAAAAAGGTGATAAATAAATCCTAATAAATAAAATAATGTCCACGTGCTAATCTCCAAATTAGCACACGAGCGTTACTACCTGAGCCCTTATGGTTTCTTAAATGGTTTATTAAAACTTGCTATACCACTCGAACTGCCATGCAATAGCAGAGAGGTGTACAATCTACAACTTTAGAGAAGAAAAGAACTCTATTAATGTCACAAAAGATGCATATTCATTGTAATAAAGAGAGGGGATAGAGGAGCAGAACAGTAAAACAAAGATAAAATGTAGTGGTCATAGGGAATCCCAAGGGAGCCATCAGTCCCCAAAAGCTTGCTTGACAAGCCTTAAAGGATTTTAGGGAGGGTCACTATGGAGAGAAAGGGGAAGTATATTCCAAACATGAGGGGAGAGGAAAAAGAAGGAGCTGCATCTGGTGGACTCTTAAGTGAGCAAATTTGGGGCTGGGAAGAACTAAATGGTGATCACTAATTGAGCGAAGAACTTTAGCAGGAGAATAAGTTATTGTAAAAGGTGAGAGATAGTCAGGAATGCCAGTCCTAAAAGCTTTGAAGGCAGCTCGTGCGGGAATAGGGCAGTGCACAGCAATGTGCCCATGCTGAACGATTTCCACCAGGAACGCCTACTCCTTGCCTCCCGCACTAGAAAATAAAAATGATTTTCTAGTGCGGGAAATGGTGTGCAACAAACTCAGAACTACTAGCGGTAGTACTGTTTTTCCACACACTACCCAAACGGTAGCCCTACTGCCGCTTTGTAAAAGGGCCCCATATTGTAGAAACAATAGAAGATGGCTGATGAAGACCAAAATGACTCATCTAGTCTGCCAATAATTGGTCAGTAGCTGAAAAAAAAAACAGGGCCTCACTGGAATTTTGTGGGGATTGTAGGCCTTGTAATGAAGAAAAGTGCCTTACTGCTGTATTATGAAGCATTCAGCAGGTAAGGAAAATACCTTCCATTTTTGTGGAAGTAAACTATGAGAATGAGAATGAGAAAGGCACACAGAATCGGCCACCCCAGTGGAAGGAGACCCCCCTAGCAGAGCACAACTTCATTAACAAGAATAAAAAAGTCCCAAGATCAATGGACAAATTTCAGCGTTCACATACAACCTTGCACTTAACTGGTTGGATCATACAAAATTGGATGCAAAAGCACAGATGTCCATTGCCATTTTCAAGTGTGAGAATGCTGGTTACATTTTTGAGGGATCACAACTTTTTGTTGGCTTAAATATGTTAATAGTCAAAGAACGAGTGGATGAATGGGCTTCTGTATGTGTGTATATATATATATATATATATATATATATATATATATATATATATATATATATATATTTTTTTTTTTTTTTTTTTTTTTTGGCTACAATTGGCTACAAGAGAGAGCAGCTGTGGCTAATAAATATATTCTGCATTATCTCTGAAAGCAAAAACATACCAAGAATACAAGGTGAACTTTGTTGGGTAAAATAATATCCCAGGGGCTTGGGGCTAGATTCTGTATATGATGCCTAAAAAATTGTTGCTGAAAAAAATACATCTAGGCTTTACACTTTATAGAATATGCCTGAATTTCCATGTGGTTTATAGAACATAAGAACATAAGTGTAGCCATACTGGGTCAGACCAATGGTCCATCTAGCCCAGTATCCTGTTTTCCAAATCATGTATATATGAGTGTTAGAGTTGTGTTCCTATCACCCTGATCACATGACCATCACAAAGCATATGGGGACAATTCAGTATAGGTCACCAAAATTTAGATACCAAAATGCAGGCAGAATGGTGGACACTAAGAGCTAGATTCTATATATGGCGTCTAAAAAATCCTTGTGGAAAAAAATTACACCTAGGGGTATTCTCTAAAGTACGCCTAAATTTTATAGAATAGACTTAAATTTCCGTGCAATATATAGACTACGCTGAGTAGCTTGTCACAGTGACTAAATTTGGTTGCATACATGTAGGCCACATTATACTTGGTGTAATCCTGACACCTAAATTAGATGCAGATTGGATATATTCTATAATAATGCACATAGATTTTAGAAACACTCATGTCCCACCCACGGCCACGCCTCCTTTTCAACTCTGCGACTTAGAATTTAGGCACACCATGATAAGGGCCCAGTTTGCTAAGGTGTGCTAGGGTTTTTAGTGCGCACTAAAAATTAGCGTACACTAACATTGGAGATGCCCATATATTCCTATGTTTGTCTCTAGCATTAGCGCATGCTAATTTTTAGCGCACAATAAAAATGATAGCGCACCTATAGCACGTCTTAGTAAACAAAGTGACTTGTGCGTGTAAATCTCAATTAATGCAAATTAGTGCTGATAATTGCTTGTTAATATCCAATTAACAGTGCTGATTAGCTAGTTAACCAATTAAGTAATGCACATTGTTATAGAATACACTTTGGTTTCCATGCAGACTTTCAGGCACCATATATAGAATCCAGGGGTAGGTGCTATTCTATAACAGCAGCTGTGTGGCCAGATTTCATTATAGAATGCTAGTTATACACCAACATTTAAGCACAACCAGGTATACCTGGTCTATGGCAGGAGTAAATGTACACACCTAAATGTTAGCACTTGTGTGTATAATTTACAGTATTCTATAATCTTTGCACATAAGTACATAAGTAATGCCACACTGGGAAAAGACCAAGGGTCCATCGAGCCCAGCATCCTGTCCATGACAGCAGCCAATCCAGGCCAAGGGCACCTGGCGAGCTTCCCAAACGTACAAACATTCTATACATGTTATTCCTGGAATTGTGGATTTTTCCCAAGTCCATTTAGTAGTGGTTTTTGGACTTGTTCTTTAGGAAACCGTCTAACCCCTTTTTAAACATAAATGTGTGACCTGCCCCATCCTCTTGCAGTTATGCACTAAGGCACTACCTTATCAAATAGCACCTAATTGCAAATATGCATATAACTACAAAGACTGAGCTCCTTGTCTTTCCACCCAAACCCTCTTCTCCTCTTCCCCCACTTTCCGTCTCTGTTGACAACGCCCTCATCCTCCCCATCTCTTCAGCCCGCAATCTCGGAGTCATTTTTGACTCCTCCCTCTCCTTCTCTGCCCATATCCAGCAGACAGCTAAGACCTGTCGCTTCTTCCTCTATAATATTAGCAAAATTTGCCCATTCCTCTCTGAACAGACCACCTGAACCCTCGTCCACTCACTCGTTACCTCTCGTCTTGACTATTGCAACCTTCTTCTCGCTGGCCTCCCGCTTAGCCATCTATCCCCCCTTCAATCTGTCCAAAATTCCGCCGCACGTCTTATCTACCGCGTGAACCGATACTCTCATATCACCCCTCTCCTCAAGTCGCTTTACTGGCTCCCGATCCGTTACCGTATATAGTTCAAGCTTCTCCTATTGACCTTCAAGTGCACTCAATCTGCAGCCCCCCATTACCGCTCTACCCTCCTCTCCCCTTATGTTCCCACCCGTAACCTCCGCTCTCAGGACAAATCACTCCTATCTGTACCCTTCTCCACCACCGCTAACTCCAGACTCCACCCCTTCTGGCTCGCATCACCTTATGCCTGGAACAGACTTCCCGAGCCCATACGCCATGCGCCCTCCCTGCCCATTTTCAAGTCCTTACTCAAAGCCCATCTCTTCTCCCTTGCTTTTGGCGCCTAACCACCTTCCCCATTCATGATACCTACACTGACTACATAGTTTGTAACCTTTAGATTGTAAGCTCTCTTGAGCAGGGACTGTCCTTCCCCATGTTTAAACTTGTACAGCGCTGCGTAACCCTGGCAGCGCTATAGAAATGCTAAGTAGTAGTAGTAGTAGTAACTACAAATATAGGTGCCATATGGTGCATAACTGCATCCATTGTGCCTAATTGTTCACCAATTGGGCACACAATTTTGCACAACAAATTAGGGGGTTAATCTACAAGCATCTGTTCAGGCATATTAGTGATAAGAACATAAGAAACAAAATGCTGAATCAGACAAATGTTCATTGAAACCAGCATCCATTTTCTGATAGTGCTCAGTCTAGGTCATGTGCACCTTATCAGATCCCAAATGGTTGACCTGTTTCTCGTAGCTCATTTCCAGGGATGAGTGATGTCCCTCTTAAGTCTATCTGGCTAACATTTTTATTTATGAACATATCATCCAGGAACTTGTCAAAACCTTGTTTGAATCCCACACATGTTAGTCATCTCGACCATATCCTCCAGCAACAGATTCCATAGTTTAATTATATAATGCATGAAAAAAAAATCTTTCTTTAGGGTTATTTCTTAATCTGCTGGAGTGCTTCTTGTTTTTGTGTTAGGTTAAACAACCATTCTTTATGTAACCACTCATAAGTTCATAAACTGCTATCCTGTTCCCTCTCAGTTATCTTTTCAGTAAGCTGCAGAGCCCTAACCTGTTTAAACTAAGTATTCCATCACCTTTACCATTTTTGTCCTACTTCTCTGAATCTTTTTCTACTTCCGCTATATCTTTTTTAGTTGAGACAACCAGAACTGTATATAATTCTGAAAGTACAGTCACACCAAGGATCTATACAGAGGGATAATGATATTTTTAAAGTTTATTCTCTATTATTTTTTAAGTAATCCTTAACATTCTACTTGTTTGTTTTGCAGCTCTTGCGCACTGGGCAAAAAGTGTCATCACATTTTCCACATTGACTCCAATTTCTTTTTCTTGGGTGGTGACTCCTAACTCAAAATCCAGTTGGCTGTTCAGGTCTCATCTGTAGAATGGTGGTGTAATTTTAATCACTGATTGCCAAAATGTAATAATGATGGTGTCATGAGTTCTACTTAGGTAATCTATGGACCTAAACTTTCTACTGAAAACTTTCCAGATCTTCCTTTTGCTGAGTCACGGGGTTTAGTGCACTACTTAATAGCATTATAGTGGGTTTAAGTGCAAAGAGTGGCCCCTCAATACATAACTCCTTTGGCTACTCATCTCCATTCTCTATTTGCTTTATCTGTAACTTTCCTATCATAGATTGTAATTCCTTTTCTATCTGTTCTCCTATAACCTTTTCAATAATTGATTTGATAGAACTTCTCTCTTCTTAATTCCTTTCCTATCCTTACTTATTACTTTTAACAAATTATTTTGTAAGCCTCTCAGGGGTCCCCTCGATAGGCGAGGTGTCACATTCTAAGCAAACTTGGAAACTTGACGTTGCTCAGTTCCTCCTCCAGCAAACTCCCTGCCTCCCTAGCCTGCTAACAGCAGCTGTGGTTGAGCAGATGTAAACTTGCTCCATCCTCAAATTAAGCTGCCACCTGGTTGAGCTTGGTTCCCAGCCAGTGACTTGGTTCCCAAGGGCCTCAGCTGCAGAGCATGAGGTCCAGTGATCACCAAAAAGGAGAGGCTAGCTATGCCTGCAATTCAAAGTAAAACTAAGTTTGCATTCAAGTCCCCTCCCCCCCAAACTTTAGGACGTTATAAGTTTGTGGGGTGAAGGTGAGAGACTGAGGGTGCACATGTATGGAGGCAACTAAGGTATATATTAGTTTTATAGGGATTGGAGATGGAAGGATGAGCATGTGTGAGGGCAACATATGTGGGAGATTACATGGTATGAGTGTCTATCTAAGGGTCAGATTTCTATAGACGATCAGGGCCAGCTTAACTTATGGACCAGGTGAGGCTCTGGCCCAGGGCGCCAGAGATAAAGGGCACCAAATGCCTGAGCCTGTGATGTCACTGGTCCTACAAGTTAAGCTGAGCCAGAGCTAACCTGGTGGTGTTGCATGTGTAGGGGAAAAAAGAAGCCGGCAACCCCTTCCTCTTTCTGTCTCAGGCCACATACCCCGATTACCTTAAAAGGCAGTTTTCCAATCCTGAACACAGACATCATTTCATCTAATGCTACCCACATCAGCACCTCAGTGTCTTCCTTCTGCCACGCCCTGGTCCTTCCTTTGACCTAATTTGCTGTTTCCATAGGGGCACAGCAGAGGGAAGATGCAGGGGCTGATGCAGGTAGTGTTAGGTGAAATGCTGTTGGTATTCAGGTGGGGGAAACTACCTTTAAAAAATGCTGGCAGGAAGGATTACCTGGGGGAGCATACCAATGGGGGGGGGGGGGTGCGCCAATGAGAATGTGCCAAACCAAAAGTTGGCTAAGGGAACCATGGTTCCTTGAGCAGACACTGTAGAAGGTATAAGGCTAAATTTATTTATTTATTTATTATCTCATTTGTACCCTACAGTTTCCCAACAGTGTCAGGCTCAATGTGGCTTACAATGCACCACAGAGGCAGACACCAATGTAGTAAAATGAAGCTAATACAGCAGAAAACCTACAAGAGATAGTGGGGAAGAGTAGGAATGGACGGAAGGTGAAGGGAAACTTTGAGGGATGAGGGAAGGGGGATGCGTCCAAATGTCTCTAGATTGATGCACTTCCAGCAGTGAAGACACTGGAAGAGGCCGTGGGATAAGCACTTCTGAATAACATGGTCTTCAGAGATTTCCTGAAAGTTAGATGATCTGTGATGGTTTTGATGGTCCTCGGCAAAGAATTCCAAAGCTGAGTGCTAATGAAAGAGAAGGAGGTAGCATACGTGGACTTGTACTTGATGCCCTTGCAGTTTGGATAATGAAGGGTAAGATATGAACAGGAGAGTCGGAACGTATTCCGAAGTGGTAGGATGATGAGATCTATCATATAGCCAGGTACTTCACCATATAGGATTTGGTGAACTAGAGAGCAGAGTTTAAAGGTGATACGATCTTTGACAGGAAGCCAATGTAGTTTCTTACAGAGGGGCGTGGCACTCTCAAACTTGGTCTTTCCACAAACCAATCTGGCTGCTGTATTTTGGGCTGTCTGCAGTTTCTTAATTAGTAGCTGTTTACATTCAGCATACACTCTGTTACAGTAATCCAGATGGCCCAAATTTGTATGCTGAAAAATATGAGAACTAAGTGCTATTTTATAACAGTGCTCCAAGTTGGGCGCCATTTATAGAATAGCACTTAGCACTGGGCTCTGCATCCAATTTTGGGCATGAGTATTTACACCAACTAAAACCTGGTATGAATCCTCATGCCTAAATTTGATGTGGATCTGCCGTATTCTATAATATTGTGTGCAAGGGATGCATCAAATAATATTTTTGAATTCTTCCATCTGGGATTTGGGAAATTAAAAAAGTGAGCATTACGTAGTCAATAAGTGCTGTTTGTTGATGCACGCAGGATGGAACTTCATCAAGCAAAATTTTTAAAAGAATACAATAGAACGTAAACACAATCCTGGCATCTCTCAGTTCAGGTAAACATGCATACAGTATGCACAGAACTTACACGTGAATACTTGTACCTGCATATAGCATGGGTAAGAAGCCAGCTCTCTGCATAAACCTCTGTTCTAATTACCAGCCTCAAATCCAATTGTAGTTTCATTATTTATAGCTTTCATTATTTCTTCGGTAAAACTGCTTCCATAGATA
Source organism: Microcaecilia unicolor (assembly GCF_901765095.1). Taxonomy (NCBI): domain Eukaryota; kingdom Metazoa; phylum Chordata; class Amphibia; order Gymnophiona; family Siphonopidae; genus Microcaecilia; species Microcaecilia unicolor. The sequence continues at coordinate 89,634,632 of NC_044031.1, forward strand.
TTGGTGCCAAGTACAGTACTTGGACAAAATGCTCCTGTATTTTTAATGATTACAATTCACCATAAACAAAGTATTTCTCCTTTTGTGTTCTGCTAATTTAATACTTAAATTTGTCTCAGGAATAAATGAGTGCAACATTTACTTTAACAAATGTAAGCCAGTGGCGAGCCTGAATACAAACTATCTACTTAAAGCCATTTCTGGCGATTTCGTGGCTCTAGGCTGTGAGCTGATGTTGGGAGGGGTTGGGGCAGGTTGGTATAGAGATAAGAGCGAAGCACTAGGGAGGTGGTGAAGGTAGCATCTCAATGATTGGTTGTTGGTTGCTGTGACTAGTTTTTGAGGGCTAAAGTTTAGTGTGGGAAGGGAGGTGCTATGGAGGAGTGGATGTGGGGACTTGAAGTGGTCAGTGATAAGAATTTTGAGTTTTAATTACTTTACTCTGGTGCTTCAGTTGTTTCTCATGGAGTCAGGTAGTCTTGGTTAAGCAGTGCTGTGGAGATTCTTGTTTGTGGGGAAGGCAGGTCTGTGAGGAACTTTGGGGCTTGGCAGCACGAGATGGGAGAGACGATGTCTGCAGTCAAGCAGTGCGGTAGTGCCCTGAAGAAAGCCAGGTTTTTTGGCTATAGAGGGTGGCATTTACATTGGCTGCCCAATAGTGTTGGCCTGGTTGTAGTCACCGTGCAGCGTTGTGACCCGGATTCCTTTTCTGTTCACTGCGGTGAGTGCTGGGATTGTGGCCAGGAGCAGGGGTATATCACTGGGTCCTAGTACTAGGAGGTGGTAGGAGGTAGTGTTGCTGTCATCAGCTGAGCATAGCAGTTCTGCACAGAGGAAGGTTGTTCTTGTGGGAGTGTCAGTAGTCTCCTTATTGGCAGCCAGTTAGTGTGGCCTGGTGTCTGAAGGTTTTGTTTTAGTGGGCTTGACTGGATTGCCTTAGCAGTTTCCTTTGGTGAGTGCTGGGTTTGCTGCTGGGGGAAGTGTAGATTGCTGGGTCCTAGCATTCTCATTTTTGGTTGGGGGAAGGCAGTGGGAAAGTGATGTTGGTGTTTGTGCTTGGGGTGGTTGGTGTTTTTTGTGGACTTTCTCTGACATTGCTTGGGCTTTCTCTGACATTGCTTGTGCTTCAGGCTGTTTCTTTTTTTGTTATTTTGACTCTGGGCTTATGGCTCCAAGGAAGGTTGGGAACAGTGGGTTGGTTGAGCAACAGGACATACTGACTGGTCCGCCACTCATGGAGCAGGTAAGAAAAGGACTTCAGGTAAAGGGGTTTCAAAAAAGGGACAGAAGGGCATTCCTGGGAGTTCTAACATTAAGGCTGTGCGGCAGCGTAGTGTGGATAGGGGGGCCTGCTCTTCTCCTGCAAGTGCTAGTACTGGTTCTTCTGTGAGTCCAATGGTTGCTGTTCCTTGTCCTTCAAGAGCTCTTGTGCCCCCACTGTTGGATGGTGAGTTTTCTGGTGTTTTCTCTGCCTGCACATCAGGATCTGGGGCAGTTCCTGAGGGTATGTTTCTAGGGTGCATGTGGGTATTTTGGTGGGATTGCAATCCTGGCATTCTTTGGGGAAACGTTTGTGGGTTAAAAATGTATGTGATGGTTACGGCGTGTGGTTCGGTGCTTTGATTGTGAGAAGTGGCAGTAGAGGTGGTTGGAGGAGGATCCAATGCAAGTTTGGGAATCCTCGGAGTCCTGGGATTCATCTGCAGAGTCTTGGTCATTGTCATCTTCCAAGGATGAACTGCCTGGCTTGTCCTGAGGGGTTGCTCCTAGTGGCAGCACAGTTGTTGAGCCTGAAGTGGGACACGTTTCCCAGTGGGGACATACTCTTTGTGTGATAATGCCTTTAGATTGTCAACTTAAGAAATTGCATCAGAAGATTTTACAGTGAAACAATTATATATTTTCATTGTTGGCGAGGGACCAGAAGGGGCCTGACAAGAAACAGGATGGATTCAAAGCAGAAGGGGGGAGTGTCCAAAACTATATTTAATTGAATACTGGATTTTAATGTTTATGCTAGTGTTTTAGGTGAAGCACGACCCACACTTTATCCTCATTTCTTGAAGTATGCAGACTTGAATTTTCAGGCATACAGGATGCATGAAGCATGGTCCTGGCTAAAATACAGCAAGCAGTTTTATCATGGGTTGGTCAGGGATTGGGATGATCATTGGGGTTTCCGTGATGTGGACCTTTGGATTGTGGAAATGACATCCTCCAGGGTAGGGTTCTTTTATTCAGAACCCTCCTTGGGAGTGTTTGGGAAAGCTCAGCCAGAGACCCCTGTGCTCCCTGCAGGCTGTCCCATTTCAAGATCAGCATTGGAGTCAGGCCCTTCCTTTCCATTGACCTCCAGTGCGGGAGGCCTGGAGTCAATTTCTGTTTCCAATTTAATATTGGGCAGTGTGATCACCCAGGATGTCGCTACCAACATTTTGTAGCCAATGTGAAAGTGCCTACCCAGTTTTCTGATGTTTTAGCTCGGGAAGTGGAGGCTGTGGGCAATTGGGGAGGGGTGAGGCATCTGTTGGGAGAATGAGTATTTGGCCAAGGCACCTTTGCCCACTAGGTTGCCTGTGTTGTAGTCCTGGTTATGAGTTTACCCTGATGTTCCTTTGGCCCAGTTACTCTGGGAAGGGTTTTCTTTGGGGTTTGTGATTCCTTTTTTGGGTCCTCCTTTGTCCCCTGGTTGTTGATGTCCCGTTTCAGGTGGTAGTGCTAGAATTAGGCATTCCTCTGGTGGCAGATAATTCTGAGGGGCCCAGTGAGACTTTAGCTTTCGTGGGCATTGAACTGGATTTTGTCTGCATATAATCTTTCCTTCCTTTGGGAAGGCCTTGACTGCTCATCCAAGTTATTGCTTCATGAGATATAAATTTTTGGTGGGGCATTTTTATTTTGCAGCATGGGTTATCCCAATGGGGCACATTTTTTCATGGCAATTGTCATTTCTGTCTCGTGGTTTATGTAGGAAACATCATTGGGTTCATTTGCCCAGGGCAGTTCGTGATGATTTATTGATTTGACATCAATTTTTGAGCCACTTTAATGGGGTCTGGGTGTGGAAGGGGATCCTATGTCTGATGTTCATCTGGGCCTTTTAACGGATGCCTTGGGGGGCATTGGCTTTGGTTCTTACTTTGGAGGGAACATGGATGGTGTTCTAATGTTGCATTCCTTTAATTGTTCCCAGTGGCATTGGTGATCTGGGGTGGATGAATTGGCGGGTGATTCTATTCTCAGATAACGAGGCAGTGGTGCAGGTGGTTAATCACCTTATAGCCTGTTGTCCTTTGCTGGTTACAGTTTTGGTCTCATTGTTTTTTGCTGCTTGCACTTCAATGTTTCTTTGTCAGCTTGGCATGTTCCACGGGTCTTTAACGAAATTGATGATGCTCTCTCTCAGTTACAGTGGACCCATTTTCAAGCTTTGGATCCTGCAAAAGATCATTTACCCACTGTGATGCTGGAGGAACTGTAGTCCAGCTTCCTGGAGCCGTTGGATCGCTGTTGAGGAGGGCATTGGCACCCAATACATGGAGCTTCTATTTATTGGACTGGTGAAGATTTGTGGGATTCCTGACTTTGCAGAAGTTGCCTTGCACTTTTTCTGTGGAACTCTCAGTGATAGTAGACTTTATTGTTTTTGCTGAGGCTCTGAGTTGGTTGGTGGGGCTTCTGAATTAGGCTTTGGTGGCTACAGATTTTTTCTCCTGGATTAGAGGTTTTTCTGACCCTATGGACAATGTTGTCATAAAAAAATTGCTGTGTGGATATTCTCGGGAGTAGTTCCTTCCTCTCATCAGTTAGTGTGGTTGCCTTCCATATATGATGACATGCCAGCTTTATTTGGGGTTACGAGGGAGGTTTGCCATTCACGTTTTGAGGTGGTTCTCTTTCAACTGACATTTATGATCTGTTTCTTTGGTGCCTTTCATGTAGGGGAGTTGGTAGCTCCTTCAAAGGGTGCAGATGGGGCCATAGGGATGTTTACATCTATGGATTCGGCATTCCAAAACATATCAGGCAGGGCAGGGAACTTGGGTTTATTTGAGAGCTTCAGTGAATTTGGTAGCCTGCCCAGTGCATTGTGCTAAGGCTTATTCACATTTACAGCCGCAAGGTGGTTTGTTTTGTTTAGTCCATGAGGATGGGACTCTGGTGAACCATTTCCAGTTCTCTGCTGTGCTCCAGGTGAGTCTTGCTCATCTTGGATATGAGTCTTCTCAATTTGGGACCTACTCATTCCACATTGCTGCAGCTTCATGTGCTGCACAGCAGGGAGGTTCACCTAATGTTATCATTGACTGGGTTGCTAGTGTTCCCACTGTTATTTGGGGTATGTGTATAATCCTGTCAATTAATTTTCCAATGAATTTATTTTTTAGTTTCTTTTTCAGAGTGGCTGCCTCCTGATTTCCTGCATGGCTTTGTGTACATTCATACATATTCTGGGCCCAAAAGAGAGCGGTTGAGTCCCACTGGGGGGAGAACCTTGGTCTGGCTAAGCAAGGTATTCGGATCCGCTGGCTGGGGATTCATGGGATGTTGGGGGACCAACTGCTGCCTACTCTTCTGCAAGCACAACATTTTTCCTCGCCAGAATTTATTTTACTTCATGGGGGGGAGGGGTGATGATTTATATAGAGTTAAGGGGATTGATTTGATGTGTGGTATTGTATCATTCTTCGATTGGTGTGGCATGATGCGAGAAAAGTAGAAGCTATAGAACACCTTCAGAAGCATGTAAATTCTGAAGTGGCTCGATTTGTGCTGGGTCTAGGGGACATAGTTCTTACCCATGAGTTGCTTTCTGTTGATTGTTCTGGTCTTTATAGTTCAGACAAATATTTTTCTTAGTACTCTTTAGGATATTTTGGAGGCCACTGTGGGTGGCAAATGGGGGCCTCAGTTTTGGTGGGGAACTAGGTTGTCACCACTAGTGGCAAAATTGGGGTTGTGAAGCTGTTGAGGAGGCCTTGTAATATGGGGAATTGGATGAAAAGAAAAGGATATGCTATGTGTGTGCAACACTGCCACAAGTCTTTTGCAAGTCCTGCATTACCGTGGACTTTTGGGGGGTTGAAAGGTGGAACGTTAAATGATTGATGAAGCTAGTTCAGCAACAACTGGCTTCAGGGATGGAGAAATGGCCTCTCTTTGGTTTGGGTTTAATTGTAGTTTTATGTTATGGATTTGATAATTGATTGTTTATTTATTTATTAAGTAGTAATTGTTAATAAAACTGTGACCCTTTGATTTGCCAGACATATAGTATCTGTGTAAGTAATTTGTATGAAGGTACAGTAGCAACCACAGTGCAGTGTGAATGCTGATGTTATGTCAATATGATATTGTAACAGTTTGGTTTATAAGTTCAGACAAAATATTAGGATTTACTAGAAAGTAGCCAATCTTATTTACTCTTAGTAATGGAATTATCTTTCTACTATCTAAAAGCAATTGCTAGACCCAATTAAAGATTCACATCATCTTTTTTTTTATTTAAGAATCGGGTAGTTTAGTTTTCAAAGTAACAAAATATGGACCATAATAGCTGCGGAAACATGTCTAAATTCCCATAATCCCCTGGCAGCATATTTATTAAACTGCATTAATATAAGATCTAGAATCTTAGGAACAGGAGCTAATTTATAACAGGTTGATGATAGATGTTGAAAAACAGAAGTTTTGTGGATTAGCCAGTCCGCTAACAGTATATTAGAAATTATTAGGAATGGAATGATGTGTAAAACAGAAAGATGAGGAGTAGCCCAGTGGTTAGTGCAGTGGACTTTGATCCTGGGGAACTGAGTTCAATTCCCACTGTAGCTCCTTGTGACTCTGGGCAACTCACTTAACCCTCCATTGCCCCTGGTACAAAATAAGTACCTGAATATATGCAAACCGCTTTGAATGTAGTTGCAAAAAAAAAACTCAGAAAGGCGGTATATTAAGTCCCATTTCCCTTTCTTACTTCAGAGTTGACCATATCTTCCATATTGTGTGTAAACCTGCTTACCACATGTCAGAAAAAATATAGCTGAACTTAAAATAATACAGGGAAGGGGGACTAAAATGATAAAGGGGCTGGAATAATTCCCTTATGAGGACAGGCTAAAGAAGTTAGGGCTCTTTAGATTGGAGAAATGATGGCTGAGGGGAGATAATATATGGATGGAATGGATAAGCACAAATCAAATATTTACTAACTCAGAAAGTACAAGGACTGGTGAACATACCAGAGTGGAGGAGCAGCGTAGTGGTTAGTGCAGTGGAAAATGTGGTAGAAGCAATTATTGTAGCTGCATTTAAAAATAAACTGGAGGAAAGCCCTTCAACTGTGGTTAACAAGGAAGATTTATGCTAACATGTATTATGTCTCTGGTATTTTGAATCCCAATGCTTTTAAATGTGTATATTTTTGATAGTGTTTCACAGTAGTTCTATTATTTATTTTGTACCCTGCACTTTCCCACTCATGGCAGGCTCCATGCAGCTTAGGTAGTTATTTGTACCTGGGGCAATGGAGGGTTAAGTGACTTGCCCAGAGTCACAAGGAGCTACCTGTGCCTGTAGTGGGAATCGAACCCAGTTCCCCAGGACCAAAGTCCACCACTCTAACCACTAGGCCACTCCTGTTTTCATGTTTACCTTTATTATATTTACATTTATTTTTGGTTATTTTACTATTGTTATGCTGTTAACAAAATGGTAAGTTTTATGTTAAATTGTACCTCCTATACACTGCCTTGGGTGAATCTCTTCATAAAGGCGGTTAATAAATCCCAATAAATAAAAATAAATAAATACAATTTTGGAAAATCTACTGCTTACCTCTGTGGATAAGCAGCAATGAATCTCTATACTTTTTGGTCCTGCCAGATATTTGTGATCAGGATTGGCTAATGTCGGAAACAGGAAACTGAACTTGATTGACCTTTAGTTTGACCCTGTATGGTAATTCTTATGCTCTTATATTCTCCTGGTCAAATGATTTGAAGACATAGGTAAGAAATAGACCTTTCTTTAATATACAAATTGAGGTAAACAGCCTGGGCATCTTCTTAGACTCAAAATTAACTTTAGAAGTTCAGGTGTAAGCGGCAGTGAGAAAACCATAGTTTGCACTATGCACAAAGTGGTAGTTTTGTTCCTAAGTAAGTTTGCAAGATTTTAGAAACGTAATACAGGCAATAGACATTTAGGGGTCTTTCTACTAAGCTGTGGCAAAAAAGTAGCCATAGAGCACCCTTATATAGCTTTTTTCCTACATACTAAGGCCATTTTTAGCGCAGTCATAAAAATGGCCTTTTTGTATTTTTTACATTGATGGCCATGAGCTAGTATTGACATTTTGTAGGTGGTAAGGGCACCATACAGTTAGCATGCAGTAATGCAACTGCCCTAACTGATTAGTGTGGGAATGTCCACGCTCTGCCCTCTGACACGCCCTCTCAAAAATATTTTTTGTGCACAATTACGCACTAATTTTACAGCTACTGCAGGCTGCCTTAGCGTGAATGACCTGTGGTACGCCATTTAAGTTACCTTAGGCATGTGTTAGTGTCTAAAGGGCCTCTTAGACTATTGTAATGCTGTTTTTGTTGAGTTACCAAAAACGTTATTATGTAGGTTCCCAAGAGTATAAAACCTGGCAGAAAAAGTAGTGACTTGCAGTGCAAAATTGAATAATTTCACCATTTTACAGATATTCCACTGGCCTACTCTTGCATTATTAGTGAGAGATAAGTTAGTCTGTCTAGCTTTCCAGGCATTTCATTACATAGGCCTTAAGTATCTATGTGACAGCCTAACTAGATATCAGCAAGTTTGTATGTTGAGCTCTAGTTATGCAGGACATTTTAAAATTTCCCTACGTTTTACTCATCAAGGCTTCAGCCAGGATATTTTCTGCATTGTAGAATAGCCTACTGCAAAAGATAAAGGTTACATTTCATTATCTAAACTTTAGATAACTGTGCCTGTCACTGAGTGGAAATATCAGTGGCTTTATGATTGTTTTATCTCTTGTTTTATTATTTCAAACTTGTTCTGTGTTGTCTAGTTGTTTCCTTAATATCATGTGAAGGACTTGTAAGTTTCGATGACTCTCAGGACTATGTTGTAGGGCCAGCCATATCAGACAGGCCTCCGAGAAGAAACCAGATGAAGAGTGTCTCAAGCCTGCTGGAGGACCAAGATGGTTCCAGAATAGGTGTGTTGGACTGAGTTCTGTAATCATCAGAGTTATCTTCCTGTACTGAGATGAGGAAGAGAAGAGGAAACCCCGGACTTACCTTTCTTAGTTTCAATCTTTTTTTTATTAGTTGTAACAAACAAATTCTAAATACAGTTTAACAAATGCTAAAACAAGAGCATACAATTATCTCAATGACATAAAATACATTCTTCAGGAGATTACAGATATATAATTATTTAAACATACCTACTTTTACATCCTTAAGAAGCTAATTGTTCCTTTGGCTTCAGTATCCTCTCATACTTTCTAAATAAACATACCCAATTCCACCATAAATTTACAATAAGTTCAATATTGTCCTTCCAGTGGTACTGAGATGGGGAAGAGAAGGGGAAACTCCAGATTTACACTTCCATGCCCAAGGACCCTCCTCACATTGTCCGGCCAACTTTTGAAAATTGCAGTATCCATCCATCTAGCACTGCTAGAAGTCAGGGGCACCATCTTTAATCCTGGCAGCATCCCAGCCAGCACACAGGAGGACGGCTATGTCCCGGGACCACCAGGATGACTGATTCACATCAGAAGTAGGTTCCAGGTGGGTGTGGGGAGGGGAGATGAGGGATGGGTGAGGGTAAAACTTGGGTGGCACACTGTTTTCAAGGACAAACAGGCCATTAATTCTCACAATTGGGTAATGTGGTACCGTGTTTGCCGGTCCAGAGCTTATAACAAGCTTAACAGAGCTTTGTGGAGTGCATGACACACTCCACCACGCATGTGCTAGTGCCTTCTCTCCCTCCATGAAAGCATGGCTACCACAGTTCTTTTTCTACCACAGTGAATAGAGGCTGTTTTTTTCGGTGTCTCTTCATGGATTTGGTCTGGAAGAGCTTTATTGTGCCTTTTTCGGCATTCTTTTTTTAAGAACATTTTCTATATGCCTGTGTTTGGGTCCTCTTTTTTCCTTGTCCCTTATAGTTTTAGATCTTTTGTCCAATTTTTAATTTTCCTTTGTTTTCTGCATCACTAGGCCACGTTTAGGCCTTGACTGGATTTTCCCTTTCTTTTTTTTTTTTTTGTGCCTTGCCCCTTTTTTTGGCACCATTGCTTCATTTAATTTGGCTGCAGAAGTTATTCTGTCCATGCCCATTCAAATTCCCAGTGACTTCAAACGCTGTACCCAGTGCAATTGGACAATCTTTTGTAAGGACATCCATTCTTGGTGTCTTCAGTGTTTAGGGCCCAACCATAGCCCTGCTAACTGTGTCCTCTGTCTTCGGATGAAGAAGCAGACCCAGGTTGCCAGAGAGGCTCAAAGTATGAAGATTTTTGGAGCCAAGTCCGATTCCTCGACATTGGTATTGGCATCGGGGTCAGCGGTGTTGGCATTGACGTCAAGGTCTGCATTGGCATTGGGATCATCTGTCCGCATCACTGCTACTGGATCTTGAGACACTGGGAACAGTAGTTCATCGAGTGGGTCTCTACCTGTCTCAAAACCGACTGCTGTGCAGGATCCCCGGGACCATCTAGCGACATGATGATTTGACGTCGTCCTCATCAGCACCGAGGAGTCTCAATGCCAAACATTGGGTGAAGGCCAAGAAGCATCAGCATTGGTGTTTCTCAACGTGTGATACCAGGAGCTTTGGGTCTCCGAGGGATTTGGCACCTGAGAAGCGTCAGTGCTAGGACAACTCCTCCTCTATCCAGGAGGTGCTGATGCAACAGTCCCATAGCAGACAGGACCCGACTCCTGTCTCAATCCCGGCAGTTCTGCAGCCTGTCTTGGAGCTGGCGCCCCAGTCTTTCCTGGTGTCAGCCCTCGATGAACGTAACTGGGCATTGCTTCCTGAGCTGCTGGATGGCCTTTTGCAACAGTGTGCATCAGTATCAGGAGTGCTTGTGCCTACCCTGCCACCCATTCCATCCCTGCTTGTTTTCAGCCTGTACTGAGACCTCCAACACCAGTGTCACATACGGCACCAGTGTTGACAGCCACTTAAGCCAGTGCCCCTTCAGCGTCAGTGGAGGAAGCTTCGCCCGAGTGAAGGCAGGAAGCTCCTCTAAGTCAAGGCAGGCTCAGCCTCAGCCTACTCATGAAGACTTGCTGACTGACACTGATGAGAATTGATTATGGGTTTCAGAGGAGGATCCAAGGTACCTTTTGGAGGATGAGTCCTATGGCATCCCCTCTGAACCCTCCCCTCTGCTGGAAAGGAGAAAATCTCCACTGGAGAGACTTTTGTTCCTATCTTTTGTGAAGGAACTGGCTGAGGCTATTCCATTTCATTTGGAAGTGGAGGGCAAGCCCAGGGCTAAGATGCTCGTCCTCCACTTCCACTCCACTATGAATCCCCTCCTAGGGAGGCTGTGACTGTCCCCCTCCATGAGGTACTCAAGGAAGTCCTCAATTGGAATTGGAAGTCCCCTCTGTAAATCCCTGTCTTGCTCAAGAAGATCAACACGATATATCGTATCCACAGCACACCTGGTTTTGATAGGCCTCAGTTGCCTCACAATTCTATGGTGGTGGAATATGCTCTCAAAAGAGCCAGGAGTTCTAGAGACTATGCCTCGGCACCCCCAGGCAAGTAAGCTAGGACCTTGGACTCTTTTGGGAGGAAGATGTTTCAGGCCTCAATGCTTGTGTCCTGAATTCAGTTTTGCCAGCTCTTTACGAGCATGTACTTGCGGGACTCAGTGTGCAAGTTGCTGGACTTGGTGGACTCCCTCCCACCAGAGCAGATTGAGTCTATGTGCCAGTTGGCCAAGCAGCAGAAGATGTGTCGCAAGCTCTTCGCTGGGGCACCTATGAGAGTTTTGACGTGGCATCCAGGATCTCTGCTCAGAGTACAGCAATGTGTAGATTCTCATGGCTGCATGTTTCTGACTTGGAACAGTCTGTTCATCAGAGGTTGGTGGATGTCCCATGTCAGAGGGATAACCTTTTTGGAGAGAAGGTTGAGGAGGTCGCTGACCAAATCAAGAAACACTGATACCATCTCTTTTCTGTCCCACCAGGCACCTTCTGCATCAGCCTCCTCATCTAGGAGATCTTTTGACAAATTGAGGAGGGGTGCCTATTACTCTCAGAGGTGTAAGTATGCCACCTCCTCTCACCAGCCTGTTCAAACTCAACCCCAGCATGCTTGTTCTCGTCAACAGCATGCACCTAAGGCTCCTGCTGCTTTTGACTGGCTCCAGCAAAGCATAGCCGCTGTCAAAGTGTCTGTACTGGACAACCTGCTGGTCGGAGAGAGGCTGAAGATTTTCTGTGAAAGGTGACCCCTTATAATCTCTGACCAGTGGGTTCTCCAAATAGTTTGACTTGACTATGACATCAATTGGCTTTGAAAACCTCCAAATTGCCCACCGAGAGTGCATTACTTCAGCTCTCAGTATGAGCAGGTACTTGCAAAAGGACTCTCCACCCTTCTGAAGGTCCATGCAGTTGAGCCCATTCCACCAGGGGAGGAAGGGCTGGGATTCTATTCCATGTAGTTCCTCATGCAAAAGAAGACCTAAGAGCCCTGAACAAATTCCTGGTCAAAGAAAAGTTCAGGATGCTTTTCTTGGGCATCCTTCTCCCGATAATTCAGGAAAACAATTGTCTATGCTCTATAGACTTATAGGACACATATACACACATCTCGATACTTCCTGCTCATAGGAAGTATCTTTGATTTTGGCTGTGAACACATCTCTTCCAGTACCGCATGTTGCCTAGCAGTAGTCGCAACGTCGCTATACAGGCTAGGGATGCATGTGTGCCCTTACCTCAATGATTGGCTGGTGAAGAGCATGTCGGTGGATGGTGCTCGTTCATCCATGCAGAGGACTATTCAAGTGCTAGAGCTACTAGGGTTCATTATAAACTGCCCAAAGTCTTACCTTCATTCTGCCCAGCAATTGGAATTCATTGGAGTCCTGCTTGATACGCAGAAGGTTCAAGTCTTTCTCCCAGGACCAAGAGCAGACACTCTAGTAGTTCTGTCTTTTCAGGTTTGAGTTTCATAGCAGGTCACGTCTCAGCAGATATTGAGGATATTAGGCCACATGGCTTCTACCATTTATGTGACTCCCATGACCTGCCTCCACATGAGATAAGCCCAATGGACTGTAGCCTCTCAGTAGTGCCAAGATACAGGAGATCTAGAAGATGTCATCCGAGTGTCCCCAAAGCTTGTTCACTCTCTGCTATGGTGGACCATTCAAATGGTGGATCCAATTTGATTTTGGGACTACCATTCCAAATTTCTCAGCCTCAAAAAGGTTCTGATGATGGATGCATCTCTACTGGGTTGGGGAGTTCATATAGAAGGGCTTCTCAGTCAACTAGACTGGTCGATCCAGGAAACAGGTCTGCATATCAACCTTCTGGATCTCCAGACAGTCTTGAATGCTCTAAAGGCTTTCCTAGATCAGCAGTCTCACCAAATTGTGATCATTCAAGCAGACAACCAGGTTGCAATGTATTACAACAACAAACAGGGGGGCACCAGTTCATGCCCTCTGTCTCAGGAGGCCATCCGGATGTGGTGCTGGGCTCGCCGACACAGCATGTTCCTTCGGGAAACTTAGCTGGTGGGTAAAAACAACAGTCTGGCCGACAGGCTGAGCACAGTTGTGTAACTGCACGAGTGGTCTCTAAGCATGGGCGTTGTCCAAGAGATCTTCTGAGCAAGGGGCACTCCCTCGGTGGATCTCTTTGCCACTCAACTAAATCACAAAGTCTCTCAGTACTGTGCCAGATTTCAGGCCCACAACAGACTAGCATTGTATGCCTTCCTCCTACATTGGGGGACAGGTTTTCTATATATGCATCTTCCCATTCCTTTTGTGGGGAAGACTTTGCTGAAACTCAGGCAAGACCATGGGACCATGATTCTGATCACACCTTACTGACCACAGCAGATTTGTTTCCCTCATCTTCTGGAGTTATCCTCCGAAGAAAAGTGGAGATTTGCTGCCCTGCTCTCTTTCTTCTTTTTGACGTCCTGTGCACGCTCCTTTATGTGAAACTGAGCATGCTCAGTTTCACTTAAAGGAACATGCAGATCGTCAGGAGGAAGAAAGAGCACAGGGCGGGGAATGTGGTGCGCTAGAGAATGGCACTGAAGAAGGCTTCGGTTGGTGGAGGCTGGTGACCCGCGCCAGCAAAACCAGAGGCCCGGATGAAATTTGTGGGGGCCCATGCTCCCATGGCCCCACCTAGCTACGGCCCTGGTTCCAGGCTACACTGTCAATCAGTTTGTATATATGGTCAGGTTATTATGAGTTATGTCCTCACAGTTGTGACCAATGTTTTCAATGGTAGGGCTACAGCATCTCTAATCATCAGAAGACCCATATGCTTAGTGTACATATAAATAATTTGTGGTAGAGAAAAAAACAGTCCTAAAGCTTAAAAAAAAAAACCTCCTTCCATTCAGCAAGTACTAGTATTCACAATCATAATGCAGATAACAAAAAGTCTTAATAGAAAATAACAAAAGCAGTCACCAGGAAACAAGAACAACAAAATAAGCAGAAAAAGCATCTTCAGATGTCTTCAAACACAGTATACTGCTTTATTCCTGGTGTGTCAAGTTTAATCCCACAATGGGCCTCTTGTTTTGCAATCGCTACGTCAGGGGTAACCACGTTAAAAATTCAGGCAGCAGTGGCACCACAACAGGCTAGTAGAAATCCAAAAAAAGCGCCAACATCCTCCCGCGCAACCAGCATCCATATCACACACAAACTGACCTCTCACTCGCTTCCTTTCTCATTTTCAAAAATACATATTCCATTTGGTAAAGGAGTTCATACCGGCAGGTGTCACTACATTCAGCTTGAAAATCTATGCCTACTCATATTGCCTCAACTTCTATATGACATCCCCACATTGGAGACTTACAGGTATTCTGTCAATAACAAAACAACATACCTCATTAAAAGACTGGTTAAATTCCAAACAGTGTTGCACTAACCATGCTTCCGTCCTCCCAAATCTTACCTAGCCTTATTCTCTTTCAAGGTTCTCATGACTGAAGGAACCTCCCATCATCTTCCACTAACCTGGGAGAAACCTTACAATTAGCCCGTCTAATAGTAATTTTTCCTTTTACTCCCACCAGCTCTGCCATTTAAATAGTGCTTTCTAACCTTATGATGGCAGGAGGAGGAGAGAGAGCTCTGGTCTCCTCTGCCTCTTCTTGTGGATCTATCCTGTGTTACTCTTTTGCTAGGTATTATCAATGAAACATTGTCTCCAATCATAAAATACTTCCAGATAATGAATCATTTCTTTAATGTTTGAAGCTTCCAGCACTTTCTCCATTGGCATCACAACTGAACAATGTTTCTTGGCACCTGCTTGTGTGCCTTTATCATTTTCTAGATTCTCCTCCTACAAAAACCTGCTCTTTCCCTTTGTTCTGCCACCTTGAACTGTCCCTCTGAGTACACCATTGCTCCAGTCTATGATGGAACTGTAGCCCATGGTCACAAATCATTTTGCTCATGATTTCTTAAAGGAAACTATTTCTTTTGTTTCTGTTCCTTCACCTGATATTTAGGTTCCTACTTTGTGTTCTCGAAGATGGTGGCTCTGGCTTTGAAGGTCTCTGTTTCATCATGGCTATTCTAATAGCATGATATGCAGTTGTTTCAGTTTATCTTGAGTGGCTTGCAAGCCAGCGTGCTGTCCTTTCAAGCCCTGTTTCTTTTCCTTTTTCACTCTTGTTATTAAATTCTTGCTCAAACTGTTTTATGTGGAGGAATTCTGCTTCGTTTTATTTTTCCAATTCTCCTACCCAGTGGGGAATTGCAGATATGAAAAGAAGGCTTTCCAAAGGTCAAGAAAAGGAAAATCTAGAAAATGAAATGAAAAAGGCACATGGGGATGCTGGGAAACGTCATTCAGTTGCAATGGCAATAGAAACCTGGGCTTTGAAGGAGAAACTGGCAGGAGCAGAAGACAAGATCAAAGAGCTGGAATCTTCAAACAGTAAAGAACTGAATCATTATCTGGAAACTGATAAGTCTTGTTCAACAGATCTGGAGATGCATGTGGCAGTGTCAAATCAAAAATGCCTTGAGTTAATAATATAATTAGTTGGATCTACACTGTGCTGTGGGAGGCCATGAATTAAAAGGTTTTGAATAATAGAAAAATCATTGAATTTTTTTTTCCAGGGAACACAATAAGGCAGCAGAAATGCATATTCAAAGACATAAGTGCTACAGAAAATAAAATAGGTGGAATGCAAAAGAAGTATTTATGAGCTGTGTACACAGCATTTCCTCGATAGTTAAATGGCCTACCGCAGATCACAATAAGGGGTCCTTTTACTAAGATGCACTAAAAATGGTTTGCAGTAGTGTAGGCGCGGGTTTTGGGCGCACGCTGATTCATTTTTCAGCACACCTGAAAAAAGGCCTTTTTAAAATTTTTTGCCAAAAATGGACATGCGGCAAAATCAAAATTTTTGTGCGTCTATCTTGGGTCTGCGATCTTACTGCCAGCCATTAACCTAGTTGTAAAGTCTCACGTGGTAACTGGGTGATAATGACCTACGCACCAAATGCCACTTGGCACACATCTGATAAATGTGTCTGAAAATAAAAATTATTTTTCAGCCATACTTATCGTCCGCGCACCAAAAATAAAAATTCCGCAAGAAAAACGCCAGCTAATTCCATTTTGGTGCGCATTGGGCATGTGTAGATGTTTTCATGGCTTAGTAAAAGGGCCTCTAAATTTGGTATCCAAGATAAGTCTTTGAAACAACTGTAATTCAAGAGGCATATTTATCTCTATTCTGAGGTCATCGGAAGGCTAACATGTAAGCCAGTTTTAGTTCCCTTTCCTGTGTTAGCCACGTTAGACGACTTAGTTCTTACCTTGAATGTGACTGAAAGAGAGCATTGTACAGCATTCTGCCAGCTCTGACCTACTGCTAATCTCAGTACCAGGGAGACTCGTTGCCAGTAGGGCACAACCTCTGCAGTTAACTGTGAGTAAACGTGCTTATTCCAATACAGGACGTTTTCGGAGAGATTAGTCTTCAGGTGTCAACTGGTGTGCCAATGTTATACAACAGCAACAAGTCCTAGAGGCCTGCGTGTATGCAGGTCCCTGGAGCACTTTTAGTGGGTACCGCAGTGCACTTCAGCCAGGCCCATCCCCCCTACCTGTAACAATTGTGCTGGTAAATGGGAGGCCTCCAAAACCCACTGTACCTACATGTAGGTGCCCCCTTCACCCCTAAGAGCTATGGTAGTGTTGTACATTTGTGGGTAGTGGGTTTTGGGGGAGGGGGGGTTGAGAGCTCAGCACCCGTGGTAAGGGAGCTTTTTCTGAAGTCCACCGCACTGACCTAGGGTGCCCAGTTGGTGTCCTGGCATATCAGGGGGCCAGTGTACTACCAATCCTGGCCCCTCCCATGACCAAATGGCTCGGATTAGGACGTTTTTGAGCTGGGCGTTTTAGTTTCCATTATCGCTAAAAAAAACAAACGCCCAGCTCAAAAACGTCCATTTTTTCAAAAATACAGTTCGGCCCGCCCCTTCACGGACCCGTTCTTGGAGATAAACACCCATGGAGATAGGAGTTTGCATTCGATTATGCCCCTCCACGTCTTCTGGAGATGGTTGAATCTGATCAAGCAAGCTGTTTGCAGCAAAGCTGGCACCAGCAGTCTGCGAACACTTCCAAATTCAATGCTACAATGCATTGCTACTGATATGATTATGAACAATACAGTATTTATGGTAATATGTGTAAACAACTCATATTCTTACAAACTATATAGATGGCAGTAATGTGCAAAATCTACACACATTTTCAAAAGAGCAATTATTAGCTCTGTTGATGACCTTTAAACAGTAATACGTATAATATATATTCATTAAAGGTATCTGTATAATTTGCCTCTACAATTTGCATGGGCAACAGAGATGGAGTTAATAGCTAGCATACTGTTGGAAATAGAAAGGATCATTTTCAAAGTAGATTTTTTTTTTGAATGCTTACTTTTACTCTCAACAGGCAGAGAATTCACATGGGCAGGGGTGATGGGGGTTTACGTTTACACACATACTTTTGAATTTGTAAAATAATTGGCATATTTTGCCTCATGAAAAATTATGTGTATCTAATAGTAGGTGTGAATGTATGTTCAGACAGAAGAATATTTATAAGATTCATCCTGACATATCCCTGGTGGAATAAGACATAGCTACTACTATGGAGGTGATGGGGTGCAGTTTGACCTTAGTCAGACACTGCTAATAATAAATACTGTCCAACTAATTTAACTAGACAGCTCTGGTTATGGGCAGAGGGTCTCCTGTTTACTGGATATTTTTCCCCTTGTTAATTTTATCTGGTTATAAACTGCTGAGCCTAAGTGCTGTTGATTATCCAGAGAGCAAGATACAAATATCCAATTAACGTTCCCACTGCCTGGGATGTTGAATATTGCTCTGTAGTCTTCCATGTGTATTTAATGTTGTGGTGGTATAGTGTGCTGGGGCAAGAGCGGTCCTTCTCCGCTCAGCTCTGGGAAACAAAATGGCATACAGGACCCCTAGTGGTAGTCTCATGGTACTACCACTATAAAGCATCCTTCCATATAAAGATATATCATTTCCTTATATGGAAGGATGTACCCTAGTGGTAGCACATTAATATTTGTTGATAATGTGCAGTAAGTGCAAAAATAAAAAAAATAGACAGAGCAGATTTTTAAACACCACATCAAATCCTTTCTAACAAATTTTGAAAGTACAGTGAAAATTTAATGCGGGCATACACAAGGAAGGAACTTAAGGGGTCTTTTACTAAGGCGTGCTGGAATTTTTAGCACGCGCTAAAAATAGGCATGTGCTAAATGCTAGAGTCGCCAATGTATTCCTATGGGCATCTTTAGCATTAACACGTGCCTATTTTTAGTATGCACTAAAAATGCCAATGCGCCTAAGTAAAAAACAACCTTATGGATGAGGAAGAAACTTGTCGAAAGCAAATCTAAAGGGGGAAAAGGAACACTCTGATACTCAGAAGTTAAGACCACCATCCTAGACAGCATGGGATAAGGGGCTCAGGTTTACTGCAAACATTCTCATAAAGATTACATCCAACTGCATGGCAATTCTACATTCTGATCCTGACCTGGATGATAAGCGAAAATAATGCAGATGACCAAAACACACCTTGTGAAAGACAAAGTTTCAAATGACATCATGTCCTGTTACATTCTCCATAGACAAGATGAATAAAAAGTGAGGTTCCATGAAAAAGGAATCCAAAAGGTTAAAACAAGATATATGTTATTATGGCAATTCAGTTCCACGTGTTGAAAATACACAATTCCATATTTTGGAAAGACTCAACATGACCTTGTTTCGGCAATAGTGCCTGTGTCAACCTTAAAGACTATTTGAAAGCAGTGTAATAGAAAGCTGTGCTAATGATGAACATAGAAACAAATCTGCTGGCTCCCCCAACGTGGAACTGAGTGGCCTTAATAAAATATCTTGTTTTAACCTTTTGGATTCTTTTCTCACAGACACTCACTTCTTCTTCTTCCTCTTGTTTCATTCCCATGAGGCCCACTGCTCCTTGTTTGGTTTGTTTCTTCATAGATCTATGGGTCAAACGTTATGCCTTTACTTAGTAGTTTTGCTGTCCATGTGTCTAGAATGTCCTGGGACACATAATGTAGAAAACGTGCAGATATGGCTCAAGAATTCAAATTCAAAAAATGTTTTTCACTTATTTAAATTAGTGTCCATTGCTGTATCTCTAAACATTTATAACTATAAATATGTGTATAAATGAAAGGGTGGAATCAGGAGACAAAAAAAAGAGGAATGTTTTTATTCATTTAAAAATTATAGACTACACTATCTTACAATTCTAGGTGCTCACATAGAAACATACACATTAAAACATATCACTGTAAGATATTGTCCAAAACACCACAAAGAACAAAAATAAGACAAAGCAGCACTAAACCAGTACAGCATTTATCAGCAGTGAATCCCCCTCCAAATCACCTAAAGTAAATAAATCTAACACAGCAGTCGACTATATACCAGCAAATGCTTGTGAAAACAAATGTGCTTTTAAACTTTTTCTGAATTGTAACATTGAGGTACTGTAGTTTTATGCAGGTTCAGCTGTAAAGCATTCCAAAGGGAAACCTCTTCTAAATAAAAAAAATAGAAGCTTGATATTCTGACAATCTTATCTGATGAAAGGAGTGAATGTCCAGTAACAATGTATCTGTAAAGCACAATATGCAAGATAGTCTATAGATTCTGAAAGAGTTTACAATAACCAAAGGACTGCTGTCTTTTAAGGTTTTATGAATAAGAGAAATTTCAATTTCACTCTTCACCCTATGGGGAGCCAATGCAGTTCCCTCAAAATAGACATAACAGAACTGTGAAACATTGGCTAAAAGCCGAACAGCTGATTTTTGTACTATCTGTAGTAGACGTAATATGTAAGCTGATAAACCCAAGTATACTGAGTTAAAATAGTCTAATAATGGAGTGATCAAGCATTGAACCACTTTTCTAAAATGTTGGTAAGAAACATCTCCTGATGCCATTCTTTCATTCATATTCAAATTCAAATTCTTGAAACCATATCAGCACTTTTCCCACTTTATTTTGTTCTAATATGTTGATTGATTTAGTGGATAGTTCTTTACTAAGGTGCGCTGAAAAATGGCCTGTGCTGTTGTAGGCGTGTGTATTGGAAGCGCACAGGTCTATTTTTCAGCTTGCCTGCAAAAACGGCCATTTTGAGGGCTGAAAATGGACGTTCGGCAAAATAAAATTTGGCACAGATCCATTTTGGGCTTGAGACCTTACTGCCACCTATCGACTTAGCGGTAAGGTCTCACACGTTCACTGGGAAGTAATCATCAGCGCACATACACTGCTGATTACCACCCGGTTAGCACCACATGGTAGAAAATTTAAAATATTTTCTGCTACGCGTATTGGACCTGCATTAAAAAATGGAATTACCACCCGGGGCATGCGGTAGTAGCAGGGTGGTACTTCCAAATTGACGTGCTTTGGACGGCTGTAGGCACCTATGTGCCTTAGTAAAAGGGCCCATAAATGAGTAGTGAAACACGAGGTCCACCTCACAAGCTACATTATTCTGCTTCCTGGGTGAATTGGGCCACTAACGCATGGCCTGATGCTCCTAGGAAGCCTTTCTTAAAGGGATCAGAGCTGTATAAATCAACCTACCCCACCTCATTTCAAATAGCTTTCTAAACCCTAGTCCAAGGCTTCCATCCCATGTAGCCCCACCCCCACCCACCCTGTCTAAAACAATCCCTCACGGTCCAGTAGAATGACCTAGAAGCAATCCTCAGTCAATCTTACCCCTTGTGGTCCAGAATCAAAATGGCAAGTGCATCAGTATACTTATGGTGCTACTGCTAGGGTTCAATATGCAAAATAAGGACAGAGATTCATTCAGATAGGTGGGGGGGGGGGGGCACTACCGGTAGTCTTTGGGGGTGGACTTGGAGTAGAGTTTAGAAAGGTACTTATTGAGGGTTGGTTCAAAGTGGAGGCCCTTGAGGAGAGGGAGAGGGGCCACTCTGTATACAGTGCTGGCCTTTTAAGATGATGCCTAGGAGCATCAGGCCACATGTTAGTGACCTGATGTTCCTGGGCAGGAACAGTAATGCCAGCTTTGAGCTAGCATTATTTTTTCCATGAATAACACAGATTGCAGAGTTCAAAGCCAACTGCATTAATCTATTTGCATTTTAATAAAGCAATTTGCATGCATTTACATGATTTGCATCTCTTTATTATGGAGCTCGCAGTGAGTTACACTAACAATTTTGCTGTTTACCCTGCATTGAGATAAAATTGTATATTGTTGACATAGTAATGTAACATACTATGCCATACTTTGCATTGCAATTTGAATATTTTTACTGCTGTAATTGACTACTGCTTGTGTTTGACTTATTATTGCTGTTCGCCACCTTGAGTGAATTCCTTCAAAAAGGCAGTAAATAAATCCTAATAATAAATAAAGAAATAAAAGCTCCCTTAACACTTTTTAGTAACTACCTCCCTTAGGGGTTCTTTAACTAAGGTGGTGAAGTCTGGGCTTAGCATGGAAATACTTTCCAAAGAAATTGGAGACCAAAAGAAAAAAAAGCAGATCGAAAAAGTGGTTTATAATAAACTACTTCTTCTGTT
The DNA here is from genome assembly GCF_901765095.1 of Microcaecilia unicolor. Classification (NCBI taxonomy): domain Eukaryota; kingdom Metazoa; phylum Chordata; class Amphibia; order Gymnophiona; family Siphonopidae; genus Microcaecilia; species Microcaecilia unicolor. The sequence continues at coordinate 89,656,077 of NC_044031.1, forward strand.
ACCCTCTTGTTCTACTTTTTGTCTTTTTCGTTCTGCTTTTTTTCTTTTGGTTTGCTATTTCTGTGGCAGATCTTTGCCTTTTTTTTTTATTTTGTCCAAAGAAATAGAAGGAAATATTTTTTCACTCAACAAATTGCCGGAGGATGTAGTGGTTAGCATATCTGGGTTTTAAAAAGGTTTGGACAAATTCCTGGTGGAAAAGTCCATAGTCTGCTATTGAGTCAGACATGGGGAAGCCACTGCTTGCCTTGGGACTGGTAACATGGAATGTTGCTGCTAATTGGGTTTCTGCCAGGTACTTTTGACCTGGCTTGGCCACTGTTTGGAAAACAGGATACTGGGCTAGATGGACCAATTGGTCTGGCCCATAATTGCTACTCATATGTTCTTATGTTCTAATGTGGGACTTTCCAACTTAATAAGCCCCGATCTACTGTGGCATTTAATGTTGGGATTTTTCTTTTTTTTCCAGGTTATGTGCTTATGTTCTCATTAACATGTGGAATCTGCAAAGAAATAATGTGAGAGCATTTACCACCTCCTATTTAGGAGGCAGTAAGTGCTCCAGCATTATCCAGTTAGCGAGTGGTAATCATAAACAGTTAACTGGATAACATGGGAATGTCCAATCTCTGCCATGGCATGCACCCTCCCAAAAATATTTGCAAAACATAGCTAATGTGCACTTAACCCTGAATTCTATATAGCACACCTAGAGTTCCACGCCAAAATCCAGGCAGATTCTATAACAACGTGAATAACTTAATTGGCTTAGCAAGCTAATTATTTATTTTATTTATTTATTTATTTATTTGTAGTATTTATACCCCGCTCTTTCCCACTCGATAGCAGGTTCAGTGCGGCTTACAAAGTATGACACAAGTTATCATTGATAACAGCACTTAACAAGCAATGGTGAGCACTAATTGGTAATAATTAGAATTTATGCGCACAAATCATTAAGTATATTCTGTAATGGACTGCGCCTAACTTTTAACATGCGCATACAAAAGGGGGCATGGTTATAGGTGGAGAAATAGATGTTCCGTGGGTATTCTGAAATTTGTGTATGTAGTTATAGAATGTGGCCCAGTGCGCCAAGTTTTCATTGGTGTAAATGGACATGCATAGTTTTAGGCGCTGGGATATCAACTAAGCGTATTCTATATACTGCACCGGAATCTAGGCGCCACTAATAGAATATGCTTAGGCCAAAATGTTTTCCGTGTGGATTTTTTAGGCACCATATATAGAATCCCCCCCCCCCCCCCTTAGCGGGTGAAAACAGGGAAATTATTACAAAAGGTTTTGCAATAAGCCTTTTCTTATATACTAACTGTGTGGTAGGACTTAACACCCTTTTTAAAAACACTCCCCCCCCAAAAAAAAACAAACAAACCATAATAGTATAAAGTGCTACTTTTCACTGACCTACAAATACATTTCTTGGCTAGCGTTAGGGAGCAGACACACACTTCTTCAAATCGAAATATAGGGGTCCTTTTACTAAAGGACTTTAAAGTCTTTAATGCATGATTAATGCATGGAAACTTGCTACTGCACGTCTAAGTTAAGTTTAGAGGTTTTGTTATAGCTTGCCTGTTTCCGTATGTTAAACCACTCATTACTGAAATTTCAGTTTTTTGAAGGGACATGGCCTGAGTGTGCATAAATATGAAAGCATTACACAGTTAGGGGTCTTTTTACTAAGGTTTTTTGTAATAAGGTGTGCTGAAAAATGGGCTGTGCTAGTGTAAGCGCGTGTTTTGGGCACACACAGATCCATTTTTCAGTGTGCCTGTAAATGGAGGTGCGGCAAAATAAAAATTGGCACGCTTCCATTTTGGGTCTCAGACCTTACAGCCACCCATTGATTTAGCAGTAATGTCTCACGTGATAACCATGCAGTAATCATCTACGTACATAGAGTGACGATTACTGCCCGGTTTCCGCCGGAAAATAAAATTTATTTTCCAGCGCTTGTAGTGGACAAGTAAAAAACAAAATTACCACCCAGGCAACGCGGTAGCCGGGTGCTAACTCCAAATTGGCATGCGTTGGGCATGCGTAGGTGCCTACGAAGCTTAGTAAAAGGGCCCCTTAGCATGTTACACTTATTACATGCTAACTGGTCAGCACAAACTTAACACAGGACCACATACCGCCTTCTAAATGCATGACCTGCAATAAAAATAGAGGGAATGCTGCCAAAAGGTGTTGCATAAAATTTGCAGCTATTGTGAGGTAACAGTTATCACGTTAAACCATGATAACTGCAAAGTTTAGCATATTTTCATAAATAAGCCCCATAATGCAAAAAAAAAAAATCACAAAATACAAATGAATCATAAAATGCATTCCAATAATAGAATGAAAGGGAAAGGAGAAGGAAGTGAAAGGCACTGAGTATACAGTATGGCTGATAGTATGTTAAGAAACCTTATTGTTTTCAGTTCTGAAGTGTCTTACACTCTTGGATTGTTTAGGATCTAACAAATCCAAATGTGCAGCTACATTCCGGTACAAAATAAGATAACAGGTACAAATGTAACAAAACTTTGCCAGTGCTGGTTTTATGGTGTCTTAAATAACCATTTGATATTATTAAGTTTGGACACAAAGAATTGTGCATGGAATTGGCAGCACTATTCATATTTTTTTTTTTTTAAAGGGAGTTTTTAAGACCAATGAAAGAGAAATGTTCCGGCATAAAAAATGTGGACATGACCTTTGTGAGAGGTATCTGAGGTCTTTTTTTTCTCCTCCCCCCCCCCCCCCCCAAAAAAAAAATATTTCTTTAGTGATTGAGTTTGAGCTGTTGTAAGTGGGTCAATTGGTCAGAGCTGGCAAAGTTTTGTTACAATTGTTTAAGTTTTTCCTTTTTTTGCCCTGATCAAAAAGTCATCGAAGCTGTAGTTGGTGCTATGGCAAAATCTTTATGTGCGGATATCTATTCTTCATACAGAAAATCCTGAATTGATAATTCAGGCTTTCAATACACATTTCTTGTTTTCCTATCTAGCTTTTCTCATTTAGATTAATGAGTTCTCTGCATCAGTAGGGAGATAATGGTGCAAACAGTAATACTTTGACTGCATAAGACCCTTTGTCTAAGGATTTTTTTCACTTAATAATGAATTCTGCTTAATAGTTTTTGACTGCTGTATGATTTATTTAATCAGCCTAATTATGAAATTGCCAACTCTCATTACAACGTTCCTTGCACAGAGCTCATGTCATATTGCTCTTGCTAAAGCACAGCCAAGTCAATTCAAATACTGTAAAAATGGACTGAACCGTAGGCTAAGGTAACCAGATGGATCCTGTGAATAAAGAAGTCAGTTCAGGATTTATAAATGGAGTGAAATGCCATTTTATTTTTGTTATGAAACTGGAATTACAAGATCACGCACTAACCCCCTGATTCTATATATGGCACCTATAAAATCCACGCGGAACTAAGCGTATTCTATAATATTTAGGCATGGTGTATAGAATACGCTTAGTCGATACCGTAGTACCTAAATATAGGCACGCCCATTTGCACCAATAAAAACCTGGTGTAAATCCATGCACGTAGATTTAGGCGCACTGCCCGTATTCTGTAATTATGTGTGGAAATTTTGGAACACCCATAAAATGCCCATAAACATGCCCCTTTTAAGCTAAGCACATTTATTTTGAGTGCACTTTGCAATTTAGGCGCAGTTCTTTATAAAATACGTTTAGCGGTTTCTGCACATAAATTGTGATAATTGCCAATTAGTGCTCATTATTGCTTGTTTAGTTCTGTTAAAAACACTGATTACTTTGTTACACCAATTAAGTTATGCACATATCTCCACACAAATCTAGGTGCCATGAATAGAATCTGGCCCTAGTTGGTTCAAATTTAGGACTGGATAAATATTCCTATGACAACTGGTATCTAATTAAGACTGCATATTTGGCAACAGGTTTATGCAGTTACCCCCAGATTTTATATATATGGCACCTAAATTTATGCACACAAAATTGTGCGCTATTCTGAGACATGCATGTAAATAAATTGGCTAATGAGCCAATTAGTGCTAATAATTGGGGGCTAACAATCAATTATTAGCATTTCTTGGCAACAACTTTGATTTATGCACATGTCACTAAGGGGTCCTTTTACTAAGGTGCGCTGAAAAATGGCCTGCTGTAATGTAGATGCGTGTTTTGGGCATGTGCAGAATCACTTTTCAGCGCACCTGCAAAAAAAAATGCCTTTTTAAAACTTTTGCCGAAAATGGATGTGCGGCAAAATGAAAATTGCCCAGCGTCCATTTTGGGTCTGAGACTTTATCGCCAGCCATTGACCTAGCGGTAACCAGGCGGTAATGACTTATGTGCACCAAATGCCACTTGGCGCGTGTAGCTGATGCACGGCAGAAAATAAAGAATATTTTTGGGCATGTGTCACGGACATGAGCCAAAAATGAAATTACAACAAGGGCCATGCGGTAGCTGTGCAGTAACTCTATTTTGGCATGTATTGGGCACACATACATGCTTACATGGTTTAGGAAAAGGGCCCCTAAGTGCTAATCTATAAAGATCCACACACAAATGGTTTAGCATGCAACTCAAAGAGGGCATGGTGATAGGCAGGTCAGGAACATTCACTAAAGATGCACACAGTATTATGGAATTTGGGGGATCTGTGCCTAACTTACTTGCCAGGATTTACACCTGGTTTCAGTTGGTGTAAATCCTCATGCCCAAAGGTTTGCTGGATCCCGGCCTACACTATTCTACAAATGACACACAACTTGGAGCTCCCTTTATAGAACAGCACTCCATGTGGATTTTTTTTTGGCGCACATTTACTGCATCTAGCCTTGCTGAATATATACATCTAGACATCAGGATAATTTATCTGTACATTTCTATTCACCCATCACCCTGCTGAGCATTGCACTTAGTATTATTTTGGATGATCTTGCAAGGCCTCTCTGGTACTTGAATGTAGTAGCTGAAAAGATAAGGGAAAGGAGGCTAGCCTTTGCACATTATAAGACAATTCAGAAAGATGAAGACAGGAGAGAATACCTAAATAAGCGAAGAGAAGCTGGAAAAGCTATCAGGAAAGCGAAGCAGCAAATGGAGGAAAAGATAGCTAATACGGTAAAATTGGGGGACAAGACCTTTTTCAGATATGTAAGTGACCAGAGGAAGTGCCATAATAGCATTGTGAGGCTCAAAGCTGAGGGAGAGAAATAAGTGGAAGATGATAAGGATAAAGCTGAACTGCTTAATGATTATTTCAGCTCTGTGTTCATGAATGAAAAACCAGGGGTAGGGCTGCAAAAAACAAAGGCTAAAGGGGATGAATATATGGTAGACCAAGACCCGTTTATGGAGGACTGTGTTCGTGAGGAGCTAGCCAAACTAAAAGTAGACAGAGCAATGGGGCCTGATGGGTGCTTAAGGAACTCGGAGAAGTTCTGTCGGCTCCACTGACGGACCTCTTCAATCCTTCTTTAGAAACTGGAGTGGTCCCAGTGGACTAGAGAAGGGCGGATGTGGTTCCTTTGCACAAGAGTGGAAGTAAGGAAGAGGTAGGGAATTACAGACCTATCAGTCTGACCTCGGTGGTGAGTAAGCTAATGAAAACACTTCTAAATAGGAGGATTGTGACATTTCTTGAACTATATGGAATGCGGGACCCGAGGCAGCATGGCTTCACTAGTGGCAGGTCGTGTCAGATGAATCTGACTGTCTTCTTCGACTGGGTGACCAAACAGTTGGATGTGGGAGGGGCGCTTGATGTGGTATACTTGGATTTCAGCAAAGCCTTTGACACGGTTCCACATAGGTGACTGATAAATAAACTGAGTGCTCTCAGTGTGGGGCCTAGAGTAACTGATTGGGTAAAAAATTGGTTGAATGGTAGGAGACAGAGGATGGTGGTAAATGGAGCTTGCTCTGAAGAAAAGGATGTCGTCAGTGGAGTACCGCAGGGATCGGTCCTAGGGCCGGCTCTTTTTAACGTCTTTGTGAGCGATATTGCAGAAGGGCTATCTGGTAAGTTTTGTCTCTTTGCGGATGATACTAAACTCTGCAACAGGGTGGACACCCTGGAGGGTGTGAATGACATGAGGAAGGACCTAGCAAAGCTACAGGAATGGACCAATATTTGTCAACTAAGGTTTAATCCCAAAAAATGCAGGGTCATGCACTTGGGTCGCAAAATTCCAAGGGAACGGTACAGTATAGGGGGTGTAGTGCTTCAGTGTGCGAAGGAAGAGCGGGACTTGGGGGTGATTGTGTCTGACGACCTTAAAGCTTTCAAACAGGTAGAAAAAGTAACGGTCAAAGCCAGAAGGATGCTTGGGTGCATAAAGAGGCATGACCAGCAGGAAAAAGGAGGCGATAGTGCTGTTGTATAAGTCTCTGGTGAGGCCTCATTTGGAGTACTGCGTACAGTTCTAGAGACCGCACCTACAGAAAGATATAAACATGATGGAGTCGGTCCAGAGGGCAGATACGAAATTAGTAAGCGGTCTTGAATACAAAAATTATAGGGACAGGCTTATGAACCTCAACATGTATAAGCTGGAAGAGAGGAGGGAGAGAGGAGACATGATAGAAACATTTAAATATCTCAAGGGCATTTATGTACAGGAAGAAAGCCTTTTTCAAATGAAGGAGAGCCAACAATGGCCAATCCAGGTCACAAATACCCGGCAAGATCCCAAAAATGTACAAAACATTTTATACTGCTTATCCCAGAAATAGTGGATTTTCCCCAAGTCCATTTAATAACGGTCTATGGACTTTTCCTTTAAAACTCCGCTAAGCTAACCACCTTTTCCACATTCTCTGGCAACAAATTCCAGAGTTTAATTACATGTTGAGTGAAGAAATATTTTCTACGATTCATTTTAAATTTACTACATTGTAGCTTCATCGCACGCCCCCTAGTCCTAGTATTTTTGGAAAGCGTGAACAGACGCTTCACATCTACCCGTTCAACTCCACTCATTATTTTATAGACCTCTATCATATCTCCCCTCAGCCGCCTTTACTCCAAGCTGAAGAGCCCTAGCCGCTTTAGCCTTTCCTCATAGGGAAGTCATCCTATCCCCTTTATCATTTTCGTTGCCCTTCTCTGCTTAGGAGTAACCTAAGGAAGTATTATTTCACAGAAAGGGTGGGGGTGGCATGGAATGGCCTCCCGGTGGAGGTGGTGGAGTTGAGGACTGTTCCAGAATTTAAAAAGGCATGGGATAAGCATGTGGGATTGCTTAGGAACAGGAATAATTAGGGGTTACGGAGGATGGGAAGACTGGATGGGTCATGTGGCCTTTATCTGCCGTCATGTTTCTATGTTTCTATTTCCATTGGGCTGAACAGGTCAATTGCCCTGGGCCTCCATTCTAAAGGGGACCCCAAACCTGCCTCAAGTTGAAGAAGGCATAGGCTGAAGGCCAGCTTTGGTGACCCTTCCCAGTTTCTGCTCTGGGCCCCTGAATGTCTAATACCAAACTGGAGCTGAATTGAGGTATTCAAACAGGAAACTACATTCTCTTCTCCTTTGTTACTTGCCTCATTAATTTGCAAATGTATGTGCAAATAATAGCACCTGTAGTCAGGTTTGAAGAAATTATTATTATATTCGCTCTCTTTTTCATACAACCCAAATGACTATGGCAAAACAGAGTGAGGAAACAAAAAGGCACAGCTTAGTTTGGGGAAATTGCAGGGTAATGTAGATCGGAGGTGTGGGGTGGGGATGGTTATATGGATTTGTTGTGCAAGTAGGCCAGTGCTATTGTGACAGTTTGACAGGGGAGATCAGAGGAGAACAGTGCCACTGCAACTGCACTACCAGACTGCTTATAGTAATGCATATCCAATAATGCATTATACACATCACAGTTCTGCCTCAGTTCCATCCAAAATATGCCACCACGAATGTCTAAGTGCAGACTAAGTGAAAGTTGGCACAATCATATTGAACATTTACTTTTTATACATATATACCCATGCACAAATTTTATTAATTTTTTTTTCTTCATGTAATATGTTTACATATGGAAAATACTGTATAAAATGACCCCTTTAGCTTGTGATATGCCATTAGGTCGTGCATATATTTACCTAATTGCTTGATCTCAAAATACTTTTACTAAGCTGCGCTAAAAGGTGGCCTGCGCTATGACGCACTGAAGCCACTTTTAGCATGCCTGTAAAATGGCCGCATTTCCATTTTTCCTATTAATGGCCAGGCACTAATTTCCAAATTACAACATGGCTACTAGAGTGTTAGCCCTTACCGACACCTATTTAGTAGGTGAAAGGGCTCATGTACTAACCATGTGCTAATCCGTTGGCATGCAGCAATGTAGATGTGTTAACCTATTAGCGCTGGGCACTCCTACTATCTGTCCCCCAAACACACCCTCGATGCTAAAAACATATAAAGTAGCATGCGCAGATGCCAGAACTAGCACTGGATGCCCTCGGTAGTGAACTTATCTTGCTGTATAAGAGCACAGAGAGGGTCCAAAGTGTAGAACAAGTCCAAATATCAAATAGAAGCACCAGGAGCCTTCAAAACTGGGACAAAATTTCTTTATTGATATACTTTGAACATCAATTTCTTCCTTAATGACCCGATATGGGCCGTGTTTTGGTGCACAGCGCCTGCATCAGGGTCAATGGGGTACTGATTTTAGAAAGTAACTAAAGCTTTCTTCTTTGATGATGACAAAATGGATGATTGTCCCACTTCTTACAAAATTAATGCATTGAATCAAAGTGAATGGGCTGTGTTGGCATTAGCGCAAGGCAGCCACTAGCATGGCTTAGTAAACGGGGGGGGGGGGGGGGGGGGGGTGAATTAGTTAACAAGCTAATCAGCTCTGATAATTGGATGTTAACAAACAATTATCAGCACTAATTGGCATTAATTAGAATTTACGCACACTATCTGCTAAGCATATTCTGCAAAGCAGTGTGCGTAAATTCTAATGTGTGCTGCTGTGTGCTGCCAAAAAGAGGGCTATCGAAGTGGAATGGGTGGGTTGTGGGCATTCTGGAAAACTATGCGCATTGTTATAGAACACACCTGCTCTGTGCCTAACTTAGGTACCGGTATTTATACCAAGGTTTACATGGCATAAATGGCCACACCTAGAATTAGGAGCTGTCATGGCCGCTTGGCACATTCTATATGCCACACGGAAATGTAGGCGTATTCTATAAAGGTAAGGCATACTTTATAGAATGTGCTTAGGTGAATTTCATTTTGGTGCCAATTTTTTTTGGCGTGATATATAGAATCTAGTCCTAAGCAATGATATTCAGTCCATTAAGCAGATAATTATCCAGGACTGCAAAAAGGCCCTCCTTACTAATTTTATTCAATTAGCTATAAAAAAAATAATGGGCTGAATAACACTGCTATCTGAATTGTGCTATTGCTGTCCACCCTATCTGTATATTCAGTCCTGGCCACCATCCGGATATCAGTACTGTATACCCAGATTTATTTCAGCCATAGTGGGTTGCATCTTAAAATATCACTGACTGCCAAGGCTGAATATTGGCCTGACAATGTATAGCTCTGCACTCTTATTGGCCATATAATTTAACTGGTAAATGTTGACCAAATAAAAGAAAAAGGGGAAATTTGCCTTTGTTTTATGTTTAAATGATTTTTATTAACTTTTCACTTAACACAACGTACTTATATCATGCTTCTATCTCAGTCTATGTATAGGTATGATTCTTAAAAGTATGGAAGAAAGATAATAGTGTTGACCTTTAGCATTTGAATTTGAAAGTGTTGAACCGAATAAACCAGGTGCTTGCTTCTAAAATAAGTCAAACCCTGCAAGAGCCTTTGGCCTTGACAAGCTATGTAGTAGAACATGAGTTACAGGAAACATTAAAACTTTTGGTTTCCTTCCTACTTACAGAGAAAGTGTGGAATTTCTTTTTGGAGAGGGTTTTCTAAAGTGATACAATAACATGGAAATGTTTGATCTGTTAGTAAGTCTTTCTAATCTCATGGGCATTCTCGGGAAAACAATTATTAAGAAGATAAAAATTCTGACTTAGCTGCTTTACAATCTTTCCAGGTGTAGTAAATGAGATCTGTCAGTTTCAGACAAATATATAAGTAAATAAGCATTTTATCTTTCATGCAGTTTCTCAAAATGAATACAGCTGTATATACTTTAATATTTTTAGCAGCTTGTGTGCACTACAGCTCCCAATTTCCCTTAAATTTGATACCTACTGTAGTAGAAATGGATACAGCATCAGTGGAAATTTCTGCACTGCCTGCAGGGTCCCTGTGCTACCGATTCTTTTGTGCTTGATGGAAGGCTTAACATGTGGCTGGAAAATATCAAATCTTTCATGTTCTGAATGCTGGAAAAATAAATAGCCCCCCAGCTGTATGCTCTGTTGGCTGATCTAGATACAGAACATGTCTGCTGCAATATCCTTTTTAAAGGTCAGTGTTTATGATCAGTGACTGTGTCTCCAGACTAACCTGCCTGTGGGAGAAATATGTGACAGGAGGGATGAATACAACAATTTCAAACTACTCAGACCTCTTACGCTGCTACCTGCTTTTGTAGAAAGCTAAATATTCATACCAACATCTTCTGTGTTTTACTTCAACTCTCTGAATCGGTTTCAGGCAAGACCTCTTTTCATGTTTGTTTAATCCAAAAAATGTTAATCAAGGCCCATTGAATGCTCATGATCTGGGATAAGTGGTTGACTAGAAATGTGATCTGTGAGTTACAAGATTCACTTTGATCAGCTCCAGCTCCGTTCATATTGAAATCACAAAGAAATGAATTCTGTTGGCTATTTATGTAGGATTTTACTCTTCCATATTTTAAGCATGTTCAGTCTAGCATTCCCATATTCTTTGCCTCATATCAAAACAGTTCTCGATGGAGGGGAAGTTTATGCTGGATAGATCATCTAGGGTTAGCAGAAAGAAAAGGGTGGAAGAAAAGTGCTGTACAGGAAAAGTGACAGAAAAGATGTTATCTGTGCTGCCCATACTGCGTCCATTTTGGGTCTGAGACCTTATCGCCAGCCATAGACCTAGCGGTAAAGAATTTGGGTGGTAATGACCTACGCACGTCAGATGCCACTTGGTGCGCATCCACTATGAGCACCAGAAAATAACAAATATTTTTCAGACGTGCGTATCGGATGCGTGCCAAAAATTAAATTACCGCAAGAGCCACGCAGTAGTCAGGCAGTAACTCCAATTTGGCACGCATTGGGTGCACATAAGTGTCTACATGGCTTAGTAAAAGGGGCCCTCAATGCATGAAATAAAAGCACACGAAAACTTCAAACATTTCACTAAAATGAAGACCAAACTAACACGTTTTGCCTGTATGCATAATTATAATCGTGTGACCAAGAGTAACCAATTTGTTTATATAAATCTATAAATGCTACAACGAAAAATGATTAAATTCAAAAAGGGAACTTGTAACGTCACGTCTCCAAGTGATGGCAAGCCTAGGTAATTAATTTTTGTAGTCATGGCCTGCCTGAATACTAACCACATCTACAAAAACCTAGATTAAGTGGAGGAAAAATTTCTAAATTACAGAATGTTTCAAAAGACAGAAACAAATATAAGATTGATGTAAAAATTATTTTTATTTGGTCAAAATTTGAATGCATCAATAAACACCAGGAGCCCTGTTTACTAAGGTGCGCTAGTGTTTTTAGTGTGTGCTAAAAATTATCATGTGCTAATACTAGAGACATCCATATATTCCTGTGGGTGTCTCTAGTGTTAGCGCTCGTTAAATTTTAGCATGTGCTAAAAACGTTAGCATGCCTAGGGGCCTTTTACTAAGCCATGGCAAAAAGTGATATGCGGCAGTGCAACCACATATTTTGGGATGCCGCCAGGCCAGTTTTTACTGAGTCCTGGAAAAATGCTCTTTTTAAGGGGCCACAGAATGGATGTGCCACAAAATGAAAGCCAGTGCGCGCCCATTTTCAGACCGCCACCTTACCGCCACCCATTGACTTAGCAGTAAGGTCTCATGCGCTACCTGGGTGGTAGGCATGCAGCCCGCACCCACTGCCATTTACCACCAGGTGGCGCCAAATTCAGAATAACGGCCCGGGACACGCAGTAGCTGTGCAGAAATGCTGATTTGGTGCATGCTGGGCATATGTAGGTCTTATGCACCTTTGTAAAAGAGCCCCCTACAGTGTGGCTTAGTAAACAGGGTCCCAGATTTGAAGTCAAGTAAATGATAACATTTATCAACTAAACATTCTATTCATTTCAGATTTGTAATTCAGCTAAATTTTACAGTTAATGATAAACTCAAGTTTGCATAGTGGTAATAAATGAAGGGCCCTATTTACTACGCCGCGCGAGCATTTTTAGCGCATGATAAAATTAGTGTGCACTAAATGCTAGAGTCACCCATATGTTCCTAAGGGTGACAGCGTTTAGCACGTGCTAATCATTAGCGTCCACTAAAAACGCTAATGCGCCTTTAGCGCTGCTTAGTAAACAGGGCCCAAAATGCTATACAACACCAAGAATTTCTTCATCAAATGGCAATGAGTTTTCCTGTATCAAATTAGTATCTGACTAACAGTTTTGCTCGTACACTCAATTTCCCACAAAGTTCTAAATCTGTCATCATTCTTTCTGAAATAACTGATTCTTTGTGACTTTTCTTTTCTCACAGGTGTTCCTATGACTGAGTCCCGGACTACAGGACTCTCCTCCTTAATGTCACAGGTAAGTATTGCTTAAATTAATAACCTAGACAAGACAGCCATGTACCCTTAGTTCCCTGTTGATTAGTAGCACTCCCTTCCCTCACTATTTATGTATTAAAGTCCTTTTAGGGATGTTAGAAAAGTGTTGTGCATTCACTTCTTTTCTCCATCTTCATCTTCTCCTTGCTTGACTTGGACTTTGGTCTTTCTTGGACATTGGAGCTCTCTTCAGTGAGGTCCACTCTGTACCCGAGCAGTGTGCTACCATCCTATCTATAATAACTCAAAGGAGAGCAACCTTCATCCTATCTATAATAACTCAAAGGAGAGCAACCTTAACTCCCTGTTCTCTCAAGTAAAATTCTATATTCTTGGACTTAATTATCAAAATCAGAGGGTTTTCTAGCTAACAAAATAAATTGTAATTGTATTTCCCTGTCTGGGCTTCTCCTATACTTTATACTGTTCTCTAATCTCTAGAAGAGCACAGGTTTTGGCACAAGCACAGCAGTTCACAAACCCTGTCATACATCAAGCCCAAACACACCACATTCCTTTGCAACTCACCTATGTAGGAATTAAAAATTAAATCACCAGCATTTTTTACCCTTTTCTTTTACCAAGTACCAATTAAGTAAAAAAAAAAAAGCCTTAAAAAATCTTTCCCCAATTTCTAGAAACTCACTTACTGCTCAAAAACACAACCTTTACTGTTTGTGACTATTCCCATTCATTCTAAACTTACCCCAATTAAACTCCAGTCAACAATTCAGGCAACTCCCAAATGATCAGTTTATCTAGATTTCCCACCAAATTCCGTACAAGCCCACACAAACCAGTCACTTCTCAGAAGCACCAGCACAGCCTTTAATCACACATTCAGCATTTTAAAGAATTCCTCACTTTCACACAGAGACCCACTCCAGCACGTCTGTCTGCTCTCTCAGTGTCACAACACTTCTGACCCAGAAGCGTAGCTAGGTGGGGCACAGGGGGAGGGGTCGTTCCCCTAGACAGCTGATTTGAAAAATGTTATATATTTTTCATATAAAAGTGAAAAAACTGAGTTCAATTCCCACTTCAGGCACAGGCAGCTCCTTGTGACTCTAGGCAAGTCACTTAACCCTCTATTGCCCCATGTAAGCCGCATTGAGCCTGCCATGAGTGGGAAAGTGCAGGGTACAAATGTAAAAAAAAAAAAAAAAAAAATCCACCCAAAAACCTCTAACATCCCTTTTAAATATTAAAACCCAGTCCCTGCTACATCCACCATCAACTGGGGCCAAAAACAAAAACCCAGAACACCATAACCCACTTCCTTGGGACCCCTAAAAATCCCAACCACCAAAAATACTTTTTTAAAACAGTTCCCCAGAATCTGTGTGCCACAGAACAAAAAAAAACCCATTTTAAAATAAAAATAAAACAGATAAAAAAGAGATCTCTTACATATGTTCTAATAGGCTACACAGGTGGTCCTCATCTTCAAATTTGGTCTGAATGGACCCAAAATGGCAGTGGCAGCCATCAATGACAAAAAGCAGGAACTCGCTGGGCAGTTCAAAAAATTCAGGGCTCTGGCTTCCTTTTGGGCCTACCTGGAGCTCTGGATGCACACCATACACCTTGAACATCCACCCATGTATCGATACTCTGGCAGCCAGACTTCAGACAGTCCATTTTCCTGCCTCCTCCCTACTGTCAGCTGTCACTTCCTGGCTATGTGGCAGTGCAGCAAGACATGCCTGCCACATCTCGTGCCCTGGAGATCCCTGGAATCAGCCCAACCCAGGAAAATAATCCTCCATTGACCACCAATGTGTCAGGTTCTCAGGTTCAGAGCCCGCGGGACTGGGCTCTGGAGCAAACGTGAGCCCTTGGGCTGCTGACGAGGAGCGACAGCAGCAGGCAAAACCCACCAACCAACACTGGGTAAACACACCGGCAGGGACTGCAGACACTGCCCAGCGAACCGGAACACATGGACTGGAATCCCCTGGACTGGAGGACACAGGACTGGAACACTGGACTGCAATCCCCCGGACTGGAACACACACCGGACCGGAATACACTGGACTGGAGCACACCGGACCGGAACACACTGGACTGGAGCACACTGGACTGGTCCCCCGGACTGGAGGACACAGGACTGGAACACGGGACTAGAGCACACTGGACTGGTCCACACAGCTTCACCTGCACTTAGCTACTAAGCCCCCCAGAAGTTGAGCTCCTGGGTTCGAGTAGCCGACAGGACTTACTGGATACCGGATGACATAGGGACCAGGACTGGAAACAGAAGTGCTCCTAAACCTAAACTGATCTACGTGCTCCCAATCCCTAAACCAGCAGGAGTGTTCCTAACAGTAAACTGACAAAAGGACTTCCTAAGCCCTATACTAAACAGGAGCTCCTAAGCCCTGCTCAAGAAAGGGACTTCCTAAGCCCTAAACTAACAGAGCAGGGAACTAAACACAAAGCTAACACAGGTGCTACTAAGCACCAAGCTACAAGCAGAGCTCTACACTAATAAGCTAAACACAAAACTAACAAGCTACCTAAGCACTGCTCTAGCAAGCTAGATACAACCAACAAGGTGCTTCCCAAGCACTACCCTGGCAAGTAACCAGAAGAGCTCCTAGCACTAAAAGGGAAGACAGGGGAGCCACAAGGAAAAAGCAGGGAAGCTAACACATAAGCCAAAAGTGATTCTAAATCACCAAACACCAACAGCAAAGACTGCCATGCTCCCAATAGCACAAACCCAGAAGTACTTCTAACAGCAAACTCTACAGTGTTCCTAACAACACCAAACCCTGAAGTACTTCTATCAACAACAGAGCTTCCAAAGCCCTACACACAGCAATGCTTCCAAAACCAAGAGGGAACAGCAGGGGAACCAAAAGGGAAAAGCAGGAAAGCTAAACACACAGTCACCAGTGCACACTGCACTAACACTAACCTGGCCCTTAGCAAAAGCAAACACCACTGTTGCAAAGGCCCTGAAGGAAAGAACCCACTTCCTATCAAGGCCCTCCCTGATGATGTCACACTCCCTAGACCTAGGCAAAAGCACACTGACCCAGAGAGGCCCAACCCACACCAATGCAAAACCGTGAAACACTTGAAGCCAGTACACCCAAAGAGAGTTAGAGCAACTCAGACTACACCCACAGCTGCAGTGAAGAGACAATTAGAGCCTTGCTGCTGGAAGCTGCCAGCACAGAGAGACAGAGCCAGCTCAGAAAGGACAGAGAAAAGAGAGAAAAGAGAGAAAAGAGAGAAAAGAAACAGAAGCCAGCTAAGAAGCTGACCCCCAGGAAAGAGGTAAGTTTGAGAGGGGTTCAGACCCCAATCATAACAGCACCTCCCCCTCAAGGCTCCCGTGTCCCCACGGGAGCTCCAGGTCTCAAAAGACAATTTAGGTCTCCATGGGTAGCTGTGATGAAATCTCCCAATGGGTTTCACAACATAAATCTGGGCGGCTGGGCAGGACGTGACAAGTACATCTGGAACTAGGAAACCAGAATGGCTTTGGCCGCCACGAGGCTCTTTAGAACGGCTGCTAGGCAGGATCAGAGTCTTGGATGCAACAAGCGGAGTTCTATTCAACAGGAACCATCTCCTGAAGGAGTCCACAACTTCCTTGACTTCCTGGCACTCCACTGTAGCAGCCAGAACTGGGCTAGAGCCATAGGCGTAGACTGGGGGGGCGAGGGGGGGCAATGCCCCCCCAAATGACGCGAGGCGCCGCCGCGCCATTAGTTAAAGAAAAACAAAAAACCACATGCAAGCACGCGCTCCTCTCCATCCGCTTGCTTCCCTGCCCTCTCTATCTGCGTCCCGCCTTCCTCTGACGTCATTTCCTTTCGGGCGGGACGCAGACAGAGAGGGCAGGGAAGCCAAGCGGATGGAGAGGAGCGTGTACGTCTACCCCTCTCCATAGGCGCCCGGTATAAGAGGCTTGGGGAGGCTAAGCCTCCCCAGCCAGAAGTGCAGCAAGGGCAGGGCAGACTGGACCACCCCGGGTGCAGCTCCCGCTGCCTTGAACATCTCCCTCCCTCCCTCCCGTGGACCGCGCGATCATTACCGCCACCCCCCCCCCCCCGACTACTGCAGTATCGCTCTCCCCCTCCGCTCCTGTCCTGTCACGTCGTCTTTGAATGTCAAGGATTCCTTCCGGTAGCATCAAAATTGGCAATGATGTAAGCGCTGCTTTCAGCCTGCCCCGGAAGCACTCTCTGTACAGTTTCCCGCGTAGGAAGGACGCTGTCCAGAGAAGGCTTCTGGGGCAGGCTGAAAGCAGCGCTTACATCATTGCCAATTCTGCTGCTATCGGAAGGAATCCTCGACGTTCAAAGACATGACAGGAGCGGAGGGGGAAAGCGATACCGAACTAGTCCGGGGGGGGGGGGTGAGCGATGCATCATGCCAGCCAGCTGCTAGACCAAAGGGAAAGGGGGTGGTGAGAGGAGGATGTGAGGTGCCACATCTAAGGGGAAGAGGGAGGAAGGAAAGCAATGGCAGGGAATAGGAAAAGGGGGGTGAAGAAAGGAGTGAGAGTGATGGGAGCAAGAAGGGGAGGGAAGAGAAAAGTGGGATGCATGAGGACGCTGGAGGAGAGAGAGAGAAAGTGGAAAAGTGCAGGGGAGAGCCAGGGACATGCAAAAGAGCAGGGGAGAGTCAGAGAGAGATGGGGAGAGAAAGAGGGGACATGGAAGAGAGCAGGGGACAGGCAGAGAGAGATGGGGAGCGAAAGAGGGGACATGGAAGAGAGCAGGGGAGAGCCAGAGAGAGATGGGGAGAGAAAGAGGGGACATGGAAGAGAGCAGGGGAGAGCCAGAGAGAGATGAGGAGAGAAAGAGGGGACATGGAAGAGAGCAGGGGAGAGCCAGAGAGAGATGAGGAGAGAAAGAGGGGACATGGAAGAGAGCAGGGGAGAGCCAGAGAGAGATGGGGAGAGAAAGAGGGGACATGGAAGAGAGAAGGGGACAGCCAGAGAGAGATGGGGCGCGAAAGAGGGGACATGGAAGAGAGCAGGGGAGAGCCAGAGCGAGATGGGGAGCGAAAGAGGGGACATGGAAGAGAGCACGGGAGAGCCAGAGAGAAGATGCTGGATGGAAGAGGAGAGAGAGAGAGAGATTAGTGGAAAGATGGGGAGAGAGAGAGAGAAGCTGCTGGGGAGAAACTGGGGCAGACCCTAGCTGTCAGACGGAGAAATGCTGAATGAAAGGAGGGAGAAAGAGGGAAAATGCTGGAAGGAGGGGGCAGAAAGAGGGAAGACACTGGACGTAAGGGTAGGGAGGGAAAGAGGAAAGACACTGGAAGGATGGGGATAGAGAGGACATGCTGAATGGAAAAGGGTCGAGAGAGAGAACTGTTTAGAAGGAAGGGAGATAGAGGGAGACAATGGATGGAAGGAGAGGGAGACAATAGACGGAAGGATTGGGAGAGGGTAATGGGTAGAAGGATGGAGAGAGAAAGAGGGATGACACTGGATGGAAGGGTAGAAGAGAAAGACATGGATGGATGGAGGGGAGGGAAGAAGGAGATGCACACGGATGGAGTAGAAGGGAGAGAGGAGAAATGCCGGACATGGATGGAGGGGAGGAAAGACAGAGGAAGTTCATGCACATGGATGGAGGGGAGACATGCTGGATTTGGATGGAGGGGAAATTGCTGAATTTAAGGGCTGGATTGGAACACTTTGAGGGCAGATGCTGAAACTGGAGAAAGGATAAGGACAGGGCTACAGATGGTAGACAGGACGCATAAGGACACAGGAGGATGGTGGACATGTTGAGAGAAAAAATATCAAATGGAAAGAAGACACTAGGACCAAAGAATAGAAAAACTAAATGATCAGACAACAAAGGTAGAAAAAAGTATTTTATTCAGAATTTATTAACTGGAATATGTCAGCTTTTGGAAATGTGCATCTGTGATATTTTGCATGTAAGTTTCAATTTTTCTAGTATTGCTGCATGCTGAGTCTGACTTCTTGAGGTAACTTTCCAGTTTTGCCTTCATATCTGTTGTGTCATGTGTTTTTCATGTGTAATCAAGGTGCAGTATTCTACTAGTGTGTAGTATTTACAGCCCTTTTTTTTGTTTGTTTCAATAGGTTGTGTACTGGTGTTTTAGAGCCCGGTGTAATTACAGTGCTGCTTTTCCACGCATAAGGTTGTAGCTCATCCTGTCCTTGGAATTAGTGCTGTTATGGTTTGCTAAGGTTATGAGTGTGTTTTTGCACAAGTTTGTGTATAGTGTTTTGCAGTGGAGAGATTGTGTATTGGCATTACTGAGGTGGCACCAAAACATCGGAAAGGGTTTTAGAGCCTAAATCATGACACACTACCTCTTGAAGGATCTATATATAGTTGTTAATAAAAGGAGCTCATTGTGAACACTATCCACCCTAAAAGGGTGTTTTGTGGCGTTACATGAGAATTGTGATATTATGATCCCTTGTTTCATATTGTTGACGGTCTGCATTTTCTATATGGGTAGTATATTGGTGTATTAGGGTCTGCCTAGTGTTATGGTACAGTAAGGTTTGAGTATGTTTTTGCACAAATATGTGCATAGTGTTTTGCAGTTGAGCGATTGTGGTTAGTATATGCTTTGAGCAACCACTTTATTCTTTGACATATGATACATATCTAATATCTAAATTTAACAAAAGGTATTGTGACTATTTTATTTTTACTTATTTTTTTTCTGTGTTAATTGTGGCTATAAGCTCCGCCCCTGGCTCCACCCCTAACCCCGCCCCCTTTAGCCTCCCCAAACAGTTGGGCCACCGACCGCCTATGCCCCTCTCTCTTCCTCCCTCCCTCCCTCCGGCGCAGGCAGCAGTCTTTTCCAGCGTTCCTGGCAGCGGTAGCGTTGTACACGCTGCCTTTGGCTCTGCCCCGAAGCCTTCTCTTCAAGTTCCTGTTCCCGCATAAGTGGGAACAGGAACTTGAAGAGAAGGCTTCCGGGGCAGACCGAAGGCAGCGTGTACATCGCTACCGCTGCCAGGAACGCTGAAAAAGCTGAAGATTGTTGCCTGCACCGGAGGGAGGGAGGGAGGAAGAGAGGGGGTAAACGGAGTCACCATCTTGGACCTCGCGGGGGGGGGGGGAGCAGAGGGAAGATGGATGGGACTGGGAGGGGTGGGAAGCAGAGGGAAGGAGCAGGAGATGGATGGGTCTGGGTGGGGTGGGAAGCAGAGGGAAGGAGCAGGAGATGGATGGGACTGGGAGAGGAGGTGAGCAGAGGGAAGGAGCAAGAGATGGATGGGACTGCGAGGGGTGGGGAGCAGAGGGATGGACCAGGAGATGGATGGGATTGGGAGAGGTCAGGCACAGCAGAGGGAAGGAGCAGAAGATGGATGGGACGGAGGGATGGTGAGCAGAGGGAAGGAACAGAAGATGGATGGGACTGGGAGGGGTGGGGAGCAGAGGAAAGGAGCAAGAGATGGATGGGACTGCGAGGGGTGGGGAGCAGAGGGATGGACCAGGAGATGGATGGGATTGGGAGAGGTCAGGCACAGCAGAGGGAAGGAGCAGAAGATGGATGGGACGGAGGGATGGTGAGCAGAGGGAAGGAACAGAAGATGGATGGGACTGGGAGGGGTGGGGAGCAGAGGGAAGGAGCAAGAGATGGATGGGACTGGGAGGGTGGGGAGCAGAGGGAAGCCTACTAGAAAGAAGACACTGCATAAAACAGAAGACACTGGGATCAAAGCGAATAGAAAAACTAAATGATCAGACAACAAAGGTAAATAAAAGTATTTTATTCATAATTTATTAATTGAAATGTGTCAGCTTTTTGAAATGTGCATCTGTGATATTTTGCCTGTAAATTTCATTTCCTTCCTCCATATTAGCATATTCATTTGCATATGTATATATGCAAATGATATGCTAATATGCTCCGCCCATTCTTTGCCCCCCCAAATGAAACAGTCAAACTACGCCTATGGCTAGAGCCCACACCCATCCTGGAATCTGAAGCCAGACAGGAACTCGAACTGGACTTCAGACTAGACCTTGCCCCTTGGCTGGAGCTGGAACTCAGGAGTTCAACATCTTGGCTGAAATGGGAACTCGGAGTAGACTCAGCATCTTGCCTGGGACTGCAACCTGGTCCGGCCTCAGAATCTTGGCCGGAACTGCCACTCAACTCGGACTCAGCATCTTGGCTGGACTTGGTACTCAGCATAGACTCAGCATCTCGGCTGGCACTGGAACTCGCTCCGGACTCAGCATCTTGGCCGGAACTGCAACTTGACCCGGACTCAGCCTCTTGACCGGGACTGCAACTTGACCCGGACTCAGCCTCTTGACTGGGACTGCAACTTGACCCGGACTCAGCATCTTGCCTGGGACTGCAACTTGACCCAGACTCAGCATCTTGCCTGGGACTGTAACTCAATTCTGATTCGGCATCTCGACTGAACTCTGCACTCGGTGCAGACTCAGCACTCATCGTGGACTCGTCATCTTGGCTGGGCTCTGCACTCGGTGTAGACTCAGCACTCATCATGGACTCATCACTCGGTGTAGACTCAGCATCCCGGCTGGGACTGCAACTCGATCCAGACTCAGCATCTTGACTGGAACTACAACTCGCTCCAGACTCAGCATCTTGACTGGAACTACAACTCGATCCAGACTCAGCATCTTGACTGCCAATGCTGCAACTCACTCCAGACTCAGCATCTTGACTGGAACTGCAACTCGATCCAGACTCAGCATCTTGACTGGAACTGCAATTCGATCCAGACTCAGCATCTTGGCTGCCACTGCTGCAACTCGCTCCGGACTCAGCATCTCGGCTGTCACTGCTGCATCTCGCTCCGGACTCAGCATCTGGGCTGGAACTCAAAACAGACTCAGGCACTGGGCTGGAACTCAGTGTGGACTCAGAAGCTTGGCAGACAAAGCCCTTCAGGCTGGACTCAGAAGTTTTTCGGGAAAAATCAGGAAGCCACCTTCTTTCAGCTTGGGCTTCAGGAGTATCCCGTAGGGTTGGCTCCGACAGGAGTTGGAAGCGGTAAAAGAAGAGCTTGGTAGCAGGGTCAATAGCAGAAACTGGGTTCTCTTCGAACCCAAGCCAGGAGACACGCCTTCTCTCTGCTGCAGCTTCAGGAGTATTCTTCAAGGCTGGATCAGACAAACGTGCAACCCGGTAATCCTGGAGTGTCAGAAACGGATCCAGATCAAAAATGGGGTTGGAACTGGGATCCAAACTGGTACTAGGAGGCTTGGTTTGAAGTGCCACTTGAACTGGACGCAGAGACTTGGCTTGAAGCGCTGCTTGGACTGGAATCGGAGACTCAGTCAGAAGCATCCCTCGGACTGGACTCAGAGGCTTGAGTGGAAGTGCCACCTGAACTGGGATCGGCGACTCGGTAAGGAGCATCCCTTGGACTGGCCTCTGAAGCTTGGCTGGACGTGCTGCTCGGACTGGATTCAGAGGCTTGTCTGGGCGCGCTGCTTGAACAAGACTGGACCCCTGCTGGGCCCAGAGCGTGGAATTCCCAAGACGTCTCCTCTCAGCGACAGCTTCAGGAGTATCCCACAAAGCTGGATTCAAGACCAGGCTGCGGCGATATTCAGCGAGCGTGATAAAAGGGTCCATATCTGAAACTGGGTTTTCAGCGATTCCAAGCCACCGGACACGTTTCCTCTCAGCTGCCGCTTCAGGGGTCTTCTTCAAAACAGGATTAGACAAAAGTTTCCCACGATACTGACGAAGAGTCATAGAAGGATCAAGAACAATGATGGAGCTGGACCCCAGCTGGGTCAGCTGGGCGGGGGTTCTTGCCGGGCTCATGGCCTTTGCAATCTGTCAGGTTCTCAGGTTCAGAGCCCGCGGGACTGGGCTCTGGAGCAAACGTGAGCCCTTGGGCTGCTGACGAGGAGCGACAGCAGCAGGCAAAACCCACCAACCAACACTGGGTAAACACACCGGCAGGGACTGCAGACACTGCCCAGCGAACCGGAACACATGGACTGGAATCCCCCGGACTGGAGGACACAGGACTGGAACACTGGACTGCAATCCCCCGGACTGGAACACACACCGGACCGGAATACACTGGACTGGAGCACACCGGACCGGAACACACTGGACTGGAGCACACTGGACTGGTCCCCCGGACTGGAGGACACAGGACTGGAACACGGGACTGGAGCACACTGGACTGGTCCACACAGCTTCACCTGCACTTAGCTACTAAGCCCCCCAGAAGTTGAGCTCCTGGGTTTGAGTAGCCGACAGGACTTACTGGATACCGGATGACATAGGGACCAGGACTGGAAACAGAAGTGCTCCTAAACCTAAACTGATCTACGTGCTCCCAATCCCTAAACCAGCAGGAGTGTTCCTAACAGTAAACTGACAAAAGGACTTCCTAAGCCCTATACTAAACAGGAGCTCCTAAGCCCTGCTCAAGAAAGGGACTTCCTAAGCACTAAACTAACAGAGCAGGGAACTAAACACAAAGCTAACACAGGTGCTACTAAGCACCAAGCTACAAGCAGAGCTCTACACTAATAAGCTAAACACAAAACTAACAAGCTACCTAAGCACTGCTCTAGCAAGCTAGATACAACCAACAAGGTGCTTCCCAAGCACTACCCTGGCAAGTAACCAGAAGAGCTCCTAGCACTAAAAGGGAAGACAGGGGAGCCACAAGGAAAAAGCAGGGAAGCTAACACATAAGCCAAAAGTGATTCTAAATCACCAAACACCAACAGCAAAGACTGCCATGCTCCCAATAGCACAAACCCAGAAGTACTTCTAACAGCAAACTCTGCAGTGTTCCTAACAACACCAAACCCTGAAGTACTTCTATCAACAACAGAGCTTCCAAAGCCCTACACACAGCAATGCTTCCAAAACCAAGAGGGAACAGCAGGGGAACCAAAAGGGAAAAGCAGGAAAGCTAAACACACAGTCACCAGTGCACACTGCACTAACACTAACCTGGCCCTTAGCAAAAGCAAACACCACTGTTGCAAAGGCCCTGAAGGAAAGAACCCACTTCCTATCAAGGCCCTCCTTGATGATGTCACACTCCCTAGACCTAGGCAAAAGCACACTGACCCAGAGAGGCCCAACCCACACCAATGCAAAACCGTGAAACACTTGAAGCCAGTACACCCAAAGAGAGTTAGAGCAACTCAGACTACACCCACAGCTGCAGTGAAGAGACAATTAGAGCCTTGCTGCTGGAAGCTGCCAGCACAGAGAGACAGAGCCAGCTCAGAAAGGACAGAGAAAAGAAACAGAAGCCAGCTAAGAAGCTGACCCCCAGGAAAGAGGTAAGTTTGAGAGGGGTTCAGACCCCAATCATAACACAATGTTAGATATGGGCAGCCCCACATAAAGTTTTAAATTTAATTATAACCCCTGGTTATAACCTTGAGAAAACAAGACAGAAACTGGCTGAGGAGTAAACACAGATAGTGCTCAAATGTTGAATAAAATAGAGTACTATATTAACACCAACATGGCCTTGTTTAGTTGACAAGAGAACTGTTTATAGCAGTAGTTAAAATGAATTATAACACTTAAAAAGAGGAGAAAATATGAGAAAAACATTTAGTAAGGAAATTACAATGTGTTATTTTACCAGAAATGAAATCCAATTTTATACTTGCCCTCAAATTCTATAAATGTTGCTCAAATTGCACGCACAAATGTGGGCACACGCCCAATTTGAGCACCTAATTTAATTGAGTAATGAACCAATTAGGACCAGTATTGGGCACTAAAAGCAATTATTGGAGCTAATTTGCAACAATTTGAATGTATTCATGTGTGCTGTTGTAGGCTAGGTGAGGTAACAAATTTTCAACAGCCAGCTAAACCATTCTCAAGTAAAAACTTTACTAGTTGATTCTCAATTCTTAATACAACTCTTCCTTAATATAGTAATTATAGCAAACAAAGAAAATCAAATTACAGTTCAGTTGTTTGGATAAATTGTTGCTTTCTGCACAGTCTGTATATAGCCACTTCAGAGGCAAGGAAATGGCCAGAACCTCAGCCCAGCTGAGAGTTAAAGCTATAATATTCAAAGGGAAAGTGTGGATAAACTTGGGGAAATTACCTAGAAAATGACTGGGGAAACTTCATTGGGAAAATGCCCTGGGAAATGATGTTGAATTTTGATAGATTCACAGTAGATTAAGTAGGGATCAGCCCCTAGAATAGCTGCTGATCACAAAGGCATGCTAGGAAGACTGGAACTCTCTCACACAGTCCCCAGGGGTAGAGAGGGAGGGCTGGCCCTAGCTCAGAGATAAGAGCTAATAGGGAAAGCTCACAAGGAGTCATTTACAGGAAACTACAAAATATGGAGGGGGGGGGGAGCCCCAGTACACAGTGCTATCTATTACACAGACAATGCAACTAAATACAAATAATACTCATACTAAATACACAACACAATACACGCTGCCTCCATGACTATGGGGGAAACACTCCCCGCCTGGTATCAATAGATCCTTCTACTTAATTTCTTAAACTATAAACATTATAAGCATGCAAAAGTCCATCTATATCTGGATCTTAAAGCTTGGCAACAGACAACACAAACAAAAAATAACACAAAGAAAGAGAAAAGTCTGGACCTGATTACCACATGATTTCCATTAGATGGGATGCTGACACTACTCTGATGGCACAGTCTGCTGGATTTTGGTTAATTGGCACATAATGCCACTGTTCTGGTTATGTTAACTTTTATGTACGCTTAACTCTGTTGCTGGTGTACACATAAAATCTCTTGGTTTGGTTGTAGATGTAGCCCAGGATGACTGTACTGTCAATATAAAAATTAACTATTTGAATGCATCATTTCTGTTATCTCTACTGCCAGCACTGCTTCACACAATTCTAAGCATGGAATGGTATGATTGGGTTGTGGTGATAACTTGACTTTGCCAAAGATGAATTCCACATGAGATAGCCCATCTATGAATAAAGAAAATCCAAAGATACCAGTTATTTACATCTTTCCAAAAATTCATAAAACATTAAAGTAGCCTCCAGGGCATCCTATGATTTCTGTTGGTTCTTTATTAGAACCATTGTTTACATATATCGACACCTTTTTAAGGCCCCTAGTGAACAAAGGGTTTTCTTATAGTCAAGATTTTTCACATCTTTTGCAAAACTTTCAGAAATAGATGACAAATTCCATAATGTTTTTAGTCACCTTGGATGCAAAATCCCTGTATATGCCTATTCCACAAACCGAAAACATTGGTTGTTTTGTCTAAATTTCTTGAACAAGATTAAACCTAATCATGGAGTGCCTACAACCATTATAGTAAGTTTGGCAACTATTACTATGAAAATGAATTTTTTCAAATATTACATGAGTTTTTTCAACACATCTCTGTTGTGGCCATGGGGGCTACCATGGCCCCTTCTGTGACCAATTTGTTTATGCAGGATTTTGAGAATAAATTGATATTAAAAAAACAATAGCTTTTGTATACACATGAAAATCTGGATTAGATACATAGATGGTGGGTTTATGCTGTGCACTGGTCAGAAGAAGTTTTAGTCCAATTCCATCTCTGGCTAAACAAGTGTCATCCAAAAATAGAATTCACAATGAGTTTTCATAAAAAGCAGATACCTTTTTTGGATATATTAATTTATAAACAAGAAAATAGTTTTGTGACCACTGTATATAGAAAAAATATGGATTGTAACACCTTTCTGCATTTTTCAAGTGACCATCCTTCAGCCTTTAAGAGAAGTCTTCCTTTCACACAATTCCTGCAATTTAGAAGAATCTGCACAGAGTCTATGGAATTCAAAAAGCAATCCAAGGGTTTAAAACATCATTTGAAACAAAGAGGGTATCCTGCGATAATATTACTCCAATGCATAGAGCAAGAGTATCAGGAAAGATTCCACTAAGATCCACCTCAGTGCAATTAGTGTTTAGCATCACCGTGTGGAAGGTAAGCCCATCTCTGGACAGTCTCTAGTTGTTTGCTTCATGAGAGGTTTGCTTTTGACAAAGCCCCCTATCAAACCTGTGCCTGAGTCATGGGTCCTCAATGTCATCCTCACCCAGCTGATGACCTGGTAGGTCTTATTTTTCAGCTCACAGGGTCAGTGAGATTCAGGCCTTAGTAGCGGATCCACCTTATGCTAAATTTCATCATAACAGAGTAACTCTCCACATGCACCCTAAGTTATTACCTAAGCTTGTGTTAATCACTCTTCCAACCAGTTAATCACTCTTCCAACATCCTTTCCCAAACCTCATGCTCATTCTGGCAAAAGCGCACCGCACACCTTGGACTGCAAGCGGGCTTTGCCCTTTTACTTGGAACGGACTAGGCCTTCAGACAGCACACCCAGATTTTTGTTTCTTTTGAACCCAACAGGATGGAGGGCACCATCAGGAAATTCACAATCTCCAATTTCCTGGCAGATTGCATTTGTTTCACTTATATCCAGGCTAGGCTAACTCTTGAGGGTCATGGAAGGCTCATAATGTCGGAGCCATTGTTGCATCGGTAGCCTGTTTGAGATCAGACTTTATAGAAGAAATTTGCAAGGCTGCAGCATGGTCTTCAGTACACACATTTACCTCTCATTATTGCCTTAAGCAAGAAACCCGATATGGTGGTCAGTTTGGACAGACAGTTCTGCAGAATTTGTTTCGGGTCTAGAATCGAACTCCACCATCCAAGGCCAATTTTTTTCGGTTCTAGGCTACACAGTGTGTATATAGTTTCAGGCTAATTAGTATTTTCAACTTGCTGTTGTGAATTCCAGTTGTCCTACTTTTGTTGTTTTCAGTGAGCCTGGTAGATAGGGATTCCCATATGTGAGTATTAACTGGCATGCTTTTCCTTGGAGAAAGCGAAGATACTTACCTGTAGCAGGTAATCTCCAAGGACAGCAGACTATTAATTCTTACAAACCCTTTCACCTCCCCTTGGATTTGTTTTTCTATTGATATTATACTGTACTTCTGGTCCTGTGTTCTCATGACAGACAGAAAGGCACTCGCACATGAAGTGGGAACACTAGTGCATTGCTCTTACAGTTATATACACTGTTAAAGCATTCCACACCGGGTGACATGGATGACATCACTCACATGTGAGAATTAATGACCTGCTGTCCTTGGATGGCCTGCTATAGATACGTATCTGTGCTATTTGTGTGCATTCATTCATACATCTAGGTGCAGGTATTTACCCTAGCTATACTGCAACCCTCTTTGCCTTTCCTCCTCTTCTCCCCTTATCCCCAACCTTCTTTCTAGCCTCCTTCTCTCTATCTTCCCCTTTTTCCTTTCTAGTATTTTCCCTGTTCTCTCCCCTCTTCACATCCTCTACAGGGCATCCCCTAACCACATCTCTTCCTTAACCTTTGCCCAGTATTCTCCTTTTCTTTGACTCTCTCTTTCTCAGTCTTTCTCTTTCTATCTCTCCCCCCACCTCCACTATCTAATATTATTATTTCCCCTCTTGTTCCTTGCCAAGCAGCATCCCTAGATACCCATTACTCCCCAATATCTATTGTATAAATGACATTTTTGGCCAGAACAAGAGATCCATCCTCCTTACAAGTGGTGCCCTTGTTCACAATGTGCTTGAAACAATTTCTCTCAGATCCTCAGTTTCCGCTTTAGCTTTGGGGAGGCTCTGGCAAGAGGCTGCCGACCATAGTTCCATGCGAGTAGATATAGCTTTTCTGGCACACAGCTCTTGCCACCCATGTCTCCTACTTTCTCCATCTGTGCCCGTACTGGGAATATAACAGCTAACTACATGTACATTGGATATGTGTGGTCAGGGTTTTAATTGGTTAAATGCCTTATGCCTGTCCAACTGCTACAGCAGTGTTTTGACAAGCATAAGGCATTCAACCAATCAGGGCCTGGCTCACATGGTTTCCATTCTGCTTAATAACTCAGAGGCAGATGCACTAAACCTTAATGAGCCTTTAACGACCCTCCAACGAGGAAACTTTGATCCGTTGCATGCATCAAAGGGCTTTTACCGAGGAAGCTAGCAGCTAACGAAAACGGAATGCAGATGAGCAATTAGTTTACAAACCCCATTGAAACGAGATGCACTAACCTTTTCCGATTGCCTTTACGCAGGAAAAAGACAGGAAATCTAACGAGAGGTCTGTACCTCTCGTTAGGACAGCTCTGTGCCAGGAAAAATTGTAAAGTGAAAAAAACCGTTTCCACACAGACACGCTTGGCATCCCTTCAGCTTTCTCTTAATGGAAATCTAGGGCTGCTGTACATAAAACTAAATCAATACATATTGAAAAACAATTGTGTAATTGATTACTTATCCTTTCCAACGAATGCCTATTTTGATACAACAGTTGCAATCTCAACTTCTGTTATAATAAGATCTGAACACGGTGGGGGGAGGGGGCAGTAGGTGTTTAAAGAGACTGCACCTGGTTTGGTGACTAGAATAATTGCTGTCTTGGCTTGAACAATCTGCAACATTCCTTTCGGATCTGTGGTTTCTAATTCACTTATATCCAGTTGTGGGGTTTTTTTTTCTCACTATTTTGGCTCTGAAAAGAGGTCCCCATGCCGACAATAGGGGACCCCCGGGCGCAGGGCAATGGGGTGCACTGCAGACAACCAGCAATAGCACACAGGGAGGGGTCTTTTATTTAAAAACAAAAAGTGTGAGTTTGCCTCAAAAATATAATACAGTGTGAAACATCTAAGATATTGAAGAAAGGTGATCATTTCCACATTACTTTGTGAGGGAGAGGGGCAAGAAAGGCACCCCAGGTCCCATTCTGTGGCAGAAAACACGGAATAACTTCTTTTAAAGCGACAATATTAACCTCCTTATGACTGTATGTAACTCTCTGTCAAAATACGTTTTTAGAAAAACTTCTCCTACAAGAGCAGAACAGACTATTTCAAGAGACGGAGAAGGGGGTCGGGGTGAAAACGAAATATCCTGACAACAAAATATAAAAAAAAACAATACCATTTCAGACTTTAGGGGTTAAAAAGAAAGACTTAAACCTTTCACTGGAGATACTTTGCTGCCTCGGACACTTTTTTCTTTTCTTTTCAGATCACGTTCTTGGGAAAATTAGCCGTTTATGAAACAAAAAGTTAATAAAATCACGAAAGCATTCTCCAAGGACAAATTAGCTGTTATATTTTAAGCAGAAGTCTTGTATTTCATCTACTAGGAACTATTTTGTGGCTAAAGGGTTAAAGATGTGGAAATAATTTTGTCAGCTGATGACGGCCCCGAAGAGGGCCTACGTAGGTTACTGACGTCAGATGTGGGCGGGCCCAGGAGGAGAGAGACACGCGACCGAAGCTGGGCGAAGACAGGCATCAGCTTTTCTTCTTGCCCGTGCACTGCCTTTGGACAGAGGAGAGAGGCGCTGCACAGGCCTGGTAAGAGGGAGGGGGGCCCGGTGGAGGGGGGGAATGGCGGCGACGACCCCAAGAAGGGTGGAGCACAGGGCGGAGGATGTCGGGAGGCGGAGCTGAGGGGAGACAGAGTAGTGAGGAAGGGAGGGGGGCTGGGGCTGCTAATAGTATGTTTTGCTTTTTAATTTATAATGCAGGGGGAAGCGGGGGGGGGGGGGGGAAACGGCGACCTCGGGCGGGGGGGGGGAGCAAGGACGGCCATACAGGATGCTCCTGACGAGCGCCTTTGCCCCCTCCCGACCCTTTTTATTTTTGTTTTGATTTGGGAGCCATGTGCTTGTGTTTTGACTGTTTGTGGCATGTGCAGAGCAGCTAACATAACGCTTGGCTGCTCTGCGCATGATTTAGGGGCCAATTACCGACGTGTATTGTGATTCTTTGATACATTGTACTTTTCAATACCGATCCGACCATGTGTGACTTGTTGTTTTGGTGCATTCTTCGTTTTTTGAAAATCGTTAGGGACTTTAACGATTTAGATTTTTTAACGTTTGCTTGATGCATCTGCCTCTCAGTAAGAGGAAGGAAATTCATACAAGGGAAGGAAGGGGCCTTTCTAGTCACAATGAACAGAGAGGTTGCACTGTTTGCCATCTTAAGTGCTGGCTTTGATGATAGAATATGGTGAAAAGAGGTGTCAGACCCATGCATTTAGTTTTGGAGTCAGGGGTGGGGTACGCCTTCAACAGGCAGCCAGCAGAAAAAGTGGTCGTACTAAATAATGGTGCATAATGCAAGAAAAATAAGTCCTGACCTTGTTTATGCTGTTAATAAAAGACAGAATCGAATCACTGTGTAGTGTTTATTTTACTGCATGGCAGGCATGCTGTGGCATAGGATTTATTTTACTGGTGCTGCAGCTCCCTAGAAAAATCTATAGCAGTGTTGTGTGTGTGAACAGAAAGCACTGGAATTTCTGAGAATTGATCCTTTGGCAAGGATTCAATATTTTTAAAAATACTATTCCCAATTTGAAGTGTAATATATTTTCTGTAGTGCAATTCCCCTCCTCTGCTGGTCTTATTGCAAAATTCTTGAATGGAGTTACATATGAAAAGGTATAACATGGAAAATAGACTTAAGTAGTCCAGGAGGTGTATTTTCAAAGCACTTAGACTTACAAAGTTACATTTGTGACCTATGGAACTTTGCAAATCTAAGGGATCCTTTTAATAAGGTGTACCTGTGCTGGTGTAGGCATGTGTATTGGGCATGCACAAGTCCATTTTTCAATACGCCTGCAAAAAAGGCCCTTTTTTTTAACCCGAAAATGGATGTGCGGCAAAATAAACATTGGCACACGTCTATTTTGGGCCTGAGACCTTACCACCACCCATTGACTTAGCAGTAAGGTCTCATGCTTTAACCAGACAGTAATCGTCAGTGTGCGTACACTGTCAATTACCGTCCGGTTAGCGCCACGTGGTAGAAAAAAAAGAATATTTTCTGCCACTCGTATCAGACACGTGTAAAAATTAGAATTACCACCCGGCGCACGTGGTAGCCGGGCGGTAGTTCTAATTTGATGCAAGCTGTACATGTGTAGGCACCTACATGCCATAGTAAAAGGGCCCCTCAGTGCTTTAAAAATGAGCCCTTTTATCTACCAATATCCTCTATTTGCTAAGATGGAGAATCACAAGACTGCAAAGAGCAGAAAAAAATTCAGAAGTGAGGGAAGTAGAGGAAAAGAAATGGGAACTGCATGAAATGTCTCCATAAAGTTTTGTGGCTTTGAGCTGCAGCTGTGATGATTTTAACAAGAGCAAATTATTTGTTGTACAGTATCTATGATTAGAGGTTCAGGGAATTTGGCAGAATACTATTTTCCTACTGCCTAGAGCAGAAGGAATTCCTTTGGGGATTTTTACTAGGGTGGGTTAGCTAAAAATCAGCTGGTGTTAGGCACTGAGAGGCCCATTATATTCCTATGGGCACCTCAGCATTTAGCACCAGTTGATTTTAGTGCAAATTAAAATGATAGTGCACCTTAGTAAAAGACCCGCTAAAGTAGGAGTGATCCTCTTTGGCCTCTGTCCAAATACCATTCAAGATCCAAAGATGTATAATTTGCATAATAAGAAAAAAATCTGTATCTGAATATTAAGAGATTATTGATCTGAAGTATAGAAAAGATCCAGGGGCGGATTGTCCTATAAATGGATCGAAACTGGGGACTGTGGTGCCGACAGCCTGGGAACAGGAGAGGTAGGTGACAGCAGTAGCGATTGGGGGAGGTGGAGGCGGGGAGGTGGGGGTGGGGCTATGGCGATCCTGGGGGGGTGGGGGGGGGTGGGCTGGGGCGGCCTTGCCTCTGCCCCGGCTCAGTCTCTCGGCGGCCCTGCTAGCATGGACTCATGTATCTAAGAAATGGTACTATAGATCACCAAACAGGATTTGTTTCCCACTTTTAGTACCCAATGAAGAAATATGTGAAAGTGGAAATGTATATATTTATTATAGAATAATAATAATTAGCAAAATGGCAAATAAGCACTCAAAATTAATATTACTAGGATTACACCAAAGATCTGACTCTCCCATGTCTATCTGTCTAATAATTTTCAATGGTCTTTTCTTCCAAGAACTTTTACCAAACCTCTTTTAAATCCCTCTTTGTTGATTGCCTTGACCAGATCTTCTGGCAACAGATTCATTCTACAATTACAACTTAATTATGTGCTATTGAATAAAAAAAACTTTCTATAATTTGTTTTTAATCTGCTGGACATTAGTTTTATATAATGTCCTCTTCTTCTTGTGATCTTCAGCAGGTTAAACTGCTGTTCACTACTTAACCATCCCATCCTACTCATTATTTAGTTATATTCAGCTGGTGGTGTTTAGTGTTTTGTAGACCATTGCCAGTGTTATGCCTGGAAATTCAATGCCGGGAAATGTCAGTAGGAGACGTCCCTATTATGTAAACAGTAGGATGAGCCCCTATTCTGTAGGCTAAGGTACTTGGGCTGGCAGAAAATTACTAAATAGCAATTACTCTGGACACATTTCTAGGCGATGAGTGTACCTCTTATTCGGCCGTTAGGTTTCTGCCAGACTACTAACGAAAGGAAAAATGCCATACATGAGAATATATTATTTATTATAGATATAAAAAATAACAATATGGCAAATAGGAAGAGTGGCCTAGTGGTTAGGGTGGTGGACTTTGGTCCTGGGGAACTGAGGAACTGAGTTCAATTCCCACTTCAGGCACAGGCAGCTCCTTGTGACTCTGGGCAAGTCACTTAACCCTCCATTGCCCCAGGTACAAATAAGTACCTGTATACAATATGTAAGCCGCATTGAGCCTGCCATGAGTGGGAACGCGTGGGGTACAAATGTAACAAAAAAAAAAAATACAAAGCAAGTTACAAAAATATATTTGTGAACTACAAAAATCTAGATTATCACTAAGAGATAGATATAAAGATATCTGATTGTAGTTAAATAAATAAAACTATATGTATGAGAGATTATACAACTAAAATATATTGTGCAAAATGCACACTTATTAGCTAGTTATGCCGCTATGGACCACAAATCCTGAGACAAACCAGTCTTACACATACAAAACCATGGACTAAAAATACCCCTGAACTATAGGTAGTAAATCCTGCTTCCTCTTACCCAGCAGTCTGTATTGAAGATTTCCAGGAGGTGAAGAATCAGATTCCACTGTTGAGACTCTAGCAGAATTCTGTGCAAGTCTATCTCAGTCCAGAAATAAAATCCAAGGTCTTTACTCTTTATATTGATTACAGTCTTTCAAGTAAGGCCTTAGTGCAGCAGTGGAACTGACCTTGTTAGCTTTATTACAAGGAATTCAGTCCACTGGTGTGTTTAGAACAATCAGTCTCTCTCTAGCACCTCTCAGAGCAATCTATCCACCAACAGTGGATTCTATTCTTCTCCCTTTCTTTCTTCCTCTTCAGTTCAACATTGGCATCTTTCTGGGTCAGGTGATATCTATGGACCAATCACAAATGGTGTACTTCTGTCCAGCAGAATTAATGGTAGACAATGCAAGGCCTTGTGATAACAGCAAAGAAAGTCTTATCAGTCACAAGGCTGATGGTAGCAACCTCCCTCTTGATTCACATATACTCCCATAGACATTTGTCTTCTGAGAGATAAGCTCCTCCACTCTTCCCAGGAGAAAACTGGAGGCTAGTTAGCAGTAAACAACGTGTCCTTGGATAAAGTCATCATGGATATGCCAAGCAGTAATTTTCCTTTGTAGAAAAGCTGATTTCTGATGGTTTCAGATGTATTCAAGGCACAGGCTGTAGACTCCATATTAGTTGGTAAAAGATGGTTCAGGCTTGGACAGGCCTCAGACCAGCAAAGGTGAGATAGCAGGAAAATACTCCTACAGAATTACACAAAAATAGATATCTGCACCTATATATTCTTTTACAGTACTAAGAAATTATTCCGGAGAAGAAAATACTAAAAGCCAAATATATTTGGCTAACGCAGCCAACACAGCCTTTGGCAGACTAGAAATAGTAACTAACTGTCCTCAGACTAGAGGAGTGCATCCCAAACTAGAGGAGTGCATCCTAATTTCTCACCATCATGTCATTTGCTTTGTAGCAGGATCTCTATGGGCGAAAGACCAGATTCTTTCCTTCAACACCAGATGCTTACTCTGCAAGACTACTAGTAAACATCTGGTTAGTGGAGAAATAATCATTACAGACCTCAGCCAGCACCAGTGGCTAGTCTAGCACAAGGTTAGATGCCATAATAATCAACTTGTACTTCTCTGTTATGTTGTTATACAGAGAGGCTGAGTTCTTGGAAGGCACAGAGAAACAGTCTATCTCTCCAGAGGTATAACCTGTGTGTTGGCTCTGGTTCCTTTGTTCTTCACCAAGTCTGGTACCAGAGTTCTGTCCACTGTCCTCAGGTGACTGTTTTGGCCCAATCAGGTCACACATTACTCCTGTCTATCAGATGAAATGCAGGCCTAAAGAATAATGATGTCCATAGTTGATTCAGACATACTTCATGCAAGTACTGGTGCTGACCAAGGAGGCCCATAAGCCTTATCTTATAGTTGCGATGGTGTAAATCTGTCTTGTTATCAACTTTACACCCAAAGATGACGTGCAGATGCTCTCTGTAATGCCAGTGTGCTTGAGCTGGCAGGAAACATTCACGCAACCATGATAGTATTGTACTAAAAAGATGGATCCTGGCCTAGTCAGAGTTTGTTTCATAGGCCTCAGTACACAAAAGGAGATACACTGGGGTACCTCTACAGTCCCCCTGAGGCCTATGAACCAAACTCTGACCAGGGGCTTCTGACAGCATGTGGACCTTTTGAAGAATGCCCCTTTACTTGGCATTTCCATGGCCTGAGAAAGTGCAAAGTTCACTTCACTGACAACTCTCACATGGGAGGTAATTGTATAATGATTTTTTCCATGTGTAAAGGCTGTTTTACATGCAGAAATGGCCTTTCATGATGTATATGTATATAAGTGCATGCACTCATATAAGAGATACATACTTACAGATCCCCTTGTGGGCAACTCCAGGCCTGGGGTTGGCCTGCTTGGACTCTCCTTTGGCAGGATCTGTTAATCCCTGGATGTTTGGTTACTGATGCCTCCAGCTAAGGAAAAAGTGATAGCAGGTGAAACTTTCTTCCCTTCCCCCAGGAAAAATCCAAACAAGGTGAGTGTGATCAAGGCTGTAAAAGTACATTAAAAAATATATTCAATTTATACCACCCTAGCTTTATAGTAAGTACCTATAGTGCAATTAAACAGTGGACATATTAAACTCTATGAAACATACCCATTTAAAGAATAAGCATCTCCTTTATAATGCATCCCTGTTAAACACCAATTAAATGTATTTATTTATTAAGGTATTTGTACCCCACATTATCCCCACGGACATGCAGGCTCAATGTGGCTTACATAAACCGGAGAGAGAGAGAGAACTCCGGAGATATCAGATACAAATGAGAATAGTAGAGTAGAACGGCAAGAAAGAAAGGAAACGTTACATATAACAGTACAAAAGATTAGGACTAAACGGGATCCACGTATGCCAGGTGGTGGAAGCAATAGCCTACATTGTTCCCGGAGAAAATGCTTTGGTAAACAGATGTGTTTTTAGTGCCTTGCGAAAGGTCAGGTAAATATTCAGATTGCTACCTATCTCAATACAACATCACCAATTAAATAGGAAAATGTGATATTGTGCCCCCATATTCTATCATTAGTTGTTCTCCCCATTCTCCTTTGCTTTACAGAATTTAATTTCTCACCTCACTAAGGGCCCTTTTTACTAAGCTGTGGTAAAAGGGGGCCTGTGCTAGCATCAACATATGTTTTTGACATGTGCCGAGTCCCTCATTTACCACAGCAGGTAAAAGGCTGTGTTTTTGTTTTAAAGAAATGGCCATACGGTAAGTGAACCACTTACTGCACAGCCATTTCAGGGGGCAGCACTTACCACCATCCATTGAGGTGGCAGTAAGGACTCCTACGCATACCCAGTGGTAACCAGGCAGCGTGTGGCACTGCCCAATTACCACCGGGTAAACACCGGCGCTACAAAAATAATGAATATTTTTGTAGTGCTGGAAATGGTGCGCACTGGTAGTTCTGGAATTGCAAGTGTAAGCCCGCCTTAGGCTTACCGCCGCTTAGTAAAAGACCCCACAAATTAACTTAAGTTACTGTAACTTTTAGCATATATTCGGGCTCATTTTCGAAAGAGAAAGATGTCCTTCTGAATTGTCCTGTGAAATCTTGATTTCCCCATAAACTGCATCTTGGCAATAATGTTCTTTCCAAGGTTACATGTTGTACATCTCTATCAATGAGAAACTGCCACTTCTGTGTTTTTATTGGAAGGAAAACATCTGGGAACAAACCAGAAATTCACTGGGGTTTTCAGTCACTTGTTGAGATAAAGCAGATTTTCACAGTTCCTGAATTTACTAAACAGAACTTGTTGAAGAACCTTTTATGTGTTGACATATTTTAAGTTAACATGCATTTATTAAGTCTTGGTTGAGTAGACCTAATATTTCACAACAGGCCTTTTTTACATTTTTTTTTATTGGTACTAACTGTCCTATTTTTAAACTACAATATGCTACTTGGATAGTGTGATTCCGAAAGAAAACAAGCAGCAGTTGAGGCTTGATTATTAAACTAACAAAACATTTCAGATTAGTTTTGGAGAGCAGACAGCCCCATCGCAGTTGCTGCGGTAACTGAGTTTAACTTAATGAAATAAATATAGATTTTAAAAGCCTTTCTAATATGTTTTAGGAAGCCCAATAAAATGGTAATTGCCTGTAATTTTATGTTTCCCCCCCTCTAATCTCTTTGACAAATTCATTTATGCTAACTACAGATTACTTTTCTAAAAGCCCTCATGGGCAACATTTAATTGCCTTTTTTATCACACTGGAGTGTAAATCATTATTTCTAGAAAAGAATAGAAATTTTCTTTGACATTATCTTGTGAAAACTTTAATTAGAATAAAAAAACATAATACATATACAAAATGCATGACATATATAGACATATATAAATATAGATAAATAAACTGTTTAAATATATACCTAACCCTTACTTCAGTGTTTAGATTCAGTCATGATACGTGGAGGGGCATAATCGAACGAAAACATCTATCTCCATGGGCGTTTATCTCCAAGAATGGGTCCTTGAAGGGGCGGACCGAACCGTATTTTCGCAAAAAATAGACGTCCATGTTTTATTCGACAATTTGTAAGCTGGGCGTTTTTGTTTTTCAGCGATAATGGAAAATGAAAGCGCCCAGCTTAAAAACGAATAAATCCAAGGCATTTGTTCATGGGAGAGGCCAGGATTCGTAGTGCACTGGTCCCCCTCACATGCCAGGACACCAACCGGGCACCCTAGGGGGCACTTTTACAAAAACAAAAAAAAAGGTAAAAGAGCTCCCAGGTGCATAGCACCCTTCCCTTGTGTGTTGAGCCCCCCAAATCCCCCTCAAAACCCACTGCCCACAAGTCTACACCATTATTATAGCCCTAAGGGGAGAAGGGGGGCACCTACATGTGGGTACAGTGGGTTTGGGGGGGTTGGACGACTAATAAGCATTAAGCAGCACAATTGTAACAGGTAGGGGGGGATGGGCCTGGGTCCACCTGCCTGAAGTCCACTGCACCCCCTAACAACTGCTCCAGGGACCTGCATACTGCTGCCAGGGAGGTGGGT
The DNA here is from genome assembly GCF_901765095.1 of Microcaecilia unicolor. NCBI lineage: Eukaryota > Metazoa > Chordata > Amphibia > Gymnophiona > Siphonopidae > Microcaecilia > Microcaecilia unicolor. Next base: position 89,694,553 of record NC_044031.1, read on the forward strand.
ATGACATTTGATGGTGAAAATAAAAAGTTGTGAAACATCATTTTTTTTGTGGTGGGAGGGGGTTAGTGACCACTGGGGGAGTCAGGGGAGGTCATCCCCGATTCCCTCCGATGGTCATCTGGTCATTTAGAGCACTTTTTTGGGACCTGTTCGTGTGAAAAAAGGGTCCAACAAAAGTGTCCTAAATGTTCGCTAAAAACGCCTTTATTTTTTCGATTATCGCCCTAACGCGTACATCTCTCCTCGGCCGATAACCACGCCCCAGTTCCACCTTCGCCACACCTCTGACACGCCCCCATCAACTTTGTCCGCATCCGCGACGGAGTGCAGTTGAAAACATCCAAAATCGGCTTTCGATTATACCGATTTGTTCGTTTTTGTGAGATAAACGTCTATCTCCCGATTTGGGTCAAAATCTAGGCGTTTTTCTCTTTCGATTATAAGGTGGATAGGCAACATACTTTTTGATCTTTGGAGATCACAGAAATTAAGTTTCCATGTTAACATTCAAGGGGTGATTGTCTTGGAGGTTATGCTTCTAATTTAGAGTTTGCTCGAAAAATGTATAATGTTATTGGGGCTAAATAAAATGTAGCATGAAAAACAATGTAGCAGCCCCTAGAATCACCTGGGGGTGATAACAGGTCTGATGAACCCCTATCAGGCTCATACTGGGTGGCACAGGAGGGAACCAATTTGGGCAGCAGAGAGTCTGAGCAGGAAGGAGTTGTTTTTTTTTAAATTCTGACTCCTATAATGGCAGTTTGCGTTTTGACAGTGGTGGAGCTGGGCTGTATGCTACAGTATTTTTGCTGCTTAACGATTTGTGCAGTGCTCAGTGCTGGTCTCTGGTATGTTTCTGACAGTTTTTGCTATGGGGGGTTACACAGGATGCCAACTGTGGAGGTCGTGTTGGGGTAGGCTGGATCAGGGTTTGATGGTGGGGCACATCTGATGATTTTATGATATGATCCAATGCATTTATAAGTATGTTTTGGCAGACAGATGGCTTTTGAAAGGTTGTTTGTAAGAAATGTGATTGCTGGGTTCTAGGGTCCGCCAGCTATTGTTTTGTTTTGAAAAAGGTTTGTTTGGGCTTGTGGGGTATTCTTTGAATGGCTAGTGAGGGTTCCTTCAGGATGGACTGGAGGATTGGAAGGTTTAATGTTTGGGGCTTATTTGGGGTTGGTTTCCTGGGATATTGAAGAGAGTGGAGAAATTATGGGCTTTTAGCAGAAATTGCACTCTGGGCAGGAAAGGGGTGGTGTTGGGGGTTCGGGATAAAAGTGTCCAAAAAATCAAAGTGGTCACTTTGTACAGTGGGGGAAATAAGTATTTGATCCCTTGCTGATTTTGTAAGTTTGCCCACTGACAAAGACATGAGCAGCCCATAATTGAAGGGTAGGTTATTGGTAACAGTGAGAGATAGCACATCACAAATTAAATCCGGAAAATCACATTGTGGAAAGTATATGAATTTATTTGCATTCTGCAGAGGGAAATAAGTATTTGATCCCCCACCAACCAGTAAGAGATCTGGCCCCTACAGACCAGGTAGATGCTCCAAATCAACTTGTTACCTGCATGACAGACAGCTGTCGGCAATGGTCACCTGTATGAAAGACACCTGTCCACAGACTCAGTGAATCAGTCAGACTCTAACCTCTACAAAATGGCCAAGAGCAAGGAGCTGTCTAAGGATGTCAGGGACAAGATCATACACCTGCACAAGGCTGGAATGGGCTACAAAACCATCAGTAAGACGCTGGGCGAGAAGGAGACAACTGTTGGTGCCATAGTAAGAAAATGGAAGAAGTACAAAATGACTGTCAATCGACAAAGATCTGGGGCTCCACGCAAAATCTCACCTCGTGGGGTATCCTTGATCATGAGGAAGGTTAGAAATCAGCCTACAACTACAAGGGGGAACTTGTCAATGATCTCAAGGCAGCTGGGACCACTGTCACCACGAAAACCATTGGTAACACATTACGACATAACGGATTGCAATCCTGCAGTGCCCGCAAGGCCCCCCTGCTCCGGAAGGCACATGTGACGGCCCGTCTGAAGTTTGCCAGTGAACACCTGGATGATGCCGAGAGTGATTGGGAGAAGGTGCTGTGGTCAGATGAGACAAAAATTGAGCTCTTTGGCATGAACTCAACTCGCCGTGTTTGGAGGAAGAGAAATGCTGCCTATGACCCAAAGAACACCGTCCCCACTGTCAAGCATGGAGGTGGAAATGTTATGTTTTGGGGGTGTTTCTCTGCTAAGGGCACAGGACTACTTCACTGCATCAATGGGAGAATGGATGGGGCCATGTACCGTACAATTCTGAGTGACAACCTCCTTCCCTCCGCCAGGGCCTTAAAAATGGGTCGTGGCTGGGTCTTCCAGCACGACAATGACCCAAAACATACAGCCAAGGCAACAAAGGAGTGGCTCAGGAAGAAGCACATTAGGGTCATGGAGTGGCCTAGCCAGTCACCAGACCTTAATCCCATTGAAAACTTATGGAGGGAGCTGAAGCTGCGAGTTGCCAAGCGACAGCCCAGAACTCTTAATGATTTAGAGATGATCTGCAAAGAGGAGTGGACCAAAATTCCTCCTGACATGTGTGCAAACCTCATCATCAACTACAGAAGACGTCTGACCGCTGTGCTTGCCAACAAGGGTTTTGCCACCAAGTATTAGGTCTTGTTTGCCAGAGGGATTAAATACTTATTTCCCTCTGCAGAATGCAAATAAATTCATATACTTTCCACAATGTGATTTTCCGGATTTAATTTGTGATGTGCTATCTCTCACTGTTACCAATAACCTACCCTTCAATTATGGGCTGCTCATGTCTTTGTCAGTGGGCAAACTTACAAAATCAGCAAGGGATCAAATACTTATTTCCCCCACTGTATGTCCTAGTAGTGACTGCAGCAAGGGAAAAATGGGCATGTGAATTAAGGTGATGCTCTAAAGGGAGGGGGTTGCTAAGTTTGCTAATGGTTCTTCTTCACAGGCTAAAGAGAAGAAGTCGTCAAAGAAGAAAGTACATAGATCTGGACAATTAGATCTGATGCTCTCTTTGGGTGGAAGAATGTGGCTACTGGCATTAGTTGGTAACAGGTGGTGGAACTAGAAGTGGATTCAGAGTGGAATTTATCTGAAGTCAGAATTCAATGTTGAGGTTAATTCAAATTTTGGTAATACTAAAAGGGGAAATGTGTGTTGAAGGGATAGAGTAAGGGTAAAAAGGTTTTGCACAAGCAGGTGAAGGATAAAAAATGTATACAATAATTTATGTCAAGTGGTGAAGCATTTGCATTTGGAACAGTGCAAGCACATAAATATTGAGTGTGGGCCTATGGAAGTGTGGGAGTCTTCAAATTCTTTGGATTCTTCTGAAGCTTCTTTCAATTCTTTTTCTGAGTCTGAGTTTGAGTCGGTGTTGGGTTCTTCTGTGCAATTCAGTGTGAGTGATGGGGCTTCTTGGGGTCAGGCTGCTTGCTCTTGTCAGTAATTTAGTCAGAGTGGGCATATGTTTAGTGCTTTGGCTCCATTAGGAACTCATTTTCCTTTCATGTTAAAGTGGATAATTTTGCGTGGGAGATATGTAGAAATATTTTCTTTTCTGGTTAAGGAACAGGAATATAATGACATTGGAAAAGGTGAAGAGTGGAAGAAAGAGGTGAAAAAGGTGGGGGGGCAAATTCCTAAATATATTCTTAATTGACTTTTCGGATTTAACATGTTTGCATCAATTCTGGAGGGGTCAAACCTGCTTTGTATTCATGTTTTTTTTTTATGTATTCTGACATGATATTGCAGGCTTATCATATTTATGGTGGTTGGGCATGGATAAATTATAATATTCATTTTAGGAAATTGTTGGCAAAAGTTAAGTCTGATGTGTGGGTTTTCAGGGATACAGATGTTAGGCTTTGGTCCTTTTGTCGATTGGGTCAGTCATTTGACTGGTCAGCAATTGCAGAGGTTGGGGCATTAGAATGGTCCATGTCCTTAAAAGGAGTGGGTGTCAATCATGTTGCTTCACAGGGTGGGTCCTTGAATTCAGGCAATTGGTTGTCAAGGACATATGTGGTAGGATGTGCAGGAAGGGGTGGAAGTTTCCTGTATTTACCTTGCAGGTTCTTGGTGTGCTGGACCATGGATGTCATAGGGGTATAAGAGGAGTTTGATGAGGAATATGATATTCATTGAACTGTTTCCTATTTGGGTGTCTTTTATATTGTAGGGTGACAGGTTACAAGAAAGGAGGGTTGGGATTAAATCTGACAACATGGTTGTCATATTTGCATTGTTCATTGGCAGTTGATGTGTTGTTCATGTTTACTTGTATTTAAATATTATGTTAGCTATTTGTTATATTCCCAACATTAATAATGATGTTTCAGATGCTTTGAATCATTTTCATTGGTTCCATTTTTGGTTGCTTGCACCGGAGGTGGACAAGTTTCCTGTGAGGTCACCAGAAGAGTATTGGAACATCATCCTTATATAATACAAAGTTCCATAGCCAGGAGACCCATTGTAAAGGTAGTGCAGGAATGTCCCCAGCTCCCTTATATGGGCCCCAGTAAATGATGTCATCATTAGGCATTCTGAGAATATTCCACAATGGGTCACTTTAAATCAATTCAGGGCGCGCGCGCGTATCTAAGAAATCCATCAACAGCTCATGTTGGCGGCTCCGAAGAGGGCCTGCATGGTCGGTGAAGAATGGGAAGCAGCAGACCATGGCAAGAAAGCAGCCCTGGGATGCAGGAACATCCACAAAGACAGGCCCTGGCTCCCACTGACACCAGTGGGTAAGTCGGGGCATGGAGCATGGTCGCAGCCTTGACAGCACCAGAAAAAAACAGATTGTGATCCCACTAGGGACAGAGAAAGTACCTGTAAACAATATTTATATTGTTTTGGTTGCACCACAGAAAGTCAGTATATCAAATGTATTACCCCCCTCACCAGGTAGATGGAAAAGTATCTATTGGAAATTATGGACTATTTTCTGAGTGTGTGATTAATACCAAGAAAAGTGTGGTATTAGACTTTAACATAGTAACATAACATGGTAGATGTATGATCCATCCAGTCTGCCCACACAAGATGAATTCAGAGTATAAGGTATGATGCAACCCTACATACGCATCCTTCATCTTGATTTGTCCTTTCCATTTTCAGGACACAGACCGTAGAAGTCTACTTGGCACTGGCCTTATTCTCCAACTGCTGAAGCTGTCATCGAAGCCTCACTACAGCCCATCCAAATCTGCCCAGCCATGATCAGGGCACAGACCATAGAAGTATGACCAGTGCTGTCTTTGCTTTCCAATTACTAGAGTTGCCATCTAAACACAGCTAAGTTTGTTTGGTTCCATTCTCATTTCCATACAGGATTCATTTGTGTTTATCTCAAACATTTTTGAATTCTATTACCATTTTCATCTCCACCGTCTCCTGTGGGAGGGCATTCCAGGAATCTACCATCCTCTCCGTGAAAAAGTGCTTTCTGAAAATATCCTGAATCAGCCCCCTTGCAACCTCAATTCATGTCCTCTAATTCAACCACCTTCCCATCCTGCACTGGTGTGTGTTTTTGATAAGTGCTGAGGCCCCCTTTTATCGCAGCAGGTAAAAGGTAGGTCTTTCTTTTTTTAGGAAATGGCTGTGTAGCAAGTGAAGCACTTTCCGTGCAGCAATTTCTGGGGGAAGCCCTTACTGCCACCCATTTTACACACAGGTTGAAAAGCAGCTCACCTCCTTTTTATGGAAATCAAAGCCTCCCCCCCCCCCCCCCCCCAGGCACACACACACACACAAATTTAATTTTTTACACTTAAAGTTCATAAAGGCGCATTTGGTATACTTTTCTCTGATTTTTTACTATACCATAAATCATTCAAAACCTAACAAGGCTGTCACTGGTTACATGCAAATCATACATACATACGTTCCACTATGGCTTAGATTGGAATGTTCCATTTTAAGACCAATCCCAATGTCTCTTTCACTATCCACAACATTAACAACTTTGCAAAAAGACCACCTAATCCTCCTCAACACTCAGTCCGGTTTATTGGAGCTAGATAAACTTCTTGATCATCCTACCTGTAACACAATCCTACTTTCCCTATGGTATAATATCAAAATAAATAAAATCAATGCTTTTGGAAATCATGGTCAGATAGAGGTATGTGGACAATTCAAGATTTTTTTGTGCTAACAATAGCTCTAATCTTCTTTCTTTCCAGTAGTAAAGCTGCCAAACTCTTATGCACCAATGCCTCTGCGTAATCATCTATAAATAACACAGCTAGGTTGCTGCTTTCTAAAGGACATGTTGCAACAACTATATACCAAATATTACTGTCAATCCATTATAAATCTTCATCAGCACAGCAGTCTTCTTGAGAAACTGATGTACACTACAACGTACCTAAATCTGAATACAATAAACTATGGCTTGCTCTTCTATGTCCTTTGCCAGCTGCTAATGTCTTACAATCTATGTTATTTTTATATCATAAAGACATATGGATACTAAGAAAGATGGACACTGCAGGACTGTCCGACTCTAAGTTATGTTGGCATTGCAAATCCCAGATTGTCACCCTACTTCATGGTTTATATGACTGTTCTTATATCCACACATATTGGACTGAAATATGGAATATCATATCCAAGATTCTAGACATCAATACTTCAATTAGCCCTCAAATTGTTGTTTTTTAAATCCAGTGTATTGTCGCAAACTCTCTTGGATCACTGCAAAACTCTTTTGGCATCCTAATAAGTATAGGTCAACAATTGGTTGTAAGCAATTGGAAAGATTCATCCAAACTCGATGCCCACTTTTGATGGCAATCTGTTTTAAGATATCACAAATTTGAATTGGCATCTATAAATCAACTGGATCCCTTATTAAGAAAGGCAAGATATGGAATCCTATAAAAGAATATTTATAAACACAATCTCTTCATATTCCTTCAATGTCATGAATATCCCTACGCTATATTTCAATGGGGCACCAATGTATTTTTCACTGTACATATTTTCATCCATTGTTACAATATATGACTCTGGACATCCCTGTTAGTTAATAGATGTTTTTCTTTTTATACACACATTTTACTCTAATGGTATACTTTTGTTATTACACAATAACCAATAAAATTTATGGAACTAAATTATTTCTTTCAGAATAGATAAGGCTGCTACAATAAGCAATCATTTATATAAGAATTTAATTGGAAGATATAAATGGTCAGAAGTAAAAAAAAAAAATCCCACTAGGAAAATCTATGAAGCTCTGTAAGCATGATATCTATTTAAGAATTGCTGTAGTGCAGTTCTCTTAGGGGCCCTTTTACTAAGCTGCGTAAGCATCTACGCACGCCCAACGCATGCCAAAATGAAATTACCACATAGCTACCATGTGGCTCTTGTGGTAATTTAATTTTTGGCATGCGTCTGATACATACAGCCAAAAAATAATTTTTATTTTCTGCTGCGCATATCGGACACATGCCAAGTGCCATTCAGCGTGCGTAGGTCATTACCGCCCGATTACCACGTGAGACTTTATTGCTAGGTCAATGGCTGGCAGTAAGGTCTCAGACCCAAAATGGACGCGCGGCAATTTACATTTTGCAGCATGTCCATTTTCGGAAATTTTTTTTAAAAAGGCCTTTTTTACAGGTGCGCTGAGAAATGATTCTGTGCGCACCCAAAACCCACGCCTACACTACCGCATACCATTTTTCAGTGCACCTTAGTAAAAGGACCCTTTAGTTCAGCAGCTAACACACGCTAGCAAGTTGAAACAAGTAGTAAAATTTCTAGGCAAGGCAAGGAAAATACAGTTAAGAACATTACTACTTGTTTTATGTCCTGAAAATAATTACATTCTCATCGAGAAATTATAAAACATTTTACTATATGTAATTGTGCTACAGTAATAATGATTTTATTATGGTTACAAAGCTCAAATTTAGAAACAAGTAATTTTTGCTAAACATTAGATTTTAAAATCTCATATTATACACTTGGCCATTGTACATCTGCCAGTTATTAGTTAATAGTCATTTTAGTTTGTTCACTGAGTCATATAGATTTGTTAAATTAAGAAAATGGGCTCCATTGATACAAATTATATTTAATGTAAAGGAGTGAACCTGACTGGCTGGGGTGCCTCCAGGGACAGGTTTGGGAACCACTGTGCTAGGAGGAGGGGGTGGAGTGTGTGTGCAGGGGGGAGGGTATTGTGTTCTAGGAGGGGGAGGGGGTGGGTGGGTGTGCTGGGGAGAGGGGTAGGGGGATGTTAGATGTGCACAACACAAATAAATTGTACACTTACCTTTACAGAAAATTTGTCTGAATGAGTCTTTGTCTAGTGCAGATCACCAGCTGGCTTGCTCCTATGTTAGCTCTGTGTGAAAGGGGGAGGAGGGCTCCTCATTTCATGGGTTTGGGGCTGCTGCTGTGGTTGCTGTCCCTCCTCTGGCAGGGCTTGTCTTCTTTGGAGAGACAGGTTATGCAGCATGCAGCAGGCCATGAATATTTTGGCCACCTTTTCAGGAGCTCCCCTCTGGAGCAGTTCAGATATTGGAATCGATTCTTGAATTGGTCAAAAGTGCATCCTATGATGGTGCATGCGCTCTTATGCCTCTTATACTCCTCCTCCTCCTCATTTTGGGGTTAGACTATGGGAGTCATGAGCTAGGTGCCCTAGGGGTAGCATCTGTCACCTGTGGGGGACGCAGAATCACAGAAATGTGTGTGAATTGGCTAGTATGGTGACCTTGTGGAGGTGGGGTAATGGTTGTTGGTTATGGAGGCATCTAGAGGGAAGGAATTTGTTGAACAATAGGAGGAGGGAAGAGTGTAGAGTTTTGGAAACCCTGTACTGCTTACCTAGGAGCCGGCCACCAGTGATCTTCCCTTGGTCAAGCCTGCAGTGGATTCCTGGATGATGGATGTAGGTATCAAGGGTGAAGCCTGAGTAGTGGGCACACACATTCACAATCTCCCCCTGGGCATTACACATGACCTGTATGTTCAAAGAGTGAAATAATTTTCTGTTTCTCTAGGTCTCCTCGTGTGCCTTGGGGATCTGAGTGTGACGTGTGTACAGTCAATGATGCCTATGACCGAGGGGAAGCGGTCATTGGTGTAGAACTGAGCTATAATGTTCTGAAGTATAAGGGTGGTAATGGGGCAGGTAAATTAGTTAGAGGTGTGAGTGAGGAAGGCATTGAGGAACTGGGCAAGGCAGTTGGAGATGGTGGCTAGGTGAGGCCTGCCTTGACTGCTAGCATTGACTGGAAGGTGCTGGTGGCTAGAAAGGCAAGGGAGACAGTGATCTTCAAGTGAACTGGTACAGGATTATTCCTGTGTGTCCTAAGCTAGAGGAGGGGTTATAGCTGGTCATAGAGATGCTATATGGTAGCACTGCCAAAGTGGAACCTAGTCAGGCATTCCTGGTCAGTGCGTTCCGGGAAGCTACTATAGGGCCTGAAGACTCTGATATGGATATCTCCTCTGAGGCCTAGCCCTGGAGGCAAAATAATAGCTATTAATTTTAGCTGAGTTCAGCGTATTGCTCTCTATGTTAATTTCCTCAATAATAATCTCTCTTATTTTTCTATTCTAGGATCCCTCCATATTGAGGTCTGTAATTTCTTGTTTTGTATACTGTTTGGTAATTACAATTTTATTATATTGGATTTGCTTGGAAAATTTTTATTGAGGTTCGTTTCTTTATGTATAACTAGGATAAAAGGCCCATTTCGGAAACCAATGAAACGGGCGCTAGCAAGGTATTGCCTTTCTGCAATTAATGTTTTGAAAGGGATTGTTAGGCGAAATGTGTTCTCCCCCTCCCTCCCTCCCTCCGAGTTGCAGGGCCATTCCCTCCCTCCGTCCCTCCGAGTTGCAGGGCCATCTCCCCCCTCCCTTCCTCCCTCTGTCCGAGTTCCAGGGTCATCCCCTCTCTCCCAGTTCCAGGGTCTCCCCTCCCTCCAAATTCCAGGGTCCCCCTTCCCTCCAAGTTCCAGGGTCCCTCCCTCCAGGGTCCCCCCTCCCTCCCTCCAAGTTCCAGGGTCCCTCCCTCCCTCCAAGTTCCGGGGTCCCCCCTCTTCCTCCCTCCCTCCCAGTTCCAGGGTCCCCCCTCCCAGTTCCACGGTCCCCCCTCCCTCTGAGTTCCAGGGTCCTCCCCGCCTCCCTCCGAGTTGCAGCAGCTGCTGATACTCCTTACTTTTTAATGGCCGTCGTTCTCTTAGGTCCGTGATGCATGTGACATAACGTTTCGTGGCGTACCAACGGGTAAGCGATGCAATTCAGCGAGTGTCAGTGCTCTGCCCTCGACGTCATCACGTTGTGACATGAGGGCGGGACAGACACTCATGGGCAAACAGCGATCTAAACAACTACAGCTTCCGGCTTGGGCTTCATGCTTCCGACTTCATTAGAACGTTGGAGATGTGTTTTATATAGAGAGATAATATATATCTTTCTCATAGACAAACGTCACCAACAAAGTTGATCTAGAAGGAGTAACATCTTAGAAACGTTCTAAAAACCTGGTTAGGTCAAAGCTCTGTGGGGTAAGAACAAAGTATATACTATCTAAGATATGTGCATATTTACAGTACAGTGTGAATATGCACATATCTTGGATAATATATACTTTGTAGGTGGAAACACATATAGGCAGAGTTTGGATGGAGAATGGGCGGGCACACATATGAGTAACATATAAAATACTATAAGTTATCAGCTTGGAAGAGATGGCTGAGGGGGGATGTGATTGATGTCTACAAAATCTTGAGTGGTATAGAACGGGTAAAAATGAATTGATTTATCACTTTTATAAAGTACCAACACCAGGGGACACGCAATGAAATTACATGGACATACATTTAAAACAAATAGGAGGATATATTTTTTTCACTCAAAGAATAGTTAAGCTCTAGAACTTGTTGCCGGAGGATGTGGTAACAGTGGTTAGCATATCTGGGTTTAAAAAGGATTTGGACAAGTTCCTGGAGGAAAAGTCCATAGTCTGTTATTGAGATAGACATGGGGTAAGCCACCACTTGCCCCGGAATTGGTAGCATGGAATGGTGCTACTGATTGAGTTTCTTCCAGGTACTTGTGGCCTTGATTGGCCACTGTTGGAAGCAAGATACTGGGTGAGATGGACCATTGGTGTGACCCAGTATGGCTATTTTTATGTTCGTATATGTATCTCCTGAATTTAGTCACAAACATTTTTCCAGCTCTATGTAAACTCATATACATATATGTACCTGAACACATTGGTATTCTATAATGGAAACTAGGTGCCTACTTTCCTTTAAAATAGGTACCACATAGGTGGCTTTAGGCACTAAATAGAGGCACCCTCTATACAACCATCCTTCACCTATCTAAAAAGCCTAAGGCTAAACTGCAGGCTCTATAAAACAGGAATAAGTCATATACTCATGAGAAAGTGATGACCTGAACTTGGCACCTGACAACTGAGATCAACTTAATGTGTGCATATTCACCAATCAAAATACAAAATGAAAGGATAAGTTAAAAATAAAAACTTGATAGAAGCTTGCAATGATCAGAATCCCAGTTTTGTGTCTTTCCACAAGAGGGGTCGATAAATAAAGATATCTGAATAGAAATATGTGTGTATGTACTGCTCCCTCCCTCCCCCCCCCCCCCCCCCCCCCACACACACAAACACAAGGGTCTATTGCAATCATCTTCTGATACTGAATTTCCAGTGTACAATAAATGCAAAGACTGTAGCAAATGCAAGAGGCGTGCCCAGCATATACCCTGAATTTACCATACAGGGCAGACACTTGCCATAGGACACCACATTATATGCAGTGGAGAATCCACGTTGTCTGCCACTGCAAGCATTATGATGCAGAACCCACTTAAAAATAAATTAAAAAACTTACAAAACTGCCATGGCGGCATACCCCCCTGAATCTCTCCCCCTGATCAGTTCGCCCCAAAGTCAGAATCCTCCAACAACCCCTGATCCATCCTCTCCCCAATCTAGACCCTACCAAGATCCCTACCTCAAAATTGCCCCACACCATACCATACCATACCATACCGGTTTATATCCTGCCAATACCTTGCAGTTCAAGGCGGGTAACAAAGCAAGACAAACCAGGACAATCTCTGGAATACTAAAGGGAATCCCCCTCCTCCCACCAGGTAAGACCACTCACTCTACTAGAGTCAGTCTTCTACATGAGGGAATATAAAAACACATGACTTCTTGTCACTGTATATACTGTACTTGTTCATGCATATACCATGCATTTTATAGGATATGTTTAGCATTAGTAACCCCCTTAAAGTCAATTTCTGTATCTTAAAAAGTTACAATGTGCAAACATTGCTGTAAACAAAAATGTGTAAAACAAACAGAAGGTCTGAAAATGAGGATAAAAGTCTGAAAATGATTTTAAAAAAACCCTATTTTTTCCAGTGCATATCCTAATTTTCGACTGTTGGACAAAATCAATATTTATCTTTTAATATATTTTATAATAAATAAAACAGCCTATTTTTTGTTTGTATTGGGAGGGTTTGAGATTTTTCAAACAAAATAACGCCCCCCCCCCCCCCCGTTTACAAAGCCACGCTAGCGGCTGCCTCGCGGCAGTGCCAACACAGCCCATTCAAAGTGAATGGTCGATAAGGAAGGGTAGATAAGGAAGTTAAATGATGTCATTTTAGGTGGTTAAGTGTTTATTAGATCGAGGTAAAGAATTTTCCAGGTGTAATGCATGATTATGATATATTTTGAGGCTATTTTTTCCGTTGCTTTTCTGTTCTTCCTTGACATGTGCTATTTTGGTTTCTTGTTAAAAAAAAAAAAGAGAGAGAGACAGCCTTTTACCCACTGTGGTAAAAGGGGGCCTCAGCGTGCATAAAAATACATGCTGACATTAGAACAGGCCCCTTGTACTACAGCTTAGTAAAAAGAACTCATGGATTTATAAAGTAGGCTCCCAGATTTAGCCCCAGTAGTGTACAAATCCCAACATAGAGTTTTAAATCTACTCTAGAAAAGGTGTAAATGTGTGCATGCATTCTATACGTCTAACTGAGTGTTTTATAAAATGTGTATGTGCATTACAACTGTACTTTCGCACCACCCAAACTATGGGGCCCTTTTACTAAGCAGTGGTAAAACGTGGCCTGCGGTACTGTAGGCGCATGTATTGGCCACATGCCAGGCCAGATTTTACTGCATCTACAAAAAAGGGCTTTTTTTTTAGTGGGACGGGAAAAGGACCTGCGGTAAAAATGAAAACAGCACGTGCCCAAAACCGGCCTGAGCCCCTAACACCACCCATTGATCTAGCGATAAAGGCTCACATGCTACATGCATGGTGACCAGTCAGCGCACGATAAGTGCCGAATACCGCCGGAACTGGCGCACAAAGGAGGAAATAAATAAATAAATCTTACACGTATTATTGGCATGTGCCAAATCTGAAATTACTGTCAGGAGGACGCGCTGGCCTGGCGGTAGTCTTATTTGGGCATATGTTGCATGCACGTAGAGCCTACCATGGCTTAGTAAAAGGGCCCCTTTATGCCTAGTATAACTATATACCATCTTGTCAATACACATATAATACCCTTGTGCAATTTAATAAGAGCCATTTTCCATATGTAAAAAAAATGTGCACACGCAGAAAAACCTTAATAAGGTTACATTTGTTACATTTGAAATATATATGTGTCTCTTTTGCATCTTTAGGGGCCCTTTTTACCAAGCTGCAGTAAGCTCTAACATGTGCTTACAGCAGCATAAAATGGCGTTCTGTGGGGCATGCTGATGCATCCTGTGGCAATTTTCACGTGTACATGCTACTGGCATGTTAAAAAAATAACATATTTTGTTTCACCAAGGGGTTGCGTCTGGGGGCAGAGGCTAGACGTGTCTGTGCCTAACCAGTTAGTGCAGGTATATCACCATGTGCTAACTCATTAGCGTGTGAGCACTTATTACTTACAAAATAAGTGGCAGTATGGGCTCACACGCTAATGAAAATAGTGCATGACCATTAAATTGGAAAATAGAAAATGAGCCATTTTTGGAACTGTAAAAAATAGCCTTAGCTTGTAGGAAAGACTAGAACACAATGCTGCTGGCCTTCAGGTAACACAATAGATTAAGGATTAAAAGAAAATGTTTTAAAAATTGCATGGATAAAGAAAGAAAGGACCAGACAAAATATATTTACTTTAAGACAACATTTTCCAACTTAAATTTTAGCTCATAAAAAAGGTATGTGTCTTTTAGTTGTTTTGATATTAGTATATTTTAATATCTTGTCTTCTCCTTTGCTTTTTACTGTGGCTGAATAGGGCTGATGATAGATTCTGCTTTTGTTTAAATAAAACAGTGCCAGCTTTACATTTATCACATTCTTACCTCTTTCCCTAATAACAGATTTACAAAATAGGAAATGCCAGGCAGTGACTGTTTTGGTATGCCTCCATCTTAACCTTTCAACCTCTGCCCTCCTACGGCGCTCAAACTCAACAAGGGTGTTTCTCTTCCAGCCAGCATGGGAACTTACATAAGAAACTTTTAATTTTTCCCAGAGATATTTTCAGGAAACATGAGCACAGTTAAGTGAAAACAAGGCCAAAACTTCCACACATGTGGAAGAGCATTTTCGATATGACATTCAAATGGCAAAACAAATGTTTACCGGAAAATATTAAAAAACAAAAGCCCACAGTGGAAGAAATAAATAAACGTTTTCTGATATTCGAAAATACACACACAAGAAAAAGGTTTAGAATGAGGATGTATTAGAAACGTCATAGATAAACATCTCCACCAATCGAAAATACACTGTGCAAAACATGCAACAGTGCTACTGGTCCCCGGATCAAGAAAATGTCTGAGGCAACAGAAGCACATTCTCTCCATTTGCTAAACATGTATATATATCTCCAGCATGTGGAGGAAAATTCCTCAGTGTGCACAGTCATGTCTCTTTGGAGGGAGCCTGACTTCAATGTGCCAGAAACAGAGCTCCTGGAGGGTGTCTAACAGACTGTTGAGCTAAAAATATAAGTGCATAATCCGTTGGTTAAACATATAGACGGTTTATTCGCTGCAGTATTTTGAGCAGTAGCCATACTTTTAGAATAAAAAGGAGGTTTTTGTCCATGATGATTTAGGAGACCTCCCTAATATTGGTTTACCAATGACGGAGTGTTCTCTTATAATGTGAGGCTTTTTCTCCTACATTTAATAATTATTCAGCCACATCAGGAATGTGTAAGGATATTCTATAAAGCTATATGAGTTGATTATCATATAAATATCCTTCTAAGCTCTTTTTCGAGATTTAAATTTTACATAAGAACATAAGAATAGCCATACTGGATCAAACCAATGGTCCATTTAGACCAGTATCCTTCTTTCAACAGTGGTCAATTCAGGTCACAAGTACATGACAGAATCCCAAGATTAATGCTACTGATCCCAGGGATAGGCAGTGGTTTTCCCCATGTCCATCTAAATAGCAGACTATGGACTTTTCCTCCAGGAACTTGTCCAAACCTTTTTTAACGTCACATACTTCAAGTAACTATGATTTGGATTATTCTTCCCAATGTGTGTCACTTTGCATTTGTCCACATGAAACTTCATCCGGCATTTGGATGCTCAGTCTTCCAACTTCCTTTGGTCTTCCTGCAATTTTCCACAATCCATATGCGTTCTAAGAACTCTAGTTTTGTATCATTTGTAAATTTAATCACCTTACTTGTCATTCCCATTTCTAGATCAGTAATAAATATGTTAAATAGCCCTGGTCCCAATACAAATCCTTGGAGCACTCCACTATGCACTCTCCTCCACTGAGAGAACTGGCCATTTAACCATACCCTCTATTTTCTATCCATCAACCCATTCCTAATCCCAACAGAACATTGCCTCCTATCCCATGACTCTTTAATTTTCTCAGGAGTCTCTCATGAGGGACTTTGTCAAACGCCGTCTGAAAATCTAGATATACTACATCAACCAACATCCACATGTTTATTCACACCACAATCTGCCCCCCTCCCATTAACATCTCCCTGAGAGCATGGAGATCCATTAGAGGCAGCCTGGCAAGGTGAGTGTGAAGCATTGCCCCAAGGATCACAGTATTACTCATGTGTAAGCATTATCCATAGGCAGAATCACATACAATGAGGTTCCTTTGCTGTAATTTTACATAAGAAAGAATAACAAAACATAAGAGAAATCAGAATGCCCAAAATATACAACTGTAAGTAATTATGGGGCCCCCTCCACTAAACATTCAAAACTGAAATGAGGGACTGCATGTATCAGGATCCCCTTCCCTGCACCGGCATCCTACCCCATCCCTACATACTGATGTGAATGTTGACAGCCGCTCAGTAAAGTACATTGAGCCACACAAAGGCACACTTCCTTTATCCCACAGCCCATCCCCACTTCCCAGCAACATTACACATGCTACACAGAAAGGCCACCATGCCATCCTCTGTCCCCATGGCCACCTCAGCTCACACAGCACCTTTGCCTGTGTACTGCATCCCCACCCTCTCAGCCCCCTCTACCCTCCCAATCCGGCTGTAGCCATCTGTCACAGGTTATGTGAGGAACATTGCACATCCTGTCTTAAAAAATTAATAATGTATGTGACACCACAATCCTAACCCCTAGGTCACATAAGTACATGACAAAGTCTCAAAGGAGGACAGTACACTGACCACAGAGGGCTGTCAGAACACAAGTTGCCACCCAAATAGATGGTCTCATATGGGCCACACCACAAACTGATTGTTGTATATAAGTTTATGTTTATTAAAACTTTCTTAATTGCTTTTTTGAATAAGTAAATCATTGTGAGGTAAAAAGTTAGGTATGCTGCCCTGTGAAACATCCTTCAAGGCCCAAGCTGGAGTTGCATCAAAACTCTACATGATAGTGGCACCCAAATCCCTACTTAGGGAAAATACCACCTATGCATAAGTACAGAAGTGCATAAGTATTGTCACATTGGGACAGACTGAAGGTCCATCCAGCCCAGCATCCTGTTTCCAACAGTGGCCAATCCAGGTTACAAGTACCTGGCAAGATCCCAAAAAAGTACAATACATTTTATGCTGCTTATCTTTTAAATAACCAGTGGATTTTCCCCAAGACCATTTTAATAATGGTCTTTGGACTTTTCCTTTAAGAAGCTGTCCAAACCTATTTTAAACCCCGCTAAGCTAACCAGTTTTACCACATTCCAGAGTTTAATTATACATTGAGTGAAGAAAAAATTGCTCTGATTCGTTTTAAATTTACTACTTTGTAGCTTCATTGCATGCCCCCTAATCCTAGCATTTTTGGAAACAATAAACAAACGATTCACATCTACCCATTCCACTCCACTCATTATGTTATAGACCTCTATCTTATCTCCCCTCAGCCATCTTTTCTCCAAGCTGAAGAACCCTAGCCACTTCAGCCTTTCCTCATAGGGAAGTCGTTCCATCCCCTTTATCATTTTTGTTGCCCTTCTCAGCACCTTTTCTAATTCCACTATATCTTTTTTGAGATGCGGTGACTAGAATTGAACACAATATTCGAGGTGCAGTCGCACCAAGGAGCAATAAAAAGGCATTATAATGTCTTCATTTTTGTTTTCCATTCTTTTCCTAATGATACTTAACATTCTATTTGTTTTCCTAGCCACTTTAGCACACTGAGCAGAGGGTTTTAACGTATCATCAATGTCGACACCTAGATCCCTTTCTTGGTCGGTGACTCCTAATGTGGAACCTTGCATTACGTAGCATGCATCACTTTGCACTTGCTCACATTAAACGTCATCTGCCATTTAGACACCCAGTTTCCCAGTCTCGTAAGGTTCTCTTATAAATTTTCACAATCCTCTTGCAATTTAACAACTTTGGATAACGTTTTGTGTCATCAGCAAATTTAATTACCTCACTATATACTCCCATCTCTAGATCATTTTTAAATTTGTTAAAAAGCAGCAGTCCCAGCACAGATCCCTGGGGAACACCACTATCTACCTTTCTCCATTGAGAATACTGACCATTTAACCCTACTCTCTGTTTTATATCTTTTAACCAGTTTTTAATCCGCAATAGAACATTACCTCCTATCCCATGACTCTCCAATTTCCTCTGAAGTCTTTCATGAGGAACTTTGTCAAACATCTTTTGAAAATCCAGGTACACAATGAAGGGCATAATTGAACGGTGCCGGCCAATTCAATGGCTGGCCATCTTCCGCGCTAGCTCCGCAAAGGTGCGGAACCAAAGTGTATTTTTGAAATACACTTGGCGCCGGCCAAATCGCTCGCCGGGGTTAGATGGCCGACTCCGATTTTCAGCCATAATGGAAACTGGAGCCGACCATCTCAAACCCGGCGAAATGTAAGGCATTTGGGTGTGGGAGGAGCCAGCATTTCTAGTGCACTGGCCCCCCTGACATGCCAGGACACCAACCTGGAACCCTAGAGGGCACTTTTAAAAAATTTAAAAAATAAAACAATTAGCTTCCAGGTGCATAGCACCCTTCCCTTGGGTGCTGAGCCCCCCCCCCCCCAAAATCCCTACCAAAACCCACTGGCCACAACTCTACAGCATTACCATAGCCCTAAGGGCTGAAGGGGGGGCACCTACATGTGGGTACAGTGGGTTTTGGGGTTTTTTGGAGGGCTCCCATTTACCATCACAAGTGGAACAGGTGGGGGGAGGATGGGCCTGGGTCCTCCTGCCTGAAGTGCACTGTACCCACTACAAACTGCTCCAGGGACCTGCATATTGCTGTCAGGGAGCTGGGTATGACATTTGAGGCTGGCATACAGGCTGGCAAAAAAAAGTTTTTAAAGTTGCTGTTTTGAGGGTGGGAGGGGATTAGTGACCACTGGGGGAGTCAGGGGAGGTCATCCCCGATTCCCTCCGGTGGTCATCTGGTCAGTTGGGGCACTTTTTGGGGACTTGGATCTGAAAAAAAAAGGTTCAAATAAAACGGACCAAATTCTCGTGACAGCCAGCTTTCTTTTTTCCATTATCGGGCGAAGTTGGCCATCTCAATGCACACCCCCGTCCCGCCTTCGCTACCATGCCAACATGCCCCCTTTGTACTTTCGCCAGCCCCGCAACAGAACGCAGTTGAAGTCGGCTAAAATCGGCTTTCGATTATGCCGATTTGGCCGGATTCAGGAGATCGCCGGCCATCTCCCAATTTGTGTCGGAATATGGCCGTCGATCTCTTTCGAAAATATCACCCTTCAAAGAAATGTAATAGATTGGTAAGGCAAGATTTCTCTTCACTAAATCCATTTTGGCTTTGTCTCATTAATCCATGCTTTTGAATATGCGCTGTAATTTTGTTCTTAATATTAGTCTCTACCATTTTGTCTAGCACTGACGTCAGGCTCACCAGTCTATAACTTCCCAGATCTTCTCTGGAACCTTTTTTAAAAATCGACATTACATTGGCCACCATCCAATCTTCCAGTACCGCACTCGATTTTAAAGATAAACTACATATTACTAACAATAGTTTCGCAAGTTCATTTTTCAATTCTATCAGTACTCTGGGATGAATACCATCCGGTCCAGGAGATTTACTACGCTTCAGTTTGTCAAATTGCCCCATTACGTCCTTCAGGTTTATAGAGATTTCATTCAGTTTCTCTGACTCATCAGCTTTGAATACCATTTCTGGCACTATTATCTCTCCCAAATCTTCATCGGTGAAGACCAAAGCAAAGAATTCATTTAATATCTCCGCTATGGCTTTGTCTTCCCTGATTACCCCTTTTACCCCTCGATCATCTAGCAGTCCAACCAATTCTTTTGCTGGCTTCTTGCTTTTAATATGCCTAAAAAATTTTTTACTATATGTTTTTGTCTCCAACGCAATCTTTTTTTCAAAGTCCCTCTTTGCCTTCCTTATCAGCGCTTTGCATTTGACTTGAAATTCCTTATGCGGTTTCTTATTATTGTAACCTAAGGGTTAATGGAAAAAAATAAATAAATACTTACCTGGGTTTTCTGGGGTGTGTCTGGGCCCCAGAAGACGATGAACTGGCAGTGCTGGGTAGTTGTGGCTGATTCTGGCCGTTCAGAAGGAGTCCTGCGGGTTAGGGAAGCAGGACAGGCTGGGGCAGGTATTAATAATAGGGATTTAGTAGGGCTGACCAACATTCCGTTGGTCA
Source organism: Microcaecilia unicolor (assembly GCF_901765095.1). Taxonomy (NCBI): domain Eukaryota; kingdom Metazoa; phylum Chordata; class Amphibia; order Gymnophiona; family Siphonopidae; genus Microcaecilia; species Microcaecilia unicolor. The sequence continues at coordinate 89,714,841 of NC_044031.1, forward strand.
GCAGGAAGGTTTGGAATTCTGAAAAAGGCTTGGGATTGTCTGGGGAGTGCTCGGAATGGCAAGCCAAGGCTGGGTTTCCTAGGAAACGGGTGTTAGTGGCAGTTTAGAGGAGTTTGCTGCTTTGATGGGGAAAGGTGATGTCTGATTGAGCTCTGAGTGCTGGTGAAAAACTGAGGATAAATTGAGGGTAAAAATAGGATTTTCAGAAGTGAGGTGTTTGAATGAGTATGGTAAAGGTGTGGTAATAAGGGAAAGTGCAGGAGAATCTGTTTGAGGTAAAGTAAAGGGAATTGATGGTTGACAGAGAATGAAAGCCAAATGGTGATTGGGTTTGAGTGAGCAGAAGGGGGGATTGAATGAGGTTGGATGTGAAAAGGGAGAAAACCATTTATTTAAAATTTTAAAAAAGGAGTTAAATGGTTTATGAGGGTTTTTTGTATCCAATGTACCAAGAGAGAGCAGAATAGAATGTTCACTGCCTGAATGAAAATGGAACCTGGTGTAGAGTGAGTGACAACCAAAGCAGTGCAGCGCCTCAGATTAGGGAGCTTCAGTACAGTATAGGTGTTTAGAAGGGAATATTTAATTAAATTTATTTTAATTAGAAAAGCTGACCACAGTATTTAAGTCCTGATTAAAATTCCCACTGAGGTTGCTGAGAACTGATAGGAAGATAAGGTTTTGCTTCCAGTTATTTTTTTTTAAAGAGTGTGAGGTTTAGGAAGAAGAATATGGAAGGGAAGGAGAATATTACAGCGATCGTCTGGTCCCCCACGCAAGAAAGCAATTGCTCCATCTGAAGCTTGCCATGCAGCTAAGTGACTGAAAAAGGAAGAGAACACCCCCCCCCCCACAAAGAATCATTTTCTTGCAGGATGATTTTACATGTTATAGTTTGAAAAAGGGAGATTTGAATATTTTAAGTGTTTTAATGATATATGTACTTATCTGATAGGCGTCTAGCTGGTTGTGGGGGGCACAGTTCTGTAATGAAGTAAAATCATACAAGTGTTCACATGGTTATGTATAGTTGAAATATTTTGCAAAGAAAAGAAATTTTATGCAGAGTGATAGTACTTAAATGGTTATTTTAATACATGCAAATAAATGCTGCATTTGTTAAACCAAAGTTTTGAATTTGTGCTTACTAAAACAGGAAAATCTAACTTTAGTTTATTTTCCCCACACACTCTTTGAGAGTAGGTGGTGAGGTTAGTGATTTGTAAGTCCCTCCGGTTTCAGTGATGAGCCTGAATATTGGTCACGACTACTCACAACAGATATTCTGATGCATCACCTTTGCTGAAACTCAGGGGGGGTCTTTTACATTATGTTCAGTCAGTTCTTTCTTCCATTTTCTGAAGGATTTTCTTTTAGCTCTAATAGCTTCCTTCAGCTCACTTTTTAGCCATGCCAGCTATAGTTTGGTCTCCCTTCCTCCTTTTTAAATACATGGAATATATTTGGCCTGGGCTTTCAGGATGATATTTTTGAGCCTGAGCATATAGCCAAAAAGCAGTTCAGCAAATCTTCCAGCCGGAGGTTAGAGTCCTAGTTCTTCTGCCTTCTTCAGAGAGCAAGCTATTATGCAAGTGGCGTGGTCAGTAAAAGCTCATTAAAAAATAGGACCTGTCAACTACAAGGTGGCACAACCTGACAAGAGGGACAAGGCAAAGGTCTTCCATGTCAACTTGTTGAAGAAATAGGTCTCCATGATAGTAGCCCTAGTCCATAGGGATGGCTTTGGGCCAGAGATCGCTATGGACCCAGGACCTGTGCATGTCCCACTTGGCGATCAGCTCTCCAACCCACAGAAGGCTTACCTAGATCAGTTGGTACACCAAAATGAAGATGTGTTTTCTGCAGCGCCTGGCTGGACCCACCTTGCAATTCATGACATTATTACCAGATCCTAGAAGCCCAGCAGCAAGCAGTGGCAAAAGTAGTAACTGAGATGATAAGATTAGGAGTTATTGAGGAGTCCACCAGTAATTGGGCATCTCCTATTGTACTAGTACCAAAACCAGATGGAAGTATCTGGTTCTGCACTGATTTAAGGAAGGTGAATGCTGTCTCCAAGTTGGAGGCTTATCCCCTGCCAATGGTGAACAAACACATTGAGTGTCTGGGAGGGGCCCAATTCATTTAAACCCTAGACCTGACCAAGGGATATTGGCAGGTACCTCTCACCCCAACCACAAAGGAGAAGACAGTCTTTTCAACACCCCAAGGGTTGTTCCAGTTCATGGTTCTCCCATTTGGCCTTCGTGGAGCTCAAGCTACCTTCCAACACCTTGGGAGCTATGAGGCTGCTTACCTAGATGACATCATCATCTACATTAAGATGGGAGGTCCCAAGTAGAAGCAGTACTGGATAGTCTATGGATTGCTGGGCTAAAAGACAACCCCCAAAAGTGCTTCTTGGGGGGATAAGAAGTATAGTATCTGGGACTTTTAGTCAGAAGACGACAGATGAGACCCCAGATATAGAAAGTAGAAGCAATCACCCAGAAGCCAATCCCTTAGACAACAAGGCAGGTATGAGCCTTCCTCGGGATCATGGGGTATTACCACCAGTTCATTCCTGGATTTACTGAAAAAGCAAAACTGCTAACCCGACTCCTGCAGAAGAATGCTCCTGAAAAGGTATTCTGGACCGGGGAATTGGAGGTGGCCTTCTAGATTCTCAAGGGGGTTATTTGTCCATAATTGGTGTTGGTTAGCCCTGACTTTATCAAACCCAGACAGATGCATCGGAGGTGGGGCTCAAGGCTGGTCTAGCCCTGCAAGTGGATGGGGAAGACCACCCAGTGGCGTACATTAACCAAAAACTATTCCCAAGAGAGAAGAACTAAGCAGTGATCAAAAAAAGTGATCAAGAAAGAGGCTTTCACAGTTAAATGGGCTCTGGAAACATTCCAGTATTATCTGATGGGCCGCGGATTCCTGATGGTCACTGACCACCAACCACTGCAGTGAATGGCTTGACACAAAGAGTCCAACGCTTGGGTACTGCACTGGTTCCTCAGCTTGCAACCCTTCAGTTTTCAGATGAAGCATAAACTGGTGTAGTAATAGCACAATTAATATTTTGGCAAGCATTTGAATCATCAGTAGTAAAGTCTTCTTGTCATCAGACACTGGGCTGCCAGTCTCCTCAGCTACCATAGATGAGATATCACCAGAACTTTCATCATCATCTGATTCAACAATTTTCTCTAACATAGACTAAGGGGTCCTTTTACTAAGGTGTGCATAAAAATGTCCTGCAGTAGTGTAGGCATGGGTTTTGGACATGCACAGATCCATTATTCAGAGCGCCTATAAAAAAGGCATTTTTTTAAAAAATTTTGCCGAAAATGGACATGTGGCAAAATCAAATTAGCTGCGTGTCCATTTTGGGTCTGAGACCTTACCACCAGCCATTGACCTAGTGGTAAAGAATCCGGGCAGTAATGACCTACGCACATCAAATTCCACTTGACGCACGTAGCTGGCACACGCCAGAAAATAAAAAATATTTTTCGGGTGCGCGTAGCAGATGTGTGCCAAAAATTAAATTACCGCAAGGGCCACATGATAGCCGAGGGTAACTCGGAATTGGTGTGCGTTCGACGTACGTAGGCACTTATGCAATTTAATAAAATGCCCCCTAAGTGTTGCACTGGCTTTACTGCTACTGTTCTTCTACTTCTCTGCAAAGAAGAAAAGGAAGAAATCTTGACAACACATAAACAGACAAACCCAGTGAAGGTGGTCAAAGGAAAGAAGAGCTGCCAAAATCTTCACCAATACCTGTTTACTTAGAAAAGAACCAATTTGTAAAAAATTCAGCATATTGCCTGCATCGGGGTGGGGGGGGGGGGGGGGGGTCATCTGATCCTCAATTAAATAGTTGAAGGACAATTATTGAAGGACAATTATGGGGCAATAAATGGTTGTTCCTCTCTTTCCAGCAGTTTTGATCTACACTTCCAAATGCCTTTAGCAACTTGAGGTCAACAGCAGATGGTCTATGTGAATCGCTGCCAGTACCCTGAATCCTCTACAGAAAAACACACTTTTTAAGGTAGGGTAGTAATGGGTTTCAGAGACAGGAGAACAAACTGGACCACTGGGGTCCCTAAACTGTTCTGCATGGGACCTCATAATTGGTAAGGCTGATCCTGCCCATGGGAGCCATGAAAAGACTTTAAGAGCATGAAACGCATATCCATACTCACACCATATTGCACAGCTGTTTCCTTTGCACTCAAATTAGATTGTGAGTACTTATTCTCAGATAGCATCTATAGATTATTTTGTTTTTGTTGAAACAAGTTTTTATGTAGTTCTTATGATGATGCGTGATATGTTATACTATTTGCTGATGAATTCTTTGTTCCTTGGTAACGAGTCGATAGCAAAATTGCACGTAAATACCTATTGACATTTAGTTGCTCTTTCTATGAATGCATGCACTGATCACTATGCAGTAAAGTCTTAGTGTTCATACACAGCATTTTGTTGCTGTTAAACATATTTATATAAGCTATATCCTAATCATGTGAATTCCCCTTTTCTTCATTAGTAGCTCATATAGAACCTGCCTAAAGGGTAATTCCAAGCACAATTGACTCACTACACTAAGAGTGGTATTCATGGTTTGTCTACCTTTATAAGTGTTTGTTTTCAGTTTAACTCACATTTTTTTCAGTATTTTTACTTTTAGAGAATATTTTTGCACTGACAAATAAAGCACTGAAACTAAGGTAAACATACTAAACCCCAGTAAACACACCAAGCCACAGTAAACACAATAAACCCCAGATTCTATATATGGTGTACAAAATTGTGCATGCAACCAATCTGCACACAACATTTAATTGGGTAACAAACTAATTAGTGCTGATAATTGGGCACTAATTATTAATTATTGGTGCTAATGGCAATAATTAGAATTTACGCGTACATCTTGCTATGTGCTATTCTATAAAGATGTGTGCGTAAATTCTTGTGCATGGATCCAAAAAGGGGTACAAACATGGGAGGGGCATGGGTGTTTCAGGGATTCACAAGCAGTGTTACAGAATGTGTCAGATCTATGTCTAATTTAGGCAAGGGGACTTACAACAGGTTTCAGTTGGTGTAAATCCTCACACCTAAAAGTTAGGTGTAGACCCTGGTGCTAGCCACTAATTCTATAAAAGGCACCCAACTTGAAGTGTGGTTTATAGAATAGTGCTAATTGCTCATTTTTATAGAGAATTAGGTCCTAAATACAATTGTAAATGTTTTTAAAACGTATGTTTCTTATTTTATATACAAATGTGTATACATTATTTTTGTTTGCTGTGCTCTGTGTTTGAATGTGCTCTCAAAATATATTGTTACAGTTTAGTACTATTTATTTATGTTTTATAGTTTAGCTATCTTGCAACATTACCCTTGATGCAGCCTGTTTGGTTAAACAACAGTTATTCTGTGTTCATCAATCTCTCTATATAAAACGCACCTCCAACGTTCTAATGAAGCCTCTGTTAGCAGCCAACATTCTAAAGTGAAGGGGGTGAGATCGCATTGTGTCTGCCCCGCCCACGCGTCAAACGTGATGACGTCGAGGGCGGAGCAATGACACTCAACCAATCGCTACGCTCGGCAGCGAAGCGTCAGGGAAGGAGGCGGCGCTCTCGACGTCTAGCCTTCCCTTCGCTGTGTTCCGCCTTCTTCTGACGTCAAGGATGACGTCAAAAGAAGGCGGAACACAGCGAAGGGAAACCTAGACGTCGGGAGCGCCGCCTCCTTCCCTGACGCTTCGCTGCCGGAACCGGCACGGAGGTAAATTTAAAAACAAGAAAAAAAAAAAAAAAAACAACCATGTTGGGGGGAGAGAAGAGGGTGGCCACTAAAGAACAACAATGGGAGCGGGAGGGCAGGGGAGAAACGACAGCATGGATGCGAAGGGGGGGGGGAAAGAAGAGGGCGGCCCAGGCTGGGACATGGGAGAGAGAGGAGCATGGATGCAAGGGGGGTCATGAAAGGGAGACAGGGGACTTGCTGCAAAAGGATGAATGGAGGCGGCAGGGGACAGAGGAGCATGGATGGGCATGGATTGGGATGGCAGGGCTCAGGAAGAGAGGGCAATTGCTGGAAAGGGATGAATGGAGGGGGCAGGGGACAGAGGAGCATGGATGGGCATGGATTGGGAGGGCAGGACTCAGGGAGAGAGGGAAATTGCTGGATAGGGATAAATAGAGGGGACAGATGGGCATGGATGGAAATGGATTGCAGGGCAGGCCTCAGGGAGAGAGGGCAATTGCTGGATAGGGAAAAATGGAGGGGCCAGGTGACAGATGAGCATGGATGGGCATGGATTCGAAGGGCAGGACTCAGGGAGACGGGAATTGCTGGATAAGAATGAATGGAGGGGACAGATGGCCATGGATGGATATGGATTGCAGGGCAGGCCTCAGGCAGAGAGGGGAAATGCTGGATAGGGAAAAATGGAGGGGCCAGGTGACAGATGAGCATGGATGGGCATGGATTGGAAGGGCAGGACTCAGGGAGAGGGGAATTGCTGGATAGGGATGAATGGAGGGCACAGATGGCCATGGATGCATATGGATTGCAGGGCAGGCCTCAGGCAGAGAGGGGAATTGCTGGATAGGGATGAATGGAGGGGCCAGGTGACAGAGGAGCATGGATTGGAAGGGCAGGACTCAGGGAGAGGGGAATTGCTGGATAGGGATGAATGGAGGAGACAGATGGCCATGGATGGATATGGATTGCAGGACAGGCCTCAGGCAGAGAGGGGAAATGCTGGATACGGAAAAATGGAGGGGCCAGGTGACAGATGAGCATGGATGGGCATGTATTGGAAGGGCAGGACTCAGGGAGAGGGGAATTGCTGGATAGGGATGAATGGAGGGCACAGATGGCCATGGATGCATATGGATTGCAGGGCAGGCCTCAGGCAGAGAGGGGAAATGCTGGATAGGGAAAAATGGAGGGGCCAGGTGACAGATGAGCATGGATGGGCATGGATTGGAAGGGCAGGACTCAGGGAGAGGGGAATTGCTGGATAGGGATGAATGGAGGGCACAGATGGCCATGGATGCATATGGATTGCAGGGCAGGCCTCAGGCAGAGAGGGGAATTGCTGGATAGGGATGAATGGAGGGGCCAGGTGACAGAGGAGCATGGATTGGAAGGGCAGGACTCAGGGAGAGGGGAATTGCTGGATAGGGATGAATGGAGGAGACAGATGGCCATGGATGGATATGGATTGCAGGACAGGCCTCAGGCAGAGAGGGGAAATGCTGGATACGGAAAAATGGAGGGGCCAGGTGACAGATGAGCATGGATGGGCATGGATTGGAAGGGCAGGACTCAGGGAGAAGGAAATTGCTGGATAGGGATGAATGGAGGGGACAGATGGGCATGGATGGATATGGATTGCAGAGCAGGCCTCAGGCAGAGAGGGGAAATGCTGGATAGGGAAAAATGGAGGGGCCAGGTGACAGAGGAGCATGGATGGGCATGGATTGGAAGGGCAGGACTCAGGGAGAGGGGAATTGCTGGATAGGGATGAATGGAGGGGACAGATGGGCATGGATGGATATGGATTGCAGAGCAGGCCTCAGGCAGAGAGGGGAAATGCTGGATAGGGAAAAATGGAGGGGCCAGGTGACAGATGAGCATGGATGGGCATGGATTGGAAGGGCAGGACTCAGGGAGAGGGGAATTGCTGGATAGGGATGAATGGAGGGGACAGATGAGCATGGATGGATATGGATTGCAGGGCAGGCCTCAGGCAGAGAGGGAAAATGCTGGATAGGGATGAATGGAGGGGGCAGGGGACAGAGGAGCATGGATGGGCACACACACACACTCTCTATCACACTGTGTCTCACATACACACTTGCAAACACTCTCATTCTCACACACACACTCTCTCACAAACACACTCTCTCTCTCACACACTCACACTTTCACTCTGACTCTCAAACAGTCACTCTCACATACACTCTCCCAAACATACACACTCCGAGGAAAACCTTGCTAGCGCCCGTTTCATTTGTGTCAGAAACGGGCCTTTTTTACTAGTTTAATAATAAAACATTTTTACACAGAGCTCTGTCTTTTTGTTCTGTTTTTTTGTCTTCTGTACACACTATTGTTCTTGTTCCAGATATAATGCAGACATCATGACGGGCCTCAGGCTTTTAAAGAATTGATTTTTGGCTTGTTTAAATTTAATTATATAGTTTTTATTTTGTTGTAGTTTTATTCTACTTTATTTTGGTTGTTCTGTTATGATGTATAATTTTTTTTATTAAGTTTTATTTTGAGTAGAAATAGAGATCTTCTGTGATTATTTCATGCTGTTTTTAATTCCATTTTATCCCCACTGGGAGGGGATTCCAAGCATTCATTCCCTTTCTGTGAAAAAACATTTCTTGATGCTCCTTTTAAATTGTCCTCTTTTCAGTTTCATTTCATGATATCTGTTTCTATAGCTTCCCTGTGTTTGGAAACAAGGTATTTTCATAAATACCTTTCAAGTTTTTAAGTATCTGTATTATAACTCCCTTTTCCTGCTAACTTAACCAATTAACATTCCTTAAAAAATTGAGTACATGTAATAATACATTAAAAAATGTATATAAATAAATGTGTGAAACCAACAGAAAAAAAAACAGGAAAAAATCTGTGAAAAGCCCAGATGAACTGAAAATAAAGGGGTCCTTTTACTAAGGTATGCTGAAAAATGGTTTGAGGTAGTATAAGCACGGGTTTTGGGCATGTGCCAATCAATTTTCAGCACGCCTGTGAAAAAGGCCTTTTTTGCCGAAAATGGACGTGTGGCAAAATAAAATTGCACGCATCCATTTTGGGTCTGAGACCTTACCACCAGCCATTGACCCAGTGGTAAAGAATTCATGCAATAATGACCTACATGTGTCAAATGCCACTTGGCTTGTGTCTGTTAGGTGCATCCGAAAATTAAAAATATTTTTAGATGCGAGTATTGGATGCATGCCAAAAATGAAATTACCTCAAGATCCACACAGTAGTCGGGCGGTAACTCCATTTTGGCACATGTTGGGTGCACATAGATGCTTTTGCAGCTTAGTAAAAGGGCCCCAAAGTGAACATATTGCCCAAGGAGTTTCCATTTAAAAATCCCATTGAGTTTACACATATATAATATGGGCTTGATTCAGTAAATGACACTCACAATTCAGCACTGGAAAAAAATGGTGCTAAGCGGAATCCTATAAAAGGCGCACACCCTTTATAGAATCATGCTTAGCGCTGATTCTTGCGCCTAACCTCCCCCACCGCCCCCCCTTGGTATGCCACTGGATCCATGCCTAATTTAGGCATGGGTATTTATACCAGGGTTTTGTTGGTATAAATGGTTGAGCCTAAAAGTAGTCATGATTCCTGGTGCTAAGCACTATTTTATAAACTGTGCCTAACTTTGAGCACCATTTTAGAACAGTGCTAAACTCTATTTTTTGGCACTGATTTTTACTTGCCATTTATTGAACTTAATCCAATATGCTCAGTTAAGAGTGAGATCTGCTAAAAAAAAAAATATATATATATATATATATATATACATACATACATACATACATACAAATATATACATACATATACATACATACATACACAAAAGCCCTCAAAGGGGCCAGGGTTCTGTACAAGATAGAGGACGATCTGGCTTTATTGTGTTAATTTTTGTTGTGTAAATGGTCAAAAATGTAATAAAAGAGTTACAAGGAAAAATACTTTGGAGTTTAATATTCAAAATATGCAAGATTTTTAAAGAGGGTAAAAGATGCATAGGGTCTGCACTAAACCCAGGACTGGTTCTTTCTCTGTAGGAAAAGTATGTGTACTGTTACGATTACATATATTTTCCCCTGTAGATGATGGGGATTTCTCTTTGGGTAAACATATATTTTCCTGTGGAGAATCTCTTTCAAAATTGCCCCCTGGAAATGTATTTCTAGCTTCCAGAATGGTCATTCCTAGACAACAAGTGAAACCCATTATAGTCAGTAATAAAATAACCTCAGTTCTGTAACATTTATGGGGCACATAAATGACTGGATATATGGAAATAGTTGGTCTATGGCATTTTTTTGTTATGCTGCAATGAAGACATTCAGGCCAGCTCATGGGTTTGGCACTACCCACCAGAGATTTATTAATTCTCACATATAGTTTATTGCACCTGCCAAAGTTTGAAGAATCCAGTCTTACATTGCCCTTTCTTAAGACATCAAAGATACTAACTTCATTGAAGGAGCCAGCTTCCTTGGTAATGAAAGACAGGTTTTCAAACAACACAACACATTATCCAACTTTTAAAAGAATGTAGTATAAATCTTTGGTTTACTAGTCAGACATAAACTATTTGAAAGCTGAAAACACACAAATGATTCACTATGGAAAAGCACAGGAGGCATAAGCATAAATAATTTCTTGACTGTTTGAACTGAGTGATGAATGACAATATTATTTTAACTACTGGGGCAGGGTCAAAACATGCTGTTTTTATGAAAGTTCAAAGTTGCTGGTTATATAATACAGATCTACTGTACTCCAAATACTTGTTTTATGGGTGGGCAATCAACTAAAAAATTAAGTTCAAACTTTGCAAACATCTGATGCTCCAGCCTGGGCAATCACAACTTAGTTTTTGACTTTTTCACCTAGAACAAAGTGAATAATAACATCTGCAAAAACAGTCAATTATTACATGTTATTGTACCTTGAGTACATAAGAACTTTAATATTATTTTAATAAACGTTGGAAATATCTAACCCACACCTTAATTCTAAGTTATTTTCTCAACATTAAAAGTACTCAGTAGAATCAAGATGAGTTCAAGTCCAATAGGAACAAAGTTTTTTTTTTTTTGTTAATTGTGGAAATCTGAGCATGTTAATGTCTGACAATGAGAACAGTGAAATTTGTGCTGCTCTGCTTGACAAAACTGTGGTCTCCAGCTGAAGATGCTATTGTTGTGTAAAAGTCACTAGCTAAGTACTGCCCACTGCAGAGACTCTTATGCCATAGCTGGCATTGAGGAGAGGGGGTGCAAACAGGGCAATTGCCATGAGCCCCCATGGCACAGAGACTCACATACCAGCTCAAAAGTTGAACACTGTGCAGCTTGCAGGATGACTGTGGGCCCCCCTCCTAAATTTCTGCCCTAGGCCCCAGCATGTCTCACACCAGCCTTGGCTCATAGGTCACTCTGCTGATATTCAAAATTGCTACTCAGCACTATGTCACATCAAGCATATAAACAAAGGAGTAATCTCATTAGTGCACTCATTCTGGCTGAAGGCTCTTAGAAAGCCTGTGGATTAAAGAGTGGCAGCTGAGCTTTGTAAGTGCTACACTTAAATTATTGGGTTTTACATAGATATTGCAAGGTTGGAAATGCCATTTGTTAAGTTCTCCAAATGTTCTGACCTTGTAACTCAGATTCTAAAGAATTGGAGATATGGATGGATATAAGGCCCTACAACTTCTTATCATTGTGGCTCAGGGACAAGAATTTATTCCAGTGTGGCGGGTAAGGGTGATTATTACAGATGGGCTGTCCCATAGGTGGTCGGTGGGCCAACTGTTTGAGGAGGCTAAAGGGGGCGGGGTTAGGGATGGGTTAGGGGCAGTGTTAGGGTGGGGCCAAGGGCAGAGCTTACATCCATAATTGTCTGACAACACACAGAAAAAAAATAAGTAAAAACAAATGTCACAATTAATATCTTTTATTAAATGTAGATATTAGATATGTATCATATGTCAAATAATAAAGTGGTTCCTCAAAGCATATACTAACCACAGTTGCTCAACTGCAAAACACTATGCACAACTTTGTGCAAAAACACACTCAGAATCTTACTGTACCATAAATATTATACTGGGCAGACCCTAATACACCAATATACCACCCATACGGAAAATGCAGACCGTCAACAATATGAAACAAGGGATCATAATATCACAATTCTCATGTAGAGCCATAAAACACCCTTTTAGGGTGGATAGTGTTCACAATGAGCGCCTTTTATAAACGACCATATGTAGATCCTTCAAGAGGTAGTATGTCATGATTTAGGCTCTACACCCTTTCTGATGTTTTGGTGCCACCTCAGTAAGGCCAACACACAATCTCTCCACTGCAAAACACTATACAGAAACTTGTGCAAAGACACACTCATAACCTTACCAAACCATAACAGCACTAATTCCAAGGACAGGACAAGCTACAACCTTATGCATGGAAGGGCAGCACTATAATTAAACCGGGCTCTAAAACACCAGTACACAACCTAGTGAAACAAAATAAAAAGAGCTGCAAATAATACACGCCAGCAGAATACTGCATCTTGATCACACATGAAAAACACATGACGCAACAGATATGAAAGCAAAATACTGAACTGGAAAGTTACCTCAAGAAGTGAGACTCAGCATACAGCAATACTAGAAAAATTGAAACTTACATACAGTGGTGTGCTGGTAAATGTTTAACAACAGGCTCTCTCCCTGGTACCCCTCTGTGCCCCCCCCCCGGTCCCCCTCTGCACCGCCCGGTCCCCCTCTGCGCCCCCCCCCCAAATTGCAGAGCTGGCTATGGCAGGGGAGAGAGTCTGGGGGGGGGGTGGGGGGTGGCAATGCATTACTCCAGGGAAAAAAAAAATGATCCCAGGTTCCAATCTAATTCATGTTTAATGTGGGATAAAATGCCATAAATAAATAAATATAAACTTTTAATGTTGAACACTTGATTCTCAAAGTGAACATATTCCAAACACTATAATGAAAATAAAATGATTTTTTCTACCTTTGTTGTCTGGTGACTGTTTTTCTGATCATGCTGGCCAATTATCTGATTCTGCTGCTATCTGTCCTCTTAATTCTGTTTCCAGGGCTTCCTTTCCATTTATTTATTTTCTTTCCTTTCCTCCTTTCTTCTTCATTTCTGGTCCTCAGCTTCTGCCTATTTTCTTCATCCATGTGCAGTTTTTCTCCTCTCTGCCTTTTCCCTCATCTCATCTCCTTCCTCACTCTTTTCTCCCCTCCATTCATGTCCAGCATTTCTTCTCTCTCCCCTCCTCTCTCCTGCCCTCCATCCACCCATGTCCAGCGACCCTTCTCTCCCCCTGCCCTGCATGTACCCAGACAGCAGCATGCAGGTGGTTTCTGATCACATGGCCCACACACACATATGGATTTCTCATTTTAAGGATACTGTTAAAAAAATAAACTAGGACGCTCCTAAATGAAATATATAATACAAGCAGTGAATTTGGACCTGCACATCAATTCCTGCTTTTCAACAGAGTTAATCTCATCCTGAATTTCCCCCCCCCCCCCCCCCCCTTTCATTGAAAGCAAGCTGATTTATTATGCATCGCTCCTATACTCCCGCCACAATTTCAGTCTTCCCAGAGTAATCCCACCTACTCCTGTCCACCACAATAGATCATCTCGCTTTTCCACTCCCGTTCTTTATCCATCCCCAATCCTTTCAGCACTAGTTCGCCTTCCTTCTCGCCTAGTCAGTCCAGAATGTCCCCGAGCTGAATACAAAAATGCAATACCATGCATTTCAACAATCAGTAGCGCACCAAACCCTAATGACCTACATAAACGCTTTTAACAGAACCAGATCCATATAAACAGAAAAGCGAGTGGGCACCACTACAAAGCTCCCCAACCAGAAAACAAAACCGGTACCAGGTGCACCTTTGGCGCCTACTTACTAAATTACTTTCCAGAAAAAAAACAGAAACCTTTAACAGACAGCCTCGGCGTTATGCCTTCTCTTACTCACTTGCCCTCCTGACAGTCATAAAGGACGATGGAATCATCGTCACTGCTGGAAATCAATGTTTCCCCATTAGGGCTGAACTATAAGCAGTTGATTTTATCAGAATTTTCGCAGAAAACCTTTGCCACGCTGAAGCTGCGCAGCACATTATCCGTCAGCTTCATGGCCTGCAGGAAAGAAGGTGGAGAGAAGATGAGACAGGGGAGAGGGAACCCAGAGGAAGGGAGGCCTAAAGTAAACACATGAGGGACTGAGGAAGGTTGCGCCAGTGGCGACCAGGGAGGCCTATGGTTGAGTAAGGGACAGGATTACCCAAGGCCTGCCTGAGGAAGGAGGAACGGGGTGGGCAGACCCGACGGGCGCCCCAGGATGTGGGGGGACTACAAGGAGCCAAGTGGCCAGTGCTGCTATGCTGAGGACCGGTCTGTGTTAATCCGAAGTTCTCTTTTTCATTGTCTTTGCCATGTCAGTACCGCAGCACCAGAGGGACCGGATCTGGAGGGAGGGAGGAAAGCCGGCTCGCGCTTTTTAACAACCGGCTCGCAAGTTGGAAGACAATTTAACAACTGGCTCTTGCAAGCTGCTGCGAGCCGGCTCCAGCACACCACTGCTTATATGCAAAATATCACAGATGCACATTTCCAAAAGCTGACATATTCCAATTAATAAATTCTGAATAAAAAAATGTTTTCTACCTTTGTTGTCTGAGCATTTAGTTTTTCTACTAGCTTTGGTCCCAGTGTCTTCTGTTTTATGCAGTGTCTTCTTTCCCTTTGATATTTTTTCTCTCACCATGTCCACCATCCTTCTGTGTCCTTATGTGTCCTGTCTACCATCTATAGCCCTGTCCCTATCCTTTCTCCAGTTTCAACATCTGCCCTCAAAGTGTTCCAATCCAGCCCTTAAATTCAGCAATTTTCCATCCATCCATACCAGAATTTCTCCTCACTCCCCTCCCCTCCATCCATGTGCATCTACTTCCTCTGTCTTCCCTCCCCTCCATCCATGTCCAGCATTTCTCCTCTCTCCCTTCCACTCCATCCATGTGCATCTCCTTCCTTTGTCTTTCCTTTCCTCCATCCATGCCCAACATTTCTCCTCTCTTCCCTGCCATCCACTCCATCCATGTCCAGCATTTATCCTCTCTTCCCTCCCCTCCATCCATGTGCATCTCCTTCTTGACTTCCCTCCCCTCCATCCATCCATGTCCAGCAACACTCCATTCTCCCCTGCCCTCTCCTCCATCCACTCACATCCTGCAAATTTCCTCTCTCCCCTGCCCCCATTCATCCATCCATATCCAGCAATTCTCCTCTCCTCTGCCCTCCCCTCCATCCATCCATGTCCAGCAATTCTCCTCTCTCCCCTGCCCCCATTCATCCATCCATCCATATCCAGCAATTCTCCTCTCCCCTGCCCTCTCCTCCATCCATCCATATCCAGCAAATTTCCTCTTTCTCCCCTGCCCCCTCCATCCATCCATGTCTAGCAATTCTCCTCTTTCCCCTGCCCCTCCATTCATTCATCCATGTTCAGCAATTCTCCTCTCTCCCCTGCCCTCCCCTCCATCCATTCATGCCCAATAACTCTCAATTCTCCCCTGCCCTCTCCTCCATCTATCTCCAGCAAATTTCCTCTCTCCCCTGCCCCCTCCATCCATGTCCAGCAATTCTCCTCTCTCCCCTGCCCTCCCCTCCTCTCCTGTCCAGCAATCTCTTTTCTCCCCTGCCCTCCCCTTCTCTCCCCCTGCCCTCCCCTCCATCCATCCATGTCCAACAATTCTCCTCTCTCCCCTGCCCTCCCCTCATCCATCCATGTCCAGCAATTCTCCTCTCTCCCCTGCCCTCCCCTCCATCCATCCATGTCCAGCAATTCTCCTCTCTCCCCTGCCCTCCCCTCCATCCATCCATCCATGTCCAGCAATTCTCCTCTTCCCCTTGTCCTCCCCTCCCTCCTCTCCTGTCCAGCGATCTCTTTTCTCCCCTGCCCTCCCCTCCATCCATCCATGTCCAGCAATTCTCCTCTCTCCCCTCCTCTCCACCGATCTCTTCTCTCCCCCTGCCCTCCCCTCTTCAGCGATCTTTTCTCTCCCCCTGCCCTCCCCTCCAGCGATCTGTTCTCTCCCCCAAGTCAATTTAATAATGGTCTATGGACTTTTCCTTTAGGAAGTTGTCCAAACCTTTTCTATATCCCGCTAAGCTAACTGCCTTTACCACATTCTCTGGCAATGAATTCCAGAGTTTAATTACAAGTTGAGTGAAGAAAGGTTTTCTCTGATTTGTATTAAATGTACTACTTTGTAACTTCATTGCATGCCCCCTAGTTCTAGTATTTTTTTGAAAGAGTAAATAAAAGATTCATATCTACCCATTCTACTTCACTCATCCTGTTTCCAACAGTGGCCAATCCAGGTCACAAATATCTGGCAAAACATTTTATACTGCTTATCCCATAAATAGTGGATTTTCCCCAAGTCCAATTTAATAATATGGAATTTTCCTTTAGGAAGCCGTCCAAACCTTTTTAAAACACTGCTATGCTAACCGCTTTTACCACATTCTCTGGAAACAAATTCCAGAGTTTAATTACACTTGAGTGAAAAAAAATGTTTTCCGATTTGTTTTAAATTTACTACTTTGAAACTTCATCGCATGCCCCCTAGTCCTAGTATTTTTGGAAAGCGTAAACAGATGCTTCACGTCTACCTGTTCAACTCCACTCATCATTTTATAGAACTCTATCATATCTCCCCTCAGTCACCTTTTCTCCAAGCTGAAGAGCCCAAGCAGCTTCAGCCTTTCCTCATAGGGAAGTCGCCCCATTCCCTTTATCATTTTCGTCACCCTTCTTTGTACCTTTTCTAATTCCACTATATATTTTTTGAGATGTGTTCGCACCATGGAGCGATACAAAGGCATTATAATGTCCTCACTTCTGTTTTCCATTCCTTTCCTAATAATACCTAACATTCTATTTGCTTTCCTAGCCACCACCGCATACTGAGCAGAGGGTTTCAAAGTATCATCAACAACGACGCCGAGATCCCTTTCTTCGTCGGTGACTCCTAACGTGGAACCTTGCATTATGTAGCTATAGTTCAGGTTCCTCTTTCCCAAATGCATCACTTTGCATTTGCTCACATTAAACATCATCTGCTATTTAGACACCCAGTCTCCCAGTCTCGTGAGGTCCTCTTGTAATTTTTCATAGTTCTCTCATGATTTAACAACTTTGAATAACTTCATGTCATTAACAAATTCAATTACCTCACTAGTTACTCCCATTTCTAGCTCATTTATAAATATGTTTAAAAAACAGTGGTCTCAGCACAGGCCCCTGGGGAACCCCACTATCTACCCTTCTCCACTGAGAATACTGACCATTTAACCCTACTCTCTGTTTTCTATCCTTTAACCAGGTCTTAATGCACAATAGGACACTACCTCCTGTCTCATGACTCTCCAATTTCTTCTGGAGTCTTTCATGAGGTACTTTGTCAAATGCCTTTTGAAAATCCAGATACACACATCAACCAGCTGGCCTTTATCCACATATTTGTTCACCTTTAAAAAAAAGTTTTCCCTTCACTAAATCCATGTTGGCTTTGTCTCATTAATCCATGCTTTTGAATATGCTCTGGAATTTTGATCTTTATAACAGTCTCTACCATTTTGCTCAGCACCGACTTCAGGCTCACTGGTCTATAACTTCCCTGATCCCCTCTGGAACCTTTTTTAAATATCGGTGTTACATGGGCTACCCTCCAATCTTCCGGTACCACACTCGATTTTAAAGATAAATTACATATTACTAACAATAGTTCCACCAGTTTGTTTTTCAATTCTATCAGTACTCTGAGATGAATACCATCTGGTCCAGTAGATTTGCTACTCTTCAATTTGTCAAATTCCCCATTACATCCTCTAGGTTTATAGAGATTTCAGTTTCCCTGACTTGTCAGCATTGAAAACCATTTCTGGCACCGGTATCTCTCCCAAATCTTCCTTGCTGAAGACAGAAAGCAAAGAACTCATTTAATCTCTCCGCTATTGCTTTGTCTTCCCTGATTGCCCCTTGTACCCCTTGGTCACCTAGCAGACTAACCAATTCTTCTGCTGGATTCTTGCTTTTAATATACTTAAAAAAAATTTACTATATGTTTTTGCCTCCAACATAATCTTTTTTTTCAAAGTCCCTTTTTGCCTTCCTTATCAGCGCTTTGCATTTGACTTGACATTCCTTATGCTGTTTTTTATTATTTTCAGTCGGTTCCTTCTTCCATTTTCTGAAGGATTTTCTTTTAGCTCTAATAGCTTCCTTCATCTCACTTTTTAACCATGCTGGCTGTCGTTTGGTCTTCCTCCCTCCTTTTTTAATGCACGGAATATATTTGACCTGGGCTTCCAGGATGGTATTTTTGAACAGCATCCATGCCTGATGTAAAATTTTGTCCCTTGCAGCTGCTCCTCTAAGTTTTTTTTCACCGTTCTTCTCATTTTATCATAGTCTCCTTTCTGAAAATTAAACGCTAATGTATTAGATTTCCTGTTTACACTTACTCCAAAGATAATATTAAATCTGATCATATTATGATCACTGTTATCAAGCGACCCCATCACCATTACCTCCCGCACCAGATCATGACCTCCACTAGGGTCTAGGTCTAGAATTTTTCCTCCTCTTGTCAGTTCCTGTACCAGCTACTACATAAAGCAATCCTTGAGTTTGTCAAGGAATTTTACCTCTCTAGCATGCCCCCGATGTTACATTTACCCAGTATGTAGGGCACACTGCTTAATAAGATTATACACTATGGGTAAGAATACACACTCTATCAGATGAGTGTGCACTATTGAAAAATAGTGCACACATTCACAAACTATTTTTCATTAGTGCACACAGTATATGGTGTACACTAATGGAACTGTGGGATCATTGGCAGGCTGAACTTTGTTTCTTTTCCTGATTTCCTCCCCCACTGTCTAATTGACAGTGCTTGCAAAATCTTTCACTTCTTGCTTTCTCTGCATGCTAGTTGGTCCTTTGCAGCTGTATGTTTGTTTAAGCTAATTTGGCTCTTTTTCCTTATATTGTGTGAAAGGGGTTTGAAGGAGAACATTGGCATGGCAATCCAGTGCTGCATGAATTGTTTTGGGGGTTTTTTTTGCATACAGTTGAAGCCTGATGCATCAAATCCTTTCTCTGAGGTGGAGAATAGATTACTTTATCAATGCATGCATAATTCCAACTTTCTAAATAAATCTATCAATCATTGTGTAGTACAGGAAAGGAAAGGTAATGGACATTTAGAAATAAATTTTCTTTTACAAATACATTGACAAACTTGAGGGTCAAGACTCAGTGTGAATTCTGTTTCTTTCTAATTGCGTTTGATGGAGTGGTAGACTGTTGAATATATGTGTGCTAGTTTGTGTATGCTTTTCAAAAAAGGTACAAAGAGATCATTAACAGTTCAACCAGTACAGTTAGTAGGAGAAAAGGGAAAGTGCAACTCAGTGATAAAGTACTTTTTACAAGAGACAGGTTCAGTACTCTGATAGTGTGAATTGTTGCTCTGCTTTTCTAGTTGTGCTTCAGGGATTGTAGACAGTTTCCACAGTAATTGTGCTCTTTTCAAGAGCGAGGAAACATTTCAGATGAGAGAGAACAAGAAAGGAAGAAAGAAAAATTGACTGTTCTAGGTGCCACTGTTAGTAACATCTCTAGACTAGTATTAGTCTCCCAACCAGAAGTAAGCATATTATGTGGTATAACAAATATTTATAATAAATATAATATACAGATAGATGGAAGAGGGCTGGGGGTTCCGCCTGGCAGTAGATGAGGAGTAGAATGAACAAGTGAAGATAGTCAAAGGAAAAAAGAGCTGCCAAAATCATCACCAATCAATTATTGAGAAAAGACCCAACTCGGTACTGAATATCCAAGGGTAATTTAGCTGGCGACAGTCTGCACTTAAAACAATGCTGACCACCGCTGGTTAAAAACTAGTTACTGCCTCAGTGTTTGGGGTTTCCTGTAGACTTTGTAGTAAAAGAGAGAACAGTTTTTCCAGGGAGGTCTTTTATAATGGAAGAACTTCTGCCACCTGTTATGTGACCATGAACATTCCAGATAATATATAATAAAGAAAAAATGATTGTCCTGGTGTCTTCAAAGAGGAGAATGCATTGTGGAAGTTGGAGCCAGTGGCGCGTGTGTGTGTGTGTGTGTGTGTGTATATATATATATATATATATATATATACACACACACACACACCTGCTTGGGGAAGCTATATTCTAGCATCAGGGTGAGTTTGAGAGAGAAGAGGCTTGGAGGACATGTGACTTTCACACATGCTCAGAATGGCTCTGGAGCTTGAGGTAGGCTGCAATTGAATCTGGGAATTTGATTTTTGAGGCTTCCCAGTGGGTTTCAGAAGTGTAAAACCAGGAAAAGTGGTTTGAGGAAAATTGAACATTTGGTTTTCTGAATAGTATGAGGTTAAAAGGAAATGGTTTCTTTAAGAGGAAACTGTTAGTTAAGTTAAAACTGTTTTGAATATGTTGAAGCCCTGTGTTATCTGTACTTGGCATTTCAAAAGAGCTTGTGTATGTGCTGTGAATGAACAGCTCTTGAAGCAGAGCATAATGTTATATCCTGAAGGGTGACAGAACTTGGCATTGAAAGCTGAGTGTAAGACCTGGGTCTGGAAGGTGTCAGTTCCATTTGAGAAGATTGGTGGCTGACCTCTGATTTCCCACATCAGAGAAGAGGCTGAACCTGAGACTATGTGGTCCTGCATAGTTAAATAAAAGCCTGAGTGAGCTGCTGCTGGATAAGCTGACAGTTCAGTACCAAAAGAAATCAGGGCTCAATGAGTGAGTAAGCTGATGGTGTGTGATAGCCAACATACTCCAAGCAGTCTGGCTCCTTTAGCTTAGGGAACAAAAGTGAAAGAACAGGAAAGTTTACAGGGAAGCAAAATAATTCATTTTATTTTAATACTAACTAAACATCCACAATAACCCCATACCCTATATTAAGGAAACTAATTTGTGGTCAATAGTTAGGGAGATAGGGTTTTCTTCCCTTTAAGTTCACTGTAAAGGCAGATGACAGGCTACTGAGAGTGGCATGCCTCTGAAGACAGTATCATGGGCCCCCACATGAGCAAGGCCAAAGTCAATTCAAGACAGAGTCCAGATAAGTAGCAACTGCATCTACACACCTGAGAGCTACATTTTATCTTGGGACTTGGATAGAGCTGGGGAGGAGTCTTTCACTTACCTGAGAGGGTCTGGAGAGTCCTGGTTAGGAAACCTGAAAAAAATTGTAACACAGAGGATCAGTCATTTAAAGGAAAATTGAAGTTAACAAAAGAGTAACAAGGTTAAAGTAAGAGAAAGATCAATTTAAAAGGGAAATTGGCTTACTGAATTGTTGAAGAAAATTCTGGTGTTATACATTACAAAGAAGAGAACTAGTAGAAATAGTCTCTGATTCTTCTCAGTTTCCATAGTATTTTGAAGCTTTTTGATGTGATTGCAGCAACTTGGTCTACAAGGGTCAGATGTCTGTCGAGAATTTTTCCTAGTATTTTTATTTGTGTTTCGATTGTGTAAGATTGTTGATCTGTTATGAGGCTTTCGTAAGTAGTGAGATTGTGCTGGCTGGATAAAACCAGGAGTTTGGTTTTGTCTCTGCTCAGTTTAAGTGTGACAGTTGTTGCCCATATTTCCATGAGGTTGAGTCTTTTTTGGCCTTATCTAGTATCTCCGTGATGCTGTTGTTGAGAGATATTTATTTATTTATTGCATTTGTATCCCACATTCCCCCACCTATTTGAAGGCTCAATGTGGCTTACATAGATTTGTTAACATTGTTATTCCATGATATCAGATACAATTAGTAATGTGAAGCGATCAAGGAAGGGAAGAGAGAAGAAGGAAGAGAGTGATTAGGGTATTTATAGAAGGTGGGCGTTCATAATTGAGTGGGTTGGTGAGGTGACTTAGTGAGGTAATACGTATGTAGATGATGACATCATCTCCATATATGAATGGATTTTAACCCATTTTTTCTAGTTTCTTGCCAAGTGGAGCCATCAGAACATTGAATAATATTGGTGATATCGGGGAGCCCTGAGGGACCCCTCATTCAGGTATTCATGAGGCTGAAAATTCATTGGACATCTTGACAAGGTAGGATCTAGTTGTTAGAAAACAGGCTGCTACTGCTCCAGTTATTCTTATGTTGTCTAGCAGGTTAATTGGTATTGTGTGATCTACTAGGTTGAAGACCCTTGACACAGCGACTTGCAGTAATAGTATTGACTGGCCTTGGCTTATTATTCTTCTGAATTTTGTGATCAGGGTGGTTATGACTGTTTCATTGATGTAGCATGGAATGAAGCCTGATTGAGAGCTGTGAAAGACTGAGTAGTGCATTAGGTATTCCATTAATTGTTGTGCTACTAGTCCCTCCATTATTTTGGTCAGCAGTGATATTGATTAGTGAGTTCACTGATCTTTCTGGTAGTGTCTTTAAGGATTGGAGTATGTTGTTGCCTTTGACATAAGGGAAATGGACTTTGAAGAACATGTATTCTATGTGTTCAGTTAAGCATTTGATGAACCGATCTGGTGGGCTTTCTATCATGTAGTTTGGGCAGCTGTCTAGTAGGCAATTGGTCTGTGCATATTTTGTCAGTAGTGCTTTAACTGAGCTGGTTGTTGGTATCTTAAAGGAGGACCAGATTCTGTCTACCTTGATGTGGTTCTCGTTGATTTCACATTTGTGTATGAAATCTATGAGTGTTGTTTGTGTTGCAGCTAGGTTTGATCTTATTTTTATTATATTATTATTATATTATCATTTTATGTTTTTAACACATTTAACATTTCAAAGGTTGTTCTATTTATTTAAATATGACTCAGTGTTGACTATCTAAAGAACTGTAAAAGGTTTAGGAAGCTGTTGAAAACACTGAACATACATTTACTTTTCTTTGTGACACTCTTTAAGTGGTTATTCAATAGGGAAACACAACATTGTGAGCAGAACTAGGGGTGTTATGTTGTGATAAACCATATGGTAAATGCCATTGCTTGAAAGAGCTAGAAATACACTAGAAGCACTTGTACATTTATTTATCTGTGCTATAACATCCATAGTAACATAGTAGATGACGGCAGAAAAAGACCTGCATGGTCCATCCAGTCTGCCCAAGACAAACTCATATGTGTATACCTTACCTTGAATTTGTACCTGTCCTTTTCAGGGCACAGACCATATAAGTCTGCCCAGCAGTATTTCCCGCCTCCCAACCACCAGTCCCGCCTCCCATCACCGGCTCTGGAACAGACCGTATAAGTCTGCCCTCCCCTATCCTTGCCTCCCAACCACCACCCCCTCTTCCCCCCAACTGCTCCGCCACCCAATTTCAGCTAAGCTTCTGAGGATTCATTCCTTCTGCACAGGATTCCTCTATGCATATCCCACGCATGTTTGAACTCCGTTACCGTTTTCATCTCCACCACCTCCCGCGGGAGGACATTCCAAGCGTCCACCACCCTCTCCGTGAAAAAATACTTCCTGATATATTTCCTGAGTCTGCCCCCCTTCAATCTCATTTCATGTCCTCTCGTTCTACCGCCTTCCCATCTCCGGAAAAGATTCGTTTGCGGATTAATACCTTTCAAATATTTGAACGTCTGTATCATATCACCCCTGTTCCTCCTTTCCTCCAGGGTGTACATGTTCAGGTCAGCAAGCCTCTCTTCATACATCTTGGAACGTAAATCCCATACCATCCTCGTAGCTTTTCTTTGCACCGCTTCCATTTTTTTAACATCCTTCGCAAGATACGGCCTCCAAAACTGAACACAATACTCCAGGTGGGGCCTCACCAACATCTTATACAGGGGCATTAAAACCTCCTTTCTTCTGCTGGTCACTCCTCTCTCTATACAGCCTAGCAATCTTCTAGCTACTGCCACTGCCTTGTCGCACTGTTTCGTCGCCTTCAGGTCCTCAGATACTATCACCCCAAGATCCCTCTCCCCGTCCGTGCCTATCAGACTCTCCCCGCCTAACACATACGTCTCCCTTGGATTTCTACTCCCTAAGTGCATCACTTTGCATTTCTTCGCATTGAATTTTAATTGCCAAACATTAGACCATTCTTCTAGCTTCTTCAGATCTTTTTTCATGTTTTCCACACCCTCCGGGGTGTCCACTCTGTTGGAAATCTTGGTGTCATCCGCAAAAAGGCAAACTTTACCTTGTAACCCTTCGGCATCTAGTATTGTAAATGTCTGCAAACTAAATAGTACTGCTTCCTTGTGACATTTACCTCAGTGTTCATCCATCCATACCTCTGAGACCAACCGTGCCATAGATAATAAAATACACTATTTCAGAAGAAACTGAGGGGCCCTTTTAAAATGGCATGAGAGGGCTAACGCATGGGTTGTACATGCCAAATCAGCAGTACCAGTGGGCTAGCGCATGCACCTACTGGTAATACTGAGTTTGGTGCACGACGAATTCCACAGTAGAAAACCATTTGCTATTTTCTACTGTGGAGCATTTCCGACAGTAATCGGCAGTTGGTGAGCACTGCACAGTTACCACATAGGTAGTACTTCACTTTACCTTGGGAGCTGTGAGCTACGCTGGGCACTTTCAGAATTGGTTTGATTGGTAACTGAGGTTACCTGTGTCGTAGTGGAGTTCAATAAGTGGCTTGAGTCTTGGTGTAAAGAAGAAGGTTTTAGTCACATAGGGGTGTGGGGTAGTATGTGGAAAATAACAGGCTGTACTGTAATGATGGGCTACATCTTTCGGTGACGGGAAAAAGAAATTCAGACAGTATATTTCTAGACATTTCTAGAAGGCAGGTTTGACAAAAGGAAACAAGGGAATTCAGAAAGTCACCCCAGAATAAACTTGATGGCAGAGGGAAAGGACATCTAATACAGAAAACCACCTAAACTCTCTACACAGATGGAAAGCAATGAGCACAAATGCTTGTAGTCTAGGTAAAAATGTTCAAGACTTGCAAGCCCTGATGTTTGAAGAAAACTTGGATATTGTTGCTATTACACAGACGTGGTTCAATGATTCCCATGAATGGGAAGTGACTATACCAGGCTATAATCTTTTAGAAAGGATAGAGAGGGCCGAAGGGGTGGAGGAGTGGCGCTGTATGTGAGAGACAATATCAGAGCGACTGAAATGCAGGGAACTTGGTAAAAGGAAGAAGCTTTATGGATCATCCTGGAAAGGGAAGATAGAACCTGTATCCACACGGGGTTATCTACAGACCTCCGGCACAAATAGAGAAGCTAGACAAGGATCTGATAGAGGATATTCAAAAGATTGGTATGAAAGGGGAGGTGCTACTGTTGGGAGATTTCAACTTGTCTGATGTGGATTGGAACGTCCTGTCTGCGGAATTGGAAAGAAGTAGGGAGATTGTGGATGCCTTCAAAGTGCCTTTCTCAGACAAATGGTGATGGAACCCACGAGGGAAGTATCGATGCTGAATCTAGTGCTCACGAATGGAGGAAGTGTGGGAATTGAGTGGATACTGCGCCGTTTATGGAAGAAAGAGTTTATAAACAGCTGGATAATCTGAAGGTGGACAAAACTATGGGGCCGGATGGGATACATCCCAGGATACTGAGGGAGCTCAGGAAGGTCCTGGCGGGACCTCTTAAAGATTTATTTAATAGATCTTTAGAGATGGGAGAGGTTCTGCGAGATTGGAGATGAGCGGATGTGGTCCCTCTTCACAAAAGTGGAGACAAGGAAGAAGTGGAAAACTACAGACTGGTAAGTCTCACGTCGGTGGTAGGAAAAGTAATGGAGTTGCTGCTGAAAGAAAGGATAGTTAACTTTCTAGAAGACAACAGGTTACAGGACCTGAGGAAACATGGCTTTACCAAAGGAGAATCCTGCCAAACGAATCTCATTGACTTCTTTGACTGGGTGACAAAAGAAATGGATGAAGGCCGTGCGCTAGATGTAATCTGCTTGGATTTCAGCAAAGCCTTTGATATGGCCCCACACAGAAGACTCGTGAATAAGCTGAAAGGGCTAAACTTAGAACCAAAAGTGGTGAACTTGATAGAAAACTGGTTGACCGACAGGTAGCAGAGGGTGGTGGTAAATGGAATCTGCTCGGAGGAAAGGATGGTGAGCAGTGGGGTTCCTCAGGGTTCAGTGCTGGGGCCCATTTTGTTTAATATATTTGTGACAGTTATTGCTGAAGGGTTGGAAGGAAAGGTTTGCCTTTTTGCGGATGACACAAAGATAGCAAATAGAGTGGATAGCCTGGAGGGAGTAGAAACGATGAGAAGAGATCTCCGAAAGTTAGAAGAATGGTCGAGGGTTTGGCAGTTAAAATTTAATTTGTATATCACAATATATAGAGATAGGGAATATACAAAATATAAATATAAATACAAATTCAAGACATCTATAAATAATAATTCTTATATACCTGCTATTGTGGTTTACATTGACCACCATCAATTTTTTCTTTTTTACTTTTATTCTGATCAATTGTGGTTGGAGTTCTCATTTGCGGCTCCCTCCTGAAGAAGACATAATGAAACTCAGCTGATTTGTGCGACAAAATGACTATCTAATGCACACCAACAAGATTGAGTCGAGGACTAAAAGCAAGGGCTGTTAGGATTTCACAGAGTGTGATACTATTTTTTTTAATATATCATTTGATTTGGTGATATTGCATGAGGAACTACACACTGGACTGAGTTAGAAGCGACCATCAACACATTGGCAGGACACAAAATTTTGCAGATAAGTAATTCATCTCTGTTGTTGATGGGTACATCTTTATGTGACTGGATAGGCCTGCATTTGGCTACTGCAGCATCAAGACAAAAACGTTTTCATATAAGATTTCTTAACATATTTGAGAAACACCTCATTGCAAGTTCATTGCCTAATTGAGATATGATTTATTCGTTAGGAGATTTATCAACTTTGAAAAGGTTATTTCATCAGTAGGCAAAATAATGATTAAGCAGTATGTTGATATCTTAGGGATTAGATGCAGGTGGATCCGTAACTAGTTGGGGTTAATCTTCAAATTGTCCACAGATCATAACCTACTAATAACAGACATCAAATGGACAGCAACACCTTGGACCAACCATTACAAACTGAACCTAACTTTAATTTTTTTTTTTTTTGTTACATTTGTACCCCGCGCTTTCCCACTCATGGCAGGCTCAATGCGGCTTACATGGGGCAATGGAGGGTTAAGTGACTTGCCCAGAGTCACAAGGAGCTGCCTGTGCCTGAAGTGGAAATCGAACTCAGTTCCTCAGTTCCCCAGGATTGGCGGAAGAAGGGTTCAAATCCCACACCAGAACATACAACTTACACCACAAGAGAGCAAATCGACCCACATGCATTCTGGCAAAAGATATACGACAACGAATGGACTACACAAACTAATTCCATACTTTATCTCAACCACTGGGATGACAGATGCAGCAGCGTACTAAATGAAATAGCACCCTTAAAAACAAGAACATCAAAAAGACAGAACACTAAACCATGGTTCAATGACAAACTAAAAAAACTCAAAATACAATCCAGGAAACTTGAACGAGCATGGAGAAAGACAAAAGATGAACATATACTCAATGCATGGAAACAACTACACAGAAAATACAAATATGCAATAAAACAAACCAAAAGGTCCTACTACAAAACCAAATTAGGACTGGATTACATATGAAGAAACTATACCAACTCGTAAATAAGTTACTAGACACCACCTCTATAACCACAACCAACACAGACATCCCAACTGCAGACAAACTCACTAACCACTTTAACAAAAAAATAGTAAAACTTCGCAGCACACTTCCTCATCACAATACCAACATTGAAAACTTCTTCGACGATCTGGACCTAACTTCTGACGGATACCCAGCTGACCGCATATGGACAACATTTAATCTCCTCAACACCGAATCAGATACACAAGCGACTCACAAGTTCGTAAAGACCCATTGCAAACTGGACACATGTCCCAGTCATCTACTAAAATCTGCCCCCGACTGCTTCATAGCAGACCTCACATCCCACCTAACCTCATGCTACAACAAGGTCTCTTCCCTGAGGAATATGGTAACATCCTACTCACCCCAATACCAAAAGATGCCAAGAAAAGCACAAACGATCTCACCAACTACCATCCAGTTGCGTCTATCCCACTAATAGTAAAAATGATGGAGAGTTTGGTGACTAAACAGCTTACGGACTACCTGGATAAGTTCTCAATACTACATAATTCACAATCAGGATTCTGATCCCACCATAGTACCGAAACTGTCCTAGTCACCCTCCTGGCCAAATTCAAGCAGGAAATAGCCATAGGTAAAAGCATACTCCTCCTCCAGTTTGACATGTCGAGTGCATTCAACATGGTAAAACCACAACATACTACTAAGACTACTTGGCCACTTCGGAATTGAAGGAAATGTACTTAACGGGATCAAAGGCTTTCTAACCACCAAAACTTATCAAGTAATATCAAACTCAAACATATCACCACCGTGGAAAGCTGTCTGCGGAGTACCTCAAGGATCACCATTATCACCAAAACTCTTCAACATGATGGTGATTCCACTGGCACAGTCCTTATCCAATTGAGGCCTTAACCCGTTCATTTACGCAGATGATGTTACGATCTACATCCTTTAGACATGACTTGACAGAAATAACCAATAAAATCAACGATGGCTTGAACATCATGGACTCCTGGGCAAACTCATTACAACTGAAACTGAACACTGAAAACACACACTGCCTCATCCTCTCCTCTCAACACAACAAGTACAAACCCACAACCATAAATACCCCAGGACACACCCTCCCTCCCTCAGACAGCTTGAAATTATGCAGCGTCACACTCGACTGCAACCTTACTCTTGAGAGCCAAGTAAACTCTGTAATAAAGAAAATGTTCTACTCAATATGGAAGCTCAAATGACTAAAACCTTTCTTCCCAAGAAAAACCTTTTGAAACCTAATACAACCAATGGTCCTAAGCCATGCAGACTATTGCAATGGAATCTATGCAGGATGCAAAGAACAACTCACAAAAAAACTCCAGACCGCCCAAAACACAGCAGCCAGATTGGTATTCAGCAAAACACGATTCGAAAGTGCCAAACCCATTCGAGAAAAGCTGCATTGGCTCCCAAAGAACAGATCATCTTCAAAATCTGCACTTTAGTCCATAAAATTATATACGGCATAGTCCCAGGATACATGATAGACCTTATAGATCTACCAATAAGAAACAGAGTCGGATCGTCAAGATCATACCTAAACCTATACTACCCAAATTGTAAAAGACTGAAATACAAAACAACTCACGCATCCGGCTTCTCCTACATAACTGCACAACTATGGAATCGCCTCCCAAATGCAGTGAAAACAATCCATGACAACCTGAACTTCAGGAAATCACTAAAAACCAACCTCTTCAAAAAGGCCTACCCCAACGACCCCACGTAAACCTCTTCACCCAGGAACATAAGACTAATGATCGTAATGGACATCACGCAATCTTCATCTCTTCCGATCCTCCACGTATACCTCATTCGATCACTATACAACCTGTATTTGTTATCATCCGACTGGGCAATCGCCTTTGACGGTACTATGTAAGCCACATTGAGCCTGTAAATAGGTAGGGAAATGTGGAGTACAAATGCAACAAATAAATAAATAAATAAAAGTTTGTGGGAGAGCTAATTAACCAGCTTATTTTCAAAAGAGAAAAACGCCTATAGTGCGACCTAAATCGGGAGATAGACGTTTGTCTCGCAAAGGCGCCCAAATCGGTATAATCGAAAGCCGATTTTGGGCGTTTCCAACTGCACTCCGTCGCAGAAACAAATAAAGTTGACGGGGGCGTGTCGGAGATGTGGTGGAGGCGGAACTGGGGCGTGGTTATCAGCCGAGGAGAGATGGGCGTCTTTAGCTGATAATCGAAAAAAAAGGCGTTTTGACCGCAATTTTGGCTCACTTTTTTTGGACCCTTTTTTTTCACGAATAAGTCCCAAAAAAGTGCTCCAACTGCCCAGATGACCACTGGAGGGAATTGGGGATGACCTCCCTGGACTCCCCCAGTGGTCACTAACCCCCTCCGACCAAAAAAACCCCACTTTAAAAACTTTTTTTCCAGCCTCTATGCCAGCCTCAAATGCCGTACCCACCTCCATGACAGCAGAATGTGTTTGATCCTGTCACAGCCTTTCCCTGGGTCAGATGTGGCTCTCGGGTGCAGTACAGGGTCACATCAGCATTGCATTGTGGTGGGTGTAGGGTATTGGGCTCCGTGATTTCATTAGCTTGAGTTACAGTCTCACAATGTTGGTAGTTGGTAGGCTCTTCTCCCATGGTGCTTTTCCCCCTGCCTACTGGGTCAGAGTGTGCCCTGTTGTGTTTCCTGTTGTAGTCCATGCGGTAGTGGCCATTTTTGTAAGCCAGTTTTAGTTCCCTTTCCTGTGGTAGCCACGTTACAGAACTTAGTTCTTACCTTGAATGTGGCTGAAAGAGGGCATTGTACAGCATTCTGCCAGCTCTGACCTACTGCTCATCTCAGTACCAGGGAGATTCGTTGCCAGTGGGGCACAACCTCTGATCTACAGTTAACTGTAAGTAAAGGTGGTTATTCCAATAAAGGACATTTTTGGAGAAATTAGTCTTCAGGTGTCAACTGGTGTGCCAATGTTATATAGCAGCAACCAGTCCTAGAGGCCTACGTGTATGCAGGTCCCTAGAGCACTTTTAGTGGGTCCCACAGTGCACTTCAGCCAGTTGGCCCCAGGCCCATCCCCCCCCCACCTGTAACACTTGTGCTGGTAAATGGGAGGCCTCCAAAACCCACTGTACCCACATGTAGGTGCCCCCTTCACCCCTAAGAGCTATGGTAGTGTTGTACATTTGTGGGTAGTGGGTTTTGGGGGAGGGGGGTTGGGAGCTCAGCACCTGTGGTAAGGGAGCTAAGCATGTGGAAGCTTTTCCTGAAGTCCACCGCACTGACCTAGGGTGCCCAGTTGGTGTCCTGGCATATCAGGGGGGGCGAGTGTACTACGAATCGTGGCCCCTCCCACGACCAAATGGCTCGGATTAGGACGTTTTTGAGCTGGGAGTTTTTAGTTTCCATTATCGCTAAAAAAAAAAAAACGCCCAGCTCAAAAACGTCCATTTTTTTGAAAATACGGTTCGGCCTGCCCCTTCATGGACCCATTCTAGGAGATAAACGCCCATGGAGATAGGCGTTTCCGTTCGATTATGCCCCTCCACGTCTCCCAACATTTGAGAACGCCAAAGTGTGATGATGGTTCTCTACTCAGCCAGTCACTTTAAATATGACTGATGGGCGAACTGAGCACTTTTCATAAAATTTATATATATAATAATTGATAAAAGAAAAAAAGAAAAATTGATGGTGGTCAATGTAAACCACAATAGCAGGTATATAAGAATAATTATTTATAGATATCTTGAATTTGTGTTGAGTTAAAATTTAATGCCAAGAATTGCAGAGTGATGCATTTGGGGTGCAGAAACCCAAAAGAGAGATACCAAATAGGAGGGGAGAGATTAGCAAGCTCGACTCAGGAGAGAGACCTTGGGGTGTTGGAGGATATGAAGGTGAGGAAACAACGTGACAAGGTGACGGCCGTGACTAGGAGGATGCTAGGCTGCATAGAGAGGGGTATAACCAGCAGAAGAAAGGAGGTGTTGATGCCCCTCTACAAGTCATTGGTGAGGCCCCACTTGGAGTACTGTGTTCAGTTTTGGAGGCCATATCTTGCTAAAGATGTAAAAACACTGGAAGTGGTGCAAAGAAAAGCTATGAAAATGGTATGGGATTTGCATTGCAAACCATTTGAGGAGAGACTTGCAGACCTGAACATGTATACCTTGGAGGAAAGGCGAAACTGGGGTGACATGATACAGACGTTCAAATATTTGAAAGGTATTAATCCGTGTCACGGTTGTGCCCATGTTCCTTGCTCTCAGTCACCTCGCCCCCCGGTGGTTAGACCCGGTGGCTGCTATGGACTGATTGCCTGCTGTTTCCCATGTTCCAGAAGATATTCCGGTCCGGTCTGGATCTTCCAGCCTTCTAGATTGTTTTGGGAGTTTTTTGGAACTAAGCAGTACCCGTACCTGGTGAACTCCCTTGTATGTTGCCTTTATTGATCACCTGGAAAGCTTTCTAATTTGCCTTGCAACAGAGGTCCTCAGAGGAGTTTCCTTTGGTGAGAGTTTGTTGCAGTGCTTCTGTGCTATTCCCGGTTGCAGAGTTGACCTTGCTTGTTTCCTGGTTTATTCTACTGTCTGCTGCCTGCCCAGACCCGGCTTGTCTCCTGGTTTATTCTATTGCTTGCTGCCTGCCTTTGACCCTGTCTGGTTCCTGGAATATTTCTCTGCTTGCTGCTGTCTGGGACCCTGGTGTGGTTTCTGGAGTGATCTGCTGTTTGCTGGCTGGCTGCTGATCCCTGCAGTTCTGACTTCCTGCCCTGTCTGGTAAGTCCTGCCGGCCACCTGCACCCAGTGGCTCAACTCCTGAGGAACGCTGGTCAAGTGCAGGTGAAGTTTGGCTGATTTCCTGTCGTGCTTGCTCCAGCTTGTGTTGCCTCGGCTGCAGTTTCCGTCTGGTAGTTCCAGTCCTGGGTTTGCCGGTACGTCTGGTCTGCCTTGTCTTGTGTTTGGGTGATTCTTCTGCCGCTGCCACTCCCCGGCAGTGGCCCAAGTGCTCACTAACCCAGTGGTTCCATGAGAATCCTGACAATCCGCATATTAACCTTTTCCGGAGACGGGAAGGTGGTAGAACTAGAGGACACGAATTGAGGTTGCAGGGGGGCAGACTCAGGAGTAATGTCAGGAAGTTATTTTTTCATGGAGAGGGTGGTGGATACATGGAATGCCCTCCCGCGGGAGGTGGTGGAGATGAAAACAGTAATGGAATTCAAACATGCGTGGGATAAACACAAAGGAATCCTGTTTAGAAGGAATGGATCTATGGAATCTTAGCGGAGATTGGGTGGTGACACCGGTATCTGGAGAATAAAACCTGTGCAGGGCAGACTTCTACGGTCTGTGCCCTGAGAGAAGCAGGGATAAATCAAACTCTGATATACATATAAAGTATTACATACCATGTAAAATGAGTTTATCTTGTTGGGCAGACTGGATGGACCTTTTAGGTCTTTATCTGCCGTCATTTACTATGTTACTATGTTACTTGAGCCCTTACCACTAAGTCAATGGGTGGTGTTAAGTACTCAGACCGTAAATAAGCGCACACTAGTTTTAATTTTGCTGCACATCCATTTCCCAGCCCATTAAAAAACCTTTTTTCCAGATGCGGTAAAGAAATGGCCCAATTAACGTCCAAAACATGCATCCACACTACAGCAGGCCACTTTTTACAGCACCTTTGTAAAAGAACCCCCGAGTGTCATAATATTTTATGTAAATCCATTTGTTAACCTGGATTCAATTTGAGGGACTTAGCTATCATGACGCAATAATAAAAGGGGTATTGAAGAATTTTGAAGAACTGACTGTTCAGGTAACAAGAAGCTGTTTACATGTGTGACCCACTGAGTGAAAAAGTACCAAAAGTGGTGTTAAAAATAATAGAGATAAAGGTTATAAAATTTTGGAAGGACAACTTTCATTTTTGAAATTTTTATGTACTATAGGGTCAGTAGAATGGGTCTATGCAAAGTTTTTCACAACTTTGATGTCTTTCATGTTTCACAGCCTAAAAGCTGCAAGCAGCTAAAGTGGGGAATTTGATTTCTGGGGTTAATTACTATTTTATTGACAAATGTTTTTCATTTTTAAAGACGTGGAGCGGCATAATCAAAAGGGGCCGTCCATCTATATGGGCGTCCATCTCCAAGGCCGACCCCAAAAAGCGGCATACCCAACCGTATTATCGAAACAAGATGGCCGGCCATCTTTCGTTTCGATAATATGGTCGGGGCCAGCTAAATCTCAACATTTGGACCGGCGTTAGAGATGGCCGGCGTTAGAGATCGCCGCCATTGGTTTCCCGCCAATAATGGAAACTTACGGCAGCCATCTCAAACCCAGCCAAATCCAAGCCATTTGGTCGTGGGAGGAGCCAACATTTGTAGTGCACTGGTCCCCCTCACATGCCAGGACACCAACCGGGCACCCTAGGGGGCACTGCAGTGGACTTCATAAATTGCTCCCAGATCCATAGCTCCCTTACCTTGTGTGCTGAGCCCCCCAAAAGCACTCCCCACAACTGTACAACACTACCATAGCCCTTATGGGTGAAGGGGGGCACCTACGTGTGGGTACAGTGGGTCTCGGATGGGTTTTGGAGGGCTACCTTTTATCACCACAAGTGTAACAGGTAGGGGGGGATGGACCTGGGTCCGCCTGCCTGAAGTCCACTGCAGCACCCACTAAAACTGCTCCAGTGATGTGCATACTGCTGTCATGGAGCTGGGTATGACATTTGAGGCTGGCATAGAAGCTGGCACAAAAATGTTTAAAATTTTTTTGGGGGTGGGAGGGGGTTGGTGACCATCTGGTCAGTTGGGGCACTTTTTTGAGGCTTGGTCCTAAAAATAAATGGACCAAGTGAAGCTGGCCAAGTGCTTGTTAGAACCGGCATTCTTTTTTTCACTATCGGCCGAAGCCAGCCATCTCGTAATCACGCCCTGTCCCGCCTTTCGTAACCCACCAAAATGCTCCCTTTAACTTTGGCCAGACCTGCGACAGAAAGCATTTGAAGCCGGCCAAAATCAGCTTTCGATTATACCGATTTGGCCGGGTTTAGGAAGATGGCCGGCCTTCTCGTTCGAAAATAAGCAAGATAGGGGCCTTTTTACTAAGCTGTGCTAAAACGTGGCCTGAGGTATAACTAGCGCTTGGCTTTCCCACGCACTGAGGCCACTTTTAGCACAATGCTTCTGTCATTATACTGGGAAAAGTAGTGAAAGACTTTACTTCACATATTTTTTGCTGCATGTGTTTGAAGTATCTAAAAAGAATAAGCAAGGTTTTTGGAAGCCAGTGATTGAAAAGAGGAAGCAAAAACATTGTGTTAAAGCTACCCATTTTTCTCTAAGGATCTTTCCTACCCTTTGGTAACTGAGCATTTTTTTTTTTACAAAGATTCACTAGCATTTTTAGCGTGCCTATGGGCATCTACATAGTTAGTGTGTGCTAATTTTTAGCATACACTAAAACTGCTAGCACACCTTTGTAAAAGGGGCCCTGATTGCTTTAATTACAGTGGGATAGTTGTAGCATATTCAGTGGTACATTGGATTGGCTCAGATCCTCATATAGGTTTAGGATAAGTAACTCAGGGGTCCTTTTACCAAGCTGCGGGAAAAAGGGCCTGCGCTAGCTATTTTTTCCACGTGCTAGGGCCTTTTTTTTACTGTAGTGTGTAAAAAGCCCCCAGCCAAACATGGCCATGTGGTAAGAGAATTCTTACCACATGGCCATGATGCGAGGATCCCTTACCACCACCTGTTGGGCTGGCAGTAGTCCCGATTTAGCATTCAGTAACTCCGCATTGGGTTTATCGACACTTTGTAAAAGATTCCCCCCCCCCCCTCTTTGAGAAACAAATTAAATAGAACACAAGGTGCCTTGATTTATCTAACAGAATTATTTAAATAAATGCTCATAATACTTCTGTTTTGTTTTATCTTTGCCTTTAATTATTCAAAGTTAATTTTAAGCTGAAACGTCTCATTACCATCATCATAGCTGCTGGTTGATTCTAAGTATTTCTTTCTGCTCCCATCAGGATATTTTGTGTTATCCCAATTGCCCATTTTTCATTCTTAAGCTCATAGTTCATTTACACTTGATCCTCTGAGACTATTCTTTTTAGAGCAAGCAGTTTGCAAAAGTACTGAGAATGGATTAACCTCAGTAATCTCCTGTACTTAGATATGTGCACACCAAGAAACACTTAAATATATTGGGTCCTTTTTCCTGTCAATTAGCTATTGCACTCTAGTTCCTGTCTATTATTTGGCTTTTACCTCTCAATAAATATGAGGAACAATGAATTTTTTACAGTGCGTTAATGGTGTTTGTGTTTCCGAAACATTTGAGATAACAGCAACAATAATGAATGACTCTAAGGTATCTTTTCTCTCTCTTTTGACACATCTGCATGAGAAGTAGCCTGTCTGAGGCTCTACAGCAGAGCATGCTATTTCCTTAAAAACAGATCTATTGATTTCCTTTTGAAGAATGTAGCTGTAGCTTTGATTTGTATTTATTATATTTAGCATGTGTCAAATTCACAGTGAATGAGGTATTTGGGATCTACCAAGCACATTTTCATGTTCCTCCACACCTTAAGAAATGAAAGCAATACAATTACTGAGTCATGAAATTGATCAGTTACTTGAAGGTATTTGGCCCACAACAGATTTTCTACTACTTCCAGAATAGATATTTAGGTCAGATTGGGAGATATTTGCTCTTCAGTGGAGGAGTGACCTACTGGTTGGTGTGGTGGGCTTTGATCCTGGCAATCTGGGTTTGATTCCCACTGCTGCTCCTTATTACCTTGGGCAAGACACTTAGGTTTTTTTTACCTAGGTACGCTGGCATTTTTAGCGCGCGTTAAAAATAGATGAACGCTAAATGCTAAAGATGCCCATAGGAATACATTGGTGTCTTTAGCGTTTAGCATGTGCCTATTTTTAGCGTGAGCTAAAAATGTCAGCATGCCTTAGTAAAAGACCCCTTTAACCCTCCATTGTCCCAGGTACAAAAATTTAGATTGTGAGCCCTCTGTAGACAGAGAAAGTACCTGCATATAATGTGTACAGCACTGTATATACATTTAGTAGAACTATAGAAATGATTAGTAGTAGTACTTGTCCCTTGAAGATTTCTTTAGAAACACATAGATTTGCTGCTGCTGAGCACCTGACATAGGTGATTTGGAGGGGCATAATCGAACGCGGCGCCCAAGGTTTCCTGTGGCCGTCCTCGCAGGATGGCCCCGTGAAGGGGCGGGAAAACTTGTATTATCGAAACAAGATGGGTGTCCATCTTTCATTTCGATAATACGGTCGGGGAGGCCTAAATCTCAACATTTAGGTTGACCTTAGAGATGGTCGTCCCCGGTTTTCGGCGATAATTTAAATTGAGGACACCCATCTCAGTAATGACCAAATCCAAGCCATTTGGTCATGGGAGGAGCCAGCATTCATAGTGCACTGGTCCCCCTCATATGCCAGGACACCAACCGGGCACCCTAGGGGGCACTGCAGTGGACTTCAGAAATTGCTCCCAGGTGCATAGCTCCCTTACCTTGTGTGCTGAGCTCCCCAACCAACCCCCCCCCAAAAAAAAAAAAACACTACCCACAACTGTACAGCACTACCATAGCCCTAAGGGGTGAAGGGGGGCACCTAAATGTCGGTACAGTTGGTTTTGGGTGGGTTTTGAAGGGCTCACATTTACCACCACAAGTGTAACAGGTGGGGGGGATGGGCCTGGGTCCGCCTGCCTGAGGTGCACTGCACCCACTAAAACTGCTCCAGGGACCTGCATACTGCTGTCATGAGCTGGGTATGACATTTGAGGCTGGCAAAAAAAAAAAAATTAAGGTTTTTTTTTTTTTTTAGGGTGGGAGGGGGTTGGTGACCACTGGGGGAGTAAGGGGAGGTCATCCCCGATTCCCTCTGGTGGTCATCTGGTCAGTTCAGGCATCTTTTTGATGCTTCGTCGCAAGAAAAAATGGACTAAGTCGGCCAAGTGCTCATCAGGGACACCCTTCTTTTTTCCATTATCGGCCGAGGACGCCCATCTCTTAACCACGCCCCAGTCCCGCCTTCACTATGCTGCCGACATGCCCCTGTGAACTTTGGTCATCCTGCAATGGAAAGCAGTTGAGCGGCGCCCAAAATGGGCTTTTGATTATGCCAATTTGGGCGATCCTGAGAGATTGATGCCCATCTCCCGATTTGTGTCGAAAGATGGGCACCCTTTTCTTTCGAAAATAAGCCTGTTGATTTGATTACCTACATTTAGGCACTTTTATAGCAGAACTTAGGAAGTTTGATTCCCGCTGCTGCTCCTTGTTACCTTATCTAGTTTGTCCATTTTCTCTTCCAGGAGATGGACCTTGGGTTGATAGTGTTTGAGGATCTCAAGGTGATGACCAATGTGACAAGTCAGTGGCCAAAGCCAGAAGGATGCTGGGCTGAATTTAGAGATGTATAACCAGTGGAAGAAAGGAGGTGTTAAGGCCCCACTTGGTGTATTATGTTCAGTTTTGGAGGTCGTATTTCACTAAGGATATAAAAAGATATGAAGAAGTTCAAAGGAAGGCAACAAAAATGGTATGGATATGGGTACACCAAAAGACTTGATTATCTGAATATGTATACCCTAAAAGAAAGGAGGGTCAGGCAAGATATGATACAGATATTTACATTTTTGAAAGGAAGTAGACTTAGGAGTTACATCCAGAAATACATTTTTAAGGAGAGGGTAGTGGGTGCCTGGTATTCCCTCCCAGTGGAGGTGGTTGGGACTAAAATAGTAACAAAATTTAGCATGGGTGGAACACATGTCTTCAGCTATTAAATGTTTTCATGGAACACTAATGGTATCACCTGATGCTATTCCTAATATATATGTTGCAATTCCTAGAAATGGCTAACTCTTCTTACTGGAATCTGCACTGAATCATCTGTGGCCAGACATGAAATGGAAGACTCTGTATTGTATTGTATAAACACAGAGGATCCCTATATGGAAAGTGAATGGAATCAAAGCAGAACTTAAATGAGCTTCACAATTTAAATCAGGCATAGAGCAATGGACCATACAGGTTTTTATCTGTCATCATTTTTTTATGTTTCTTTGGGCAATTACCATGAGGGGCATAATCGAAAGGGACACCCAAGTTTTCTGAGGAAGGGGTGGGGAAACCCGTATTATTGAAACAAGATGGATGTCCAACTTTCGTTTCAATAATACGGTCAGGAATGCCCAAATCTGGAAATTTAGGTCGACCTTAGAGATGGTCGTCCTTAGATTTGGTCGTTTCTGATTTTCGGTGATAATGGAAACTGAGGCCGCCCATCTCAGAAACGACCAACTCCAAGCCCTTTGGTCATGGGAGGAGCCAGCATTCATAGTGCACTGGTCCCCCTCATATGCCAGGATACCAACCGGGCTCTGTAGAGGGCACTGCAGTGGACTTCACAAATTGTTCCCAGGTGCATAGCTCCCTTACCATGTGTGCTGAGCCCCCCAACCCCCCCTCAAACCCACTACCCACAACTGTACACCACTACCATAGCCCTTATGGGTGAAGGGGTGCACCTAGATGTGGGTACAGTGGGTTTGTGTGGGTTTTGGAGGGCTCATATTTACCACCACAAGTGTAACAGGTAGGGGTGAGGGTGGGCCTCAGTCCGCCTGTCTGAAGTGCACTACGTCCACTAAAACTGCTCCAGGGACCTGCATACTGCTGCGATGGACCTGAGTATGACATTTGAGGCTGGCAAAAACTATTTTGAAAAATGTTTTTGAGGGTGGGAGGGGGTTAGTGACCAGAGTAGGGGGAGGTCATCCCCGATTCCCTCCGGTGGTCATCTGGTCAGTTTGGGCACATTTTCATGGCTTGGTCGTAACAAAAAAAGGACCAAGTAAAGTTGTCCAAGTGCTCGTCAGGGACGCCCTTCTTTTTTCGATTATGGGTTGAGGACGCCCATGTGTTAGGCACGCCCAAGTCCCACCTTCGCTACACCTCCGACATGCCCCCAGGAACTTTGGTCATCCCCGTGACGGAAAAAAGTTGGGGATGCCCAAAATCAGCTTTTGATTTTGTCGATTTGGGTGACCCTGTGAGAAGGACGCCCATCTTCCGATTTGTGTCGAAAGATGGGCGTCCTTCTCTTTCGAAAATAAGCCTGCATGTCATAGTTGCTAAAGTTTTTGTGTTAACTGTTGGAATCTTTCCTAGCATCTTCCAACACAGTTTATGTAGAGACAATGTCTTTACTATACATTAACTCCCCAATTCTAGAAAGTAATTTGCCCATGTGTAACTTAATGATTTAATTAGCTGCTAATTGGCCTTAACAAATTTTTATTTTTTGTTACATTTGTACCCCACGCTTTCCCACTCATGGCAGGCTCAATGTGGCTTACATGGGGCAATGGAGGGTTAAGTGACTTGCCCAGAGTCACAAGGAGCTGCCTGTGCCTGAAGTGGGAATTATTTGCTATAATTGGCTATAATTGGGGCTAATAGGTGCCAATTGGCACTTAGTCATGTAACTGCCCTTAGTCTGTATTCTATGTTGTGCGTTCAAATTCCATAGCACCCAAGAAGAAGGGTGATTAGACATGGAAGGGTCAGGGCATGTCAGCCAGTTACATGTGTGGTTTATCGAATTCTAAAATATATGTGACTAATTGTCTATAGTTAGGCACCATCATTTTTATCAGCCATTGATCATGGACTGATGCTAGTATTCTAGAATATAATATAATGCAAAATAGTATTCCTCTCAGCACTTAATCGTATGTGATCTGTAGAGAATTAGCCCTTAACTGTATTGCAGATAATGTAATGTTGTTAGCTGTAACTATATAATGTTGTTAGCTGCACCATGTTATCTGCCTTGTTGTATGCTATCTCTGCAATAACTCTCAGATGCAGTCCCTACCCACTGTCTACCCAGTGTCCATCCATTGTGAACCCCATCAACATTCACTGACTGCTAAAGTACTGTGGGGTCACTTTACTAAGCGGTGGTAAGCCTGTTGCAGGCTTACTATATGCCAATCTCGAGCTACCGCCAGCCCAACATGGGCGCCACTGGTAGTTCCACCCCCAGCATGTGGCATTTCTGGCCCTAGCACAAATATTTAAAAAATATTTCTGCAGGGGTTTGCCAATGAGTTACATGGGAGCCTTTACCGTCACCTCAATGCCCCCCCCCCCCCCCCACACACACAAATGGCCTCATGATAAGAGCAATCTTAATGCATGGTTATGTCTTTTTTCAGCTTTTTTACCTGCTGCAGTAAAAAGGGCCTCAGCCGCTAGTGCAGGGTCCTTCTGGAATGGTACAATATAGGGGGTGAAGTACTTCTGTGTACAAAAGAAGAGCAGGACTTGGAGGTGATTGTGTCTGATGATCTTAAGGTGGCCAAACAGGTAGAAAAGGTGACAAGGATAGAAGGGAATGGAGGAGTAGCCTAATGGTTAATGCAGTGGGCTAGAGACCTGGGTTCAATTCCCACTGCAGCTCCTTATGACCTTGGCAAGTCATTTAACCCTCCATTGCACCAGGTACAAAAACTTAGATTGTGAGGGACAGAGAAAGTTCCTGCATATAATTTGTACAGCGCTGCGTTTGTCTAGTAGTACTATAGAAGTATAAAGAGAGGGATGACTAGCAGGAAAAAAAAGGTGATAGTGCTCTTGTATAAGACTCTGATGAGGAGCATTTAGAGCACTGTGTGCAGTTCTGGAGACCACACCTACAGAAGGACTTGAACAGGATGGAGCCAGTCCAGAGGATGGCTACAAAATTGGTAAGTGGTCTCTGTCATAAAACATGTAGAGACAGGCATATGAATCTCAACATGCATACACTGGAAGAGAGGTAGGAGAGAGGAGATATGATAGACACTTAAATACCTCAGTGGCATTAATGTACAGGAGGTGAGCCTTTTCTGGCACCCCGTCATAATAGCCTTAATAAAATAGCCCTTGACAAAATGCTCCCTTAACAAAATAGCCCCCTAGAAAAAATACACATCACAAAAAAAGATGATAAACTACAAGTGAAATCTTCACTGATAAATGCTTCTACTAGCATTGCATTGTATAAAGCATATATAAATAAACAAAATTCTATAGCTACCAACTGGTACTCAAGATCGGTTCTGCTGTTTAAGGAAACTATTCTTCCATCAACATACTAATTAAAAAAAAACCAATATTGCCATCATTTTCATAGTCTTACCAACCTTATCCTGATTGACAAGGTAATATTATTAGGAAAAAAATGTAGTGCCATATTCTGGGCAGCCTGATTGGGCTGTCTTGTCGAGGGGCTAATTTGTCCAGGGTTATATTGTGGGCAGGCCATTTTGACAGTAGCTATTATGTCAGGGGCTATTATATCGGGAGCTTTTTTGGTTGGAGCTTTTTATTGGGGACTATTTTGTCAGGGCCATTTTGACCAGGTATCACCTTTTCCAAATGAAGGAAAACTCTGGAATGGGAGGACATAGGATGAAGTTAAGAGGAAATAGGCTTAGGAGGAA
This sequence comes from Microcaecilia unicolor, assembly GCF_901765095.1. Lineage (NCBI taxonomy): Eukaryota > Metazoa > Chordata > Amphibia > Gymnophiona > Siphonopidae > Microcaecilia > Microcaecilia unicolor. The sequence continues at coordinate 89,757,092 of NC_044031.1, forward strand.
TCTAAGAAAATACTCTTTCACCGAAAGTGTGCTGAATGCGTGAAATGGTGTCCCGGTGAAGATCGTGGAGACAAGGACTGTGTCAGAATTTAAGAAAGCAAGGGACAGGCACGTGAGATCTCTTAGAAAAAGGAGGAGCTAGTGGTTACTGAGGATGGGCAGACTGGATGGGCCTTTTGGCCCTTATCTGCCGTCATGTTACTTTGTTTCTGTTTTTACCAAGGCTTAGTAAAAGGGCCCCTATACCAGCTGTTAATGTGACATCAGTGTTAATTGTTTGTGTTTATTGATGCTTCATTAACATTTAACACAATTTAGTAAATAGGCCACTTTTATTTGGCACATGCTATATGCAAAGTGAACTAGAGTACTAATTAAAAAAGACAGAGGTATAATAAATTCATAAGGACAAATACCACATAGATTACTTGATCTCCACCTTTACTTTTATTTTCCTGCTACTCAGGATCTTATGTGCTTATCCCTTGCTTTCGTGTGGTGTTATTTGTGTTTCTACCATCTTCACTGGGAGGCTGTTTCACGTACACAGTTTCTTGTTATTCCCACCTCTGTCTACTCTACTTATGACCCTTTTCTCCTCTGGCTAGCCTCTTCATGACCTTTTGTGTATCTCCAAGTAGTTTTTAGAACAGTTGGAAAAATCGACTGATACTCCATGATGGATTATCCTTCCTTTATTTATGCCCTGTTTTCTTTTTCAAAAATAACACAGTTGCACTCTTTATTGAGCATGATGTTCATAGAATTGTATGTAGGTTGACCGTTTATTGCACGCTTATAAGGCTGCTGTGTTAATAATATTACACTCTAACTAGAGGCAGCCAGTTCATTTCTAAGTTGGCAAGGAGGTTGAGGAAAAAAAAAATCTTTTTTGCATACTGAGTTTGAAAAATCACTATTTGGAAGTGTGACTACCCAGAAACTGGCAGATAATGGTACATGTGTATATGAGGAATGTAAAACTGGATAGAATTAGGTGTCCTCCTTAAATATGTACAAGGGTCATTATTCCTCTTTTAACATTCAAAGTTGCTCTGGAGCCAGTTTTTATATTATCTGCATAGCTCTAGAGTCCAACAGTACTTTTTCCTTGCAGATTTTACAGTGAATTTCTAAGTGTGTGTGTATATATATATATATATATATATAGATAGATAGATAGATAGATAGATAGAGAGAGAGAGAGAGAGAGAGAGATTATATATAGATAGATTTTTTGGCTGTCACAGAACACAAAGCAAAGGATTAATATATTGTCCACTTTGACCTGTAGATTTTGTTTCTATACTTAGCTTTGTGAGTATATATATATATATATATATATATATATAATTAAAAGATTGGAACTTCTCTCATATGAGGAAATACTTAAGAGGTTAGGGCTCTTCAGCCTGGAGAACAGTTGGATGAGGGGGGATATAATAGATATCTAAAAAATCCTGAGTGGAATAGAATGGGGTAAACACAGACTGACTGAATACTCTTTCAAACAGTGCAATGACTAGGCGATATGTCATGAATTTACATAGTAATATTTTTAAAATAAATAGGAGAAAATGTTTGTTTTTTTACTCTGCAAAGTGCTGACACTCATTGCCAGAGGATGTAGTGAAAGAAGTTAGGGTAGCTGGGTTTAAAAAAGGTTTGGAGAAGTCCGTGGAGGAAAAATCCACAATCTTCTATGAAGGTGCATATGGGGAAAGCCATTACTTCTTCCTTGGGCTGTAGCATGGAATCTTGCTACTCTATGGGATTTCTCTCTCTTACTTACTCACACACACACACACGTACAAACGCCAGATGTTTTCCTGTTGTTTCAGGTTAAAAATGACATGAAACAACAGGAAAACATCTGGCGTTTTTTTGGGGGGGAAGGGTTTCCTGTCATCAAGAATGAACACTTCTGCATAACAGAGTACCCTATTGCTCAGATAGTGTGTATTAGTGTCCTGTTGCTCATTAGTACTTCCTATCTCTCTATATAAAAGGCAACCCCAACGTTCTGAAGCCTCCACGGAAGTTGAGGCGCCCGAGATATCCGGTGTGCCCTGGAGTGTCTGCACTGCCCTCGCGTCAAAACGTCATGACGTCGAGGGCGGAGCTATGACACTCAAGGCCCGAAACCGAAACGCCACAGCGAACTAACAAGGCAAGTAGCTCCGAGGGACGGAGGGAGGGGGCCACTTGCTAGTGCCCATTTCATTGCCCTCAGAAACGGGCATTTTTTCCTAGTTTCTCAATAACACACACCATGGGGCAATTCTATAAGCAAGTCAGGGGGAGCAAAATTCCCCGGGCATGTCCTCCAAGGGGTGCCCAGCACCGAGTCCTGGGGTCTGTCTCTCTCCTGCTCCTATCGGGAACCGGTCCCAGTACACTGGAGCAGGTGAGAGACAGGCTGTAGTGCCAGGCCCCCCTTGGAGGCTGGGAAGGAGCAGAATGCAGATGCACCGACATAGGGGGCGGGGCCCCTCACGTCAGTGCGTCAGCTCCTCCCAGCCTCAAAGGAGGGTCTGGCGCTGGGATCTCTCATGGCAGCAGCAGCAGCGGCTGTATTCCAGGTTAGGATCGGTGGCTCAGGCTGTATCCTAACTGTGGGTGGGGGGGCATCGGCTGCATCATGATTGGGAGGAGCCCCGTCAGCTACATCCTGATGGGGCGCGGCGGCTACGTCCCAAGTGGGAAGGGGTGGCGGCTGCATCCCAAGTGGGGGGGGGGGGCCCAGTTGTGTCCCAAGTTGGGTGGGGCCTGGCTCTGACTCTCGGCGGCCCTGAAGCAGGTGTCTCCATTCAAGCACACCAATGCCACATGATGAGAACCTATTCTATCATGACATTTGTGTACCCAGATTCCATCATAGAATACTTGTGGAATTTAAGATCAGACTGCCAAATTTAGTTGCCCTCAATTACATCATCTGTAGACCTGGCTAAACTGTAGGTGCCTAAATGCGGCAATGGGTGCGAATAACTCACAGTATTCTGTAAGTTGTGAACAGAAGTGGCAGCACTGTCCATATCCCTCCCATGTTCTTCTCACGTGAATGCTCTTCTTACATTTAAACAGTATGGGTTAGAGTCAATAAATGGCACCCAAAACGAGGCACCAGGATGATCCACGCTAAGATAATACTCGATGAGGGTGCTCTGCGTGGAATATCCTTTATAGAATACTGGCTTAGCACACATTTTGCAACTAACTTTGGCATGAGCATTTATGCCTGCCAAAGGCTCGTGTGAATGTTCACGCCTTATTACTGTCAGATGCACAAATCCAAATATTCTATAACCGCTCCTCCAAACCCTGGGAACACTCTTGACCTGCTCATGGTTACACCCCTATAGAATTGTGTGCTATGAAATTTAGGGATGCATGTTATTAAATAGGACATGGCAGATTCATGCATAACTCCTAACTGCTGCCAATTAAGTATTTGTTAACTCCAGTGATTGATTGCTTATGCCTGTACAGAATCTTGGACTATGCACATCACATCACTTATGCACATCACAACGCTTAGTTGGTTTGCTGTCATTCAAGGGGCCTTTTTACTAAGCTGTGGTGAAAGGGGCCCTGCGCTAGCAGCAGTGTCCATTTTTGACGCGTGCTGAGGCCCTTTTTACTGCGGCAGGTAAACAGGCCAAAAAAAGAAATGATTATTTTATTATATTATTTTATGTATTACTTATTAGTATAGACTTGTTTATTTGCTTGTATTTGTATGTGTATTATGTATATGTATACATATTCTTGAAACAACATATTGGGGGTATGTTTAGTTGTTTTTTAGTTTTGTATTATGGTTCTATCAGCTGTTCGGATAAATTAGTTTTTATGTTTTTATATCTTTAATATTATTTGACAATTGTTTATATTTGTTATTTTATGTTTTTTATTATTTTATAGCCACTGACACAGCCCTTCTGGGCGAAACACGGCCTGTGTCGGGCAATGTTCTTACGTCATCAATAAAATTTATTTATATCTACTACTGATCTGCTTTTCTGTTTTCCAAAAAAAGAAATGTCCATGCAGTAAGATTACACTTACCGTGTGGCCATTTGGGGGTGGGGGAGTATTTACTGGCATTCATTGAGGTGGCAGTAACGGTTCCCGTGCTAATTCAATGGTAACCGGCCAGTGTGCGGTGTTGCCTGATTACTACCAGGTAACCCCCTGCAGAAATATTTGTCAAATATTTTTGCTACACTGGAAATGCCACTGGGGTGGAACAACCATTGGCGCCCGCGTTGGGCCGGCAGTAGTTATGGATTGCTGCATGGGAAGCCCATGGTGGACTTACTGCTGCTTTGTAAATGGACCCTTAAGGGGCTTTTTTTAACTAAAGGTTTGCTGTGTAGCAAAGGGCTTGCCGTGCCACAACCTGGAACTACCGCCAGCCTAACGTGGCTGCCGGCGGTAGTTCTATCTTGACTGTGTGTCATTTCCGGCACTACAGAAAACAATTCCGTTAATTTCTAATGCAGCACTAACCTGGTGGTAATCGAGTAGTGTCATGCGCTGCCTGGTTACCACTCAGTGGGTGGCAGTAAGTGATCCCTCCCCCCCCCCCCCCCCCCCCCCATGGCCATGTCTTTTTTAGGGGCTTTTTATCTGCTGTAGTAAAAAGGGCCCCGGTGCGCAGCAAAAACAGCCCCCACCATTACTACAGGGCCCTTTTTACCGCAGCTTGGTAAAAGGACCCTCAAATGCGTAAATCCCGTTAAAGTTCTGGTATTCTTTACATTTATAAGCACAAGTTGCGAGTAAATGTGGGTGCCCAGTTACAGAGCTGCCCTTTATTGGAAGGTGTATTATTGAACAATAGGGTGCACTACTAAGTAAAACTGCAAAAGAGTGCATACTATTGAGGACATTACATCTGAAAAAAAAAACATTAAAAAAAAACACAAATAAAATGAGAAATCCCATAAATGACATGGCAAACTAAACAAAACAAATGTTTTCGGCCTGCACAACAGTTATGACTTCTGCTTCAACCCCATTTCTGGTGGCTGTTATGTACAACTAGTAAAAAAGGCCCGTTTCGGTAGGCAATGAAACGGGCGCTAGCAAGGCAATCCCCCACTCTCCCTCGCTGTGTCGCTCTGTCCCCTCCGAGAGCCACGCCCCCTCCCTCCTTCCCTTCCTTCCGTGTTCCGGCCCCCCCTTCCTTCTTCCCTCCCTCCCTTCCAGTTCCAGGCTCCCTCACTGAGTTTCAGACTCCCCCCTTCCTCCGATTTCAACACCCTCCCCTCCGCATTACTGACCCCTGGTCCCCCCTGCCGGGACCCTCTTACCCTCCCCTTCCCATCGAAAACCCTCCCCTGCCGCCATTCCCCACTCCCCTTCCCCCCCTCTGTCATTTCATGACCACCTTCGTTTTTACCTCCTGCACGCAGGGACTTCATCCGCTTCACACAGCCTCTTCTTTCGCTTCTGTTTCAGCTGTTCCTGTGGTCCTGCCCTCAAGGGCGGGACCACAGTAACAGCAGAAGCAGAAGTGCCCCTTCCCACCCCCGTGTCGTTCATGACTCCCCTTTACCTCCCCTGTCGTTTCAGGACCCCCCTCCCCACCTCTCTGTCCCTAAGAGCTGTCTTTTGTTTTAAAGGTTTTACCTCCTGCAGGCAGGGACGCTGCACACTGCCTCTTCTTTGGCTCCTGTTTCAGCTGTTCCTGTGGTCCCGCCCTTGAGGGCAGGACCACAGGAAAAGCAGAAGCAGAAGCGCCCCTTCCCCCCACCCGTGTCGTTCATGACCCCCCCCCTTACCTCCCCTGTCATTTCAGGACCCCCTCCTCACCTCTCTGTCCCTAAGAGCCATCTGTTGCTTTAAAGGTTTTACCTCTTGCACGCAGGGATGCTGCTTGACACAGCCTCTTCTTTGGCTTCTGTTTCAGCTGTTCCTGTGGTCCCGCCCTCAAGGGCAGGACCACAGGAACAGCTGAAACAGAAACCAAAGAAGAGGCTGTGTGAAGCTGATGACGTCACTGATCTACCGACGGAAGCAGACCACAGAGCAACGGTTCCAGGCACTGTCAGAACGTTGGAGGTGAGAATTATTATATAGGATATGTTTTGGAACTATGGTGATAGATTTACCAGCATATGGGCTGGCCAGTTTTCATACAGTTGATTTATGTGGGTAAAATTTACCTTACTGAAATCTCTGCAACTTGCTCTCCTGCTGGTTTCTGCTGATTCAGCTAGCAGGCCTGACTGACTAGTGCCAATAGCAACAATGATAAATGGAGAATTTACTACTGTTCCTTTCAAATTCAAGATTGTGCTCCTCATTTTAAATTTGTTTCACTGCTGTTTCTATGATCAAAAATGAACAGTAGTAGGCTAGCAAATTGAAGACAATGGGCCCCTTTTACAAAGTGGTGTCCAGACATATTTTTGACACACGTTGAGACCCCTTTTACCACAGCAGGTGGTAAGTGAACCACTTGTCATGCAGTTATTTCCTGGGGAAGCCCTTTCCGTCACCTATTTAAGTTACAGCAAGGGTTCCCGCGCTAACCCGCACAGTAACGGTGCAGCATGCAGCACTGCCCAATTACCACCAGGTAAACCCTGGCGCTACAAAATTAAAAAAATATTTTTCGTAGCGCCAGACATGACGTGCACTGGAGGTGGGACCTACCACTGAGTTCTTATGGTAGCCCAGCAGTAGTTCCAGATTGGCATGTGGCAAACCAATTGCTGCGTAACAACCCTTTAGTAAACGAGACCCTATAAAAAGTACTGGTCAAGAATCAGGGGCGTAGCCAGACTTCGGCAGGAGGGGGGTCCAGAGCCCAAGGTGAGGGACACATTTTAGCCCCCTCCCCGGTGCCGCTGCCACCACCACCAACTTTAACCCCCCCCTGCCGATGACCATCTCGACCCCCCCTCCCGCCGCCAACCCTCTCCCGATCCCCCCCTCGAAATGGCCACACGCCAAGTGCTCTACTTGCCGTCTGGCCATTTCCTGTAGGAAAGCGAGACCTTCCCTTTTACCAGCGCCAGCCCCCTTTTGCTGCAGCTTGATAAAAGGGGCCCTTAGGTAAACAATACCAATCGGACAAGTAACATCAAACTTAATATGCATGGGAGAAGTGAGCCACAGTAGAACATTGTGAGGACCTAACTGGATATGAGGAAGTATATGGTGTCATCACTGAGACTATGTAATGGGTCAGACTGCTGGAGAAGCCACAATTTAAGTACAAAATCTTTAACAGAATCCTAAAGGAAATTTGTAGCCAACGTTGTTTGTAAAGGAGCAGAGTGATGCGGTTCCACTTAACAGCCCTATTGAGGCCACACTGAGTAATCTGATTTAGGATCACAATGTGCATAAATTAATGATCTATTTTATCCAATATAAACCATGCAGCTCAAATTGTCCTTAGAGCAAAAAATAAAGAACATGTTAGTGAGGAGATTTGCTTGCTGAAAATAAGGTGGGAGTACTACATCCAGAATGGTTAAGAAATCGTGAAGAGTTAATGGGACACGACGAATCATGAGGACCAGATTAGGTTGAGTATTCCTGTGGGAAACCATATGGCCTCTGGCTGATTGGAATTAAGAAATAAATGAGAATTCTCTAGCTATGCAGCAACATATACAAGAAAAGAGTTTAGAGAAGAGATATCAGAAAAGCAAGGAGCAACAGTATACTAGTAACTAAAAACAAGAAAACTCTGTTTCAGGGAGAAAGAAAGAAGTTAAACAGGGTAGATGCCAAGATAGAGCCCTGGAATACACCACAGATTGTGGCTTGGGAATGGAACAACAACAACAACGAAGACTGAGACCGAAACGACATAACCACTGCCCTACACTATTACTCTCACCATAATACCATCACCTGAGCAACTACATAAAGCCGACACCTACACAAGACCACAATGTATTCTTTTACTACACATATACGCACTTATTTGCAAACCACGTGTTAACAAATATGCAAGCACACAATGCATTCTTCTACCATGTATGTACGCACTTGATTGCAAAATCATGTGCATATCTAAAGTCCGGAAATGGCAAATAGCCATAACGGCAAATGTAAGCCACATTGAGCCTGCAAAAAGGTGGGAAAATGTGGGATACAAATGCTACAAAATAAATAAATAAATAAGACACTGAGTTCCAGTCAACATGAAAGGATTGATCAGATAAGAAAGACCTAACCCAACTAAGGATGCTTTCAACTATGCCGTTCCTTCAAACATGGTAGCAAATACTGTGATAACAGACCAAACCAAAGGTTGTACTCAGATTTAATCCAACCAGAATTGTATCTCCATAGGCATCTGAATTCAATCTCATTGAACTCAGCATAGAGACCAAAACAGTTTATGTACTATATCCTATTCTGAAGGCTGGACATTAGTTGCTTGATGGGTGTCTTTTTTTTTTTTTTTTTAGGAAAGAGTGAACCTATGCTGCCTTATAGAAGTAGGTAAAGTAACACTGAGAAAGGCTATCATTGAGCTGAAAGAATGCAAGATGACAAGCCAAGCTGAGATTTTTGTCATCATTTACTCATTTCTGATCTGAAATGGAAACAATACCTGTGGGATGTGAGGAGTTCTCCAGGTGGGTAGAAGGGTTAAACCAGCTGGGAATAGAAAAGGAAAGAATCAATTTGGTACCAGAGGTAGCATCTCAGAAAAGTGGTCCTTTGGGAGAGCGAGGACAGACAGAGAGATCTGGTCCTAAGTGGAGACAGTTTGTTGCCAAACGTGCTGCAAGCACAGTCTTGGATTATTCTGCCCCCAAAATATGGGTATTTGGACTTGAAGAGCTGAATATATGTCAATACCTTAGGATTTATAAAAATGGTCTACTAAATTACACCAAAGTCTTAAACTGGCACTTAACCTATCCTTTGAGTATGTTACCTTGTTGGATACAAATTGACTTGCTTACTATTGCAAAAAATGTTTGGATAAACTGCCTGTTGCAGACTTCAAGTAAAGTGTTTGGACTGGAGTATTTCTTTGAGTGAGTGTGAAGTTTATTTGCTCCTGGACTAATAAAGAAATATAGAGATAAAGTGTGGCTTAATATTCTATGGCCTACTGGAATAAGTCCGGCCCCACCTGTGCCCAGCTCAGAAATAAAGCTAAAACTTTTTAACGTTAACAGTATAATTTATATTCTGCCTACACCTTGTGGTTCAAAGCAGATCTCAATAAGCGAAACTGGATATATCCAGAAATCTACATAAAGCTAATCATAACTAAGTATGACAAATTTATGAAACAAGTTGTAGATAGAATGTATTTGGATACAGGCAGCAGATGATGTTTTGTATATTCCTGAGAATCTAGCATGTGATGTTTTTGTTCTTTCCTGAGAAAGTAGCAGAATAGCAGGTGATGTTTGTACATTCCTGAGCAGGTTCACGAGCTGTTCATGTAGAGTTGTTCTTGTAAGCAATGCATGATCATGGTTGTGTAAGCAAAATGTAACCAATAGTAATGATAATACATGTAATATCCATGAATATTCATAGAGTATATAAGAAGGGGATTGACTCCCAAATAAAGAGTTTTTTGCCCAGACACACGAGAGGAGAGTTATTTTGCAACATCTGGTGACCCCGACGTGATCGGTGAAAACGTGACGTACTTACTACGACTGGAACAGTCAGCGCGCCATTCCTTCTACGGAACACTGTAAGTATGGGGGGAAATTTAACATCATCACATAAACAACATGCACAGGAGCTATATACTATAACGCAAAGATATGGTTCCTCCCGAAATCCAATAACTCTTAAAGATATAGAGCGTTTAATTGAGGAAATAGTTTGTCAATGTCCCTGGTATCCAGAGAAGGGATCATTCGATCCTCAAACATGGGAAAAGATAGGGCAGCAGTTTCGTTTAGAGCCTAGAGTTTCGACTCCTATATTATTGACTTGGAGAGAGATATATTCTACTATAGTAATTCTCTCTTCTGGATTGACAGGCATTACTAACGAAAATATATCCAACAAATTGCCAGGCAAGACCTGGTCTCTTTTACCTCCCGCGACTCTTGGACCTACACCTTCTCCTCCTTCTTGTCGGCTGGCCACCGATATGGGAAGGGAAGAGCAAAACAAAACTCCTGACTTTACTACTACTACCCCTAATAAACCAATTGAAAATATCCAAAACAACAACGCTAATGATAGCGTTATTATTACCAAAACACCAAAGAGCGTAGAACGACCTAGTTTAATTCAATTAGGTATACAGCAAGCACGAAAAAATGGTGAATTCATTTGGAACGATGATCTATGGGATAATTCGGAACCTAATCCTAATTTATACCCAGTTACTAGAACTACAACAATAGAGGCAGGGAACGAAACACATCATGCAGAATGGACTGCTCTACCTTATCAAGTTTTGAGAGAATTACGTAGAGCTATCGTAGAATCAGGTTTAAAAAGTTCATTTGTTCAAGGCATGATAGAAGGGATTAGTAACGGTTACTTAATGACTCCAAAAGATTGGAAAGACCTTTTCCGTATGCTGTTAACTCCTGCGCAATATGTAGTGTGGGATAATGAATATAAGCAAGCAGCACAACTTATCACTGGGACTAATTTGGTGCCTGATCAAATTTATGGATCGGGACCATTTTCAACCCTTGATATGCAAATTCAACAAAACGATACCTGTTTTCAAGCCATAGGCACTTGTATCTTGCGAGCATTTAAAAGAACACCAGAAGGGAATAAACCAACAAAATCTTTTGCATCAATTAAACAGGGTGCAACCGAATCTTACCTTCAATTTGTTAATCGATTGCAGGAAGCTGTAACTAGGCAAATTGATAATCTTGATGCGCAAACAGAGTTATTGATTAAATTAGCCCAAGAAAATGCAAATTCAGATTGCAAAAAGGCATTGCAGACTGTAGCTCATCGCCCAGGAATTACTTTAGCAGATTTATTGAGCGCATGTGCAGATGTGGGGACTCATGGTTATTCTATGAATTTGTTAGCAGGAGCTATACAAAAAGGTAATAAGCCACAGGGGACGTGTTTTAATTGTAAGAAACCAGGACATTTTCGAGCTCAGTGTAGAGCCCCAGGAGGGGGTGCCAACTTTGCAAAAGGACCTTCTCGACCTTCTCGAAAATGTCCTCGATGTCAAAAAGGATATCATTGGGCCAATCAATGTCGCTCTAATCCAATTAATTCCACACCGCCACCCCCAAAAAACTTTGCTCCGGGTTAACTCCTAACCTCGGTCCAAAGGGAGTGCAAGGGTCTTTTGCTCATAGTACTACTGCTACACAAGGTAGTGCAGGAATTGACCTTATTGCAGCGGAATGTAAAACTGCCATCTTACCTCATGAAGTTTTGGTATATAATACTACCTTTAAAGGACCCATTCCAGCGGCTACTGTAGGTTTAGTATTACCTCGCTCCTCTGCATCGAAGGCAGGTATTCATGTTATCCCTGGAGTTATTGATGCTGATTACACAGGCATTGTTAAAATTCAAGTATGGTCCTCATCACCTTTAACAATTTCTCCCGGGGACTCGTGGGCACAATTAATTATTTTACCATATTTTACAGCACCTATTCCTTCTACTGTCTCTCGTACAGGGGGCTTTGGATCTACGCGACAGGTAAGTGCAGTTTTAAAACCGGTTTCTAATGCACGACCCACTGCTCAAATTTTATTGCAACAAAAGCCCTTTGTTGGTATATTAGATACCGGGGCGGATGTTTCTGTCATAGCTTATAAACAATGGCCTGTGGAATGGCCCATTGAAGATACTTCACATGTGACAGGAATAGGGGGAACTCAGTCAGCCTCCCAAAGTTCTCAATGGTTATCTATTACATATCCTAACGATACCAAGGTTCTAGGACATATTAAGCCCTGTATTTTACAAGTACCCTTTAATTTATGGGGTCGTGACCTTTTGGAACAATTAGATGCATCATTGATCCTACCTGATTAACAGTTCATAAATATGTCTTTTTCTCTTCCTTTGGAATGGAAAACTGACAAACCTGTTTGGGTAGAGCAGTGGCCGATTACCAGAGAAAAACTGTTGATTTTACATCAATTGGTGGAAGAACAATTACAATTAAATCACATTGAGCCTACCAATTCTCCATATAATACTCCGGTATTTGTGATCAAGAAAAAATCCGGAAAATGGAGATTTTTACATGACCTACGAGCTATTAATGCGATTTTAGAACCAATGGGCCCGTTACTGTTAACCCTCCAAGGTTACTTGGAGAATCGCCTTTCTTCTCTCTTTATAGGTCATATCCGCAGTCATCAACCTTTTCCTGGTGGTCTGTCTGAAGGGAATGCTCGAGCGGATCGCCATCTTCATTTTTTCTCCACAGCACACTGCAGTCATGAACTTCATCATCAAAATGCACCTAGCCTAGCTCGCCAGTTTCAAATTTCTTTAGAAGAAGCTAGAGCTATTATCAAAAATTGTCCACAATGTTCCTTTTCAGCTCCTACTACCTTTTTTCCTGGAGTTAATCCTCGTGGTCTGGAAGTTAATAGCCTCTGGCAAATGGACGTTACTCACTTTCCCCCTTTTGGTCAATGGTCTAAGCTTCATGTGGTTGTTGATACTCATTCTGGATTTTTGTGGGTCACTGCACAAAAAGGGGAAACTACATCTCATGTCCGCTCTCATCTTCTCCAAGCTTTTGCGGTCATGGGTGTTCCTAAAACTCTCAAGACAGACAATGCCCCTGCTTATACTTCCACCTCCTTACAGGAGTTCCTGACCCTCTGGCATATTGAGCACCTTTTTGGTATCCCCTATAACTCCACTGGTCAAGCTATTGTTGAACGTGCTAATCGCACACTGAAAACTGCTTTAAGTAATCTGACTACAAAAAAAGACGGTATTCTCCGTCATAGAGTAAGCATTGATGAATGCTTAGCACAAATCCTTTACACACTGAATCATCTCAATCTCATCAATAATCCTGCTACAAAAACTTTTTCTTCCAGATTTGAACAACATTTTCGTACTCCTGCCCCACCTTTATCTCGTCCTTTGGTCATATACCGACAACTACCTTCTGATCAGTGGAGTTCCCCTGTGCCTCTCCTTACCTGGGGTCGTGGTTACGCTGCTGTTCAAACAGATTCTGGCCCGGTGTGGATTCCAGCAAAGTGGGTGAAACCTCATGTCGTGGCATCAAGGTCTTCACAACCCAATTCCCAATTTCACACTCACCCTTCAAGGACCGCAGATGCAAACACGCAAACGGTCAGTGACTCGTCAACCTAATGCTCCTGTTACTTGGGGACAAATTAAAGCCTTGAGTCAACAAGCTACAGAGACTTTAGAAAAAGCTCATATTGAAAAGACTGATGATAACTTCGTAGTGGCTATTATTGCAGCGCTTAATGCTAATTCCATTACATTGCTTCTACTGTGTTGTTGTTTGTACATACCTTGTGGACAGTCACAATTACTTCCCACAAAAAATATTTGGGAAGCGTTTGCAATTTCACTGAACCAAACTGATTTCTGTCTTTCTCATCAAAAGGCAGTTGGAGAAGTTTTGGCAACTTGCCTGATTCCAGTATGTCATGATCCTAAAGATATGCAAAATGATACTTGGTTTTATTCACAGCTTCCTGTTAATTCATCCTATCGAAATGCTTCTTATGAATACCATAATTGGGGAACACAAACCCTGTTGCCGCCTACTTTGGCAATGCATGTGAGAACCAATCAAATAGCTAGTATCAATATGACATGTGCTCGTATGGTTAATTGTACCCGATCAAATTGTGTTAATTTTGGACCAACTTTGTTAAATTGTAGCTCCTACGAAAATGTTTCATATATTTATAAATTTACTCATTTACCCCCTGGTTGGTTTTGGTCATGTGGAATGTATACCTTTAATTATATTCCAGCTAATATATCTGATGGTACTACATGCTGTCTAAGTCGACTCACTATGGTACTTCCCAGTAAACATATTTTATTTTCTAACTCCTCACATATGCGATCCAAGCGTATGACCCTTGCTGCCAATTGCAATGATAATGTTAAATTTCTGAGTCAAACTGAATATCTGGCACTTGCATTTTCATTAATAGGTGTCCCTGCATTGGCAGCGGCAAATGCAAAAAATATTCGTGAATTAGCCTGTTGGGCAATTAAATCAATCAATGCAACCTCCACTGCTATTAGTTTACTTAATGCTGAGCAACAGCAATTACGTCATGGAGTTTTACAAAATCGAGCAGCCATTGATTATCTTTTATTACTTAACCATCATGGTTGCGAAGAGTTTCAGGACATGTGCTGTTTTAATTTATCTGACAATTCAAAGGCCATTGACAAACAATTAGCTTTCCTACGGAATTTAACTACTCATATTACTATTCATAATAACCTACTCTCTGATGTATGGGATCAATTGTGGCAATGGATCCCTTGGACCTGGCTCCGCCCTATTATCCAGTATTTAGTCATTGGTATTTTTGTTTTCACTATTTTTTGCTGTTGTATACAATGCATTCCTAACCTTTTTTCTTTATGTTTTCCTCGTCCATTCGCTCCAACACGTCACTCTGCTCAATATGTTTATAAGCTATTACAAACATCTCCACCTCCATCTCCAGCTGGCACACCACGGAGATTTCATTAAAAAAAAAAAAAAAAAAAAAAAAAAAAAAGGTGGAGATGTAGATAGAATGTATTTGGATACAGGCAGCAGATGATGTTTTGTATATTCCTGAGAATCTAGCATGTGATGTTTTTGTTCTTTCCTGAGAAAGTAGCAGAATAGCAGGTGATGTTTGTACATTCCTGAGCAGGTTCACGAGCTGTTCATGTAGAGTTGTTCTTGTAAGCAATGCATGATCATGGTTGTGTAAGCAAAATGTAACCAATAGTAATGATAATACATGTAATATCCATGAATATTCATAGAGTATATAAGAAGGGGATTGACTCCCAAATAAAGAGTTTTTTGCCCAGACACACGAGAGGAGAGTTATTTTGCAACAACAAGTAAGTTTTTATAATTTTTCAGAATTGAAAATAACTTCTAGCAAAGAGCAATAGAGTTTGAACTTCTTTATCAAGGCGAGCTGCTTGAAATGAAACTAAAGTATTTAACAGTCTAAATCTTTTTGTATTTTTAAGAAAAGGAAAATTAAATAAAGCTAATGGTCTTGTAGTTCTAATTTTCCTAATGAAAATAAAATGATCTATCATATATAGTGGTGCTAATCCATACATAACTTTATAAATGAAATAATAAAATTTGAATAGTACTCTTGCCTAAACCAGTAACCAATAACGCCTAATAAAGAATTGAGAGAGAATAAATCAAGCGAAGTGCCAGGTTCTGACTAGTCTGTGGAGGAGTGGCCTAGTGGTTAGGATGGTGGACTTTGGTACTGAGGAACTGAGTTCAATTCCCACTTCAAGCACAAGCAGCTCCTTGTGACTCTGGGCAAGTCACTTAACCCTCCATTGCCCCATGTAAGCCACATTGAGTCTGCCATGAGCGGGAAAGCATGGGGTACAAATGTAACAAAAAAAATGCTTTATTAATTATTTTGAGACACCAGGATAAACAATATTGCAGTAATCCAACTGTATACTCGGGGTCAAAAAGTGTACTATTAAATGAAAATGATCTTGTTCAAAATATTTACGTACCTGCCTAAGGTTACGTAAATATTTTGACCAAGATCATTTTTATGACTCTGGTTTCGGGTGCTGACCCAAAGAACTAGCTGGTGCCCAGAACATTTATGGTTAGACC
This sequence comes from Microcaecilia unicolor, assembly GCF_901765095.1. Taxonomy (NCBI): domain Eukaryota; kingdom Metazoa; phylum Chordata; class Amphibia; order Gymnophiona; family Siphonopidae; genus Microcaecilia; species Microcaecilia unicolor. The sequence continues at coordinate 89,772,903 of NC_044031.1, forward strand.
AGGGCGATAGGGTTTAAGCCAGAAGAGACTGTTTAACCAAGAATACTGACTCTGCAAAATTTTCCTGGTACTGGAGAAGTGCAGACCTGGTGGAAACAGCTGCTTGCCGAAAAAGATACCATCTGACCTGGGAAATGGCGGGAAAAAGACCAATATGGCTGCTGTTTCAAATGATGGCAGTGAGGGGATGGAGGAAAACAAGTCAAATCATTAATCATTGCATGGAATACTAGGAACAAGTTCCTATTGGAGAATTAGCTTGAATGATTGAGCCTGCCATGAGTGGGAAAGCGCGGGGTACAAATGTAACAAAAATAAAATAAAATCCTTGTTGCTGCGGGGCAAAAGTTAAACAGAAGGACCTGGGATGGCACATGTGGAGATAAAAGCTGGAGAGGAGCTCATGGACTGTGTAGAGGAGTTAGTGACTGACAGGCAGATGATCAAAAGTTCCGCGCTGTTCCAAACAGCGCTCTAAAATAGTGCTGGAACAGCGTGGGGCTTTACCGCACCAATGATCAAAGATAATGCATGCAAATTTAAGCAGCGCAATTATCTCTGATCATGGGGTAGAAGTGCGGACGAATTGTGCCGAGGATGCGCTCAGCACAATCCTCCTGCACTTGTTTGACAGGTCTGGGCTGTCAAAAGCCCAAACCTGTCAAACACAGGGGCTGGAGGTCCATGGGACCACCAAGCCCTGACTACCCCTGCCCCGAGCAATGGGGGCTGGAGGTCCAGCGGACCTCCGGTACCCCCGACAATCCCATCCCCCCAGGTTTAGGGAGGGCTGGAGATCCGGTGGGTCTCCAGCTGGGCCCCCCCCCAAACCCCCAGAAAAATGACTCCCTGGTGGTCCAGTGGCCACCGGTCAATCCCCACCCCCTCCCCCCAGTGAGCGACGGGGGGGGGGGGGGGCTGGAGGACCGGTGGACCTCCAGCCCACCCCAACTCCCCCTCCTAGCGTTCTCTGAAGAAATCCATGGTGGTCGAGCGAAAAACGAACCCCCTCCCGGCCCCCCTACCTTTTAGTTGGAGGAGGGAGGTAGCTGTCTCCCTCCTCTTCCTTGGTTGACGATGCACAAAATGCGGCGCCCAGCCCCACCCAGTGCATCCTGAGCAATTCCCTTATATGGTCTCTAGCCCCGCCCAGCAGCAGTAAAAATATTCAAGTAACAATACAAAGTATGGCATGCTATACTACTTGCAATGACTACACAATACGTAATAGAACATTATAATTGGTAGTGAAGGGTAAGGCAAAGTTGTAACATATAGATGAGTAAGAAAGTAGGAAGAATTAGAAAGTAAGGTGACTGATTTGAAGGAAGTTGCACATGAGGTCAGAGAGATGGTTAAATATCATCTCAGCTAGGGTAGGAGTGGATAAACATATCCCGCTGCAGTATGTGCAGCCCGAGTCAATCATTGTGTAGACTAACAAGTTAGTTACTTCTTCCATTAAAGGCTGGTTGAAGAGCCAAGCTTTCACCTGCTTCCTGAAGTACAGATAGTCTTGTGTTAAGCGGAGCCTTTCAGGCAATGCATTCCAGAGTGTGGGGGCTACTCCGGAGAAGGCTCGCTTGTGGGTATCACAGGTGATAAATGCTCATGTGCTAATCACACACTAATCAGTTAGTGCATGACAATGCGGCTGTGCTGATTATTTATTTATTTATTTATTTGATTGCATTTGTATCCCACATTTTCCCACCTATTTGCGGGCTCAGTGTGGCTTACAATACATTGTAAATGATGGAAATACAGTTTGTTACATTACGATTATGGGTTACATTGTGAATAGTTAAGGAAGACAGAGTCAGATCAATCACCTTTGGGGCGTAGAAACTAAAGGATATGACATTGGGGAATTACTATGCTGATCGAATAATAGCAAGAGAGCGATGGGGTAGACAGTTTTTATCTGTGGGTAGATTGTTGAATGGGAGAGAGTACGGGGAAGTGGAGTACATGGGGTAATATCTTGAGGCGTTGTTATGGTGTATATGGGATTTATATGTTTTGATCCTTGCGGTATGTTTTGTCAAAGAGATAGGTCTTCAATCGTTTGCGGAAGTCTGTCAACTCACAGAAACACCCACTCTCTGCCCCAGACATGCCCTCTCTAAGGTAAAGATTAAAATATTTTTTTAGTGTGTGGTATGTGTGCGCAAACCTAGAACTTATTGCAAGACCTCTGAACACATCCCACGGAAATCCCTTTTAAGCTGCGGTAAGTACAACCTAGTGCTTACCACAACTTGATAAAGGAACCTGTTAATGATATATGATTTCTTATTGAAAATTTTGCACAGCAGCAAATTATTCCTTCTTTTTTTTTTTTTTTTGTAGTCTGATTTTTCTGTTTTAAAAAAAAATTATTATTACTGTTGTTTTTGTTATTCATAAAAATAAAGTTTATACACTAAAACAAATTTATTTTATTAGGTGTCTTGAATATGATTGTTTTGAATATATTTTAATTGTATTCATTTTTATTTATACTGATATCTATTAAAAATTTTTATATTGTATGTATCCATTTTTCTAATTTATTTATTATGTTTACACTTTATACTGCTTGACAATGTTTGTGAAAAGGAGGATTGTTATATCTCTAATAAATGTAAACTTAAATAGTCATGTGCAAGAGGCTGTTAGATGCCTCCTCCTCAAATGAGTAGGCAAATGTTAGAGAGGGTTCTATGGAAAGAAAAGAGGAGCATGAAGGGGTTTGCTTATCTAGAAGTCATCCCATGAATATCAGTCGGTGATACCCCTCCCTGCCCCCTCCTCAAATCATAAGAACATAAGAATAGCGATACTGGGTCAGACCGATGGTCCACCTAGCCCAGTATCCTGCTTCTAACAGCAGCCAATCTAGGTCAGATGGACCTGGCAGAAACCCAAATAGTAGCAAGATTTTATGTTTCCAATCCCAGAGCTTACTCCATGCCTATCTAAATAGTAGATAATGGACTTTTCATCCAGGAACTTGTCCAAACCATTTTTCAGCTCAGATATGCTATATCCACATCCTTCAGCAACGAGTTTTAGAGCTTAACTATTTGTTGAAGGAACAAATATTTTCTCTTAATCATTTTACAAATATTACCATGTGACTTCACAGATTGTCTCTTAATTTGTGTACTTTTTGAAAGAAAACTTAAATCAATCCAGCTCATAATGATTTAATGTTCTTGTTGCTCTGGGAAAGCAATAAATTGATTGAGGGTTCTGAAAAAGTGCTTAGAAATTGAGAAGTACAAAGTGAGATGGTTTACCACTCCATTCCCAGTGTGACCCCAGAGATGTCTGTAAGTTTCCAGCGGTTAAGATATTTTGATTGTGATGACCTTCAGATGTCCTGGTATGGCATGTTTTCAGATAGCAGCATAAGTGGAAAATGGTCCTTGTTAAACCTATGCTGGCACAGTCACTGCTTTTTGACACATTCAGAAACTGGGTCCAGGACTACAGACCCTTTGTACATTCTTCTCTGTTGCCTCTCCCACTTCTGAGTTCCACACATGAACCACTTGTGCATTTCACTCATTGTAGCTCACGTATCCATGAGCACCAACCTAAACATATCACTGGAAACACTGGAGAAGGGCAGGGAAGTAAGGGAATAGCGCAGGAAGATAGGAAGAAGAAAAGGTCAAGAAGAAGGAGATGGACAGGCAGAGACAGGAGACACAGAGATAGAGACAGGGACAAAAAGCAAATAAAACAAAACAAAAACCTAATATAGAAGCATGAAGGAGAGTGAACAAAGAAATATGAATTATGAAGGAAAACACTGAACAAATTTTAATAGCCAATCTCCAAGGCTAATCACTACTCTACATACCAGGTCTCAAAAGACAAATTGTTCCATGTTTAAGTGTTTTGTTTTGTTTTTTAATAGCAGGTTTAGATGTATGTACCCACACTTAATGATGAAGACATATACTGGCATTATAAAACATATAGAGCTTGATATTTAAAGGATTTATGCTTCTGTATTTGAGAATTATGGTCATAAATTTGCTATAGCCAAGTGCAAGTTCCCAAATATAACAAAAAATCATGATACAGAGGCATATGTAGACAATAAATTGTATGTAAAGTATTAATAACAAAGGAATAGAGTGTGAACTATGTACATACTGACAGACATGAAATATACAAACAGATAATGCAATAGAATGCAATATATTACTCCTGTTTAACGAAGAGTGTCAGAGATTTTCATTTTCTGTTAAATGCTTGAACTAAATTCTTATGTTTAACTAAATAAGATTCATACATTAAACTAAATAAGATTGTAGAATTTGGTTCTACCAATTGTCGTATACCACTAAAGATAAATCTTTCCAGTGTGGTAATATAGTTCTAATAGCAAGAGAGATCAGGGTATTGAACAAAAAGCAATCTTCTTCGGGCAAATGATCTTCAATAACAATGTCTTTTAGAATAATAAGGGCCTTTTTTACTAAACCGTGCTAGTGATTTAGCTAAGAAAAGAAATAGAATGTTAGATATTATTAGGAAAGGAATGGAAAACAAAAATGAGGACATTATAATGCCTTTGCATCGCTCCATGTTGCGATCACACCTCGAATATTGTGTGCAGTTCTGGTCACCGCATCTCAAAAAAGGTACAGAGAAGGACGACAAAAATGATAAAGGGGATGGAACGACTTCCCTATGAGGAAAGGCTAAAGTGGCTAGGGCTCTTCATATTAGAGAAAAGACAGCTGAAGGGAGATATGATAGAGGTATATAAAATAATGAATGGAGTGGAATGGGTAGATGTGAATCATGTTTACTCGTTCCAAAAATACTAGAAATAGGGGGGCATGCAATGAAGCTACAAAGTAGAAAATTAAAACGAATTAGAGAAAATATTTTTCCCTCAATGTGTAATTAAACTCCGGAATTTGTTGCCAGAGAATGTAGTAAAAGCAGTTAGCTCAGTGGGGTTTAAAAAAGGTTTGGATAGCTTCTTAAAAGAAAAGTCCATAAGCCATTATTAAAATGGACATGGGGAAAATCCACTGCTTTTTTCTAGGATCAGCAGCATAAAATGTATTGTACTGTTTTGGGATTTTGCCAGGTACTTGTAACTTGGATTGGCCACTGTTAGAAACAGGATGATGGGCTTGATGGACCTTCGGTCTGTCTCAGTGTGGCAATATTTATGTACTTACGTACTTATGATTCCCGGCACAGCAATGCCGACAAAGCCCATTCCCTTTGAATGAACTTCATCAGCAATGCCGTGCAGGAATCACTTACTACTACTACTACTACTTAACATTTCTAGAGCACTACTAGGGTTACGCGGCGCTGTACAAATTAATAACTAAGGATGGTCCCTGCTCAGAAGAGCTTACAATCTAAAGGATGAAATGTCAAGTTGGGGTAGTCTCGATTTCCTGAGTAGAGGTGTTGTGATTAGGTGCCAAAGGCGACATTGAAGAGGTGGGCTTTGAGCAATGATTTCAAGATGGGTAGGGAGGGGGCCTGGCGTATGTGCTCAGGGAGTTTGTTCCAAGCATGGGGTGAGGCGAGGCAGAAAGGGCGGAGCCTAGAGTTGGTGGTGGTGGAGAAGGGTACTGAAAGGAGGGATTTGTCTCGAGAGCGGAGGTTACGGGTAGGGACGTAAGGGGAAATGAGGGTACAGAGGTAAGGAGGGGCTGCAGATCGAGTGCATTTGTAGGTTAGTAGGAGAAGCTTGAACTGTATGCGGTATCTGATCGGAAGCCACTGAAGTGACTTGAGGAGAGGGGTGATATGAGTATATCGGTCAAGGCGGAAGATAAGACGTGCGGCAGAGTTCTGGATGGACTGAAGGGGGATAGGTGGCTAAGTGGGAGGCCGGTGAGGAGTAGGTTGCAGTAGTCAAGGCAAGAGGTAATGAGAGAGTGGATGAGAGTACGGGTGGTGTGCTCAGAGAGGAAGGGGCAAATTTTACTAATGTTGTAGAGGAAGAAGCGACAGGTCTTGGCTATCTGCTGGATATGCGCAGAGAAGGAGAGGGAGGAGTCGAAGATGACACCGAGGTTGCGGGCAGATGAGACAGAGATGATGAGGGTGTTATCAACTGAGATAGAGAGTGAAGGGAGAGGAGAAGTGGGTTTGGGTGGGAAAACAATAAGTTCAGTCTTGTCCATGTTAAGTTTCAGGTGGCGGTTGGACATCCAGGCGGCAATGTCGGATAAGCAGGCCGATACTTTGGCCTGGATTTCCGCAGTGATGTCTGGTGTGGAGAGATACAGCTGGGTGTTGTGAGCATAAAGATGATAGTGGAAACCATGAGATGAGATCAGGGAGCCTAAGGAAGAGGTGTAGATTGAAAAAAGGAGGGGCCCAAGGACAGATCCCTGAGGAACTCCAACAGAGAGCGGGATAGGGGAGGAGGATGAACCATGAGAGTGTACTCTGAAGGTACGATGGGAGAGATAAGAGGAGAACCAGGAGAGGACAGGGCCCTGGAACCCAAAGGAGGACAGTGTGTCAAGAAGTAGGTTGTGATTGACAGTGTCAAAAGTGGCGGATAGGTCAAGGAGGATGAGGATGGAGTAGTGACCTTTGGATTTGGCGAGGAACAGGTCATTGCAGACTTTAGATAGTGCCGTTTCTGTCGAGTGTAGGGGGCGAAAGCCAGATTGAAGCGGATCGAGGATGGCATGAGAGGAGAGAAAATCAATGCAGCGGCTGTGAACGGCGCGTTCAAGTATCTTGGAGAGGAAGGGTAGGAGGGAAATGGGGCGGTAGTTGGAGGGACAGGTAGGGTCAAGAGATGGTTTTTTGAGGAGTGGTGTGACCACAGTATGCTTGAAGGTGTCCGGGACAGTTGCAGTGGAGAGAGAGAGGTTGAGGATATGACAGATGGTGGGGGTGATAGTAGGAGCGATGGTGCTAAGTAAGTTGGTGGGGATGGGGTCTGAGGAACAGGTGATGGATTTCGAGGAGGAGAGGAGATGGGCGGTTTCCTCTTCGGTGATATCAGGAAAAGAGGAGAAGGAGGCCTGGGTTGGTTGGTTGGTTGAGAGAGTGGGTTATAGGATGAAGAGGAGGAGAAGGTTTGGTGGTGAATTCGAGGTTGATCTTCTGGACCTTGTCATGGAAGTAGTCGGCCAGAGATTGAGGAGAGAGTGGGGGGGGGAGCAGAGGGTACTTTGAGGAGGGAGTTGAGGGTGGCGAAGAGACGATGAGGATTAGAGCTGAGGGAATTAGTCAATTGGGTGTAATAGTCCTGTTTGGCGAGGAATAGGGAGGATTGGAATGAGGATAGCGTGAATTTGAAGTGAATGAAATCAGTATGGGTGCGAGATTTCCTCCAGAGGCATTCAGCCGAACGGGTGCAGGAGCGAAGGTATCGGGTGTAAGGGGTCAGCCAGGGCTGGGGATTGGTACGCCATGTGGGACGGGAGATGGACGGTGCAAGGGTGTCTAGAGCAGAGGAGAGAGTGGCATTGTAAGTGGAAACAGCTTTGTCAACAGATTCGGAGGACATGATGGAAGGGAGGAGTTCAGAGATACTAGAGGATAAGGTGAGGGGGTCAACAGCCTGGAGATTTCTGGAAGTAGTATTTAGTGTTGGGCGAGAATGAGGGGGAGGGTGCTGAAGTGTGAATGTGATTAGGTGATGGTCAGAGAGAGGAAGAGCTGATGCACGGAGATTGGAGGGTGAGCAAGTAGAAGAGAGGACGAGATCAAGACAGTGGCCAGATTTGTGAGTAGGGGTGGAGGAGCTCAGTTGGAGGTTGAAGGAGGAGGTAAGAGTGAGGAACTGGGAGACATATGAGTCGGATGGGTTATCAATGTGTATGTTGAAGTCACCAAGAATGAGGGATGGGGATGAGGGCTCAAGAAAAACGGAGAACCAGGCATCGAAATCGGTAAGGAAGGAAGGGAGTGACTTATTAGGGGGGCGGTAAATGACTGCAACTCTGAGTGGCAGCGGGTGGAATAGACGGATGGAGTGAACTTCAAAGGATGAGAAGCTGTGAGACTGAGGTAGGTGGAGAGGTTGAAAACTGCAGGAGGGCGAAAGTAGTAGCCCGACGAAGCCTCCGCGACCAACTGGGTGGGGCGAATGGGAGAAAAGATAGCCTCCATGGCATAGGGCTGCGATTGAGTGGTTTGGTGAAAGAGGCCCTAATTTTGTAAGAAATTTGCATATCCAACTGAAAAATTCTACATATAGTATTCCATACAGAGTTCCAGAAAGATTGCAGGTATTTACAATCATATAGGAAATGTTAATATTTCCTAATTGAGAGTTGCAAGGCCAACACATTTTAGAAAAGTACAGGTTGATAAAGTATGATTTTAGTGAGGTCCAATAGGCTTTGTGATAAAAAAGAAGAGAGATTGGGTAATTGAAGATGAATGAGAGGCACGAAAAGTGTTATTCCATAGTGATTTCCATTAAGAATCTTTAATAGAACAATTAATATCATCTTCTCAAGCCTTTCTTAAAGGAGACACATATTCCTTAGCCATCTGTTTTAAAAGATTATACAATTTTGAAGCAGTGTGTCCTAAAAATAAAAAACAGAGTGCATCTGGTTAGTATTGAAGGATCATTGCTTTGACTGAAGAAAAATTCATACGTATTTTTTTGTTTGTTTTTACTACTGAGCTAATCTGTAACCATTTATAAAACTGAGAATCAGCTAAATGAAATTTGGATTGAAATTCACAAAAGTTAACCAAGAAGATTTATCTTCTTTCATTAGTGCTTGAGCATCTGTCTGCCTTTTGCCAAGATTTCCAGTTAATTATAGAGTTGTTGATCAGAAGTTTAGCGTTATTCTAGAGTAGAATATAATAAGTAGACACACAAGATGTCGTGTTCGTGAGTCCTTGTGCCCAGGCAGAGCACAGAGGCAAAGACTCAAACCTGCGCTCTGCTGGGCAGCCGAGCAACCCCGAGGCTTCACCTGTGATGACTGCCATTCCGCGAGGGTTGGGCCCCCAGATGCAGGCAGCCGACAGAACATCCGGATGCAGGCGGGGGTCAGACAGGCATAGGCAGCAGGCAGAGAGAAAACTGGGTTCGAGCAGTGGTCAGAGGCAGACAGCAGGAAGAGAGTAATCTGGGTTCGAGAAGGGGTCAAGTCATGCAGCAGGCAGAGAGTAATCTGGGTTCAGGCAGTGGTCAGGTCAGGCAGTAGGCAAAGAGTAATCTGGGTTCAGGCAGTGGTCAGGTCAGGCACTAGGCAGAGAGTAATCCGGGTTCAGGCAGTGGTCAAGTCAGGCAGCAGGCAGAGAAAAATCCGGGTTCAGCAAGTGGTCAGGTCAGGCAGCAGGCAGAGAGTAATCAGAGTTCAGGCAGTGGTCAACAACAAAGGTAACAGCTTGAGAATAGATACAGCGCAAACAATCACCTACCGGAGTAGAAGCCAAGCAGAGAAGTGAGGGGAAGATGCTCCTGAAATAGCCCCCACCATCAGGAGCCACAGAATCAGCTGGGACAGAAAGCCCTCCATTGGATGATCCGCAGGAGGGGGTGGAGTCCCGCAGCAAACTCCAATTCTGTCGAGGCAGGAGGCGGGGCAAACACAGTCATGCTCCAGAACTGTGCAGGCCGGCCGACAGTGGTCACACAGCATGAGGGATCCCGGGCGTGAAATCCACGCCCCGAAGAAAGACCTGTGGAAACCCTTGGAGCGCCAGCTCAGCTAAGATGGCTGGCGCTCCACTCTTGATGACCAAACCCACCCGAAGCACCGGGCCAGCCCAGATGCCGATGCTCCCAGCCGTGGGCGTGGCCTAGCGAGGAGAATAGGAGCGAGGCAGGGAACGCCGCCGCGGGAGCGGGCCCCGGCGGGATGGAGCAGAGCGAGGTGAGGAGGAGCGTGACACAAGAATATTGCAAAGATTTATCTAAAAGAAATATTATTTTTAAAGGATTGATGGATAATGGGATTAATTATAATCTGTTGAGATAATTTGGAACCTATTAGTCTATAAAGGGGAATAGGAGAGGTAATAGCTGATTCCACCTGTAACCATCTAGGTACATCATTGGTATATAGGCTGTAAAACCAGTTGGTGGCATGTCTATGAATAAAAGCCTGATGATAAGAGATAAGGTCGGAGAAGTTATCCCCAACAGCCAGTTGCGTGCAATTCTAGAATTTTGTGTATCGAGTGCAATTCTAGAGTTTTTATTAGACCATAAAATTTCACCATGAGTTTTTCTATTGTTTGGTAAAATTTGCATGGGAATAACATGGGAACATACGCAATATGTAAGTTATTTCAGGGACTATCATCATTTTTAATGTATCAAGTCTCTCTCACCATAAAAGGTGGGAGACCAAGTATTTAGGTCTTTAACTTTTTGAGTTATTTTGTTAATGTTGATAGCAGAAGTAAGGAAGAGATCCCTATCAAAAAAGTATATATTGAGTTTTATCAAAGGGCATACAGGATTCATTCAGGGGTATCAGCTCTGGTTTCTTTTTTTTCCCCAGTTAACTTTATAACCTGATAATGTGGAGGAGTGGCCTAGTGGTTAAGGTGGTGGACTTTGGTCCTGAGGAACTGAGTTTGATTCCCACTTCAGGCACAGGCAGCTCCTTGTGACTCTGGGCAAGTTACTTAACCCTCCATTGCCCCAGGTACAAATAAGTACCTGTATACAATATGTAAGCCGCATTGAGCCTGCCATGAGTGGGAAAGCGCGGGGTACAAATGTAACAAAAATAAATAATAGACCTGTAAGGATTTGATAAATATAACAGCACATTATCAGTGTATGATGAAAGCTTTAAATTAACACTTGCTACTTCAATACCTTTGATTTTTTTTTTTTTCTGACGAATAGCTGCTAACAGAGGCTCTAGAGTTAGGTTGAAGAGAAGCCATGACATAGGGCATCTCTGCTCTGTGGACCTGTATAAATTAAAAACAGAGGAGCAGCTGTCATTAGCTAGATTTTTGCAGTAGGGGGGAGAACCACTGCATCGGGGTATGTTGGATCAGAGGTTGACCATCATTGTATATGCTTGATAAGTCATGATATAACAGCCTAGGAAATACGAAGATTCAACTTAGACACTTTCTCAGGTCATATGGTTAGATTTTCCCTCCAAAAATAAGTGAAGTGCATCTAGGTCATTAAAATGTTTTGTTTCATTGTGATAAGTGACCCGCATCACTGCAGGGTATTGAAGGTCATACTGAGTGCCTATACAATTTAGGCCTCATGGCTAGAAAGGCCTCTCACTTATGAGCCACAGTTTTTGCAAGGTCAGGAATAAATAAAATCTTCTTACCTTCAAAGAACATTGATAGTTTGCCTTTGGAAGCTTGTAGGATTTGTAAAGCATGAGGAAATCTCAATAGTTTGAGCACGACCGATCTCAGGAATTATGTTGTTTGGATCCAGATGAGAAGGGACCTGATGTGCCCTTTCAATTTTTAGGGGTGTTTGAAAATAAATCTCTAGAAGTTTGGGAGTAAAGGATGTTAAAAAGGCGAACATATCCTGAACTTCTGTGGATTCAGGCACTCCAACGATTCTTACGTTGTTTCTGCACATTCTATTTGCCATATCTTCAACTTCCATTTTGAGATTCTCAAGTTTGGTAATGCTGTGACCCAGTTCTTGCTGTGCATTACTATGGTTCGAGACCTTTTCCTCTAGTAATTCCAATCAAGCATTGTATTGTTTTGTTTTGCCATACTATTAATGTCACTTTTAATGTCATTTGTAGCCTGAAGATTTTGCTGCATGAGGTTATGAAGCATTCTGTTGTCTTCCAATATCTGCATTCATGGATGTTGGCAGGTATTGCATTAAACACTTGCTGGAGGATTGTGAAGTATGTGCCGCTTCTGATTTTGATGACTTTGAAGATATATTCAGGTGTGATGGTAATAGGCAATTTTGAATTTGTCTGAGGAAGAGTTTTTAGGCTGTTTTTTATACTTTAATAAAAGCGCTAGCAGGAGTGAGGCTCTCATCCATCTGCAAACACATCAAATGATGCCCCCCCCCCCCCACCCCCGGCTGAGGGCATAACCTGATGCTTAGAGTTTCACAAAGCTCCTAAATTTAGAAGCATAGAAAGTGGGTGACAACAGGGCAGATTTAGGGTGGAGAAAAAGTTGTGAGCTTAGCATTAAACTCATAAATTAGCTTCCTAAATCTGGGCAAATGAGTGGCAGGTCTAAATCTATAAGCTTAATTTTAAGATCATAACTTAGGAAGAATTTTCAGCTGCAAATTTATGCCCGTAGGTTTGGCTGAAAATAGAGCACACATAAGGGGCCATTTTACAAAGCTGTGCTATTTTTAGCATGTGGGGTTCCCATGTGCTGAGGCTATGTTTAGCATGGCTGTAAAAAGACCGCAATTTATTTTTTCCATTAACGGCCACACGCTAATTTTCCAATTAGTGCATGGTCATTACCACATGACCCCTTACCGCCACCTATTTTGTAGACAGTAAGAGCTCACGTGCTAACCTCGTGCTAATCGGCAGAGCATGGTGATTTGCCTGCACTAACTGATAAGCAGAGGGCACGCCTACTCTCTATCTCCAAACATGTCCACACTAAAAAATGTTTTATATTATGTAGCATGGTATCAGCACACGCTGATTCCAGATCTACTATGGAACGTCTGAACTCTTCCCACGGTAGTGCCTTTTAGCATGCAGTAAGCATGCATTAGTGCTTACCACCGCTTAATAAAAGGGACCCCTAATCTGTTTTTGGGAACATCTTCATAACACTGTAGGTAAAATTATAGAGATGCAAAACAACATATATATCTTTACCTCTAAACAGGGTAGGAACATTTCAAAACGTCATTTACCAGAAGGTAAATGCCTTTTGAAACAGCACTGAAAAGAGGTGCTCTGGTATACATTCTGTAAGCTTGTATAACAGGCAAGCATGTTCATTATATTTCAAGAAACTAATGGGCCGATGATCAGATGCAAACGCAGGTGCTAGAGGCTGTTTGCGCCATACTAGCGCCTGCGTTTGCTACCGCCCCATGATTAGAGCCTCTGAGTGCATGAAACAATGCGCTCATGGGCTCTTGTCACGCTCCTCACCTCGCCTGGCAGGTCCTCACCTCGCCTGGCAGGCCCGGCACTCCGAGAATTCTCCTGCCTGTCTGTGACGCTCCGGGGGGGGGGGGGTACTCTGTTTGTCCGTGACGCGGAACGCCGGGTTCTTCGACCCGCCTCCTGCTCTTCGGCATGCCCCGCCTCCTGCTCTTCAGGATTGGACCCGGCTCATCCTTCGACTGGCCAGCCAATAGGAGGTTCTCCCTGCCAGCAGGTTCTGTTTTCCCTGATGGTGGGGGCTATTTTAGGAGCAGCTTCACTCCACTTCTTTGCTTCGGCTTCTACTCCGGTAGGTGATTTTTTGCGCTGTATCTATTTCTCTCGTTGCTGACCACTGCCTGAACCTGGATTACTCTTTGCCTGCTGCCTTACCTGACCACTGCCTGAACCCGGATTACACCTTGCCTGCTGCCTGACCTGACCACTGCCTGAACCCGGATTACTCTGTGCCTGCTGCCTGCGGTCGTCTGACCCCGCCTGCATCTGGAAGTCCTGTTGGCTGCCTGCACCTGGGGGCTCAACCCTCAGGGAACGGCAGTCATCACAGGTGAAGCCTCGGGGTTGCTCGGCTGCCGAGCAGAGCGCAGGTTCGAGTCTTCGCCTCTGTGCTCTGCCTGGGCACAAGGGCTCACCAACACGACACTCTGAATGTAACTAGTATGCAAATGCATGCTAAAACTATTCCTTCCCAATGATCAGTAACCAGCGCACCAAACATTGAACTGCTGGCCACATCAAACCCTACACCAGCTTGGATTTGCATGCTAGCTGGTCCCCCATTCCCCCCAATGCAGCAGCCTGTGCCCCCCCCCCCCCCAGCAGGAGAAGGAACCCTGACTCAACACCCCCCCCCCCAGCAACACAGGGGCTGGAGGTCTGGCCTCCCTCCTCTTCCATCAGCGCTGCCTCAAAAGTTGCGGTGCCCAGCCCTGCCCAGTGCATCCTGGGATACACTGGGTGGGGCTTCACACCATATAAGGGTGTGAACATTTAGGGGCTCTTTTACTAAGTTGTGCTGAAAAGTTGCACGTAGGTTTACCATGTGCTGAGGCCACTTTTAGCGCAGCTGTAAAATGGACACATTTTCAATTTTTTGCAATAATGGCCACATACTAATTTTCTCATCAGTGCGTGGCCATTAGCGTGTGAGTCCTTAACTACACCTAGTCAGTACAGGCTCACATGCTACCATGTGCAGCAGTTAGGGTGCAGCAATGTAATGCCTACTCACTGCCCCCAAACACACCCCAGCACTAAAAAGAAATAAGTAGTTTTTTAGCACGTGGGAAGTGAGCACAGATGCTAAAACTACCACGGGATGCCTGGGTATACCCAGCAGGAGTGATTTCTAACCTGTGGCAAACATGAATTAGTGCCCACTGCAGCTTAGTAAAAGGGTCCCTTAACTATATAAGGGATACTTTTACTAAGCTACAGCAAAAAGTGGCCTGCAGTAGTGTGGGTGCATGTTTTTGCGCGTGCCAGGCCAGTTTTACCACTTCTGGGAAAATAACTTTTTGTCAATGGGTCGGGAAAAGGGCCTGCAGTAAAATTGAAACCAGCATGCATGAGGAGTAGCCTAGTGGTTAGTGCAGTGGACTTTGATCCCGGGGAACTGAGTTCGATTCCTACTGCAACTCTTTGTGACTCTGGGCAAGTCACTTAACCCTCCATTGCCCCTGGTACAAAATAAGTACCTGAATATATGTAAAACACTTTGAATGTAGTTGCAAAAACTTCAGAAAGGTGGTATATCAAGTCCCATTTCCCTTTCCCTATTTGAGATTCTAGATGGAATGTTGCTACTATTGGAGATTCTAGATGGAATATTGCTACTGTTTGAGAATCTACATGGAATGTTGCTATTCCACTAGCAACATTCCATGTAGAAGCCTGCCCTTGCAGATCAGCAATGTGGCTGCACAGGCTTCTGTTTCTGTGAACAGAAACAGAAGCCTGCACGGCTGCGTTGCTGATCTGCAAGGGCAGGCTTCTACATGGAATGTTGCTAGTAGAAGAGTAGCCTAGTGGTTAGTGCAGTGGACTTTGATTCTGGGGAACTAAGTTCAATTCCCACTGCAGCTCCTTGTGACTCTGGGCAAGTCACTTAACCTTCCATTGCCCCTGGTACAAAATAAGTACCTGAATATATGTAAACCGCTTTGAATGTAGTTGCAAAATCCTCAGAAAGGCAGTATATCAAGTCCCATTTCCCCCTTCCCCCCCTATTTACAGTCTAAGCCCTTAATGCCACCCATTGCTCTAGCGGTATGGGCTCATGCGCTATATGTGCCATGACCGGTCAGCACACACCAACTGCAGATTAATGCTGGAAACGCCTTGCACAGTAGGAAATAAAAAAAATTAATTTGTCCCAGTGGTATGGGCGCATGCCAAATCTGAAATTACCACCAGGGGGGGTGTGCTAACCTGGCAGTAGTCTCATTTTGGCGCGAGCTGCAAGTGCATAGCACCTACCGCATCTTTGTAAAAGGGCCCCTCAAAGCATTATTTTCTAACTAAATTTCAGCAGGTCCATGTGTTACTTTATAGTTAGGACCTCTACTGAAAATTTGGCTTTTTATGCCCGCTGCATACCTAAGAAACATAGCACAGCTTTCAGCTGACTTAACTTTGTATCTTGCTCTCCTATCAGTAGGTCACTGGTAAGTATTACAGCAAATCTTTTTTTAAGAGAATGAGTCATCCCTGGGGTATTTTAAGGAGTCCATTAGCTTGCAATCAGCATAGCATGCTACTGTAGTAGCTAATAAACAGGGATGAAAGAAGTTGTCAGAGTCACATATAAACTGTTTTGAATGCTACAACTGCATTGAATTATGCTGGTCTGAGGACTGAGTCATCTACTATTTAAGCAGCTTGGGGTAGCACTGTAGTGTTGTTGCTTCAGTAGGGATTATCATCAAATACCCTAGAAATCATTACCAGTAACTGGATTAAATTTATCTTCACAAGATTGCACCTGTGTGTTCCAAGTGCGTTCTGCAATGTGTCAGAGTTTTCTGCAAATTTACTGCCTGTTTTCATATCACAGGGTTAAGCGAATAGTATATATCAGAGGGAGTACCATAAAAATATAATGAAATACATTTTTAAGCAAGATTGAATCAAGATAGGGCTATTGTAATTCAGTGTCAGGTTTTAAGGTTGCTGAAAGCCAAATGTAATACATCATGAAATGCCCTTTGAAAACAAATCTGTTTCGCGTAACTGGGAAATCTAGTATGCACTGAACAGTTGCAGTCCTTGGTACTTGAGTTTTCTGAATTATAGCTGGTTATGTACTAATCAGAAATGGAGGTCCCAGCACTTTGGCTGCCTGTCATCCAGTAAGTGAAACTGCATTGTGTTCTCATGTCCTCAGGGCTGTGAAATAACATAATCGTAGCTCTGGCATGAGAAACAAGGGATCTCCACTTTGTATTTCTGCATGATGTGTTATTGCAACTTGGCAATGTATTTCTCAGATACTGTAAACGCCTAAATGTAGCAACATACCAGAATCGCTATTTATATTCTAGTACTGAAATATTCCTAACTAGGAGATTGCATTGTACTCCAGAACCAGCAATCTAGGGGACCTGTGTAATAACGGGTCAATATTAAAACAATGAGGTCAGTATTTCTTTTACATGGTGGCTGGCACATTTAAACATATACCCAAATATTCAGTGCTGGTCAATATCTGGTTGTCCGCTTTCAATTTCCTGGTATGACAGTGACACCTGCCATTATTGGATAATATTATCTGGGTAGTTTTCATTTATCTGAAATTATCTGGATGCTAATGCTGAATATTGCTCCGGATAAATTCTAGGTTTACCAAGGCTCTGCCATCAGCCCACTCTGGTGCTATCCAGATAATGCTGGGGTGGTCTGCCATGATTTTCAGTTGCATTGTCAGGATAATTTAAGCATTCTCTTTTAAAAAAATTAAATCTGCCCTGAAAGCACACTTTTTTGGAATTAGCCATTAGTACATAGTTTTCTGGACAAATTTAGGGGTCCTTTTACTAAGCAGTGCTAAAACGTGGCCTGTGGTGGCCCCAATGTGGGTCTTTCCTACATGCTGTGGCCACTTTTAGTGCTGTCAGTAAAAGTCAGATTTTTCTATTTTACGATAATGGCCACATGCTAATTTCCCATTAGCGCATGGCCATTAGTGTGTGAGACCTTGCTGCCACATATTTTTTTTGGTGTTAAGGGCTCGTACACTAATCCTGCACTAATCAGTTCACACATAGCAAAGCCCATGCACTAACTGATTAGCATACTCATGCCCACTCTCTGTCTCCAAACACACCCTGGCACTAAAAAAATAAATTGTATTTTTTAGCACGTGGGTAGCACGTGCTGATTCCAAAACTACGGCGGGATGCCTGACAGGGCCATCGAAAGATACAGTTGGACTCAGGGCAAGACTAGACTGCCATGTGCACTGCTGCCCTTGCCCCTTTCTGTTTCACTGCTGCACTGCTCCCTCACTCTGTCCTCTTCTCCAGTGCTCCTGTGTGCTGGGAGTTGGGACTAAGATGATTGCATGTAATCATCCGGGTCCTGGGCAGCATGCAGGAGCAGGAGAGGACAGAAGCAGGTAGGAAGAAGCTTGCTGGCACCAGGCTCAAGGAATTTTGCCTCCCTTTGTCCCCCCCCCCCCCCCTTCTCGGTAGCACATTTACCACACCTACAACAACAGAAACTCATTCTCTACTTAAAAAATATGCAAAATCCCAATGCATGTTGGATGAAGGGCATGTTGGATGAATGCCCTTATACCATAATGAAGGAGGCCAACGACTGGTTCATTGAATCACTAACAATTCATCTAACACTTCTCCTACAGGATGATCACTTCACAGCTGACAAAGAAAGCATAGTCCTTACACCAATCATTAAAAACGCAATGGTGAAGAAACGTGACATAGCAAACTATAGACCAGTAGCCTCCATTCCTCTGTTGATCAAGGTGATGAAAGGGATGGTATCCAGCCAACTAATGAACTGCTTATCACAACACCTAATCCTCCACCATTCTCAAGCTGGATTTAGACCATTACACAGCACAGAATCAGTACTTATATCCCTCATAGGTAAAACCAGGAACAAAATTAATCTAGGGAAAAAGTCCCAATACTCCAATTTGACATGTCTTCCCCCCCCCTCAGACACCCAAATGTGGGGTTCTGCAAGAATCCCCACTCTCACGGATCCTATTCAATATACTTATGGCACCCCTTGAGAGAAAATTAGAAGTGGCAGGCCTAAAAACCTTCATATATGCCAATGACAT
The DNA here is from genome assembly GCF_901765095.1 of Microcaecilia unicolor. Classification (NCBI taxonomy): domain Eukaryota; kingdom Metazoa; phylum Chordata; class Amphibia; order Gymnophiona; family Siphonopidae; genus Microcaecilia; species Microcaecilia unicolor. The sequence goes on from NC_044031.1 coordinate 89,791,302, forward strand.
AATATACATTCCCTTTGAAGGAGACATAAACAGCACAACTACTAGAATTCAATTGGGCCCACACAAGATGGAGACATGGGCTTCAACATTCAAGCTAAAACTGAACACAGACAAGAACACATTTCTAGTAGTGACAAATCCACATAACTCTGTGCCCTACAACACCTTCATTATAGGGTAAACCACCTACCCATTAGAAAAAAATCTCTGAAAATACTAGGGGTCAACATAGACTAAAATCTAACTTTCAACAACCACATAACAGAGGTCACATCCAAGCTGTTCAAAAGGCTATGGCAATTGTGTAGAATTAGGGGTCTTTTCTCACTACTACATTCCAACTACTAGTTCAATCACTGATACTATATAAAATTGATTACTGAAATCTTTAATGGCACTCCACGGAACCTCTGAGCCCATACCTACACACCCTCTCCCCCACAATTGTAAGTCTGTCTCTACACTATAAACTTATGTGCCACAAAAGATGAGGATATGTGGTACAGACAGCCAAGTCCAGTACTCACTCCCAGCTGCACCTGAGACAGATTCTTATAGAAAGCCATTCAAAGGAGAAAACAGAACAGAGTGCTACACATCGAACAACATGATAAGTCGAGTTCTAAGACAGCAGTAGGAAGGGGGGCAGGCTTTGTTGAAAGGCCCTCATATATGCTTACATTGCTCCACCCTATACCTTTGAAGCAGCTCCCCCAGTTCTAGAAATTTCCTCCTGCAATAAAAATTCTCTCAGACAAATGCCCGTGGTTGATTGTTCTGATCAAGTAAAAGATATGGCTTTCAAATGAAGAAAGGGTGTCCTGTTCAACACAGAAATCAGGAGAAAATACCACCAATACCATTATCGGGCAGCAAACTGATTCAGTGCTGAAAAAAATAAAAGCGTGAAGCACACCATTTATAACATGTGCAGAAAGTGGTGCTTACTCTAGGTTCCAATTTGTATGGTACATCCCAATTTGGCACCAATTTGTATGGTGTGAAAATAGGTATGTGCTAATAGGTGCACATGACAGCACCATTGTGGGCATTGAGGAGTAGCCAATTAGGTGCTTTCTTATAAAAATTACTCTCCAACACAAGTATAGAAGGAGCAGTCAGCATGGCTCAAAGGACAAGTTTAAGAAAGTCTAACTTTAGCCCTGCTGAACTGTGCCTCATGGTTTGGGAGGTGATACTGAACTTCAATGTCCTATATGGTGTTGCAGTCTCAAAGGCATGTGCCAATGCAAAACTGGCAATCTGGCACCATATTGCCCAGCGCCTCAATGCCATCCATCACCAAATTTGTGATGTGGAGGACCTGAAGAAAAAGTGAAGGGATCTGTTGTCACGGCCATGCCCCCACATCCAGACTCATCTTTTTTCCAGTGGTTGGGTTCTGTGGCTTCTTCGGACTGCCTTGTCTCTGCATTGATGCATCTGCTGCCTGCTTCCCTGTTATCCGCAAATGAACATTTTCTGGAGACGGGAAGGTGGTAGAACTAGAGGACATGAATTGTGGTTGGAGGGGGGCAGACTCGGGAGTAATGTCAGGAAGCATTTTTTCACGGAAAAGGTGGTAGATATGTGGAATGCCCTCCCGCAGGAGGTGGTGGAGATGAAAACGGTAATGGAATTCAAACATGCGTGGGATAAACACAAAGGAATCCTGTGTAGAAAGAATGGATCTATGGAATCTTAGTGGAGATTGGGTGGCGACGCCGGTAATTGAAGAGTAAAATCAATGCTGGGTGGACTTCTACAGTCTGCGCCCTGATCGTTGCTGAATAGATATGGATGGGCTGGAGTGTAAATTTTAAGGGGCTTCGATGTTAGCTTCAGAACGTTCAGTACAAGAACAGTACTGGGCAGACTTTTACGGTCTGTACCCTGAGAAAGGCAGGGACAAATCAAACTCGGATATACATTTAAAGTAGCATATACTTTTATCTTGTTGGGCAGACTGGATGGACCGTTCAGGTCTTTATCTGCCATTATTTACTATGTTACTATAATAAAAATTCTCACCATATTTACAAATAATGTGTCTGGATTATGTTATTTCAGACTTCCTGGCCTCTCTGGCATGCCTGGAGAGTACAAGATCCTCCTGGTAAACCTCTGGTCGCTCATTCTCGCTGTGGATCTGGGAAACTTAAGATTAACATTCTTGTCTAAAAAATATAGGAATATGTGTTTTAGTTATTTTCATTTTGCCATTTTGTTCTCACAGGAGCAAAGTCATTCAGTGTTCACTCTTTCAGAAGAGTGCACAATCTTTTCCCACTGTTCACACATGTGCAGTGATTCATGCACATACAATGGTTCACAGGTGCACTATCAGGAAAAAAGTATATCCCTTTGGCAAATGGTGCTCTCTCTTTTGAAAGAGTGCACATCATAATCAACAGACAAAAAGAGTGAAATGTGATTTTTTTTTCTGCTCATTTTTATTTGTTCATAGCATACAATGATAAGATATATTGCTGATATTTCCCATATCATTGTAAATAACAGTCCATCTCTACTCATTACTCCAAGACTGTGATAAAAATAGACATATTCCAGACAATATTCCATGCAATTTAAGCAGGTGAGAGGCTCCATCCCACTTAAATCGCTCTTGGCTGTCAAACTGCTTATATTCAGCAGCACTTAACTGGGCAGTGCACTGAATATTAGCTATGACCAGCTCAAAAAAAGTCAGAAGGTCAGGGGTGGTACAGGGGGTGGTGCTGGGGAGGAGCCAGGGGTTATGAGGGTTCCAGCAATATTCAGTGCCAGGAACCACATAGCTAAGCAGGTGAATTTAGAACAGCTCAAAAGCTGTCCTAAATTCATCCACTTAGTTATGCTGGATCCAGCACTGAATATTAGCAGGACCCAAATTTAAAAAAAAAAAAAATTGCTATGTTCTTCTGAAATCCTACTAAATAAGTACCGTGAGCTGCCACAAGAGGTCTTAGGAACCATTTTCCTAAGGCTGCTGCAAGAAGCAGGAGTGAGTAGGCCTTGCTCCTGCCCCTATAATACCCACTGGACCACCAAGGAGCTAAGGTAGACCTGGGGGGGGGGGCTACTACTGAGACTGGGGAGGAGGGTATTCACAAAGGGAGGGTCTTCCTTGAGGGGAGAGGGGAGCTTCCTGCCACAGGCATAGTTGATGTGGGCAGTGTGGTTCCAGTGCTCCAAGTAGAAGATTCTTCTTTAGATAGTGTATACAGTAAAAAAATCTAGAATAATTATTTAGGGTTAAAAATTATCATTTACTTTCTAGTTATAAAGTGCTAGTTATCCCATTGTACCAGCTAGGACTGTTCCTGATTGTTAGACTGGAAGAAAGTCTCTTTTAATTGATTTGATTTAAAGTGTAAAGTAGTAAACAGTAAAGCTACAAGAAAAGAAACTGAGCTCCGATAGTCAAGAAAGAAGAAGAAAAGAAGCATTAAGAGTCTAATGCAATCAGAAGTCTGCACTACCACATACAGAAACAAATGACATTGAGAAGTCACTTTAGTTTTGTTAAACTTACCTTTCCTGGGAGACTGGTTCTGGAAACTTACAAATGAAATACATAAAAAAGAACACAAAAAACTATCTGTGCCTTCTACTTAAATTGCAGATAAGAAATATGACTAGGGAGATAATCATGTTAACAGCCTTTTCCTTGTTTTTTTCTCTATTTCGTCTTTTTAGTTCTCTATATTTCATGTCAGCATGAATTGTAACCCCATTCTGAATATACAGGAATCAGTCTCTTTGAAGCGGAGAGGAGAGAAAGTTCTGGGAGATGATATTAGAATGACTAAACCACCTGACTACTAGCTATAAAGGATCAGATGTTGCTAGTAGAAGTGAAGCCAGTTTGATACTGCTTCTGCTGAGAAGATGGAAGGAACAAGTGTTATCAAGTATCTAGTGCAGACCAGGGAAAGGGTGAGAAGTGGTGATCCTACAACCAGAAGAAAAGACTGCTGGTGGTTTGTGGCTTATTCTATGGAAATAGAGGAAAAAATAAATGCTACTCCAGACAGTGAAAAATCTTCTCCTTATTGCCAACTGGAAACAGAAGTTGGTGAGGTTTCCATGGGAGTGAATCAATAGAAATCAAACAAAATAAAACATAGAAAAGAAAATAAGATGATACCTTTTTTATTAGACATAACTTAATACATTTCTTGATTAGCTTTCGAAGGTTGCCCTTCTTCGTCAGATCGGAAATAAGCAAATGTGCTAGCTGACAGTGTATATAAGTGAAAACATTCAAGCATTACTATGACAGTCTGACAGGGTGGGAGGATGGGGTGGGTCGGAGATATGCATGGGGACATCAAAGCATATCATTGATATTCTAACAGGATGGGTGTGGATAGGTGAGGGGTGGGGTGATCAACAGAGACATACAGCTTTATGGTTTATAAAGGGCTAGGAACCCCAGGTCCTTGTTAAGTCCTTTCTGTTGGGTGTTAAAATATTCAATCATTCTGACTTCAAAGGTCTTACGTTCTTGTATGGTTTTAAAGTTACCTTTCAGTATTCTCACTGTGAAATCACTGGTACAGTGTCCTGGTTCTGTGAAGTGCTGTCCCACCGTGGTGGGGGCCCTACTGGCTGTATTGTTCATGTGATGTCTATGTAAATTGAATCTTGTCTTAAGCATCTGGCCCGTTTCTCCAATATAGCATCCTTCGTTACATTTTTTACACTGAATGATATATACCACATTGGAAGATGAGCAAGTGAAAGATCCCTTTATGTTGAATATCTTTCCTTTGTGGGCAACTGTGGGGTCCTGTGAAATATTTTGGCATAGTTTGCAACTGGATAAATTACAGGGACGTGTGCCCTTCTGTTCCTTTTCAGTCTGTGATGGAAGTTTACTTCTGATTAGCTTGTGTTTTAAGTTGGGTGGTTGTCGGAAGGCCATGGGGATGGGAATATCTCTTTCAGTAATTCATCCTCCTGGAGTATAGGTTGTAGATCTCTCATGATTTTCCTCAGTTTTTCCAGCTCTGGATTGTATGTCACTACAAGGGGAATTCTGTCTGTGGATTTTTTCTCCTTGTACTGTAGCAGATTCTCCCTGGGTGTTTTGAGGGAGGAGGCAATGTTCTTGGAGATTATTTTGGGGTTGTAGCCTTTCTGTTTGAAGGATGCACTCAGGCTTTTAAGGTGTCTGTCTCTGTCCCCTGGGTCAGAGCAGATACGGTGGTATCTTGTGGCTTGGATGTAAATGATGGATCTTTTTGTATGTGAAGGATGGAAGCTGGAGTTGTGGAGGTAGGTGCATCTGTCTGTGGGTTTCTTGTATATAGATGTTTGTATACAGCCATCACTGATTGAGACCGTGGTGTCCAAAAAATTGACTTTTTCTGGGGAGTAGTCAATTTTGAATCTGATTGTTGGATGGTATGTATTGAAGGCAGAATGGGGGTGAATAAAGTGGAATTGCTTTTGGATTAAGATTGCTCAACTGAAAGGCCAGAGGTTCATCTGGAGAGGGGACAAAATTCCCTGAATAACTGCTTCCTGTGGCAGAAATTGGTTCATGAAGGAAAGTTTGATGGGCTTGAAATAGAAGAACATGTTATGGTCAGAATAAAAGCAAAGGATATATTCATGAACATTGACATCACAGCAGAAGAAATAGATTCTTTTGTAAAAGACTTCTTTTGTGGTGAAGAAGAAAATGACTTTGAGTTGCTAGACTCAGGGTTGGATGAAAAGGCAGTGTTAAAAGAAGATGAAAGTTGTACAATGTCTGTTGGGGACACTGGTGTGAGTGCCCCAGTGAAGTGGAGTAAAAAGGAAGATTTACTTTACAAGCTTCAGGATTTGGAAAGCAAGGGAAGCAACATTTGGAATAGAAGAAACAGAGAAATTGGAAAGGCATGGCTGGTAGAAAAGGGCAGCCAAGCGATGAAAGAAGTCTGGCTGAAAGTAAAAGGCACAAGGAAGAAAGTTTGGAATTTGAATCAGTTTCAAGTCAATATGCTGTGGTGGAAGCTGAATCCTTTCAGTCACAATTACAAAAAGAGGAAAAAAGTTGGCAAGAAGGAAGAAATTGCATCCATTAGAAAAAGGAACAAATGCCTGAAAATTGAGAAAGCACAAAGAATTGTGGAAAAAAAAACAATAAGAAGAATTTCATTTAATGGAGGAAAAAGAAGTTGTAGTTTTGGCTGATCTGGTGCCTGTTTGCAAACATTAGCATTGGATTTCTTATGTGTATTTACTCCAGAGATTATATCAAATCTGATCATGTTATGATCACTGTTATCAAGTGGCCCCAGCATCATTATCTCTTGCACCAGATCATGCGCTCCACTAGGGACTAGGTCTAGAATTAATTCTCCTCTTGATTTCATCAAGAAATTTTATCTCCCTAGCATGCCTCGCTGTTACATTTACCCAGTCAATATTGTGGTAATTGAAATCAGAAAATCCAAATATAATAATATAGCATAACAATTCAATTGTACTTTCCTGCTTGATCATCCAATAACAAAAACCTCAGAGATAACGCCCTTATAGATCAATCAATATTCTGCAATATGCAACTATGACCATGGCAACTTCAATCACTGGTCAAACAAAATCCACTCAAATATTCACATACATTCTTCAACTTGCCAAATATCCAAATGTTCAAGCAGATAAGAACCACAAAATAACTTAGAAACCTATCCATTTCGAGTAAACTCTTCAAACTGCCCAGCAAACGTATCTGTCTGAGGAATCTAATAATGTCCATCTTTCACTCCAGGCTCCTTTTCTTAACCCAACAGTGTCCCTTGTTTTGCATAAAAAGCTGTTTAAGGGTGTACTCACACCACTGGAACAATTACCCCATGAAGACACCAGAAGTCCTCTTTGTTGAAATCATCCATTATTATTGTGTTACCCAGTTTGTTAACCTCACTAATTTCTGATAAAATGTTGTATCTGTTTATTCAGTTCATTCTCAGTTTGAAGCCCTTAGTTTTGAAAAGACCAACCATCTTGGTTGAAATGTAGCCCATGGCTTTCCTCTAGATGAAAAGGTACCCTCTACTTAGTTAAGTTGCATTTACTCAAATGATGTCCAAATGCATAAAAAACAGACAGACATGTATAGACAGAAATGAAACAAAAATATTACATTTGTGGGTTTTTTTTAATGTGTTAATGTGTCTTCTAGGACTATAATTATATGAGTGGCAATTGCATGCATTTGATATGTCATATTATCTACAAGTATGATTGCCTCATTATAGATTATATAAAATTGTTTTTGACTTAAGCTGTGGTTGTGTTGTTGTTTTTTGTGTTCTCCACCTATAGTTTTCTCAGACATGGAATTATAGTGCTCATACTCAAGAAAAACAAATACAAACTGAAATGAGGATATTACGCCATTAGAAGTGAGTAGCACATATACACACTTATTTGAATAAGTAAATAAACATAATATACTGCCTAATTACACAGAGTGCTACAAGGCATATTTACAATAAAAAAAACTATATAAATTCAAAAAATTAAGACAAGAAAATAAGTTAAAGATAGAGGAAAGTGGAAGGATCATGGAGAAACTGAGGAAAAATAGGAAAAATGGAGGGAAAGGTGGAGGGTGGCCAACATGACACTGATTTTTAAAAAGGGTTCTAAATTATAAACCGGTAAGCCTGATGTCAGTGCCGGGCAAAATAGTGGAAACTATAGACAAACATGATTTAATGGGACAGAGTCAGCATGGGTTCAGCCGAGGGAAGTCTTGCCTCAACAGTTTGCTTCATTTCTTTGAAGGCATGAATAAACATATGGATAAAGGTGAGCCGGTTGATGCAGTGTATCTAGATTTTCAGAAAGCTTTTATTAAAGTTCCTCTTGAGAGACTCCTGAGAAAATTAAAGAGTCATGGGCTAGGAGGCAAGGTTCCGGTGTGGATTAGGAATTGGCTATTGGACAGAAAACAGAGGGTAGAGTTAAATGGACATTTCTCTTAATGGAGGAGCGTGGACAGTGGAGTGCCTCAGGGATCTGTACTGGGACCGGTACTATTTAACATATTTATAAATAATATGGAAATTGGAATGACAATTGAGGTGATCAAATTTGAAAATGATAAAAAAACTATTCAAGGTTGTTAAACCGCATGTGGACTGTGAAATACTGCAGAAAGACCTTAGGAAATTGGAAGACTGGGCATCCAAATGGCAGTTGAAATTTAATGTGGACAAATGCACATTAGAAAGAATAATCCAAATTACAGTTACCTGATGCTAGGGTCCACCTTGGGGGTCAGTGCTCAAGAAAAAGATCTGCTGAAATTTTCTGCTCAGTGTGCGGCAGCGGCCAAAAAAACAAACAGGATGCTAGGAATTAGGAAAGGGATGGTGAATAAGACCGAAAATACTATAATGCCTTTGTATCGCTCCATGGTGTGTCCGTACTGTGTTCAGTTCTGATCGCCATATCACAAAAAAGATATAGCGGAATTAGAAAAGGTTCAAAGAAGAGTGACTAAAATGATAAAAGGGATGGAACACCTCTCGTATGAGGAAAGGCTAAAGAGGTTAGGGCTCTTCTGCTTGGAAAAGAGACAGATGAGGGGAGATTTGATTGAGGTGTACAAAATCCTGAGTGATGTAGAATGAGTAGAAGTAAATCAATTTTTTACTCGTTCCAAATGTACAAAGACTAGGGGACACTCAAGGATGTTACATGGAAATATTTTTAAAACAAATAGGAGGAAATATTTTCCCTCAGTGAATAGTTAAGCTCTGGAACTCTTTGCGGAGGAGGTGGTAACAGCAATTAGCGTATCTGGGTTTAAAAAAGGTTTGGACAAATTCCTGGAAGAAAAGTCCATAGTCTGCTATCGAGACAAACATGGGAAGCAACTGTTTGTCCTGGGATTTGTAGTATGAAGTGTTGCCACGAGTTGGGTTTCTGCCAGGTATTTGTGACCTGGCTTGGCCACTGTTTGGAAAACAGGACACTGGGCTATATGGACCATTGGTCTGACCCAGTGTGGCTACTCTTATGTTCTAGCAGGGGACAAGGAGCAGAGAAAAGGAAAGGATAAACCAAGAGGGATCAGGAGGGTGGAAAGGGGAAGGAGAAGAGAAGACACTGCCAACCATATTGGTAGCAATGTATCAACTAAAAGCTGATTGAAACAGCCAGGTTTTAAGTTTTAAGTAGAATACTGATTTCTTAAATGATTGTTCTGATTGCTAGTTGGGAAAGAATTCCTTACATATTGTCTTAGGTAGCTGAAGGCAGTGTCACATGCTATATCAAGCCATAATTGAGAAGGGGGTGGAAGAGTAAGTAGAGAAGCCTGGGAAGAATGTTAGGAATGTGTAGGAGTGTATGGAAGAAGAATAGAAAACAAACAAGCAGGAGCAAGGGGGAGACGACCTTTAACTACATTAGGATTTTGAATGTGAATTTGGCGGACACTGGGACCCAGTGTTTGGAGATGAGAAGGAGAATGACAGAGAGCATTATGAAGAATTTTAACAGAATTTTAACAGTTGAAACATCTTATAGCTTAATGAAATCAAAGCATTTGAATCTAAATGTTGATGCCTGCAGATCTTTTGCTAACATCGTAACTATCTATTGTATGCCTGATTTCCTGGCAGGGGCTGATCATTCAATAGTAATATCTGAGACCAAAACTGGCCCAAGATAAAAGGATGTGAGTATCAGTGATATATTAAAAGTCCGAGGCAACAATTACATCTCAGGGTAAATCATGAACTATGGGATTTTTATTTATCACCTACCCACAGCAAGCTTATTTCATCTTTAAGTCTTTCCAAAGCAATATATTTTAATTTTAATTATCAATTGAATCATTCTTTTTTTTTAGATTATACAAGATGCCTATTTGATGCCTAAATGAATGTAAGACCTACTTTCCTTTACAGAATACTAGTGTAACCAAGTATAAATATGCCTACAATTTAGATATGAACACTTATGCCAGCCATAGAGTTGGCGTTAAGTGCTCACACCTAAGTGCCAGAAATATATGTCAATTATAGTTGCATGTAAGTAGAATTCCCACATATGCTCCACCCAGACTCTACCTAAATGTATATTTACCTGTAGAACACATGCTATGTAAGATATATCCATATTTCCAGAATAGCGCTTAGGTGAATTTTTAGCATTTGTGTGTGTATTTGCATATATTTATGCATATATACTATTACTTTAATCATCTACACTCTCAATTGGCACAGAAATGTTAGCACCCTCTTTACAGAATGACTTCCTATGGGTCTAGATTTACTGAAAGCTGCTACCATAGTACCACAAACTAGCATGCATTAATGAGTGTTATTTACTGCAGCTTTTATTTTATCCAATGTGGCCTATTTATTAATAACATAAATGCCATGAGTGTGTGCTGAGGTAGTGCACTTCAGAAGGCACTTTCTCTGATTTAGAGAGAAGGTGCCATAACATGGCTGAGCCTTCCTTCCCTCATCTACTTAATAATGGTAATGGGGGGAAGGGGGTTTAGAAAGATTCGGGTGCTAGGAGTGGGAAGAAGATAGGGAGAATTGATTGGAACACTGACATTCCTTGTGGACCAATCAGCGGCCCAGAAGGAAAGAAGGTCCGTACGGAGATTTTAGGCGGGCTCATTTTCTTGTGGGGAGCACACGAACTGGGAAAGCTTGCTGACACTTCCCTCCCTCCCAAACAAATAATGGCAAGGGTTGGAAGTAGGAGTTGGGGAAATTTGCCGTTTGTTTTTTCAGTTCCTGGGAGGTTAGGTGGATTAAAGGGTTGTCACAACTGTGAGACTTTGGCCATCCTCCTTTGAAATGATGTTATTAATGGGATTTTTCATTGAAGACTTCTTTGGAAATCAAAAGGGGAGAGGGATGACGTTCATGTGCAATACCATCATAAACCCTTGGGAGATGGCAAGGTTTTAAGTTATGGTAAACTATGCCAGGTGAGGATTCACTTACAAGCCTGTTAAAGTGGTTTTGGTTAGTTCAGTACTAACTGATGGATTGCCTTCTGAATGTTAAAGAAAATTTTGAATTTATTTCTTATTGATGTTGAACTTTGGGAATGGTATAGATATATGTCGATGTTAACAAATAACCCTGTAGCCAGTTATTTGCCACATGCAAGTGGTTTAATTTGTTTTATTTTAAATAGTGAGATAAAAGGTTGAGGAGAGGAAGTGTGAATGCCTATGTTAAGTAAATCTAGCACAAAGCATGATACTTTGTAATTCCTTTTTACCTGAGCCTAATTTTATACTTAACTCATATTAAGATATCTTATTGATTTCTACCACAAGTTTGTCCATTTACATGATGGTTATTTTAATTATGAACAACTCCTTGCAGAGACATTTTACTGGAATTTCTCAATAGATCGATTTAATTTTGTCCATTTGATCTATCTTTTCATTTAAATTTAACATCCAATTATTCCCATGCAAATGTGTAATTGACACATAAAACCCATCAGCTGCAGTAATTACAATCAATGTGCTATCTAATAATTGCACATTCCAAGAAATTTCATTTAGTAAATTACCTGCTTATATAAGCAAGAAACTGTTTGGCATGATTTATCAAAGGTCTCAAATCCTCTCTCTTTTTTTTTTCATTGTTTTATCTTAGAGGGAAGCATTGATGAAACTGGTCTCAAGTGTTTTGTGACTGAATCTGTGTTTTTCAAGTAGGGTGTCAGGTTTAATATAAACTGGACTACAGATGCACAGCTGGATCAGGCTGAGATAAATAAGCCAATAGAAGTATGCAAAACAGAAATGTTTCATTCTCCGTTTAATTATTTTTTCATTACTCTTCCATTTTGTTTAATTCTGTTTTGCTACTTCATGGGGTAATTTTATAAAGTATTTTTCACATTTAGGCCTAGATTCCACATATGGCACCTAAAAAATCTGCACAGAATACATTTCTGCCTGAGAATATTCTATAAGTGGCACCTAGGTTTAGGCAAGGTATATAGAATACGCTTAGTTGATATCCCAGTACTTAGAACTACGTGCACCCAAGGGATACCAAGGGAAATGTGACATAAATACTGGAACATAGATTTAGGCACAGAGGGGTATATTCTATGTGTGCATAAATTTTGGAAGGCCCACACAAAACACCCATTTCCCCACCCATAACCACACCACTTTTTGGTTCTGTGCATTAGAATTTAGGTACTGTGTGTTGTAGAATATGCTTAGCTAGTTATGTGCATAAATTCTAATTATTGCCAATTAGTGCTCATTATTGCTTGTTAAGTGTTGTTCAAAACACTGATTGGCTTGTTAAGACAAGTTACATGCGTTGTTATAGAATACACTTGGATTTCGTCGCAGAATACTAGGCATGATATATAGAATCCAGCAGATAAAGCATAATTTACGTGCTGAAAAGGCTATACATGCATTAAAAGTGCACAGAAACAGCACTTACTTTTGTGTGATATATGTGTGTGCCTTTACCATGGCACAATTACAATTTGTCACAAAACAGAGGGAAAACAGCATACAAAAGCAACCAAAGACTTTTGGCGGTTTATGCGGCTGAAGGCGTTCTATCTATGAGCTGTTCAAACACCGGGGAATATAACCTGTCTGTTAATCATCTTTATCTACTAGCTAACTAGCTGACCTAGAAGAGGTTTTTGACCCCTGATGCAGGCGTTTGTACGCCGAAACACGGCCCGTGTCGGGTATTCATCATTAATAAAGGATTGCATTTTTCTCACTCCTGAAGGCCCAGTGTTTACTTTTTCTGTTTGTACAATTACAATTTGTGCCATGATTCAAAAATCAGGATCCCTACTTACGTTTAAAGTTCAATGGGATTTGGGTTGTTTGGTATTTTTAGATGTTTTAGCGCACATGTGATTGAACATCACACTTCTGCTGATTAAACATACTTCTTTGATGACTAAACTATATCGGATGGTCTACTGATGTGAACCCATTTTTGAGATTTGATTCTTTTCATCCCTCAAAACTGAGACAGTGTCTATTATTAGTCATTGTTTGTGGTTCCACTGGATTTGTTATTATCTGAGCTTTGTGATGTGATTGCAACAACTTTGTCTTCAAGGGTCAGATGTTTGTCAAGAATGATTCCTAGTATTTTTATTTGTGTTTTGATTGTGTAAGATTGTTGATTTATTATGAGGTTTTGGTGAGTTGTGGGATTGTGCTGGCTGGATAGAACCAGGAGTTCGGTTTTGTCTTGGTATAGTTTAAGTTTGACAGTTGTGGCACAGTTTTCCATAAGGTCGAGTCCTTTTTTGGACTTATACAGTATCTCTGTGATGCTGTTGTTGAAACGTATGTAGATGGTGACATTGTCTGCATATATGAATTATTTCTTAACTTGGATTTTGCTCACACCTTTTCCAGTAGTAGCTCAAGGTGAGTCACATTCCAATTTAAACCCATTTTTCCATTTTTTTGCCAAGTGGAGGAAAACAGAGGAGGGGTGGGGAAGATAGGCTCTTTCCAAACAATGTCTCATGGGGATTAAGTGCACCTCCACACCCCGTGTGGTACCTCCACACCTAGTGCGGTATCTTTTTAGACTGATCTTGCCAAGTGGAGCCATCAGGACATTGAATAATACTGGTGATATCGGGAACCCTGAGGGACCCCACATTCAGGATCCAGGAGGCTAAAAACTCATTGGATATCTTGACAAGATAGGATCTAGTTCTTAGAAAACTTATTGACTTATAAGTGCATTCACTCTGCAGCTCCTCAGTACCTCTCCACTCTCATCTCTCCCTACTCTCCTACCCGGGAACTCCATTCACTGGGCAAATCTCTCTTATCTGCACCCTTCTCCTCCACTGCTAACTCCAGACTCTGTTCCTGTTACCTTGCTGCACCATATGCCTGGAATAGACTTCCTGAGCTGGTACGTCAATATCCATCTCTGGCCATCTTCAAATCTAGGCTAAAAGCCCACCTTTTTGATGCTGCTTTTAACTCCTAACCCTTACTGACTTGTTCAGTACCCTTATTTCATCATCCCCACTTTAGTAATTCCCTTATCTCTTATTTGTCCCATTTATCTGTCCTAATTAGATTGTAAGCTCTGTCAAGCAGGGACTGTCTCTTCATGTTCAAGTGTACAGCGCTGTGTACATCTGGTACCGCTATAGAAATGCTAAGTAGTAGTAGTAGAAAACCATTGAACCAGGCTCCTACTGCTCCAGTTATTCCTATGTTGTCGAGCAGGGTCATTGATATTGTGTGATCTACTAGGTCAAAGGTGCTTAACATATAGAATTGTAGTAGTAGTATTGACTGGCCTTGACTTATTATTCTTGTGAATTTTGTGATCACGGTGGTTATGACTGTTTCAGTACTACAGCATGGTCTGAAGCCTGACTGAGAGCTGTGAAGGACTGAATAATGCATTAGGTATTCCATTAATTGTTGCGCTACTAGTCCCTCCATTGTTTTTGTCAGCAGTGATATTGATGTCACTGGTCTATAATTAGTGAGTTCACTGATCTTTCTGATAGTGTATTTAGGGATTGAAGTGAGTATGTTGTTGCCCTTGTCAGAGTAGAAATGGCCTTTTGAGAACATATATTCTATGCGTTCAGTTAAACGTTTGATGAACCAATCTGGTGGATTTTCCATCATGTAGTTTGGGCAGCTGTCTAGTAGGCAATTGGTCTGTGCATATTTTGTCAGTAGTGCTTTAACTGAGCTGGTTGTTGGAATCTTGAAGGAGGACCAGATTCTGTCTGCCTTGATGTGGTCCCTGTTGATTTCACATTCACTATGAGTGTTGTTTGTGTTACAGCTAGGTTTGATCTTATTTTTATTGCAGCTGCTAAGGACTTCAAACCATCGTCCACATAAAAATCTCTTTCTACAAAATGTCTGGCATTTATGCCATACTCTCTTTCTCCTTCTTGGGCTGTCTTTCTGAGCCCATGTGTGGCTACTTCTAGAAATGGACTGTTACCAAAAACATGAACTCTCATTTAATAGTCCTTAATTTCTTTGCTGATGTCATCACAGTCAGGAATCTTAGGTAGTTTCTATAGCCTTGGTGTACACTGAAACAGTAGAACATTTGCTGGATGTCAGCTATTATTGCAATTGGTTCTTTCCTAAAAAGTGGATTAAAACTGCTAAAAAAAAAAAAAAACTGTTGATCATGTCAGGCCCAGAGAGATATCACAAAATGATTCCCCCATATAATACCAGTTAAAGCCCAAATTATTGTATGTTCTTTAAGTATTCCCTAAAATCAAGTTGGAGGAAAAAGACCTCATGGTTCCATAACTAGGAGACCTCATGGTTCCATAGCTAGGAGACCAGGGAAGAACCTTACATTCACACCACCATCATTGGTCACAAAACCTTCATCTGTTTTCTGATTAAATTATACTATATGTGACATGCTCTCATTCCTCTATTATTCAAATGAATTGTGTACTATGTATCATATTCCCAATAATTTGTCTCAACATATATTGCAAATAAGTTTTATCAAGCTACTTCACTTATCTTAACAAACTGTAGCTTTCAGGCTCTCCAGCTTGGACTTGAACACAATTCTGATCTGACCTAGTTTCTATGGATGATATATACTAAAGATAGATAGGTACCAACGCTCCTTATTTTCTTTCAAGGGTGGAGCTGGCTCTGCATGGCCATTAGTCAACATGTCTTGCATGAAGTTTATGAAATGCTGTTTTGTCTCTGGCTTTCTCCTTAGGAGGTTTTTTTTCCAATGAATCGATCAAGGCAGAGTGTGGTGTCTGTTGTTAGGAAGTAGAGTTCTGGGCATCTAAATCTGGCCTATGGCTACACCAGTATCATGCCATTAAAAGAATCCAGGAACAGCAAAACAGGAAGAATCCTCTATGTCAAACTGTCCAATCAAGAGAGTAGAGGCTGACGAAAGGCTGAATCTAACGCTGGAGATAGTGCTTAAAAGACTCTTTATTAATTGCTTAGACAGGAGGACCCAATACTGTCCGTGTTTCGGCATCAGAAAATGCCTGCCTCAGGGGTCTCATTAGTTTTCAAAGATATATGCTGTGTAAACCAAGCTGCCCGAAGGCATCGGCTCAAAAAGATTTACTGTGCAAACAAAGCTGTCCAAAATCATCAGCTTGAGTGAAGATACTGGACAAACCAGCCTTCCCCAACGGAATCTGCCATTAGGCAACTTTGTTTACACAGCATACATCTTTGAATACTAACGAGACCCCTGAGACAGGAGTTTTGTGATGCCAAAACAGGGACCATGTCGTGTCCTCCTGTCCAAGCAATTAATAGAGTCTTTTAAGTACTATCTCCAGCGTTGGATTCATCCTTTTGTCAGCCTCTACTCTTGCTTGATTGAAAGAATCCAAACATAGTATCAGCTGCTTCTTCTCAGGCAAGGGTGGATCAGACTTGGCCCACTTCAAATCCAAGGGAAATGGTATCTCCATTTTACTAGATACTGCCTCCTTCAGTTTCTATTTGTCACTAGCACTCCACTGATTATACGACAGAACAGTAGTAGCACAAGATGAGCATTATTATATAGTATTTAACTATGGGTCATTGCACAGTTCCTTTATTATTCTGTCATCCCTGAATGAGTACACCCCTCCTCTGGTTTATTCTGACTGTTCTAATTTGACAGTTTCTGGTTTGTAGCTGTATATTTAAGTAAGCATTTCAGCCCCTTTAGAGTTCAGATGGCATATGAGACATTTATTAAATATGGGTGCATATTATATATACAGTGGGGGAAATAAGTATTTGATCCCTTGCTGATTTTGTAAGTTTGCCCACTGACAAAGACATGAGCAGCCCATAATTGAAGGGTAGGTTATTGGTAACAGTGAGAGATAGCACATCACAAATTAAATCCGGAAAATCACATTGTGGAAAGTATATGAATTTATTTGCATTCTGCAGAGGGAAATAAGTATTTGATCCCCCACCACCAGTAAGAGATCTGGCCCCTACAGACCAGGTAGATGCTCCAAATCAACTCGTTACCTGCATGACAGACAGCTGTCGGCAATGGTCACCTGTATGAAAGACACCTGTCCACAGACTCAGTGAATCAGTCAGACTCTAACCTCTACAAAATGGCCAAGAGCAAGGAGCTGTCTAAGGATGTCAGGGACAAGATCATACACCTGCACAAGGCTGGAATGGGCTACAAAACCATCAGTAAGACGCTGGGCGAGAAGGAGACAACTGTTGGTGCCATAGTAAGAAAATGGAAGAAGTACAAAATGACTGTCAATCGACAAAGATCTGGGGCTCCACGCAAAATCTCACCTCGTGGGGTATCCTTGATCATGAGGAAGGTTAGAAATCAGCCTACAACTACAAGGGGGGAACTTGTCAATGATCTCAAGGCAGCTGGGACCACTGTCACCACGAAAACCATTGGTAACACATTACGACATAACGGATTGCAATCCTGCAGTGCCCGCAAGGTCCCCCTGCTCCGGAAGGCACATGTGACGGCCCGTCTGAAGTTTGCCAGTGAACACCTGGATGATGCCGAGAGTGATTGGGAGAAGGTGCTGTGGTCAGATGAGACAAAAATTGAGCTCTTTGGCATGAACTCAACTCGCCGTGTTTGGAGGAAGAGAAATGCTGCCTATGACCCAAAGAACACCGTCCCCACTGTCAAGCATGGAGGTGGAAATGTTATGTTTTGGGGGTGTTTCTCTGCTAAGGGCACAGGACTACTTCACCGCATCAATGGGAGAATGGATGGGGCCATGTACCGTACAATTCTGAGTGACAACCTCCTTCCCTCCGCCAGGGCCTTAAAAATGGGTCGTGGCTGGGTCTTCCAGCACGACAATGACCCAAAACATACAGCCAAGGCAACAAAGGAGTGGCTCAGGAAGAAGCACATTAGGGTCATGGAGTGGCCTAGCCAGTCACCAGACCTTAATCCCATTGAAAACTTATGGAGGGAGCTGAAGCTGCGAGTTGCCAAGCGACAGCCCAGAACTCTTAATGATTTAGAGATGATCTGCAAAGAGGAGTGGACCAAAATTCCTCCTGACATGTGTGCAAACCTCATCATCAACTACAGAAGACGTCTGACCGCTGTGCTTGCCAACAAGGGTTTTGCCACCAAGTATTAGGTCTTGTTTGCCAGAGGGATTAAATACTTATTTCCCTCTGCAGAATGCAAATAAATTCATATACTTTCCACAATGTGATTTTCCGGATTTAATTTGTGATGTGCTATCTCTCACTGTTACCAATAACCTACCCTTCAATTATGGGCTGCTCATGTCTTTGTCAGTGGGCAAACTTACAAAATCAGCAAGGGATCAAATACTTATTTCCCCCACTGTATGTGTATACGTGTGTACTATGATCTATATGTAATTTTAGTTTTCAAATTTATTTTATTTAGTTGCATATGAGTTTAGTTGCAGTTTGTCCTATCTGAAGTATTTTTGAGGTTTTTTACTTCTACCTATAATTTTGGGCGCTTTTACTATCCACCGCTGGAGTTACACCCGGATATTAAAAGCCGGATATGAGAAGTGGGCAATGATTAAACATTTTAATCAAAATTTATTGTGGGATTTAAAAATTTAATCATGATTAATCATAGAATGTTTGTTTTATAGCATCACCCTTTTCTTTCTCTCTTGTCCCTCACCTTCCAGCATTGCTCCCTTCTCTCCATCTTCTAGTATTGACCCATGTCTCTCTCTTCCCACTTTACTATCTAGCATCATCCCTCTCTCTTTCTCCCTACACATCACCATCATCTGTATCTCCTATGTCTCTGTCTGTCTCCCTATACTCATCCATCATCACTCCATCTCCCCTCCCCTAATTACCACCACCAACCAGCACTGCCTCATCTCTCCCTCTCTCCCCACCACCACCATCTAGCATGGCCCTGTATCTCCCACCCACCAGCACCATCCTGCACAGTTGTGTCTGTCTCCCTTTCCTCCTCACATCTCCTTCTTCACTCACTTGGCTGGGCTGCTGCTTTTCCCAGTCTGCACTGTAGTGGGACAGCAACAACAAATAACAGAAAGCAGGCAAATGCATAGATGTATGGATATTGCCTTGTGCACATTGAATCTTGCTTTGCCTGTCCCAGAAATAGGAAATGATACCAGCCTGTTTCATAGGCCTGGTTTTGTTTTTCTCATTCGGGTTGGCTTCTGTGAGCACTACTGAGCCTCGTGCTCACCTTGCGGTGGTCTAGGCCTTTGTTATGTGCCTGGTCTCAACCTATATATAGAGAGAGAGAGGGAAAGAAAGAGAGAGAGAGAGAGAGAGAGAGAGAGAGAGAGATAAATAGATGTAGCCACCAGCTAGGAGGGCACAGACTAAATTCGAGATCCTGATCAATTCAAGTCAAGACCAGGCACATAACAAAGGCCCAGAGCACAACAAGATGAGTGCAAGGGTCAGTGGTTCTGACGGAAGTCAACCTGATTGAGAAAGAAAAAGACCAGTCCCATGAAATGAGATAAAGAAGACTCGGGTATGCTTGGAGACCTCTAGCCATTTTGGGAGAGAGACTGTCTGACCAAGAGGTACTGCAGATCGCGACCCCATGACCCGTGACTCTGAAGAGGATGCCAAGCGGGTCAGAAGCAAAGTCACCGAGAGCCGAGAGGGGCACGGGGTAAGATATCGCTGGCATGCTCTAAAAACTGGATCACATAAGTCATACAAATGCTGGTGAGAAGCATTGTCGACCACTGTTCCACCATCCTGAGACACCAAACCAGAGACAGAGAAATTGAGGGCAGAGGGGCGTATGAAATCCCATGAGGTAAGAACTCGCTGGAGTTCTCCAGGAGCAGGAGTACTCATGTCCCGAAGGTGCTGGTTCCCTGAGACTGCCATCAGCAAGACCGGCTCTATGCATGAGTCCCAGAGATGCTGAGTTCCTGGCCGGGAAACACTGCCTACCGCTGTCCCACTGCCATGAGATGCCAAGCAGGACAGAAACAAAGTCACTGAATGCATGGATTCCCATGGAGAAAGAACCCACTGAAGTGTTTCAGGAGCAGGAGTGCTGGTTCCCAGAGACAGCCATCTGCAAGACCAGCACCACGTGCTGTATTGCAGGTGGAACACCGATGGATGTACAGAGACCAATCACACGACAAGCAGAGATCACGATTACCAGAAAGCAGTCCACTTACCAACCAACAAAGGGAGCCCCATCATCATGATAAGAACAACACAAAGAAGAGCAACCGGGATATCAGAGTCAGATAGGAGGCTAAACACACAAAAGATCCCACGAACCCTGACATTGAAACTGGAGTAAGGTAGAACCCAATCGAAGGTAAATTGTGCAAACAATAGTCTCCCCTACACAGAGCAGGCCAAGAAAAGTAACAGTTGAAACTTAATACTGGTTGTGGTATGAATCTGAAGCCAATTGGATGTTTATGGCCTATAAATTGCTGTAGCGTTCCTGTGGAAGAAAGCAGTTTGCCTCTGAGCAGGTGTAATCTGTGAGCTGCAACAAGTCTAGGCCTGAATTGACATGGATGGGTGTGGCATGGGAAAGTAACTTAAATACTATTGAAGATAGAAAAGTTTGGAAAGCAACTTCTGCATACTTTACTGCAGTGAAGTTGTGGAGCCAAAACATCCACCGACAAATTGGTAGATCCCATGTGCATTCTGCACAGGATCATATGCATTACTGTGAATGAAGTCTCAACAGTTGAATGGTCATTTTAATACAGTATTTTCTTATCCTTGCAATTTGAATTGGTGCTGGCTACAGAATCATGGATTATGCTCTGGCTTCATGTATGGCAACTAAGCCAAGCTATACTGATATTCTAGCAAAATTCAGTAGATCCACAAAAGTTGTTCATCCCTCTGAAAGTAAATCAGAAGGCATAGTTAGAAATACAGGTCTTGAGCCTGTGTCAGAAACTAAGCAAGCCCAGGATGCTCCTGTCAGAAGATCAGATTTCTTGGGAACTGTTCAATCATATTATGCTAATCGGGTTGGACATCACTATGCTGCTTTTGACTTAAAACTGAAACTGAAATCCTTAGATAAGTACATTGCACAAAATGAATAATATTGGTGAACAGAGTGACTCAGTACAGAAACTAGAAATCATATACTCAACTGTGATCAGCAGATAGAAATCCTGTTGATCTGATTTTTATAATTTGATTTTCACTCATGATCTTCCAACCTCTCTGAAGTAGGTTCAGATTAATTTAATTATTGCCTCTTCTTTTGAAACACAGATCATTCAATCCGTGTTTGGAACTACTTCGAACTAATATGTTGTGTCTTAATCTCCTTTTCCATTGAATAGCAGCTCTTGCCATTATAGTACTGCCAATTGTAAACCAAAAAGCTGACACATCACTCATAAAATTCTAAAAGATGTTGAAGTGAGTTGAGTCAGCAAAAAGGTAATTTTCCCACAGGGAGCTATGAATTCTGGTTTCATCAGTATATGCATTATCTAGTTACACTGAACAATTTTATGACAATTTTTCACAGTATGGATGTCATATATATTGTTTGAGAACTGAGCCATATGGTTTGCTCAATTCCCTATTCTGTAATGTCTGTATCCTATTTACACTATCATCCATGATTTAGCTTCAAAATGTTTTGTACTATGCAGTAAAATGGATATCTTGTATAAAGGTACACTTTTTATATCAAAATGTGTCTATCCTAGCAGCAAAACAGCTAATGTATAGCTGCCTCTTTGAACATCCACATGACTTAATGGAGCATCAAGTGCATCACTCACTGCAGCTTGTTTCTTCTACTTAACTGCTTTATTAAATCCTAAAATCTAATTGTCATTTTGACTGTCTAAAGCAGTGTGCTTTATAATATAGTGGCATGCCTTAGCATTGAATATCATTGGTTCCACTCGCAGCCAGAAGCAGATCAACAGTGCCTTACGACTGTGGATTAAATATCGACCCCTAAATGTTTAAGTGCTGAGAGGTAAATATTAAATGGGGAGGATAGCTTTATAAGGGCTTCTTCATGTAAAACCTGACTTAAAATAGACCAAATACATTCTGTGTATTAAAAAAGTAGAAAGGAAGACCAAACAACAGCCAGCATGGTTAAAAGCGAGGTGAAGAAAACTATTAGAACTAAAGGAAAATCCTTCAAAACGTGGAAGAAGAATCCGACTGAAAATAATAGGAAACTGCATAAAGAATGGCAAGTCAAATACAAAGCGCTGATAAAGAAGGCAAACAGAGAGTTTGAAAACAAGATTGCACTGGAGGCAAAAATGCATAGTAAAATCTTTTTGAGGTATATTAAAAGCAAGAAGCTGGCAAAAGAATTGGTTGCACTGCTAGTTGACCTAGGGGTAAAAGGGGCACTCAAGGAAGATAAGGCCATAGCAGAGAGAGATTAAATGAATTCTTTGCTTTCGTCTTCACCGAGGAAGATGTGGGAGAGATACCGGTGCCAAAAATGGTATTCAATGCTGACGAGTCAGAGAAACTGAATCAAATCTCTGTAAATCTGGAAGATATATTGGGGCAATGTGCAAAATTGAATTGTGGCAAATTGCGAGGACCAGATGGTATACACCCAGAGAATTGTTAGAATTGAAAAATGAACTTGCAGAACTATCATGAGTAATGTGTAATTTATCTTTCAAATGAAGCATGGTACCGGAAGATTAGAGGGTGGCCAATATAAAGCCGATATTTTTAAAGGGTTCAAGAGACGATCAAGGAAATTAAAGACCGGTGAGCCTGACGTCAGTGCCAGGCAAAATGGTAAAGACTATTATAAAGAACAAAATTAGAGAGCGTATTTAAAAGCATGGATTAATGAGACAAAGCCAACATAGATTTCGTGAAGGGAAATCTTGCCTCACTAATCTACTACATTTCAATACAATTCGAGTTCAATGAATCTAACATATTATTAAACTAACAATACAAATTAGTCAGTGATTACATTGGTATAAGGGAAATGGGACTTGATATACCGCCTTTCTGAGGTTTTTGCAACTACATTCAAAGTGGTTTACATATATTCAGTACTTATTTTGTACCAGGGGCAATAGAGGGTTAAGTGACTTGCCCAGAGTCACAAGGAGCTGCAGTGGGAATCTAACTCAGTTCCCCAGGATCAAAGTCCACTGCACTAACCACTAGGCTACTCCTCCACGAAGGGTTGAATTAGACAATGATTAAATAGAATGTGATAATTAGTTTGAAAGAATAACTAAGGAACAATTCTAGTGCACTTCTTTACATGCATACAGAAGGCATTCTTTGGAGGCTAGAGTTGCATGCAGAGTAGGTCCACGCATATACTTTACAGTAACAGTTCTGGAAAGGAAAGGATACATATGTTATTTCCCTTTCAAAAAACTGAAGCTTTCTAAACATATGCCAGCCTTGTCCACTTATGTGACTGGTTCTAAAATTAACTTCATAACTTTAAAATTCAGGGGCGTAGCCAGACAACAGATTTTGGGTGGGCCTAGGTAAGAAGTGGGTGGGCACCAAATGTTCTTCCCTCCCCCCCTCCCCCCCTCCCCCCCCCCCCCCCCCCCCCCACCACCACCAAAAAAATATCTCAGCTGGCAGGAAAATGCTTCTTTCCACCTTGGCAGTCTGCAGCAGGCATGCACTGAAAACTGAGCATACACAAGTGCCAGTATCGTGGAGAGTAGCGTTTTTGTTACCATCAAGGGAAAGTCTTCAGCTGACAGAACTTGGGATCTCCACCAGCTACCGCTAAACATGTGCTACTGTTGGGTGGGCCTGAGGCCTAAGTGGGTGGGCCCTGGCCCACCCAGGCCCACCTGTGGCTACACCACTGCTTTAAATAGTTAAGAAATCTGGTCAAAACTATATATGAATTTTCAGCAGAACAACTTACACATTTTAGTCAGCTGAAAATATATACAATCGAAAATATATTACATAACATTAAATAGGGTACTTATATTCCACACTAACCTCACAGGTTCAGTGCAGTTAACAATCTAAGCCAGGCCAATCCTAGGAACATTTACAAATTTTTTTTATCAGACTAACAATTAACAATCTATGATTTTCTGAAACAAAAATGTTTTTAGTAGTTTTTGGAATACTCTATAATTAGTCCCTGTTCTCATATGTTCAAGTAAAGAATTTCACCACTTTGCTGATTGATATGAAAACAATTATGATAGACTAGATATGAGGGAGTCTATAGGAAACTACCACTCCCCTTTAATGACACTTCCTCATAGTTCAGGAGCCACCTTAAAAGACAGGACCTAGAACAGAGAAGTTCTGGCTCAGTAAGTACAGAGCAGAGAAGATGCTGCCGAGAAGGTTTAATAAGACAGGAGCCGAAATGATGTCAAAAGGCTGAAGCCATCACCTCCGTGCAACTACCATATTGGTGCTACCAAAGCAAACTATCAACTGCTGTATCCACTTTGTCATTATTCATTCTTATTTTATCTCAGTTATAGTTAGACACATGCTGGTTTGTGCAGCATATGGATATACAAAGAGGAAATATCACAACAGAATAACCTTTCATCGGTTAGAGTAGTAATTTGTTCTAAATTGTAATCAGTATGTCATTTCGAGGGGCTGGCTATAGTGATACCCCAGTATGCATTTGTATTGGTGCTCAGATTTTTTCACCTAGTGAAAGGTCACCAAAACAGACATCAAGTTCAGAGAATGAGGTGCTCAACATGCACAGTTTTTATTTTTAACTACAAAGGTTGTTTTAAACCTTAATTAGGTTGAAACATGGGAACATTTAAAATCTTTTTTTTCCTGTCCATAGATCAAAGGAGAAATATGGTATGTGAGAACTTGCTCCTTTGTTTTGTGGAATGCAGTGGTATATTATAAAAATGCACTTGATATTTTTTATTACTAATATTTAAAAGAGAGGTATTGAATAATGAGGTAAGTGCTACCTTCATGCAGAAATACAGAGTCAGTCTAAATGTGCCAGTTCTTTGTATATATTTATTTCTACTTAAATTCTGTTTGGATGTAAATGCAAGCAGCACACTATTAGCCACCAAATTCACACAAAGTTAATTATTTTCAGTGGAAAATAAATCTGTTGGCTGTGTACTATGTGAATATTCTATTACTGTTTCATTATTGCTACCAAGTATTACATATTTGGGGCATTTGCTTTAAACTTTGTTTTAATCCATTTAACCAGTCCTTACATGCACATGGTTTTGCTTTTTAAACCCAAAGGTGGAACCTAAGAGTGGTTGAACAATTAAGTATAAACTGTGTTGTTTCTGACTTTGGGGTATGTTTACTAAGGTGTGTTAGTGTTTTTAACGTGCCTGCAAATTTAAGGCACATTAAACGCTAACGTGCCTATACATTTCTATGGGTGCATTAGCATTTAATACGCTTATACCATATACATGCGTTAAAAACGCTAACGCACCCATAGCACCGCTTAGTAAACCTAGCCCTTAATTTGTTTTAGACTGCTTTGGGTCCTATTGATCTGTACATCTGCTGTCTGGAACTTTGGAAGATGGAAAAGAGGGCATAAAAAATATTGAAGTTGTTGTTTAGTTTTCCAATGTGTATATGGATGCTTGTTCTGGTGTGTGCATGTGATAATGTTTGAATAATTGTCTATACTTATGGCTATGATTTCTGAACATGCGGCATCATTACAGGACAGAATTTTAATTATCTAATTGATAATTGCAACATTGTTAAATATTTCACACATATCCATCAATTTGCTCCCATGATGTTATCGTCCAGAAAGAAGTTTTCAGTTTTGGCATAGTCTAAGTCATCACAAGAACAGAAAACCAATGGACTGCATGTCTGTTCTGGCTTACAAATCAGACATGCAGGCAGGAAGCTGTGTGGGGAGGTTGATGAGACTGTGCCCTCACAAGAGGGGGAAGGGGGGTCAGGGAAGAAGTCGGACCTCACAGGAGGGTGGAGGAGGATCCAGGAAGAAAATGAACCTCATGGGAGAGAGGGAGACCAGGGAAGAAGACATATGTCATGGGAGAGGGAAGGGGGACACAGAAAGAAGTCGGACCTCATAGGGGGAGAAGGGGAACCTGGGAAGAAAACTGACCTCATGGGGGGATAAGGACCCATGAAGAAACCTCACAGGAGAGGAAGTCCTAGCCGGAGGAGGGGCAAGGTGGAAGGACTTACCGGCGGTTGGGCAGGCAGGAGCAGCATCCAGAGGTGGGTAACAGTGGTAGAGTGCAGTCCACCCTCAGGGAGCACACGCTGATGTTCATCATGCTCCCCAATAGCGGCGCTCCTCATTAGCCTTTGCCTTGGGCAAAGAGCCAATCAAGAGCTCCCTTCAGTAATGGTGACGCTCACTGACTGAAGAGGAAGAAGGAAGGGAAGCAGAACATAATGTTGACTGTTTGTGAAAGTAAGGCACTGAGTAAGATCAATTTTATTAACCACAATTATTTTTTTAATCTCAAATAATAAATATTGCATTAATTATGGTGTTAATCATGATTAACATGCACCCTTAGTTTATATACCTTTGTCCGGTTGTGTTATTTCACAGGCCCACCCTCAAATGCCCACTCAGGATATCATACCATCTTAATAACACCAGGCTTCCCAAGGCAGATTACAACAGCAGTTAAGATGAACCCATCAGGAAACAGGTTATCCTCACTGAGATTTGACCACATATTATTGTATTGTATTGTATTGTATAGAACAATGAGCACAAAACACAGAGAGTTTATTACTGCTGTTTCTACTAGCTACAATAATTTAAATACTGTTTTAGTGAATTTCAATTTTAGTTCATGATATATATCTACATATTTTTTTATTTTTTGTTACATTTGTACCCCGTGCTTTCCCACTCATGGCAGGCTCAATGCGGCAGGCAATGGAGGGTTAAGTGACTTGCCCAGAGTCACAAGGAGCTGCCTGTGACGGGAATCAAACTCTGTTCCTCAGGTCCAAAGTCCACCACCTTAACCACTAGACCACTCCTCCACATATGGGAAACATTCAAGTAATTAAAAAAAAGATGTCAAATTTAAAAAACATACACATATGCAGTCATAGGCATTTGCTATTGTTTTTATATTGAAATATCTTTATTGTCATCATAAGCAAAAACAAAGACACATAGGTCCAGATTCTATATCTGGCACCTTGAAAATCCATACGGAAAACATTTCCACCTCATAAAAAAAATGTACTAAACACACAAAATCTGCTAGCATCTAATCAAACACCACCAACAGATGAGCATGCAAACTACTTTGAACAAAAAATAATCAAAATAAGAACAAAATTAACTGCAACACAAATATCCCTTACTGACTTCCTACACAAATGCGAAAACGACAACCATATCAAAACAGACAGAATCTGGTCCTCCTTTAAAATACCCACAACCTGCTCAGTTAAAGCACTGCTAACAAAATATGCACATGCCAAATGTTTATTAGATAGCTGCCTAACTACTTGATGACAAATCCACTAGACTGGTTCATAGGAAGCCTATCTGAACACATAAAATATATGTTCTCAAACGGTCATTTTCCCTCAGAAAAGGGCAACATCATACCCACCCCAATATCTAAAAACACCACCAGTAAAATAAATTAAATCACAAACTACAGACATGTGGCCCCAGTACCACTACTGACCAAAATGATGGAGGGATTAGTAGCACAACAACTAAGAATACTTAATGGATTTCTCAATCCTTTACAGCTTTCAATCAGGCTTCAGACAACTCTACAGCACTGAGACAGTCATAACTACCTTGATAACAAAATTCAGAAGAATAACAACCAAGGTCCGTCAATATTACTGCTACAATTTGATATGTCAAGTGTTTTCAACCCAGTAGATCACATAACACGGATAATCCTGCTGTTCAACATAGGAATCACTGGTGCAGTAGCAGAATGGTTCCACAGTTTTCTAAGAGCTAGATCCTACTTAGTCAAGATATCTAACCAGTTTTCAACCCCCTGGATCTCTGAATGTGGGATGCCACAGGGCTTCCCGATATCACCTATACTATTCAATGTTATGCTGGCCTTACTCATAAAGAACCTGGCAAAAAAATGGGATTTAACCCATTTATATATGTGGACGACTTTACTATCTACATACCCTTCAAAAACAACATCAATGAGAAATTGGATAAGGCTAAAAAAAGGGCTGGACCTCATGAAAAACTGGGCCACAACTTTCAAACTTAAACTAAACTGAGAAAAAACCAAACTCCTGGTCCTATCCAGTTCATACAATCCCACTACTTACCAAAACCTCACAACAGACCAACAAATGTATCAAGTTGAAACACAACTAAAATTACTGGGAATTATTTTCAACAAACATCTCTCGAAAACCAGGTCACTGCAGTCACAACAAAAAGCTTCAAAACACTATGGAAACTAAGAAGGATCAGAGATTATTTATTCAAACAATCATTCCATGTTATGGTACAGACGCTGATATTGTCCCAACTAGAATATTGTAACTCAGCATATGTAAGGTGCAAAGAAAACATATTAAAATCACTGCAGACTGTCCAAAGCACAGCAGCAAGATTGATTTTCAAAAAGTCGAAATACTACAGAGGAACCCCACTCCTTAGAATACTACACTGACTCCCAATAAAGGCTAGACTATTTTTCAAAACCAGTACAATCATATTCAAAATACTGTATTGCATGTCTCCAGACTACATGTAAGATCTGATCACATTATCACCAAGAAATGCAAACCAAGGAACAAGAGAACACTTACTACTTTACCTACCCAGCTACAAAAACATAATCTACAAATCCATATAAACGGCAGGATTCAGCTACCTGGGCTCAAAATGGTTGAACTCAATCCCCAAGGCCATAAGAAGCATTGCAAAGTACCTCCACTTCAAAAAAAGTCTAAAGACCTACCTCTTCAAGAAATTTTATGGCTAATCCTATGTACACTAACAATAACTTGCTAATCACCTCTGTAAAAATACTGTACCACACAACTTTGTTACACAACTTTGAAATGCAACACCTGTAATCTCTAACATGCTTCCATTAGTATTTTCGAGTTTGGATGTTTTGGGAGTGAAAGAGGTGGGTGAGAGAGGAAGTAAGGTTAATTAAGGTAGGAGGGAGGCTATGTGACGGTGTTGAGTGTGATTAAAGTTGGGTTTTGGGAATCATATGTGGGAAAAGAGAAAAGAATTTTTAAAGGCTGTATGTGTGCAGGGAGAGTAATGAAGTGGAATGTTGGGGAACAAGCCTGTCAGCGGAATGTTGAGAGCTGTGCTGCACTGCTGAATGAGATCAAACACTCTGATTGAGTTTAAGGAATAAAAAAAAACATAGCTCAGGTTTGAAAAAGAAAGGGAATTTAAATTAATTTTATTTTACTTGAGATAGTGGCCCACAGTTAATTGTTAAAGTCACTTATTAATAGGAATTCCTTAAGAAGAAAAGTAGGAAGACAAGGTTTTGCTTCCGCTTATTTTTGTTAAGAGTGAAGTATAGCCAGAAGATTGCATGGCTGAAAGGAACAACCATTTCGAAGGGCCCCACCGCAAGAAAGACTCCGTGGACAGATGCTATACTGCAGCTAAGTACTATTGTGAAAAAAGGGGTAGTAAAAGAATACAATAAAAATAAAGCTGTCTAAAACTATACTTACCTAGAGTCTCCCGGGAGTGAAGAACATAGAAATACCTGAAAAAAGAAAGAGAAACAAAGTATCAAATTCCTAATAGCAATATTGGAACAGACACAAAGAAACAAATTGAAGAATGAGAGAGGACTAAGAAATAACACTTATCTGATCGCTGTTGGTTTTGCTGATTGTAGAAAGGTGTCCTGTAAGGGAAAAGAATGATAACATGCTAAAAGGTTACTCTTTGGGTTGATATTTTTTATTTTTGTTACATTTGTACCCCACGCTTCCCACTCATGGCAGGCTCAATGCGGCTTACATATTGTATACAGATACTTATTTGTACCTGGGGCAATGGAGGGTTAAGTGACTTGCCCAGAGTCACAAGGAGCTGCCTGTGCCTGAAGTGGGAATCGGACTCAGTTCCTCAGGACCAAAGTCCACCACCCTAACCACTAGGACACTCCTCCACATGTTTGAAAAGTGAAGGGAAGTGAAGGGAACTGGTACAAAAGACAAAAATTTACTCATTATTGTTTATTAATGATATTTTAATTCAGAATTATATTTTCTTAACACAAATTGAAATGTTATAAAATTGTTAGTTGTGCTTTCTAAATAGGCTACCAACATAAAGGTTATTTACACCACAACTAAAGAAACGTTTTAAATAAATGATTTTTAAATCGTACATATACTCTAAGTAATTCTTGCAGTCGTGTTTGTTGTCTAAAACAGAGTAAAATCCTAAAAATTAGTTTACATTTCCACACCTATCCTTTGAGGGTAGGTGACGTGATTAGTTTCTGTAGCTTGCCTCTCATTCCTGTGTGCTGGTTTTCGAGAAGTTGCCACAACTGACAACATCTGGCTTCCTGGAATCCTGCTCTATCTTACATCATACACAGGCGTGAGTGGGTACCTGCTTACAATACAGCAATATATAAAGAAATGACATTCAGGAAACAAACTACTCAACATCTCTATATCCCACATAACAGATGGGATACGGGAAGAAATATCATTATTCATAACATTGAAAACTCAATAGAAATATATTAGAGGGCACCTAGCATTCCATATTTATAACTCTTTAAGGGAGGGGCGGAGAAAGGGAATGGGACTTGATATACTATCCTTCTGTGGCTTTTGCAACTACATTCAAAGCAGTTTACACAGTAAATACAGATACTTTGTACCTGGGGCAATAGAGAGTTAAGTGATTTGCCCAGAGTCACAAGGAGCTGAATCTAGTTCTCCCAGATCAAAGTCCACTACACTAACCACTAAGCTACTCCTCCCCAATCTAGTTATCAATCAAAGAAAACAATAATTAAGATGAAACTTTTGAAACAAGAAAGAACTCTAACCTCACCTTCTACAAAGCCGCATCGTAATGCCGACACAGTCCATTCACTTTGAATGGGCTGTGTCGGCATTACCACATTGGCAGCCACTAGTGTGGTTTGGTAAAATGGGGAGTAAATGTAGTAGTTCTACAAAGGTATATTTAACCCCTGGTAGCTCACAAGGCACTTATATAGAAAATGGAGAAAAATGTGGCATCTAATGATAACACATGAGACTTAAGTTTTAAAAAGCCTTCCTCTGAACCCGTGTGCCCCTAGACACATCAGGGTAAATAGACTGCCCCAATTTGATTGACTGCACTTTTTGTCCTTTAGATTGTAAGCTCCTTGAGCAGGGACCTTCCTTCTTTGTTAAATTGTACAGCGCTGCTTAACCCTGGTAGCACTTTAGAAATGTTAAAAAGTAGTAGTAGTAGTAAATAGAAACCCTTTGTCCATAAAAGGAAATATCTTTAAATTTAAAGTAACATTTGAAAATCAAAGATGTATTGTCTTCAGCTGAAAGAACAATTATCCTAGTGGCCCTAGTAGAAATGCCATTCACTGATGAATCCAAAGTCTCTGAGATGTCCAAACTGTCCACTGATACTATTGAATCCAAACAATCTTCCTCCACATTCAAATTCTTTTTCCCAGACAGTAAATAATACAGCTTGGAGATTCCTATTTCTTCTGGTTTCACAATTTTTAAGACAACTCTCTTCGGGGTTCTCAATTCTTAAAACATCTTCATGTGGAGACAAAAATCTTGTCTTGAGGAAGTTCTATAGTCTCAAATTCCTACTTCTACCCTAATTTTCTAGGCCTTCCATCATTAAGTGTAACCACAGATTATCCTTAACAAAAGACCCGCTGGCTGATTTTAAAGTTATAATTTGAGTAGTCAGTATCTCTACGTAGTGCTCTAGTTTATACATTGTACAATCCTGCACTGTTAATTTGGCCACAGTCTGTTCAGAAAATATTGAAGTTTGTGAAATTGTTGAAAGAAGGGAAGCCTCAATTCAACATATACCCTGGCAAACATCCTCCAAAGTGGTCTTACCAGATCCATACGGCTTCTCGCTGGGACTCATCAAGATCTCTCTTGTTCTAGGCACAATCCTTTCCAGGAGCTCACCTACAGATGCCATATTTGGCCTGATGACTTTGCCCTGTGGCTTTCTGTCCAAACTACATTTTTCTGGGGAATAATTCTGGGTCATTTGAAGGCTGCTCCACCAAGCACTCCTCAGCTGCTTTTCCAACCTCTATCTTTCCAGACTGAATCAGGTACTGCACAGTTTCCACTTCATGATTAAATACTGGTATATTTTATCACCATCTTTCTCTGCCAATTTTGAGGCACAGACCATAGAAGTCTGCCGGGCACTGGTCCTACTTCCCAGCTGCTGGAGATGCCATTGACACTCATTCCAGTCTCGATCCTGATCTATTTTTGCCATGGTGATGTTCCCTCATATAGAAAGAACTACTCAAGTTCTTTCAGATTTCTAATAGAAACTCTTCTTTTAGCATGAGAAGACTATAAGAAGAATATGATATTTCTGAATTCTCTATTACAGGTTTGACCTTTGATTTTCCTTACCTTATTAATGGGGGGGGGGGGGGGCAGTTATCGACATTATATACCACTCTGCACCTGGACTAGCTTGCTACACACTCTATAACTTAGACCAGTTCCTTATATCTTGTTTTTAATTGTACAAAGAACTTGCCTTGAGTTTAGCCACCCATCTATTTATCCCAACTGACTCTGCTAACTATCTTGCCCTCATCTATATATCTGCACTTAGCCCCTTGGCTTCATGGCAAGCTGTATTGTAGAAAAAACATTAGCATCATATCTATGTTATTTGAATGTTCTAATGTGTGCTTATTAGATATTTCATTAGTATTATGCTGACATTGTTATTTGAATTTCAGTGTTGTTAAATGTGTATATTTTTGATACTGTTTCAAGGTAGTCATAAGCACATAAGCACCACCATACTGGGAAAAACCAAGGATCCATCAAGCCCAGCATCCTGTCTCAGACAGCAGCCAATCCAGGCTTCAAAAACTCGGCAACCCCCCCCCCCAAAAAAAACAAAAAAACTTAATAATGTTCAATGGACTTTTCCCTCAGGAATCTGTCCAAACCCTCTTTAAATTCCGTAAGGCCAGCTGCTGCCACTACATTCTCCAGCAATGAGTTCCAGAGTCTAACTACACGCTGAGTAAAGAAAACCTTTCTCCTATTTGTTTTAAATCTACCATATTCTAGCTTTATCTTGTGCCCCCTGGTTTTGTTGTTGTTTGAAAGTGTAAACAATTGCTTCACATCTGTCTGCTCTACTCCGCTCTATCTTGTAGACTTCTATGATATCACCCCTCAGCCGCCTTTTCTCCAAGCTGAAGAGCCCTAACCTTCTCAGCCTTTCCTTATAGGGAAGTCATTCCATTCCCTTTATCATTTTTGTCGCCCCTCTCTGCACCTTTTCTAATTCCTTTATATCTTTTTTGAGATGCGGCGACCAGAATTGGACACAATACTCGAGGTGCGGTCACACCATGGAGTAATACAATGGCGTTATAACATCCTCGTGTTTGTTTTCCATCCCTTTCCTAATAATACTCAACATTCTGTGCGCTTTCTTAGCCACCGCAGCACACTGGGCAGATGTTTTTAACGTCTTATCAACGATTATTCCCAGATCCCTTTCTAGGTCCGTAACTCCTAATGCGGAACCTTGCATGACATAGCTGTAATTCGGGTTCCTCTTACCCACATGCATCACTTTGTACTTGTCAACATTGACCTTCATCTGGTACTTGCACGCCCAATCCCCCAGTCTCGCGAGGTCCTCCTGTAATCTTTCACACTCCTCCTGCGACTTGACGACCCTGAATAATTTTGTGTCATCTGCGAATTTAATTATCTCACTAGTTACTCCCATCTCTAGGTCATTTATAAATATGTTAAAAAGCAGTCCTATTAGGTTTTAATTTGCTGTTCTCAAGTTTACTTCATTTATTGTATTTATATTTGGTAACTTTTACTATTGTTATGCTGTTAACAAAATTGTAAGTTTTATGTTAAACTGTACCTGAAGTACACTGCGTTGGGTGAATCTCTTCATAAAGACTGTTAATAAATCCAAGTAAATAAATAAATAATCATGGTATACCGTTCAGATGTGTTACTGTTAACCCTTGTTCTTAGTAACTAGCCTGCTTATTTTCAAAGGAGAAGGGCGCCCATCTTCCAAAACAAATCGGGAGATGGGCGTCCTTCTCCTAAGGTTGCCCAAATCGGCATAATCGAAGGCTGATTTTGGGCATCTTCAACTGCTTTCCATCGTGAGGATGACCAAAGTTCAAGGGGGGCGTGTCAGCAGTGTACCAAAGGCGGGACGGGGGTGTGGTTAAGAGATGGGTGTCCTCAGCTGATAATTGAAAAAAGAAGGGTGCCCCTCACGAGCATTTGGCCAACTTTATTTGTTCAATTTTTTTCACGACCAAGTATCAAAAAGGTGCCTGAACTGATCAGATTACCACTGGAGGGAATTGGGGGGTGACCTCCCCTGACTTCCCCAGTGGTCACTAACCACATCCCACCCCCCAAAAAAAACTTCAAAAACTTTTGTCTCTTTTTTTTTTAGAATATGTCCTTTGCTATGCCTCTGTCCCTGTGACGGCAGTTGAGGATGTCCAAAATGTGGGTGTTTCTGTGAGAAGGACATCCATGTGTTTGCTATGTCTCTGACATCCTCTTTGTTCACATGTATTTTGGATCACAAGTAGTGGCAGTGGGATTTGAACTGGCCACTTCAGGATTACAAGACCAGTGTGCTAACTGCTAACCACTAGGCCACTCCACCACCCCTCCTCTCCACTCCCTTGAAATTTGGCCATCCCTGTGGGGGGGGCAGTATGCAGGTCCCTGGGGGAGGGAGCTATGTGTGTGTCAGCGGAGGCATAACAAAGGCCTGGATGTCCTTCTTTCAAACATTTTGGATGTCCTCAACTGCCCCCCCCCCCCCACAGGGATGGCCAAATTTCAAGGGAGTAGTGTAGAGTGGAGGAATGGCCTAGTGGTTAGAGCACTGGTCTTGCAATCTAGAGGTGGCTGGTTCAAATCCCACTGTTGTTGCTTGTGATCCAAAATCCAAATAAATAAATAAAGAGGGTGTCAGAGGCATAGCAAAGCATGGATGTCCTTCTCACAGAAACATCCACATTTGGATGTCCTCAACTGCCGTCGCTTCCTCTCATTAAGAAGGAAATCATGTGCAAATGAGCTAACGGCAAGCAGCTCATTTGCATGCAATTTCCTTCATGCATTCCCGTTCCTTTCCAGATCGGGAAGGGCTTTTTCCATTCAGTTAGTGGGACCAGTGCACTATGAATGCTAGCTCCTTCCATAACCAAATGGCTTGGATTTGGTCATTTCTGAGATGGGTGTCCTCGCTTTCCATTATCGACGAAAACCGGGGATGACCATCTCTAAGGTCGACCTAAATTTCATGATTTGGGCATCCCCGACTGTATTATCAAAACAAAAGATGGACTTCCATCTTGTTTCGATAATACAGGTTTCCCCGCCCCTTTACAGGGCCATCCTTAGAGATGGGCGCCCCCATTCCAATATCCCCCTCCATTCTCATTGCATAAAAAGGGACCTGTGCTAAATAACACAAGTGGAAAAAATCATGTCTTCAAGGTGGCCCACATTAATACATTCATAACGAAGCTCCTGAGACAAAGGTAAAATAAATATTTCCAATTCCATATTCATTACTTATGCTAGGAGATAAGCAAATGAAAAGAGAAAGTTATGAAGGTCTTTAGAATAAAGGCCGTGGAAAGGAAGAGGACTTTCTACTAATATTTTTAGTTTTCTATTCCACTCATACAATTCTTCACATATAGTTTCTGTTTGCTGATACTTTCAAAAAGCTGGTAAAGTAAACAAAACAAATCAAATGTTAGTGTGTTGAAAATGATAGAAAATCAAAATCTGCTCTTTCCATAAAGTTGGATATTTTCCCTCTACATTTGAAATTAATGTTACTGTTTTATGGACCAGTAGAATTGATGTCATAAAATCTGTAAAATGAGATACAGAATCCAAGCCATGACATACTTGGACTAGTTTTATAACACAGCACCTTAAAACTTTCTGAAAGGCATGAGGATATATATTTGTATGCTGTTTTCAAATTATAATAAACTTTTTCCAATGCCTTTTAATATTCATGGAAGAACCTCTATGAATATTCAAGACACTAAACTGAATTTTAAGTTACTATCTCACCTTATTATCACATCCTCCCATGAATTACGAAAATACAGAAACTCCACTCTCCACATAAAATGTACGATAAGATCACAATTCCAGCCCTGCTCTGATCAATTATACCCCCAGGATCTACACATTTTGAGCATATAAATATGTACCATCTCGAGATGCATATTTCTGTGAATGTTTTCTACTATGCAATTTTTTAAGAGCCATTTTCCATGTATGACATGTTTTACATGCAGAGATTGCTTTATAAAATTATGTTCATAAAGTCCACTGATCCCTAGAAAGATTTTATGCTTACATCAAATAACAAGACCCATTAATCTGTGCATTCAGCAATGCATGTGCTATATTTATGGCACCCTTCAGCAGGGGCAGATGTACTAAATAATTTTCCCTTTTTAATACCTCTGGCCCAGTATGCAAGAAGAGTACAGATAATTAGCTAGAATATGCAAGAGACAATTTATGCTCCAGAAGAGGGCAAGTTAATTAATCATATCAGTTAGTTTTGCATTTTCAAATATATAAATCCCCACAGGGAAAAGGAGATGGAGACATATACCAGACCTGGTGCTGGAATCAGATCCAAAGATATTTTAACTGAAACAGCAGGTTAACCAGAAGAAATGCAACAGATTGAAGTAGGTTCTCCTAATCTAATAAACATGTAGGGTACTAATCATCATGGGAAAGTATTAAAGACCATTTAAAAGAAGCCTGGACAATATACCATATGACATACTTCACTGTTAATGCATTCACACACACACACATGTTCCCATGTCTATATACACGGGGACACTGATTATTAAATTCCAAATCCTGGGACTTCTACCAGCCAAGACTTTTATCAAAGGTTTCACAGAAAACCTGGGAAAAATCTCAGCATATTAGCTAAAATTCAACATGAATTTAAGAATTTTCATTTGCGTTTTTGTGGTATTCAATACCACTTTGAGTGGTCTCAACAAAGGCTGGACAGATGGTCTACAAGAATTTTAAAATAAGTATATTTTCACAACATCCTCATAAACCAACTTGCTGCCAGTTTCCACAAACTAACAAATTCACTTAATATCTTTTATAGATTTGCAGAAATCTGCATCAGATTTTTATAAAATTAAAATAAGAAACTGATCTGGTGAAACAGCAAAAAAATTGTGTAACTTCAAATTTGTTTGGAAACTTGTTTTGTAATGTTTGTTCACTCCTGCTCTAAAGCTTAATATACCCAAAAAATAATAAAATCCTTAGCAATCCTATTTTACACCTTTAGATATGAAGGCTTCTATTTGAAATATATAAGCTGGTATAGCAAATCATTTTTGTTAAACAGCATAGCCCTAATTTGTGACTATTAAACCAAAATTATGCAAGAAAACGAAGGACATTGGGGTCCTTTTACTAAACCTCGCTAAAAAGTGGCCAGTGATAGTTTTAGTGCACTGGTTTCCCACACACTCTGGCTACTTTTTAAGACAGCTCTAAAATGGTGAATTTCAATTTCTTCCATCAATGGCCATGTGCTAATTTCCAAATTAGTACGTGACCATTACTACCTCCTATTTATCAGGTGGTAAGGGCTCACTCGCTACTCAATTACTGCCGAGAATGCCCACTCCCCCCCCCCCCCCCCAAGTTTGAAAATAAAAATTATTTTCTAGCGTGGGAAACAGCATGCGGCAACCCAGAACTATCGCAGGGTGCCTGAGAGCTTAGCAACAATTCTATAAAGGCATAGAATACTAGTATAAGTTAACAATGGCATGCCCATGTTTAGGCTTGCCCTTTTATACCATATCAATAAGAAGCATAAGTTGGCATACATAGGTGCACCAAGTGATGCCCATAATTTCATTGTAAACTAGAAGGCCAATATTCAAATTGATTTAATCAGGCAGAAATGGCCTCGGTGAGGCCTCTTAACCACTGATATTCAGCAGTAATAATCAGGCAATGCCGCTGAATATAAGCTCTGACCTAACTAAAACAGGTGAGCATGTCAGGGGTGATGGTTGGGGAGGAGCCAGTAGGTATGCAAGTACTGGCTATATTTGGTAATGGCACCAGCATAGCTATGCGAGTGGATTTAGAACAGCTCAAAATTGTGCTGTTTCACTGCCAAATGGGGCAGGAGCAAGTGGGCCTCACTCATACTCCCATCATTTTCACTGACCACTAGGGAGCTAAGGTAGGCCTTGGGGTGCCTACCAAGACCAGGAGGGAGTCCACTTTGGGGACGGGTGTGCCTGTCACAGGCTGGGGGGGGGGGTAGAGGAGGGAAGGAAGGAAGGAAGGAAGGAAGGAGGGGGCTACTGGGTGGGAGGGTAAGCAAAGCAGCACAATTTTTGTAATACAGGTCCTGGCTGATATTCTCGTCAGCAGTCAACTTAAAATCCCCTTTTTTCTTTACCAGAAAGAATACTTCAGATACTTTAACTCATAATAACAGGTTTCATACAAGAAGTAAAAAAAAAAATGCTTGCAAAATTCTAAATATTATAAACTAAACAAATTGGTGCATATTTTATTGCTTTTTTTAAATCTCATATTTACTTTTGTTGTATTATTTTGTTACTGAATATTTGATGAGGATGAAAAATTGATTTTTATACATTTAAAGAACTATTTTAGAAAAGCCATGGATGTCAGCAAATAGACATTTTAGGCAAAACACCTAGAGCCTGTGATGTATTTTACAAAATGTTGAAGCCCAATGTAAAATCAGCATATCTCGACCTCCTGACCAAGGCATTCTAAAAGCATTCAAAAACATATAGCATATCAACGCCAATGTCTCAAAATGTGCCCATGAAGCTGAAAACGGCCCACACAAGTAC
This sequence comes from Microcaecilia unicolor, assembly GCF_901765095.1. NCBI lineage: Eukaryota > Metazoa > Chordata > Amphibia > Gymnophiona > Siphonopidae > Microcaecilia > Microcaecilia unicolor. The sequence continues at coordinate 89,830,479 of NC_044031.1, forward strand.
TAACCATTATGCTCTGCCCCCATAGGAAAAATACATAGGTTTCACAAGGTCCCTTCTCCATCCTTGATGTTTATTCACTGCCTGCAGGGGAAAATATTTAGCACTACCTATAGTGGTTAGTACTGCCCTGGGATGCTATATTTATTTATTTGAATTTTGCTCTCAAGTTTTTGAACAGTAGCTCAATGTGGGTTTTACATTCAAGTATACTAGACATGCCTAAGATCACAAGGAGAAACAGTGGGTTGCAAAACATGTTGTCCTGCTTTGAGTGTATGTATGCATAGGCGGTCGGTGGCCCAACTGTTTGAGGAGGCTAAAGGGGGCGGGGTTAGGGGTGGGGCCAGGGGTGCAGCTTAAATCCATAATTGTCTGATAACACGCAGAAAAAATAAATAAATAAAATAAAGTCACAATTAATACCTTTTATTAAATTTAGATATTAGATATGTATCATATGTCAAAGAATAAAGTGGTTGCTCAAAGCATATTCTAACCACAATCGCTCAACTGCAAAACACTATGCACAACTTTGTCCAAAAACACACTCAGAACTTTACTGTACCATAAATATTACACTGGGTAGAAGCTAATACACCAATATACCATCCATACAGAAAATGCAGACCGTCAACAATATGAAACAAGGGATCATATCATCACAATTCTCATGTAGAGCCACAAAACACCCTAATTCATGTTTAATGTGGGATAAAATGCCATAAATAAGTAAATAAATATAAACTTTTAATGTTGAGCACCTGATTCTCAAAGTGGACATATTCCAAACACTATAATGAAAATAAAATGATCTTTTCTACCTTTGGTGTCTGGTGACTTTTTCTGATCATGCTGGCCCAGTATCCATTCTGCTGCTATCTGTCCTCAGTGCAGGTCAGGAAGTCATCCTCCTTAATTATCTCCCTGGCAACCCAGGACACCTCCAGCCAACCCCCCCCCCCCCTGCTTTCCCAGCAGTAAGGTAAACAAACCATAAACCAATTTCTACAACTGCTAGAGGGCTTTCACTGCAGCTCCTGCTGTGAGGATGGAGGTAAATCAACTATTTAATCCCCTCAGAGCAGCTGGACTCCACAGCTGATCCATTCTGCTGCAGCAGGGGGGAGGCTTAGCCTCTCCAAGCCTCTTATACCGGGCGCCTATGTACTGTATGTATGTATCTTGTTCCATTTCTCTGCAGTGCTGATTAAATAAAGGTAAAAAAAAATTCAGGCTGTAAATGTTTTGCTCTGCCCTGGGATGCAAAATATTTATTTATTTATTTATTTATTTGGATTTTGCTCACACATTTTTCAGCAGTAGCTCAACACCTGTTGGGCTCACAATCTAATTTTGTACCTGAAACAATAGATGGTTAAGTGACATACCTGAGATCACAAGGAGCTGTAGTAGGATTTGAAGTGGGCATCCCTGGGTATCAAGCCCAGTGCTAACAAACCCAGGGGCCCTTTTACTAAGCTGCGTAGGCGCCTACGCGTGCCCAGTGTGTGCCAATTCGGAACTACTGCCCAGCTACCATGTGGCCCTCGCAGTAATTTCAGTTTTTACGTGCGTCCAGTATGTGCGCAGGAAAATATATTTTATTTTCTGGTGCACGACGCTAAATGGACAGTAATCGGCATTGTACGTACGCTGACGATTACTGCCCGGTTAACGCATGAGACCTTACTGCTAAGTGAATGGGTGGTGGTAAGGTCTCAGGCCCAATATGTCCGTGCACCAATTTTCATTTTGTCACACATCCTTTTTCAGCCAAAAAAGAGGCCTTTTTTGCAGGCACACTGAAAAATGGACCTGCATGAGTCCAAAACACGCGCCTACAACAGCGCAAGCCATTTTCGGTGCACCTTAGTAAAAGGACCCCTCAGTGCTCTAACCACAAAGCTACTTTTCTAATCCATTCTGCACCACAAAATTTTTATCACTACTCTGAGGTGCAATACGTTTTGTAAAATGGCAGGCATAAATGTTTTGCAGCCCTAAACATTTAGAGCTGCCAGCAATTTCAAAACTTGGACGTACCATATAGCATCAAAACTTGGACGTACCATATAGCAACATTTACAGCCCTCTCACCTAGATGTTTTTTTAAAGCATATGTCAATGTCACACTTGCCATTTTACAATCTTTGGCAGAAGTTGCATGAGAAGTTTAAGTAAGTTCCTATCAATTTGATATACCACCTCTATTGAGGCATGAATTGAGGCGGTTTACATATACTATACATGTACTTGCACTGTCCCTGATGGGCTCATAATCTATGTATATTGTACCTGGGGCAATGGAGGGCTAAGTTACTTGCCCAGGGTCACATGGAGCTGCAGGGAATTGAAGCTGGTTCCTCAGAATCTTAACCTACTGCTGACTGTTCGGCAGCAGTGGGAACTGAACACAGTTCCCCAGGATCAAAGTCCACTGCACTAACCATTAGGCCACTCCACTGCAAGGTTTGTACTGGACCCAAAGCAACAGTTCTTGTCCTGCAAGGGAACCCTAATCTCAGACAGTACAGGGCAGAATGAAGAAGATCCTGAGAAGCAGACAAAATCACAGAAGGGACTCACTGCACCACAGAGGGAGACAGGTGAGAAACAAGAGCTATCTGGCATGGTATTGGAAGGTGAGGGAGATAGCAGGTGTGGAGACAGAGGGATTTCAGACAGCAGACCTGGGTGGACAGAAATAGCAATCAAGTTCATAGAGTCTCAGCTCTCACTGTCAACACCAGCGCAAAGACATGTTACGGTGGCACTTATTCATGATTTAAAAGTGGTCCAAATCCTGACACTTCTGCTGGCCCTATACATTTCAGTGGCTTAAATATTTTATCCTGTCCTTTTGTAAAATACTGACATATTTTGGCCACAAAAATATATAAGTGCCAAGATTCAGACAGTTAAAGTGTGAATAGTGCTTGTAAGGTGACCACCATTGTTTTAGACATACACCTGTGACAGCCTAACAGTGGGTGAAATGTGGCCTCGTTGGGTGATTTTATGAATAAATAAATCTTTATATGATAATGCTCTTCTGTGATCTTTTCCTTTTGGAGTAAGTACACACAGGAAATCCAGAGGAGCAGCTGTGAAGCTCAAAAATTTAAAATTACCATCTTGGAAGCCCAGACCAGTTATATTTCATGTATTAAAAAAGGAGGAAGGAAGGAAGGCCAAATGACAGCCAGCATAGTTAAAAAGTGATGTGATGGAAGCTATTAGAGCTAAAGAAAATCCTACAGAAAATGGAAGAAGGATCCAACTGAAAAATAATTAAAAAACAGCATAAGGAATGGCAAGTCAAATACAAAGCTCAGATAAGAAAGGCATAGAAAGACTTTGATTACATGTCTGAAGGATAAAAGGGAAACTCAGGAAAGATAAAGCCATAGCACACAGATTAAATGCTTTGCTTCTGTCTTCACCAAAGATTTGGGAGAGATACTGGTGCCAGAAATGGTATTCAAAGTTGATTCAGAGAAACTGAAGGAAATCTTTATAAACCTGGAAGATGTAGTGATGCAATTTGACAAACTGAAAAGTAGTAAATCACCTGAACCGGATGGTATCTATCCCTGAGTACTGATAGAACTGAAAAATGAACTTGCCGAACTATTGCTAATAATATGTTATTCATTTTTAAAATCAAGCATGGTACTAGAAGAATGGAGGGTGGCAAATGTCAATTTTTAAAAAAGGCTCCAGAGGTGATCTGGGAAATTATAGACCAATGAGCCTGACGTCGGTGCCAGGCAAAATGCTAGAGACTATGATAAAGAACAAAATTGCAAAGCATATTCAAAACCATGGATTAGAGACAAGCCATCATGGATTAAGTGAAGGGAAATCTTGCCTCACCAATCTATTACTTTTCTTTGAAGGGGTGAACAAACATGTGGATAAAGATGAGCTGGTCAATAGTGTACCTGGATTTTCAAAAGGCATTAGACAAAGTACCTCATGAAAGACTCGAGGAAATTGGGGAGTCATGGGATAGGAGGTAGTGTTCTATTGTGGATTAAAACTTGTTAAAAGATAGAAAAAGACAGTGACCCAGCATTAGGCGGTCACAAGCACAAACGGGCGGTGGCCCAGCACAGCAGGAATAGGAGGTAGGAGGGAGGGGGAGGGTGATGGGAAATATAGAAGAGCTTTTAAGCACAGGCAAGTTAGGAAAGGGATAAATAAGAGGGAGGCACTAAAGAATAGAGGACCTATAGAGAGGCAGGCAACAAGACAGGAAGTCTGGGAGGTGGGGAAAGAGGTGACCTCTGGGAGCAAGAAAGGCAGTGCCTGCAAGGAGCATTCACCATTTTATTATTATTTATTACATTTGTATCCCGCACTTTCCCACTCAAAGCAGGTTCAATGCGGCTTACACAGTAAAAGGAATACAGAATATTGTTAGAAAGGGTAAAAGTTAAATATACCAGAATAATAGATGAGTAGGTAGAACTAGGCAATGGAAAGGGGAGTAAGGTGGGAGATGTGGTCTGGGTCAATGTCGTTATCATGCTCCCACAGCTCTGCTCCATTCCACTGAAACATTTGTTAAATTCTGTTTAATTTGTTTAATCTCTTTCTCTTCTTGCCTTTTGCGTTGTGCCTTCTGTGTGGACCGTTGGTTGTGGCCAGGAAGGGAACACATGGGTTTGGCTCGCAGCAGAGGGCTGAAATGCAGTGGGCTGCTCAGGCACAGGTCAGCCGTTTGACTATTTACAGTGCTGGTATGTGGGTCCTCACTGCTTGGCTTGCCCTTCTTTTCAGGACCGGTGTCTTCTGGATAGGGTGTAATGTGCCCACAGAGAGGCGGAGATCTAGGTGTCGTTGTAGATACACTGAAATCTTCTGCTCAGTGTGTGGTGGCAGCCAAAAAAAGCAAACAGTTTGCTAGGAATTATTAGGAAAGGGATTATTATTAGGAATAAGACCGAAAATACTATAATGCCTCTGTATTGCTCCATGGTGTGACCGCACCTTGAGTATGGCATTCAGTTCTGGTCACCGTATCTCAGAAAAAGATATAGCGGAATTAGAAAAGTTTCAAAGAAGAGCAAGCAAAATGATAAAGGGGATGGAACTCCTCTTGCATGCAGAAAGGCTAAAGAGGTTAGAGCTCTTCAGTTTGGAAAAGAGACAGATGACAGGAGATATGATTGAGGTCTACAAAATCCTGAGTGGTGTAGAACGAGTAGAAGTAAATTGCTTTTTTACTCGTTCCAAAAGTACAAAGACTAGGGGACACTCAAGGAAGCTACACGGAAATACTTTTAAAACAAATAAGAGGAAATATTTTTTCACTCAAAGAATGGTCATGCTCTGGAACTCTTTGCCAGAAGATGTGGTAACAATGGTTAACATACCTGGGTGTAAAAAAAGGTTTGGACAAGTTCCTGGAGGAAAACTCCATAGCTTGCTATTGAGACAGACAAGGGGAGGCAGCTGGGATTGGTAGCATGGAATGTTGCTAATAATTGGATTTCTGCCAGGTACTTATGACCTGGCTACTTTTTGGAAATAGGATACTGGGCTAGATGGACCCAGATGGATTGATCTGACCCAGTATAGCTACTCTTTATATTCTTACGTTATGTATTTTCTTTTTTTTTCCTTCAGTCTTTTCTTTGATTTTATGCTGCTGTTTCTCTTTATCTCATGTTTATATATTTAGGTATCAGTTCTATTTTTTTGTTACATTTGTACCCCGCGCTTTCCCACTCATGGCAGGCTCAATGTGGCTTACATGGGGCAATGGAGGGTTTAGTGACTTGCCCAGAGTCACAAGGAGCTGCCTGTGCCTGAAGTGAGAATTGAACTCAGTTCCTCAGTTCCCCAGGACCAAAGTTCACCACCCTAACCACTAGGCCACTCCTCTCACTATTTTCTGAATTGTATGCTGCTTTACTATTTTCCTGCGAGAGGCAATTAAGAAAACAGTAACAATAAGAAGAAAATGGATAAGTATCTACTTAAACTGGTCTTTTTCTAATGTCGTTTATTTAATACGTTATCACGATAACTGGCCAAACTGGTTAAGCCAATTGATCCTTGATTCCTATCTAAACTACACTGTATTATCATATGTGCACAATCTTATTAGCTTGTTTTACACTAAATTAGAAGCCCTTTGCAATTCTAAATTTTCTTGCATTTGGAAGGGAGCTCTATCTATTATCTGTTTATATAAAAATGGGTTCCCCGTTTAACAGAGGTTCAGGAAAGCTAAAACTTAGGCTTTTCATCAATCTTCTGGTTGTACTCACATGAAGAGAAGAAACATGGGAAAATATCTAAGATTTAAAATAAATGTGCAAACATACTCTTACAAAAAAAAAAGCCACGGTAACTGAAAAGGGGTTACATGGCACACTCTACCATTAATACGCTCAGTGAATATTAAAACAAAGAGAGAAATCCTGCACCAGGTACTGCTCAGGTTACTTACTTACTCGTCCCCTCTCCTTCCCCTTTACCTCTCACTCTAGCTATTAGACACCCCCAACTCCTCTCACTCCGTATTTACCTCCGGCTCTGAATCCTGATCTGAGTCAGTTGTCACAGCACGGAACAAAAATTAACTTAACATGCTGTATTAAATTGTTTTTGAGCTCCTTGTTAATAATTATCCTGCAGTAAGACCATGTTATGCTCTTAACATAGTTTAGTAAATAGGGGTCTAAGAGGTCCTTTTACTACGGTGCGCTGAAAAATGGGTTGCGCTAGTGTAGGCGCATGTTTTGGATGCATGCAGATCCATTTTTCAGCATGCCTGTAAAATAGGCCTTTTTAAAACTTTTGCAGAAAATGGGCGTGTGGCAAAATAAAAATGGTCATGCATCCATTTTGGGTCTGAGACCTTACCGCTACCCATTGACTTAGCAGTAAGGTCTAAAGCGGAAACCATGCGTTAATCATCTACCCAAGTAGAATGATGATTACCACCTGGTTTCTGCCGCACGCAGGAAAATAAAAATTATTTTCCGGCACACGTAGTGTACATGCGTAAAAAACAAAATTACCGCCCGGGCCATGCGATAGGAGTCAACTCCAAATTGATGCATATAGGATGCACGCATGCACCTACGCGGCTTAGTATAAGGGCCCTTCAGTGCATAATTTTATCTATACCTAAGGCAGAGAATTTTGTAGGTCATTTCTACAAGCAAAGTACTGTTTTTCTCATACAGGTGGGTTATAAAATTATCCCTATGATTGATTTCATTTCCTTAAGATGTATTTATTCCATCTTAAAATGTCCCTTAGGAAAAACAATTACAAAAAGAATTTTAAAAATGCATTTACATGCTTCATGTGGGTGCACGTGTTGTATTTGTATTTAGACCACTCTACTGAACATTGTCTGTAATCTCTACAGGAAAAAATAGAATGCACCACAATTACTCCCTGCAACAAGCATATACATTGTCTTCCCACAGCAGAGAGAAGGGTGGTGCTGAGGATGGAGAAATAGGAGGAATGGGGATATTTTCACACCATCATTTTTTAAGGAATACTCCTCCTTTATTAGTTTTTATCTGTATAAGTCAATATGGAAAACTACCATTATGTTGGAGTAGAGGAATAGTCTAGTGGTTAGGCCATATGCTTAGAACCAGGAAAGCCACCATCCAAACCTGTCACTTCTTGTGATCTTAGGCAAGTTATTTAACCCTCCATTGACCTCAGGTGCAAACTTAGATTGTATGACCCTTCAGGAACAGGGAAATAACTGATTTATCTGAATCTAACGCACCTAAAGCTAGTATTGAAAAGCTGCGAGCTTAATCCTACATTTTAAAAACATGAAATTATGGTTGATACTTTCCATAATATGAAATCCCTTTATTATAAATACAGTCCGTAATGGGCTGTTTGATGTCTTAATAATTGCCCAAGTTATTTATCTGATGTGGCTAGAGCCCATATTGTGTTCAAGACTACTTCATATTTCAGAAACATACAAAGCACTAGTGTTTGTATTTCTGACCATTAATAAAATTGAACTGGTTGAGGTGATAGAGAGACTCATGAAAATGAGGCACATTCTCTTGCATTGTCAGTTGGAAATGGAAGTTTTATTAGTTACTAAAATATTTTATTCATTAGGAAAACAATCCATTTTAAATGCATTTCATAGTGTTCTAGTGTATTGAAACACTGTATGCTGATTACAAATGGTTAGACTGAGCAATAAAATAAACCTATAAGCAGATTTAAATTGCCTATCTCTCGACTACTGCATTTTAATAGAACACAATTATAATATACAAAACTATATTTGATTTCATATATCTTAGATTATTATTGAGGGAAACGGGCTAATGTACAGAATCAGCATTAAAAGGGGTAATTTTATAAAGGTTTTTCATGTGTGTAAAAAGCCTGTTTTACATGCAGAAATGGACTTTTATAAAATTGGATGGCCTTATTTATACAGAATGTATCCCAACCTAGTGACCATGTCTAACAAGATCACTGAATTTCTCTCGGAATGAGATAACAGATATAGGTCCGCCTTGGACGATATTGCCCTAATGAAGAAGAAAAAGGAAAACAGAAGCATAGACCCCTGGTTCACTGAAGAACTAAGAGAACTGAAAACCCAGCGTAGATGACTAGAGCGAGCCTACACCAAGGCTAAAAAGGTGATTGGAAGTCGTCTATCAAATCTTATAAAGTGTGTATATAGCATGCCAAATGTATATTTTACAAAGATCAAGTAGGACCTGAATACAAAAACACCCCAAAATTATACAGGCTAATGAAAAGTGTACTAGACACCCGCCCACTGTCTGAACCCCTGCCTATGGCTGGTGATTTATTTTATTTAGATTTTGCTCACACCTTTTTCAGTAGTAGCTCAAGGTGAGTTACAATTAGGTACTCTGGATATTTCTCTGTCCCAGGAGGGCTCACAATCTAAGTTTGCACCTGAGGCAATGGAGGGTTAAGTGACTTGCCCAAGATCACAAGGAGCAGCAGTGGGATTTGAACTGGCCACCTCTGAATTGCAAGACCGCTGCTCTAACCACTAGGCCACTCCATCCACTTTGAGAGTAAAATCCTGAAACTTAGGAAGGGACTCACTAAAGATGCCAGGAACCTGAAAATATTTATAGAGGAGCTGGATGGCCCATATGAGGGAGCATCGCCAACAGAATGTGGAATTTGTTCTACCCTCCTTCCTTCATTCTGGTGGAAAACACACTGAAAATATTTTCCTGGGCTTTTTGCATCCTGGACAACTGCCCCAACTACTTATAAAAGATGCCCCAGATCACTTCATAAAGCTGCTGAGTGGCCACATTTTATTCATGCTTCCTAGAGGTCTATTCCCAGTAGGGAAGAGCAAAATAGTGCTAACACCAATTCCAAAAAAATAAGAAAATCAGCAGGAGCGGGTTCCAACTACTCACCTGCGCCTCTATACCACTTCTGACCAAGACAATGGAGATAATAGTAGCCAAACAGATGATGGACTTCCTTAATAGCTGCTCCATCCTCCACTGGTTCCAATTAGGCTTCAGACCCCAGCACAGCACAGAAACAGTACTTACAACCTCTATTAGCCAAATTCAAGGAAGAAATCTACAGAGGAAGAAAATTTCTTCTCCAATTTGACATGTCAATCACCTTTGACATGGTTGACCACCAGATTCTACTGAGACTACTGGGTACAATTAGCATTGGGGGTGAAGTGCTCAACTGGTTTAATTGATTTCTGACCTCTAGATCTTATCAAGTCATGGTAGACGATACACTATCTCATCCATAGGAGGTCAACTGCAGAGTCCCACAGGGATCTGCAATCTCACCGACACTGTTCAACATAATGATGCTGCCCCTTGCTATATCGCTGGTGAAAAATGGCTTCAACCTATTTGTTTATGCCGACGATGTGTCAACATACATTCCATTTGAAAAGGGGCTGGAAGATATCAGAGACCATCCTGCTTATAATCGAACGAAAAAAACGCCCAAGAGCCGACCTAAATCGGGAGATGGACGTTAATCTCACAAAGACGAGTAAATCCATATAATCGAAAGCAATGTTTCAGTGCGTCCGTGTCGCTCGTACGTGGACGTAAAAACGCCCAAATAAGAGGCGTGTCGGGGGCGTGTTAGGGGCGGTGATACGACGTGGACGGGTACAACGTATAACGAATAGCGAAATGGCTCTGGTTGAGCGGGAAGATGGGCGTAATATGATGGACCCGAAATAAAAGCGACCAGAGCAAGGGGGAAAGCGTCTTGAGACCCATTAGCGATTGTGTGTAGTTGGAGAGTGGCGATATTGTTGGTGGAAGAGCGGAAGTGGTGGTTGCAGAGAGAAAGCCGAGCGTGTTGAGTACCTGTGACCGTCGTCTGTGTGCCCTGCCTCTTTTTGTGTCATACCCTTTCACCGTTCCTTACTCCTACTCCTTTGCTCCATCGCCCCCTTCCCCTCCCCCTATCCCTCCCCATTCACTCTTCCCACGTGTATACTCTATTCCCTGACCTCCGTTTGTCTCTGTGTGCCTGTACTGTTTGGCGAGTGAGTGGCCAGAGGGCGTGGTGGCTGGAAGTGACAGATCTGTGTGTGTTGCTGTTTGTTTGACTACTAGTCCTAATACTTGCACTGGTGGTGGGGATATGGATGCACTTAATGCACTTGTGGCATGCATGCTACACGAAGAGGCCACCCACCGCAGGAGGTATTCACGGCCCCGAGTGTTTAGGCCCCGCACCACCTTCCTACAACTCACTGACCAGCAGTGTCTAACAAGGTTCAGGTTTGATAGGGCCACCATTCGTCAGCTGTGCGAGCAGCTGACACCCCTCCTTCAGCCCCAGACACGTAGGAATAACCCCATCCCTGCCCACCTCAAAATCACTTCCGCTCTCTCTGTCCTGGCCACTGGCAGTTTTCAATCCGTATTAGCTGCTAACACAGGCCTCACCCAGGCTTCTATTTCACACTGTCTCACCCAGTTCCTGGATGCCTTCATAACTCACACCTCACACTACATCACTTTCCCCACCACCCCCCAGGCCCTGCACAACAACATGGCCGCCTTCTATGCTGTTGCTAGATTCCCCTCGGTCATCGGTGTGATAGACTGCACACACGTAGCCCTCAGACTCCCCCCCCCGGGCACACGAAGCCACCTACAGAAATAGGAAGGCATTTCATTCTATGAACATGCAAGTTGTATGTGATGCCCAGGGGGAGATATTAGACGTGTGTGCCAGGTACCCCGGCTCCAGCCACGATGCCTACATCCTACAGCACTCGGGCATCTTCCGCAGGTTCGAGCGAGGGGAGTTCATTGGTGGATGGCTACTAGGTAAGTGCAACATGCATGTACCACCCATACTAGACCTCCTCCACTGGGCAACCCTCCGCCCTGGCTTCTTCCACCACAACCCACTATCCAAATCCCCCCGCCCCCCCTGTACCTGCTCCAAGCGATACACACTCATCTATCTCATTCTGCTTTTCTGCAAAGGTGACCGAGGCTACCCGCAGAGGACATGGCTCATGACCCCCCTGATCCACCCACAACCAGGGGCAGAAGAAACCTACAACAGGAAACATTGCAGCACCCGGGGGATCATTGAGCGCACCTTTGGTTTATTGAAAAACCGCTTCCGCTGTCTGGACCGGTCTGGAGGAGAGCTGCTCTACAGTCCAGAAAAGGTGGCCAAGATCTTTGTGGCATGCTGTATGTTACACAATTTGGCCCAGCGCAGAGGACAGCCTCTCCCAGAGGAGCCACAGCCACCACCAGAAGAGGCCCCAGATGAGCTGGAAGAGGAGCCCCCTCCACCCCCAGCCCACAGAGCAGAGCTCAATGCCTACCAGCTTGGCGTAAGAGCAAGACAAAGACTCATTGAAACAAGTTTTAGGTGAATGTAAGTGAACATTTATTTTGTACATACAGTGCATATGTGTTTGGTCAACCCCACCACCACCACCACCACCACCCCCCTCCCACACCCACCCCCCTCCCACCAACCCTCACCCTACAGCATGTCCCATCATTTTCCCCTTCCCTTCCCCCGTCCCCTCCTACCCCTCCCACGCCCTTCCTTTGCAGCTGGTGCTGCATGGGAAGTCTCTTCTGAGCTGCTGCTCCCAGTGTCCTCCTCCCTATCCCCACGGCAGCCTGCGGCTTCGGCTGCACCGTGGAAATCGGGCCACCTTCTTGCTTCTAGTGGTCTGGCCACAGGACCCAGAATGGGAGCAGAATTCGCGGGTGCTGCAGGAGTGGGTGCGGAGGCTGAGGAGCGCAATGCCCACCTCTTAGCTGGTGGTTGCTGGTGGTCAGTGGAGGAGGATGTTGATGGCAGGGGCTGCTCCAGCAGCACGGGGGCTGGAGTAGGCGCGGTGCCCTGAGGGCGCAGGTGTTGGATGCTCTGCTCCAGCCGTCTCAGTTGCTGGAGCACCTCCTGGTGGCCTTCACGGTGCGCCTGGAGGAGTTCCTGGTGTGCTCGCTGCTGTGCCTCCAGTGCTTGGCGCTGCAGCTCCAGTTTCTGCTGGCGGTACTCCTCCAAGCGCACGTTGTGGCGGAGTAGCTCCGTGGCCAGCCACAGGAGTTGCCTCCTTTGGCCGGATGGCCTCTGGCGGGGAGCTGGGCCCTCCTCCTCCTCCTCAACAAAGTCCTCCGGTGCTGGAGGTGCGGCCTCTGCTGGTGCAGGTGGTGGTGGTGGTGGCAGAGGCTGGACAGCTGGTGCAGGTGGTGGCAGAGGCTGGACAGCTGGTGCAGGTGGTGGTGGTGGTGGTGGCAGAGGCTGGACAGCTGGTGGTGGTAGAGGCTGGACAGCTGGTGCAGGTGGTGGTGGACACGGAGGATGCACAGCTGGTGCAGGTGGTAGAGGCTGGACAGCTGGTGCAGGTGGTGGTGGATGCGGAGGATGCACAGCTGGTGCAGGTGGTGGAGGCTGGACTGCTGGTGCTGCAGGCTGTGGAGGTTCAGGCTGGACGGATGGTGTAGGGCGTTGGCCTTGCAGGCCACTAGGGCCAGCCTCCTCTGAGTCTTCACCTGTATAGCACAAGAGTGAGGAATAGTGTTGGTGCAAATAACCCACTTTTGTCTTTCAGCATTCATATACATTGGTATGTCCCCCAACCTGATGACCCAGCAAAGAGATGGTGAGGAGGAATGGAATTGACACGGGTACGAAAGAGAGAGGCCCGCAGGCAGCTGGGTAGAGGTGGTGGATGAGCAGCCAAGAGAAGGACACCACTCACAACGTTGTGCACAAGCTGTTAGTTGTATAATTGTTAAATTGAACAACATTGCAGCATGTGTTGTGTTACTACTGACTTGCTAAACTGCATAGAACTGCTTTATGACCCCCATTACAGGCTCCTTCAGTTGAATGCATGTGGCCCACACTCAGTAGAGCACAGAGGTCACAGGAGGAACTAGGCACAGTTTGGTAATGGGAAAATAGGAGGGAGTAGTAGGGAAGGACGGCCCCCAGAGTTCTGCCACAGTAGTAACCTACACACACCCATAGGAGCCAACTGGAAAGTAGTATTGGGGGTGCTAAGCCCAGTGACCAACACTCCTCCCTGCACAGCTACATGATCTTTCCTCAATATTGGAGGTGCTCACACACACACACAGCACCCACCCTGTCTGCTTGCTCCTATAACACACATGACCACTACCACTACTCAAATAGAGCTTACAATTAATTCTATAAATATGGGCACACAGGACAAGTAAGAGGAAACCCAATGACAATGGTAGGGATAGGGAGTAAGGGTAGAGAGCTAGTGAGTAGGGGTTACCAGGTCAAAACAGCATCATAAAGGTGGCCTGTTACTATACATAAAGACAGCCAGAGATACTCCCCCCCCCCCCCACCTATCTCCCTCCCTCCTCCTGCCCCCCACTCCTCACCTCCCTCCCCCTGACCCCAACTTCTATAACACAAGTGTACTGCAGCACAACAGATACCCCAACTGCATAATGAAACACCTACCTGAGTCCTCAGCCTGGCCCGAGGTGTCCATGGAGCCAATCCCGTGGATGCCCTCCTGGGGTAGGAGGGAGTACACCATCAGCTCCATGGGTGTAAGGTTGGCAGTGTCATTGCCTGGGGGATTGGCCCCCGCCTTCCTCCGAACATCCCTCCTCAGCTTCCGCCACTTCCTCTTGCAGTCCTCCACGTCTCTCCCAGCATGGAAGACAGCATTCAGGCTGTCCCGTACTGCCTCCCATTCCCGCTGCTTTACTGTTGCTGCCAGCCTCTGCCCTGTGGGAGCAAACAGACTCCGGTGCCGCTGTACAATTTCTTGCACCAGGAGCTCCACCTCTGCCTCGAGAAAATTACCCTTCCGGGTCGGCGGCATGCGTGGTGGCATTGTACCAATGGGATTTTCGAAAATACGGAGTGGGCGTTTATATGGGCGCCAAGAACGCCCATTGAGACGGGGGAATAGGCGATTCTGATATGGGCGTTTCTTTTTCCATTATACACATAATTCCTAAGCGTGCCCAGCTCAGATAGCGATTAGGAACACATGGTTTCGATTATGAGTAGTAAAGTATGGGCGTCTCCACCTGCCTTCCCTTTCTTCATTGCCATTTTACCTGCCATATCCTGCACTGAGACCTTGCCGGTTGTTCGTAATAATCATTTACAGGGTTTTACCCTCACTTAGCATGCTTGGGTACACCTGTGTATTTAGGGGGGGGGGGGAATTATTGTTGGCCCTCAGCCACCACGCCTTCCGTTTCCTCTCTTCCACATCGCCTGATGCTCCCTTCCTTTCTCCCATTCTCTCTGCCTGGTTGTAGCAGGCAGTGTGTGGGGGCCACGAATTTGCTACACTCACCCCAAATCATGCACCCCTCGGTAACGGTCATTTCAATCAGGGAGATGTGCAGCTAATGTTCCAGAAGATAAAAGGCGCACTACACAGTCTTGAAACAGACGTTCATGGTAAGCTCTCATTTGTCTGCCACCTCTTCTCTTTGTGCTCATAGTCAAGGAGTGTGCATTCACTGTATGTATGTAGTCTGGAGTCAGATGTTAGGTAGCTCTGTTTTCACCAGGTTCCTGTGCACTGTACTGTGGGGTTGGCAGGTCCTCAGTGGTGTGGGCCAGCTGTTGGAGGTGCTGTATTGGTTCCCGGTAGGTTCCATCTTCCTTGTTTATGTGGTGTACCCTTGTTTATGATGGCCACCCATTCTCAAGGTCCATAGGCGGGGGAGGGGAGAATGATTAATGCAATGGATGTGTATAGCACATTATGGAACACCTTCCTAAATTGCTCCATAGGTAGTAGGGTAGGGAACATGCACATTACATTGTTTTTAATCGGTAGCCTGGACAAAATGATCGAGGTGGCTACAGGTAGTGCCACTGAGGCCTATGACGTGGTGGTGAGGGAGAGGGGTGTGTGTACAGGTACCAACCCAAAGTAACTGGTGGTGGCTAAAGCCTGGTGGCTGCTGTGGCCTAGTGGTTAGAGCACCAGCCTTATAATCATAAGGTTGCTGGTTCAAATCCCACCTAAGGCAAGTCACTTCAGGGACAAAGTTTGACACAAACCCAGAATACTTGAATGTAACACACCTTGATCAACTACTGGAGAAAGTGTGATCACACCTGCAAATAATGAGCACCATTTTTATTTGTGCCCTTCCCTAACACAAGTATTACATTGCAACTGTGATGAAGTAACCATCCATCTATTGGGTTTCCCATTGTTTCCCTTTTGCTCCTCAGCATTATATACCATAGCTGATGTATTCAATGTGAAAATATGAGCCAGCTGTTTGTAGGTCCTTCTTGGGCCCCCCCCCCCCCCCACCAATGTTGCTTGTGGGTAAGGATATGTGTCCATCAGACAGCAAACACTGTGTATGTGGTACCTGGAGTTATGTGGAAGTGTGTACCTGGCAGATCACACGTGGTACAATATTCATCTCTTATTGATGGCACTCTGTATTGTGGGTCAGTATGGTGGAGGGGAGGGAGGAAGGGAGAGAGAGATGCTGGCTGGCCATTTTTATTCATGAACACAAATATCCAGCCAGCCTCCCCGGCCCAACCCCCCTGCACATATATAGCCATGCAGGTTAGAATGAACAGGTGGCGTTCTGTCTGGCCAACATTCTCAGACATACATCACCTTCTCATTCACACAGCACATTTAATGCTATGCATATTGCTGCCTCCTTCCTCTCAACTCAACAGCACCATTTGGTGATATGTAATGCACAAGGGAGACAAACACACACACACACACCCTGATAGCTATATTATAACAAACATTTATTCCCCCCCCACCCCACCCCTACAAAATAACCCCAACAATGCCCTCCTCCCCCCCACAACTCCCCACACACCCCAACAATTCCCTCCCCCACCCCCCACAGAACCCCCAACATTTCCCTCCCCCCCACACACAACCCCAACAATTCCCTCCCTCCCCCCACACACACAACCCCAACATTTCCCTCCCCCCACACACACAACCCCAACAGGCCCCCCCTATTTAAATTAAGGGCGGCCACGCCCTCTTAGTAAGGCCCTCTGTAGCAGGGCAATGAGCAGCCCCAGCAGTACCCTTAGTGGGCCCTGGAGCTGCTCATTGCCCTGCTGTAGGGCTGTCACCTCCTGCAGCAGCTGTTGCTGGCCAACTAGAAGTTGCTGCTGGCCAACTATAAGTTGGTGCTGGCCATCTACCAGCTGCTGCAGGAGGCGCACTACCGTAGCCGGGCCAAAGGCTGGAGGTGGCCCAGGGGACACGGAAGATGGCCCAGGGGATGGAGGTGGGCCAGGGGACACAGAAGCTGGCCCAGGGGATGGAGGTGGGCCAGGCGATGGCGCTGCAGGTGGGGAGGGAGAGCCCTCATAAGGAGCTGCAGGTGGGGAGGGGTCCTCAGGAATGTCTATGATGAGGACTCCCTCCTCCGAGTCCTCCTCCTCCTCTTCTCCCTGGTGGCCCGCCTCCTGGCCTGGCTGCTGCTCCTCCTCCTCCTCCATGTGCCCCTCCTCCTGCTCCTCCTGCTCCTCCTCCTGCTCCTCCTCCTCCTCCTCCTCCTCCTGGAGGTGGTGGCCCTCCTCATCCTGCCGCTCAACTTCCTGCTGGTGGAGCCCTGTGTATGTAAAAGGAGTGTGATTGAGATCAGTGCATACACCATGGCTTGCATAGTGCAGTAGCTGGGTGGCGTGAGGCAGGGGATGGGGCAGGGTGTGGTAAGGCGTAGCCTATGCCCACGGGGAATGAGCTGCATCAGATGACATGAAACAGAACCCTGGACCCTCCTCTGACACACACCACGCAGGACATGTGGGCATACCAAATTCATTGCTGACCAGCATGTTTGCATTGTGAGATGCAACGAGGGGTTGATGGGCAGTTGTTGTAGGAGTTATTGGGGGGGGGGGGGCAGTGGGAAGGGTGTTGAGCACAATTCTTTTATGTGATTTAGGCCATAACATGCAGTAAAAGTAGGGCCTCAGGCACCTGTACCAGGACACAGTAATCAGCCACCACAATAAGGGGAATAGTAAAGTGTGGCATATCATCTCATTCATCTCGGGGGGATGGTCGGACGTTGCAAGCACGCTCATGGGAGAACCCCTGCAACCTGCATCCTTGATCTGGGACAGATATGGTATTACTAGGTGGCTATTAGGCACATGGGAAGTGATATTGTACAACACATTTGCTTTATTCATGAAATGTATGTAGTAATGTGTACAGGTGTCCTGTTTTTGAATACTTACGGCGAGCCCTGAGGTGCCTTCGCACCGCCCGGATGAGGTCGGGCCTCTCCCGCCTTACCCGGCGGAACCGCCTCCTTAGGGACTCGAGGTCCCGGTGGACTCCAAAGCGTCTGTAAGATATAAGTTTGTAGAGCAGGGGTCAGGGGTGTTGGTCCTTTTTGTCCTCTGCACACATTCATTTGCTATTCACATACCAGAGAGAGAGGGTCTACAGTGTTGGGGGGGGGGCACCTCCATTGGTAGTGAATCATAGGAGCCACCTTTTTACCATTTTGGGGGGTGGAACCCCCAGTGGAGATGACCCCTCCCTCCATACATATTTGATATTGGGGGTGGGGTGGTGAAGCACCCACAGCAGCCACCGAGTTGGTTCCTATGCAGATGATGCCAGAGAGGTGGGCATGAGGCCAGACAGTACCGTTTGTATACATTATAATGTATGCTTGTTAAACTACTTTATATGTGTTATCATGACCATGTTATAAAGTATGGTATAGGTTTCATTGGTCTCATGCTTCCACTATTCGGAGGCGTTGTAACCCACTGGCTGCAAAGAGGGGTTGGAAAATGTGGCCTTCACATAACTAACGAAATTTTCACATAACACTAATAGCATAGTCACGATACTAACCTAACGAAATACATTCTTGTAGGGATGTGGGAATGGTGGTCGTTTAAATAACATACAAATTATTAGTGATTGTGCATGTTCCTATATTACTCATGATCCTTGCATGGACACTCCAGTTACTGGTGGTAACATTGATGACGGAGCTGTTATATGTGTAGGTACAGGAGGGGAGGGGGGCTGGGCCATAACCTTACCTTTCTA
This sequence comes from Microcaecilia unicolor, assembly GCF_901765095.1. Lineage (NCBI taxonomy): Eukaryota > Metazoa > Chordata > Amphibia > Gymnophiona > Siphonopidae > Microcaecilia > Microcaecilia unicolor. Next base: position 89,849,068 of record NC_044031.1, read on the forward strand.
ATCGTTCCCGGATGCGGGACCAGGCTCGCATGGCCTGCAGCCTGGGGGGGCAGGTGGTGGTGCTGTATGAAGAGGGTGTGGCGGTGCCTTAGGCACAGCCTGACGAGGAGCAAACTCTCCTCCTGTCCGAAGTTGGGTTCTCTTCGTTGTGCCATTTTTCCACGTGTTGGAAAAGAAGTGCCTTATATAGACGACCTTGAGTGAGGGATGTCATTTCATGCACAACTCCATATATGGATGACCATTCCATATATGGCCCCTATCAGCACGTAGACGCCCTCGTAAGCATAGACGTCTTTGACGTGCACATGCCTGCAGGAGTGTGAAACGTGCCTTATATAGATGAGTATGACGCACCCCACCCGACCCTTTTCACATATACACAATATGCATTTACTGCATGTTCAGTAGGTGTACAGTGCATGCAGATCCGGACATTCAGATGGGCACATATGATGAAAGTATGGGTGGAGCAGCATGATATGTCTGTAGTTGACACATATATGCGTTCCTCATATATTTCCGTACCCGGATGGCCTGAACAACATGTACTGTACTTGCGATACACCTTTGTACATTATTTTACACACCACGTGATTTGGTCATTTGCACCTGCAATAATCGACCATCTTAGGGCGCCCAATTTAGTCACGCTTCTGCGCTCGTCATTTGATTGTTTTCTTACAGGGATAATCGATTATCAAAAAACGCCCACACTATTTTTCCATTATACAGGTCTATTTTTGGACGTTATCGTAAGAACGCCCTAATTCGTACTTGGACGATCTTTCCATTTTGCCCCTCCATATCAGCCTAGGGGTCAGCACCTTAGAATCCTGGACCACCACTTTCAAATTAAAATTAAACAGTGAAAAAGACACAATTCTTGGTTCTGACATCGAACTACTGCAAGGAGAACTTACCCGGCATTAATATTGAAGGAATCACCTACCCGATCTCTGACAATCTGAAAGACCTAGGAGTCACAATGGATCATAACCTGACATTTGAGAAACTGATGACTGTCACCTCGAAAATGTTCTATATAATTTGGAAACTCAAGCATATCAGAGGCTACTTCCCAAAAGAGGTATTCCACATGTTAGTTCAAACCCTGGTCCTTTTACATGTGGACTACTGTGATGGAGCATATATAGGATGCAAAGGACAAATCCTAAAAAAGCTACAAACAGCTCAGAACACTGTTGCAAGACTGATCTAGGGCAAATGAAGTTCGAGAAAGCAAGTCCGCTACTAGCAGACCTACACTGGCTCCCAATCAAGGCTTGAACAGCCTTTAAGATATGAACACTAATCTACAGGATAACCTTTGGCCTTGCCCCCGAATACATGAGTGATCTCATCAACCTACCACCATGAAGCACAAGCCAGGAAATGAGAAACTAACTCACCCTATATTATACCAAATGTCAGGGTCTGAGATACAAATCAGTCTACTCATCAGGATTCTCATACATATGCACAACGTGCTGGAATATCCCAAGGATACAAGATGCATAAACAACTACTTGATCTTCCGCAAACACCTGAAAGTCTTATTTTTTTTAGAAGTTCTTCTACAAAGATAAACCCCAACAACCAAGCTACACCCACTATACTTCATTCGATAACCCAATTTGCAATGCTTAGAAATGTTCCTATGTTAACTTTACTATTTAGTTCACAACACAAGCTATAACCCTCTTTTCTGTTTTCAAATGTAAGCCACATCGAAACACTGCTGTATTGGAAAATGTGGGATATAAATGATGAAATAAACAAATAAATAAATAAATAAATAAATATAGGCATGTGTTGAATAGATTTCAGGTACTTAAATATATGCCACTTGTAGGCATTCCCAGATATGTGTATGGGAGGAATGGAGGTGGAGTTGAGATGGTCACATATGTTTTATTCTAATGTTGTATTACCACGTGGTATTCAAAATATTCTGCTTCCAACAACTGCTGCTGTTGTAAATCACACTTGTTTATTCTTACTTTTATTAAGACGACCTCAGATCTTCCCGGCTTGGCTGTTCTATTCAGAACTCTTTTGCATGATATTTTCTTACATGCGCTCAAGCAAGAAAATATCATGCAAAAGAGTTCTGAATAGAACAGCCAAGCCGGGAAGATCTGAGGTCCTCTTAATAAAAGTAAGAATAAACAAGTGTGATTTACAACAGCAGCAGTTGTTGGAAGCAGAATATTTTGAATACCACGTGGTAATACAACATTAGAATTAGAATATTTCACCAGTGGTCCCTATCTAGGCATTATTGTGGTTTAACACATATGTTTTATAAAATATGCATATGCACGCAGGTATTCATACCTTCTTTGCAGCAGGTGTACAGCTGAGCATTAGAATTTGCAAGCTATTGGGCTCCTTCTGGGTATGCATTTTTTTAATACAGGTATAAACTGTAGAAACCTATTGCCTTTTTAAAATAAGTATAAAATGCTATAGGTGCCTTTTGTCACTTTAAATCAAGCACCCACTTTTTAAATTACCCCTAGCTGGCTATAATCCCTGATTGCCCTCTCTCCCAATGGGTACTCATGATGATCAACCCTGTAAGTGCCATTAGTGGACACTTATTTTTATTCCACACTGTTATCTTGTTTTTCATAGGTTAATTTTCTACTTTACCCCTCCTATGATGTCTGAGAAGCTCCAGGATCAGTACTGGGTAAAACGTTGATCCCATGGTATAAGAAGGGGAGCCACAGTTGTCTGCTGATTTCCTATGAAATGCAGGCAGAAGAGAGGTGGAGAAATGCCGGACTGAGGGAGAGAGGGTCAGAGTGAGCGATGCCAGATTGTGGGTTGGGGGGTAGGGAGAAATGCTGGTCTTGGGAGAGGGGGAGAAGGGAAGAGAATCCCAATATTAGGAGCAGGCACTTGTTCCTCAATAAAAGGCACACAGAAAAAAAGGTCTCCAAGGGCCACCATTGTCCCATGGGCCTTGCATTGAAGATCACTGATATAAAAGGACTGACATGACTATGGTGTTAAAAGCTCTTATCTTGGGTTTTAGCTAGCACTGTACCTCTTCTACAGGCACCATTTTAGACTAGCAAAGACTGCTTGGGTGTTACCAATTCTGGCTGCAATTGCATCAACTTTTTATGCAGGTCCACTTTTGAATTGTCTGAGTCATTCATTTTGTTTTCTTTTCATTGATCTAAAACTGCTGTTTTCCTGCTTGTTCTAGCTCTTGGGACTTGGATCCTGATTCTTCTATGAAAACAATATCATCAGCATATCTTGCATCAATAAATGTCAGGCCATATGCACATTCCATGCCCATATGCACAGCCAAGCTTTGCTTAATGACCTAATCAATGACCATATTGAATAGCAATTTTGAGGTCAATGAATATTGTGATGGTTCTTTTCTGCTTCTTATCCTCATTTTGAATATTTGTCTAATTAAAAAGATGTGATCTATACAGCCTCAGCCTGGTCTGAAACCACATTGGTCCTCTTGGGTGTTAACTTTCTGCATTGGCTATAGATGGGCTCTAATTACTTCAGCAAACTTTTCATCAACTGACAGGAGGCTAACACTTGTTCTTATTACTTTTAAGGATGGGTACTATGTCAACAAGTTTCTAGTCTGTGGGAACATGTCTTCAATCCATACAATAGAGAATAGTCTTTGTAGGTCATCAACAGCAATATTGCCTCCTACTTTTAAGGCTTCCACAAAGACTTGATCTAGCTCAGCTGCCTTGACATTCTTAAGCCCTTTAGGGGAAGTGGAGGAGTAGCCTAATGGTTAGTGTAGAAGGCTTGGGGACCCCTGGGGTTTGATTCCCACTACAGCTCCCTTCCATCTTGGCCAAGTCACTTAACCCTCCATTACCCCAGGTACAAAAACTTAGATTGTGAGCCCTTTGGGTACAGAGAAAGTACCTGTATATAAAGTGTACAGTACATCTAGTAGCACTTTAGAAATAACTACTAGTAGTAGGGAATTCTATAAATGATGTTCAAAATGGGGCACTAGAAAAGATCAGCACTGTTCTATAAAGTGCATGCACACTTCATAGAATAGCACTAAGCACAGTTTCCTACACCCAACTCTCAGCACCAGAATTAGAACTGCTAAAACTCAGTGTAAACCCAAACATCCAAGTTGGGCACAAAGACCCATTATTCTATAGCATAGTGTCCAACATTTTGGAAAGCCCCTGATCTGCACATGGCCATATCCTCTTTTGGGTTGTTCGCTATGGAATTTAGGCACCCTGCGTTATAGAATAGCTCTCATCCAGATGTGCATGCAAATCCTAAGTGCTGCCAATTAACATCATTTATTGGTCATTATTATCCAATTATTGCTCATTAACTGCTCATTAGTCAGTTAAGTTGCATGCACGTCTTGGAAGCGTGCCCAAAACTAGAATCCAGTGGTTAATGGCTTGAGTGATCTTAGTTTTAGTTGATTTCTCAATACATTTCTGTCAATTGTTTTCAGCCTTGGCACAAACTGCCATTATGGTTTCCTCAATATCTTCTGAGGGGGGGCCTTCAAGTGATCGTGGAATTCAATTTGGAATTGTTTTTTATATGACAAATGTAGGAGTAGACCGTATCATAAATGAAGTGGTGATCAATGACTTAGTATAGCTTTCAATGTTAGCTTTATCTTGCATCTTACAAGATAGTGATCAGACTCTGTTTCTACACTATATAGCACTCTCACATCATTCACAGATGAATGGAAATGCTGGCTTATCTGAACGTGGCTGCATTTATAGCACGAAGACCAAGACAGTTGATGAATTGGTTTATGTCAGAACCAGGTGTTGCAAACCACTAGTTAGTTTTATATAACAAAACTTAGCAACCAAAGTCCATTATCATTCAACTTTCCACATCCAAATGCGTCTATTACTTCACATCTGATGTATGATTTACCAACTTGAGTATTGTGTTTATCTACTAATACAAATAGTCCTTGCTAATGATTTCATTTATTGTATTTTGGAGCTTGAAAAAAAAAATCAGCCTTCATCAATATTCACTTCTGTTGGGGCATAGGCTGCAACAATCATAACTGGTGCAGTTCCATTAAATGTCTTTAAGACAATGTGATCTGATAGTACATCAAAAGTCATCACTGACATTTTATTTCATTCATTGGTGAGGAATCCTACACCTCACAAATAGTGCTGTTCACCAGAGAAATACAGGTACATGGGGTAGGTATTGTTTAGGTTGTAAATTTCTTTTGTACTAGATCTGGGTAGTCAAATTTCAGACAGGATGGCCACACAAATATGATATGATAAGCCAGCTAAGGAGGAGGAAGTGACCCGCTATGCTACGGTTCACTTCCTTCTCTTCTTGCCACACAAGCTTAGTGCTGGAGGGGAAAAGAGAGTGAGCTGAGGCATTGCAGTTTTTGCAGCTCACACAGAGCTGCTTGCTGCCTTGTGGTGGTCTGGCAAAACCCAGGTTCCAGGCCCAATTTGGTGCCTGGGGTTTGTCGAGCCCTGGGTTAGCACATATTATCTGCCACAGGCCCTATTTTTTTTCCCTATGGGCCCTGCTGCAGAAAACATAACCTAATCTTTAGCAAAAACTCTCTAAGTGATATTGATTCATGAACTACCAGGTCAGTAATCTATTTGAGCAACAGACAGATCATTGAGGGTCTTTTACTTAAGCTTAGCTTAAGTTATCTGCAGCAAGGCTAGGGTTACCATATGTCCGGATTTACCCGGACATGTCCTCTTTTTGAGGACATGTCCGGGCAACCGGGCGGGTTTTGCCAATCTGCCCGTTTGTCCGTATTTCTGGACAAATGGGCTGATTGCTAACCTCCCCTCCCCTTACTTACTACTGCTCTGGTGGTCTAGTGACCTCTTCGGGGCAGGAAAAAGCCCCCTCTTTCCTGCCCGGAGCGCTGCCCTGCATGCATCCTTCCTGTTGCTGATCTCGGCGCCAATTCAAAATGGCCGCCGAGAGTTGACGTGACCTTGCGAGACTTCAATTCTTGGTGGCCACTTTGAATCGGCGCCGAGATCAGCAACAGGAAGTATGCATGCAGGGCAGCGCTCCGGGCAAGAAAGGGGGGCTCTTTCCTGCCCCGAAGAGGTCACTAGACCACCAGGGTGGTAGTAAGGTAAGGGGAGGAGGGTGACGGGGTGTGTGAGGGGGGGGGGGAAATGACAGGGGGCGGAGCAATGATATGAAAGGGGGTAGGGTGGGTGTGAAAGGGGGTGGGGCGTGTGTGGGGCGGGGCATGTGTCCTCCTTTTTGGGGGGACAAAATATGGTAACCCTAAGCAAGGCTCATAGGAATAAAATGGGCCCTGCTGCAGATAAGTCAAGCCAAGCTTTAGTAAAAGACCCCCATAATTAAGGATGAGTCTTGTAACTGGAAATAATTATGAGGGAAGGAAACTGTCAATATTTGTAACCTGTTGAGTAAAAGTGTACCAAAAGTGGGGTTACAAAAAAATTTGGAGGGCTTAATTTGGGCAACTTTCATTATTGAAAGTCTTATGTGCCAAAGGTTCAGTATGATGTTTTTGTGTGTGTGTGTGTGTGTGTTCTACAGCCTAAAAACTGCAAGTGCCTAAAAGGTACCTAAAGTGGGATATATTATTTCTGGAGTTGATTACTTTGTTTTGATAAACATTTCTCATTTTTTTTAAAGATACAATTAGTCCAAACTTGAGGCTGAAATTTGGCAGAATTTTGAATTGATATCCCTCTGCCTTGTGGTATAAATCAGCCACATACCCCAATTTACCACCTTTTTGCTCAGTGGGTCACTCAAGATCAAATAAAGTGCTTACTAAACCATTCTAATAAATTCAGGTTTTGCATGCCCAAAGCTTCCCTAAATCCTGATCATATTCTAATATAACTACATATTTTTATATGATTTTACATGCAATTTGCCTCTCAAACGAATTAATAGCTCAACTGTTTCATGGAGAATACCTTTCTATCCAATTTATCTCCCAGATAGTTCACAAAGAAAAAAAATACGCATTACCAAAGTTTGATTAGAGCCCACAGTTCCATTACTTCAAAAGGTTAATAGTAAATTATTACTTTAGTTTTATGGACCATCCCTTTCCTTTCCAATTTTGTGCCCTGAATAAAATCCACTTCTTAACTTTAATGTTGGTTTGGTAAAACTGCCTCAAGAGCAATGCTATATGATTCTCAAGGCAACTTTTGTTAGGTTTAAATGATTAGGTTTGTAGTTGTAGTTTGTAAAGGTCTGACATCCATGGGATTTTACAAATAGCTCTTGGCATCTAATTGTGACAATGTTAAACTTCTGTGACTCTGACCTTTTGCAATGATATTATGGTGGTTACAGGTTACAGGGATTTTTTGTTTATGTTCTTTTTAAGGTTGCAGGGATCTCATCAGCTATAGCCAGAAGTGACTAGACTGAATAAACTATTTTTTTCTTGTTCTTATATTCATGAAAAGGGAGATTGTTAGATTCAAAAGAAGTAAATACAATAAATCTTACCATACATCACTTGAACTGGTCACTGTTCCTGAACAAAAATATGGAGAAGGGTTGATGCATTTGTTTAAATCTTCTCTAGTTCATGCTATCTTTCAAAGGGATCATGCATCCAATTTATATAAGAATATTTCTCATAGTAGTTTAAAAGTAATATCCAAGTATATATTTCTAAAGCAAACTGCTATATAACACACTGTTCCTGTTCTCATCTAATGAATGTTGCATCCTTCCCAAAGAATCAAGAGGTACCTACATGAAATTTAGCACTGTCTCTTTATTTCTATTTGTTCATTGCAACAAAAGATGTCATATTAGAAATTTAAGGGGTCCTTTTACTTCGCTTTGGTAAAAAGTGGCATTAGTGTACCCTTATGTGGGTCTTTCCTGCACACTAAGGTCAATTTTACTGCAGCTGTAAAAATGCTTTTTAAAAAAATATTTTTGCATTAACGACCATGTGCTAATGTTAACTAGAGATCATATAATAATCCTCACATGTATTCAATGACTTCAGAGATATCTACTGAAAATTTAAAGTCACAAGGAGGAAAAAGTGTCTGCAAGCCAGGATCTTTTATGGGACATAAGCACTTCAAGGCTTTGATATAATCATAGGCATAAAAAAAAAAAACCTCCTTTGTGATACAACTAGTACCCTTTAAACTTTTTTTTTATATTTTCTAATTTTCTATGTATATCAAAAGCACTTAACTTAAGTCCAATTGCCCATTAACATAGCAGCATTCTCCAATTCTCTCTCTCCAGCTCTTCTACACTCCCCTTGTGCTCCTCTCTGGCTTTTATGGTGACCCACGTGCGCAACTTCCACCCTCCATCACTATGTATGATGTCAGTCGCCCTAACCATCCAATGGAATCTTGCTCCCAGTATTCCACACAACATGCTGTCATCTGCAGTGCTCTGCTCTTTCCCCGCTTTACCAACAATAGCAAACAGTGATTTCCTCCAGGCCCTTTCCCAAGTACTCATTGCGATGATGTTAGCTCTCAGGTCTGTCTGTGTGGGCTTTTCATGGGTGGGAGAATTCAAAATTTTACCAGGCCTGTTCCAACATTCTTTCCCCTGGTGCAAACAGTATTTGTAAATCCTAGATCAATATTCATAGTCTCTCCAGGCATGTCTCTTCACCACTCAATATATTATTACTAGCCGTTAAGCCCGTAAAAATGGGCGAGTATTGCAGCCCTCCTCTCTCCCCTGGCCTCACCCCGTCCACCGATCCCCCCCCCCCCCCCCATATCCAGCAACCCTCCTCTTTCCCTTGGCCTCCCCCTCCCCCCCTGTCCAGCAACCCTCCTCTCTGCCCTGCTCTCACCCCATGTCCAGCAACCATGTCCTCTCCCCCCTGCCCTCCCCCCCATGTCCAGTTACCCCCTGCACTGATCTGACAGCGCCTCTCACCTCCGTGTGAAAGTGCTACAGGCAGCAGCAGATCGCCTGCAGCGCTTCCACACAGAGGTGAGAGGCGCTGTCAAGTCAGTGCAGGGGGCCCGATACAGAGGGGGGGCGGGATGTTGGCTCATGTGATGTTCGTTTCCAGGCAGCAGCGGTGGCGTCCGACAGTCCGACTCCGTTTCCCTCTCTGTTCCACCCTCTGACGTCATGACGTCTTGACGCAAGGGCGGGGCAGAGAGGGAAGTCTGTACAGCGCATTTGCAGGTGAGTCGGTCACTTGCCATTTATATGTTTGATTATTATTAATTTCAATCACAGAGTGAACAAAAAAATTTGTAATCCACAAAGCAACCAAAGTTGTAATCCAAAGGGTTGCCAAATTTGTAAATCAGAACCAACTTTTCTTTTTCTCTCTTGCTCCAACACCCCACATTACTTTTGCGTAACCTGGGTCAAACATCCTGCTAGCTCAGCTCTGGTTTGAACTCGGGGTCCAACCCGGGCCCACAAGCAAATTTTCCTCTCACGGTGTCAGTAGGAACAACACACACTGCACTCACAGTTCCAATTCGCCTGCAGTCGAGCTGGGGAGTGAGTCATTGGTTCGGAAATGAGATCCTGGGTGTTGAGAGTTTACCGGGTCTTTTCTAGTGCTACTTCTCTCAGTCTGGGAGCACCCTCTCTCTCTCTGTTACTAATAATCATGCTGCACTCCAGTCATTTGTTAGAATGCAACAGAACTTTATTGGAACTTCTGCAACTAGCAGGTGAACACTTCAGAACTTGTTACATAACATAAGTACATAAGTATTGCCATACTGGGAAAGACCAAAAGTCCATCAAGCCCAGCATCCTGTTTCCAACAGTGGCCAATCCAGGTCACAAATACCTGGCAAGATCCCAAAAAAGTACAAAACATTTTATACTGCTTATCCCAGAAATAGTGGATTTTCCCCAAGTCCATTTAATAATGGTCTATGGACTTTTCCTTTAGGAAGTCATCCAAACCTTTTTTAAACTCTGCTAAGCTAACCACCTTTACCACATTCTCTGGCAACAAATTCCAGAGTTTAATTACACGTTGAGTGAAGAAACATTTTCTCTGATTCATTTTAAATTTACTACATTGTAGCTTCATCGCATGCCCCCTAGTCCTAGTATTTCTCTGCACCTTTTCTAATTCCATTATCTTTTTTTAAGATGTGGCGACTAGAATTGAACATAATATTCGAGGTGCGGTTGCATCATGGAGCGATATAAAGGCATTATAACATCCTCATTTTTGTTTTCCATTCCTTTCCAAATAATACCTAACATTCTATTTGCTTTCTTAGCTGCAGCAGCACACTGAGCAGAAGGCATATCATCGACAACACCAAGATCCCTTTCTTGGTCTGTGACTCCTAACGTGGAACCTTGCATGATGTAGCTATAATTCGGGTTCCTCTTTCCCACCTGCATCACTTTGCACTTCCTCACATTAAACATCATCTGCCATTTAGACGCCCAGTCTACGAGTCTTGTAAGGTCTTCTTGTAATTTTTCACAATACTCCCGCGATTTAACTACTTTGAATAACTTTGTGTCATCAGCAAATTTAATTATGCAATTCCATTCCACAAGCAGTTGTGATGAATTTATCCATGCGCTTCAGTCTTTGGAGGTTTCAATTCTGTACATATTTAAACAGACCCCTATCCTTTACCCATCCTGATGTGTCAGCAATAACCTCAAGGTTGATTCTCCTACACCCAATACCAATCCATTTCTTTCAGGAACAGACCCATTAGGTTGTCCTTCTTCTAGAAGTGCACCTCTCAGGGCTACACTCCAGCCTTGGAGAGGCTTTTCCTGCCCTTGTCCCCCTGCCAGGCTGGATTCCCCTCATCTACCTGAAGCTCTGTCACCTTTCCATTTGCCACTTATAGGTCACCAACTATTCCTGTATTCAGCCTGAACTTATTTCTTTCACTCCAGGATCCCCCAATATTTCCATTGGTCCTGGTGAGGGTACAGGCAACCAAAGACCTCATGTACTTCACTCCAGACTCATTACTTACCAAACTTTTTCTCTGTTCTCACTCTATGCAGGGAGACCACTTTAAATCTGAGACTTCTCTGCCAACCCCTCTCCTGGGCAGGCCTCCAAGTTCACACACCAGTCTTCTGGAAGGGACCTATCTCCTCTCAGGGTCTCTGGAACAATCTACCATTATAGGCTATACTAATACCCATATCATGGGTTATTACGGAAGGATGGAGGCCTCTTGAAACCCTTCTTCCTCTTCTTTATGCCTTATTAACTTCTTCTTGTGTCACTGATTTAAAGTTGCCTAAACAATAAAAATGTGTCTCGAGCAATGAAACGAGGAGACCTCAGGGATCCCAATGGTGTGTGGAAATGAAAACTATAATCCCCATCAACCAAAGTGAAAACTTACCTGTAAGTGCAAAAGGTCAGATGATTACCATACAGTACTTACATGATCGCTTACCTGCTATACCCAAGCTACCTCTTACACCCCCAGATTACCCTTTGAAGCCATAGGTCTGGAAGATGATCTTCAAAAAAATTGTATCAGGGGATTTGCCTAAATGTTAGTACTGATGGATTTCTTCAGAAAAACATTTGACACTGTGCACCACAATATCATGCCATCTCAACTGGCAGAAACAAGTATCATTGGCACATTGCTGGTCTGGTTCAGATCCTATCCATCAAATAGACAACATATCATAATGTTCAGTCTTATCTCATTACCACCTTGAGCACTGACGTGTAGGGTACCATATGGATTCATACTGTCACTTTAATTTAATATTTACCTCAAGCTACTAGCTGAGCTGATTCGATCAACTGATACTCAATTCTACATCTATGTGGATAACATACAGCTACTTATACCCATTAAAACAGACTTACCTATAACCCTAAAAAAAAAACTGCCTATCTAATAGCAATTCAAGAATGGACTAAAAGCAATAAACTTTGTGGAGGAGTGGCCTAGTGGTTAGGGTGGTGGACTTTGGTCCTGAGGAACTGAGTTCGATTCCCACTTCAGGCACAGGCAGCTCCTTGTGACTCTGGGCAAGTCACTTAACCTTCCATTGCCCCATGTAAGCCACATTGAGCCTGCCATGAGTGGGAAAGTGTGGGGTACAAATGTAACAAACAAAAAAAAAAACCCTATGTAAAATAGTCTTCTCTTGGGTCCCTAAGACAAGTGGTCATATACCAAACAACACAATCTATTCTGGGAGCTGCAAAATCTCCCTTGGGGTATAGTTGGGCTCAAAATTTAGATTGAGCCCCGAAAACCAAGCAACCTTTGAGAGCTGCCTATATCATCTGCAACAACTATATAGTCTGTCATCATACAAAGACTAGGGGACACTCAATTAAGTTACATGTTAACACTTTTAAAATGAATAGGAGGAAATAATTTTTTACTCAACAAATGCTGGAGGATGTGGTTACAGTGGTTAACATATCTGAGTTAAAGGCTTGGACAGTTTCCTGGAGAAAAAGCCCATAGTATGCTATTGAGAAAGACATGGAGGAAGCGAATCTTGCTACTATTTGGGATTCTGCCAGGTACTTGTGATCTAGATTGTTCACTTCTGGAAGCAGGATACTGGGCTAGATGGACCATCAGTCTGCCCTGGTATGGCTATTCTTATGTTATGATAACAGCTGGAAAATAGCGGAAACAACACAATAAATTGTGGGATATGAATATTGATCACGGAGGGGGAGAGGACCTCAGACTTGTGGCAATTTCTGATCAATAAGATCGTATCAATATAGTCACGTTAATGATACAATCTTATTGATCAGAAATCGCCACGAGTCTGAGGTCCTCTCCCCCTCCGTGATCAATATTCATATCCCACAATTTATTGTGTTGTTTCCGCTATTTTCCAGCTGTTATTGTATACAATTGAGCAGAGTTGCTCCCAAAGCTTTTTTGTTACTTTGGTATTCTTATGTTATGTAAATAGAATGTTAAGAATTATAAAGAAAGGAATGAAGAACAGCACAGAGTATTATGCCTTTGTATTGCTCCATGGTGCAACCACGCCTTGAATATTGTGTGCAATTTTGGTTACTGCATTTCAAAAAAAGATATATCAGAATTATAAAAGATACAGAGAAGGGTGACAAAAATGATAAAGGGGATGAGACAATTTCCCTAACAGGAAAGATTAAAGATGCTAGGGCTTTTCAGCTTGGAGAAAGATGGCTGACATGAGATATGACAGAGGTCTATAAAATACTTAGTTGAGAGGAACAGGAAAATGCAAATCGCTTATGTACTCTTCCCAAAAATACAAGAACTAGTGCACACAATGAAACTACTACTATAAGTAGTAAATTTAAAATATAAGTCAATATTAAAATAGACTTGGAAAAATCCACTGCTTATTCCTTGGATAAGTAGCATAACATCTTTTTTTTATGCTTTTGAGATCTTGCCAGGTACTGTGACCTGGATTGACCACTGTTGGAAACAGGATACTGGGCTTGATGGACCTTTGATCTGTCCCAGTATGGCAAATACTTAAGATTTTATGTTCTTATGCTTACCCCTTGTGCTGTATGTAAGATGTTTTAATCTGTATTGCGTTGAAATTAGAAGTAGCATTCTATGTTATAGTGCATGCTGTCATTTGATTTTTGATTATTTTTTTTTTACAGCTGTAATTACTTATTGCCTATATTCAGGTTATTCTTGCTGTAAACTGCCTTGGGTGAATTTCTTGGAAAAGGCATCAAATAAATCCTGCTAAATAAATACATAATAAACAATAACTTTGGTAAAACTTTTTTTCAACAGGCTAGTGTAGGATGGATGGTATATCTTTCCTTGAAGACTTGACTCTCCTCATGTAGGACTGGAAGAAAAAGAAAGTGGAAGATGAAAGGGATGATGGCTCTCATAGACTGATGACTGTAGTATAGACTAGAGCAGCCAAACACTAACTTAATCAAGCACAGGGTTTGGGCAGAGGAACAAAAAGTCATGGCACTGGAGCAAGTTGTCAATATGGATTCATAGAAACGCCTGAGTCAAAGAGAGAGACAAAGACCTGAACATGGTGGGAGAGATATTACCAAAATACCAAGGGGCCCTTTTAAAAAAGGCACGTAGGCACCTACATGCATCCAATGCATGTCAAATTGGCACTACCTCCTGCTACTGTGTGCGCCCGGATGGTAATTCCATTTTTGGCACACGCCCAAAACACACAGGTGCTTACCCGGTGGTAATTGGCAGCTGGTGTACGCTGGACGCTTACCGCCTGGTTAGTGCTTGAGACCTTCCATGCACCTACACCAGCGCAGGCCACTTTTGGGTGCGTCTTAGCAAAAGGCCCCCTAGTTAGTTGTTTCCATTCATCCGCAGTTATCCTGCTTTAGAACCATGGATCATACCCCATAACATCCCAACCCCAACTATTGAGGATGTAGAAAAGGGTCAGATCAATGTTGTAATCATGACTGTTTCCTACCTATAGTGCCAGGGACTGGTTCCTTTAATTAACATGAACATTAAGACATGCATTTTCAATGTATCTAATGAGCCAAAAAATAGCATTTAGGTCATCAATGGTAACCTCTTATCAATTACATCATATTGTTGAAGAATATATATAATATTCTAGGATAATTCACTGCTGTGAAATAGAAAGATTATGCAGAAAAATGAAAATAATCTTGTGAATTTATTTCTAAAGTTAGACACTGGCCTTTTGTTCTCACTTCTCATTTGCCAGGATAAACAGAGAGGCTAATAGAGGTGTGGTGTATGAGAAAAGTTTAGACCTCAAATTAAGCTCTTTAATTTTCTATCTTCTATTGTTACTGATGACTCCTGGGAAAACACGAAAAAAAAGACTACTTCCTTTTAAAAAAACAAAAGGTAGAATGTCATTTCCTTGTTTGATCACAACATTCCAGTTTACTAACCTGCTGTTGAATGGTATAAGGAAGCAGCTGAATCAGTCCTCAGTTAGCTAACTGCAACTCGTCTCTAGTGCACTGATGTGTTTCTCTCAGAAAAGACACACGCTTATCAATAAACATCTGTTTCCTTTTTCTCAAGCATGTTTACCAGTGTTCACCATTGAGGAACATTTTACTCTCATTCATTCATGAGATAGTTACACCTTCCAGCTGCAAACATTATAAGTAAATCTTGGAATTTGGCTTACAATTTATTGTGACTCATATCCTATTAAATAACGAGGTACGATCTTCTGTCCTATTGATTTGAACAATGCTTTTTTTTTCCATGAACTGCTAACATTTTTGGCACAACTCCATACTCAGAACACTGTTTTTCAAGTTTTGCATGTGGATTTTTAGGGATTTGCTTTCAAATATGTGCAGTCTTAGGGCAAAACTTGAAAAACAGTGTTCTGAGTACGGAGTTGTGCCAAAAACGTTAGCAGTTCATGAAAAAAAAAGCATTGTTCAAATCAATAGGACAGAAGGTCATGGTCACAGGGTCGTAGCTACGGGTGGGCCTGGGTGGGCCCAGGCCCACCCAATCTCGGTTCAGGCCCACCCACTTTGTCCTAATCCTCCAATCAGGAGGATCTTCTAGGCGCTTGTCAATTCTGCCGCTGCTTTAGTTTCGTCTGCTGTCATGGCAGCAGCCCGCTCAGCCACCACCCACTCCTACCTGCTTTATTTTTGGCAGTCAGCACTTACCGGCACCTCTTCTCGATCCTCTTCTCGGCCAGCGTTCCCTGCATTACGCCGTGCCCAGCCAGCGACACCACACCGCTCATGTAATTTCGATATAAAGTCTCGCCGCCGCTAGTAAGGGGAACCTTAGCTGCAAGCGCCATGCTGCACTGCCTACTTCCCCCTCCCGGACCCTGCCAAGGCCTGCAGTACACATGGCATGCCGGGCAAGATGGCATCGCGCTACACACAGTGCCGCATGGGAAGGCTGCTGGCCTGGCTGTGTGCATGGGGCTCCTTAGTCCTCCACACTGTGCCTGTCTGTGCCATGTGCCTGGTTCCCTGCTTACCGGCCGGGTCTATGATTTTGTTTGCAGTTGGTTCTCTTGGGGAGTCAATCGATCACAGTAGCAGCGCTCCCCCGTGGCCCCACAATACTGCTACAGAAGCCAAGTAATAAATACATATATTTTAAAAGTTTTTTTAACATGTCATGTAGTAATTATACTCAAATCAAAATGCTGGCTGGTGGTGGTGGGCTTCTGGGTGGGGTAAGCACTTCACTGCCTAGGACAAAAAAAGATATATTTAATGATTAAAATATACCTTTTTTTGCCCTGGGTAGTGAAGAGCCCACCCCCCACCCAGAAGCCCACCATCAGCTAGCATTTTGATTACTCTTGTAATAAAAATGATGGCTCTGATGGTGGGCTGGGTGGGGGGTGGACTCTTCACTGCCTAGGGCAATAACAAAAAGTATATTCATTAACTATATCTCTTTTGCCCTAGGCAATGAGGAGCCCATCCCCACCCAGAAATTCACCAACAATAAATTTTAATAATGCAGGTTAATTTTTAAAAAGTTGTCTATTTCTTTCATTTTGGTGGGTTTTTTTTTTGGGTGGGGACGGTCTGTGCAGTGCCTAGAGGTTAAAGATTTTTTAAAAAGTGTATGTGGTTTTCTCTGGGTGGACTGGTGCAGAGGTGGGCTCTGCATTGGCCAGGACATAAAAAAAGTTTTTTATATTTAATGCCATGGGGGGGGGGGGGGGGGGGGGTAGGGAGTAGGACAGGATTGACGCTAGGCTACAGGGAGGTGGTAGGATAGGGAAGGGAAGGATTGATACTGGGCTGCAGGGATGGATGGGGGGGGGGTAAGGTAGAGCAGGGAAGGGCTGATGCTGAGCTATGGGGATGGATAGGGAGTAGGGAAGGGAAAAGCTGATGCCAGGCTGCTGGGATGGATGGGGGGGGGGGAGGGTAGGGAAAGGAATGTTTTTATGTTTTTGTAATATGTTTTAAAATGATGTGTTGAATTGTGATCCATTTAAAATTGCAGAGATAGTGTGACATAGAAATTTAGAAAATCAATACATTTCTAATTTTTGGTCCTTTATTCTGCAATTGATGAGGGTTGGTCTGTGGTCTGCATGTGACCACGAGCAGATGAGAGTTTCTGCTGGCAAGTGGTTTATATGGGGGATCTATGAGTCTGACTTGTCAGGCTTTCCCAATGGGATGTGTATTGCTGTTGTGTATATTCACTTCTGCCTTTTTAAAGGTGCTGTTATTAGAACGGGTGTTATGGTTTGCACTATAGGCTCTAAGAAGCCTCTTTGCAGGATTTAGTGTTACTTCACAAAGTACCTGGCAGTGACAGGATTTTATTGCTATTATTGAGGTGCTACCAGAATTTGAATACATTGTGTCATTGCTGTAATTATAATTCAGGATCCTGTCATGTGCGTTGAGATGTTTGCCATTATAGTAGACATGTCTGGTCAAGTTTGATATGGCATAATGCAATTATATTTACAAATATCGCTTTACGTGGTTTCTATTGATGCAGGGCAGCATTCTAAGGCATTATTTTGTAGTATCCCAAGAAACAAGAAACACTACTCATGCCTATATACATAGTGCCCACCCACGTTAGCTCTGGGCCCGCCCAAAAAGTCAGGTCTGGCTACGCCACTGCATGGTCAGCTTTAAATGTGATTGCTGTACATGTGAAAGCTGGACAAAATGGACATGATAGTATCATAAAGAATACATGGAAAACAAAGTCCAAGTTGTTTCCATGTTGGCCAGCTATACTAAAGGCTATTTGTAATGTATGGCTGTGGATATGTGAGCTAGTGTGTAAGATCTGGTGCAGGGCATCTGTGAACTGCATTCTGTTCTAATTGAATGTGGATAATATTCATCCTATTCCTAGATTGTCTTTTCTTGGTATGAATGATGCTGACTGACTTTGAGGCCCTTTTACTAAGCTGCGTAAGAATCTACACATGTCCAATGCACGCCAAAATGGATCCATGTGGCTACCACATGGCTCTTGCATTAATTTCCTTTTTGGCTCACGTCCAAAACGCAGTTACCGTGTGAGAATTTACCACTAGGTCAATGGCTGGCGGTAATGTCTCCGACCCAAAATGGACGCGTGGCAATTTTCATTTTGCCGCATGTCCATTTGTGTCAAAACTTTTAAAAGGCATGTTTAGTAGGTGCATTGAAAAATGATTATGCGTGCGTCCAAAACATGTGTCTACACTACCGCAGGCCATTTTTCAGCACGCCTTTGTAAAAGGACCCCTTTATTTCTCTATCCTGTCCAAATAATGTTCTTTTCTGTTTTAAGGAATTGTTTTAAGTTATGAACCACTGTGCTGTATTTTTATGATTAGTAGTATATAAAATAAAATTTAAACCATAAACCATCTTTGGGTAGTGTCTACTTTCCTATCATTTCTGGAGTTCTTTTCTATTTTAGCTAATTTAGGAGCCCTTTTACTAAAGAATGATAGGGCTACTGTCGGCTTGGTGTGCGGCGAATCGGCCCTACCACCGCTCTCACTCAGGAAGCCGTCAGTAGTTCTGGGTCTTCAGCATGCCATTTCCAGCATCAGAAAATACCTTTTTATTTTCTAGTGCCAGGGGGCATGCCCAGCAGTAATAAGGCAATGCTGTGCACTGTCCACAAGCCCTCACCACCTCATATATGTGGAAATTAAAAAGAGCACGACCTTTCTTCCCAAGAACCGTTTTCCGTAACCTGGTACAATCAATGGTGCTCAGCCATCTAGACTACTGCAACGCACTCTACGCCGGCTGCAAAGAGCAAATAATCAAGACACTTCAGACAGCCTAGAACACTGCAGCAAGACTCATATTCGGTAAAACAAAATATGAAAGTGCTAAACCCCTACGAGAAAAGCTACACTGGCTCCCACTTAAAGAACGCATCACATTCAAAATATGCACTCTAGTTCACAAAATCATTCACGGAGATGCACCAGCCTACATGTCAGACCTGATATACTTACCACCCAGGAATGCTAAAAGATCATCCCGTACATTCCTTAATCTGCACTTCCCCAACTGCAAAGGCCGAAAGTACAAACTAATGCATGCATCTAGCTTTACCTACCTGAGCACACAGTTATGGAACGCATTACCGCGCAACCTAAAAACGATCTACGAACTAACTAACTTCTGCAAACTACTGAAGACCCATCTCTTTAACAAGGCATACCACAAAGAGTAACAAATATGAACAGACATAACTCCTCCACATATATTCAGAACTGTCTTACTATACAGTGGGGGAAATAAGTATTTGATCCCTTGCTGATTTTGTAAGTTTGCCCACTGACAAAGACATGAGCAGCCCATAATTGAAGGGTAGGTTATTGGTAACAGTGAGAGATAGCACATCACAAATTAAATCCGGAAAATCACATTGTGGAAAGTATATGAATTTATTTGCATTCTGCAGAGGGAAATAAGTATTTAATCCCTCTGGCAAACAAGACCTAATACTTGGTGGCAAAACCCTTGTTGGCAAGCACAGCGGTCAGACGTCTTCTGTAGTTGATGATGAGGTTTGCACACATGTCAGGAGGAATTTTGGTCCACTCCTCTTTGCAGATCATCTCTAAATCATTAAGAGTTCTGGGCTGTCGCTTGGCAACTCGCAGCTTCAGCTCCCTCCATAAGTTTTCAATGGGATTAAGGTCTGGTGACTGGCTAGGCCACTCCATGACCCTAATGTGCTTCTTCCTGAGCCACTCCTTTGTTGCCTTGGCTGTATGTTTTGGGTCATTGTCGTGCTGGAAGACCCAGCCACGACCCATTTTTAAGGCCCTGGCGGAGGGAAGGAGGTTGTCACTCAGAATTGTACGGTACATGGCCCCATCCATTCTCCCATTGATGCGGTGAAGTAGTCCTGTGCCCTTAGCAGAGAAACACCCCCAAAACATAACATTTCCACCTCCATGCTTGACAGTGGGGACGGTGTTCTTTGGGTCATAGGCAGCATTTCTCTTCCTCCAAACACGGCGAGTTGAGTTCATGCCAAAGAGCTCAATTTTGTCTCATCTGACCACAGCACCTTCTCCCAATCACTCTCGGCATCATCCAGGTGTTCACTGGCAAACTTCAGACGGGCCGTCACATGTGCCTTCCGGAGCAGGGGGACCTTGCGGGCACTGCAGGATTGCAATCCGTTATGTCGTAATGTGTTACCAATGGTTTTCGTGGTGACAGTGGTCCCAGCTGCCTTGAGATCATTGACAAGTTCCCCCCTTGTAGTTGTAGGCTGATTTCTAACCTTCCTCATGATCAAGGATACCCCACGAGGTGAGATTTTGCGTGGAGCCCCAGATCTTTGTCGATTGACAGTCATTTTGTACTTCTTCCATTTTCTTACTATGGCACCAACAGTTGTCTCCTTCTCGCCCAGCGTCTTACTGATGGTTTTGTAGCCCATTCCAGCCTTGTGCAGGTGTATGATCTTGTCCCTGACATCCTTAGACAGCTCCTTGCTCTTGGCCATTTTGTAGAGGTTAGAGTCTGACTGATTCACTGAGTCTGTGGACAGGTGTCTTTCATACAGGTGACCATTGCCGACAGCTGTCTGTCATGCAGGTAACGAGTTGATTTGGAGCATCTACCTGGTCTGTAGGGGCCAGATCTCTTACTGGTTGGTGGGGGATCAAATACTTATTTCCCTCTGCAGAATGCAAATAAATTCATATACTTTCCACAATGTGATTTTCCGGATTTAATTTGTGATGTGCTATCTCTCACTGTTACCAATAACCTACCCTTCAATTATGGGCTGCTCATGTCTTTGTCAGTGGGCAAACTTACAAAATCAGCAAGGGATCAAATACTTATTTCCCCCACTGTATCTGCTTGTTATATTACTATCATGTTTTTTATTATAAGATTACCCAAGATCCTTCTGTACCATTAAATGTATATTTTCTAATTATATTTCCATCTATCACAATGTATTGTAAGCCACATTGTGCTGCAAAGAGGTGGGGAAATGTGGGATACAAATGCAATAAATAAATAAATATATATATATAGGAAGCAATAAGGGCTCCGGCATTAAATGGCCACATGGCTATTTATTGGACCTTTAAAAAAGGGCCTTTTTTCCAGCAGAGGTAACAGGTGGCCTTGGTGCGCAGCAATCCCACACACCGTCGCTTGGGATCAGTGCCTTCTGCTATGCTGATGATTTTTTAATTGTATACTATCAGGCTTATTTTCGAACGAGGGCACCCATCTTTTGACACAAATCGGGAGATGGGCATCCTTCTCTCAGGGTCGCTCAAATTGGCATAATCGAAAGCCGATTTTGGGCGTCCCCAACTGCTTCCCGTCACGGGGATGACCAAAGTCCCCGGGGGGGGGGGGTGTCGCAGGCATAGTGAAGGCGGGACTGAGGCGTGCCTAACAGATGGGCGTCCACGAGCGATAATGGAAAAAAGAATGGCGCCCACGAGCACTTGGCCGAATTTACTTGGTCCATTTTTCTTATGACCAAGCCGAATTGACCAGATGACCACCGGAGGGAATCGGGGATGACCTCCCCTGACTAACCCCCTCCCACCCTGGTGTGTGTGTGTGTGTGTGCGTGTGTGTGT
The DNA here is from genome assembly GCF_901765095.1 of Microcaecilia unicolor. Classification (NCBI taxonomy): domain Eukaryota; kingdom Metazoa; phylum Chordata; class Amphibia; order Gymnophiona; family Siphonopidae; genus Microcaecilia; species Microcaecilia unicolor. The sequence goes on from NC_044031.1 coordinate 89,870,638, forward strand.
GTGTGTGTGTGTCAGCAGAGGCGTGGATGTCCTTCTTTCAAAATTTTGGATGTCCTGAACTGCCCCCCCCCCCACCCAATGGGATGGTCAAATTTCAAGGGAGTGGAGGAGTGGCTTGGTGGCTAGAACGCTGGTCTTGCAATCCAGAGGTGGCCAGTTCAAATCCCACTGTTGCTACTTGTGATCCAAAATCCAGATAAATAAATAAAGGGGGAGTTGAAGGCATAGCAAAGGCATGGACATCCTTCTCACAGAAACTTCCACATTTTGGACATCCTCAACAACTGCCCGTCGCAGGGACCGAAGTATAGCGAAGGCGCCTAACACTTGGACGTCCTTCACCCATACTAAAAAAAAAAAAAGAGGTCCCTGACGAGCACTTGGATGTTTTCACCTAGACTTGTGTTTTTTTTAAAGTTATAGACAGCTATTATACACACAGCTTGTCTGCGTGTATGAAGCTGTCTTTGGCATGCCCAGAGCAGCCATGCATACCGCTTGACTGCTCTGCTCTGGCTTCCCCTCCTTAGGAAGGAAATCGTGTGCGAATGAGCTAACAGTAATCAGCTCATTTGCATGTGATTTCCTTTATGCATGTCCGTTCCTTTCCGAATCGCTAAGGGATCGGTAAGGGAAGTGCTTTTTCCGTTCAGTTAGTGCATTAGTTAGTCCACTGCAGTGCCCCCTAGGGTGCCCGGATGGTGCCCTGGCATGTCAGGGGGACCAGTGCACTATGAATGCTGGCTCCTTCCACGACCAAATGAGTTGGATTTGGTTGTTTTTGAGAGGGGCGTCCTCGGTTTCCATTACCGCTGAAAGCCGGGGACGACCATCTTTAAGGTCGACCATCTCAACATTTAGGTCGACCATCTCTAAGGTCGACCTAAATGTTGAGATTTGGGTGTCCCCGACTGTATTATCGAAACAAAAGATGGCAGCCCATCTTGTTTCGATAATACGGGTTTCCACGCCCCTTCACGGGGACAACCTGCGAGGACGCCCTCAGGAAAACTTGGGTGCCCCATTTGATTATGCCCCTTCACGTAAGTGCACTAACTCTTGATCTTCAACTTCTCCAACCAGGTGGCACAATGGCTTTCTGAACATCATCTTGTCCTAAATCCCGAGAAAATGGTAGCCTACTGGATCACTGGTTCTCTGTCCCCTCCCTTAGATAATCTTACACTGTTTAATAGGTTGACTATTCCAGTCTAATCTTTTAGATATCTCGGTATCATTATCGATCTACACTGTCATTTTCTGCTCAGATTTCACAGTGGTCAAGACAGGTTTTTTTTTTCCTTTGCAAGTAATGATCAATAAGATCCTTATTGAACTTTGACTCTCTTTGCACTCTTATGTTTGCTTTTGTACATTCACAATATGACTATTCATTGCATTTTTTCTAGCAAAAAAGGTGCCGGTACTCAAATGCTAGGCCACCCTTCAGAGGTGGGGTGATCACTGAGGGATTCATCCCACAAATAGCCAGGCCCCCTGCAACCAGTCAGAGAATCTATGACAAGACAGAATTGGTATGTAGAACCTGAGCTTTTTCATTAAAACATGGGGTCCATAGGTCAATTTTAGCAGACAATGGAAAAGGTGCCGGAACTCAGTACCCCCAAGTACTTCCTCAAAAAAAGCCCTGTGACTATTGTAATATTATATATGCTGGAATTTCTAAATTAAACCTGAAACGACTTCAAATTTTACAGAATACAGCAGCACATCTCATCTGCCAAGCAAAGCATTTTGATCATGTCTCTTCTCTCATATCGATTACATTGGCTTCCCATCGAATACCGTATCAAATTTAAAATTCTTAATATAACCCATAAAATGTTGTATACTAATATTCCAGGTTACCTTTCATCTCTTATCATCCTATATACCCCTGTACTCTACATTCTCTTAATGACAATAGGCTGGTTATCCCAAGTCCTGCATGAGACTGCTGAGAATCTACAAGGCACACTATAATCTATTATATATCTCCATAATGCATCTTTTTATTTCTTTTGGTTAATGTTATGTACTATTTATATTGCACTAAAACCAATAAAAAAGCTTTTGATAGCAGCCCCATTACCGATTTTCTGGGGTTATAACAGAATACGCTGTTTTATGCTGCTTATGCTGGTTTTTTGCAAAGAAAATTCTTTTTATCCTTGTTCTGAGATGCAAATTGTGACCGTTCTTATTTAAGAAAGGTACAGATCAGCCCCTGACACAGCCCTATTGTTGGGCGAAACAAGGCCTGTGTCGGGCAATTGTTTCACATACGGTATCTCCACTAAAGTTTTTTGGATATTATACTGATCTGTTGGTTTGTTTTCCACATTGGATTTTGCAGATCGTCTGCCTTGTTGTTTTCTGGGACTAATATGTGTTATGACAGAGACTGTCATAAAACTAATTTTGTAGCCACCCTCTGGACCGACTTCAACCTGTTTATATCTTTCCATAGGTACTGTCTCCAGAATTGCACGCAGTATTCTAAATGGGGCCTCACTAGAGACTTATATAGGGGTACTATCACCTCTTTTTTCTTGCTGGTTATCCCTCTCCTTATACACCCAAGCATCTTTCTGGCTTTGGCCATCACCTTTTCTACCTGTTTGGCCACCTTAATTTCATCAGACACAATCACCCCCCCAAGTCCCGCTCTTCTTTCATACACAGAAGAACTTGACCCCCTATAATGTACCATTCCCTTGGATTCTTGCACCCCAGATGCAATTAGGATAGAATTAATTGCTGGAGAGGAACAGTGGATTAGGCACACTATATAGCAAGTGTTGCATGTTTAAAATAATTACCAAAATAGTGGATGTTTCATGTGGCCTTCTGTATCATAACTAATAAGAAAAGTATTATAACTAATAAGAAAAATCAACTTATCGCATTCACTGAAGTCAATTTATTTGAAAGTAACAAATACTATGGAGACTGCTGAATACTGGCTCCAAATGCTTCAACTTCTATGAGAGGAAGAAAGGAGTTAATGCTAAAATATGAGTTATTAATAAATGCAGTATATGATTTCCATCATATATATTATTGAAGCAAGATTATTCACTAATTATATTTAAATCCTAGATAAGGAAAACCAGGATATACTTTAAGATTTTAATATTTAGATAACATTTTTGTATTAATAAAAAATGATTCTGTATATCACCAAATAAAAGAATCCAGAGAAAAAAAATCATATAAATTATTGAGGATATAATGAATTAAGTTCAAGGGCATCTGGTGAACAGGCTTAAACAAACACAGTCAGGTCATTTGTGAATCAGGTTTTTTTACTTTATTAATAAAAGTGTAGTAGCTCTTATTGATATGATTCCTAACCTTTGCAGAAAGATTTAACAATGCTTTTAAGTAATAGTCCCTGAATTATCTATCATTTTCAACAGTTACCGCTTCTGTTAACTAGAAAGGACAAGTTTGAAAAGTAATTTTTGAGAGTAATTAGCAATTAATACCCATAAAGAAGGCAATTCTATAAAGGGAAGCCTATTTGAAGCCTATTCTATAAGGAAAGCAGGCACTATTTTCCTTTTAGAATAGTAGCATTGCAAGTCAAATATAGGTTTATTATTTAGGCAAAACTGCCTATACGGTGAAAATGCTCATACTAGATTGCTAAAACACTCATGTGAGTTAAACTATTCCATCATTTATGCACACAAGTGTGTACCCCACCCATGCTCCAATAATATGTACACCAACCTGCAAACTATACACCAGCAGCACTCAGCATTTTTTTTTTTACATTTGTACCCTGCATTTTCCCACTCATAGCAGGCTCAATGTGGCTTATATGGGGCACTGGAGGGTTAAGTGACTTGCCCAGAATCACAATGAGCTGCATGTGCTTGAAGTGGGAATTGAACTCAGTTCCTCAGGACCAAAGTCCACCACCCTAACCACTAGGCCACTCCTTGAAGGCTGCAACCCCTTTGGGGTTTCAGGATTTCTATGAATATGCATGAGATATATTTATATACAATGGAGGCAATGCATGTGTAATCCCCCCATTATAATGGGGATTACTAAAGAACATGAGAGAACTCTCCAGAGTTTCTGAGGAGAGGATTCTGAGGTTGTGGGTGGTAAAGGATCCAGCCCAAGGGAGTGGATTCCTGGGTAAGTTGCAGAGGAAAATGTTTCTGGTTGTTGAATGACAGTAGGGGAGGAGTTAGAAATTAATAAATAATGTTGTTGGGGAAAGCACAAGGAGAGGGGGTGTCCTGGAAAGACCAAATAACCTAAGGCTGATCTGAAGGGAGATTATTGTCAGCTCAAAGGAAGTAACTGCAAGAGTAGAGTGCTCTGGATGGGTAAAGGGGAAGCCAGCCCAAAAGTAGGAATAGGAAAGAGCCTGTTCAAGACCAGATGGTGCAGCTCTGGGAAGTGCATCTCTGGAAGTAAGGACAGACAGGGAGGTCTGATCCTGCGGGAGTTATAGTTTGCATCTGATATCAAGTTGGATTAAACATTGACTGTTACAAAGAAAATTTAAACTGTCATTGCAGGATACAATAAAGTAATTGTTGCATAAAATATAATCCTTGGTATGGAGAATATTCTTGGAAGTGAGAGTGAAGTGCTTGCTCTCGGACTGATCAAGAGCACTCAGGTGAAGCCCAACTTAACATTTTACAGCCCACCGGAGTAAGTCTGACCCTGATCTATGACCAAGCTCATGTAAGGAAGACTGAATTGTGTGCGAGACTGAAGAAGTGTGTATGTGTTTTTTTTTTTTTGTTTTGTGGCCCGGGTCAGGGGTGTCCGACCCCAGGTTATACATGCAAATAGATCTCATGCATAGTCATTGAGGAAATCCTGAAAACCTGACTGAGCTGCAACTCTCGAGGACCAACATTGAGCTACCCTGCTATACACTATCACATTTAGGCTTTATGTTATAGAATAGTACATAGCCAGAATATGGCATTTATGAGTAGTTATGCACTTCTTTTTGTTCTGTTTTATTTATTCCTTCCTTTTATGTAATTTTCTTAGATTTCTTACTCTTAATAGAACGCCTTTGAGAACAAGTCATAGGGCAAAAAAGTTGCCTGTTATGTCTATTTGATTTTATCTGCAAATTAAGAGGCCCTTTTACTAAACTATATTAGGTGCTAACGTGCATCTAACACAGCAAAAACAGTTTAACTCAGGTTGCGCCAAAGCATCTTGTGTTTTGGCATTTGTGTGTGTTAAGTACACTGTATTTATTTTTTTGTTTTTGAGGAGGTGTATAAAGAACAGAGAATGGGCAGAGCGGGCGTGGAAGTAGTAACCAGTTTATGCACATTAGTGTCTGCTAACTGTTACCCCAGGGTTAATGCAGGGGCCCTTACTGCCTGTGCTGTTTTTTTAAATGGTCATGTGCTAATGGTAACATTGGTACACTGCCATAAACAAAAGAAATACAAAATAAAAGGTTTTTTTCACAGCTACACAAGAAATGAGCATAGCTTGTGGGAAAGACCTGTTCAAGGGCAAGCTAAGCCCATCTCTTAGTGCTTTGATTTGATACTTCAAAGATGATATATCGAACACACACACAAAAAAAAGATGCATTAAATTAGTCTACATGTGTGATTTTCACTAGATTGATAAACCACAACAGACATTTTTTGGAAAAAAAAAAATCCAGGGATAGACATCAACTCTCATTCTGAAAGAGAACAAAAAGACAAATACTTCTGTGATCATGAATATAAATATGTTCTGACTTAGGTATGCCGTACTTGTCACTCACATTCTCAGTGGTATGAGAAACTTGAAGCATAATGGAATGTTTACATTATATATTCCAATTTTACAGCCACAGGAGATGGCAGCAGATAATAGGTAACAAAATAACCCAGCATGAGCGAGGGTAGAAGAATTTGGAAAGGTCTAGTGAAACTCAGATTCCTTGAGTTCAAATATCCTGAATTGAATACCTTAACATTGGCATTCACATTCGCCTCTTCTTAAATCACTTAAACCAGCATTCAAACAATACTTTAAAATAACACCTAAAGCATTGAAGTGGAACAAACTTTGGCTGCAGTTTTATTTTTCTTTCAGCTAATAATAAATCATATAACTCAAAATTAACTCTCAGTACAGCATGTAAAACTCCAGCAAATGAAATGAATTGGAGTGCATAGATAATAACAGTGTCAGCTTTTCCCATCAGGCCAACAAGACCACTTCATCAAAGGACACTTATATTGCACAAAGCACAACTGCAGATCAATAAATGAATTCAAACTTCAGCCCATCAGATAGGATAAGTTGTGTATTAAGTGGAAACAGCCAGGATCCTTCTTTGAAATTACACCAAGCGGAGAAACAACAAACTCATCCAAGGGAGGATCCTGAAACGGTCCCGCAATGTGGCCAAACCGAAGTTCGTTTCTTATCTTCTTGCGCATGACTTTCAGATGAGCAGATACAGAAGCTGAGTTGCCGGCTGTATGCTGCAAAGGAGGCCACTCAAAAGAAATATAGAATCCTTTTAAAAACTCAAACCCAAACAAATATGCATCACCTTAATAAGGGTAATTGATAAGGCAAATTATTTGGTGAAGAAGCCTTATTGAGCAGCCACACTTGTTCCATGAGATAACTGTCCCCTACCCACTAGGCCAAGCCCTGGACATTGGTGGACTCCTGAACACTGACTACAGAAGTTGCAGAAGTGACAATTGGTGTGCATGCATCTCCCTGCATTACACTGGAAACAAATGTAGATATTGAGGCCCCCTCTTGATAAGGTTGGATTTCTGAACCCTCCTCCCACTCTACCACCAACCTGACCACTGAGGTAACTTCCCCCAAATCCGGACTGCGAAACCAACAGCCCTTCAACTGCAGGGATACCTGAAGGGAGGGTTCCTCCACGAAAGGACCATACATGGCCAGGGGTTATCTCAGCTAACCATAAATCAACATCACAGAGACCCAACATATCTGATTTATCCTGGGCCATGTTTTTGTGAAACCTCTCATTGTAACTGAGCCATGACCAGCCCCTGTGTCACTGGTGCAGAGGACTGGCCTCAAGCTAAACTTTGTATCTGCTTTGACTGACCAATAAATGGAGCTCTTACCCCTCTGCTGGGTATTCCATCCCTACTACCCTTACTATTGCCCATATCTGTCCTAGGCTCCATATTTAATCAAGAATAGCCCATTTTTACACTGGCATATGAGAATTATAAACCATGCAGGCACAGTCCGGCCAAACCCACCACTGATAAACAAGACCCCTCCATCGAGGCCTCAGCCTGCTAGCCCTCAACTACCCTGTACTACAACAGAGACCCACTATAACAGTGCATAATTTAGTCAACCACCCCCACAGCCTTGCCGAGCTGCCGAAAACCACATCCCACCCATTAAAGATACACCGTCAGCTCTTGACACTCGTACCCCACTGGGCTATGCTGAATTCGCACCCAACAGCACCCTGACGACAAAGGTATTATCCCCACAGTGACCTGGAAAAACCCCGACAAACCCAAAATGGAACTAAATTATTATGTCAAAATTAAGATTCCCAAACTCCACACCAAATTTCGTCAAAAAGCTCCCCACTACCCTAGACCACCCTGTGCCCTCCCACCACTCAATAGACAAAAGTCCATCCAAACCACCCTCGCAACATTCCCAGCTTTGACGCCGACCTTCTTTTCTCTGGTTCCAAACCCTAGTTTCCTTTCATCTTTCAACTACTCAATCCACTCAGAACTCTTCACATATTTCCTAGTTTCTTCTCCTTCCCCACCCTCCTCCCCATCTCCCCCCGGCACACATTAACTCTTTGCTATCTCCCCCTTTGTTCAGAGGCTGGCTCAACCAATGTTATTACCTCCTTCCCAGCTTAACTGGGTGGGGATTCCTGTATTTTCTTTGCTGTTCTTTCTCCTGGATGCCATTGTTTTGCTCAGCTAGGGGTTTCCTTGCAAGGACTATACATACAAAGGTACATCTTTTTCTGAAGTTGCACCAAGAGGCAAAGATTTGAATCAGCTGCAGTGTCGTATGGTCTTGTTATACATACAAACTAAATCTATCCATCCACTTGCTATTAAAAGTCTTTTCACTATTTCCATTTGATATACCAGAGCATGTATAGGTATGATATTTTCATACTAATTAAATCAAAGATGATAGATATTTCACCTATTGTCTGAGACTGTCAATTAGAAAATAAAATTGTATTATGGATACTGAACAAAGACTTTTTGGCTTCTGTGCTAATTCACTTGTGTAATGGAAATAAAAATCAACAAATAAATTGTAGGAATATACCATTTTAAACTGATATTTTTTATAGACCTCCATCTCTCCATCAATGAGTATGCCTTTCTTCAATACACACCTTCCCACTGGCACTATCTTCTCTCTCCTGCTTTCTTTCTCTCTTAACCTCACTAGCACCCCTTTTTTGGCCTTCTCTTACTCCCTCCCCCTACCTCCATTGCTCTCATGTTTGTTCCATGTCCCCCATCCCCACTGGGAATCATTGATTACCCTTTTTCCGTTCCCTAACTGTAGACTCAGCTCCCTAAAGATGCCACAATATAAATGCTGAAGCAGTAGGTACCTGAATAGTTAATTTTGTGTCACACATTCCCTGTACTAGTGTAGGAAAAGGCCACTGACCTGCTTCCTCTATTTGGCATAAACTTCATGTTAGATGGACCTTTGGTCTGACCCAGTATACCAATTCAGATGGCCCAGGGGGCATTCAGCATCATTCTTTCTTCCGATGACAAGTGATGTTGGACTGTTCATTGCTCCAGTAACCTCTCCAGCTTCAGATAGGTATAATTCCACCAGATATCTACATTCTAAAAGCAAACAAAACAGCCCATTTACTAAGCTGTGTTAGGCATTAATGCATACCTAATCCATCCTGAAATCACATACCTCCAGAGGAAATTGGAGAGTTATGGGATAGGAGGTAGTGCTCTATTGTGGATTAGTGTGTACTGAATGTAAAGAAGCCCATCGGAATTGAATGGGCTTCTTCACATTCAGTGTGCCGCTAATCAGTAGTGCTGCTTTTTAAAAGGAGTACATAGATATCAAAATACCTCTGTACAGATCCATGGTGCAGTTACACTTTGAGTACTCTTTGCGGTTCCGGTTATCCTATCTCATAAAAGTATATAGAAGAACTAGCAAAATTCAGGGAAGGGTGACCAAAATGATTAACGATGTGAAGCAACTCCCTTACAAGGAAACACTAAACAGGTTAAGGGTCTTCAGCCTTGATTCAAGATGGCACAGTGGGACATGGTAGAAGTCTATAAAATCAGGGTATTTTGCACCAATTGTAACCGCTTTATTTTGATCAAACTGAATGCCATGAATGAAGCAAAATACAAAGAGCTTTTTTATCAAAACAAGATTTAATTGAATGAATTAGTTTCAATTTGAAGAAACAGTGCTGTATAACAGATGAAATATGTTGCTTAAAGGTCAATCTATTATCAAAAATAACCCTAGAAGTTTGTGTGGAAACAAGCTGAATCTGAGGGCCGTCAATAAACAGAAGACAGGGAAAATATGCAACCTAGTTTATAGAAAATTGCTGTTTTTTTTCCACATTTAATATTAATTTATAGTTATATAACCATACAGAGATGAGGCTCATTTTCAAAACAGAAAAACATCCAAAAAGTGGCACAAAATGGCAGATGAACTTTTTTTTGACAAAACATCCAAATTGCTGTTTTTGAAACCTATTTTTTAGATGTTTTTCTGTGCAGTTCATCTTCAGTACATCCAATTTACAAGGTGGTATATCAGGAGCATGTTGGGGGTGGGATTTGGGCATTCCCAAAACCTGGACATTTTTCTGCCATAATGGAACAAAGCAAAAATGTCCAGGGCTAAAAGTTAGACGTCTTGGTCTAGACCTGTTTCAATCACAACTAAGTCACAAAAAGGTGCCCTAAATGAACAGATGACCACTGGAGTGATTAAGGCATGACCTCCCTTACTCACACAGTGGTCACTGACACCCCCCCCCCCCCGAAAGATGTGAAAGAAACCGTACATACCAGCCTCTATGACAGCGTCAGATGTTAAAGCCAGTCCTATTATAGCAGTAAACAGGTTCCTGGAGAAGCCTAATGGTTGGTGCTGTGCACTGTAGAGAAAGGACCAAGGATCTTATCACACTCTGTTTCCCTTGTGGTGGAAAGTATGAACCGTCCAATACCCACCAAAAACCTACTGTACCCAAAAATAGGTGACACCTGCAGCCATAAAGGCTATTGTAGTGGTGTACAGTTTATAGGTTTTTGGTGGGTTATTGAGGACTACAATGAAATGAGGTAACAGTGAGATGTGTACCTGGTACCTTTTATGTGAAATCCACTGCAGTGTCCCCAAGGGTGCCCCATTGCTCTGTTGGGATGTCTGTGTGCCCTGTCTACTGAGAATGCTGCCCCCCCCCCCCCCCATACATCCTAATGGATTGTTTTTGTGTGTTTTTCCTTTGGACTTTTTTTTATGGCCCTACAAGATAGATGCACTGAGCACAAAACATCTAGGAAGTGGCCATTTTCAAAACAAAAAGACAAGACATTTTTTCTGGTTTGAAAATCGCTGTTTTTCAGCAAAACATCCAAAATCAGATTAAATGACATATCGAAAATGCCCCTCCACATCTAATTTACCATTTAATTCATGAAATGCTCCTGATGAGATAAAGTCTACAGTACGGAAGAATTGAATGTCATCTACATATATAAATGTTGTCAAGCTCAGGGCATATATTAACGATGCCAAGGAGAAAAGAAAGGTGTTAAAAAGTGTTGTGGGCCAATATCAAGCCCTGAGGTGCCTCACAGTCATTGGAAAATGACACAGATGTCTGATCTTCCCAAACTACCCTATATTGTCTGTATAGATTTTGCCCTATATTGGGATCTTGCAAGATATTTCTGATCTGGGTTGGCCTTTGTTGGAAACAGAATACAGGGCTTGATGGACCTTTTGTCTGTGAGAGTGAAGGGATTGTTCTTCCCTCTTCCAATTCCATACCACACCCAGGATCACTTATTTCTCCCAATCTTGTAAGCGTTTTCTTTGTCCCTGATTCCCTTACTGTACCTTCAACCCCTATCCTTTGCCTATCCCTCTGCCACGCCAGCCTGAAGTTCCTTTCTATTTCACTTTCCCTTCCTACTTTCTTCTATTCTCCAAACGTCCCAGTAACAATTACTATGTTTTCTCCCTCTCCTGTGAAAAGTACCAAATAAATTAACTGTTCACACATGTATCTGAAAATAATGCTACTTTAATAAGCTGCAATAATTCACATTACAAATATATATGCAAATTTATGCAAAATATCCCTCCTTCCCCAGTTGGCCCATTGAACATTTATTTTTTACTATGCAGTGACTTCTGCGGGATTGGAGATGAGCAGATGTGGTCCCTCTTCCAAAAAGTGGAGACAAAGAAGTGGGAAACTACAGACAAGTAAGTCTCATGTCAGTGGTAGGAAAAATAATGGAGTCGCTGCTGAAAGAAAGGATAGTTAACTTTCTAGAAGCTGATGGGTTATAGGACCCGAGGCAACATGGCTATACCAAAGGAAAATCCTGCCAAACTAATCTTATTGACTTCTTTGAATGGGTGACCAAAGAACTGGATGAAGGACGTGTGCTAGATGTAATCTACTTGGACTTCAGCAAAACCTTTGATACGGTCCCCCACAGAAGACTCGTGAATAAGCTGAAAGGGTTGAACTTAGGACCGAAAGTGGTGAACTGGATAAGAAACTGGTTGACCGACAGGCGGCAGAGGGTGGTGGCAAATGGAATCCACTCGGAGGAAAAAAAGGTGAGCAGTGGAGTTCCTCAGGGGTCGTGATGGGGCCTATTCTGGTTAATATATTTGTGGGAGATATTGCTGAAGGGTTTTGAAGAAAAGGTGTGCCTTTTTGCAGATGACGTCAAAATAGAAAATAGAGTGGATACCCTGGAGGGAGTAGAAATGATGAGAAGGGATCTCCGAACGTTAGAAGAATGGTCAAGGGTCTGGCAGTTAAAATTTAATTTCAAGAAGTGTAGAGTGATGCACTTGGGGTGCAGAAACCCGAAAGAGGGATACCGAATAGGAGGGGAGAGATTAGTAAGCTCAACTCAGGGGAGAAACCTTGGGGTGTTGCTGTTGGAGGATTTGAAGGTGAAGAAACAATGTGACAAGGCAACGACCATGGCCAGAAGGATGCTAGGCTGCATAGAGGGGGGTATAACCAGCAGAAGAAAGGAGGTGTTGACGCCCCTCTACAAGTCATTGGTGAGGCCCCACTTGGAATATTGTGTTCAGTTTTGGAGGGCGTATCTTGCTAAAGATGTAAAAAGACTGGAAGCGGTGCAAAGAAAAGCTACAAAAATGGTATGGGATTTGCGTTGCAAACCATACGAGGAGAGACTTCCTGACCTGAACATGTATACCTTAGAGGAAAGGAGAAACAGGGGTGACATGATACAGACGTTCAAATATCTGAAAGGTATTAATCTGCAAATTAACCTTTTTTGGGAAGGCAGTAGAACTAGAGGACATGAATTGAGGTTGAAGGGGGGCAGACTCAGGGCTAATGTCAGGAAGTATTTTTTCACGGAGAGGGTGGTGGATATGTGGAATGCCCTCCTACGGGAGGTGGTGATGAAAATGGTAATGGAATTCAAACATGCATGGGATAAACATAAAGGAATCCTGTTTAGAAGGAATGGCTCCACGGAATCTTAGCGGAGATTGGGTGGTGATGCCGGTAATTGGGAAACAAAATGGGAGCTGGGCAGATGTCTATGGTCTATGCCATGATCGTGACTAAATAGATAGGGATGGGCTGGAGTGTAAATTTTAAGGGGCTTTGACGTTAGCTTCAGAACTTCGTACAAGAACAGTGCTGGGCAGACTTATACGATCTGTGCCATGAGAAAGGCAAGGACAAATCAAACTCGGGTATACAAATAAAGTATCACATACCATGTAAATGAGTTTATCTTGTTGGGCAGACTGGATGGACCATACTGGTCTTTATCTTCTGTCATTTATATCATATCAGTGTGGTCCAGCATTGAAATGAATTTTTCACCATTGGTAGAATCCTTATATAAAGCCATATGGCACATTCTTACCACCTTCAAGTTGGGAAGACCCGGCATTCATGGTACAAAATATCTATTCATTCCACCATCCATCTGTCATTTTGTAACCCAGAGCAGCACTGATTATGCAGCCAGCATACCTAAACACTCCGACGTTGTGATAGTAGCCAGTAAATCACAAATGAAGTTGCCCTTTTATTAAGCTGTATTAATAAAATCCCCATATATGAAAAATTGACCCATTCGGCAGCAAAGGGGGGTCACTGCCACCTGTGATCCACTGTTCCACCAGTGCTAACTCTGAGTAAGTCCTGGGGGGGGGATTGGGGGTATGGGAAGGGTTAGCTTTGGGAGGCATGGTGTTTGGTCAGAGAGGCTGGGTTTAGTGAAGGGGCAGGATTTGTATGTTGGCAGCCCCAACTGTTAACAGGGATATTGTGCCTGACATTGGGTTGTCAGAGTATTGATCGGGGAAGGGTTGAGTTTGTGTTGGGGGTCGGCATTGTTAGGGAAGGAGTTGGTAGCCTACCCTGGTGATGGGACTTGTGACGTGGTCTGTGTAGGGGGGGGGGGGTTGGTGTGTTGTTAATTGGGGTACATCGGGTTTGTGTTAAATAGTTTGGTGAGATCGGACATGTGGAGGGGATCAGTTGTTGGGAAGAGATGTAGAAGATGATGCTCTACCATACCAGAGCTTTATTGATCTATTTCTTAGTAGACCTGACAGTGTTCCTCCTGTGCTATCTGTTACTCCAGTTAATATAGTGGCCTACATAAACAGTTTGAACTGTGTGGTAAATGCAGGGCAGATGTAAGGCATGCCCCTTGCAATTACTGCACAAGTTTTGCAGTTACTGCAGATCAATTTTTGTGTTAAATGTGAGGTAAGTGCACAAACTACTGTAGTTTAGTAAAAGGGCCCCTGCATGGCATGGCTACATTCACTTATAGGTTAGAACCTGTGTAGATGCAGCTGCATGCTACCAAAGCATCTTCTCATTGTATTGTCAGCACTGACATAAAAGGTTAACTGCCTGTATGAAGGTATAATTAAGGTGTGTGAATTAAAGCATGCATTTATTTTAAAGTTTGCTATTTTTAATGTATGCTTAGTTTGCCAGAGCTAGCAGAAACTGAGGTGAATCACAGATTTTGCATTTTGCTACTTTTGCTTTAATGTATTGCAAGTAATTTAATGCCAACTTAATGTGTGTGAGGCAGCTGTATGATCTAACCCAGGCGTTTAAAGTGCATTAAATGTTTGCATTAGCACTAATGAACATCATTAAATAGACACATAATTATCAATATATCAGTAGTCTCTATGTGCACAAGTTCATTGTTCATCGCTAAACTCTAATTTAGTCTCAAGAGTGATTTGAAATTACCAAACCAGTTATAGAAATTTCTGCCAGTATCCTTGTTTCACAGATATAGTAGAAATACAGTATGGACTCAACAGAGTTGCACAGGAGTATGTTCAATAAGAAAGATCTGTATAACTAGGGAAAAAAAGGGAAATCAGTTCCTTATGAATGTGATATATTATGGGGTTGTTTACTATGCTGTTAGTATGTGGTAGCCATTCTGTATCTGCACTAATAGCTACTGCACATTAAAACCAGTCAGCACAGTAAAAATCCTTTGAATATGGATGACTAGGGCATGGCCAGCACTGACAGCAAGTTGTTAAGAAGTGTATTACCGCCATCTCAATGGGGGGGTGGTAAGGCTCCCCCCGAAACGGCTGCATAGCAAGTGCATTTTGCCACATGGACATTTCCTGTAGGAAAGCGGGACTTCCCTTTTATCAGCTGTGATAAAAGGGGGCCTCAGCGCGCACGTAAAACACGTGTTGACATCATCTCCAGTCTCCTTTTGCCGCAGCTTGGTGAAAAGGGCCCCTAAATCTTGTGCAGTTAAGTGCAATATTCAGCCGTTAACTGCATAAGATGAACCACATAAGATTAGGCCACATAAAAAGCAGTCCTATTTTTGTGATTATCTTATGTATCTATTATCATTTATTAGAATTTGATATACTGTTCTTCGTTGAAACAAATCGAAACAGTGTAGAAGATAAAATACAAAATAAAACAGGGAAACGTACTCCATAGTAATGGTAGGAAAGAGCTCAGTCACACAAGCTGTAAATATACAGACACCCATGCACCCCCCCTCCCTGGTGCATCACCCCCCCCCCCCCCCCCGGGTGAATTCTTGGCTGCTGGAGGGTGCAGAGAGCAGCCGCGCGCATGTCGGCTCCACTGGCTCCCTGCTCCCTCTGCCCCTGAACAGAAAGTAACCTGTTCCAGGGCAGAGGGAGCAGGGAACCAGAGGAGCCGACAGGCGCATGGCTGCTCTCTGCACTCTCCATCAGCGTGCACCCGGGGTGGACCGCCCCCACTGCCCCACCCTTGCTACGCTGCTGAGTCTGTCTAACCATAAGAAAGAAACAAAAATACTCAAGGTACATCAATATATGCAGTAATATAATAAAATTAAAATCCCATACAGACCAATTCAATGCAATAGTGCTGCCCTTGCTGCAGGGTACCTGGCTGAAATAATCATAATATGAGGTAAAGGCCAATTCAAAAAAGTATGTTTTGAATGTCTTGTGAAACTCCGGTAAAGAATCTTCTAATCTAAGTTTTGGGGAGCGAGTTCTAAAGGGCAGGGGCAAGAAAGTAGAATGCTGATGTTCTTGTGGACTCTCACCATGCTTTAGAGGAAGGGGGCAGAACAAGCCTGTTATCAGTTAGAGCGAAGAGTACGTGCTGGTGTGTAAGGTACTGTTAGCGATGCAAGACAGGAAGAAGAACCAGTATATAATGCATTTATGTCAATACAAGAATTTTAAATTTAATATGGTATTTTATGGGAGCCAATGAAGCCATTGCAAAAGCAGAGATATATGATCATGATGTTTCGCTTTGCAAACAATATGAGCCGTGGTGTTCTGAAGTGTTTGAACTCCAAGTTGGTCTTGGTTATGCCCAAATAAACAGTTACAATAATCGTAATGTAAATTTATATACACATAGAAAAGGGTGATAAGAGATGAGGTATCAACCAAATTTTAGATTGTCCTAAGATATCAAATGAAATAGAAGCCGGTCCTCATCACCTGGGACACTTGGGGGGGGGGGGGGGGGGGGGTTGGTGGTGGTGGTAAAAGATAGTTCAGAATTTAAAATGACCCCAAGATATTTAAATGAAGTAATTGCGTATTAGGTCTAGCAAAAAGTGAAAGAGTAACCTGAGGAATAGTGATCCAATAAGAAACTGTCTTTTCAGGGTTCAAGACAAGACGATGTTGAACTAACCAACTTGCAATTTCACGTAAACAATCCTGCAGTGGTGAAAGGTTGAAGGCCTGTGGATCAGTATAATGAATTAACAGGAAATCATCAGCATAAGAATATGAGCTGATTCCCTGAGTCTGAATAAGTAATGCTAGCGGACTCACAAAGATTGAAGAGAGAAGGTGACAAAACCGAGTCCTGGGGAAACCCACAAGTGAGAGAAAGTGAAGCTGAATTGCAAGTCCCTTGCATAACTGAAAAGAACAGTTACTTATAAAAAGAAGTAAACCATTCAAGAACCATAACCAAGATACCCAAATAAGTCAAATGTAGTAGAAGAGTGTGATCAATGAGATTGAATGCAGCTGAGAGGTCTAATGATACCACCAGCACAATCCACCCTTGTTCTAGGTTACTATGAAGCTCACTGAGTGATGCAATAATTGCTGTTTCTGTTCTAAAACCTTGCTGGGAAACCAGTTTGGTGAGGATGTAAGGCTTTTATAGATTCAGTGTAAGACAGCAGGTGTTGGAGAACCACCGATTCAATAATAATAAGAAATGATTAGAGACCGGGTAATAATTACTAGGATGCAATGGATCAGAGCTTGCTTTTTTTTAGGAGAGGCTTGATCAGAGCATGTTTTAATGACAAAGGCATTATGCCTGAAGAGAAACTATTAGAGACTATAGAGTGCAAAAAAGGCAGTAGTTCCAGCGATAGTTGAGCTAATCACGCAGATAGATCTGAGGAACAGAAAGTAACATGTAGTTGAGAAAATAATTTACTTAAGGAGGCAGGTGATGATTTCTCAAAGGTAGACCAGGATGCAGGAGATACACGCAATAGGGAGACTGGCAGGGTGGAGCCAAACTGTGAACAAAGATTCTGCGAAGGTGAAAGAGCAGCTTGCAGCTCCTGAATCTTATTTGAAAAGTACATAGCCAGGGAATCTGAGGTGAAATGAGTGGAAGGAGAGACTTTAGTAGGATAAACTAGTTGATTGAATACCCAAAAACGCTGCTTAGTAGAATTTGAGGCTGATTTAATTTGTGTATAATAATAACTTTTCTTAGCAGCTCGAATTTGAGTATTGTAATACTGTTGTATCTTCTTACTTAAATCGAGGGTGTCATGAGACCTGTCCCTGTTTTTGCGCCACAAGTGTTCAGCCCTGTGGACCTGTTATTTACAGAAAATGAGGCCTGCATGATTCCAGGGCTGAGATTTCTTAGGCCTACTCTGAACATAAGTTAGTGGAGCTAGCTGATTGAAGGCCCCAGCTAGAGTTCCAGTTTAAGACTTGTTCCTCTACTGTGAGGTCTGAGAAATTAGCTAGAAAAGAGTCAGAAAATGAAGGAACAGAAGCAGAGTCTAGTTGATTTAAATGTCCCGACCACTTTCCCAAAGGAATAGTCAGTCTTGAAGAGAGGGGTAACAAAATCTGAAAAATATACAAAAATGATCTGACCAAGATAAAGATCTGAAGACTGAAGTTTAGACAGCAAATCCATAAGAATCAGGTCCAAAGTATGTGTTGGAAACCCTACATGTTGTATCAATCCAAGGTCAGTTAACAGTGAGGAAAAGATTCTAGTACATGGAAAGGTGGAATCATCAACATGTATATTAAAATCTCCCAGTATTAGAATATTAGCAAATCTAAAGGTAGCGTCTGCTAAAGACTGATGTACTCGCTCCCAATCCTCCCCTTTAAAAGAAGGCGAGCAATAGAATAACATAAGATGAACTTGAGGGAATGTATCTATTTGTAATAACAGGAGTTCTGGAAAAGGCATATTATGGAAGGGAATCTCTCTAACCTGAAGCATAGAAGAGTACATAATTGCTAAACCTCCTCCCCATTTACCAAACTTAGAAGAATAGGAAACCGAGACGTTCACAGGCAATGAACAGAACATAAAAAGCAGTCCTAACTATACCCAGTTAGCTATGCATGTGTTGGCACTGAATATCGGTTGGCACCCAAATAACTACTGGGATGTAGCCTGAAGCTGCTCTGCCCACCCTCCTGCCCCCCTGTGCAAAGTAGCATTCCCCTTCCTCCTTCCCCCCACCGAGCAAAGTAGTGATACCCCTCCCTCCCCCATTTGCAAAGTAGTGATGAACCTTCCTTCTGACTTCCCGAGTAACATAGTGATCTCCCTCCCTCCTGCTCCCACTAGAACAGAAAAGGCCCCCTTCCTCCTATTCCTCAAGCAAAGTGTGATCCACCTCCCTCCCACCACCTAAACAAAGTAGTGATTCCCTCCTCCTGCTCCTCAAAAAGTATAGACTCCCTCCCACTCCCCAAGCAGTGTGATCTATCTCCTTCCCACCCATTCCCCAAGGAAAGTAGCAATTCCCCTTCCTCCCAATTCCCTGAGCAAAGTAGTGATCCCCTCCTTCTGCCCCCACCAACAAAAAAGTATTGGCTCCCTCCCTCCCTCCCACTCCCCAAGAAAAGCATGATCCACATCCTTCGCACCCCCAAGAAAATTAGTGATCCCCTTCCCTCCACCCCCAAGAGCAAATTAGTGATCCATTACAAAAATCTTATATTCTGCAATTATCTTCACATTTCAATGTGTATCACATGAAACCAAGAGACTAAATAATCTAGGATTTACAAGTACAATCCAGATCAATTCTCTACAACCTTTTACAAGTAGCATACCTTCTGAGAATCAGATAAGATATACTTTTGAAATAAAAACATTTTAACAGTTTTGTAAACACAGAATAGTTTCTTACCCCTCACCCCGCCCCGCCCCCCCCCCCCCCCCCCCCCAATTCTACAAAACTGCACTGGTGATTGCCGGTGCGGTAATGTCAACACAGCACACTCAAAATGAATAGGCTGTGTCAGCATTCACACAGCAGCTGCTAGCATGGCTTTGCAAAAGTGTGTGTGTGGGGGGGGGGGGGGGGGGGGAAGATGGCAAAGAGTTCCTGACTAGAGCAGCCTGGTAAAAAAGTGTAGACAACAATAATTCTAAGGATTTGATCTTTTTTTGTTGTAAGAGAGCACAATAATAATTGGTTCCATAAGGAATGCAAATTGTCTCCTTATAAAAGATTTAAACTCATTCATATATAATGGGGCATCATCATAGAATGGTTTAAATATCAATGTACAAAATTGAAACTGAGCTCTAGCCTCATTTGGAAACCAGTGTAATTCAAGATAAAGAACTGACAGAATAATGCATTTCAGCAGAATACACTTCCATCCCACCACCTCAAAGGCTGCCTCCTCCTGGCCCTCCCCCTCTAACAACCCCCCCCCCCATTTCTCTCCACATTGCAACAGGTCCCCCCAGGCCTACCTGAAGAGGCCTGGTGGTCTACTGATGGTCGGGGCAGAGCAAACCCCACTCATCCTGCCCCTTATGGATCCTGTTAAAAATAGCTGTTGTGACTTCTAGCAGTAGTCTCGGAGGCGGGGATAGTGCTGGGCAGACTTATATGGTCTGTGCCAGAGCCGGTGGTGGGAGGCGGGGTGGTGGTTGGGAGGCGGGGATAGTGCTGGGCAGACTTGTACGATCTGTGCCCTGAAAATGACAGTTACAAATCAAGGTAAGATATACACAAAAAGTAGCACATATGAGTTTGTCTTGTTGGGCAGACTGGATGGACCGTGCAGGTCTTTTTCTGCCGTCATCTACTATGTTACTATGTACTACTGCTAGAGCAGTCAAGTATTATATGTAGGACCTGGCTGAATAGGCCAGGACCCGCATAAGTTCTGGTGAGCAGAAGAAGTCTAGTGAGACACTGATATTCAATGCCAGTATGTGGACATGACTCAGCATTGAATATCTGGGGTTAATTTACCAGTGATAGTCAGCATTTAAAAAATACTGACTGCCATCAGCTGCATATTGACCGATGAGGTTAACTAGGTGAAACTTTATAAAGTTACCTTCAGTAAAATTTGTGCCAAAATCACCATTAGCATCCTAGTCACAGAGAGCAATGTTGAAAGCCATTTCCACAAAAGAGTTTTGCTCATGGAAACAGAGCCTAGATGTAGCCCAACCTGTATGCAGTTAAAAGTTCCTACGTTGTGCTACATAACACATTACTTTTATCTGCATATTGTAGAGGAATTCTGGAGCTGGGAAAGGGGAGGAGAAAATAAGTAATAATCATCATTATCATGTGCAGTTTTAATTATTCAAAAATATGTACATTATTTGGTGGTAAAAATTACCCACAGAGAAAGAGGATGCAAATCCCTGCAGGTAATTTTTTATTAGGCAATAACAAAAACAAAACAACCTTATTTCTGGAAACCCCACAGGTTAAATTTTCCCATGGGGCTTGCAAAATGGCACAGAGATTGATTATGTCTCCCTAGAGACATAAAGACCAAACAAATTGAAAGAGTAATTTTTATCTCATGCTGGGAGCTTGCAGCTTTACATGTTTAACGTTATCTAAATTATTGCTAGATGATTTTTAAATGGCATTGCTCTGCAGAGTTTCCTATAAAAATTGTCTGTCTAACCAGTGCCATGAGGATTTCCTACCATGTATATTCTACAGTCAGAGCCATAGTGATCTGCTAGCCAATACGGTTGTGGCCATAGTTGCTACTGTCCAAAAGGTACAGCCTACGTATCTTTCTTAAGTATATATATTTGAGAGGCTGCTCAGCATTTTACACAAGACTGCCCAAGGAAAACCTCAATCTGCTCACATCTTACCATGAGAACAGGAATACCAGTGGGACACATGCTGCTGAAGCTACTATTCTCTCTCATCGGCTGACCCTTCAAGCATATTCAGAACTCACAGGACAACCATTGCTGTAAGTGATATCATCAAACAAGAAGTACCATCTAGGAGTTTCCAACATGCTTCCTAGGCTGGAGGAACAACAGCATGTGGTACTATATGAACCCTTCTGTTCTAGATCCAGCCCTGGGCCTTCAGTTCTGTGATATTTTATGTTTGTTAAACCTTAGGAATTAGGACACCTCAGCAAATATTTAAGGATACAGAATTATGTCTCTCTTTAAATCAAAGTTCAATCACTAGTTCCTTTCACTAGACTCTGAAAATAGGGAGGGTCATTTTCATTGCCACTTCCATTGCAGGCCTGTCACCAAATTGCTCATCTGATATATGGACATACTTATGCTGTTTGAGAATATGTGTAATGACCCCTGAGGAGCAATCTTGGGTTTGGGGACGCCAACCTGACAGGTAGGATTTCCCTCCATTTTCTCCAGGAACCTACAAGAACTAACACTTCAGTAAATGCAACTCTCTCAAGCTTTTCAAGTCCTCTCTAATCTGTGACTGTCACTCCTCACAGACTTCACAGACCTCCCCCTGAGCAAGGAAATTCCTATTTACTCAGGATACTCCTCCATCCTCCTTCTAATTATAGGTTGCTATGGAGATGAGAAAAGTTATATTTCACTAGCTGCACACACAGTCATGTCACATCAAAACTGAGACAGAAATCTCATAAAGAAAATGGCAGCTTGTTTAACACACACAAACCATGTCTAATTAAAAAAAAAAAACAACTCATTGTAAAGGGGGTTCATATGCAAATTTGCAAATTCAAATATCTCCATGTAGTTTTACACAGTAAAAGTATATTCCCCACAGAGCAGGTGTATATGAAAAGCACAGTTTTCCTGGGGTGATTTTCAAAGTGGATGTGCATGCGTACTTTGACTTTGAAACACTAGTAAAGTTTGCACAGAGAAGAGAGATGGACAAAGAAGGGACAATAGATAATGCAGAGGATCCTTTTTGATAATTAATATCTACTTTGAACATTAGATTGATCCACAGCATCAAAACTTTTTTCATGGTATATAAGGAATTTTTCTGAGAATGTACTATTCATCACTGACAATCAACCGATACATGGGGAAAAAAGGGAAGAGATGCTTGGAACAGATAAAAATAAGAAGGATGAAGGGAAATGGGACTTGATATACGGCCTTTCTGTGGTATTGTGCAACTACATTCAAAGCGGTTTACATATATTCAGGTACTTATTTTGTACCAGGGGTAATGGAGGGTTAGGTGACTTGCCCAGAGTCACAAGGAGCTGCAGTGGGACTTGAACCCAGTTCCCCAGGATCAAACTCCACTGCACTAACCACTAGGCTACTCCTCCACTAGTGACATTCCATGTAGAGGCCTGCCCTTGCAGATCAGCAACGCGGCCGCGCAGGCTTCTGTTTCTGTGAGTCTGACGTTCTGCACGTGCGTGCAGGACGTCAGTCTCACAGAAACAGAAGCCTGCACGGCCGCGTTGCTGATCTGCAAGGGCAGGCTTCTACATGGAATGTTGCTAGTGGAATAGCAACATTCCATGAAGAATCTCAAATAGTAGCAACATTCCAGAAACTCAAATAGTAGCAACAGAATCTCAACATTCCATGTTGAATCTCAAATAGGGAAATGCAAATGGGACTTAATATACCGCCTTTCTGAGGTCTTTTTTGCAACTACATTCAAAGTGGTTTACATATATTCAGGTACTTATTTTGTACCAGGAGCAATGGAGGGTTAAGTGACTTGCTCAGAGTCACAAGGAGCTGCAGTGGGAATCGAACTCAGTTCCCCAGGATCAAAGTCCACTGCACCTGTCACCTGGAACAATTCTTAAAAATAGCTCCCATCATTTATTAATAATATTACATTAAGTAGTAATGAAATGTGGTTTTGGTGTTATAATACAGATGTTTTATATCAAATGCAACCGTCATAATATCTATGTTTCAATGCAATAAGACGCAATTCTATAACAGGGCACCTACTAGACTAACCCCCGGATTCTATATATGGTGACTAAGGCGTCCTTTTACTAAGCTGCGGTAAAAGGAGGCCTGTACTAGTGTCAGCATATGGTTTTTGTTGGATTATTTGTAGTAAATAATTAGCAGATTTTATACACACAGCTTCAGCTTTAGAAATGTTAATTTCTTTTCTTCATCTCTCTCATACACCCCAGAATAATTCACTGCTGAGTCACTTTAAAGTTGAAGTAACAAAACATCTGTTTACTCACAGTTTGTAGTTAGATTATATTCAGACAGGCTTATATATACATATTACTATACATTTGGATTATCAGCTCTTTCCATGTGCTTAGATGGTAATGGATGCTCACACCACCATAGATCCTCTCAGGTTAGGAGAGATCATGAGCTCCATGTGCTGTGTCTGACCCCCACAGGAAGTTGCATAGCTGTGACCTCTCTAAGTAATTCACATCAGAGGTCACAGAGTAATCACAGAGAAAAAACATTTCTGACAGGCAATGCATGTTAAATACAATACATTCCAACAAACCCCTTCTCATGCATAACTGTCATGCAATTATTAATTCACACAAAGTCCAAGCTTTATACGCAGATTCTCAAAACGTTCTCTGGGTAACGGTTTGGTCATGATGTCAGCTGTCATCTCACTGGTGTGACAATAGTGTAGACTGATGACCCCTTCTTTCGCCAGCTCTCGCACGTTGTGGTATTTCGTTGCGATGTGCTTGGTGCGTGACTGAACCTTGTCATTCTGTGACAGTCGGATGCAGCTCTGATTATCTTCCATTAACTGGATTGGTCTCTGTTCAGCTATTCCAAAATCCAGCAAAAGTTTTTCAATCCACATCAGTTCTCTGCATGCTTCTGATACGGCCACATATTCAGCTTCTGTAGAAGACAGACTCACAATACTTTGTTTATGACTGGCCCAAGAAATTTGTACATTTCCATACATAAACACATATCCACTTGTGGATTTATAATCAGAATGATCCCCTGCCCAATCTGAATCACAGTAACATATTAGTTTTGGATTACTATTGGCTGAAATCTTTAATTTACAATCAATGGTACCTTTTAAATACCTTACCATCCTTTTAACTGCAATCCAATCTGATTTGGTAGGTGAGCTGACCCTTCTGCTCAAAATTCCTACTGCATTTGCTATATCAGCCCTGTATGTGGTAGTCAGATATAAAAGCTTACCTATGGCTGATCTATATTGGATGTTATCTGGTAAAGGTTCTCTTACTGTTTCATCCTTCAGAAAATCAGTGATCATGGGAGTGCTTACAACTTGGGCATCTTGCATACCTAAACTTTCAATAAGCTCATTTATTTTCTGCTTCTGGCTTAGAAGATAAGAACCATCATTTTGTTTCTCAATTTCTATACCAAGATAGTATGACACATTACCAAGTTCATTTATCTCAACATTCAGGTTTAAATATTTTACAATGTCCTTGTACTCTTGCTCACTTTCGCTTGCAATGAGCAGATCATCAACATAAACTAAAATGTATGCATATTGTCCATTTCTGCACCTAGTGTACAAGCATTTATCTGCTTCACCTTGCTTAAATCCTAAATTTGTCAATATTTCATGCAATTTGTCATTCCAACATTTTGCACTTTGCTTTAATCCATAAAGACCTTTGTTTAATTTACACACTAGCTGTCTTTGTTTTGTATTTATGAAACCTGTTGGCTGTTCCATGTACAAGTCTTCAGTTATATCTCCATGAAGAAATGCTGTTTTCACATCAATGTGGTTGACTTGCATGCCTTTTGAGACTGCAATGCTCAGAAGTGTTCTAATTGTCGTGTGTTTCACTACAGGTGCAAACACTTCATCAAAATCTTCTCCATATTTTTGAAGATATCCCTTTGCAACTAATCTGGCTTTATACCTTTCCACTTTTCTTTGTGCATTCCTTTTTAACTTGAATACCCATTTGCATCCTATAGCTTTTTTGCCAGGAGGTAATTTTGTAAGAATCCAAGTATTATTTTTATGCAATGCATCAATTTCTTCTTGTGCAGCTTTACGCCATTCAGCAGCTTCTTCTGCTGGCATTTTCTCAATCTCATCCCATGTTAAGGGCTCTTGAGCTTCTGCTGACTTTGTTAGGTAAGACAGTCTTGGGGGTGGAACACCTTTGTTTTCCCTGGATGAGCGTCTGACAACAGGTTGGTCTGACCTTTCCGCATCCTCTAAATCTGAGAGTCCTTCTCCAATTGATTCCCCTTCTCCAACTGTACTGTCTCCTGCGATGATCCTTTCTGTGTCTGCTTCCTCTGCCTGTTCCTCGTTAGATACAGATGAGTTGCTTTCAGACATCTGCCTTGGTATGGCATTTATATACACTGGCATGTCTATTATGGTTCTAGTTTCATATTCTGGATGATAAGGCTCATCTGGGATAATCCAGCCTTTATCAACCCTTTTGTTTTCATCAAAATATGTAACATGTCTTATGCCAACAATGCCAGTTTTCAGATTCAAAATTCTATATCCTTTGTGTCCTGGAGCATAGCCAACTAAAATGCCCCTTTCTGTTGTGGAATCCAGCTTATGCCTTCTTTGCTTTGGTACATGAGCATATGCTGTACTTCCAAATGTTCTTATGTGTGACAGGTTTGGCTTCCTACCATGCCATGTCTCATGTGGTGTGCGCTCAGCGCCTTTAGTTGGCATTCTGTTTTGTAGGTACACTGCTGTGAGAATGGCTTCCCCCCATAGTCTTTTAGGGAGATTGCTATCTGACAGCATACATCTGGTCATTTCCACAAGTGACCTAAATTTTCTCTCTGCAACAGAATTTTGCTCTGGTGTATAAGCTACTGTTGTGATATGCTGAATGCCTTCTTGTTCTAGAAATGTGCGCATGCTTTGTGAAGTGAACTCACCACCATTGTCGGTCTGAAGAACCTTTGGTTTTCTTTCAAATTTATTGCTCACCATGGCTACGTATTTCTTCAGCATGTCTGTGACTTGACTTTTTTCTTTCAGCAAATAGGCCACACAGTATCTAGAGAAATCATCCAAGAATATTAGCACAAATCTGTTATTTCCCAATGATGGGATATTAAACGGTCCACATAAGTCACTGTGTATTAAGTCCAGTACTTTATTACTCCTATTTCCTGTGTATGCAGGAAATGAGGGTCTCACACCTTTTTGCGTAACACAGTCTATGCATTTCTCCATTTTACCAGTATCTGCACTGATCTGAATGCCTGTGGCTAGTTGCCCATTGTGAAGATCCTGGATCACCTTAAAATCACGATGTCCCAGGCGGCGATGCCAGATTTCCAGACTACATTTACCATCATTCTTCCTTACTTGCGCCATATGTGAGGCTTCACCTGAAATGCTCAGTTTATAAATATCATTATGCATAAAAGCTTCAGCATACACTTCATCATTTTTAGAGATTGTGCACTTACTGTTTTCAAAATGAATCGCAAATCCCTTCTTATCTAATGTAGATACACTAAGCATATTGCAAACTGCTTGGGGAATATACAAGACATCACTTACAGGAATTTCTTTAACTTCATTAGACACTTTGCATTTTAAGAATCCAATGCCTTTTGCTTGGATCTGAGTAGTCCCTGCGTTTGCAGTTTTAAGAATACCTTCTTCTGGACTCATTTCCTGAAAGAAATCCTTAGAATTGGTTAAATGGCATGTGCTCCCCGAATCCAAAATCCAAGTACTTTCATTTGAATTATTATTTACCATAGTCAAAGATTTTTCTGCCATTAGAAAGCCCTTATGTTTATCATTGTCTTTCATACATTTCCTGGTTGGAGAATTCTTTTGTTCCATTGGCTTAGGTGAGCTAGAGGGAGTGTTTTGTGTTTCCTTACACCATTTAGATACATGTCCCTCCTTTCCACATGAGTAGCAAATCAGCTTGCCCTTGGGTGGAGTTTTCCCATAGCTCCGCCTTCCTCTGTTCTTTGCCAAGAAATTTGTTTCATTTCTCTCTGACTGACTTTGAGAACACATCTCCTCTGAATCATTAATTATGCATTCCTGCCTCAGTTTTGATGCTGCCTGTTCAAAAGATTGCCCTTCAATGGCTTCATTTACAGACCTAAAAACATCAAACTTCTTTGATAGTGAGGTAAAAAGAAATGCTCTTTTCAATGCATCACACATGGGAATTCCAGAAAGTTCTAACTTTTGAAATGAAGACATAAGATGCATAATGTGATCATTACATTTACTTTTATCCCTTAATTTGGTCTCATTCAACTCTGCCAACCAAATTGGTTGCTGTTTTGCATATGTAGTTGCATACATAGTTCTCAGTTTATATAAAATGTCCTTTGCTGCATCTTTTCCCTCCACTAATATGGCTTGTTTCTCTGAGAGAGCTTCCAAAAACATGCACTTCACATAATAGTTTGCATTGTCCCATTCAGCCATATTTTCAGCTGTTCTGTTTTGGTCTAAGCATATATTTAATTTCTTTGCTTGAAGGAGACATCTGAATCTTAGTTCCCACTGCTGATAATTAAACTCAGTTAATTTAGGCACCTTGAGAGAGTGGAAAAATGGTGAATTTCCTCCCTCAGCCATTTTCTTAGCCTTCTGTCTGCTGTGTGGGGGGAGAGAGAGACAGACTGAATCTTTCTTTTAAAACTTAAGAGAAAAATGTGGCTTTTTTACTGCCTGGTAATATTTCTCTTCTTTTTCAATTCCTGGCCCTGGGCCCATAACCCTTTTGTTGGATTATTTGTAGTAAATAATTAGCAGATTTTATACACACAGCTTCAGCTTTAGAAATGTTAATTTCTTTTCTTCATCTCTCTCATACACCCCAGAATAATTCACTGCTGAGTCACTTTAAAGTTGAAGTAACAAAACATCTGTTTACTCACAGTTTGTAGTTAGATTATATTCAGACAGGCTTATATATACATATTACTGTACATTTGGATTATCAGCTCTTTCCATGTGCTTAGATGGTAATGGATGCTCACACCACCATAGATCCTCTCAGGTTAGGAGAGATCATGAGCTCCATGTGCTGTGTCTGACCCCCACAGGAAGTTGCATAGCTGTGACCTCTCTAAGTAATTCACATCAGAGGTCACAGAGTAATCACAGAGAAAAAACATTTCTGACAGGCAATGCATGTTAAATACAATACATTCCAACAGTTTTGGCGTGCGCTGAGGCCCCCTTTTACAGCAGCAAGTAAAAGGCTGTCCATTTTTGATGAAAAGAAATGACCTTGCGGTAAGTGAACTTACCACACGGACATTTCAGTGGGGAGCCCTTACCACCACCCATTGAGATGGCGGTAGGAGTTCCCGTGCTAACCCGTCAGTAACCGCTGCCCAATTACTGCCAGTTAAGTTCAGGTGCTGCAAAAAATCGAAA
Organism: Microcaecilia unicolor; assembly: GCF_901765095.1. Taxonomy (NCBI): domain Eukaryota; kingdom Metazoa; phylum Chordata; class Amphibia; order Gymnophiona; family Siphonopidae; genus Microcaecilia; species Microcaecilia unicolor. The sequence goes on from NC_044031.1 coordinate 89,899,299, forward strand.
AAAAATCATGTAGAACTGGAAATGGTGTGCGCTGGGGGTGGGAACTACTGCCGGGCTCCTGCGATAGCCCAGGGGTAGTTTCGGATTTGTGCACAGCAAGCCCATTGCCACCAACCAATCATTTCTCACACAATTCTATATTCTTATTGCACATTGTTCATTATTGCACGTTGTTCAAACTTAAGGGGCCCTTTTACTAAGCCAGGTAAGCGTCTATGCACGCCCAACATGTGCAAAATGGAGTTACCTTACGGCTAGTGATGCTTCTTGCACACCTCCGATATGAGTGGCCAAAACTTTATTTTTAGAAGTGCGACAAGTGGCTTTTGGCACGCATAGGTCATTATCGCCCGGTTACCGCATTAAGATCACAGACCCAAAATAGACGTGTGGCAATTTTGATTTTGCTGCACATCCATTTTTGGCAAAAATAAAATAAAGGCCTTTTTTACAGGCTTGCTGAAAAATGGATTGGCACGCGCCCAAAACCCACACCTACACTACCGCAAGCCATTTTTTAGCGCACCTTAGTAAGAGGACCCCTAAAGCCTCAAAAAAAGTAAAGGTGCAGCACTTAACTTATGGCTGCCGAGTGGGAAAATACCCCGCCCAGCAGCCGTTGTACCACATCTCCTCACTCCCAATGGTCCGGTATCACCATCTGGTCAAATCCCATCTCACGCCTGGCACCGCGGGGTTTATCGATTCGCTCTGTCTGCAATGTGCAATAAGAATATAGAATTGTGTGAGAAATGAAAGAAGATTTGTGTGAGAAATGATTTCAGTAGTTGATGGTGTGCAGTTGTTTATATACATATGTGGGGAACATGTTATTGTGCAGACAGCGTAATCATGTTATTATATAACTAAGCAGAAAGTGGCTTTAATTATCTCTATTTAATCTATTTACAGAACATATGGTTAGAGCCTTATAGACACTGCAATTGATTTACATTGCTACAATTTTTTGTCCTATATTGTTGCACTGTTGGATGGAAAACACATTGAGAAAAAAAAAAACATTTAGAGGCACAGGGTGTGGTTAAAATACTGAAAATTTTAATTTATTTCAACTTTTCAATGATTTTCAATGATTGAGAAGCTTGTAATCCACCTTGGCAGTGGATGAGTTACATTATATATTGTAGTGGTCTCACTCCTGTGCAGCAAAATACAGCAAACAACATAAACAAAAAAAAAAATGGATTAACAAGTGGATACATAAAGGAATAAAGAAAGTGTTACCTTCTAAACGTTATGTTGCATTAGATAAGTTCTTCCACAGCCTTGTTATTCTTGTACTCCAGTTGTTTGCATATTTTGGTATTTATTTACCAGTAGTCTTTAGTGGGATTTTTTTTCTATACTATTCATAATGTAGACATTTCTTTTCGTAAAATGAATGTTCATGCTAGATGTCCATGTGTCATGTATTTTGAAGAGACTGTATGTCAGCAGATCTTTTTCAAAAATGCATGAGAAATGGACGTCTATATGTGACATACAGATTAGATTTCTATATTCTCAGTTGGACATCCTTTCTAAAATATTGTTCTCTACCACTAACTCGTGCTATTTCAGTGCAGTCCCATTCAATACAATGGAACGGTAGCACACATAGATAACGTCCACCCTTAGACATTCGTGTTTCTAAATGACAGACATATGACTCTAAAGTGTCAACACATGTCTAGGTTCTGAAATACCAACATACATGTGCTAATAGACATGTATATTTCTGATGTTTTAGGCATTGATATATGTTTTTTTATGTTTTATTTTTGTTACATTTGTACCCCACACTTTCCCACTCATGGCAGGCTCAATGTGGCTTACATGCTGAACGGTTGCTCCTTAATTCTTCAATACCTCTTCACTAATATGAACACTAATCATTTTGTGTTAGAAGGGAATACATATAGCTTTGAATATACAAATCTCTACCGAATGTTACAATATATCTCTGGATATCCTTTTAGTTAATGGGTAATTATTCTTTTTTATATACAGTGTTTTGTTGTACCTTTTTTTTCTTTTTCACAATAAACCAATAAAAATTAATGGAAAAGGTTGTTCCTGCTGCATGTGGCCAATACAAGCATTTGCATTCCTGCATGTATTTTAGAGAAAGCTCTATGTCGGCAGATCCTTTTCAAAAACACTGGTAGAATTGCACATATGTCTGAATTCTAATTCTATGTTCTAACTAAAATGAGACCGTATGGGTCCAAATACTTCATTCTTTGTAGGCAATTAATGGCATCTTATATAATCAGAATAATTTAAAAGGCGATGAAAAGTGAACAAACAAGAAATGTTACATTTATTTTTACAAATTTTTACATCTATTTTCTGCAATTTACCAAAATATTAATGGCCAACATGGATTAGAGTCAAATTAGCCTACTAATACTTATAATGCACATCATTTTTAACAACAAATGCATAATAAAATGAACTACATTTAGAAATAAAATAGAAACTATAAGGAAAACATTAAATTAAAATAGCAGTCCATTTTACTTATAGCAATTATATGCAGCCCCCTCTTAAAAATAATTTGGACAATATTCAGCCCATGGTGGTCACAATTTTTTTTTTTTTTAATTCTGAATGCTGCAGGCAGAGTTAGCCCTGGATATTCAGTGCCGGGGTCATGTCAGGGCACCAGACCTGGATATCCAGGGCTAATTCAAAGTGCACTGGCTGCCGGAGTTTATTCAGATCAGGACCGATATTCAGCCTGGATCCACTTAGGATACTTATGCAGGCCGTTGCTGAATTTCAGCTGGGACTCACATGTTTCTGGTGCCTCTGCCCCTCTAATCCCCTTGTCTCCCCCCCTCAAAGAACAGTATCTTCCTCTCTGATCTCCCACCATTCACAATCCTCCCCAGTCCTAATCCTTCCAAAAAATAAAGAAGTTCGGGCACAACCTCCCCACCCCCATCGGCCCCCACCCACTGCCTGACCTACTTTAAAAGTCCATGATATTCTAAGGAGATGCCCATTTGCTCCTGCTTATTATGAGTCCAGCTACAAAATGGCCTCTGTGACCTATAACATTTTTGCTGACCTAAAATAGATGATTACTTAACCAGTTAATGGTCTGAAAATGGCCACTAACTGGTTAATCTTCCCTGTCCCTCCCAGGCCATTCCCAAACACTGCCCACAAACTGCCCTGGCACTACTCGGATTGTGTGGGGGTGGTCTGTGGTGATATTCAGATTTTGATTGTGACTTGTTATATCTTTAATTTTAGGAGATTGTTACTATCATGTTTTTCTCTATCTTTTGGCCTAAGTAAAACCAAAACAATCAGAACCCACACTCTTAGAACATATATCCATCAAAAAAACCAAGGAGGGTCAACTTTCAAATAAAACAGAGGACCATAGGTGCCCCGTATAAGAGGCTTGGGGAGGCTAAGCCTCCCCAGCCCGAAATAGAATGAGATTCTTGGAAGAGTTCTGCTACCGATTAAATAGAAATCGTACTGGAAAACTGCATGTTTGCAATTGCTCTAGAGGAAGAAATTGTGCGTTGTTTTGCTGATTAGGCTAGGGGAGGGGATAATTAAGCGGAGAGCAGTGAGTGACTCGCAGGATTAATTGAAATGGTGGTCTGGTCCATCCTCCCTCTCACACCCTTTAATTTGATTAGATCATCACCGGTAGTGGCACCGTACTACCTAAAACAGTTGCTTCCAGGCTACCTAGTAACATCGCGTCACGCGATTCGCGTAAGGCTGCATTCTTCTTCCGCCGCTTCTGACGCAACTTCTGGGTGGGACGAGTTCACATCACGACGCGTTGAGGAAGGCCGTGGTGGGGTTGAATCCCCGAAGGAAGCGATTTAGTTAGTGCTGGGACGGGGATGGCGATGTAATCAAATTAGAGGGACTGCTGGGAGGGAGAGGGACACACGCTGCATTGGGGGGGGGAGAGACTGGCTAGACTGGAGGAGAGAAGGAGAAGTAAGAGCAAGAGACTGAGAGTGACTGTACTGGAGGAAAGGAAGAGAGAGGGATGTGGGGGTCGGGGAGAGAGAGAGAGAGTCTGAGATTGACTGAAGGAGAAGAAGAGGGGGAAAACACTGGAGGGGGGAGCTGGAGGGGAGGGAGAGAAAGTGGAAAAGTGCAGGGGAGAGCCAGGGACATGGAAGAGAGCAGGGGGGAGCCAGGGTCATGGAAAAGAGCAGGGAAGAGCTAGAGAGAGATGGGGAGAGAAAGAGGGGCGATGGAAAGGAGCAGGGGAGAGCCAGGGACATGGAAAAGAGCAGGGGAGAGCCAGAGAGAAGATGCTGGATGGAAGAGGGGTACAGAGAGAGAGAGAGAGAGAGATGAGTGAAAAGATGGGGAGAGAAAGAGGGGACATGGGCAGGAGAGAGAGAGAAACTGCTGGGGAGAAACTGGGGGAGACCCTAGCTGTCAGACGGAGAAATGCAGAATGAAAGGAGGGAGAAAGAGGGAAGACACTGGATGGAAGGGTAGGGAGGGAAAGAGGAAAGACACTGGAAGGATGGGGAGAGAGGACATGCTGAATGGAAAAGGGTCAAGAGAGAGAGAACTGTTTAGAAGGAAGGGGAGTTAGAGGGAGACAATGGACGGAAGGATTGGGAGAGGGTAATGGGTAGAAGGATGGCGAGAGAAAGAGGGATGACACTGGATGGAAGGGTAGAAGAGAAAGAGGGAAGGTGCTGGACATGGATGGAGGGGAGGGGAGGGAAGAGAAGAGAGAAGAAATCTGGACATGGAGTAGACGGCAGGGAAGAGAGGAGAAATGTTGGACAAGGATGGAGGGAATGAAAGACAAAGGAAGGAGATGCACACGGATGGAGTGGAAGGGAGAGAGGAGAAATGCTTGACATGGATGGAGGGGGGGAAGACAGAGGAAGTACATGCACATGGATGGAGGGGAGGGGAGAAATGCTGGATATGGATGGAGGGAAAATTGCTGAATTTAAGGGCTTGATCGGAACACTTTGAGGGCAGATGCTGAAACTGGAGAAAGGATAGGGACAGGGCTACAGATGGTAGATAGGACACATAAGGACACAGGAGGATGATGGACATGTTGAGAGAAAAAATATCAAATGGAAAGAAGACACTGGGAACAAAGTGAATAGAAAAATGAAATGATCAGACAACAAAGGTAGAAAAAAGTATTTTATTCAGAATTTATTAACTGGAATATGTCAGCTTTTGGAAATGTGCATCTGTGCTATTTTGCATGTAAGTTTCAATTTTTCTAGTATTGCTGCATGCTGAGTCTGACTTCTTGAGGTAACTTTCCAGTTCAGTATTTTGCCTTCATATCTGTTGTGTCATGTGTTTTTCATGTGTGAAAAAGGTGCAGTATTCTGCTAGCGTGTAGTATTTGCAGCCCTTTTTGTTTTTTTCTTTCACTAGGTTGTGTACTGGTGTTTTCGAGCCCGGTGTAATTACAGTGCTGCCTTTCCACACATAAGGTTGTAGCTCGTCTGGTCCTTGGAATTAGTGCTGTTATGGTTTAGTGAGGTTCTGAGTGTGTTTTTGCACAGGTTTGTGTATAGTGTTTTACAGTTGAGCGATTGTGGTTGTGCTTTGAGCAACCACTTTATTCTTTGACATATGATACATATCTAATATCTAAATTGAATAAAAGGTATTAATTTTGACTTTTATTTTGACTTATTTTTTTTTGCGTGTTGTCAATTGTGGATATAAGCTCCGCCCCTGGCTCCACCCCTAACCCGCCCCCATTTAGCCTCCCCAAACAGTTGGGCCTATGCAGAGGACCCTCATTTCCTATAACATAATGACCTCCTCTTATACTCTCCCCAGAAGGGCCACAGACCAGAAATGTCTAAGCCAAAGTTTGTCTCCAAGTCCAATAAGAGGCCTATGTCCTATCACAGACTGCTCATTTACCATGTAGTATACTAGTAAGAGATTCCAGAATTCCAATATCCCAAACTTAGCTCTCCAAAATGTTACGCTAGCTTGCTTGATTTTTAAAACAATTTGCGGCTTGAATTCTGAAGATGTAATACATCTTTTGTTTTTTCCCAGCCGTTGAGCGGAGTAACTGTTTCTTATGCACTTTACAAATCGGCTATCCCACATCTAAAAACATACGTTTAAAAAGAGTTCATGAGAATTAATTTTCTTTTCAGGCGGTCATGATTTGGAGAGATCTCCTTCGAGTCATTACATCCATTCCATCATATTTTGCTTTTAGAAAGGCCTTAAAAAACATTTTTAGTTTGAATTATAACATAATTTAACTTGTTTGATGTAGCTTATAACTAACTACATGTAATTCCTGTTTACGTGAAGGCTTATTCTGTTTGTTAACTGCTTCAGATCCTTTGGTAGAATTAACAGTATATAAAGCATTAATAGAAATCTCACTTCCAAAAATATGCAACAGATAATCTAGCAGCATGGACTCAATGCACTATCCAATGTTTCTGCATGCTAGTTACTGCTTCATCATCCATTTCCCCAACAGACAAAATTGGGAGGTAAGATCCAAAGAAATAAGTAAAATTGTTCTGATTTCACCTTGAACAGCTTCCCAAAAGATTTGTATTCTGTCACAACCTCACCACAAGTGCAGGTAATCTCCTCATTGTCCACAACCTCTTCCAAAAGGGTATCTCTTTCTTTTGAATGGCTTTCATAGATGTTAAATTTCCTTCCTAATTAAAAAAAAATATGTAGTAGATTCTCAATGCTAAAAATAATATTTATATACTGTATGCTTGTTGTGCACCACCTTTGGTAAATCTCATCATAAAGGTGGTTGTTAAATCCTAATCCTATATAATAATTCTCACCTCCAACGTTCTATGCTTGGGACCGTGGCTCCCTGGCTGCAAGTGGTCTGCGAGGCAGACACGCACGGACGTCACTGACATCAACACAGCTGATTCCAAGGCAAGGGGAGGAGTAGGGAAACACGCGCAGCGTGTTTCCCTACTCCTCCTACTGCCTCGGAATCAGCTGTCACCCCCCCGCGCTACGGCCCCCTCGAAACCCACCCCCTCCTGTGAACCTGTCGATCCCCCCCCCGGAATGCTGAAAACCGCACCCCCCCCTCCCGCCGCTGTTGAGCACTACCTTCGGGTGGGTTCCTCAATCATCTTCTCAGAAAGTTTAACTCCGTGCGTCTGACATCAGACGCATGCGTGCGTCTGACGTCAGATGCACGCAGAGGAACTTCCAGACAAGATGATTGAAGAACCTACGGGAAGGGAAGAACAACACTTCAGCTGTAACCACAGGTAGCACAACAACGGCTGCGGCGGTAGTTTTCGCTGGCACGGGGGGGACGACAGGTTTGCGGAAGGGGGGGGGTTCGAGGAGGCCGTAGCACGGGGGGGGGGGGGGGGGGGAATTGCCTGCCTAAGGCCCGTTTCCTTGCCTACAGAAACGGGCCTTTTAAACTACTATAAAAATAAACAAACCTCACTTCAGTTTTGTTACTCTTGGAAGCTGAAATTAAAGCTATAGGCAGATTAATAGCTGGACCTGCTGTTTTACTTTCTTTTACAATTGGCGGTTAAATTTTCACTGGATAAGCTTAGCTGGACAACTTGAAAAATTATTTCATATCCTGAGCACAAATGATTGATAAATATTTGATTCTTCACCATAAATCATGGTCTTATCAGAGAACCAGAACAGTCTTTACGCTGCGATCTAAAACTGTGTAAGTAACAAATTTCCAGTCTCTGTAAGTGATGCAGGCATTAAACATTTCATTAAAGTCCGGAAGAAATGTAATTGATTTATGTCTCTTGCTAAACCTTTCCGTTTTTGAAAATAATAAATACTATCATGTCCTTGAAAGTTTGGCAAAAAAAGAACAGACATCAGAGCTCCATTTTCAAACAGATAAGAAAGGAGCCACTCAGTTCTCACCACCATTCTTACTGTTACTTTTTCAATAAGTGCAGAATTTTACTGCTGTTTATTCTTGTCTGAATTTTAGAAATCATGCACATAAAATAAGTAGATTGGTGACAAAAAAGATATGTGCAGGTCGATCAGTTGTTCTAGCATTTGTATTGTTAACATTTCAAAATATGAGAAAGGGCCTTCTCAAACATATTGATTTAACTCTCTCATCAACTTCACATCGAAATCAAGAAAGCTTATGTTTGCAAAATTTCCTACAAATAGTTCAAACCGGGCTTTATTTTAAGACTGAATAATCAGTCTTATATCCTTCCATATGGTTGTCACTCTGCTTCTCCTGTATGAGATGGTAATATTAACAGGATGATTTTCAAAAGCACTTTTATAGTTGTCAGCTGCACCAAACGTATGAGTGTTTAAAAAAAAAAACCCCAGCAGATAAATGTATAAGGATTAAGTTTGAGGTGGGAGAAAACCAAGGGCAGCATTAAAACTTAGAGGTACTTTTACAAAGGTTCGCTGAAAAATGGCTTGCGGTAGTGTAGGCGCTAGTTTTGGCGTGCACCGATCCATTTTTTAGCATGCCTGTAGAAAAGGCCTTTTTTAAATTTTTGCCGAAAACGGATGTGCAGCAAAATAAAAATTTCCACCCGTCCATTTTGGGTCTGAAACCTTACCGCCAGCCGTAGATCTAGCGGTAAAGACTCACGCAGTAACTGGGCGGTAATGACCTATGTGCGCCAAATGCCACTGGTGCGCGTCCGTTACACGTGTCTGAAAATAAAAAAAATATTTTTCAGATGAGTGTATTGGACGCGCACCAAAATTGAAAGTACCGCAAGAGCCATGCAGTAGTCGGGTGGTAACTCCATTTTGACGCGCATTGGGTGCGCATAGATGCTTACGTGGTTTAGTTAAAGGACCCCTTATACTCCTTCAATATGGAGCACAGAATCAGGTGGATCATCAAAAAAACATTTTGAATTAATTCCCGTGTTGCTTCAGGAATTTTTTTTTTTTTGCCACTGTGAGAGCAATATTGTTAAGACTGCACACTCTCTCCTGATAGTGCGTGCATGTGCGTACTATTCACGAAAGCACAATGAATATAAGTACATAGGGACCCTTTTATTAAGTGGCGGTAAGCCCACCATGGGCTTACTATGCACCAAACAGGAACTACTGCTGGGCTACCGCAGCAGCCTAGCGGTAGTTCCTACCCCCACTACGCACCATTTCTGGCATTACAAAAATATTTTCTATTTTTGTTGCACTGGTGTTTACCTGGCGGTTATTGGGCAGTGCCATGTGCTCCCTGATTACTGCTGGGATAGCACAAGAGCCCTTACTGCCATCTCAGTGGGTGGCGGTAAGTGTTCCCCCTGAAATGGCCACGTGGTAAGTAGTTCACTTACCACAGGACCATTTATTAAAAAAAAAAAAAGAGAGACAGCTTTTTAACCAGTGGCGTAGATAAGGGTGGGCCTGGATGGGCACAGGCCCACCCATTCTTGCCTCAGGCTCACCAAGTCAGCAGCCCATGAGGCCCCCAAAACTCTTCAGTGGTGGCACCTCACTACTCTCTCTCCCTCTTCTCCACTCGTGGCCTGGCATCTGCCCATCTTTCTCTGGAACCCCCTCTCCTGGTCTACCTGCCGGCAGCTATTCCTATAGGCAGGGCTTTTTTTTGTGGGGGTACTTGGGGGTACTGAGTACCGGCACCTTTTCCATTGTCTGCTAAAATAGACCCAAGGACCCCAAGTTTTAATGAAAGAGCTCAGGCTCTACACACCAATTCTGCCTTGTCATAGGTTCTGTGACTGGTTGCAGGGGGCCTGGCTATTGTGGGGTGGATCCCTCAGTGATCACCCCACCCTTGAAGGGTGAGTACCGGCACCCTTTTTGCTAGAAAAGATGCACTGCCTATAGGCATCGTGTGCCGGCCCTGCAGGCATCTCTCTATCATGTCCTGCCCTCAATGATGTCACTTCTTGTTTTTTTTTTGGCGGGGACGTGGTAGAGAGAAGCCTGCAGGGCTGGTGCAGGTTGACTATAGGAATTGCGACGGGCAATGGCTTTGAGGTAGAACTGGGGGAGAGGGTTCAGAGAGAAACGGGCAGACGTCAGGTCATTAAAAAAAAAAAAACCCAACCACAACTATATTGTATGTATGTACAGGGGTAGGGGAGGGGGTGGGAAGGGCCCACCCAGGTTAACTCTGGGCCCACCCAAAATGGCAGGTCTGCCTACGCCCCTGTTTTTAACTGCTGTAAAAGGGGGCCTCAGTGCACGACAAAAACATGTGCTGATGCTAGCACAGGCCCCCTTTTACCGCAGCTTAGTAAAAGGACCCCATAGTTACGCTTTTTCTTAGTTTTTCTTAGTGAATAAATGGCCACCATAGAACCTCTGCCCTGATGAAATTCCGAAACCTGGCCAAGTTGGTTGAGGTTCCTGATCTCTATTCTACTGCTGCAAGTTACACTCTCAACTACTTCATAAGCATGGAGGAGTTTTCTTGTTCATATATCCAATTTTTCATGGGTAGGAGATCGGCACCTGTATATTCCATCTGTTTTCATGGCTACATTGGATTCCACTAGACACCATGCTTTTTATTGTACTGTCCCTGCCCTTTGGAATGCATTTCCTGTTCCTTTACATTTAGAACTGTCAATACTAACATTTAGGTCTGCTGTGAAAACTCATTTTTAGCTTGCATTTAATATTACTCTCTCAAGCCTGGAGATGCTGGTGGGCAGTGTGACCTGTTTGTTAAAATAAAGGACTGATTGATTGATTACTGAGGATTGCCTGATCTGACTGTTTATTTATTTATATTTTGCTCACACCTTTTCAGTAGTAGATCAAGGTGAGTTACGCTCAGGTATACTGGGTATCTGGAGAATGTATTATTTCTACATGTCTGGTTTTAAGTTGTTTGCATATTTGTTTTTAATTTTTTCTTTCCTATTGCAAGTGGTATTATTTTCTTCTAAGTTTCCTTTTTTAGGATTTTTATTGTGAACCACTTTGCTGTAGTGTGCATGAAATAGTGGTATATCAAATAAATAAAAAAAAAAAAACAGCACCACGGGCCTTTAAAAATGGAACACAGTTCTTTAATGAATGAGCCTTGACAAAAAAGACCCGACACGGGCCGTGTTTCGGTGACTAGCACCTGCGTCAGGGGTCACAGTGATGATGTGGAAAACTTGGGGAATAACTCGAATATATTCCTCTACAATATATTATTCCTTACCCCACGTCTCATGTAGTAAAAGCTACAAAGCACCAAGGCACTTTCACTTTCTGTATCAAAATGGATGAAATAAATAAACCATAAACCATATTTTAAAACACCAGTAAAGAATTCCAAAGCAATATGAGAGTGCAAGAACTGCAAGCTGGTTGATGGTTTGTATATTGTTCTTTGATTTTAGAGCACTTTTAAGTTTCAGTTGTCTGGTCTTTTCTTCTCTCAGGGGTCCTTTTACCAAGCTGAGGTAAAAGGGGCCCTGCTGAAGCTATTTTTGCTGCGTGCCAGGGACCTTTTTACCGTAGCGGGTAAAAAGCCCCTAAAAAGACATGGCCATGCGGAAAGATTATTCTTACCATGTGACCTTGCAGAGGGGGGGGGCGCACTTACCACCACCCATTGAGGTGGCGGTAAGAGCTCCCGCAGTAATCCGTTAGTAAACGGGCAGCACCATACTGCCAGGTTAGCACCGCACTAGAAATTATGGAATTATTTTCCATAGCACCGGAAATGGTGCGCACTCGAGGCGGAACTACCACCGATGGCTGCGTTGGGCCAGCAGTAGTTCTGGGTTGCCATGTGGCAACCCTGTAGTAAAAAGGTCTCTTAGGTTTGTATGCTGGATTGTTACTCCTTTCTTGACTGCTAGATATTTATATAGCCCTTCTGTTCAAGTTCCTTGATGGATCAATCATCAGTTATAGAGATGATTTAAGTTTTGCTCAATTTTCTTTCTAGAAAGGTGCCTTATTATATTTGTCAAAGCTAAAATTCATCCTGTCGTCATCTGAAAAGCTTTTTACGAAACGGAGTTGTTTCACCAAATGTAGAGCTTCAAATCATCTACAAACAGCAGCTGTGATTTTAATTCTGGGTCTTTGCCAGCTTTAGGATTAAATCTAAATCCATAACCCAAAGAGTTAAGAAGCATATTCAGAGGATAAAGTGCTACACAGGGCAAGAGTGGTGACAAATTGTCTCCCTGAAATATTCTTTGCTGGATCTTGATGTTAAGAACATCAAACAGTCCATCTTCATACTGTAAATGGAGTGTGGTTTGCCACATTTTCATGGTGAAGTTAATATACTCCTTCAATTTAGATTTATTTTATACTTTACAAAGACATTTTATTATCCAGAAGTATGGGGCTTATCAAACACATTTTTTTTATATAATGAATCCATGCTACATTGAAATGTCTGCTTCTCTTAGCACTAACCATAATGGTTTTAGTTAAATGTAAATATTTTCCCCAACTAAACGTTTCTATCCATTTATAATTCAGACATTTTTTTTTGGGGGGGGGGAGGGGGAGGAGAAACCGAGCCTCAACTTTAATTGGAAAGATTTTTATAGATTTTATAGATTTTTATAGATTTTGCTGGCTAACCAACCCCACTGTTTACAAAGCTATGCAACAATGCCGACACAGCCCATTCATAGTGAATGGACTCTGTTAGCATTAGCGTACTGGCAACCGCTAGCGTGGCTTTGTAAACAGGGGAGCAAGCTTAGAATTTATGAACTAACAAATGGTATGCTTTGAGTTATTTTTTCTTTATGTGGATAATTATTGATCATCTACATCCACAATACATTATATAGGAAAAATAAATTTTGTTCAGTTTAAATTAGAACCTGCTGTTCTGTCCCCTGACAGCCTGGCACTAGTTGTAGTGTGACCCTAAAATGTGTTAATGCCTTCACTGCTATTCTTACTCCTAAAGATCTTGACTGCTGCAGTCTTCACTGCTAAGATATGTGTGTGAGCAATGCATTGTGTGTAATGTAGTTCACAGACAACACAACCCCACTTGCCTGTCTGTATAAGATCTGTTACTACTGGTTGTGATGCTGCTTAGATCACTCCTCTGTCTCAGCCAAGCTTGACTTCTCTGTTTATGTGCCAGCACTTCCTGGCCATTCTTACTACCTCTGTCCTGAGAGGTCAGCCAGGTATGACCTTTTCCTCCAATCAGGGGCTGCCCCCTAGAGCCACCCTTGCCACTCGAGGATAGGCTTTGTCCCTGTTGGCCTTTCTACTCCTTCTTCTCTGAGTCTGTATGAGCTTCTGGCTCCCCCCCCCCCACTGGCTCCCCCCCCCCCCCCCCCCCCCCCTGTCCATGAGGACAGTATCCATTTTGCTCCAGGACAAGCAATGATCCTGTTGTAGCTCTGGAAAAGCACTAGTCTTTTCACCCCGAAAATACTTTCCTAGAAGAGGGTACTGCACTCCCAAACACCTAACTCCAAGCTGCCTCTATCTGTGGAACTACTTTTCTCATGTCCGCAATGAACTGATCCCACTTAAGCTTCTACCTTCTCTCCACTGATACAGCTCATGAAACTACAGGGTTCCTTTATGCTTATGAACATCTAACTGTGAGTAATCATCTATGTTATTCAATAAAGGAACTTCAGAAAAGAACAAGAGATTTAGGTGTGTTGTTGTGCTAGGGGTTTATACTTCAAGATATTGAGACTTATAGCTAAATAACTCTTAAGAAACAGCTATACAAGTCTCGAGAGACTTGACACCTGCTGGATGGCTAAGTAGGACCTAAAGTACTGAAAAATGATTTTCTAAAAAAAAAAAACCAGTGATCTCACAATACAACAATGGTTCTCAACCTTTCTTTTCAGGCAAGACACACCTGGCAGCTGATGCTCATATATGTGACACACTACAGACATGCACTGACATAAAGCTCAATAAAAAAAAACAAGCAAAATAAAAATAAATAAGGTAATCCATTTGCACTGGATTAACAATATATGTCTTCACTAGCTTTTGGAAATTAAAAACTCTTTGATACCTTCGATCTGACACAGTATGACAGTTTTGATAATTAAATATAACCATGCTCTGCATTCACAAAAACCTGATTCACTCCACAAAACAGGTGCAAATCAGAACTAACACATTTTACTATGGAAGTTACTATATACAGTGTAATCCGCTTAAGTGCAAGGGTCTTGGACAAAAGAAATGCATGCAGTTAACCAGAGCGTGCACTTATCCATTGTGACCCAAAGAAGCTTGACGTCTGATAAAGATATGTACCATACTGTTTATTATTATACGTACAGTATACAGTCTCCATTAACTGACAGGCTTACTTGAAGTAATCGATTATAGTCCTCTGTACACTATTAGGTCTGTGAGTTCCATAGACTACGTCTGCCAGATGGTAAAAACTGTCATAGCACTGACATCCAGTGGCCTCCAGATAGGGCCCGCATGGTGTTGAGACTCTCCAGCGCTCTTGCAAAAGTGACAGGAGGTTGTTGAATTTCATCAGCATGTGCCTCACTGCTCATTTCATCATCTGTTTCATCATCAGCCGTTGTTGCCTGCGTGTAGGCGCATATCTCGACATCAGTGCTATCGTCAGCAGTTTGTAGATCGTAATCAACAGTTACATAGCGATGAAACTCCTCTTCAGTAACACCGGCTGGGATGTCAATAACCTGTTCATCTGACGCGTTTGCAACAGCTGCATCTGTTTTGTCCCTCTCCACATCCTTAACAAAGCTTGCCCACTTGTAGCAGTTCACAATGGTTGCCTGTGTAACATGATTCCAGGCTTCTTTCTGCATATGTAGGGAATCCAACTGTGATAGATTACGAGCCAGTTCAACAGCACATTTATCCTTGCCAGGCTGGTCATCCATAACGCTCATCAGACGACGTAGCACAAGAGCCCGATAATGTTGTTTGAAATTGGCTATTATGCCCTGATCCATAGGTTGGATCAGAGAGGTAATGTTTGGTGGCAGGAAGACCACCTTGATGTTAGACAGCCTGACATCATCCCTGTGTGCAGCACAATTATCACAAAGCAACAAAATCTGACGCTTTTGTGCCCGCATTCTAGTGTCCAACTTCTTTAGCCACTGCTTCCAAATTTCCCCAGTCATCCATGAATTTGCATTAGCCTTGTATGACACAGGAAGCCACTTAACTTTCTTGAAGCAACGGGGCTGTTTGCTCTTTCCAATCACAAGGGGTTCCAACTTCTCACTCCCATCCATATTACAGCAAAGGAGGATCGTCAGTCGATCCTTCGATGTTTTGCCTTCAGTACTTTCGGCATGTTTGAATGCAAGTGTTCCATCAGGAATCGCTTGCCAGTAGAGACCGTTTTTGTCAGCATTGAAAATGTCACAAGGTGCAAACTCGTTCAAGATGGTAGGAAGAACTGAAACAACCCATTTTTCAGCACCAAAGTCATCAGCGTCTTGTTTCTCACCATGCTGTTTCTTGAAATTTATGTTGTTCCTCTCCTTCCATCTTTCCAAGCATCCAACAGTGGCTTTGAATTCAGTTAGTCCAAGACTTTCAGCTAGCTGGTTAGCTTTCTCCATAAGCAGTGGACCACTGACAGGAAACTGTCTGCTCCTGACTCGAGAAAACCACCGAAGAAGAGCATCTTCTACCTCCTCAGCTTTTCCTGCCTGTTTTTGTTTCCATTGTGGATTTGTATTGTTTTGCCAATCTTCCAGAAGCTGGTCTTTCTGCTTCAAGACACGTGAAATTTGACTGGGATTGACACCATATTCTTTAGCAATAGATGCTTGACTTTGTTTGTTTTCTAATTTTTTAAGAACTTCTATTTGTTCAGCCAGTGTTAAAGTCTTACATTTGCGCGACGACGGTAACGACGACCCCAGTGTACACTCTAAGAACATTCTTTCGCTTATTTTGCCTGTGGCAGTTAAAGGGGTGGTAAATTTGAGATCTCGTTGGTTGTCACGTGCCAATTGGTTTCCATATTCCGTGTGCTTGCTTATATGGAGTCTTTCCTGCAGAGGAGCGGTCTTAAACCATGCATATAAGTGAATCTTGCACTTATCAGTGGTGCGCTAAACCGAAGTTTGTCCCCATAGAAATTGATGGTGCCAAAAATGGGACTGAAGTACGGCATGCAGTTAAACAGAGCATGCGTTTATCAGACGTGCACTTAAATGGAGTGCACTGTATATATATAATCTGCTGAGTAATAGCCAATAGAAATGTAGTGAGATCCAAAAAGGGGAACCAAAGAGTCAACCAGATATGAAAAAAAATCACTTCAGTTTATTTATGAACCATAGAAAAGATGAAGAAGTCCATCTATCAAATGATAACGCACAAATGGAGAAGAGAGACTCGACACAGCGACTGTCAGATGTTTTCTAGTGGAAAAAGAAAACCTCTCTGTTAGCATTAGTGAATAAATTAGTCTTCTTCAAACTGGAAACACTATTTATGTTGAAACACACAAACAATTAGCACTTTGGACTGCTGATGCAGGCATCCATGCCAAAATATGACCACGTTGAGGCTGGCTTCTCCAATTGTGAATTTTCGTTTGATAGATGGACTCCTTCATCTTTACTGTTGTTGATAAATAAATAGAAATGATGTTTTTTTGTTGTTGTTTTTTTAATTTTATTTATAACAACTTAATTTTACAAGCACTAAAATAACTTGTCATAAATACAGAGAAAATAACACACAAGAATTATTTCAATCAGGTAATTCTATACTCTTCCTTAGACCACAAAATAGGGAGAGTGAAACAAGACAAGGAGATCAATTAAGCAACAGTAAACATAGAAAACGTGGTATTAACCTGATTATCCCCAGTTATTATTTATCTGAATCATTATTCCACATTGATCGTCTGGTTGGCTTCTTCAAACCCAAAACGGTGTATAGTCAGTTTATTTCATTGGAAACATACTTATTGTCCAATATTAGTGGAAATACTACACCTATCTGTGTACAGGAGGAGGCTTCTGCCAGAGCTTGTTTTTTTGCGTTGCAGCGAATATCTTGAACAATAACACTTTAATGTGTTGATACCCCTGAGGCAGGCGTCATTGGACGCTGAAACACGGCCCGTGTCGGGTCACCTGTTAATAAAGTACTCTTGTTGTCCTAGTCTTGAAGGTCCAGTGTTGCTTTTTTTGTTTGTCAATTATACTAACTAAATATTTGCTCATTTCCTAGAAAGTACATGGGGAGATCAGGACATATATCTGTTCACAGAGCCTTAGTAAAGAGATCTCTGTCTCTCTCTTCTTTCGGACTAAGACTGAAGCAACAGCCAGCAACAATTGCTGAGTAAATTCAAACTCCAGACCAATCAGAGTCCAGTCAACAAGTTTTAAAAGTATATTGCTCTCAGTACTGTAGCTTCACTTCTTAAAAGTATACTGCTCTCAGTGCTGTAGATTCACTTCATCACTTAAGTTAAACTAAACAGCTTTAACATAAAACATTGCACACCTGCTGGCCAAACTAGAGAAATACACTTCAAGATTTGTTAAAGGCAATTTTAGATGTTTAAAACACACTGTTCTGTCACAGTTAAATTTTACCTAGGAGGTCTGGGGTTCTTTGGCTCAATTGTGGCCCAAGATATGCACTGGTGGGCGGTGGAGGACCCTTTCTGAAATCCAGGGTGGCTCCGGGTGTATTTTGGCCCAGAGTAGTGGCAGGCATGACCTGCCGTAATGAGATCCAGGCCCACAATGAAGGAAGGCAGGAGGCATCCAGGAAAATGTCCTGCTTCGGACCTGATGCCAGAGCTATGGCACATGAGCGTTTTTCTGGTAGTTTGCAAATGAAGTAAAGCAAAAACAGAAGAAAAACTCCACTGAAGGAAAACACCAGGCATCAAACAGTAGAGGAAAAAAGTAGAACCTCTCGCAGATGGTGTCCAGAAAAGATCTTTATTAACAACAGTCTTCAATTGCGAGAGGCTCTGCTTTTTTCCTCTGTTTGATGCCTGGAGTTTGCAAATGAAGCCAGAGCCTTGATTTTTGTCCTGCTCAGCAGAGTTTTGCCTCAAATTGTGGCTTTTTTGCCACTGCCATGATGGGTCCATCCGAACCCCGAAGAAGCCCAGAGGCAGCGAAGTGGACATGGGGGACCATGTAAGAGGTCTTCTGGCCTGGTGATTTATTTAAATTTTAAAAGAGATAACAAATGTTATCATGTACTTCTTTACAAGTAAAAGTAACTTAAGTACAGTAACTAGTTACAGTTACTTAGTTATTATACAATACTGAGTTGTTTTTTATATAATAAGCATTTTTTATACAATAAAGGATTTTTTTGGTATCCTCATTCGTTTTTCTCACTTTTTTGTTTCATATTTCACTATACAATACTGGCCATTAAAGAAAGAACATTTAGGGCCCCATTTAATAAGCTGCGCTAGAGGCATGTTAGTGCTTTTAGTGTGCACTAACCATTAGTGAGTGCTGTGTCGGTGCTCACAATACTCCTATGGGCACCTACACAGCGTGCACTAATTTTGTGCACGAGTTAAAAATGCTAGTGCACCTTAGTAAACAGGGCCCTTAGACTGCTAAAGACATGTTCTCATTCTCGCTTTCAGAGGAGAAACACTGTTTTAAGCTGGAGACACTTTTAGCACCTTGACACAGCTCTATTGGCGAAACTTGGCCACTGTCAGTGTATGTTTGAAACAGCATAAGTTAAATTTGTAAAATTTACTTTTTGTCACATTTCATGTATTGATTCTCTAAAGCTAGTCCACTAGGAGCTTTATCAAATTGATATTCAAAGGTTTTTTTTAAGCCAGTGAAGTAATCTTATCCTTATTTATTCATACTATTATTTCTTCCACAGTGGAAGTGGAGAAAAAGGGTTCTGATTCTTTTTTCCCTTTAGTATATATTTATTGTACTCCAGTGGGCATTTTGTGATATTTAAAGTACTTAGGACCCCTTTTACCAAGCCAGTTGTGGGGGGGGGGATGAGGGATCACCCCCAAATATTCCAGCACACTGAGGAGAGATGACTTAGCAGGTGCAAGGAAAGTTGTCAGCTTCTTCCATTGAATTTCACTGGGTATCAGAAAGTATATTTCTGTTACAGTAAGTAAGTTTGTACTAACCACATCCTTTCGTTATAATTACATCAGCCTGGGTCTGTGTCGCTAAAGGATGCATGGATGAGGATCTGGCAGACATTGCCTGCATGATTCTGTTTACGGCCCTGCTTCTGCAAGATGTCCCCAGATAACCTTTTCTCTTTGTCTAATTCACTGTGCAATACACTTTTGAATTTCCATCAACTGGGATCACATAACTATTTGAAAAATTAGGTTTTATCATGCCTTAAACCAAACATTGGTTCATTCCATATCTCTAAAATCTTCCAAAGAACAAAACAAAATTTACTGCCAGGATATTTCCTATCTGCAGAAAGATAAATATAGTTTAGAAGTGGGAAAAGAGATGGAGATGTTTCAGTGCTATGTTCTTTGGTTTTTCTGCATACTTACATGTCTGCTTTACAGTGCTTCAGCCAAAACACAGACATTGTACAGAGAAAGAAAATGTCTAACATGTTTGTAGTAAGTAGTATGGTTGCTGTGTTAGTCTACTTAAGAGTATGAACAAAGATGATAAATAGATAGAACATGGCAGCCAGACTCATATTTGGCAAAATGAAATATGAAAGTGCCAGTCCCTTACGAGAAAAACTTCACTGGCTCCCTTTAAGAGAACATATTGCTTTTAGGGTTTGCACCCTGGTTCATAAGATCATACATGGTGAGGCTCCAGGATATATGTCAGACCTCATCGACCTGCCAACCAGGAATTCTACCAGCTCATCACGAACTTTCCTGAATCTCCACTACCCAAGCTGTAAGGGACTGAAATATAAATTAACATATGCATCCAGTTTCTCCTACATATGCACGCAAATTTGGAATACATTACCAAAATCCATAAAAATAACACACTACACAGTGACCTTCCGTAAACTTTTGAAAACGTATTTATTTAAGAAAGCATACAATAACAACTTATCCTAAATGCAGATTAACAAAACGCAACTATACAACATGTATTTTCTGTATCTCAATTGTTTTTGCTAATTATCTTGATTTCCAGTCTAATGATCCTAATTGTTCAAGCTATTTTTGTCATGAATGAAGTTACCTTTAGTTCTTATCATAGGATGAACTTTCCTCCTGTAACCTAACTTAATCTGTCCCTCTACCTCAACTATGTATTTCTCCTATCCAGAAATAATGCAGAGGGGTCCCTTTTACCACAGCGTTTTTTAAAAAGGAAATAGCTGTGTGGTAAGTGATAACTTGCTGCATGGACATTTCCTGGGGGACCCTTACCGCCTCCTATTTAGAAGGCGGTAAGGGTTCCCACAGTAACCCATCAGTAAAGGTAAAAAAATATTTCTGGTCGCACCAGAAGTGGCGTGCAGTGGGCCAACGGTAGTGCTGGATTGGCGAATGCCATTGCCATGGTTGCTCTACTGTGGCATTGTAAAAGGACCACTGAAAGTCCTTATTATAGCATGTTAGGCCCAAAACAAAGCATTTTAGTAGAAGGGCCCCTTAGTTTAGTAATTTGCTCTAGCACTTCTTACCAATTCATACTGATTTGTTACAGTTCATCTGAAAAATATGAAAGAAAAAAAAAAGACAAGGACTAAGTTAATACATTTTTGACAAGGTATTGCCTTATTTTCCTTTGTTTTATTTTGTTTTATTGCTATTTATTACCTTTAAAGTGGACTAACATTGCAGTTACACTACTTTATCTGAATAAAATGTGATAAATTGTTCTGACTTGAGAATCTCCCCAGTAAGAACTGAAACAAATGATGAACTTAGTTTTACTGCCATGGTCTTGTTCTCCTTCAGTGCTCCTTTTGCACACACATACCCTTGATCTAACTCCCTTACAGGTTGCTTATTTTTTATTGTACTTGAGATTATTTTATCATTATCTTTTGCCTCTTCTGCAAGTCTCTCATCAAATTCTCTTTTGACATGCTTTATCAATGATTTATATCCAATTTTCTAGTTATTTTCCTCATTAGCTCCTGCATTCCATTTTTAAAAGATGTCTTATCGGATTTAATAGCCTCTTTGACACTACCATTTAGCCTTTCTGGCAGACGCTTATTTTTCTTTCTATATTTTTTAATTTGTGGGACATATTTTACCTGTGTTCCAAAATGGTATTATTAACATTAATTTTTAATTTGCTATAATTCATTATCTACATTTTTGAAACAGCTTTACCCAAGCCATTTTAAATTACAATAAGCAAGCATAACCATGGAAATATGATGATTCATAATTTATACAGACCTCACAAATAATAAATAAAAAAACATTGGGCCCTGTTTACTAAGCTGCGCAGTAGGCGCGCTAACATTTTTAGCGTATGCTAAAAATTAGCACGTGCTAACACTAGCGACACCCATGTGTGTGCTTGAATTAGCATCTCATGTCACTAAGGAGAAGCTAAGTCAGTCCTGGTTTTACTTTAGCTGCATGTGTGGTGTTTGGCCCCCAGTATAATAAGAAATAAGAACTGTGAGTCAATGCATAGTGATGATGAATTGGTTCCAAACAGAATATCCTTAAAAGAAAAATCAGCTGCTTGGCCAGTGTTTTGGAAATCCCTTACACTTCATGCTCTACAGGTTCAAATTGTGCAGGGAAAACTTGTAAAGAAAACAGGTACATATTTTTGAATATAAAATTTTTATGCTTGAATTTACCAACTGACGTTGTCCTCAAAATTGTCTTTTCCAAATGAACAGGGTAGGGCAATTTTCGAAGGACACATCTGCAGCTAATACTTCTCTATACATGGGATCCTCCTTTGATAATTACCCCCAATTTTTCTGGTCTTAAAATAGTTATTTTCCCCCCAAGGATACCAGCACTAAACACAGTGGCGTTCCGAGGGGCGCTGACAACCAAGGCGTATCGCTGATGCACCCCGCACCCCTGGGTGTAGCGCCCCCCCCGTGCAGCGTGATCCCCCCAGGCGAAGGGACACCCCCCACCCCGGCGAAAGAACCCCCTCGGGTGCACACCGCTGGGGGGTGCCGCGCGCCGGTCAGCGTCGTTCGTTTCCATGCTCCCTCTGCCCCGGAACAGGTTACTTCCTTTTCCGGGGCAGAGGGAGCATGGAAATGAATGACGCTGACCGGCGCGCGGCACCCCCCCAGCGGCGTGCACCCGGGGCGGACCGCCCCTACCGCCCCCCCTTGGTACGCCACTGACTAAACATCATTGGCTTATCATTTTCAAATACTGCAACTTCATATATGAACAGTCAAGAATATTATTATGATATCTCAGGGAAACTTAGGGACCCTTTTACTAAAGGGCTTTAAGCACTAATGTGTAGTTAAAGTGTTTTTGCACGCAACACAGATTAACTATTTTTTAAAATATTTTTTCAGTGGGTATATCGTGAGCAAAGAATAGGTGTTCCCGCATTATCCAGGTAGCGCATTAGGGGGCCTGTTTACTAAGCCATGTAGGTGCCTATATATGCCCAGTGCATGTCAATTTTGAGTTACCGCCCGGCTACCGCGTGACCCTTGCAATAATTTTATTTTTTACGAGCGTCTGCTATGTGAGCCGGAAAATATTTTTATTTTCTGGCGCACGGGCGGTAATCAGCATCTCACATGCATAGACCATTACAGCCCGGTTACCGCATGACACCTTACTGCTAGGTCAATGGTTGGCGGTAAGGTCTCAGACCCAAAATGGACGCGCAGCAATTTTCATTTTGCCATATGTCCATTTTCTGAAAAAAATTTAAAAAGGCATTTTTTACAAGTGCGCTGAAAAATGATCATGCGCGTGCCCAAAACATGCGTCTACACTTCCGCAGGCCATTTTTCAGTGCTTCTTTGTAAAAGGGCCCATAGGGGCTCTATTTACTAAGCCGTGTTATAGGCTCATTAATGTTTTTAACATGCGTTAACCGTGTATGCGCCTACAATATCTCTATAGGTGCCTAAACGGTTAGCGCACACACTAATTGTAGGTGCATTAAAAACACTAATGCGCCTTATTAAGCAGGGCTCTAGAATTATCATGTACTACCTGGATAATACTGGGATAACACGGGAGCACTTATCACCTCCTAAAGAGAAGGCAGAAAAACTTTCCATTTTATTTTTATTTTAATTTTTTTTTCCAGGTGCTGCGCTCCAAAGGGAACGTTAGTGCAAGACCTGCAAAAAATAAAACAACAGACAAACAAAAAACAGAAAATGCCTGACTTTTATTTATTTGGGGGTCCTTTTACCAAGTTGTGTTAAAAGGGGGCCTACGCTGGTGTCAATGTGTTTTTGATGCATGCTGAGGCCCCCTTTTACCGCAGCAGGAAAAAAGGCTGTCTTTAAAAAAAAATGGCCGTGTGGCAAGTCAACCACTTGTTGTGCAACCATTGTGGGGGGAAGCACTTACCGTCACCCACTGAGATGGCAGTAGGGGCTCCCACACTAACCTGGCGGTAACCAAGCAGCATGCAGCACTTCCCGATTACCGCCAGGTAAACACCGGTGCTACAAAACTAAAAATATTTTTTGTAGCGCCAGAAGTGATGCGTGCCAGGGTGGGACCTACAACCGGGCTGCTGAGGTAGCCCAGCGATAGTTCCAGATTAGCGAGCGGTAAGCCCGCATTGGGCTTGTCGCTGCTTCCTAAAAGACCCCCTTATTTATTTATTCATTTGGATGTATTTACATTCTTTTTGAAGGAATTAACTCAAGGCGGTGTACAATATGAATAAATCAAACGTAAGCAATAGACAATTACAGTAGTAAAAATCTACTATAATAAAATTCACCCTCAACGTTCTGAAGACAACGTTCTGAAGTCACTCAGTCACTCACTGAAGGGTTCATGGATTCATGGTGGTGAAGCCAGAACACTGACCATGTCTCTCTGCCCCGCCCTCGCATGACGGACCAATCAGAAAAAACACACTCAACATTCTGAAACACAAAGGACCATCACAACACCGTTCCCAGGCAACACTAGGCAACGTAAGACGGACCAATCAGAGGAAACTACGTGACAATAAGGGAGGAGCATTCCCCAGCAGAATGGCTCATCTGTGCAGCACGGAGAGCACAGAACCACCGCTGGAACGAGAGAATAATATTCCTGCTGTGGGTATGTGCAAAAATAGACCGGGGGAGAGGGGGGGGGGAATTTTTAAATGCCTAATGCCAGTACTAAAGAGTGCCAGAGGGCCTATAGCACAGACTATATTTGGGATCGCTTGACATGGAGTCAGAGGAGCCGGAAAACAACGTGCCCATCACCATCTGGGACGTGGGCGAACAGGACAAGCTGCGGCCCAGCTGGAAGGATTACCCACGACCCAGCCAGCAGCAAACAGCGACCAAGGAAGCTCCGCGTGTTTCCCTACTCCTTCCCTGCCCAGGAATCGCTGGAGACTGGCTGCCAAACTAACGAAACAACCGCACACCGACGCACCACCTCCATCATTCGAAAGGCATCCACTCTTTCTTCAACAGAAATGCAAACTAATAATACAAAACAAACAAAGAATACATGGTTTCTCAGGCGGCTGCAGGTAACTCCCCACCCCCTTCCTCTTCCCCTTTTGCTGAAGCGGCCAAGGACGTGCCCAACCATCCCCAGCCTCAGGCAAGCTGTCTCCCACCTCAGGGATTCCCCGAGCACCTGGAAAAAGACGGCGCTGATTCCTGCAGCGCATAAATGTTCCAGCATTCCCCTGCAGCCGGCCTGAAATGGACCAAACATATCAGATCACCCCCCGACGGCCCGAGATTGTGCTCTTCTCCCTTCCGCCAACTTAAAACAACCATCCCCGTCCTCAGGCAAGCCGTCACCCACCTCCAGGATGCCCAGAACCCCAGCCCAATGGAAATAGATGGTGCTGCTTCCAACAGCACATTTCTCTTCCAGCATTCCCCTACAGCAGCCCTGAAATGGCCAAAAAATACCGACAGACAAAGAATGTGCTCCTCTACCTTCCGCCCATCTAAAACAACACTGCTGCCTCAGCACAACACAAAAAAAAACAACACTCAACAAAGGCTGACCCCCCTACAACCACATTTACATTTCACCAACAGAAAGACCCCCCTCCACAAACCTCCTTGACAGACAAAACCACACACACACAACACAACAGAAACACACCCTCAAAGCCACACACCAATCCAACCTACTTTGCCAGCACAGCACATCCCCCAACCCCAAGCAAAAAACAAAACAAAACAAAAAAAGACACACATCAACAACCTGCACACACACCGCACCCTCACACACTCACACACACACACAAAATAACTCCGTGACACATACACACACACACACACACACACACAAAAAAAACACATGCTAGTGCCCGCTTCATTGGTTTCGGAAACGGGCCTTTTTTACTAGTATTCAAATAACAATACAAAGTATGGCGTGGAGGGGCATAATTGAACAAAAACGTCTATCTCCATGGGCGTTTATCTCCGAGAACGGGTCCGTGAAGGGGCGGACCGAACCGTATTTTCGAAAAAAATAGACGTCCATGTTTTATTCGACAATTTGTGAGCTGGGCGTTTTTGTTTTTCAGTGATAATGGAAAATGAAAGCGCCCAGCTCAAAAACGAATAAATCCAAGGCATTTGTTCGTGGGAGGGGCCAGGAGTCGTAGTGCACTGGTCCCCCTCACATGCCAGGACACCAACCGGGCACCCTAGGGGGCACTTTTACAAAAACAAAAAAAAAGGTAAAAGAGCTTCCAGGTGCATAGCACCCTTCCCTTGGGTGTTGAGCCCCCCCAAATCCCCCTCAAAACCCACCGCCCACAAGTCTACACCATTACTATAGCCCTAAGGGGTGAAGGGGGGCACCTACATGTGGGTACAGTGGGTTTGGGGGGCGGTTTGGAGGGCTCCCATTTACCAGCACAAGTGTAACAGGTGGAGGGGGGATGGGCCTGGGTTCACCTGCCTGAAGTCCACTGCACCCCCTAATAACTGCTCCAGTGACCTGCATACTGCTGCCAGGGAGGTGGGTATGACATTTGAGGGTGAAAATAAAAAGTTGTGAAACGGCATATTTTGTGGTGGGAGGGGGTTTGTGACCACTGGGGGAGTCAGGGGAGGTCATCCCCGATTCCCTCCAGTGGTCATCTGGTCATTTAGGGCACTTTTTGGGGCCTTATTCGTGGAAAAACAGGGTCCAGGAAAAGTGCCCTAAATTCTCGCTAAAAACGCATATTTTTCTTCCATTATCGGCGAAAGGCGCCCATCTCTGATCGCCCGATAACCACGCCCCAGTTCCGCCTTCACCACGCCTTCGACACGCCCCCATCAACTTTGTCCGCATCTGCGACGGAGTGCAGTTGAAAACATCTAAATTCGGCTTTCGATTATACCGCTTTATTTGTTTTTGTGAGATAAACGTCTATCTCCCGATTTGGGTCGCAATATAGGCGTTTTTCTTTTTCAATTATAAGCTGGATAGTATACTACTTACAATGTGAACACAATACATAATAAAATATTTTAACAGACAACGTAGGGTATAAGCAAAGATGGAACATATAGATAGGCAAGAGAAGTTAGTAAATAAGGTGACTAATTTAAAGAAAGTTGCACGTGAGGAAAGAGAGGTGATTAAATGTTATCTCAGCTAGGGTAGGAGTGGATAAACATATCCTGTTGCAGTATGTACAGCCCGTGTCACTCCTTGTGTGTGTGTGAGACTAACAGGTTTAATGCTGTGGTAAATCTTGGCTTAGCTAGTGGGGAAGTCCCACTTACACCTTATGCTGTCTATTATGATGCTATTGTTTATTGTGCCGACATTGTAAGCAGCATTCTATGCCATAATGGGCTAGATTCTATGACCTGTATTTACAAAGGCACGTTATAAGTGTGTTAGCATTTAACGAGCCTCAACTTTAAAGTCGCATTAAAAACACTAACGTACCTTAATAAGCATACCCCTGTATATTGTGCCTAAAATATCGGCACCGAAAAATATCCATATAAGTGGTATTCTATAAGCTGCACCTGAAGCTCAACAGTTTCTAAAATAACCGCTTACATGGAGAGGTCATCTGTAAATACAGACGTCATCATTTGCATCAGGAAAAATGTGGTGCAAATGCTCATGCCTAAATTTATGTGTGGAGCACCTATATTCTGTAATTGTAACCAGGGCTTTTTTTTTTTTGAGGGGGTACTGAGTACCGGCACCTTTTCCATTGTCTGCTAAAATTGACCCATGGACCCCAAGTTTTAATGAGAGAGCTGAGGCTCTACACACCAATTCTGCTTTGTCATACATTCTGTGACCGGTTGCAGGGGGCTTGGCTATTGTGGGATGGGTCCCTCAGAGATCACCCCACCCCTGAAGGGTGGCCTAGCATTTGAGTACCGGCACCTTTTTTTACTAGGAAATAAGCACTGATTGTAACTCAAAAGCATGCCATCATTGCACCTCAAAACATCCATGAGCCTCCTATTTCCACACCCCTTTTGTGGATTGCGCACAAATGTTATGTGCAGATTCTGGGCTAGCATCTATATAAGGCACCTAAAAATTCTGCAAGGAAAACAAAAACACACCTAGGTGTATTTTCTAAAGTACACCTAAATGTTGTAGAATAGGCTAAAATTTCCATGCAGTATATAGAATACGGCGAGCACCGATCCCTACGAATAAATTTAGTCATGGTGAATTACGCCAACTAAAACCTGGTATAAATCCCGATGCCTAAATTAGGTGCAGAGCGGGTGTGCATAGATTTTAGAAAAGCCCATGACCTACCCATTCCACGCTCATAACCACACCCACTTTTCAACTATGCTACTTAGAATTTATACGCTTAGACAGTAGTGTACATAAAGTCTAATTAATGCCAATTAATGCTGATATTTGCTTAACATCCAATTATCAGCACTGATTAGCTTATTAACTAATTAAGGGATCCTTTTTACAAAGGCACACTAGTATCTAGTGTTTAGTGCGTGCTAAAACCGCTAGTGCACCTTTGTAAAAGGACCCTTTAGTTATTTGCATTTTGATAGATTATGCTTTTGATTTCCATGTGGAAATCTCAGTACAATATATCTGTGCCTAACTTTACATGTGTTAGTCCCAATTAAATCTAATTAGTGCCAATAATTGCTTGTTAAAAAGCCAATTATTGGGTCATTATGCTATTAAATTGCACATGCAAATCAGGAATGTGCCTAAATTTGTACATGCAATTTTTGGCAACCTTTATAGAATCAGGGGGAATATGTATTGTTAAAGAATATTTTTTCTGTTGATACTGTCTATTGCCTTTGTTCAGAATGATCTTGTTGTACATCACCTTGAGTTAACTTCTACAAAAAGATGGTAAAGAAATCCAAATTAATAAAGCCAGCCTAGATTTTACCACACTTTAGTAAAAGGGCCCCTTAGAACCTGATTAGAAAAATAATGATATCCAAACGCATCTACGGTGACTATTTTCCTATCTTACACCTTCTTATATTGTTGATCTTAATGTCACGTTTTTACAATTAAAGATCAATCATCTGTGCTGGTCCCTTACTGCCTCAATTTCTGCTAACAATATTTGAACTATAGACCACATGAAACTGAAAAACAGAGTAATATAGGACTGTACTATACATCAAAAAAATGCCATGTGAAAATGATACAGATACATAGATATACATGTACTATGGATATATTTTTTCCCTTTCTGAATGTGTGTTTCAATGACAATACATTAGAAATAAATTCCAAAACATCAGGGAGAAAATTTCCTAGAGTTTGTCAAAGCAGAACATACTTGAATTTTCTAGTGTATTAATGTGAATTTAAAAGAGAATAATCTGGGATGGATGTTAGTAATGTAATAACTCTCCAAGCACCACAGAACAAAACTAAGCAAATAGTGCTAAACTGTGCTTACAGCCATTTCTAGGAGAGGAGGGGGAAGAGACAAAATATCTGGAGAACATGAGGAAATGGTTGTGGATGGCATACCATTAATGACATCAATGTGTTTTATTCTGGAGACTCATCAAAGTAAAAAATGCAGACAATGCTGCAACATATAAAAAGCCGTCAGACAGAAAATATCGCTCCAAGATGAAACTTCACAATAGTAAGGTAGGAAGTAAGATAATAGGTTTTAGAGGTTAAGATGCATTATTATTACAGCTATCATATTATAATGTTCTTTGCTCCATGTGGCAACTACAAGAGAAAAAAAAAGAGATTAAATGGTTGGCTGCTCTGTTTTCTATTGCTTCTGGTTACATTAAATTGCATTGCATCCAATAATAAATTGCTGAGTTAGTTGATGTAATGAACCTCAGGCTCATTAGCTGCTGGATGTAATGGTTGCAATGACTGCAGTGTTTCCATTATGCCAGAGCTGAAGAAGAAACAGATTAAGAAAGCATGCTATGAATCCTTTTGGCATCCATCTTTATTGATAGAAGCATATAGAATTGAGTATAGGTTGCATTCAATATAATAGACAATGTTTTAAAATTAAAAACCGATTAGCCTATTTCTGTAAAAGAAGAGTGAATGTGTGTGGATATGTTTTATGTCCTTTTATATTTAAATTTCTTTATTGATCCAGTACAGCAGTTACAAAACCAAGTCTCAATATATTTAACATTTTGCTCCAAAGTAGAGGGAGACATGACTCTCAGGCATGGAGAATTCAAGTTGAAAGTCTTTATTAGGCACCAAACCTGAAGACTCAACACAGGCCAGTGTTTCAACAACCCCCCCCCCCCCCCCCGCCTGTGTCAGGGGTCACAGGATTTAAGAGTAGACTTAAGATGGCCGCCAAGAGGGTCACGGAGCTGCTGTTGCTCCAGTGACCCCGATTAGGACCCAGCTCCAAACGGGACCGCATGGCTGCCTAGTCTGCACACGAAGGTTGCCGCTGAACGGGGGACACCCCCAGGGTACACCGCGGGTCACCGGCGTGAGCGGTCCGGCACTGGGGCTCGATTGCAGCTCCAGCCCTGCCTCATGGCCAAGACTCTGACCCAGGTGGACTCGATCCCCACCCGCCCCTGGACAGAAGACCTCACCTGCAGACCGCAGGACGAGCGACTGAGGCTCCGACCCAAAGGGACTCGATCCCCTCCCACTCCCGGTCAGAAGACCTCACCTGCAGACCGCAGGACGAGGGGCTGCAAATATCTCAAATGGCCCTCCCCAGGCGGGCTGACACCAGAGACAAACTACTCCTGGCCGAGACTGCAGCATGGCTTGGACAATGATGGTGGGGCTCGGACAATGGTGCCCCCGACATTACAGGTTAGAGGCGGCGGCCCTCAGCTTGTTGGAAGGCGAAGAGTGCTGAGCAACTGACCACCCACCGCGACCGCGTAGAGCAGCAAGGAAAGAAATACCATACATCGGGAGGACAACTCCGTCCCCGACAGAAACCCTGTAGCTGTCCCGACCCCGTGACCAACCATCACCACCGCAAGTCGATTGTTTGCTTGCTGTGTTTTGAGTGAACGGCGATGGCTGCACGGGGGAGTGGAAACAGAGATTTACCAAATGGCTTCCTTCCTTACAGTGGACTAGATAGGCTGGCTCACTTCCACTCCACTCTCTAGTACCGAAGTTGCAGCGGTGAACTGGGGGGCGGCGGTAGTAAAAGCAGCAAGCAGGCAGGCTCGACTCCGTTCTTCACTTCCCTGCCCTCTCAGCATCCTGCCTGCCCGAAAGGAAATGACATCAGAGGAAGGCGGAACACAGAGAGGGCAGGGAAGTGAAGGACGGAGTCAAGCCTGCCTGCTTGCTGCTTTTACTACTGCCGCCCCCCCAGTACCAGCACAAAAAAGCACTGGGTAAGACTAAGTCATTTGGGGGCAGTGTCCCCCCACGCCCCCCAAACTACACCTATGCTAAATGGCATAGCTCCAGACTATATGGTACCATTAATAAACTTACCTCAAAGAAACACTAAATATGAGGCAAGAAACTATCAGACTACACCTCCCAAATTGCAAAAAAGTAATCTACAAAACTGTCCACTCTGCAGACTTCACTTACCTAGGAACCAAATGGTGGAACTCCTTACCACCCAAAATAAGAAATATACAGGAATATACTAGATTCAGCAAAATCCTCAAATTGTTCCTATTCAAACAAACCCTCACAAATAACAACCATATCTCAAACAATTATTACCTGAATTGGTTATTACTCTATTTACCATTAACATTCTCTTTGCTTCAAGTACAATTTCTCATTCATAATAGATTTTCTAAATGTTAATCATCCATAGCTATCCCAGTATGTTTATGATACTGTATTGTAAAATTGGATTCTTACAACAAATTACTTTCTTATGGATTATTCTTTGTTATGTATCCTGTACTGTTTATTGTAAGCTACATTGAACTCAAACTTGTTTCGGATAATGTGGGATATAAACGTCACAAATAAATAAATAAATAAATAAATAAATAAATAAATAAAACTGCCATGTCAAATATTCTCCAGTAAAGAACCCAGTCTGTAAAAAAAATAAATTCTTTGGTATGATTCTCAAAGGACATTTACACAGGGATATCTGAGCATTGAAAATAAAAGATTTAGATTAATACTTGAAGCAGCCAGATTTGTTCGTTTGACTGGAAGCTCTATGTGAATCAGTATTGTGTAAATGATAAATTTTATGTACACAGAAGTATTGTGTATATTCTGAGGGTGAGAGAATACAGTATAACTGTAAAAACAGGGACACATGAAATTTTAACTAGTGTGCTACCTAGCCTTGGTGCCGGAGTGCATGCAGCCAGAAAAGTTTGTGTGTGTGGGGGGGGGGGGGGGGGGGGGGGGGAATCTCTATTCAAATTCAGGCTCTTTTAAGTTTGGTCCCTTAAAAAGGGATTTTGACTGCAATTCCAGGAAGGCTATGTATTCTGAAGCTAGGAGGGTTGTGCTGGGGAGAGATGGGGAAGCGGATGACTCATCAGCTGAATAAGAGAGATGGAATTTAAAAGGAAGGCTTTTAGTTTTGTGGAAAGAGAGACACGCCCAAGGAGAGGAACACAACTCTGGGGTTACAGAGAGGCTCCAGAAGAGGGCAACTGCCAACTTGTGCCAATTAACACCAATTTTAGACAATAATTGGCTGTTAACTCCAAGTAAACAAACAATTAATAAATTAAGTTATGCATGCTACTGATCTTATTTTATAATTGGGGCTCTGCTTTGCACACTAACAGGTGAATTCTATAAACTGCTCGTAAAAAAATTGTGCCAAAAAAATAAATGCCTAAGCGTTATTCTATAAGACGTGCCTAAAGTTAGGCATGGTTTATAGAATAACGTTGAAGTGCAGGGGTAATGTATAAATTTAGGTACATCCATTTGCACCAACAAAAGTGTAGTACAAATGCCCTCTCCTAAATTTACACGTGGAACCCCCTTATTCTATAATTGCATGCATAACTCAAATCCACGCCTATGCTGTGCCTCAAAATACCCATGACTACCCCTATGTTTGTGCCCCCTTTTCTGAGATGCGCATAAAATTTAGGCATAGATCATGAGCCTAAATGTATGTGCATACATGTTAATTAATTTCAATTAGCACCAATTGCTTGTTATAAAGTCAATTATTGGCACTAATTGGCGTGATATTCAACTATCTCCCAGAAAAGTTTCAAGTTGTAAAGGATCAAAGGAAACAACCTTTTTCTCTTCATAGGTAATCACACATGTACATGGAAATCTAAGGAAGAATGAAGCCCTTAGGGCGAATACACGTGATATGGATTAAAGATATTGTTTATGCATTAAGTAGCCCTAGTGACATCTGGAAAAATACAGATACTATGTCCACAAATATCTTCATTCTTTTTGGAAAAATAGGTTTCAAGTATCCAGATTTTATTCTGCTTGGCATTCAGAGTCACAAGGAGAGTTGTTCTTGTAGGAATATTGTCCTGAGTTGTCTCCAAAAATTCTGCAAATATAAACAGACAGGCTCTCCCTGTGTTCCTTTCTGCATTCTTTAGAAATAAACATAACAATTCTAAATAGCTATAGAATCAGCCTTCTCATTAAGTATTTTCTTACAAGTATCATTGGCAAAATTAGCCAACAGTATGGAAAACAAAACAAAAAAAACCCCAAAGATTCTTGGTTCTCAGCAGACTATCTTTAATAGCCAACATACTAGAACCTTGTAGAATTTTAATCTGAGTTATAACTTGGGACTGACTTTGGCTAATAGACTGGACTCTTGTTTCCAGCTCAGACAGTTTATCTACTATCTGTCATGAGAATTCGCATAATTGTGGAACTGAAAATCATAGCCAGATTTCAGTTCTAGTCATTACTTTCCACATATCAATTAAGAATACATACTTAGGAACTTCAGAGTCACATATCGGAAAATCTGGACATTTCACAACTATAGGCAAAGGTACAGCATACTCTTGCACCCTAGACAAATCCAGAGGAAATACTATCTCCATGTGGGAAAAGTCCACCACTCTGAGGGACCACGGAAGTTGTCTGTGGAGAAGGGGTAGGCCTACCCCCTGAACTCAAGGAAGGGCCAGATGATAATAGATTAGATATATTAAAGAATTTATCACTGTAACATGTTTATCCATGGGGCCCAAAGTCCACAGTGTTCAAGCCACATTAGATGAAGATTGGGACTTAAACTTGCCTTTTTATTTGTCCAAAGAAAAAATAACACAGTACTTATCATTGAAAAAACAATGCAGCATCCTCGACTCCTCTTGGGCTCCCAAGGGCCTAGGGCACTCCCATTTGAGCATGTGCCTGAGGCCGCATGCTGCAGAGGTGGCTGCACTTTATGCAGGGAAGGATAGTGCTCAAGAGTGGTCAGACATCATCCTCTGATGTTATCAGGCAGATCGGGGCTCCACCCAGAAGTGTGGATCGCACGCGCTTTGTTCCCCACTTCTCTTCACAGATGGCTACACTTTATGCACGGAAGGATGGCACTCAAGAGTGTTGTCAGATACTTTTTTCCAATGTTATCAGGCAAATCATGGTTCCTGTCAACAGCATGGATCTCACTCTCTCTGCTCCCCCCTCTCAGTTTCTTCTCTTTACTGTAAGCATAAGGGACTCACAACTTTTTCTGGATTTCTTGATGAGGTGAAGCTGAGGGGGAGGCGTGCTGGAACAAAGAAATGCTGGACTGCCGACATTGCAATTTGGTTTCAGACCCAAACATAGTACTGAATCCCTCTTATTGGTTATAACTACTATTATTAAAAAATATTTAGGTAAGAGCAAACAGGCATTTTTTCAACTTTTGACTCAGTGGACCATGGTCTACACCTAACTAGATTGAGTAGTTTAGGTTTAACTGGCCCAGTATTGAGCTAGTTCTGAGATTTTCTGATGTAATCAATAGCAATAAAATAAAAACGAAACATAGAAAAGAAAATAAGATGATACCTTTTTTTTATTGGACTAACAATACATTTTATGATTAGCCTTCTGTCTCGCTGCACCCTACGCCTGGAATAAACTACCTGAGCCCCTACGTCTTGCCCCATCCTTGGCCACCTTTAAATCTAGACTGAAAGCCTACCTCTTTAACATTGCTTTTGACTTGTAACCACTTGTAACCACTGGCCTCCACCTACCCTCCTCTCCTCCTTCCTATACACATTAATTGATTTGATTACTTTATTTTTTGTCTATTAGATTGTAAGCTCTTTGAGCAGGGACTGTCTTTCTTCTATGTTTGTGCAGCGCTGCGTATGCCTTGTAGCGCTATAGAAATGCTAAATAGTAGTAGTAGTAGCTTTCGAAGGTAGCCCTTCCTCATCAGATCAGCAAATGTTGATAAATTACAGTATTTTATACATATATATATATATAAAGCATCAAAGCATTCCAATGACAGTCTCACAGGAAGAAGGTGGGGTGGGTTATGTGAGAGACAGAGAGCTGGGTGGCTGAGAGACAGGGAGATATGCATGGTGATGAGGGAGTGACAAAGCAGTAGAATTTTATGGTTTATAATGGGCTAGAAAACCCAGAACTTTGTTAAGTCCTGTCTGGTGGGTGCTCATCTTCCACTGTGGTATATATCATTCAATGTAAAAAAAAGTGTGACGAAGGGTGCTATATTGGAGAAACAAGCCAGATGCTAAAAAAGAGATGTAATTTACATAAACATCATTTGAAAAATGCCAGTACCAACCAGGTTGTCACCCAAGTTCATGATAGTTTGCAACTGAAATATCCTACACCCAAAAACATTTAGTTTAAACATCAGTTTGGCTCTATGTTTTCTTTTCAAGCAGTTGCTATCTGGATTAACATCAGATATGATATGAATAGGTCAGAATCATATGCATTTGCATAAGAGGTTGAAAACATTTTTTATTTGATAAAAATTGTTAATATTCCTGATTTTTTTGTATAGTTGACTTTGTAATTTTGAAATTCCTCATTTTTGCTGTGTTTCTTTTTCTGTAAAACACATGGAACCTCTTGCTAGGATACAGCGGTATACAAGATATGGATTGGATTGAATTGGACTATGTATCAGTACTTTGACTTGTTTGTGGATATATCTGTGCATGTGCTGGAATGCTATTCTCGGCATAATAGTATTGCAAAATTGTATGTACAGAATATCTTCCTACTGGAAATCAAGCCAAAATCTAAAAACTGTTGGCAATATCAATAGCTGGTTGTATAGATTCTCATTAATTTCTCATTTCTAATCCTTAATTGTCAAATTTTAAGTTTAATTTTTGATGTTGGAGGAAAACACCTCAGAAGTCTCACAGCACCCAATGGATGTAAAATGAGCTAATAAGTTTTAATAACTGTCTGGCATGCTGTCCCACATTACATCATTTTTTTTTTTTGCACACAATCTACTTGCATTTCATGTGTTTACTGCAACAGGGAGACATTTTAAGTGTGGTATATAGAATACACTTAGTTGATATCCCAGCGCCTAAAACTATGTGCTTCCATTTACACCAACAAAAATGTGGCATAAATCCCTGTGAGTAGATTTATGCACACTGGGCCATGATCTATAAAACTATGCACATCAGTTTTGGAATGCTCATGAAATGCTCATTTCCCTGCCCATACACACATCCCTTTTGAACTGCATGCATTAGAATTTAGACACAGTTTATTACAGAATACACCTAGCGAGTTGTGTGCAAAAATCCTAATTATTACCAATTAGTGCTTATTGCTTAAGAGCTGTTATCAGTGCGATGCTGATTAGCTTGTTATCAAGTTACATGCATTGTTATAGAATACACACAGATCTCTAGGTGCACTATATAGAATCCGTCAGCAATTGTGAGCATAGTTATAGAATATTAATGTGATTGATACCACTAATTGGCATTTATAACCCTAAGTGTTAAATGCTATTCTACAGCACAGGTACCAAAATTGCTTAGTGCTTAAGTGCAAGAGGGTGTGAATGTGGATAGTGTGTGGGCGTGACTGAGGTAGGCATGTACCTTTTTGAATACTATAAGTTACACACACTTCAGGGTGCACTTGCCATTGACTTGGCGTAACTGTTGGCAGCTAACTTTAGGTGCATCACTGCAAACTTACGCTAGTAGCCTATAATGTCTTTTTGGTGCCAAGATGCCATTATAGAATTGGCCCAAAGCCCATGGCATTGGGGTGCCTAAAGCTTGGCACCAATTTATAGAATTGCCACTAAAATGTGTGCTTATGCAGCTTTTAAAAAATGGCCTACCCGAGAGCTCCCTCCAAGGCAGTCATAATTATTTGCATGTGTATGTTCTGGTAGAACGTGACACATATGTATTTTATTAAATAGGCATATCTGTTCCTTGTGGCTTTGGACAATTTATTTAACCCTCCATTACTTCAAGGTCAAACTTAGATTGTAAGCCCTCAAGGCAAAGGGAAATAACTGTGGTATCTAAATGTAACTTACCTTGAGCCACTGCTGAAAAGGCATGAATTAAACCCACATAAATGAATAGATGTCACTCCCCCCCCCTTTCTGCTTACAGAGACACCTATGCATATATCACATAAAAACTGATGCTTTTTCTCTGAGCACCTTCTTTTATGGATTTGGATTTCAGATTTATTACTCACCCTTTTTAAATTCAGGCTCAAGGCGAGTTACATTCAGGCACACAAGTCATTTTCCTGACCGAGTGCTCATGCTTGTGTTTATTATGGTACCTGCAATGCCACCTTTTGAGACATACAACAAAGCAGTTTGCAATAAAACAGGCAGAAAGAAAAAAAATCTCTAGTTAAATAGGACAGCAAAAAGCTAAAATCAAGATAATCGAAAGGGCTGATATTCAAAATAGGATTTATACTGTAAATTCACCAGCAGCCAGAGAACCAATAAGTCTGCTGTGCTATACAGATAATATCAGACTGAAATCACTTTAACTGGTCTGATATACTCTCTGTGTAGTAAAGAGGCAGAGCCAGGGCAGGCCACAAAAATTAACTAAATAGTGCTAATACATTTACTTTAAGTCTGCTAAATAGGAGCTGCGGGCGGGAGTCCTGCAACTTGAAGGGGAGGGGGCCATGGAACTCGAAGGGCAGAGGAAGAGGGTCCTGCAACTCGAAGGGGAGGGGACCTGGAACTCGGAGGATAGGGAGGGAGGGAGGGGGCTGGAACTCAGACGACAGACAGGGAGAGAGGGAGGTGGGGGGTGGAACCTTGCTAGCGCCCATTTCATTCCTCTACGAAATGGGCCTCTTTTACTAGTAGGAATATAATGGGCATCTCAGAATTTTGCATAAGCTGATTTAAGTCTTAGGGGCCCTTTTACTAAAGTTCATTACCCCCCCTTTTTACAAAGCCGCGCCAGTGGCTGTCAGGGTAGTAATGTCAACACAGCCCATTCAAAGTGAATGGGCTATGTTGGCATTGTCTTGCAGCTTTATAAAAGGGGGGGGGGGGGTTAGGCTGTTAACATGTGGTTCAGTAGGCAGTCACAGCCAATGCACAAACACAGTAAGTGCCTTTGTGGTATTTTTGCCACCATCACGTACTACACTGCACATTAATATCATTTTTTGCTAACAGGTGTAACTATGGCCATAGGTAGCAATTTGGAATGGAGAGTCTGCAGCGCTAATGTGCTGCGCTTACCTCACAATGAGTAACATGAGTCAGGGGAGGACCATATACTGCCTCCTAAAAAAGGGGGCACAAAGTGGTTTTGTTCTAACACGTGACCGGTATAATGGAAAATGCAGGGAACAGCCTTAAGAGTTGCCATGATAATTTTGCATTTACTGTAGATTAATTTTCTGCATTAACCTTCAGTAACTGCACTTTAATTGAAGGGCCCCTTAATGTTTATGTGGTAGGCATTGAAGGCATACTCTATTAACAAATAGCTTTAATTTAGCTCTTTTGCTTTTAAAAAGGAAATTATTTATATCCAATATGAATTGGTTAAATCATTAATTAAACCTCAATTATATTTCAACTTAATCCTCAAGGCATTACTCATTTAACAGGTTTGTTATTTTTTTTTTTTTTTTTGGGGGGGGGGGTTGAGGCATATAAGCTAAAGCCCCCCCCCAAAAAAAAACAGTGAGAGAAGTTTCCACTTTCACTATTAATACAGAATAAGTAAATATGGGCTTAGAAATGTTGTAAATGCATTGGTTTTGTTTATTTCTTAATCAATAGCTATAAACCATACAAATGGACTTCACAGTAATAACTCTGATTCATTTGTTGATCACACTGTTATGAATACAAGCTAGCACTTCAGACCTCCAAGTAGTCCTCATTTTTATGAATGCACATTTTTCATTTAGTGGAGGGTACTCTTAGTGGCTTTCAGAAACCCTTCCTAAATTATTTCTTGATAGAGTTTCTCATCTAATAAAGTGGACTTTTCGTCACTGACTAGAAAAAAATGTTTCGACATCTCCTCCAAACTCAAGAAAAATGTATGGGTCTTTTAAAATAGTTTCACAACCCTAGATAGGAAGTAAGAGGTATATGACAAATCCAAGGCATGTCCAACATAAAATCTTGTTTCCAAAGATCCATTGTAGTTTGCAGAAGTTTGACAAAGTAATGAAGAACACTGTATACACCCAGAGCAGTTGGCAGGGTGCACATCCTAGGCAAGCTTTCAACATACACCCCCTCAACTAACTTTTAGACCCCTAACATTGTGGTGCTTATATCTTGATGACAAGTTTTAGAAATGCTCCCAAAGATGTGACTGTGGGACTCTGAATGGGCCATGTTTATATTACCATCAGTTACTCTTGCTGCCCCTGCTGTATATAGTCCTGATTATATTCTTTTAAGCAATGATTTAGGTGTTGTTGGTACAAGTCAGATATTATTTGTCAATAGGTCATTGCTATTAGTTTAAATGTGTTCAAACTGCAAAAGGCAACCAATGGAGCTTTTCTAGCTCCAGTTCTGCTGGAGGACAACCAGATACTACCAAAATCATTATGTAAAACAATGATGAGGTTTTTCCATAAGACCCACACATAGATCTTTACACAAGTCCAAATGAGGCATAACTAAAAGCTTGAACCATTTGTTGCAATACATCTATGTCCAGTAACGGTAACTTCCACACCATCTTTAATTTTAAGAAAGCAGCTTTTACAATTGTAAAATATGAGTCCCCAAATCGAATAAATCATTAAAATTGATGCCCAGATGTCAAGCACATTGAGAAAGCTGAAAAAAAAAATTAAATGTAACTTGGGGGCCTTTTACTAATACTTAGCATGCACTTGTGTGGATTTTCCTGCATGCTAGGCCATTTTTGTAGCAATTGTAAAATGGCCATGTGATAATGTAGCCATTAGGACATAGCCATTAAAAAAAAAATGCTATGGGAACCCTTACTGCCACCCATTTTGTGTGTGCTAAGGACTCATGTAGTAATCCTGTGCTAACCAGTTAGCATGCAGTAATGTATCTGTGCTGATTAGTTAGTATAGGAACACTCCTGACACACCCTCTCCAAAATATATATATGGATTAACACGTGCTAAAATGGCACTTACCACAGGATGTCTGAACGCATCCTATGGTATGCCTTTTTGAGCTATCTTAGGAACACGTGAAGGGGCATAATCGAACGGAAACGTCTATCTCCATGGGCGTTTATCTCCGAGAACGGGTTCGTGAAGGGGCGGACCGAACCGTATTTTCGAAAAACATGGACGTTTATCTTTTTTTGAGCTGGGCGTTTTTGTTTTTCAGCGATAATGGAAAATGAAAGCGCCCAGCTCAAAAACGAATAACTCCAAGACATTTATTCGTGGGAGGGGCCAGGATTCGTAGTGCACTGGTCCCCCTCACATGCCAGGACACCAACCGGGCACCCTAGGGGGCACTTTTACAAAAAAAAAAGGTAAAACAGCTCCCAGGTGCATAGCACCCTTCCCTTGTGTGTTGAGCCCCCCAAATCCCCCTCAAAACCCACTGCCCACAAGTCTACATCATTACTATAGCCCTAAGGGGTGAAGGAGGGCACCTACATGTGGGTACAGTGGGTTTGGGGGGCGGTTTGGAGGGCTCCCATTTACCAGCACAAGTGTAACAGGTGGGGGGGATGGGCCTGGGTCCACCTGCCTGAAGTCCACTGCACCACCTAATAACTGCTCCAGTGACCTGCATACTGCTGCCAGGGAGGTGGGTATGACATTTGAGGGTGAAAATAAACAGTTGTGAAACGGCATATTTTGTGGTGGGAGGGGGTTTGTGACCACTGGGGGAGTCAGGGGAGGTCATCCCCGATTCCCTCCAGTGGTCATCTGGTCATTTAGGGCACTTTTTGGGGCCTTGTTCGTGGAAAAACAGGGTCCAGGAAAAGTGCCCTAAATTCTCGCTAAAAACACATATCTTTTTCCATTATCGGCGAAAGGCGCCCATCTCTGATCGGCAGATAACCACGCCCCAGTTCCGCCTTCACCACGCCTTCGACACGCCCCCATCAACTTTGTCCGCATCCGCGACGGAGTGCAGTTGAAAACGTCCAAATTCGGATTTCGATTATACCGCTTTATTCATTTTTGTGAGATAAACGTCTATCTCTCGATTTGGGTCACAATATAGGCGTTTTTCTATTTCGATTATAAGCAGGATTAGCACCTAATGCCGCTTAGTAAAAGGGTCTTTTTTTTGGAGGACACAAATGCATTAAATCAAACCAGCCTGATTCATTTTTCTCAAAGCTCCAGATCAACAGAGCAAAAAAGCTGGTCTAACTTCCAGCAGTTACCTGGTTAAGGGGCCCTTTTACTAAGCCACATAAGCATCTACACGCACCCAATGCATGCCAAAATGGAGTTACCACATGAGTACCACATGGCTCTTGCAGTAACTTCATTTTTGATGTACGTCCGATATGCGCGTCTGAAAAAAATATTTTTCGGACGCGTGGAACGGACACACGCCAAGTAGCATTTGGCACACGTAGGTAATTACTGCCCGGTTACCACATGAGTCTTTACCACTAGCTCAATGCTTGGCTGTAAAGTCTCAGACCCAAAATGGACGCGTGGCCATTTTCATTTTGCCGCACATCCATTTTCAGAAATTTTTTTTTAATGCTTTCTTTTACAGGCACGCTGAAAAATGGATCAGCGCACAACCAAAACCCGCGCCTACACTACCGCAAGGCATTTTTCAACACTCCTTTGTAAAAGGACCCCTAATAGACTAACTATTGCTGCTAACTAGGTAAGTGGAAACTCCATTCCCAGGCCATGTGTCTAGGCAGTCTCTCTGGATTTTCTGTAGCATGATTAGTGGACTTATTGGCAGCTATACGTTTACCTGAATCAGGAAGACTAAATGATAGAATGCCAGAAAAACTGCACAATGACTAACATGGACTAACATTTTTCAGTGAGAAAGAAAGATGTATAATTCAAATAAAAATGACTGAATGTGCTCCTGTGAATTTGAAATAGGATGAAGAACTTACAAGACTAACTTAACATTTTCATTACTTTTTTCCTCACATTAAACTTATCATTTTGAACAGAAAAATATTTTTCATTACTATGACTTCAATAAATTACCCCACAATCAAAATTTGTCATTTTAGATATGAAAGAATTTCTCTCTTTAATGCCATTTCAAGTTCATAATTTTTGAACCATTTTTGGAGAAATCACTTTTTTTTCTGG
This sequence comes from Microcaecilia unicolor, assembly GCF_901765095.1. Lineage (NCBI taxonomy): Eukaryota > Metazoa > Chordata > Amphibia > Gymnophiona > Siphonopidae > Microcaecilia > Microcaecilia unicolor. The sequence goes on from NC_044031.1 coordinate 89,941,504, forward strand.
AATATGATTAAATCTTTTGACTTCATTTACCTGTGATTTATGATACAATACAGTATTTTGTTTTCCATAAAAATGTTTTATTAGTTCAAAAGTACATGGAAAGTAAAATTGAGCAATATTAAAATATCATATTTCTTGCAAAAGAGTCTAAATGTTAGCATCCCTTTATAGTATTAAAATATAGGAAAAACTATAATCTAAAAATGGGTTTTTACAATTAGCACATGAATCAAGGTATGAACATACTAATCTGATGGGTTTGTACGAGAACAACCAAGGACATTCACAATATGGACCTTGCTGTTGTGCTCCATTACGAATATCTCTGTTTGTTGCCTTTCACCTGATATGAGAACTTCTCTTGCAAATAAATACTGCTTTTCACTTGTGACTTCTTCATTTCACATTTTGGGAGTCTTCTACAAAGCCATGCTAGCGTTTTTAGCTCATGGTAAAAACCAGCTGGCGGTGAACGCTGAGACACCCATTATATTCCTATGGGCATCTCAGCATTTACCATTAGCTGATCTTTACTGCAAGCTAAAAATGCTAGCATGGCTTTATAAGGAGTGCCCCCTCCCCCCCCCCTTAGTGATGTGTCCTGTTATCCTAACTTCTACATTGTGTTACAGTACATTGAGCACAGATAAATTGTGTGAACTGAATAAAATCTTCCAACTAAGCTTAAATGCTTTTTGTCTTTCTTATTTTGGGCTACACCCCTTTTTGCACAAATATCACTGCAGATGCGGTAGTAGAAAAAAATCCAGTAGGAGCATGATTGCCGACAATCCAAAAATGGAATATACTCTACCAGATGTAGGAAACATTTTTTTCTCATTTTCACATCTCAGATCTTGTCTAGTTGCATTTTTAATCTTCTCTAGAATTCAAAAAAGAATTATCCTGTGTCTTCTGGCTCCCTCCCTCTCCTGATGCAACCCCTTCTTATTCAACTTAAAAAAAATTAAATCTCTGGTGTCTGGATTGCCCTCCCACCCCACTGTGACCCCATTCTAGGCCCCTCTATAGCCCCTCTAAGGGGTATCTTAATAACAAAGACAGGAGCAATGCCTACTCACTCCTGCCTACAGCACCACCATCTTGAAAAATAGCACTGCCTGACTCTATGAGGTCCATCCTGGGATGCCCTGGGCAGGATCAGTCTGCCAACCAAGGGAAGGGGTTCACTAGATTCCAGAAAATTGTCTTTAAGTTGGGAGAATAGGTGGCATTGGGTCAGGTGAGGGGTATACACTAGACTACCATTGATTTTTAAGTTCAGGGTCAGGGGGTCTATTAGACTGCAAGGGCTTTAGAGTTTCATTTTGGAGGGGGTGTGATGTAGGGGGTTGGGGCACAAGATTATCAGGGATTTTGCCGGCAGCTTTTTAAAAAATGTCCCTGTTCCTGTCAGTGTGTTAGCCAATCACCACTCATGCACAGTAACAGGATCATTTTTCAAGGAGCAGCAGATTACTGCCACAATTTTAATGCAGAAGTAATTTGCATGCTCATTGCCTACAGTTTACCACTGTATTTTTAAATTGCTAATTTTGTGGTAGAAGTCACACATGAGCTGACTCTACCGAGTGGCTTTCTTGATTGACCCCACAGTCTGCACCTATGGCAATGGCTCCCAAACCTGTCTTGGGGGAATCCCAGACAGTCAGGGTTTCAGGATATCCACAACGAATATTCATCAGTTAGATTTGCATGCAAAGGAGGCAATACATGCAAATCTAACTCAAGAATATTCATTGTGGATATTCTGAAAACCTGACTGACTAGGGTTACCCCAGAACAGGTTTGGGAATTACTGGTCTAAGGTCATGGCCAGAGCATACTTATAAATGCTAAGACATATAGATCCAACCATTCAAGTCATCCCCTTAGCTGATCTAACAATGTGACATCCCCAGTAAAATCTCTAATACCAATAGAATTAGCACTCTCAGCCTTTATCATTTATACTATACCCACCTTTTTAATCATCTGGTAAAAGAATTGACCTTGCCACATAGGGAGGTCAGACACACAAATGGGCAGCAGCCTGGCACTTCACTGGGGAAAGGGAAACAGGTAGGAAAGAAGGGACTGGAGGATTTGGAGGGGTCATAAGTAGGTCCAAGCAGCGTTCCGAGGGGCGCTGACACCCGGGGCGGTTCGCCGATGTGCCCCACCCCCCGGGTGCAGCGTGCCTCCCCTGGCGAAGGGACACCCCCCACCCCAGCGAAAGAACCCCCCCGGGTGCACGCCACTGGGGGGGGGGGTGCCGTGCGCCGGTCAGCGTCGTTCGTTTCCATGCTCCCTCTGCCCCGGAACAGGTTCCTGTTCCAGGGCAGAGGGAGCATGGAAACGAACGACGCTGACTGGCGCGGCACCCCCCCAGCGGCATGCACTCAGGACAGACCGCCCCTACCGCCCCCCCCCCCCTTGGTACACCACTGCAAGCATGTTATAACAGGGATAAGAAAATGGGAGGTAGTCAAGGGT